>NW_027526204.1:38935820-40165820 GCF_048455015.1 Haemaphysalis longicornis
TTTTCAAGGCTGTCCACGAATGTTTCGTTTTCCGATATTCCTTTCGGCCACCTGCGGGCCATGTGGCACTTGTCTCTGTCTAACGACGGTCTCAAACCGACATTAACAAATGCCTTTCTTCATTCTTTTTTACCATTGATAACCACTCGGCATAGGTTGGCATGCTTCTCTGCCATCCAGAGGCTTTTCGTTCAGGATTTCGAGCTCCGACTCTCCAAATGTTATGTATCTTTTTCTCCCTTTATGCAGCACGCCGTTTTTTCTGTAGACGCACATTGGTTGAACATTATACGTCTGTTTTCTGTCTATCAATGCCGCATCTGTGTCTCATTCCCATTTACAACCTTCCTCTCTCCCTTCCTCTTTTTCCCACCTTCTGTACGACATGTTTTTGTGACGCTCCCGCTCTTTTACGCTCCCCGAGAGTTCTCATTGGCGAGGGTGAGGAGAAGCGGACGTCCTCGGATCCAAAGTGTGCATAAGCGTTTTTTCTGTCTATTCTAAGACAACCCCGGAAGAAGAAAGGTCTTCCTTTCGAGACACTGTTTCGTAATAAATAATGTAAGAAAGTGGACAAACGGTACAGTCTCCCTCACTGTGCTTTATATATATATATATATATATATATATATATATATATATATATATATATATATATATAGCCGCGAACCACGTATGGGTTTGGTTATTTATTGTTTGTTTTTACTGCCCGGCCACGCCCCCCCCCCCTTCTCATCGTATAGTCTGAGTGGCGCTTACCACCCTCAAGCGTCAGATACAGTTGCAGTAAATATCAATACCCCAGAAAGTGAAGGAGAACAGAGGCGCCCAGATAGCCGAATTGGTAAGGCATTCGAAATCGAATCGAAAGGCGTGGGTTCACTGCCCACTCTGGTCGCGTGTTTTTCTTTCTTTCTTTCTTTTTACGTAAATTAATAATAAAAAATATACCTTACTAACGGTCGACAAATAGTCTCACGATTCCCCTATGCCTCCTTTGGCATTGTAGACTGCCGGAATTTCTTTCTGTATTTCCTAACGAGCTCCTCATTTACAAATCATATTATCCTGCGAAAGCTTAGCGAGGGCCTCGGTTCTGGCTGCCTTGATGCCAAGGTAGCATAAGAGGGTTTCCCGCCAGTTGACCGCTCATGACAGGCTGTAGACGTTGGAGTCACGCCCCGGGGTTCGAAAAGAAGGTCCCATTCTCCCACGTACAGTCTTAGTGGCGCTGGCTACCACCCTCAAGCGTCAGATACAGTTGTAGTAAATATAAATACACCAGAACGTGAAGGAGGATACAGTCGCCCAGATAGCCGAATTGGTAAGGCATTCGAGATCTAATCCAAAGGCGTGGGTCCGGTACCCACTCTGGGCGAGTGTTTTTCTTTCTTTCTTTCTTTCTACGTAAATTAATAAAAAAATGTAACTTTGCTAACGGGCAAAAAATAGTCTAACCATTCCCCTATGCCTCCTTTGGCGTCGTAGACTGCCGGCATATATACATACATATATATAGATATGTATATATATATATATTTATGTATATGCTGGCTCGTTGAATTAGGATAGAAATAAGGGTTGGTTGGCAGTCATGAAAACCTCGGAAAGCAAAGGGGAGAATGCGGTAGGCCATGGAAACAGATTAAGAATGTTTTGAGACAGAAAGTGGAGAAAAAATGTCCTCTGGGTGGGTTCCCAACACACGACCTCCAGAATGCTGGTCTGGTGCTATGACCACTACGCTACCGGCGCGGCTGTTTCCCCACTACGTTTTCGGGTATTTATTTGAAGGTATTTCTGTTTCATGCACTTGGGGGTGGTAGCCCACCCCACTCGGACTACACTGGGTGAAGGGGACCTTCTTGTTAACCCCCGGGCCGTGACTCGAGTGTCTACAATTTGTCGAGAGTGGTCAACCAGCGTTGAACACGCTTAAGCTCCCTATAGAGCCAATACTGCCAGAACAGAGGCCCTCGCTATGAATGTAGCGAATCAGAATAGGAAATTTCCGATTCTGAATAATATTCTCATTTGGCTATCGTTGTAAAATACTATTGTGTTTTCTAATTGCAGTGATAATTCAACTCCTCCAACCGGTTCGCGAACGGTTCAGGACGTGATTTTGTCGAACGGAAACTGAACCTGCACGAAATTATTTCACCCGAACCCGAACCGTAACCGAACTAGCATTTTTTTCGGTTCGACACCCTGATATATATATATATATATATATATATATATATATATATATATATATATATATATATATATATATATATATATATAGCGAATCAGAAAATGGGAAATGAGGGGCTCCGTGAAATAGGACAGAAATTAAGGGTTGGCAGTCAAGAAAACCTCGGAAAGTAAAGGGGAGGTTGTGATGGGTCATAGAAAGAGATGAAGAATTTTTTAAGCCGAATAGAAAGTGATGAAAAAATGCCCGCCGGGTGGGATCCGAACCCACGACCTCCATAATACCGGTTAGGTGCGATAACCACTACGCTACCGGCAGGGCTGTTTCCCCAGCACTTTCTCGGGTATTTATGTTAAGGTATTTTTGTTTCCTGCACTTGGGGGTGGTAGCCAGCGGCACTCGGACTAGGGGTGAAGGGGACCTTCTTTTTAACCCCCGAGCCGTGACTCTGTGACGAGGGCCTCTGTTCTGGCAGTCTTGGTGCCAAAGGTAGCTCAAGAGGGTTCAACGCTGGTCGATCACTCTCGACATGTCGTAGACACTCGAGTCACGGCCCGGGGGTTAAAAAGAAGGCCCCCTTCTCCCCGAGTAGTCCGAGTGGCGCTGGCTACCACCCCAAAGTGCAGGAAATAAAAATCATCATCATCATCAGCCTATCTACGCCCACTGCAGGGCAAAGGCCTCTCCCATTATTCTCCAATTACCTCGGTCCTGTGCCAACTGTGACCAATTTATCCCCGCAAAATTTTCGATCTTATCTGCCCATCTAACTTTCTCCCGCCCCCTGCAACGCTTGCCTTGTCTAGGGATCCACTCTGTTACCCTTAATGACCAGCGGTTATCTTGCCTTCGCATTACATGCGCTGCCCACGTCCATTTCTTCTTCTTAATTTTTACTTATATGTCTTTAACACCAGTTTGCTCCCTGACCCACTCCGCTCTCTTCTTGTCCCCTAATGTTACACCCATCATCTTCCGCTCCATTGCCCGCTGAGTCGTTCTCAATTTAAGTTGAACCCTCCTAGTGAGCCTCCAAGTTTCTGCCACGTAGGTGAGTACCGGCAAGATGCAGCTGTTATACACTTTCTTCTTCAGCGACAATAGTAGGCTGCTATTCATTATCTGAGAATGTCTGCCATATGCACCCCACCCCATTCTGATCCTTCTAACTATTTCTGCTTCGTGGTTGGTATCTGGGGTCACAACTTGGCCTAAGTAGATATATTCGCTTACCACTTCCACTACCTCGCTACCTATCCCAAACTGCTGGGCTGTCCCGAGGTTATTCATCATTACTTTAGTTTTCTGCATATTAATTTTCAGTCCCACGGTTCTACTCTGTTCGCCCAGTGCGGAAAGCATGCTTTGCAATTTGTCCCCCGAGTTACTTAGCAAGGCAACGTCATCAGCAAATCTGAGGTTACTGAGGTATTCTCCATTAACCCTTACTCCAACCTGTTCCCAATCCAACGTTCTGAATACTTCTTGCAAGCATGCTGTGAATAACATTGGAGAGATTGTGTCTCCTTGTCTGACACCCTTCCTTATAGGTATTTTACTGCTCTCCCTATGGAGGATGATGGTAGCTGTAGACCCATTGTAGGTATCGTCTAGTATTCTTACATAATGCTCATCTACCCCCTGGTTCCGTAATGCCTGAATGACTGCTAGGGTTTCGACCGAGTCAAATGCTTTCTCATAATCTATGAAGGCTATATAGAGGGGTTCAGTATACTCAGCGCACTTCTCTATTACCTGATTGATCTTGTGAATATGGTCCATTGTTGAATAACCTTTACGGAACCCTGCTTGTTATTTAGGTTGACTGAAATCTAAGGTTGCAGAGATTCGGTTAGCGATTACCTTGGTAAATTCCTTGTAGACGACTGACAGTAAGCTGATCGGCCTGTAATTTTTCAAGGCCTTCATGTCGCATTTCTTATGGATTAGGATGATGTTCGCGTTCTTCCAAGATTCCGGTACCATTGCGGTCATTAGGCATTGCGTATACAGGTGTGCCAGTTTTTCAAGTACAATTTCTCCGCCATCCTTCAAGAGGTCTGCTGTTATCTGATCCTCACCAGGTGCTTTGCCCCCTTACATTTCTTTCAAAGCCTTCCTCACTTCTTCGGTGGTTACTGGTGGGACGTCCATCTCCTCTGAACTACTGTCTCGTTCGGCATTATCCTGTATGTCCCGGCTACTGTACAGATCCCTATAGAATTCTTCGGCCACTGTGACTATTTTATTCCTATTTGGGATGACATTGCCTTGCTTATCCTTAAGTGCATACATCTGATTTTTCCCCACGCCAAGACGTCTCTTCACTGCTTTCAGGCTACCTCCGTTCTTTACAGCGTATTCGATCCTCTCCATAGTATACTTCCGTATGTCAGCTGTCTTGCGCTTATTAACTTCAAGAGCTCGGGTAGTTCTTTTCTGTCAGCTGTTGTGGAGATTCTCATGGTTTGCCGTTTCCTGATTAGATCTTTCGTCTCCTGTGAAAGTTTACTAGTATCCTGTCTAGCCATAGTACCCCCGACTTCTACTGCACACTCCGTGATAATGCGTGTAAGGTTGTCGCTGGCTTCCTGTGTCGTAAGCTCGGCTTCCTCGCTAAGGACGGAATATCGGTTCTGCAGCGCGATCCTGAATTCTTCTACTTTACGTCTTACTGTAAGCTCATTTATCGGCTTCTTTCATACTAGCTTGTTGCGGTCCCTCCTCAAATGTAGCCTAATTTCAGATCTTACCATACGGTGGTCACTGCACCTTACCCTTCCGAGAACTTCCACATCCTGAAAGACGCCAGGGTTATCGCATAATATGAAGTCTATTTCATTTTTGTGCCCCCCTATTTGGGCTCCTCCAGGTCCACTTCCGATTCTCCCGTTTACAGAAGAAGGTATTCATTATGCGTAGGTTATTCCGTTCTGCAAACTCAACTAGTAGGTCCCCCCTGCTATTTCTACAGCCCGACCATAGTTCCCAACTTCCTTGTCTTCAGCCTGATTCTTGCCTACTTTAGCATTGAAGTCCCCCATAACTATGGTATACTGTGTTTTTACTTTAGCCATTGCCGATTCCACATCTTCATAGAAGCGTTCCACTACTTGGTCGTCGTGGCTGTATGTGGGCGCGTAGCCCTGCACCACCTTGAGCTTGTACCTCTTATTGAGCCTAATTACAAGACCTGCTGCCCTTTCATTAATGCTATAGTATTCGTCTACGTTGCCAGCTATGCTTTTATTGACTAGAAATCCCACTCCCAGTTCTCTTCTGTCCTCTAGACCACGGTAACATAGGACGTGTCCATTTTTCAGCACCGTAAAGGCTTCGCCTGCCCTCCTAACCTCGCTAAGCCCTATTACATCCCATTTAATGCCCTCTAATTCTTCGAGGAACAAAAATACCTTAACATAAATACCCGAGAAAGTGCCGGGGAAACAGCCCCGCCAGTAGCGTTGTGGTTATCGCACCAGACCGGTATTCTGGAGGTCGTGGGTTCGGATCCCACCCGGCGGCCATTTTTTCACCACTTTCTTTTCGACTAAAAAAATTCGTCATCTTTTTCTATGACCCACCACAACCTCCCCTTTGCTTTCCGAGGTTTTCTTGACTGCCAACCCTTAATTTCGGTTATATATATGTATATATATATATATTTATATATATATATATATATATATATATATATATATATATATATATATATATATATATATATATATATATATATATATATATATATATATAGAAAAAGATAAACTCACAAAGCGCGCACAAATAGTATAATTAAAGAGTCGGATACACAGCAAGAACAATAACAAACAATGTTGACTTACGTAGCGGCAACGGGACTTGCCTTCATCAGAGTAAAGTTACATGATTTTGCTGTATATATATATTCTCTATCTCTCTCTCTCTCTCTCTCTCTCTATATATATATATATATATATATATATATATATATATATATATATATATATAAAGAGAACATATCGCTACTTTATCCATTTTCTTACACAGGCCGTCCTGACTTCCAAGGCGTGCTACGGTGCTCCATGCTTTGCCCTTACGAAGACACAATATGACCGACTGGAGACATTACACCGCGAAAGCCTCAGAGTAATTACTGGTTTACCTCGGCACACCCGCGTGGAAGAACTCTACCGCTATTCCCAGCTGCCCCCCCTCCGCGCTATCATAACGGAGAGGGTCGAAGGCCACAACAGGAGACGCGCCGCAACCCGCGCGGGGCAGCTTCTCCAAAAATTGGCTTCCGGTCAGAGCGATTCGCTTTTCCCGCAACTGCCGGCTATTCGAGCCCCTTGGGAAGATGTCTTGGTTCGTATGTCAAAGCCTCTATCTCGCCTGCGTGGCCGAAACCATAACCACCATGAGCGCGCCGCTATTGCTGCACGCGCAGACCGCCGAGCCGGCGCCATCTTTACAACAGCAGTCCTAAATGAAACAACATCTCGCGCTTCACTTTCCTGTATTGACGGCCAAATGCGCATTTCCCGCACAATTCAATTTCTTCACCCTCCAAGCCCATGTCAGACCCGTCTTGTGGCAGTTCTTCTCGCTGCGGAGCACATTGAGGCAACTTACGGCGCCGGTGACAACCACCACTTCACAATATTTACGGACAGCCCCCAAGCCCTCGATCGACTTGGCAAAACCCCATACGTCGGAACCACCTGCGACCTCATCAAGACCATTTGTCGCAGACTGCGAGACACACGCAATATAGTCGTTCGGGTAGACTGCGTCCCGGGACACGCAGGCGGAATCGGCAGCGAGACCGCTTACGCGTGCGCGAGCGAGCACTTTGAACTCCGCTCCAACCCGGCGTTGCCCGTCCCATTTGCACAACACGACCCCGACCCCTCAGAAGCAAAAGCGGCAGCATGGCACGCGTCCAAACAGTCGTTGCGGAACTTGGTTCCACCAGACCCCGCCCCCCTGCCCGTTGGATTGCCCCGTGGCGCACAAGTACTTCTGCACAAGGCACGGGCTGGTGCCGCGCTAACCGATGATGTGTTGGCCAAGTGGCGTGCGTATGTGCCAAAACGTCACCACCGTGCCGTCGAGGTTGCGCCATCTGTGGCCACAGTTGCCTGCACCTCTTGCTCCACAGGAGCCACGCCCACTGTCCACCACATGTTGTGGGACTGTCCCGGCCTTCAAACGCTCCGTTTACAGTATCTTCCGCCCGGCGTCCAGCGGCTTGTGGAATGGACAACCCCGCTGCAACCCGCCACTGCAAGGCAGACGCTGCTTTCTCTGTGGGAGTTCGCGCGCTCTTCAGGCGTCGACCGCAGAATGTAACATTTAAACTCTCCCCCCCCCCCACCTTCCTTTCTTCCCCATGCTGACCGACGCGTCCACCTTCTGAAATAAAGTTTTGTTATGTTATGTTATCCATTTTCTTCCCCCCTGCTTCCCGGCCCCCACACAGGGTTGTATGCAGGTGAGCTCCTTGCCGAGCTCAAAAATATCCCGAGTGCACTTCTTTTCCTTTTTTTCTCCAGCAAAACACAACCAATCAACCAACCAGTTAACCAAACCAAAAATATGCCTA
The DNA here is from genome assembly GCF_048455015.1 of Haemaphysalis longicornis. NCBI lineage: Eukaryota > Metazoa > Arthropoda > Arachnida > Ixodida > Ixodidae > Haemaphysalis > Haemaphysalis longicornis. The sequence continues at coordinate 38,943,608 of NW_027526204.1, forward strand.
GCGTTTAGGTGTGCGTGCCTCTCACCGACCGCACAGCGTCCCCTGCGGACGTTTGTCATGCGAATCATACCGACTAAGGGAGATTGGGCAAAGATTGCGGTGACCTAGAAAATGCCGAGCGCTCGTGTATGCGTGCCTAGCGGTGCCCGTCCAGCATTCCCGGAACATGTTTCTGAAGCCAAACATAGTGTTTAGGGATACTGGCCAAGATTGTCCACAAAAGTCGAGCGCTCGCTGTAATCGTGGGAACACATGCACGGAACGATAAATATGCGTCATAGCGTACGCCCGTTTAAGGTGATGTGCAATAATTATCACGTCCAAAAAATGGAGGAAGCACATACTTAGAATAATGGTGGAATAAAGGTCGTTGCTGCAGCGAAGAACAAGCAAATACACTGCAATCGTGGGGTTAAACCGCCGTGATGGTCGTGAAGGTTGCGTACACCTCCGGTACCTTTAGTTCTTATGCGTTAGAGTGGGCTGCTTACATTTGTTTATTGGCTTTTAATTTTTGCATCTGGCAAGCATGGTGCGGGAATTGGGCTCTTTCAGCCGCAACCCACAGTCGCTTAACAAAAGTGTAACGCCACAGCGGCTCCAGAGTTGCAACAAACGCGTGTCTTCGCTAAAGACATTCGGGATCATGGAACCACCTTTCGTGATTGGCCGACACAGAACTGGCCCAGTTCATCTGAGCTTTCGCGATAAAAACAAGTCATGCACGTACTCGATCCACCGAATTTTCTATATTACTACAAGATTAATTAAGCGTATATTTTCTATCCTTCATTAAAGGAGCCATGAAGAGAAAATACAACTTCGTTTAATTTGAAAGAACTAGAATTCAGTATCTCACTCAGCCACATTAGAGCCACAAAATATGTTTTTTAACGAAACAAAAACAACAAGTATTTAAAAGCTTTCAAATTTTGCGCCGCAGTGACGTGTTATGACCAAGAATGACGTGACACGGGCCAACAATAAAACATAATTTTCAGTGCGTTAACTGCAGGTTAGCATTCAAGTGATGCGGTCAAATGGAACTAGAGGCCCTATTACAGACGTCCAGTCATGTGTCGTCGCGACAGATCAGTTAGGCGGCCGCCAATCGCACAAACAATGTTCGGTGACGTCATAGAAAAGTTGCGGGAAATTGGCTAGGGCGGTGGTTCTCAGCCGTGACTGCCCCGGGGACCCCTTTTGGGCTTGCGGCAGTGATGGGGGACCCCACGATGGAGCATATGTTGTTTGGTGTCATAATGCCAAACAATTTCTACTTGCAGCTTACGTAGCCCACAGACTTATCGATGCCCGCCTTTTATGGTTGATGCTAATGACGATGCGCACCATGTTAAACAATCTGGTCTTGAATCTAAAATTCTTCTAAACACCTATATGTTGCCTCTTCTGTGTCTGCTTTTTCCTTCTCATAGCTGGCGTGTCGTGCAAAAAGCAGATGTTAAAATAGGGCTACGCGGAGAAACTAAACGTACATGTAATGCGGCAAAGCCACCTTATTGCATTGCAAGAAAGTGCTGGCAAGATCGAGAAAAGAATGGCGGGAGTAAAAGTTTTGACATAAGCTTCGTGGACCCCTCAAATGCTCTCGCGGACACCCCGGGATCCGCGGAACCCCATTTGAGAATAACTGGGCTAGGGGGTCGCGACTGCTTCACACGTTTTCTTTAATATCTCCGTTATTTGTTCGAAGATTGCGATGATATTGGTATCATTGTTATCGGGACTAAGCAGTCTTTCCAATAAACTCAACCTGTTTTTTGTCTTCATGGCTCCTTTAAGGATAATTTTCCGTTGGATTTTACACGTTCAAAAGCACTGTGACGCACAGGTAACTTACACAGCTCAGGTGCACGCGTACTTAACATCAAGGTAGTTCATTCGAAGGCATTGACTCAGAATCCCGCAGTATTGCGAGGGCTCAGGGTTACCCAGTGTGACCCGCACTCAGCAGCACGCCATTTAGCGAGTCGCAAGCCTAGTATGGCATCAAAGCAGTTACGCCGTGCAAAGTTGTGGTGCCGTATTGAGCCGCGCATGAGTTCTCAAAAATAAGGCGGAATGAACGTAGTTGTGAGTGAATCTGACACATTTGGTCATATCTGATAAGAAAAATTACACCATCTTCTTGAGGGGAACCCTGAGGTGATGCGAAGCATCGCAGAGTTCCAATCCAAGCCTATCCAAGCCAATCCAAGCCAATCCAAGCCAAGCCAAGCCAAGCCAAGCCAAGCCAAGCCAAGCCAATCCAATCCAATGCCCCTCGCGAGCGAGTGTTCGCTATCGGACAGGAGAGGGGGTGAGCGGCGGAGAGCGCAGCTGGCGCGGCGAGGAGAATGGGGGAGGGGTGGACGCCGATAACGCCGACAACGCCGGATGGATGCAGGGACAAGGCGCGTGAATGAGATGCGCCGCATCTAAAAACAGCTGAAATGTAACCACTGACTACATCGCACTTATTTCTTCATCTGGAGTAAATGCTATAGGAAAGACAGTAGAAGAGGTAGAAGAAGCATGAGCTAATGAAATTTCTGTTTGTTCTTTGAAGGCTCTGCTTTGCACGCGCTTGCGTGATTCTGGACGATATCACTAAAACGCGCTGGAAGTCATTCCTGTTAGGGAAATTTTACGCATAACGACGAGAATCATTTCTGAGGCAGGGTAATTTCTACGTCCTACTAAAGGGGCAAAAATATAAACAAAAAAAGGAGTTATTTCCTCGCCCAGATTTTGAGGCTAGCTGGTAACTTAAGTATATATGACCATGTGAATTTTGTTTCTCTTAGCCCTTCATTCATACTTTGCAAGGTGTGCTAGGTATAGCTCCATTTTTACGCGACCTTATTGTGTCTGCGTAATGTTGGACGCGGCCAGACCTAGCCTTCGTTGAAACGCCAGCATCGATTTTCCCCGAGGATATTTGGGTACGGTCGCGATTACGTCCCTCGTGCAGATACAGTTAAATGCATGATCCGTGGAGGATTACGATTGGGTCGAGCACGTCAAAAGTCACATTTCCCACAGATCGCACTAACTGCCCCAAATGTTTTGCAATCACTCTTTTTCAGTCCCAAGAATTCGCCGTGTGTTTGGGCTTAATACACAGCCGGATTCTCCAAATGGGCGGCTGTCGCATTAAAATTACGCGCTGTGGGCATAAGAAATGATGTTTTTGTTTCGGGAGAATCTACGCTCGGTATTTTCTTTCGGATGTCGAGTGGTCGCCGGACTCCCGAACACGGAAAATATTATTTTTTACCCCAAGATTGTGTAGTATTAGTGGTGCTGCTGCCTCTAAGAATTGGGCGGTAGGGCTTGTGGCCTTGTGGCGGTAGGGCCTTACACAGAAGCATTTGAAATCAGCATGTCGCATATCTACATATTATTTTATCATTTTTTGCAAACGTTATCAAAATTGCAAAAAATTCTTTTTTATTGGAAAGTTTTTGCAGAATGCGCAAGAATTTCTTTTGTGAAGTGATAAACACACAGACATTAACATTTGCGTTCACTGCCCAATTATTACACGGTAGCGTTATTAGGCTCATTTTTCGATTTTGCCTTACCCGAGAGCCGTCCGCTATCACCCGTGCGCATCATGTGTCCACGGAAATACGGCATGACTGCCACCCGGAAACTACGACTGAAGCAGCTAGCTAGAACGAATAACTGGAGGGTCGGAAGCAGTGTAAAGATGCTGCGTCCGATGCTTTGACAGAAATTGTGCGTGGCAATTCATAAAGCGTCGCGTCTGCGCATTGAGTTGGTTCTCCCGCCGTTGGTGCATGCGCCGTCGAGCACTGTTGACGTGATACCGTTAGTGGGCTCATCGGTAGCTTTTTCTAAAGGCTAACTGTCTGCTACCAGCCATGCTCAAGAAGCCACCACGGAAGACAGTGTTTCCGCCAGGCGGGAAGTACGTCTCCGCACCCAAAAGAGAGCTCGCGCCGGAAGCGGTAATCGGGCGTAGTTGCTTAAAACCGAATGGGGAAATGAGAAGGCAGGCCCGTAGGCTTGCCGACAATCATACTGCGGCGTAGAATACCGAAAAGATACGTGGTTTTGTCACTTGTGGCTTCTGCGGCGTGAAGCTCCTTCTCCCACAGAAAGCCGTAGTTGCTAGTTTTGTTAGGTTAAACTTCAGCGTTCGGAGAGCATGACTGGCGATTCTAAGCAGCTTCGTTCGAAGCTCTCCCTTGACGACGAGGTAACGCCATCACTTCTTATAATTTAAGACCTAAACGTAGACGTTGCCTGAAACTTTTTTAACATCACAGCATTCTCAAAAGTCTAAAAAACGTGTCGCTGACACAACAAACATGATGGCGAGAAAGAGGCTCACAGCATACCTCGGCAAAGCTGGGCGCCACTCACTCTCACTCACACACCGAAAAGAAATCTTTATTTCTCATACACTCACTTACATTCACGCTGATCAGCCGCCTTCACCACTCGCACTCAGTCGCACTCACGCTTACCCCTCACCGTGACCGCTCACGCTCACTACTTGCCATCACCACTCGCAATCCTTCGCGCTCACCACTCGTCGTCTCCCCTCCCGCATAAATGTGTGCAGGAGACCGTAAGGAAACCGAACAGTGTTTGTACATTACGGCGTCGGAAGGCCATCCAAACCGAATTTCTAAATCAGCACGCCAGCAGAGCATTAATTCTAGGGTGCGCCATATCGGGAGCTCAGTGACGACGTATTTCGGAAGCTAAAAGCAATCCTGCCATTGACGACCATCACAGCGAGAGGCCCCTGCGACGAATAGCCAACTGCTAGTACAAGCGCAATAGTGGCGACCCCCGTGGCAAACCCAACCCTGCAAATGGCGCGAGTAGCGCGATAGCACTCACGAGGGGTAAGCGGGTTTCACGGCGAGTGGTGAGTGGGGTTCACTGTGAGTGCCGCCCGAACTCGCAAGTGGTGAGAGGGGCTCACCGAAAGTGGGGCTCGCACTCACTCCACTCACACTCGGCAGTCCGAAATGATGTCGAGGCTCACTCACCGTTCACTCATGAATGGTGAGTGGGGAGTGTGTCAGTGCACTCGTGAGTGAGCCTGCCGGCCTATGGCTCAAACAGCGTGTTGTTGTAGCTTCCATTGACCCGGGAAAGCTTTCGAAGCAGGGGAAAGCTTCAACAACAACAAAAAATGATGTTAATTCAGGTATGATGTTTTAGGTACACATGTCTGTATTCGTATCTCGCCGGCGTGTATTTTGCTGAAAAACGTCTGTTCGCGAAGTTGCTCTACCAGTTCTGTTTAAATCATAACTTACTTAAGGGCCATATGTGGATCATGCCATAGTCACGCTTGAACAGGCAATGACTGCACAGGCAAATTCATTAGTGCCCTTTTACAAGGAGCAAAAATCAAAGGTGCGGCCAAAACTTTCTAGAGTTAGCCATCCGCTCATGGGTTGACAAGTGGCAGGGTAGGAGACGCAGTAAAGTGTGAAAGGAGCAGGGTGACTCCTGCAAGCCACGTGAACAGCCATCAAATGTAAATACAACCCTGTGTGATTCTCACTAACGGCGACAACAATGCGTTCAGGAGGTCGCACTTTTACAGAATACTTACCTCATTGGGAGGAGTAAAAAACAATAGCAACGCCGAATCTACCTAAGGGCGAATTCTTGCGCGGAGGAACATGTAGCACTCGCGCATATTCGATGCTGCTGCTAAATGATTCTATATGCCATGGCGGGTACTGCAGAGCTAACGCACACCCAACTAATGTTTCTGGCAACGGAAAATACACTACCTTCAACAGAAAAACGCGGAGCGTATATCTGCAGCACCTCTTGAGACTTCCGAGTAAAAGTGGTTAATTTTCGTTGCGTTGTGGCTTCTTCCTTAAGGGAATGAAAAGCGACGAATGTTTTGCCCGACCTTGTTGTTTAAAATGTTCAGAAATTGGACACTTTATCGTGAGCAAGACTTGGTGATGCAGCTTCTTCCATTGAAGAAAAGAAGGCAGGTTGCAACAGATGCACTGTCGTTTATTTCACCGAGTTGACCGGCGCATAGTGATAAATCAACAATGAAAGTGAAGTTCTGAATGTGGCACACATTGGGCTGGTCCTGGAAAAGGATTGAGGCCCTCATCATCACCAACGTTACCACCAAATCGCTTGCCCAGGGTCTTGGAAACTACTGCAGGTAGCAACTGGCAGAACGTGGCAGGCTGTGTAACCTCGGGGCTTGCATACATCAGATTCATAGCATTAGTTTAGTTCGATTTCCTAATGGTTGCTACAAGTGCGTGCTACTTTCCGAGGAGTGTCTGCCTGCTCTTGTAGCGCCTGATACAATTCCTGCCTTGAGAGCCATGTCGTAGAAGGTGGAGCTTCTGTCATTTAGCAGCTGTGGTATTGGACCATACTCCACCACCGTGCCGTCGCTCATTACAAGAATTCTGTTGGAATAGAACCAAAGAAATACATCTGCAATAAACATCATACCCAAGACGTTCTTGAAAGAAGGAACAAAGTTTTCTCCTTCCGCTCAGCTCATTACAAGCCGCATCGTCATGTGCTCGCTGGCTTTAATGCCTTACACCAGTTTGCCAAGGAAAAGGGAACTGTTATTTGTTTCTTTTTTAGTAAGTGCATTCGAGCGTTTGTACTGCAACGGATCTTTCTGTGACCTGGTGCTTCCTTTCAGTTGAGCACTTTGTAGGCCCACTATGAGCATATATAATTCCTTCCAAAACCTATCCTTACTGTCTGCCCTCCTGACATGAATGAATGCGTTGCAATGATACCTGCTCTTGCAAAAGAATTTGAACATGAGCCACTGGACTGAATGTTTCTGGGCGAGTTATTGGGAAAACTATTACCGGCCCCTCTTAAAGATTTCTCATTTCACAGTTACACAAGCATTAGTTTTCTTTCCTACACATAAGTCTCCAATGTATATATTTCTGCCTACTCTGACTAAGGCTCCATGTTTTACACACCTCTAATTTTTAACGAATAGCTACAACATCCAGCATTCACAATTTAAAAAGTCAAAATCACCTCCGTCTAACGAGGAGTGTGCTTGAAAGTCGAATCTTTTGCATGCGAAAGTCAAATAGCGAAGTGGAAAAGTCAAAGGCGCGGCAACCGAAGACAAAGTTTCAACCATAAAAGTATAAATTATCTGTGAGTCAAAGTCGAAACTTAGACGACAGCAAACGAATCTGTCACGAGAAAGCTGACACCCCGACCCACCCATCCTCGACGTTAGGCGATCGTCGTCATCCAAAATCCGAAAAAAGGAAAGCAAAAGACCCCTTCAACTCAGCCAAATTTTAAAGCCAACGTGGTCAGCAAACACAAATAAAATTCCGAGTGAGCCGAATGCGATGATAGCTCAATCTGTTAGGCGTCGGCACCATTAAGAGAGGACCATAGGTTTGATTCTAACCATGGGGAGCATTGTTTGTTTCATCATAATAATAGTCATCATAAGTGTGTGACTTCCCTTTAGGCAAAGTTGGCTTTCCTGCCGTTCGTTTTGTTTACGACATTGTCGGCGGCGGTACTATGAAAGCTTTGCTATCAAAGCAATGGCTACGCAATGCAGACGTACTGTTGTCGCTGCGAAAGCAGAGTGATGGCAGCAGATTGGGAAGCATATTCCCTATTCAGGCTAGAAATACAAACCACTGAATCCTGAGCAAGTAAAAATACGAGGCTATTGTTTGGGCAGTACAGGTCAGAATTCACCAAACTGCTAGTTGTATCTCTGTCACTGCTCCAACTATGGCTCATCTGTGTTGGACTGGAGAGGCAGCAACACACTCACCGATCGTAGTCTAGCACGGTGTGCAGCCTGTGGGCCACGGTGAGCAGGGTGAAGTTCGCGAAGCTCTCTCTCAGCGTGGCCTGTATGAGGCGATCTGTGTCACCGTCCATCTGCGAGGTGGCCTCGTCCAGCACCAAGATTCGCGGTCTTCGAAGAAGGGCTCGGGCGAGGCACACTAACTGCCGTTGTCCCACACTGTTCATCAAGCAAGACAAGTAGTGTTGTTAAAGGTTCGTAAGACGAATCTGGCCTTCATACCCAAATGGCATATGTGAAGACGATGCTGTTTGCAAACTACGCCATCGGGCCATTTAAAACGTAGATGGGTTTTTGAGATCTCTGAGCATAGCTTGAAAGATTTTATAAATCACGAAGATAAAACTGGAAACTTTGCTTTAGTGACTGCACATTCAATCTAATACCCTTATCGTCAAGTGTGCTGGTCGCTCAGTTATCACAGTATCAAATAGATTATCTGTAATATCACAGTTTGGTTTACCAAATTGATAGTGTCCAACGATTCTATTCGCTCACCTGTCCTTAACTGTTTCATATTCCCTCTTCGAAAAATAAATTCTTTGTTTTGTACACCTTTTCGTCCTTTTTATAGATTCTTCTAATAAATTTTAATGCTACATATCATTCAATGTCTCCAGGCTGAATTTATCTTTGTCCTAGGGGTGCGGTAATTTGTCCTCAAATTTTAGCTTTTGTTTCTCGATTTTGTCTCCATGCTATTACAGGCTTCACTAATTTCTTCTGACCCCCTCTGTGTTTCTCATTTTTAGATCTCACGAAATTAAGCTCTTTCTTTACCGATAGCAATTCTCAAAGTTGGCATGCGCTTCAACATCCAGAACAATCGCCAATCGATTTCATGCAACCACCAAGGCTTCCCAGTGTGGTTTTTTGTACACTATAGAATGTCTTTTAATGTAGAAAAGGTCCCTCAATATAGAAAAATGCGCTCATTTATCAACAACAAGAAGAAAGTGCAGACACGAACATATTTACAGCATAAATATTAGTCCTATAATCCGGGTGCACCCGCACAAATACTTGGGAGTGATCTTTACACAACACTTCAGATGGGATGCCCACATAAACCATTTCGCATCGGCTGCACTAGGAAGGCTGTTTTCCCTCAGACGACGCCTTCGATCAGGACCGCCAGAAACAAATAAATTACCCTACAACGCCTTTGCGAGATCTTTACTCGAATACTCTAGCATTATCTGGTTCCCGTATGCTAAAGTACACATAAATAAACTAGAGCAAATACAACGAAAAGCAATAAGGTACATTTACAGTTAGAACGACACAAATACTTCACCAACAGAACTACTGAGGAACGCCGGTATGCTTACCTTACAGAATCGTTCAAAGCTAGCGCGTTTAAAATTCTTATATCAAATGTTAAATATAAATCTAAACCTTGATACTTCAAATTATCTCACTAACATTGAAGCGAGGCCCACGCGGCATAATGAGACTTTAACATTTAAAGAATAGAGTTACCGCACTGATTGCCTTAAATATTCCTTCTTCCCACTAGCTGTAAGAGAATGGAACTGTATGCACTCATCGATTACGGATAGCGCACCCATAGAATGGTTCCTAACTCTAGTTGAAAACCACCTCCACGAAACAAATTAACCAGAACGACAGCGAGAATTTAATAAAAAGAGTCTACACGGTTTTCCTTCTCTCTCTTGGTCAATTATGATTTTCACTATTACTGAGTAGTTCTTCGTTAATATGTTTGGCTTGGTTTAGTAAAATGTTTAGTTACATTCGTTCTTCATCGTTGCTGTAAATATTGCCTCCAAATTCTGTCTGTGTTTCATCCTGCATTGAATTTGATTATGTTTTGTTGCTCTGTTTTTTCCATGAACTTGGTGACGTTTGATGCATGAGATTCGAGATTTAATATGTAATATGTAACCTTCGCTTGTCATGTAGAAAAACTGTCCCGCATGTTCATACTGTTCTCTTTCTGTATGAAAGAAAACCACCTTTGAATTTTGTGTACTTGAAACTCTGTATCGCCCCTCCTGCAAAAACACCAAATGGGATTGGCAGTATGGTAAAATAAATAAATAAATAAATAAATAAATAACAATGTGTAAAATTTCGACCGCAACTTAGTCGGTGACCCCAGTGGCTGCAATAGACCTGCCATCAGGGCGTGAAATTTTAAACTAGGAGTTACCTTCTTCCCAGACTGCCATTGCATTGAAATCCTCCAGTTGTTTTAGCATCAAGATGGCTCCTTAGGTCATACCTCAACTTATGCGCTAAAAATGCCAAAATTATAAAATTTTACCGACATTTACTACTTAGGGTGCAGCTTTGAGCTGTGGCTTTATTTAGTTTATAGCCAGCCATTGTGAGCGGCCGGTGGTAGAGAAGGTGCATTTGGTTATATTTTCATCGTAAGTTGACGATGGCAGTCGGTGTTCGAGGCTCCGTTAATGGGTATCCTTCGCTACGTGTAGTACGCTGTTTGCCGAATGACCGAATACGGCCAATAATTCATTTTAAAACGCCTACAAGTGGTGACGGCACGTGATGTCACGGCGTGAAACGGCCGACTTGGGCAGGAGGAGGGGCGAGCCGCGCTGCGACTTCACGTCTTCCTACGAAGTGTGTCAGAGTTGCGAACTGAACGCCGTCACAAAAAATACTGCTGGCAGCTTGGCTGACGACACCCCTTTCAGCACGGCCTGGGTCGTTGTCTAGTCTTATTTTGCGTTCAGTCTGCGAGTCAACGCCAAATATATTTGTCCAAAAGGCCCATACATCGATCACGCAATTACATTGTTAAACTCAATTACTAGCAACGTCACCTGAGGTTGCTGCCACCGTCTCCGGTCTCGAGTAGAAGCTTCATTGGCTGCCTGGCTACAAACTCTGAGAGATGTGTCTGGTCGAGAACTTTCCAGAGCTCCTCTTCCGTGTGTACATTGGTTGGGTCTAGGTTGGCACGCAGGGTACCTCGAACTAGACTTGGGTCCTGTTAAAAGGAGAGGAGCCGTCAAAATTGATGCATAGTATCTTCAGAGTGTGTCTCCGACGAAAAAATACCAAAGTTAATTATTTTGTTGTGTTAGAAACGGTGATCCTATAATTGGAGACGATTGGTTTCCATTTTCCAGCACGAAACTGTGTCTATGCCTTGAATTGGTGATTTTAGTGAGCTGGCATATTTCGCACTTTAGTCAGTTACTTTGGTGTTTTGCATTCCTTCACTTGGCTTCTTGCAATATCCAAGCCTGTATTTTTTTTAAATATTGAAAGAAGTTCTGGAGATCCTGCCAAAATTGGAACAGCGGTGATGTTTCGCGCTAGATAGTGCGTATGCTTTGGTCAGCCGGCTGGCGATAAATATTTGCTTTCGAGTAAACAGGTTCTAGCCGGCATCGCCATCCGCTTTAGTCAAAATAGAGCAATAACAATGCTGTAAGAACAAAGTACACAAATGAAGTTATAATATTAAAAAGTACTTTGTAAAATTCAAATAAATTGTGAATACAGTAAAGAAGAAAATAAGAAAGATGGAACAGCTGGAGGTTGTAAACAAAAAAGTAGGCATGATCTTCACCATTTCAACCATTTGAATCACATTGCATTAGCTGTTCTCCGGGTTTATTAAAAAGTATTTTGTGTGAACACACATGGTACTGCAGTTGGCGCGTGAGGCACGTATACGTTCGATTCATGGTAAAATGTCAATTACAATATTCGATGCAAAACTTAGATCCGTAGGCACATATATACACATTTAGCGTATAAATCGAACGTAAAACGTATAAATTTGAAATACACACATCGTCAAGTTCCGCTCACATGCACGAAGTAACCAAATTGCTAAAAATACATTTCTATATGCATATTAGATCAGCGCTTGGAAAAGCCAAAATTTCTGGTAGGAAGACCTTTGTCTCTAATATCCGAAGGATGGCCGAATTAGAATTCAAGAATTATTAGAAATAGAATTAGGCATTCTTGAATAATTAAAACCGGGAAAAGTGTTTTTTCTGGTATATGTCAACGATATTCCAAACTTTCATGTACACTCCGTATAGCCATGTATGCAGATCACATGAACACATTTTTCTCCAGCAGCATCATGGTCGGACTTAAGTATGAATAAATAGGCATTGATAAATTTTGCCGAACTCGTTGCCTGAAAATAGCCTACTTTTGGACCAATAATATAGAAGATGGATCAAGCCATTCATATTCAATGTTGTGGCAGCATGACCAACCAAGAGAATAGAGGTTTTTTAGGGCATGGTTTTATGAACAATTATGTGGGCGCTGGCATATAAAAATTTAAGTGATAACATTTTAAGAAATATTTGAGTTCACTACAGATTGAGTCGTTTATTATTGTTCTGGCTCGAAAAAGAGCGTTACAACACTCCTATCTATTCTAGACATTGTTACATAATATTAGCCTGTGGAACGACAAATAACACCAATTACAAATGGCTGATCATTGTTACAAAAGGGTGCTGTGTATATTTGCTATTTTTTACGAACATTGTGCCGACTTAGGAACGGGTCTACTGTATTGTGACTAGAAAAGAAAGAAGGAAGAGTGGCCCACACCACCAAGCCGGACCCTCTGAAGACGACGAAAGGGAGTTCAGCTGGTAGCACTGGGCTCATGTGTCGTGGCTGCTGATTAAATCATCAACTCATTTACAATGGTTCGCTTCAGTTGCCCTGCCATCGCGGTGATATATCTTCAGTACAGTATCACATAAGGCTGAACAACATAATTATTTAAAGATTTGACAAGTCATACACAAAGATAATCTTCACGAAATAACAACGACACTTGCCGCACCTACTCTTTCATATACCCGAAAACACAGGCACAGAAATTATGAACAAACTACGGCAGGCAGTCTTTTTTTAAAAACCGCAGACATACTGAACAAACCTGGAGACGAGGTTTATATCAATTGCATTAGACGCAAATATAAAATAATGGTGAAGGAATACCTTTTACGTAAAAAAATTTGGTTCAATAGGTGGAGCTGTAGATGCTGTTTAGACTTACTTATAGCGATAGGTTTGTAGCTGTATCTATATTTATAACGCAATGATAGCTTTACTGTGTAATGATAGCCTGCCTGTTATAGCCTAGTGCTGTACATGTTGTATACATTTTTATTGAACCCACACTAGTTTTTACCTTGTACTTTGTTTTATACTGCGTCATTTTTTTCTGTGCAACAGTACGAGTGCATAAGATCATCGTCACTTGTTTTCATGTTGTGATGCTCCTATTGCATGCTTTTCTGTCTCTACAAAATGCTTGTTGTGCAATATTTCATATTTATTGTGCACATGCTCAGAGAGAACTGGCAAAAAGGCGGTTGGGGATTTGTTGGGCTTTTGTTGGTATTAGTCCCAGCCTTGCTCTTCGGCCTTTCGGGGAAAAACATCCTTGAATGTTAGAATTTTATTCAGCAACGTTTTTCTTGTGGTTCTTGCGTTGGTATCCTGTTCGTTTGCGGCAAATATACAACCAACAATACATCTTTTTCCTATCACCTCAACAGTTTTCTAACAAGCCATGACATAAATACAAAAAATACCGCAGTTCCACATCCTCATCCGCACTAAATTCTGCCGGGTGGTTATTATGCTCACATTGCAAGCCATCCACACAGTGCTTGATTCTACCAGATTGAAGACTGGCAACACGATTTCGTAAATTGTACGTTCGATAAATGTGTCAAATTGTGCGCCCAGAGAACTATTATAGCTTTGGAAATATTGCAATTCCGTTTAAAACGTTTTATGAACAAAATACAATTACCATATTGACCACATTCAATGCTAAAGTAGGCAAGAATCAGGCTGGAGACAAGGCACTTGGGAACTATGGTCTGCGCTGTAGAAATAGCAGGGGGGACCTACTAGTTGAGTTTGCAGAAGGGAATAACCTACGCAATATGAATACCTTCTTCTGTAAACGGGAGAATCGTAAGTGGACCTGGAGGAGCCAGAATGGGGAGCATAAAAATGAAATAGACTTCATATTATGCGATAACCCTGGCGTCGTGCACGATGTGGAAGTACTGGGAAGGGTAAGGTGCAGTGACCACCGTATGGTAAGATCTCAAATTAGGCTAGATTTGAGGAGGGACCGCAACAAGCTAGTACGAAAGAAGCCGATAAATGAGCTAAAAGTAAGACGTAAAGTAGAAGAATTCAGGATAGCGCTGCAGAACCGATATTCAGCTCTTAACGAGGAAGCCGAGCTTACGACACAGGAAGCCAGCGACAACCTCACACGTATTATAACGGAGTGTGCAGTAAAAGTCGGGGGCACTATGGCTAGACAGGATACTGGCAAACTTTCACAGGAGACGAAAGATCTAATTAGGAAACGGCAAACCATGGAAATCTCTACCGCAGCTGACATAATAGAACTAGCGGAGCTTTCGAAGTTAATCAATAAGCTTAAGACAGCTGACATACGGAAGTATAATATGGAGAGGGTCGAATACGCTGTAAAGAACGGAGGTAGCCTGAAAGCTGTGAAGAGGCGTTGTCGTGGGGAAAAATCAGATGTATGCACTTAAAGATAAGCAAGGCAATGTCATCACAAATAGGGATAAAATATTCACAGTGGCCGAGGAGTTCTACAGGGATCTGTACAGTAGCCGGGACATCCAGGATAATGCCGAACGAGACAGTAGCTCAGAGGAGATAGACATCCCACCAGTAACGACCGAAGAAGTAAGGAAGGCTTTGAAAGAAATGAAAGGGGGCAAAGCACCTGGTGAGGATCAGATAACAGCAGACCTCTTGAAGGATGGCGGACAAATTGTACTTGAAAAACTGGCAAACCTGTATACGCAATGCCTAATGACCGCAATGGTACCGGAATCTTGGAAGAACGAGAACATCATCCTAATCCATAAGAAAGGCGACATGAAGCACTTGAAAAGTACAGGCCGATCAGCTTACTGTCAGTTGTGTACAAGGTACTTAAAAAAGGTAATCGCTAACAGAATTTCTGCAACCTTAGATTTCAGTCAACCTAAAGAACAAGCAGGGTTCCGTAAAGGCTATTCAACAATGGACCATATTCACACGATCAACCAGGTGATAGAGAAATGCGCTGAGTATACTGAACCCCTATATATAGCCTTCATAGATTATGAGAAAGCATTTGACTCGGTCGAAACCCTAGCAGTCATTGAGGCATTACGGAACCAGGGGGTAGATGAACATTATGTAAGCATACTAGAGGATATCTACAATGGGTCCACAGCTACCATCATCCTCCATAAGGAGAGCCGTCAAATACCTATGCAGAAGGGTGTCAGACAAGGAGACACAATCTCTCCATTGTTATTCACAGCATGTTTACACGAAGTATTCAGAACGTTGGATTGGGTCACGTGGGAGTAAGGGTTAATGGAGAATACCTCAGTAACCTCAGATTTGCTGATGACATTGCCTTGCTAAGTAACTCGGGGGACGAATTGCAAAGCATGCTTTCCGCACTGGACGGACAGAATACAACCGTGGGCCTGAAAATTAATATGCAGAAAACTAAAGTAATGATCAATAACCTCGGGACAGCACAGCGGTTTGAGATAGGTGGCGACGCAGTGGAAGTGGTAAGCGAATATATCTACTTAGGCCAAGTTGTGACCCCACATCCCAACCACGAGGCAGAGATAATTAGAAGGATCAGAATGGGGTGGGGTGCATATGGCAGGCATTCTCGTTTAATGAATAGCAGCCTACCATTGTCGCTGAAGAAGCAAGTGTATGACAGCTGCATCTTACCGGTACTCACCTACGAGGCAGAAACTTGGAGGCTCACTAAGACGGTTCAACCTAAATGGAGAACGACTCAGCGGGCAATGGAGCGTAAAATGATAGGTGTATGACAGCTGCATCTTACCGGTACTCACCTACGAGGCAGAAACTTGGAGGCTCACTAAGACGGTTCAACCTAAATAGAGAACGACTCAGCGGGCAATGGAGCGTAAAATGATAGGTGTTACATTAAGGGACAAGGAGAGAGCGGAGTGGGTCAGGGAACAAACACGTGTTAAGGAAATATTAGTAGAGATTAAGAAGGAGAAATGGACGTGGGCAGGGCATGTAATGCGAAGGCAAGATAACCGCTGGTCATTAAGGGTAACAGAGTGAATCCCTAGAGAAGGCAAGCGTTGCAGGGGCGGCAGAAAGTTAAATGGGCAGATGAGATCAAGGAGTTTTCGGGGATAAATTGGTCACAGTTGGCACAGGACGGATCTAATTGGAGAATAATGGGAGATGCCTTTTCCCTGCAGTGGGCGTAGATAGGCTGATGATGATGATGATGACCATATTGACATTATGGTGGGCGTTTAGGGCAGGTTCATCTATTCATACATTTAACTAGTCTATTACTCTGAAGAGGGATATGCGCCGCTGCTAAATGGTAGCAGCTATTTACCAGAATTTTGCGTATTGGTGACATGAGAATTCTTAGTGCAGTAGAATATGTAGAAAATGGTTGTTTTTAGAAAATCAGTGCGTTAGTGCCGTGGCGCCATCTCGTGTTGTCACAATGTGATTATTTTCGGTCAACTCCTTCTCATTTATTCTAATGGGACTCAAGTTCTATGTGCTCCCGGCGCCAAAAACTGTGCACAAAGGAAATCTTCTGTGCGTCACAGGGGCACAAAATGTTTCCATTTTCGACGCAACATCACTAGGTGTACTTAACAGGACAAATGATTTTGCGTGAGCATAACAATAAAAAGTTCCTTAATATTGCCGTGAGGGGTAGAAGCCTGTTCCCTCATTGTCAGGACCCTGGAAGACAAGCTGGCTGTGCGTCTGCTTGCATTGATGCTAGTCACATCAAAAGTGTCCAGCCTTCAGGTGGCTTTCACGCAAGCACCGGTTTCCCAGTTGTTGTTGATTGGGTACATTTGACACTACATTGCAATTCTGAAAGTATTTCAGCATGCTGTCTAGTGGACAACCCTCCATAAGTGATATTCTGCCTGGTGGCTGGGACAAATAGCAGGATAACTTTCATCAAAAGAACAAATCACGCGAATTACATGCCTATTTGCATTGCGATACCGCATCACCGCCGTCTTCGTGCATGCAATTGTTCGCACTAGTGAATCGGATCCTGCTTCCGGGGACGGTATCGCCTTCCAGCTGATCACATTAACCCACTTCCCTGTCATTTCTCTGAACACAACCGAGTCATTTGTCATGGAGGCTGTATGGGTGGATTTTGTGTTTTGCTGGAACCGTGCTTCTAAAGCTTCAATTTTGGTCTGGGAGGTTCAAGAAGACGCCCCCAAATCTCAGAAAACAAGGCGCACATGAACAATAAAGGGGGTTGATGCAGCACCCCGTTTGCCGAATTTCTTTTTTGCGGGTTTTTCTGGGCCGTAGTTTGTACCCTTCATGTGTTGTAGAGCCAATACGCCCTTCTGGAAAGCGAACTTTCTTTTATGATGACGATCACATTGATGAATGAGTGTGGGGGAAGTGAAAAAAAAAACGCTTCTCACGGCCGGTATCAAACATGACTGCTTTACATTATGAAGCCGGCGTGTATGTTCCATTTTGGCGTAGTCGAAGCGAACGCCAAGCTGCAGGTACTGATGCGTGCCGTCCAAAGCAATCTCAATAGTTAGCTAGGCCTGCGAAGTGCACACCCCGGTGTTACAGTGGGTATTCTAAAAAGCGGTGGGTGCCTCCAGAGTAGCACGTTCTCGCAGTGTGCTATTGTCAATTAAAGAATGTATAACGAGAAAACTTCGCATGCAATCATAGCCGTCGTTAGATGGAGGGGCGCATGATTTTTTGTCCTTTTGGGGGAATCATGGAACAGGCAGGCACACAGACCGAAACTTCAGCTTTGGCTAGCCAGCTAAAGTCCGTCTTTAAAAGTACTTGAATGGGTGGAAATACCTGCGGGATGACGGTGATTGCTGTTCGAAGCACAGGCAGTGGAACGGAGGCAATGTCTACGCCATCGATGAAGATGTGTCCCCCGGTGCTCTTTAGTACTCTCAGCAGGGCCAAAACGAGAGATGACTTTCCAGCTCCGGTTCGTCCCACGATGCCAACCTGGCCGGTGGAAGAATTTGGGCGAATAAGTGGCGGTGGGTAACAATTGCTTTTACTGCCTGGTTTGATACAGAAGACAACACTGCATTGCGAATCCGTGATATTTTTTAGCTCCGAGACTTGTTAATTTGTTTGGCTTAACTACGCATTCTCACGCCAAAGCTAACGCGAGTTCTTAAATATAGCATCAAGCTTAAACCTAGGAATGCAAAAATAAACTGTAAAACAACGACGTATGTCAGGAAATTTACAGCTCAGCTATCTTTGATGTCTAGACTACGGTAGGCCTGCACCTTCCTAAATGATTTCTCAATTTTAATGAAGCTTGCTGCTACCCTCGCCTAAACTCGGTTGATTGTGAGCTCCTCCCTTTTTGAGGCACACACGTACTGCCTTGGAGCCTTGCATCCTGAACACCTCGATCACACAGCTAACACCTTGTCACGTGATGTCCGTCCAGTAGTAGCCATTGACATTAAAAAAGCATTCTCCCTAGCCATATGGGGATAACGAAAATTTAGTAGGCACGCAAGACAGCAGGGGAGATTTTTTCCACACCGGATAATTGCATAGGCTTTGTCGCGACCAAGCATCGAAACCTCAAACTTTGGAGGCTTTGCACGACCAACTGCAAGGGGAAGAACACGACCTTTGAATGTGACAGCGAGGAAGGTATTGTCAAAGCTCGTGCCAAGTGATGGGCCCACTACGCCTTAGGCTACAGGAAAAGCAGACCCTATTCCACCTAGTTATAATCGGCTGGCATCACAGTCTGATGTATTCGAATGAACAGTGCCGCCACGCCGCACATCTAGGCTCGCTTTCAACTACCCCTTGGCGATAGCGTCTGCAGACTATGTGAATCACTTGACAGCCAACAAGCCGCTGACCTCAACCATTTTCTAGGCAACTGACCTGCCTTGCAGGACTAGCGAACCTAGACTCATGCTCTAACGCTTCATCAGGCCAGGCCACAGAGCAAAACTAAGACGGTTTCGACTGCCTTCTCTACTACATTTGTGAAGCCAGCGTGCAGGAGGACACTAAATTGAGACACTCACCCCTCTTCCTCTAACTCCTCCCCCCAATCTACTACTCTAACGATGACCAAGGTCAACTCACGGATTGTAGTTAACTTTAATAAATACAAATACCAACAGCAACAACAAAAGCGACCACGATGGCAGTAGCTATAGAGAGGGTTTGACACAGCGTACGCTTAGACACGTGCTGTGGAGAGTAATCGTTACAAAGACCCAAATACCGCACGCAATGACTGGCTCTGCATTGCAGTATTTCTGTGTTCGCGTAGACTTGGCGGCATGTACAATGTTCACCGCATCTGACACCTGTCGCTGCCCTGCACAGGGTGAGCTTCGTGCCTGTATCCTACAGGAGGAAGGATGGCCTGTCGCTAACGTCCCTCTGGATAGGAGATGTTTGGGTAGGTCTTGTGGCAACTATTTTTTTTTATGTTATTGTCGGCATGAACGAGAATTTCCCTCGCCTTTCGCCTCGACTGATTGATTGCCTGGTTTAACATGCCGACACTACACAGGCGAGGAGGCACGGTGTAGTGGAGGACTCCGGATTAATTTTGACGACATGGGCATCTTTAACGTGCGCCGAAATCTCGAACAAACAGGTGTTTTTGCTGTTCGCCTCCATCAGAAACTGCCGCGGCCCGGAATCGAACCCGTGTACTTGTGGTCAGCAGGACAACGCCACAGCCACTTAGCCACCGTGGCAGCTTCGCCATTCTTTTTCTCGGTGGTATTGTTGATGCCAGTTCGCCTATTTCAGATTCCTAGGAGAGAATTTGCGAAGTGCTCATAATAACTCAAGCAACGGTGTGGGGTACAAATATGAGGAGTTGTCGGCCTGAGAATGAAGTCTGGTCTGACAGATTCTGTTAACCGGATTTGAACACAGTTCAGTACGATTTGACCTGGTTTACATCGTCTTACCTCGTTACAATATGACTTACGGCAGTTGCCACTTTGTCGTGCCTGCCGGAGAAAATACGTACCCGGAGCGTGTAACAGCTCCGTTTCAAAGGTTATACTGTGGTAGCTGCTATTGGTTCTATTAAGTGTTATCTCACTTTGGAGGCCACCAGGCTGCCGTGCTAAAACATTATTTGGCTTTCGTTCGGTTTGGCTTCGCTAAGCTTCTCTCGAGACCGTTAAATTTTGTGCTGTATTCTGATCTGCAATTTTATTAAACCCTGCAGCTAGTAATCGAACGTATAAGCTTCTAGGGCGTCTTTGTCGGCTTATTGGTGATCTGAAACGGTCGAACTAGTCATGTTTCTAGAGCACTGTCTTTGACATCGCCTTGAAAACGGCTTTTCGTTTGTCCATATTGGGATCTCTATTTCTTTGGTGGGATAGTACAAAACAAAATACGGAGCACAGGAAAGACAGCGTATCCATCCTGCGGACTGCCGTCACCCTGATGTTTATAAAGAATACAGGCATCTCCTATCGATAACCAGACACATAGCTCGTTGCAAGGATTGTGACTAGAAAGCCGATCTTCGACATTTGTGGTTTGTACCCTTCAACTCGAAACACTTTTATTGTTTAGCTCAGCTAACGCGTGAAGCTCGTAGTCCACCGTGTCATCGCTAACATTCCGAAAGGGTCAGCGTAGAGCCCATGGAGGGCGCAATGCACATTTAAATTTATTGTATACCTTTCGGACGCGTAAAACACAAAAATTGTAACTACTCCAGAGCAAGACAGCGTTCCTTGGTTAGAATTCTTTTCACGAGGACTCAGCCCCGCAAAACACCTAAGCTTGCAATGCCGGGCTTTGGTTTTTAGGGCACAGCGGCCACTTTAAATTTTCTTTATTAATATCCATCCCTTCGTTAAAAAAACACCATAGGGCTAATATGCGTTGAGCGCGACCGCGGGAGGCGCAGAATAGGCTGAGCTGGCATTTGTTGTCCGGTTCACTCAGGCTCTCTCCCCTGTTGTTGATTGGCTCTCGGCTGACTTTTGGCGCATGTCGGCACCAGATTTTACGTGTGCGTAAGGTTATATCTTTCGATCGTAGTAAAAGACCTCAAATCACGTGCACTACCTCAAGATATGATTTAAATAAGTGCGCGGGGCAGCAGGGAAGTCATGAAGCAAGCTCACGCGCAACGCTTGCCTTTGATGCAGGTTTTTTGCGTGGCCGGACTTCATGTTTGTCTCCAGGCTACAGAGGACGCTTCCTTGCCTCCCCAGCTACTTACTATGTGCCCGCCCTTCCGCCCCCTGCCGCCGGAATCCAGCGGCCCGTAGAGCACCATCATCCTACAGCATTCTGCCCTCCCCTGCTTCCGTCTCTCCTGGTGCCCGTAGCTCAAGCTACGTGACCACGAATTCATGGTCACAAGGCAGCGACGCACGTCTGACGTCACCCTTAAAGGATGAAAGCATCGGTAAAAGCGACGCACTCTTCAGCGGACTCGGCAGAACGGCAGTCATGTGCCGCGCTCACACGCAACGCTTGCTTTTGATGCGGGTAAATAATTCCTCATCCCTCTTCGCGAAACGTACCAAATACGTTGCCTATCTTGTGCTGCCGAGCCCTGGCTGTTGCGTTATGATTGCTGCCAACTGCCTTCATGTCCTACGAGCGCTTTTGCTGTTGTCCGGGGATATAGAGGAAAAGCCCTGTCCTATACCTCGCTCTGCTGCTACTAAAACGTCTAGCGATCTTATGTCCGTGCTCAGTGGTATACAGTCCTGTCAGGCGTTCCTACCTGAAGAGGTTAGGTCAATTCGTTTTACACTATTGTAAAATGCTCAAAAATTTGAAGACATAACTAAAAGGCTTTCAAAATCAAAAGAGACAGCTCAGGCAAAGCCACCGTAAAAGAGAAAGTTGACGATTTTCAGAACCTGGCCGAACAAAACTGCGGCAATATTGTTAACCTAGTTGCTCGGATGGATGGATTTGAGGTCCAACTACGACGCTGTAATCTTGTGCGTTATGGCTTTGAAGATGCTGCTCATGAAACTTGAACACAGTCCGAGAGGGGCATCGTTTATTGGTGTAGTACACACCTCTAGAGTACACTCCCGCAGGGAGATGTTGAACGCGCCCAACGAATTGGTCATTGTCGTCGTTTGAAACATAGACTCATCATTGTCCAGTTCAATCATTTTAAAGACCGCGAACAAGTACTATCCAACGCCGAAAATAAAGGGCGCTTACTACAGCGTAAGTGAAGATTTTTCCCCGAGCACCCGCAAAGCCCGCAAACACCTTCTTGAATTTGGTAAAGCATCGCGCAAAACACACAAGCTCCCCTACGACAAACTAGCCATTTGTAAAACCACTTACGTTTTTTCTCATGCTTCCTTAAAAGTAATTCCACAACCCCCCCCCCCCCCCATAGCTATCTCTTTCCGCTCACGCGCAATCTAAAACACACGCAAAACTACTCAATCGTATACACTCACACACTCACTCTCATACCGAAACGCGATTCACATTGCAACCCTATCGACATTACCGAATGCAATATCGTTCTGTTAACTGAAACTTGGCTTAACCCTTCCGTTTCTGATTTTGAATTACGTCCCTGTTTTACGTGCCTCATTATTTTTCGGCGTGATCGTCATGATAAATGGGGTGGTGGAGTTCTCATTGCCACCCACACCAGTTTAAATGGCACAGAGGTAGCCGTTCTCTTTCCTTGAAACAGTGTTCGTCAACTGCGAAAATTCATATCCGCACCTTATCATTGGAGTATATTATCACCCTCCAGATGCTGGTGGTTCCTTTGTTGCTAACTTCCACAATGTACTTTATCTCTTGCTTACCTCTTAACCTTGCATACCTAAGATATTATTATACAGAAAATATGTGTCCTATCCATTCACCGTTGACCGGGCCACTCACAACATAGATACTAAATTTTTAATTCTGAAATCACACCACTTGATTCATGTAAATACCTTGGCGTTACCAAAACTTCAGGTCTCACCTGGTCATCCTACGTCATGAATATTACCAATGACGCTAACCGTGTACTTGGCTATCTTCGAAGAAACTAACGCCTCGCTCCACGTTCCGTTAATCCTCAATTAGTTAATACTTGCCCGCCAAAGCTAGAATACGTATGTGACGTTTGGGATCCCCATCAAATTACTCTTAGTAACACACTTGAATTGATCCAGAAAAGGGCAGCCAGATTTATGTGCTCAGATTACTCCTATCTGACCGGCGTAACCGAACTCAAATTTCAAGCTAACCGTGTTGATCTAGTCTCACGGCGCCAATTTCACAGACTATGCCTTTTTTATCGTTTTTATCATTCCATGCACCTAAACCAGGTTTTCAATCGTGCTCATCGCCTTTCGTGTCGACTAAACCATTCCAAAGCTGTTTATCCCGCTCGTGCTTATAATTCCGTCCACCATTCTTCATTTTTTCTTGAAACATCTATGGACTGGAATGATCTGCCTTTTAACGTCGTGCACCACTTCTGCATCACTAATTGCAAATAAGCCATGCAAAAATCATCTTTCAGTGACTTATCCCCTCATGTAACGGCCTTAGCGTGGCCTTAATAGTATAATAAATAAATAAATAAATAAACATAACAAAGCTGCATTACAGAAGGTGAACGCGTCAGTCAGCATGTGACAAAAGGAGTATATAAATAAATAAATAAATAAATAAATAAATAAATAAATTTTGGCGGCGCCGCAGCCGGGCACTAAAAGAGTGATGGCTCTGGGAATGAGCGACAAGCGATGAATGCGCCACCTGTGCGCAAGCAGCTACGGACGTTACGAGCGTGTAATTAAATGGGGCCCCAGTTTTTGGGTGCACGAAATAGCGTCCTGACTTCTCTCGGCTCGTCTCTACGTCGCGTTTGCGACAAAATAAATAAATAGAAAATATATTTCTGATACCGCTCTGGAAGGAAAATTTCCGGCGTCGCCCCATTCCTTGCGAAGTCGGTCCAGTACGGAGCGCGACCAGTCGCAGCTGGGCATTAAATTCGCTGTCGAGAAGTATTTCGAACAAAGGAAAACGCCCGCTTCTTCTAAGAGAAAACAGCGAATATGCAAGACGAAGGAAAAATCAGGCCTTCTGGATTTTCGACTTTGGCAGAAGGCACTACGATTCGCGCAAATCGCATGTAATGAGATGGTAAAACAGCTTTTGTAGCCAAGCCCTACGTATGCCAAGGGTTTGCGGACATGTCCCATATGGAGCAAAAAATGTAGGTGTACTTCGAAATAAGTTATTGTGTGTATAGCGCCTCCTGGTTTTGTACCAGGCTGCTAACCAGTATTTAGAAAAATTGAGCAAAACATTAGCAATGGAGCACGATAACAACGCCCTCGTCGGTTCATGTTCGGAGGCTGTGCTCGTGTACACGGCATGGAGCAATACCCGCTTGATTCACAAAGCGATCAGGGTTTCTAATTCCTCTGATAAAGGAAATCGTAGAGACCTAGAAATGACACGCCCAATTTTCATTACTGCTTTTCGGCACTAATAAAAAGTCAGCACAGAGTGTAAAAAGTCAGCAAGCAGAGGCGTTAGTGCTAGCAGGTTTCCATTATTTCGGCAGGTGCACCGCCATAACATGTTTCCGCTGTAACACATACGCACGCACACACGCACACGCGCGAGCACACACACAGACGTTTGCGAACGCCGGCACACACGCTCACGCATGCGAACACGCCCATGCCCGCACCCATGCACGCATACTTGTATGCGAATCACTTGTTTGCTAATCACCCTATATAAAACCGGTGAAAAAGATAAACCTTGCAAATTCAGACCCGTTTCACTAACCTGCGTTTCGTGCAAGTCTTCAGAACATATTACATATTCATGTCCGATCAAGCAACTTTAAGACAATAAATTTTTCACGCCGTGGAAACGTGGTTTTCAGTCAGGTTTATCTTGTGTAACGCAGGTAGATGCTATTTTCTTAGATTCACAAAAACCTTTCCATGTTGTTCCGCACAATCGTCTCTTTACAAAATATCGTTTTTAGGCCTACCCAAATATCTCCTAACATGGGTGCAAGACTGCTTGAGTGATCGCCAGAAGCAAGCGCTCGTTACTTGAGTTTCACCATCTGCTGTTAGTGTTTTATCTGGAGTCCCACAGGGCTCCCTCCTTGCACTAATACGTTTTCTTATTTTAATCAATGATCTTATCATCCGAATAAATGCACTGTAGCGTTATAGGCTGACGATTGCATCATATATCATCCTGTGAAATGTGCCGAAGACGTCGATGTAACACAAACAGACCTTTACGGAATTATCACCTTGTGTACAGAATGGCGGATCAATTTACACATTTCGAAATGCTATTATGTCCAATTTACGAACAAGAAAAACAACATGCACTATTCATTATCCTTGCAGAATAGTAGAATGCAGACTGTGCACACGGTAAATTATCTTGGTGTGACTCTCAACGAAACATTAGACTGGACCACCCAAATCGACGCAATAATCAGCAATAGATATCCTCTTCTTTATTTCTTCCAGAGGAATTTTAAGGACGCCTCCCAAACACTAAAAGAAACGCTTTTTTTTTCCCAATATAAGACCAGTACTTGAATACGCATGCACAGCATGGGATCCCTTTACTGCAATATTGCAAGAAAAACTAGAGAGAGTTAAAACGCCAGCTGCTCGGTTTGTAACCAGTAATTGTAATCTTAATGTCTGGAGCCGACAAATTATAAACAGTCTTGGATGGAAGTCGTTGTATCGGAGAAGAAAACTGCCATGGTTGAAATTTCTGCACGACATTTAGCATAACCTAACCGGAATAAATCAGGATTTGTATTTTGAACAGCCACTATGTTTCCCCACGCAGAAATAATGCACGTAAGATTGGAGAATTCCAATGTTGCATTTATGTTCAAAGATTTATTTTTTTTCTAACAATATTAATGACTGGAATCCCCTCCCAAACGAAGTGTTTCTTGCCACCAATTTTGCTCAGGCCTTAGAGCCTGTTGTATAATTTACTTTACAGATTTTATTTGTCTCATGTATTGTTTCAGATGCGAATTTTAGATGCGATGTTTAGGTCGAGCCTGTTCCCTTCTCCGTCGTGTGGGCGCCGTTGTGCGGCGTCCACACCCCCACTGCACATGCCTAGGCAGGCACCGCTGGTGATGATTGTGGCAGGATGCCCCTAGGGATTGGCCAACCAAAGAATCCATCACAAGATAGCTTCACGTTCAACAACCGTCGTCATCTTCCTGTATGGGAACCCTGGGTACTCCCCCCCCCCCTTCCTGCAAATGCCTGGCCAGGCACCGCTGATGATGATTGTGGCAGGATGCCCCTAGGGATTTGCCAAACAAAGAATCCATCACGAGATAGCTTCGTGTTCAACCATCGTCGTCATCTTCCCGTAAGGGAACCCTGAGTAGTATGCGAGGCATCCTCCTCTCCTCTCCGACGCTCCTCTCCTCTCCGGCATTCCTCCTCTCCTCTCCGGGATTGCGCAACGAATGGCAACACCTGCGGCTCCGCGCGCGATAATGCGAAGCAGCTTAGTGTTAGAGACGCTACGGTAGCGGCTGGATACTCCGCTGGGGGCGCTACTGTAGCTCCGTGGTATAAATGACGCGCGCGCGCTCTCCGCTCCCCTCATTCTCGTCCCGCAACGCCGCGATCGAAGTGCAAACTGATGGGAACTTGAGTCGAACCCATGGCTGCTTCGCATAATACTCAGGGTTTCCCTACGTGAAGATGGTGAAAAGTTTTTCAAAGTGTTTCATTGTTATTTTTCTCACACTAACAAATTTATGTACTATATACTGTTCGAAATAACTTCTACAATTATGCCCTACTGGCGCTGTAGGAACGTGTATTAAATCCGTAAATAAAAATACCTTAACAACACGCTTGTTCAGACCTGGGGGGTTATTTATGGTACGTATCCCACAGCCTTATCTTCCTCATCTTTAGATTTCCGTTATAGTAAAGCTGCACTCAAGAGAGCAAGAGCAATCTTCTTAAATTCTTGGAACGTCATCATGCGTAGGCCAAAGTTTTTGCGTTACGCCTGAAGAAATTGTGAAAGAATAAAGAGCTGCTTAGCAATATTCATGGGTCTCGATTCTTGTTGTAAGGAAAACCGTCACGTAAGCTATTTATTGCGTTCGCTAGCGAGCATACCAAGCCTTCAACACCGTAGCCATATCATAACCGTTCGTGTTGAGAGTCAGTTTGTTGTTATAGCGAAGGTTACGATCAAAATCCGGGGTCCTCTGCGCCGTTTCCAGGTGCCGTAGGACAAACCTTCTCATGGCATGTTCAAGTGAATAAACAATGGACGCTAGAGATATCCACCTTCTTGCACGCACCCATAACAAGAGTGAATTTGTGAAAAATAGAATGTATGCGATAAAGCCTGGATAAAGTATGCACATAAGCTTTGCGAGCCTCCCAAACATCCCCAAACCTTCCAATAAGACGTTTCTGAGGGTTCAAAAAAATTTAAGCGCTGGCCACACAAAAACTCATTTATCTGTGCAAACAAAAACAACGAAATAAATATAAAGCAACCGTTTGATTTCCTGCTGTGTGATGCGTGTTTAGGGGTCCTCTGCATGGTATGCAGCATTACAGAATAATAATTCTTCACAGGGGCTTCTTAAAAATACTTGAATACTTTTGAATACTTTTGAATACTTTGGATTTTGAATGCGTGTAGAGGAGCTCTGACCAATATACTCCGCCAATAAGCTAGAAAGTACGACTTACAGGCGGTGTTCTGACAGACGCTCTTGAGAAAATTTTTCTTTCTCTCCACGTGTTGCAAACTAGTGAGGAATACCGCTTGAGATTATTCGAAAGTGTCAGAAGCCTACAAATTACATGATTTGCTAAAAATACGCTTTTTCACGCGCTCGGCATCTAAACGAGCGATTTCTAGCAGAGATACTGATGCCTCTAACAAGCGGAGAGTACCGGACAACAGCGGTGCGAGTCCCAAAGCTTATGTCCGGTGCCAGGCGGCGCCACTAAACATCTCACCGGCGATAAGTAATCACCCAATACTGCCTACGCATGCCTATAAATAGTATTGTGAGAGGGATTCCAGACCTACGAACAGAAATACCGATTCGCGTGGTTAGTTGCGAGGAATTTTCAGGCGTAAAACAACTGAACTCGGAGGTAGTCTAAAAAATTCCTGAAATTAAGACCGCAAGTTAAAACTCCTATTTGGACCAAACATTCCGCGCAGTGATTTTCCGTTGTTTGTGAGCGCACCAAAACAAAGCAAACAATACGTCTGAGGTGTATCTACTTACACATTCATAAAAATTTTAGCTTCTCACGCTGTCGCTTTGTGTATATCTCACCTTCTCCCGTGAGTAAACGGTGAATGAAACATTCTTCAGGGAGTCTTCAAGAACCGTGGGTCTATATGATGCGGAAAAGTTCTGGAACTCCACACGGCCTTCGGTTGGCCACTCTCTGTCGAGTCGATGCAACGTTGGGGCTAAGCCATTCCCGAAGCTTGGCCTGAAGCTTGCGGTTTTTGTGGCAGCCACTATCTCGACTTCTTCCTGTGAGAGAAGGGACAAGAATTTGCGTACGCATAACAGTTCTGGCGTAAAAACCAGCTGACCTAGGTATTTCGCATACCGCAGCGCTACACCTGCCAAATTCTAGTGAAATCAGTATGTGCAGCACAAACACAAAAAACAGCCATTTTAGGTTACTGATGACGGATCACTGATAGCACCGTGTTTCCGAATGGAAGCAAATCGCGTGGTTAGTGTGGAAAAAATACGCGGAATACTTCCCGCGGCGCTTTATAACGTAATAGGCTCCCGAAAACCTTGTCAATTTTCTAAGTTTCTTGTATAAATATTTTCGTCTCCGAAGTAGTTGGTGATCGTGAACTGGCCCTGCAAATCAACTTTTTATGCTTCTAGAGGCTTACAAAGGATGGAAAAAAAATATGGGCGATGGATGGTTCAAGCATCAGATATGGATGTATGCTTCATAGCGAATTCCTTTCTGAAGAAAAGTGCATCACTGAAAATTTTCGTGGACTGTTTCGGTGTCATTTCGTTCGGCCCTTCTCCTGAAATTCTTGCAAAATGTCCGGTCAGCTGAGTTGATGACATCAACCCTGTAGAGATATCGTTCCCTGTCCTTGCACGATTTATGGGGATATAATTTATAGCTTCACAACGCGCATCTCTGCATGACTCACCTCTTTCGGAAGTTGCGTGAACTCTATGTCTCGTTCCAATGCGACCATCAGTTGCACAACGCCAAGGAACGTGACGCAAACCATTACCATTGTCAGTGGTATCTGCAAAAAGGAGTCCCGAGCAGGTGGTTTTGCTGGATGTCGTTCTGACTCCTAGATTTCAAATGACTCCACGAAAATCCGCTTTTTTCAATAGTTCCTTAACTACTGAAAAATCCACAAAAATTAACAAGGAAGGAATATTTGAGAGAGCAAAATACATATCGTGTTGCCAAATTGTTCTTAAAATTTGTAGTTTTTAGTTTCATGAAAAGTTTACACAGACTGCTTATTTCGTTACGGCAAAAGCGTCCAGAGAGATAGAGCGCGCGCAAGGCTTACCAATCCAAGAAGTTAAAGCACCAGTGCCTGAAAAATGGAGAATATTTCAGGCGCTGCATGTACTATTCTTAAGTCAGTATGCAGCCTTTCACGTGTAGCTACCAGTAAAATATCGTAGCTATTGCTTGAACCAACTTGATAAATCACTTAGCCTTGCTGCTTGAGGTGCATCTGGTGTTCTTTGGTCGCGAAACAGAGCAGTTATAAAGCGAAACTTGCTGCACGCGTTTCAAAATACAACGACGCATACCAACAGAAGACGGTGCGGATACTAATCGCCCAATGGGACGTTGCTTGAGTAAACTACTTATTTATAAATGGCTCTCTGGGAAAATGCCTCATGTTTATCCTAATGCCTTTCTGGAAAAATGTCTGACGTTGCTAACAGCGAAGCTGTTGTTACTGGCCGTAAGTTCACCGTTGCAGGAAAAAGTACCAAGAAAACGCAGGGCACTTGTACGTGCCTGTCTCGGTGCGACCACCCAGCGTCCTCAGCACGCGAAATGTTTTTAGCAGAAAAACTGGCAAAAACTCTAGCAGCGAGAAAATGGCGAGCGGTCTTGAGCGCGTGCCTCGCGGCGACCGCCGAGTCCCCAGCTCACGCAGTAGCTTTAGCAAACCCCCCCCCCCCCCCCCCCCAGAAACCTCCAAAGCCGTCGGTAAGCCCTAAAGCTCATGTAAAAATAACTCCAGCGCTAATGCTAAAGTTGGCAAGAGACCGTTCTTCGGAGAGGTCACCGCGCCGCCGCATTCTCTGGAAGCCATTATGGATCATTCGAGCCATGGGTACGAGTGCGCCAATCCTTCGTTTGACGACTTGCAGATCCGGCCACCGCAGCCTCGAGTCAGTGGCGAAGCGCTCGTGGGAACTTACAATGTTGAGGATGAATTCACACCTACCAGTCACCTCAAAGAAGACGAAGACCTCTTCGTTGCGTATAGCAACAATTACTAGCAACGAAAATATGCAAATGAACAATGATACTGAAATTCAACTATGTGTGCGGCAATGGTCACCTACAACAGCTTCGACATTGCCATTTCCCGCGTGGGTCGAAGCTTCCCTGAATTTTAAGGTAAGTATTCCTCTCGCTTTCGAGTTCACCGTTGGGCTGAGAATTTGAGGATTCTATGTCATATAACGCCGCCATACTGACGTGAAGGTGTCATTTTTGGTACTCACGTACTAAGGTGTTATAGCATGTGCTTCTTCATCGAGTTCAGGCGCTGTAATATTGAATTCCGCCAAGAGAAAAGGCTCAAACGATCTTGTTCTTGGCGCGCAAGCAAATGTCATTTGTTTGAGTTGCTTCACAGGCAAGGCCAAATGATCCGTGCTTTTTCTTTTTATTCAGTTTACATCGCAATCAGCAGAAGTAAGGACTTTAAATTGCCATTCGCCACAATTCTACCGGTATTTTGAACTCTACTGGTGTTGTGATCACAGTGTGCGCTGAGATTTGTTGTGGTTGACTCTGATCCTGATCGTGCAATAATTTTACAAGGATTGGTTAACACAAAACCTAGTGACGGCCTGAAACTCTCTGCTTGATTAGCTGTTTCGTGAAGTGTTGTACAATACGCTACGGTGGGTATGCGCACCTTTGTTCGTACGGAGCGCTACTCTTCAAATTGCGGGCAAATTTCTTGAATAAGTTTGGCAATCATAATTGTGCAGAACTAAAACCCAACTATGTACAGGGGATCTGCAATGGCGATACGATGACGGCATGCCGAGTAGAACTTTGTTCAAGACAACAGAAAAAACCCCCCGCGAGAATTTTCTTTTATTCCAAAATAAAGCAATCACATTCTGCGCCAAATATCCGCAGCACACAGGTAAGCCGACCATTAAGTGTAGCGGAAAATCATTTTCGAATGCAGCGTATAAATCCGAGTAACCGTCGCTATTTTGTCCGCTTAACATAAAGGCGCTTTACTCGGTACGCTACTACAGCCCCAAAACTCTGGTAAATCGATGAAGTGGGGAAGCACACAGGAAGAGAACACTCGCTCGTACCGCGAATGAGAAAGACAGAGCGGGATTACACAATGACAAGAGGCCCTTACTCTGTACAATGTGCGTTCACACAGGGAGTGCAGAAATACTTTCTCTTAATAACTTGATGACGATCATGATAAGGCAGCGTAGCTTTGGGTGCGGAGAATCCCGTACGTAAATATTCCACGGCGCGATAACAAATTTCCGTTGAAATTTCCGTTAAAATTTCCGTTGAAATTTTATGTACGCCAAAATGGGAGAGCCTCAATAAACACTACATTTGCATGCAGAAGGACAAACTCCTATGAATTTACAAAGGGCGCCTGGGCCGTACTGCCGAACTGAGTTGACAAAGCATATCAGTTCAATAGCAGCCGCGACAACGCGTACTGTGTTCGTTATCGTAGACCATGCAGTTTCCAGAACGTTTTGGCTTCATATCTCTTGCTCTAGACTTGTGCATTCATATGCATCGTGCTAAATTAGCCCTACACTTGACCTCTGTCAGCCGTGGCAGTGGATTTACTGCCGCCAGGAAAATATGAGATAAAATTGGCAGTTAAAGATGAACTTTTCCTGAGGAAGAGTCTAAGGTTCAGTTTTATGGAACCCGGGATGCTCACCCCTAAGGAAGAGTTGAGCGCCAGTCCGATGCTGCTGGATTGAGCCACACCGGTTCCCTCGTCATTGCTTCCACTGAATACCACAGTGAAGACCAGGGTGGCGAATACCACTGTCTGGCTGCATCCTATTGTGAATGCTCGCGTCAGGCGCTGGCACGTCACCGACGCCAGAGATGCCCGAAGCGTCTCGTCAGCTAGGCGACAGAAACGACCGTAGAAGCGCTGCGTCATACCGAACACCCGTATGGTGGTCAGGGATTCGACTGTCTCGGTAGCATGGTGAAGCACGCGTGAGAATTGGGAGCTCCGAATGAACCGCATCACGTTCACCGCGTGGGTCAGCATCACCTGAAAGGGGTGAAATAGAAACAGGAGAGAGTAATAACAAAAATTATTCTCTACGTAGAAATGGTAATTAAGATGTTTACTTTAGGAAGTTTAGTACGACTTTTAATAATCATCATCATTATTATCATTATCATCATCACCACCACCAGCCTACCTACCCCCGCTACAGGGCAAAGGCCTCTCCCATTAATCTCCAATTATCCCGGTCCTGCGCTAACTTACGATTTAAATAACTCAGGACACATCTGTTTCAACTCCTTATTCAAATGATTTATTTCTCTCTTCACAGCAGGATTGAATATGGAGATAGCGTTGGCTAGTAGCTAAGAGTGTCCCAAGCCTGCTGCTTGTTGAAGTGGTATTTAGTTGTTTGCGCATTGTTTGCCTCTATGTCCTGTGCCCTATTTTAGAGCGCTGCGCCTGAAGACTGAAATACACATTTAATGATACCAGTTACAGGCGCTTTTAAGTTAAGATACAATAGACTGCACGTTGTATTAATATGTAACTTATACAACTGTGTCGCTCACACGAGCACAAAGTTTGTCAAACCTTCCCGCTTCGCTGTTAAAGCTCACAACAGTACCTGAAAACGTACGATGCGTTGTTAGCCTGCCTTCTATTCACAATGCGTAGTGGTGCTATTGTAACCACTTGAAATTGTTGTAACGAGTATTCGAAGTGTAATTCCTTATTGTTTGCTACCTAAACACCTTACGAATGACAAAGCCTAAAGAATTAGAAAAGCCGGCTGCATACAAAAATGTTGGTAGATAATTTTTGAAAACAGGAAACTTCACTTACGGGTATATATTCGTCACAGAAACGGCTCTCGAGTGAGCATTTTTGAGTCAAGAGCGCATGGTTATCTTCTTTTCTAGGAGTGCTACACAAAATACCAAAAGTAAACTAGGATATGGCATCTGCCCTTCCCCCGTTTATATTCAATGCTGAACGTTTCTTTGCATCCGCGAAAAGCAGCCTACAAAAATATATTCATCCAGATGCTCCAAATACTTCGTCCTATAGTTTTAACATAAATCGGTCCACCCGGCTGCCGATAAAAAAGAAGCCGCTACTGTGGACGCTAATTAGCTAACTTTCAACTTAACTTTTACGTTTACCAAGCTGCATCCTACAAGCATGACATAAGTACGAGTTTAGATTCTTTGTGAATTACCGAAGATGTATCCTGGGGACATTGGAACTGTGAACTTAGTACTCTTTTTTGAACCACAGGTTTTCTCTTTTTTCACAGAACTGCCATTCGGATGCAATTTTGCAAGCACTCCGTTGATTACCGACTGCAGACAGGAAATTACAACACCAAACTGCTTCATGCCAGACACGACGTAGTGTACGGGATTCTTTGTCAAATTCCCACGACGCATTCTGGGGACCTTAGAACTGTGAACATAGTACTTTTTTTCGACCACAGGTTTCTGGTTGTTGGTATAATATTTGATTCGGAACCGGTTCTGCAAGCACTCTGTAGACCACAAACTGCAGGAGAGAAAATTAGGGCAGCATAAACGGCAAACGTTAGTACTTCTTCCAAGATGTTTCCTATTACTATACCACGCGCACTGTATTGCAAACTTTTTTGTTTAATGGACATCTAAAATTATTCCCTAACAGAAAAAAAAACGGTTCTATAGAGCTGCACATATATATCTGGAACCAGCCGAATGATATCTTTCTTGTTATGCGTCGCTCACCAAAAAATTGGCCGTGTTGTGGACTCTGCTGCAAGCGTCTTCGAATGACGCTAGTCCTGTACCGCCCCTACCACGCAGATGCCTCTCTTCGCTACCGTGCCCACATGTCATGCTTTTTTCCTCACGTCCGGATCCTTTGGCGATAAACACGGACACCTCGAGTTTTGCCCGGTCCGCTGCTGACACGCCATCTAACAGAACCGTTCCTTACTTTGGGAACGCTTGGAATTCCACCACTAGGCACAATCTACGAGAGCAAGCGCTTTTTTTTATTTTGGGTGGAAACGTTCTCTTCAACACGCAGTTATCTAGGTTGTACCGTGATAATTAAACAGGTATGTATATTTATATACAAGAACACCAGAAGTACTAGTTAAGCACTAATTGTTTCCATCAAATATGTCTAACGTTTTCATTTTGCAGGACAGTGTAGAGAAAGGCGAAGTGTGTTTCGAGATTTCTCGTTTAGAAAATGTTTGCCTATACAAACCCTTGGTTCAAATATTCTTTTACTCTTGGCCGGAAGGCTGAACCGAGGGACAAAGAGGCATTCAGACCGACATATTCTACTCAACATTTTCATGTTTATGTAGCGCAAGAAATAGTGTCGTCTTTATGGAGATATATTTGCCTCAGAAAAGCCATATTTCCATGACAAGACGATGAACAGGAGAGTTGCGCACATTCCCGTGTACACTCATCACCGTTGGCGATTATGTTCCTACTCGCTTCACAACACACCGGCTGTATAAGCACGCCACCCATGCTACCTATAAAGGCGCAGCGTCCGATGGGTAAGACAACTTGAGGCGTTTTCTCAGATGCCCTGGCAATACTAGACACTGAGACAAACAATTTTCGCGCCACGTACAGTGCGCCAAATCGAGACTATACACAAAAAACTTTCAACCATTAACTGCGAGCGTATAGACAGCGGCAGATGTGCAACACGTCGACACGGCCTGCTTATCTTTGCATTTGAGCCTGTTAACGACGCACTGATAAATCCCCACGGTTATCATCCTCAATATTGACATCAGCGCGCAGGTGATATTTCAATAAACTTCTCAATAAAGTCACTATATCTTGCCTGGCACTGACAAGGTTCACATTCAGAGAAATTTTATTGCTTGATGAAAGCTGCACCCATTTACCCAAAGGCTTTACGCTCGAAGTACCTGATGAACTGTCTTCGAAAAAGTTTTCTCTAACGTCGGAGAGATCCAGGGAATTTATTTTTTTAGGTATTCAATCACGGTACCCTGAAAGACAAGCCTTGAGAAAGTATTATGTATACAAAAGACACATGTATTGTATTATCCTAATAAAAAAAATCAAACAAGATGGTTCAAACTAAAAGTACATATGAATAGAAGCCGTCAACAGAAGAAATATAATAATGGAAAGTTAACAAGTAATAGCAGTCAAGAATAAGCAAGGGTATGGAAAGAAAGGCCTAAATTTTAACAAAACGCGATGCACAACGTGTAACCACTAAAATTTCATGGCACAAATTTTCAATGCACGTTTCTGAAGGGGAAAAAAATCAGGGAAAGAAAGCTACACAGCAAAGTATAAAACCGTGTCAACAGCTTGGATTACTTCACGGAATAGCTTCGTTTGTATTGGCGATGTGGGATAGTAGCTTGTTTTGTTCAAAAATGGTAAGTGGAACAAATGACCCTGCAAAAGCACAATAATGAGAACTTCCGCGTTTACCTTTGTAGAGATTGTCGTAGCGGGGAGAAAATGAAGCAGGCGGGTCAAAGAAACCATCGTCAGGGAATGCGATATGTTAGAGGTTATGGAGCAATCATTGGCCGAACAGTTTGCGGCGATGTTCCAGAGCAGGTTGTTCGACGCGACGTTTTAGTGCTTTGGCGCTAGAAGTATGTGTGTTGCCTGCCTATATCAAGCGACATAAATGTTTTATCGGGGATACTTATAATGTATGCTTCATGGTAATGCCAATTGGATGATGTATGTTCTTTGCACAACGTATTAGTCTAAGTAAAGGCAAGTTTGCGTATGTTGGAGGGAGCATGATGATGGTTACGCTTGAAGAAACCCAGGTGTGGTTAGCAGAAGCCAGGTTGTCTTTTATGTGGTAATGCCATGGCAGCTCAGGCTGCGAGTAAATTCTAAGGTATTTATAAGGGGGGGGGCGACGTCTATGGTATTATTATAGCAAGTAATAGCTAGCCTTTTGGGAGACACTATCAGTAAATGACACATACTTAGTCTTAAAGTGGTTAAGGTCAACGTCTTTTACAGTGTATTGATAGCGTGCAAATTAGTTAGCGAAAATTGATAGCAATCGTCACTAGAAAGTATTGCGTAAATCACACAGTCATAAGCAAAAATATCGGTAGGGAGACAGGATGGTACATCATTTATACATATTAAAAACACTAGGGTCCTAGTGCGCAGCCCTGCGGGCTAAGCAAGTGATATTTTTGAAAGAAAAGGTACATTTATTTGTTAGCAGAACTGAGCTGTATTCCTGATGACAGAAAATATTTCGCCCATGGCAAAGTGTCGCAGAAATTTTAAGCGCATAAACTTCGGTGAGAAGACTGTTATGGGCAAAATGGCCGAAAGCTTATGAAAAATGAAGAAAAAAGCGCGACAATCGGATCCACCGTGTAGGGATGAATGTATGTCACCAATAAACCCCGCGAGCTGGGTGTCACGTTAGTGTTTCCTACAAAAGCCACCCTGGATTTAGGTATTTATATGGTCATCCAGGCATTTGGTTATTTTTTTGTGTAATAAATGTCCAGGTATATACAGATACCTAATTCGCTTGCGAGTGGGTCTATGCAGTTGTAACCTGAATTGTATAATTGAAAGGGATTTGAAAATCCTATAAGACCAAACGATTATATATTTACTATGTACAAACTCTTCAAAATGTTCAAGGCGTTGCTCAGCTTGAAAGGTAGAAATATACCATGTAAGGAGCTCGAAGCAATGCCTCTGCATTGTATAAGGTATTTAAAACGATTTGGTTTATTCTGTAATACTACACGTTAGGCATACAACCCTTCTCTGTGTGGGACAAACATCCATCGCACTAGGTTAACCGTAACCCACTGTGCCCGCTTTGCCCTCTCACCTATATTGTGTCAACACGTATAAGCACACGAACACCTATTCTTAACAAAAAAGCTCGTAAAAGGGTAGTAACGGCTGTATTTACTAACTCCTTACGGAGTGTACTACCCCCCAGAACGGGAGGTAGGTCCTACCACTAAGTGTGGAACCGAAACCGTGCCCTTAGTAACTGCTGCTGGTTTGATAATAACATTCACTGAATTAACAAATTCTACGAATTATTGAGCATAATAACTGCAGCTCTTTCTCCACACCAAATCACGGTTAAAAAGTTTTTGCAAATCCACATGCTGTCTTGTATATGCTCAGATTAAACTGCGTAATTATAAAATTATCGCTACAATATTTTATTTTTATGACCCGCCCACCGACTCTCTCGGGGGCTTTCCGCAGCTGGCTATAAAAGCAATAAGAGCACATGTGTTTCTGAGTTAACTAAGTAATACTCGCTCTCCTCGTGCATGCCGTTGGTTTCTTGCTCAATTCAGTTGTTGGTTGTCCACGTGTGATATGTGCCTGATGAATGTGTCCATATCGCGCTGCGCACTCAGCAGATCCACATTGTCACGCGTAGTTTTTTACTAGGTCATGCATGACCAGTTAGTACAAGCAACTAAGTACCTAGACAATACTGGGACAAGTAACTGGTTAGTGTTCTGTTGGTAAGGGCACCGACCTTTTTTTTTTAAGAGAACTCGACATACCGTGCCAACGACGAACACGATGAACACGAAAATTCCGATGGCAACAACGACGAGGCTCTCGGTGCCGATGACAGCGAGCCGAGAAATCACAAGGAAGCCGTTCTGTATTGTCTGGCGGCCCATGCTGGCCATGCGGATGTCGATGTCACTCAGATCCGCCGTGAATCTGTTCAGTATGCGGCCACGTGGAGTGCAGTCGAAGAAGGACACCGGACTGAACAGCACGTGCTCCAGCATCTCATGGTGAAGCACCCGGCAGAGGCGGTTGATCGCGAAAGCCAGGAACACGTTTCCAATAAGTCTCGTGCCCACTGCGGTTTAAAAGAAGGAGCCAAAAAGTTGAAGAAGCACCCTTCAGCATTGCACAAAGTGCGTCTTCTGGATTATGAACAAAATCGACGAAACGACTGAAACACAAGTACGAGAATGTCTCCCCAGCCAACCTAGATTTTCATGGACAGCGCTTCTATAACTGCACTACCTGAGCGGAATCAAAATTAGAGACAGTGACAACTGTGCCATGGCAATTTGAGCCCCTATGAACAACGCGTTCTACTACAGAGAAAAATCTCGTATTGAGAGCAAGCGAGTGGCCCCACTACACGAGGAGAAGAATCGCGCCAGAAAGAGGTATCGAATCTAGGGATACATGCTAGATACTTCACTACTATTCGCGGACAAGGGCTAAACGCTTAACTACTGCTTTACATCTCTACCATACTTTACGCGACGTGTGAGGTACTCTTAAGCTTGGCTAGGCACTTTGAATAAGAAAGCATTAGTGCTTCCCTTGAAAATTGCTTCGCGTGTGTGTAGCAGCAAACGAGCACCCTACTAGTCTTCGTTTATGACCTCAGGTATGCCCACACAACTACAAAAAGTACCCGCGTAAATACGTATCATTACTTTCAACTGGCTCAAAGGAAGGATAATTGAGGGTATTACGGAGAATTGTGGCTGGAAGAAAAGGAGTTTCTGTAACTCGGAATATATTGCCACGAACCATGTGCAACAACGTACCGAAGGAACCACCCTTTCGGGAGGGGCTTTCGAAAAGCGGGTTGCCCCGAGGGACGGAGCAGGGTTTCCACGACCTCCTCCAAGCGCACACCCCTGAGAAGCCGGGCGCCAGGCCGGAGGACGCTCGTACCCATTTTTACCTGTTGGTGTCCGGCGGTGGATTTCGAACCAACTACCTCCCGCAGTTGCAACGGACGCCCGAGACCACTCGGCCACGGCTTGCT
This sequence comes from Haemaphysalis longicornis, assembly GCF_048455015.1. Classification (NCBI taxonomy): domain Eukaryota; kingdom Metazoa; phylum Arthropoda; class Arachnida; order Ixodida; family Ixodidae; genus Haemaphysalis; species Haemaphysalis longicornis. The sequence goes on from NW_027526204.1 coordinate 38,982,930, forward strand.
TGTTCTTTTCATTAAGATGCTGGAGTAGTATGTCTCTGAAGGCTTTCACAATCAATCATTGTTTTGTTCACAATATGCTCTTCATATTGCTTTAGATATATTTGCGCGTTTTAAATGCAGAGCATTTTTTTAACTCACGATGTCACCCGGCGTTGTCGGCGTTGGCGCGCCCTCTCCCCCACTCCCTCTCGCCTGCTCTCCGCTACTCCTCGCGTGTTTTAAATCCAGAGCATTTCTTTAATTCACATGTAGCGTCCGCCGTCCGTCCGAAACAGCTCAGCGCACAGGTGCGCACTCTCCCCAACTCCTCCTCTCCCGCATCACCCTACCCTCCTCGCTCTCAACAACAGGTCCGCACCCCTCCCCCTACACTATATAAAAAAAAATACTTATCGGCGCCTGGTTTCGATCCCACGACCCTGCGGGCGGAACGCAAGGTACATGGTGCTCTTCCCACTGCGCCACAAAGCCGACACAGAATGGAGGGCTACGAACGCACCTTATATCCTTGACTCATTCAAACTACGTCAAGAAGCTGCTGATACAACGCATTCACCACCTGTGGGTGGAACGCGAGGTACATGGTGCTCTTCCCACTGCGCCACAAAACCGACACAGAATCAAAGGCTAAGAACGCGCCTTATATCCTTGACTCATTCAAACTACGTCAAGAAGCTGCTGATACAACGCATTCACTACCACCAACTCCCCAAACACTAAACGTTAACGCAATACACCCACCCCCTATGCGACTCCTTTACTCGAGTCCCCCTCGCGGGGAAATGGGCCCAATTTTTTTCAGAACATCGCCAGAGATCCTGAACAGCAGTTGTAGCGAACTGCTCATTAAAACCACTTGTAAACATCGGACATTTTTATTCCAAAGTTAGTGTAACGAACACACATCTGAAGAAGCAAGAAAGTAGGTTCCAACTTCCAGTTGGAACCTAAATAAATATAATTTGGATTCAATGTTTCTCTCTAATCTTTCTTCTTGTGTGTATGTATTGTATTCGACCTTCACATTATCAGAGACGCCATAATACTGTTGTTTAAAGTCGTAGTTTTTTAAAGCATTCTAGTCTAGATTTTTCGAATCAGAGGAATTGCGGTACTTACTTTTATGCCATAAGATGTAGCAAAGTGGCTACAAGAATGAACAAAAACCGGAACGCGCTTCTTGCAATAAATGACATGCAAGTCGTTGTCTTTCTAGAATGAACGCAACAACTCAATGAAGATAGCGCAGCTGTGATGTTTTCCCAAAATGCTTACCGGCCCCGAGGGAAAGGCCAGCCAGTCCGTAAATCCAAATAGAGTCGAACGGGCTCCGGTAGCTCCCCGAGCTGCTGGAGTCTGTCCATTGTTTTATCCACACCAGTTGCCAGGATGTGGCTAGGGCACTCGCAGCTAGGCAGAGGACACCAGGCCAAAGGCATGCACCGCACATCTTCGCAGTAGTCCAGACCACTTCCCAAGTACTCTGCGAAAAGTTTGACACTTGTCTTCACTCACCAAATCTAAATTTGAAGCAAGAAATATTGAGAAGTTGTTGTTTCTTTAGCCAGCTGTTCTGGGAGCTCAATTCAATTATCGAAAACTCTGTGTTTTAGAGCTAGGGCCACTCACGCCAAAATGTTGCCTATTCAGCGCACAATTTCTCACATGAAGAGATTGCTCTTTTGTGTTCTTCGGACCGAAACAACGCCAGTTGAAACAGGGGGTATTGCCGCAATTTACTTAGTTGGCTTACCACAGGTCACTGCCGACGCAGCACTTTTAGAACCTGAAGCGGCCTGCGCCACCCGCTTGGGATTACATGCCCAACGCCAGCTGCTTAAAGTTAATTTGGTCGCGCGTAAGATGGGTGACGAGGTTATGCCCGGAGACATGCGTTTTTTAACCTTTCTTATAAAAAACCGCTTGCATTACTGAAGACGGCCGATTCATGGTCACGCTAGCTACACACGGGCAGACAGCGGCCGAAGAGTTGCACACCAATAACACGCTTTCAAGCGCAAGCAAGCAATTAGAATGAGCTTAACGAGACCGTTAAAAGGCCCGGGCTAACTGTGCCCTTAAAGGTTTCACATCACACGCTGTTAGGAAGTGAACTGTCACGAGAATAGCTATATATGACACTCTTTCCCGACGTACCTGCACGCAAAATTTGATCTTTCTCTTTGTCTGCCTCCCTGGCTGTCTTTATTTTAGTTTCGACGTTATTTGACTGCGAAAAATATTCCAGCTAATGTCGCGGGATGAAGACGACGGGAGAAAGATAACATAGTGATGCGGTATACTTCATTGATTGGAAGATGTGCGTGACACGTGGCCTGGCTCGAAACCACTGATGGTCGTATTGCGTGTCCGCTCATCTGTCCTGCGTTCGTGCAATATCTTTGGTGAAGTGTGCATATTATCGCGACACTTGCGCTAAATGGACATACAGACCGACGAAGGAAGACGGACGATGTCCATTTGGCGCAAGTTTCGTGATACATAATGCACCAACTAGCGCAACAGCACATTATACTGGAGTGTGCTTCGTCATCTCCACTCTGGTGCAAGCAGCACATCATCTAGGCATGGGCGAACTCGTTGAACATACGCGGGCCATCTAAAGCACCGCCAGCCCTGCGGTGGCGAGCAATCGACCACGTCCTCAGCCCCTGACCCCATGCTCCGACCGCCACAAGACCAGCCGTTACAAGCCAACGTGTGACCAGCCGAAGAAGTCGCGTACCCATACCTCTGGTCCAACACGGCTGGAGTAACGTAGGTGGTTCTTCTCAGATTCAAAACGTGGAGGGTTCACGACGAAACGACGCAGGGAAATTGGCTGAATTTCGTACCACAAGTGCACAGAACGCTTCACCGCATATCCAAACGTAACCACGCATAAACTTAGCCGAACCTAGAAAAGGCTTCGCTGTTTGCCCAATCTTCGTGCCACTAGTCTGACGGTGCACCAATTTTTTATTATTGTTTTAAATAACCCCCCTGTTTACCCCAGTTAACCCTAACCGTGTTGAGTTAGCAAGCAACAGGACAGCCGGGCAGAAAATATATGTGCACATGTCTAAAGCCTAAAAAGCGCCTGATGCTTGTGCTCTTTGCCCGCTACAAAGGTCTACAAACACAGGCGCATTAGCAATAAAACAACATGACCACCGAAAGGGAGAAATACACGTACACAGAAATTTTACTGAACAAAAGATTGCGGAAATGAATCAGCCGCATCGTACCAAGCAGTCGCTGAGCGCCCCGGTGGTGTGGGCCGACAGTTTCTCTTGCCCGAGATAAGAGCAAGAGCCGCTCTCTGGGGTGATTGTGGGATGGTGTATCACTTCACGCTGTAACTTCACTTCACTTAAGCTTGATGGATGTTTTATAGCAATATTTTAACGTGACTGATTGCGGCATCGCAGTTGTTCGAGTTCCTCGTGAAACTCTCCGTCAACATTTCTCCGATGCGCTCTTAGGGCGTCTCGTCGTTGACGATGAAACGAACTAATGTAAGACAACGGGATTAACTTTTGGTTGAATGCAATTGACGATTATTCATACATCTTACAAGCATGCACTCTCCGCTGAATACCGAAGTGGTTTTCTTTCAACATTGCTGGAGGTCGTGACACTCCTGCTTCAGGAAATCTCGATACAATCATTTTTCACTCACTTTGGTCGACGCACTTTTTTCTTCCTTGATCGTTACTCCTTTGCTTGGGTCCTTGCCGGCTTGAAAGGTGTCGGTACTGCAAAGTTTGACATGTACACTACCTTTACTTGTTCGACCTCCCAGTAACTTGGGTTGATGTGTTTCAAATACAGATTCGTTGGGTGTCACGCAGGGAAGTAGAATTATAAAAAAAACTGAACATTTGTACATCAGCGTAGTCGGAAAGGCAATGTTCTGTTGATATTTTTCTGTAGCTCCGAAGGGGCACTGGTATTACATAAGAGAATATACTTCTAGGTGAGTTATCTCTTTTTTAGGAACATAAAAGAACATCGCACTGAATCTCTGTTTGAAAATCCTGTAGGACACGTCATATTTCCGGGGTGCGATAACAAATATATCCTTTATTTTACTGAATGACACTTGATGAGCCTTGGAGGATTGGGAAGTAATGATGCCTTTCAACATAGACAACAACGGGTCACTCTGCTCTACTGTCTCTAAATTCATCACTGTCTTATGATCAGCTTGAACTCCGTCCACAACTTCTTTCGGCTTCTTACTAAACTAAGAAGACTGCATGAGGCATCAATATCTATTAAAATAGCTGAGCGATGGCGCCGCGGTACGTTATTTATTCGCCATGGTAACGAAGGAGCCGTAATGATGGCTAAGAAATAGATAACGATACAGTGACCTACACACCTACGGGGCTAGAAGCATGTGTACACACTAAAAGGAATTTTCGCTCGGAGCCCTGCGTAGGGGACATTCTGATGAAACACCTACGTAGCGCTCCGGAAAAACCACGTTTACCAGTACCCCTGCGAAAACACTTGCTCTAGAGGCCAGCCTTACGTGCACATGTTTCTTGCCTCATTTTACAAAGCAAAACTTTCTATGTACGTCAGGCATGAAGAACCTAGTCGGGTCGTTTTTATGCAAGGTGTAGGCATAAAGCAACGCCAGTACCAAACGTGGCTATTTCCGAACGAGCACGGCTGCCTTGTTTAGAGCGAGAACACGTCAGTTCTGGTGAGTGCACATAACTCCGTGCTTGGGGAATGGAACATCTCCTCATGCATCGGAATGGTCACCTGAATGAATCCTGCAACTAGCCTGTCCATTATATTTCACGATTTCAACGTAAGCCCAGTGGCAAGGGGCATTGTCAAACTAGTGTTGGAGACAGTACTTTCCATTAACAGAAACTTCAGCCATCCCAACACATTTTATCGTGGCGAAACGGCGCCTCCGTCAACGTGCCCCCATTTCGGAAACAAAAAACCGACCATGTTGTTCCTAAAGGTTCAAGCTGATTTTGCGATGGCGATGATTTCCTCGGAGCCCCTGAGTAGCGTGTACGAGTAGCGTGACAATTCACACACCCCTTCGTTGAGCACGCGTTTACCGTTTAATTCATTCGGGTCGCCAAATAGTTTAGCTCATTTCAGTAGCGCAAACAAAAAGAGGGGAAAAAAAGATGCACACATGAAGCTTACTACACACCAACAGAGCACTTAACTTTGCACGAATAACCATAGAATGATAACAACAAACAAACAATTGTTCCATAACAGCTACGCGCAATCCAGCACACTCTCAGCTATGTCTCGCGGATGCGTCCTTGTAAGAAGCTTTACTCTTTTTGTGTACGAGTGGTCGAAGGCGTCCACTTACACACACCTGCTGTGATATGTGGATGTGATATCCATGGCCAATCTCTTTATTGGTTTGGCAGTGTCCATATCTTAACTCGCGTGAGGCATCAAATGCTGCGGTGCCCCCACACAGCCTACAATGGTCGGCCAGGTAGGCCCCCGGGGTAAGCGACAATACCACTGTTGGTGCACACATTGGCGGTCCTTTATACACCGTTCAGTCTGTCCTACAAAGCATGTGCAATAGAAGAGTTGGATACGGTAGAATTACCCACCGTTCCAGGTTGCTAACCTAGTGGAAAGTTTTTTAGAGTATGTTGGAGTTCTTTCGTTGCACATGGTGCACATACGGTGCCTAGCAGTGCCGTACCTACAAATGAGTTCAAAATATCCCCAGTTCACTTCTTTTCCACTTTTAAAGACGATAGTCTTTCTTGGGCTACTTAAACCCAGAAATTTTGGTCTGTCTGTATGTCTGTCTGTCTGTCTGTCCGTCTGTCTGTCTGTGACTGGATTCAGCCACCCGGCCAAAAAAAACAATGCCTGCGCAATAGTCTTATATAGTCACAGCTAAATCTACCCGCCTTGGTCCGGTGTAATGTTCATAATTGTCAACATTGTTAAAGAAGAACAAGACATTACGCAAATAGGAGACAACAAATCAATACAGAAGTGATAAATGCAGTGTACCTTTATAAAAATTCAAACATGCTTGACTTTTGCAAAATTAAATACTTCATCAACTGCAGAAAAAGAATTCACTCCGCCGTCGCCTGCCGTCGCCGCGCCACTATAGCTTCTGGCGCCATTTTAAGAAATCAACCGGCAACAGTTACGCAAGGTTCCACTAGATAGTTTCCACGTTGTGCTTGCAACGCACGTGGAGTAGGGAAACGCGGTTCTATAAACGTTGAAGTAGGGTGCCTCGATTGACGCGCGTCTTCGCCGTACGGCAGCGTTCGCATCAAGACACCCGGTTTGGAGCAATGGAACGCGGGAAATTTAAAATGATTTAAGTAAACATTTGGCGTCTTTACCTTGGGAGAAGCGCGACGCAAGAGGAACAACATGAGGGGTGAGCGGTAAAGCGAAGGGAGGCATTTACTTCGCAAAAGCCGATAAAGACTATCGTCTTTTGACGTCATTTGCAACGAAAGGAGCAGATACGCGGCCAATTTTTTTGTATCGATAAATCACTGACTCACTCATCGTATGTACACCACTTGACCCACAGCTCGAACAAAGTGTAAAAATCTCAATACGGTTCAGAACCAATTCTGTCCCCTACATTGCGCATTCATAAGACCAGTTGTCCGTTTTGTGCGAAACAAAAACTAGCCAAAGAATGCATAGTTCTGTGATTCATAGAACTTCGTGCTTTGCAGCGATAGGATGCTATACACGTCATTCAAAGCCTTTTTTCATTCTGCAATGCTCAAAACACTGTCAAAAGTAAGACTACGACTGCCGGCAAAAATCACTGCGTTCTAGAACAATCTTCCGTCACCCCACAAAACATATAATTCACATCTTTCAGTGACCTTAACTTGCTTTGTTATACGTTTTATATATGCAGTCTGAAAAAACTGCAATCTTTAAATATGGGTTTATCTTCAGTCACCTTTTATCATTTGCAGCGGGAGCCGTAGTCGTAAGCCCAAGGTGCAACGTGGTTGGAGCCCGGCTGTCTTTCAACAGGTCGGAGTAGCGGCTGTAGGATACGCCGGTCTTGCCACACATCAGATAGAGCTGATCACAGTCCTTGAGCAGGTACCCTTGGTTTGTCACAAGAAGCCGCGTCTGCGATTGGTTACAAATCACAGGTTTGCACATCTTTTGTATCAGCGTTTGCAATGACCCGTTCGATAGCGATAACAAGACTGGTCGGATGCCATCCCCTCGAATATAATTGGTTGTGCACACAAAATACAGGAATTAAGCACCTGGGCATTGAGTGTTTCTTACCACGAAAGAGTAAAGTGTCATATCCTACACGGTCGTGGTCCCCAGCCGCATGCTAGCGTTATGAACGCTTCACTATGGTACTTGTCTGCATCGGGTACTTGTCTTGTAATGCAGTCGGGGTATGATCAGTGCTTTGCGGCCCTGTTATAGCCCCAGAGAGACGAGTTGTTTAGAAAATTTTTAAATAAACGATTTCAGAAAATATATATCTGCATCTTACTACGTTCCCAAAAAATGAAAGTTGTTTTGACCACGGCAAAAAAAGCCCGTGTCCATGCCAGCCTTCACAAGCTACAAAATTGCGGCAGTTTAGGATGTTTTTCAGTCAGCGGAGCACGAGTCAAGTGAACGCACTCGTTTCCATATTTTAACAATAATAATCGGAGTCATGCTAGCCTAATTTATGGCTAATGCTTTCCTAGTCCGGATATGGCTCATTTTGTTGGCAGCTGCAAATGTTATCTAGCAGCACAAACAAGGGTGCTAGAGGCAAGAGCGTCCTTTGGATTGGCTCCTTCATCACGTTATATTGAACGTAGTTTTTGACAACGCGATCAATTCCAAAACAGAGCGCACAAATCACGCTAGTATAGGCTCCTTAAATTCGTTTACTAAGTGTGTAGATGTAACTTCAACGAAAGCTACAACGAAAGTAAGACTGTAGACGCGTGTGGCTGCCGGCATAGAGGAAGAAGCTGTGCATTAGGTTATCCTTGAAACTTCAAGATAGCGCAGTGGGCACATAAGGTTCTTACCCCAAGGCTGTTAGTGTGACTAAAAGATCTCGAAATTGCTAAGAGCATATTTCACGGTGTCCCGGAAGAGAATTAGTAGAATTAGGAGATATTGGGGCCATGCCAGCGTTGATAGGGTGGGAAAGCTTCGGATTTCTGCTTTTGTTACACCCCTGGGTACTATCCTAATACTCATTCTTAACTTATTTTGATGCTATATATACAAAGCGCTAACAATATTTTCAACTGTTTGTAAAAAATCCCGTGGGGCGCACAATGATTCGCTGGAAAATGTTTAAGCGATGAACCCAAATTACAGCTGGTTTCTTCAGAGAAGAAGAATGAAAGCGTGGGAAATTATTAGAAGTCTGTTCTTCTGTCCCCTAGCGGAACTGAGTGCCGCACAGAGTGCACAATTGGAATTTCTCGGGGCCAAGTATATGTTCTTGTGCAGGAAAAGTTGCTGAGTATTAGGTTAAAAACGTGTCAAGACTACAATCATAAACGTTTGACTGTATGGAGAAGTTTTGCATGGGGAGCTTACGATGTTCTTTCAGCTGTGCTTTAGGTAAAGGTTGAGGTTTGGGTACCACAAATCTGAAACCAAGGATTGAAACTGAGTGGCTGAACCATGAATTTTGGCGAAAACTACTAAAATGGGAACATACGCAGGCGTTGCGGAGCCATGAGATTGGGTTTAGTGTGTAGCTAAATGGTTCGGTGGGCCCAACTTTGGATTTAGGAGGCTGGTAACTGTATTGTGGGTGATTTATGGGCGTGATTCAGTTGTGTATATATACTAGGCGCAGTAACCATTTCCCTAAAAATCTGGTTCAAATTTTTGAAAAGCTCGCAATTTTGGTGCGAGTTGTTGTAATAAAAATGATTTCTGTTTGCCGTTCTAAATGGTAAATTTAGGTGTTCGTTAACATTCGCTCGTTCTAGATGCTAATGTAAGACTGGCATGACTGAAATGTTTTCAGTCAGGGTACATGGTTTCTGATCGCGTTTTCATTTATCCTTAGTACGAATTTATCGCAGTAAATTGTAACTCACTTTAATTCACTTTGCAACACACAGGGTTCAGCTCATGACTTCTCAGCGTTGATTTATCTGCGGTAATTTTATTCTCTCATTTCCATATTTCCTAAACACACTGCGTGCAACATGAACCTTACGTATCGGGATAAATATATCTAAGTAGTTAGTAACATCAAAATTCTTTGTGTTACCTTCTCGCAGAATATCCTATGGTATAACCGCCTTGGTATCGTTGCGATTGAGCTGTAACGCATCCTTGGTATAACGCGCAGGCAGCGCGCCATTTTACTGTTCATTGTAAAGATTATTACTTATAACTCACTTTTTTACTCGCACCTCTCTTCCTTTTGTTTTGAGGTACGTCGACTTATAATAATCTACAGAAGCTGTTTGTTTTCCAGAAAACGTTTGTGCGCACACATTGTAACGCACAGTACTCCTCCATACACTTGAAATATTTGCGCAAGAAATAAGAAGAGTGTGCCCAATGTCGAATAAATGTGACCTTAACAAATAATTACGGAAAATAGGAAAACCTTGCGTACTTTGTCCAAAATAACTAAGACCAAAACTCGTTATACTACCCGCCATAGCGAACCATGGACATTGGTCACTCCACACGCTAATTTTCCAATGGAGAGGTCATCGTTTCGAATAACAACACTGCAAAATATTACGATGCATTGAGTATTGATTTACTTTCTATAAGTTATCAAGAACTTAGGGAGTTCTACATCTTCCACCCCTAACAGTAAATGAAAGGTCTGTGTAGACTGTGGGTCTTAATTTTTCTGATTGTTTTCTCGATTGGCGTGGTTGTTCTGATTTCGTTTGTTCAACGCAAAAACTGTGCATTTTTATTGTTTTCTAAAGCAAAAGAGTGTGTGTCGTTCATTAGTGGCATATTGATACGTGTTTTTCTAGTGTATATGTGTATTGTGATAAGTGTTTTCCACGTTTGTTATTTCTCATGTGTCCTGAATCGTGGGTGTAATTTATTTTTTCATTTTTTATATAACTGCTTGTTTCTGACTCGCGTTGCTATGCCTATTTCAAGCTGCTTCTTCCGGCAGCTTTTACCCAGAGTCTGCTCCATCATTTGATGGGAAGTTAGGCACTATATATGCCCCGTATTGCTCAGAGTCGGCCTGTATATTCAACCCCGTGAAGAACATGCAACCCAGGATAAAATATATATGTAGTTTTGGTTCGGCGCAATGAAATGCCCGCAATGTCTCCCCTCTAGTATTCAGAGAAGAATGTCTTCACAACTTCGTTGTATAAAAAGACGATGACACAGGGCTAATGTAGATATTTCGCACCTTTCTTTTACACATAATTTTTATACACTTGTTTGCATACTATTAACCCCTACTCTTATTCGGGTGTTTTAAAATATTTGTAGAAATGACGGTTTAACAAGTTCTGGAAAATATGACAGCGCAGTTTATCAGTACAGATTTATTGAAAAAACGCTTCTAAATTTGTCGAGATCAGTCATGTTTTTGACTGTGTTTTTGAAATCAATACTTTTAAGAGACACGTGTGTGTTATTACCGACCTTATTTTTCAGCAGACCGTTGCTCCCGATGAGCCTTCTGTAGACGCGAGATCCAACCGTCGGGTCCAGGGCACTGAGGGGATCGTCCAGGACGTATATACTGCACTCGTGGTACGCCGCCCTCGCTAGAGAAACGCGTTGCTTCTGACCTCCGCTCAAGTTGTGGCCCTGTGACATGACGACAGTGTTTTGGCCGTAAACGTTATTCCCTTCTACTGATTTGTTTTAAAAAGGGAAGCTATCAGTTTAATTTGTGCGTTCTCCCTGTTCAAACAATTACACTGGCCATTCACGGCATACCACATACACCAGAGTTCTTCGATTTCTTTCCTTGTCTCCACAAGTACGGAGTCATTTCCGACCCAAAACCACCTTTCGACCTCAAATAAATGGGTCGTTACGTGTCACGCATTAACAACAAGTTGAATAAACAGTCTTGGGTGTGGAGCCATCCAAGGTTTTTATCAGTCGGCTACCTCGGCTTTCGAATATTGACGTGAATCAGTTGTTCCGCCAATTTACCCGGATAATTTCTACGGGAAAAATGGTAATCTAACACTGCACCTTTCAAAATTCTACCGTTGAGGCCATCTACGTGATGCCCAGACCCCTATCCCTCCCTTACCGTGCCGGAGGCTCTTTTGGACATACCCAATTGAATGCCCTTCTTACTCCTTCCCGCCACTTTTTATAGCTATCAAGCCAAACTCTCCTGTTTTAACGGTTCCTCCTCCCATAGTGATTTACCCCGTTCCCTCTACAAACGCCTGGTGAGGTAACTTTCCAACCTCTCAACTTCTCGTTCCCTTACTATCTCGCTCGCCGTACATGGCTCCAAGAACGGTGCCTGCTTGTCAACCACGTGGTCGACAGGCTCAGCCGGCAATTCTTCCCGAATGATTTTTGTACTATTGCTACTCTCCTTCACCGTCCCGCTTTGCTCCGTGATGATGCATCAAAATAATCGAAAAGAGCCTTTTTGTTTGGAACTCAGTGCGAGCGCTCTGCGCTGCCAAGCGTGCGACCGTCGAGCCCTTGAGCACGAGGCCAATTTCACGTTAACAAGGTAACACCTGGGATTCCAGCGGAGTGGACACTCGAGATCCCTGTTAACCGGTGAGATTCAAGGGTTTGGGTGAGTTGGCTTTTCTGCTTTGGTTTCACGACAAGATAGACAAGTAGCCTTAGAACGCAATGGTACGAATGCATCCCTACTTTACAGGAGCGGCCACTGTTAAAGGTAACACGAAGTGCCACGACGGGCGCCACAGGGATATTGCGGCACATACACAATCGATCCCAGGGGCGCAGCCCTATGGCAGAGGTAGCTGCGCGTCGTCTGCGACGGATACTCCCACTTTGCGGCACGAGACGAAATTACACAATCCACTCAGCCACTGTGCTTATACAGAACGCATTCCAAGTGAGTTATCAAAGCACGCATTGCAGCAGACAGAGAAATGTAAATAAGGCTTTCCCTTCTGCAGGGTCATTTTCGTTAAAGAGTGTCGTGTTCAGCATTTTATCAGTGAAAAGACACGAAAAGTCACGCGGCAAACAATCTTGATTTGGTAATTCCGTGCTTCTGATTTATTATAAGGCAAATTAAAAATATTTAAAATGTTTTGGCGCGTCTTGCATGCCTGTCTCGATAGCTCCGTTTTAATACTTTTGCCAAACGCCAGGGTGCGGTGCTTTGGTAGAAGAGCGCGCGCGACGAAGTGAGACAGACAGACAGACAGAAAAACTTTGTTTCGGTTAATGCCATTCAGGTCGCGCTTGTAGCCGGTCGTATCCACTCACCAGCGACCTCCTCAGCCCTGTCGATTAGCTGGACCTGAAGGTCCAGATCGGAGCTGCGAAGCGCGGCCTTCTAGTGCTCCTCAGTGGTGATTAGTGGGAACGGATTTTGGGGGCATGCGCATATTATGTGGGATAGGGTGGCGTATTCACCGCACAGGTGGCAGGCTGCAGTTGGGTAGAGACTTCGGTGTACGTGGGTAAGTCGGGCTGGGTTGGGGAAAGTGTTTGTTTGTAGCAAACGCCAAATGTCAGCTTTCCGGTTATCTAATTGCTGGTCCGCCGGTGGGTAGATCCGGCGGGAGAGACGGTAGTGTGTGGTGATATCATTAAATGTGACCAGGCGATCCCTCGCAGGCCGCGCCCCGTGATAGGGATAGAGATTAGGCCCTGCCCGGATCGTGAGCCCTCAGACGTGTTCGTGGGCCGTCTCGTTTCCCTCGAGGCCAGAATGTGCGGGTGCCCAGGTCAAGTGAATTGTGTGGCCTGGGGATATGGGTGGACATTTTCCCAGAATTGTGAGTGCCACTCGCGATAATCGGCCAGTGGCGAAATTTCGAATTTCGGTGTTTGAATCACAAATGATTGTCTTGGGGGTGGGATTCCCTATTAAGGCTAAGGCTATGGCCGCCTCTTCCGCCGTTTCTGAGTGGGTGGCTCGTATAATGGCCGAGTTTAGAAGTCTTTTAGAGAGGTCCGTTACAGCGACTGCGTATGCATCATGGTGCCTGTATTCTGCTGCGTCCACATAGATGGTATTTGGGTTACTGCTGTGTATTTTGTGGAGTGCTTCAGTCCGTTTTTTTCTCCTGGCTATATGATGTTCGGGGTGCATGTTGCGTGGTAGTGGTTTTATTATTAGCCTTGCGTGGATGAGTGGTGGTATAGGATAGAGGTGTGTGTAGTTTGTGTGGTGTCCAATAGAGAACTCTTGGAGTATGTGTCTCCCTGCGGATGATCGTGATAGTCTTTCGTACTGGCTCTTTAAGTGGGCCTCGATAAGTTCGCTGACTCTATTGTGGAGGCCTATGCCGGAACCGTGGCAGGTGACGGCCAGTTGTCTCGGCCTCTGCTACTAATTGTGCATGTGCCGCAAGATTCCCGCAGCGTCCGTCGTGGCGCTCCCTGTTACATCCAACAGTCGGCGCGCCTGTAGAGTACCTAGGGGCGAAATCTGACATTGCCATGTAAAAATTACACGTATTTCCACCGGAAAAGCAATACCTGTCATTAATCGCTTCCTTGCTGCACGAGTGTTGTTATGCACAAGGCAGGCACAGTAAGGACTTACTATGAGCTGTGTGATCATAATAAGGACGTGAAATGCGTGTTGTGACAATGCGCCTGTTCTCAAGCAAGAAACATACCCTTAGCACCAGTGCTCTTCCCTACGCTTCTCTTTACTGACATGTTTGCCTATACAAATATCCTCCCTTTCACGCATATTTGCCACACTTTGAGATATGCCGAGATATTTGAGATGACCCAGAAAATACTTGCCGTGTAGTCCAATGTTAAAGGGACACCGAAGTGAATTTGTCAAGCTCCCGTCTTTGCTTGCACTGTGTAGACTGGCTCAAATTAGCACACTTTTCATCGTTTATCCGGTTGACAAATCGGTAAATATTTTACAAAGCGCGAAAGAAGAAAAACTACCATGCGCGGTTTGCGGCGGCCGCACAAACTAAGCTGTGACGCTGGGAGGAGGGGGCGCCGTGATTGGACGATGCCCAAGGTTAGCAATCAAACAAGTTTCGGTTTCGGTTTCGGTCTGTAAAACAACAGGTTTGACATTCGATCGCGTCGTTTGATGGGCGTTCTCAATATCCCAGTTATCGTAGTACCGCGCTTCTGCCATGTTGTCGGCTGTAAAACGCATAAGATAAGCCTCCCAGGACGGCTTGGAATCGTAGCATTCACTATCTTAGGCCTAAGCAGTGCATGAACGCCCTCCGCGTCCCCGCAGACGCTCAAATGCATGCGCTTTTCCCCCATATTTGGAGCTTGCCTCGCTCATGCCTGTATCGCAAAAAGCGTGTTCGCACCATGCCAAGGGTCTGTTGATTCTGGCCTGTGCCCACTGCCCGCAAGCAGTCGATGCTTATGGCAACAGCACGCCAACGAAAACTCGCTAGCGCGGCAATGCCAGCCTGCGTGAGTTCTGTGGACTAGTTCGTGGAGCAATTAACGTAGCGGCCCAAATAAAGGTGAACTCAGTATAGAAAACATCGGCGAAAAACGAAAAAGTTAACTCATAAAAAAAAAGCATGTACCCGCGGCGATTCGAACTTGTGACTGGCAAAACACTTGCGATGACATACCCAACACCCCAGACGAAGACGACTAGGCCACAGGCGGGCGCTGGCGGCGATGGAAAAGATAAGGTATGTAATGTATAACCAGTTTACACTTTTATTTCGTTTTAGTATTTCAAGCAGCTTAGGTGACTATTTGTTGTATTGCGCTCGTGCAGTGAGCGTCCCCCGAGTTTCCACAATAGCTCACGTCAGAGTCCTTCGATGCTTTGAACGACTCTGCTCACGTCTAGCAATTGCATTTCGTAGACGGGAAAGCGTTCGCAGATGCGTAGTCGTGCTGCTGACCGCTCTGCTTGTTCGCCCAGCGCAAAAAAGTGCTTCCCGCACCCTAGTTTTACGCTGTACGGTAAAAATATCAGTTGATTTTATTTCCTTAGTACCTATATTGACTTCGCTCACTCTTCTCACATTCAAGAGGCCTTATATTTTCCTACTGGCGTACCAGTCAGCGAAGCGTCGCATGTGCGCTTGTGCAGCGCTTGTGTGAAGCGACCTTGACTTGGAGCTAGATACAGTGTACAAACTAACGAAGTAAATAAAGGCGCATTCTTCCATTCCCAAACGTGTTGTGGCTTAGTTTTAACTGATCGAGCGAATTGCGACGACCCGTTGGTGGCCGGCGGACTAAACGGTGGGCCGGCTGACTCGTTCGCGGAAGGTCGGCGAGCCGTGCAGTAGCGCAGCCAATTGTCAGCTCCTCTCCTGCTGACGTCACACGAAAACGCCACAGAAAATGGGCGAGCGTAAAGAGAGGAGGACAACATTTTCGAATTGATTTTTCTACTAAATAAATTCGCGTAAACGCGCACAGAGTGGTCGAAACAGGGGCCAGGGACTCCGGACTACAGTTTGCGCTCGTAATCCCGCATTGTTTACAAATCACTTCAGTGTCCCTTTAAGATATCCCAGGTTCAGTGGAAGTGATTCGAAGAGTGTTGCAGGGAACCCTTAAGTCACTCTAAATTGCGTTCACCAACTCAAATATTTTCTAAGTAAAGAAAAACGCAAGCTAAACTCTACTCTACTAAGCTAAACAGAGTAAAAATGTCGTAAAAGCATGCTGTATATTTTAAAAGCTTAAGTCCTTTAATATGTAAAAAGTAACCAGGAAATGCCAGGAAATGTTCGTTAGCTCAAACAGAAAAAACAATATGAATGCATGAAGGGAGATAACTTCAAAATAGACGAACGTCGCTGTACTTCTGCGCCAAAAAAACTACCGGAACGAATCGTTTGTTTAATCTAACAACGCGAGTAAAAGAGTTTGCAAAGCCGGAAAAATTAACAAGCTTAGAATACAGCGCATATTTTCCCTAGCTCTTAACTAAGGCTTCCGCTGCCACAGAGGAGCATGACTGTAGCGGGAAATTCAGTGTGGCCCAAATAATCATCTTGCTGTTCATATCAACATCAGTGTAAGGGTAGGGCGACTATTTTCCTGGTAAATACTTTCAGCGAAATTAAGCAATCGAATCTGTATTGATTACTGCATCCGTTACTGCTTTATTTCCACACCTGTGACACTCGAAACACTGTGCAGAATTCTAGTTTACCAGAGCAAATGGAACCTATGTGGTAAAAAAATTTTAAAAAATTATTCGGGGAAATTACGACAGAGTAACCCATGCCACGCCTCTCCTACTTCCTTAAGGGACAATGTAAGCCCACTCACCCTCTCTCCAATCTCCGTCAAGTCCCCGGCGGGTAATGTGGCAATGTCCTTGAACAGGTCACAGACATCAAGGACTCGTCTGTAGAGCCCGGGGTCGTACTCTTTACCAAAAAGAATGTTGTCGCGGAGCGTCGCGTTAAACACCGTTGCTACTTGAGGAACATAACCGATGTTTCCCTGTAAGCACAAAACATTATCTGTTTGCTGTACATTTCCACATGAACAAGGCTGAAGAAGGAAAAAGGCGAAGATGGGGTCATTCCGGAGAAGATTAGCAGGATAAAAAATTCCCAGGACACCTCTACTAACGAGAAACATGGGAAGGGGTGAAGCGTGCAGTGTGCAATTGTATTCTTTGTCAACGTAGTTTCCGGTGCATAAGCCGCGTTTTTTTTCTGTAATTTTCGTTGGTGCGTCTTCTCTACCGGTGCGACCTATGCATGAAATAAATCCGGTTCGCGGCGGCCGCGCGTGGCCAGTGCACGTTAAGAGACACAGCTGTATGGTCTAAATTAATCCGAAGCCCAACGCTAGGGCATTTCGCATAGCCCATATGTCGCTTAGGGACGTTAAACCAAAGAATTTGCGGCTTTTTCCAGTCACAAACAATAATAATGGCCTGCGACAACCGCGAGCCACTTCCTGCATGCGCAGTAACTACAGTTCGAAATAAATTCAAAGTAACATCAAACTAAGTTGACAAAACAAAATGCAGCTTATAAATGGTTAGAGATTTACTCTGAATGAGGTAAAAGGTAGACGTGCTGCTAATTTTTAAAATAACAGCTTGCGGATAAGTTTCGATTTTCGGATCGCTTCCGTTCGCGTCACTTCCGTCTGCCATGACACCTTTATTGTGTTGATATACGACCGCACGCAAGAGACGCGCGACGTTTGGAGAAGTGGCCAAATGGGGCTCCGACTCTTGGGACTCCAATTCTACAAAAGCAGTTGCAGCCAGGTTCATAAAGGCCGCGATGAGGCGGTCCGCGAGTGGTGACCATGTTGGCAAAGAAGACTTCTGTGAGTCGGAAGACGAAAGCGATGTGCCGGCTGAACTCCCACTTGAAGTTCCTTAATTATTTGTTAGCAAGTCGCAGGAAGAATAATTCGATGGTTTTTCTAAACGCCGTATGTAGGTACATGCCATCTCTTTGTATCAATAAACCATTTTTGAGAAGTTAGTTCTGCCTAGACTTTGGATGGTATATGCACGTGTCTAGCCCTGTTTACCGGGGGATGCGTTCGTAGGCGGCGGCCGCCGCAACCATGTACTTTCGCCGCACTTTCTAACCTAGGTTTGCGAACGCAGGTGGGATGTCTTATCTGCAGCTCAAACGGTCGTGCAGCTGTTATCAGCAGCCGTGACTCTGGCCGCGCCGGTACATTGACCCCATGGATTAAACACACAGCAATCACACTTAAGATGTGTTTTGTTTACTGCAATTAAGGGGTCCGTTTCCTTGCAACCATCTGAGAGTGTACCAAGAGTTTGGAATTTACTGATATTATCAAGAAACATACCCGCCGGGGTAGGTTTTAATTGGCCGCATTTAAAAGTTGCAGGAAATAGCAAAAATTAAACCATGTTTTATACAACGGCACTCGAATCTTAAATTCAGGTGGATCTGCACCGGGATCTCATTTCTTGGAAAGCTGAGTTTTCAAGCCGACTAATTGAGATCAGAAGAAAATAGCCGTAGCAAAATGTTACTAGTCGCGGCTGAAAAACAGGACTGTTCTCATAAATGGCGGCTTCATTAGTCACTAACGAAACCCACGTCGGAAAGAATAAACATTACTAAGGGTTCCACAGCTTGAGCCATAGTCACCTCCAGTCTTCTGGGGCGTATTGCGTATTACGCCTACAAAAATAAAGCAACACATAGTACTGCTGCGTCGAAGCTTTGTATTGCGGGGAAACAATGCCGAATCCACTGTGCTGTGAAACATTTATTGCTGAGCTCCTCATTAGCGCATGCAGCACTCACGCGTAT
Organism: Haemaphysalis longicornis; assembly: GCF_048455015.1. Lineage (NCBI taxonomy): Eukaryota > Metazoa > Arthropoda > Arachnida > Ixodida > Ixodidae > Haemaphysalis > Haemaphysalis longicornis. Next base: position 39,001,361 of record NW_027526204.1, read on the forward strand.
GCGGACGGAGCCGTCAGTTCGGTGCAGGTCTCCCAAGATGGCGGCGAGTAGTGTGGACTTGCCGCTTCCCACGAACCCTACGATCGCCACGAGAGAGCCTGGAGTCACGCTCAGATTGATTCCTTTGAGAGCCGGAGCGCTGTCATCACTTGATCTCGTGAAGGTGCAGTCTTGTAGGTACACCTCACCTGGACAGCGGTGCAGGTTGGTTACAACAGCGGAATTTTATTTCAACCGAGGGGATCACTGTGGCCTAAAGGCAGAAGCCGCAGTAGATACCTTCTGAGACGCTTAGGCTTTTTAACTTCCCCATGAGGGTCAAGACATTTCTGATCAGCTGGCCATTGTTGAATTCGGTTTATATTTAAAAGAGCATTTTTTATGTAAGGAAAACAACGATTCCTATTACAAAGAGAGGGCGCCCATTAAGGTTAAAAACTGACAGTTGTGTAAGCTACGGCGGATATCATAGCACTAAAGTTTCAACTTCGAAGCAAGGACCTTCCAATCATTTTGTTTATTCAAACGTGTGGTGATTGACCGTCGGGAAATGTATGTTTTTTGCTTGCAACTCACCTTGTCCGGGCTGTACAAAAGGGCAAGTTTTCAACTTCATAATTCCTCCTCCCGCATTATTGAGAATTGCATACGCTACACAAGTTTCGGCAGATGCAGTGATTTTAATGAAATAAACGGAAAAGCGTTGGCACAAGGAATGAATACCAAAAATGTTTCCCGGAACATATGGTCGTAACTTTCATAAACAAAAAAAAGGTATGATTCCCTCGGGCGTTTAGAGGTAGTTCTCTGTACCAACTCTCAATGTTTTTTTTTTCTTGGATGCTCAGAACGTTTCTCTTTTTGTTTTCGCTAGAGTTGCTATTCTACTCACGTTGTAGAGAATAAGTCTGTAATAGAGAAAATGCAAACTATTTCCGAAGAGAAAACCGCGAAACAGCATTGAATAGTGCATTCAGAGAAACTGACGAGTGAATACATTTATGAGACTATAAAGAAACTCGTACAGAAAAGAGACATTCACAGGCAGTCACCTGTTTGCAACTGATTTGAGGCGATGAGGATTGCTTCCTATCCAAAGATTCCTTACGTATAGCTAATGCCCGGCCGCTTTTCATCCCGCCAGCTGTGCCAAAAGGTGCAGGGAAATAAATAGGATTTAAGAACAGCGGTGCTGTCACTTCTTTGGCGTCAGAGAACGCACTAACAATTATGCAGACGTCGTAAATGATACCTCACATACTTCAAAGCAAAAGAACGGAGGTCTCTCTTCATAGTCGAAATCTGCTTTTATGGGCAAGGCGCATGGTAATCGCCTGTGTGAAATGTATGCGCAGCAGTCTTCCTGACGACAGTATAGCCGTGCGCGTGTTCTTACAGGTAATAGAGAAATACCGGTTCCTTATGAAGTAGCTCATGAACAATTGCTTCTACCGGCTGAAATTCTGCCACTATGAGTGTTGATTCTTTATTGTAGTTATAATAGGCTGCAGAAGAATTACAGAGATCATATTATTATTCCTACCACTCGGTTCGGGGTGCTTTCTCTGTTTTACAGTGGTAAAACAAGATTATACATTTGAAGTAAAACACCAAACCTCAGCAGTATTGGGTCTTTTTGTGCGATTTGGCATTCCAAACTATGCGATGTGTTGTCCATTAACCAAGCAGCAATCATGCCTAATGGTACGGAGGCAACAACACATAAAATATCACGACTTTGTCATTTATTATAAATGCTATGAAATATGGCGGTGTTTGCGAAAACAGAACATTTTAACTTTTTCGCCGTTGAGTCAATGAATTTGAGATACTACCTGTAGAGGTCACACTACATAGATATATAACCCGAAGAAACCAAAGCGTCTGCCAACATTGAGAGTAATAAAAATCTTTACCGCGCGACCCTACAACCACCCGATGAGATATAAAGCGTCGCCAGTGTTTGGCAAGATCTTATGGACAAACACGAATGAGACGGAAACTCATACCTTTTTCACCACAAGAATCAGCTGTTTCCACTTCGTCCTCTATAGCTTCTTCAGCTGTGCACAGAGTTATCACCCGGTTGGCTGAGATTCCCGTCTGACACAAAAAAGGCAGACCATTCAGGTTCAACCACAGTCAATATGACAACAGTACGAGGCTGTCTTCGTTTAGGCTAAGGTTTCAAGGTGAAAAGTCGTTAGTACTTTTGGGAGGCACACACGATCGTAAAAAAAAGTGCGTGAGCCTTCGAGCGTGAGTCTGGGATAGCTTATCAAGTACGAATAGCAATGTGGGAGGAACTTAGAAGGAGTTCTCTGAGAGAGCGAGGTGCAGTAGACTTTGGGAAAAGAAAACAGTAGGCTTAGGTTTCAAGGTGAAAAGTCGTTAGTATTTTTGGGAGGCACACACGATCGTAAAAAAAGTGCGTGAGCCTTCGATCGTGAGTCTGGGATAGCTTATCAAGTACGAATAGCAATGTGGGAGGAACTTAGAAGGAGTTCTCTGAGAGAGCGAGGTGCAGTAGACTTTGGGAAAAGAAAACAGTTATGCCAAAGGAAGATAGGTTGCCACCGTGTGTGCAATACAAGCAGGTGATTGAGGCGAACAAGGTGGTGATGGCAATGACTAGAGCACGGGACGAGCTTAGAATGCTGGCGGCTATGGATAGAGAGTGGAACGATCGTTGGATGGAGCTGTCCAGGAGGCACATCTTGCAGTGAACGTTCTACGGAGCGTTCTTGAAGTTCTACGGAAAGTTCGAAAACAAATAAACGGGGTGCTCCTGGGAATGGCTAGCGATCGGAAACAGCTTCGCAGGGTGATGTTGAGGGTACTGGCAAAGTGGTGACGAGCGCGACAATGAAGTTAAACAGAACATTCGAGAGGATCAACAGAAATTCATACGGAATTTTGCAGTCACTTTGTGGGAAATTCTTAAACATTCCAGTATTTTTATACGTGCACTCATATGCAAGTTGTCGCGTATTTTGAGGACCTTCTCACAGCGTACAGTTTAAATATTTACTTTGGGAGGGAGACCGAAAAGGAGCTTTATGTTGTACTGCTGGGGTAATGGTGAAATAATGCCTAACATCAGTCTTGTAAGCAGGAAATGTTAAACTAGCCCTGCAAGTGCCCTAGAAAAACAATTTTTCTATTTTTAGAAGTGATAAGAAATTTTAAACCTTTTCCTGGCAATTAACATGCTCGTATCCAGGCAATATTAGCCTTCTGACTTCTTGGCACTCGATATGAACAGCGCGTGAGTACGCCATTCTCGCGCCCCCTAGAACGCAAAATTGCATATACACGCCCTAAAACAAAGCCTTGTGTTGTACTAGATGGTAGCCATGCATTTCGCTTCTGGATTTTGTTTGGCCACCGATGCAAGGATTCCTTGTATACATGGACTGTCATCACTGTCTCACTGACTCATGTTTGCGTCTTGTGCCTTTTCGCCAGTTCATTATCTTTGTAATAATATTTCTCCGAATTCTTCGTGAGCATTCTTTGTTACTTTATTTTATCTTGGGGGTTTAACTCGCTGAAATTACCCGTGGGCCATCGGGAACGGCACAGTGGACTGCCCTGGAAAAATTTTTACCACCTCGGAATCTTCAGCCTGCGCCTCAATCTCGACACTCGGGCGTTTTTCGTGTCGCCTTCATCCGAAAAGAAGCCACCGCGGCCGGCATCGGACCCGCGCAATACGTTTCCTTAGCCGCTGAGCCGCCGTGGTTGGTTTTCTCGCTTCATTTATGTTCGTCTCTGCGCTGCTTTGGAATGATCGAAATTGTGACGTCCCCGCATTTCGGATTCTATGTGGCGCCACCACATGGCTTTACCAATGACTTTGAAGAAGCGCGGTGATTTGTAAGCAGCACCAGCACGTATGCAAAGCCAATGTTTTCCGTAATAAGTATGGACCAACTAAACTCACGTGTGAGCATCGCCGTACCTAAATAAGGGTGTTATGGAGGTGTAACGAGTGTCTAGGCCCTCGCAAAAGCTCCTCAGGAGAGTGGGAAACGCCGGTGACTTTGAAGAGATTACTCCGTCTCCACAGCAGAATGTGACAGCTTACTCAATTAGTACGACGTACGCAGCTCAAGCTGCGTAAGCATGAGATTCTATTAAGTAGAGTAAAAGACTGTTGTTCATGTGCTGAGAGTTCCGTGCGGATGCGTCGTTTTTGCAGGTGCTGAGACTAAATACCAGAGTGTGGTAGGTAATGAAAAGGACAATGGCACAGCATCGTCTGCAATCACACACCTATTCGGTAAATTCTCGAAAGCTCGCTTTCGAAGTAGGCAAACCACTTTCACGCGCTCTCAGAGAAATGCAAACCGCAAATGGAATACTTTCCAATCAAAACACGTTTTTCGGAGGACTCCTGCAATCCAATATATCTATTGTTGAACACCCCACCAAGGTTGGCATTGTCGCCTTTCCTTGGTGGCTGTTTAAACCGGCATTTTATTCTTTTGTGAAGCGCTTGGGGTGTTTTTTTTTTGTGGGGGAAGCCATGTATCTCGTTTACGCAGGTCCTCCTTCGCTACCACGGCACGAATGGAGCTGTGTTTAGTGTTGCAAACTTGCGCTATTTTTTGCCACCCACAACGCCCTGAATGAGGCCCCTTACCATCGACCACAGGCACTGAAGCGAGGGAAAATGTTCTTGCACGGCCTTTTCCGAATTATCGCCTGCGTGGCCGTCGAGGTTTCCCAATGCGTGGAGACCAGCTCTGGCAACATTAAAACTGTTGACGAGGCCCACAAAAAGCGGAACGGTTTTTAAAACATCCGACGGGCTTGTGGCCTGGCAGCTTCCTTCGTCACGAACTCTACGGCGTTGCCTCAAAAGTTTTTAGCAAAGTCTGCTTTGGGACTTCTTTTCAACAGATAAACAACGTTTTGCAGCGAAGCCGTATATGGCTAGGATCTGAGTTTTCTCTTCTGAAGACGCCTATTTAACAGCCGTCGCGAACTATCTTCTCCTTCCCACCACCAACGCCTCTTTCACAACTACTAAGTCAGAAGCTACCACGGATGCCCCTTTCAAAGGTGGCGCAGTGGGATGATACTGGCGCTCGCATTATTATCAGCAGTCGCACTTTAAGCTGTCATAAAATGGACGCGTGTCATTGGCCTATAGTAAGAAGAGCGGGAATTAAAGGAGAGTCACGGGGAGGAGCAGCGATAATGGGTTTGAAAATAACCGAATGCCGCTGCCGCGGAACGTGCAGGCGCCGCCGTTGCCACCTGAAGTTCAACCTTGTCGAGCAGCTACGAATCCCGTCCAAATGAGGAGCAACTTGTCCGCATAGAATGACAACGTGATCCAATAAGGATAATATATCAATTCAGTAGAGCAGAAGGACATCATGAAAATGCCGCATAGCTACAACTTTTTTTGTGTTTGCTTCTTCATGGGTACCCGCAGCAATGTTTTGGCCGGCGTCCTGACCGCCTCAGCAGCGGACATCACTTGTTGCTAGTTTATGCGGGGACGTGGGTGGGTCATGCACGCAGAGTCAGGCTTCACGCGCTCAAAGCGGGCATACCAATTCTTCTGATTGTAAATTTAAATGTGGACACCTAACGGCCCGATTCGGACTGAATACCGTATCCTTGGTCGAGCGGTTTGGGTAAGTGCATTGCAGAGACAGTAAGATGCCGACGACACGTGGGGGAAACGGACAGCCCTATCTTTGACCACCAGCATAAAGGTCTAATGCTTTCAAGTTTGATTCAGCTAATTGACAGGAAAGTATGCTCAATCACGAGTTAGATACCAACCTGTCTTTTTACGTGCACTCTTTGGACTGCACACAACTTCGCTGGTTATCCTTCACAGAGCGGAAGGGCACTCATTTTTTCACAAGCTGTGTCCTACCTAAAAATTTATCTTGCACCGTGGGATGATGCAACGCTAACTACTTTCTAAGAGGAGCTGGACGATAGCCTAGAGGAAAAACTACATCGCATAAAATTTAATTTTCTCTGCAAAGCAGAGCATTTGTTCACGCGTGGGATTGCACTACTCTGAACGCCGGCTGGAAGTGCGATGTTTGTGATAACACTTTTTGTAACGTAAGCAATGACGCAAGCGGACTTTGCTGCTGTCTGCTCAATCTGCGGAGCGAGAAACAAAAACATTGTAAACCGCCGGATAGAACAGTAAGAGTTATTATAAAGATACTTTCACTTCACCTAAACCAGTCAACTTGGCGGTACCTTCTGAAGATGCCTGCCAATACGCGTGCCAATATGCGTGCCAATAATGTGCTGTCTGTCTCGATTAAGGCTGTATGGCTGATGCAGATGACACAATAAAATGTTAACTGCTTTGGGCTCTGCTTTGGGCTCTCTTTGCACAGTTGGCATTGTTCGAGATCGTCTGCGCAGATTTCTGTGGCTCTTCTGTGGCTCTTCAATGCCTCTTCGGGTGCTTTCAGCTGCGCTTCAGTCGAACGTTTCATCACAGATGATGACGGCAGAGAAGGCACACGTGCTGCCTTGGCCAGATGTTGCAGTTAAATGGAGCAGGACCCATATGCGCATGCAGCAGCATGAAAATGTATCGGCGGCACCGTCGAGTTAGAGTAAACACGGTGAATGTACGTGCCTATTTCTGATACGAAGCCCCCACAAGGAAGTAAACGCCGAGCTCCGGCAGCGAGCTAGAGATAGAGATGTGTAATTTTACCTATGCAGCTGCCACGGAACGAATTAAAAAGGCAATGAGCATTTCAAGCTTGATACGGGGAGCTTTCTACAAATGTTTAGAGCTGCTTCTCTTTGATTCTCGCCGTATGCGAAGAGAAAAATATATTTTTGTTAGTGTTGTTATAACTTCAACAGTGTGGAATACAAGTCGCAAATAACATTCAAAGACGTGATACTTGTAAACTTTTTCCAGCAGACGAAAAAATAAATAAGGAAACGGCCACGCATGGCAATCTCCACCACAGTTGACAAAATAGAACTAGCAGAGCTTTCGAAGTTAATCAATAGGCCTAAAACAGCCGATATACGGAAGTATAATATCAATAGGAATGAGCACGGTGTAATAACGGAGGCAGCCTGAAAGAAGTGAACGGGCGTCTAGGCACAGGCAAAGTCAGATGTGTGTACTGGAAGATAAGCCAGGCAATACCATCACAAATATGGATAAAATACGTATAAAAGCCAAGGAGTTTAATAGAGACCTGTACAGTAACCGTGACATACAGGACAATAACAAACGAGGAAGTAGTTTAGAGGAGGTAGACAATTTACCTGTAACCGAAGAAGAAGAAAACAGCTTTAAAAGAAATGCAAGGGGGCAGAGGACATGGTGAGGATCCCATAACAGCAGAACTCTTCATGGATAGCGGGGAAAGTGTGCTAGGCGAACCTGTATAGGCAATGCCTATCGATCGCGGGTGTACCGTAATCTAGAAAGAAAGGGAACTCATCTTAATCGATAATATAGTTGGCATGACGGACTTGAAAAATTACGGGTCGATAAGCTTACTGTCAGTCGTCAACAATGTACTGACCGAGGTAATTGTTAGCACGATTTCTGCCACCTAACCCAATAAATGAGCCGGGTTTCCTAAAGGCTATTCAACAATGGACCGTATTCACACGATCAATCAGGTGATGGCGAAATACGCGGAGTATATTCAACCCATATATATATATATATATGGCCTTCGCAGATTATAAGAAAGCATCTGATTCTGTCGATACCTCAGCAGTAATGTGGGCATTGCGGAATCTGAGAGTAGAAGGGCATTGCGTAAGAATACTTGATGGTATCTACAATGAGTTCACAGCTATGATATTCCTCGATAAGGAGAGCAGTAAAATACTTATGAGGGAGGACGTCAGAAGGAGACAAAATCTGTCCAATAGTATTCACAACATGCTTACAAGAGGTATTAGAACATTGCATTGGGAACAGCTGGGCGTAAGAGTTAACAGAAATACCTCAATAACCTGATATTTGATGATGACGTTCTCTTGCTAAGTACCTCTGGAGACGAATTGCAAAGTATGATTGCCACACTGGAAAAGCAGGCTAGAATCATAGACCTCAAAATGATACTACAAAAAATTAAGGTAATGCTTAATCACTTCGGCAGAGCACCGCGGTTTGAGATAGATGGTGAGGCAGTTCAAGTGTAGGCGAATATATCTTCCTAGGAAAAGTGCAACTCCGGATCCCTACCATGAGGATGAGATAATAAAGGATAAAAATGAGGTGGAGTGCATTTGGCACGCGTTCTGAGGTAATGAATGGCAGTCTCTTTGTGTCCCTGAAGAGGAAAATGTATAACAGCGGCATCTTGCCGGTGCTCAGCTACGGTGCGGAAACTTGGAGGCTCACTCAAAGGGTTCAACTAAATCTGGGGGCAACTGAGCGAGCAATGGAACAGAAGATGGTAGGTGTAACGTTGGGGATACGAAGAGAGCGAAATTGGTCGGAGAACAAACGAGTGTTAAGGACGTATTAGTAGAAATGAAGAACAGAACGCGTGGGCAGGTGATGTAATGAGAAGAACAGGGTGGGCAGGCGGTGAAATGCGAAGGAAGGATAACCGTTATTCATTAAGGATAACAGAGTGGATGCCGTGGGAACGCAAGTGTAGGAGAGTGCGGCAGAAACTTATGTGGGCTGATTAGGTCACGACGTTTGTGGGGATAAATTGGTCGCCGTTAGCACAGCACCAATATAATTGGCAATTTATGGGAGATGCTTTTGCCCTGCAGCGGGCGTATACAAGATGAAGATGATGATGATACTGTGTGGCCTTAGCGGTTAGTTTAGTGCGGGAACACTATGATGGTGAGGCGCAACAAATCCTTGCTCGTCCTCGGGTCCCTTCTCGTCCCATTTGAAGCTCACGTATCGTGACAGGGGGCGCTTATCACAAAAGCCGCATATGGCGCTCCTGCGCCGTGCTCATTCGACCACCGTGGTTTACTTGCCTCTATGAAGAATGCTCTCTAGCAGCCGCAGTCATTACCCGTAAATGTAATCAACAAACAGTCATTCCTTCAGGCTCTGACACCTCGAGGTGACCCCAGTGCATTCCGCACCTAACCGGAGCAGACGAAATGCTCCTGAAGACGTTTTTTAAGAACACCTGTGTAACGCTAAGGACTATAAGCAAGTATATTAACCGCAAAACACCTTCCCCTATTTCCACCATCAGCAGACGTAAACCGCCTGATTGGCACTGCCCCAAAATTTCGCGTATTGCTACAATAACTCCTTCTAGCCATGACACCAAAACTCATACTGACCCAGCATCACTGCCACAGGACACCGTGTACGACGTTAACAATTATGCCAAAGAATGCGGCCCGTTACCGACTAACTGTATGCGTAGTGTTAATGATGTATAAATTATCTCTTTTTTGACGACATTCATTAGATCTGAATCCCTCATTATTTTCCTGCACTGGCCACTGGCCTTACTTTCCATGAAAGCCCGAAAAAAAAATGCTGTTATTCCTCTTAAAGTGGTACCCAATACAGTAACACATCTCCACTAAGGTGTACACGACAACGTTTTAGCAAATCGCGCGTTAAATCAATCGTTTGGCCAAAAAAAAAAACTTTATTCGATCACCTCGTAAATAAGTGAGGCGGTAGAGGAAGTGGGCCAGAAAGAAACCAGGCCATATCCATTAATGGAAAATTCCGGTAGGGGCAAAGCATGCAGTTTATAAGCGAATCTTGTGGTTTCTCTGTTGGCCTCTCAATGAGTGATGCGGTTTCGAAATTATGACGGAGTTAATAAAGAGGTTTCCATGGTCAGTGCTCGGCGTCTTAGACAGTGGCGCTTTGGCCTTGCTCTCAGAAATGAAATGGTGAGGGGTTATGGGTATACAGCTTTTCTGTAAAAGTCTCGTGTCTTTGAAGATGAAGCGTTCTAGCGGGAGGTGTTGAAAACGAGTGTCCCGCTGTGCTCTTTTGGTGCGCATATTTGCCCATGGAGATGAAAAGTTCTATCGGGAGGCGTTGTTAAACGAGTATCCCGATTTTGTAGTACCGTGACTACATGAGACGCCGGCAGCCCGACCCCTGAGGTGCTTCGCCCCAAAAATTGAGTGCGCACAATCTGAGGCACTGAGCAAAGATCTGACACGATGTTACACATCCAATGAGTAGCAAATAGCTTTATCGATGCTTTTTAAGTTTGCATTGATGTTAAGTTCGGCGCGCACACTTAAAAAAAATAGTCAATATTTACTTTTAAGTCCCCAATGACGCAACTAATGATTTTCTGCACCCACAAAATGAACGTGCATCTAATCTCCTCAAAATCTTTCGAAGTTTTAAACCTAAAGAACGCCTAACTCTTGACATTGGCGTGCATATTATCCACTCCCACGTGGTCGCAACTAATCGCTTGCCCACCAGTAAGAGCTCAGCGGAAGAAACGGTTTCCGCTCGCAATCCCGTCTCTGTTTTCGACATCAGATCATAGCATTCATCCACGCGTTCCTAGACAAATCAATGCGTGAAAGCGTACGACTTAAATCAGCATGCGTCTTGGGCAGCTGTGGCATAAAATTACCCATTTTTGTAGTTTACTGTTTTGTACATAACTGTACTGCTTTTGTACCCATCACGTTTTATACAGGGTGATCAAAGTCAAGTCGAGAGTTTTTTTAAAACTCAGGCGCTTTAATTTACGTGAACACCACCTCTACAGAGAGGTTGATCGCCCCGGGGGACATATAATTTTGTGGTAATTATTGATGTCGGTGGCTTAATTACTTAATTTATTAATTACCTTTTTACTGGCTGCAGTAAGCAGGCATTTTTGTACTAAAAAGTTGGACGCAATCGTGTTTCTACGCAGTTTCATTTGAAAGAATTGTAGCACATCTGTGCTCTGAGATATCGATCACCAAAGTTTAATTCTCGTTTGCATGATCCCGCATGCTTGACAGTAAAGACCGGCGCGAAGCTCCTTCCTTTTGTGGCGTGCCTGCTGTGTGCGGTGTTTAGTTTAAAAAGGGAGGGGGGCATAGCCAAAAGTGATAACCGGCACCCTTTCAGTCTTGGCTGGTGTTATAGCAATCTGCAGCACTTGGAACCGCTATCGGAACACAGAAAAAAAGGCAGGAGCTTTGGGCTGGTTTTCGCTGTTTAGCATGCGTAATCATGCGAACGACAATTAAACTTCGCAGTTCGATATCTCGGAGTATGGATGCGCTGGAATATTCTGCAAATGAAACTGCTTAGAAAAAAAAAATGTGTCCAACTTTTCAATACAGACATGCCTCTACAGACACTGAAAACTTAATTATTAAATTTTACATAATTAGGCCACTGACATCGATATTTACTACAGAATTATGTGTCCACCCTGGTTGCATAACCTCCCTGTACAGGTGGTCTTCACGTAAATCTAATGGCCTATTTAAAAAAAAAACATGTCGCCTTAATTCCGATCACCATGTATATACGCTTTGGAATAAAAATTCAATTCAATTCAACAAATTCATTTCAATATCTAACTTTTTTTAACTTCCTGATCTGGGTCTCTGCCAATTTTGACATGGTGTATAAACTGTTCATTCGGCTCCAGGGCGTCATAGGTCCAATAATGTTGCCTGCAAAGCAACAAAAGTTTCTGTACATAGCAGCAAAAGAACTCGGACAAATGGGTTATGATAACTGCTCCTGGAACGGCTGCTGCTGGGTTCAGTACTTTACGCAAGGAAGTTATCTGAAGCTCCCGAACATGCGCTAAAATGGTCGGCTGTAAACGCAAGCACGAACACAGATTTGGAAATTGCTATCGTATCGTTCAATACACATTAGTCAGAAATGTCCTCGAAATTTTTGTACTCACCGCATTCAATGTCCTCATTAGCAGATTGATGCCAACACAGAAGGTTTCAATTATCGAAAGCAGGTACACGCTCGAGAAGGATTCAGCAGCCGATAGTATTCGTGTTGGATCCACAAGGGACAGTGTCCCGTACATCACGATGATCAACTGCGAAGGCGTACATTCATTTTAACATCACCGGTTATAAACCCAAGACTGCAAACAAGTACCTGTAACACTTCAAGCGCCCCGGCGACGAGCGGTCAATTATGTTGGGATGTGTGTAATTTTTTGGTTAGGTTGACTTTTGTTCGGTTTATAACTTATGCAGCAATTCTGCACTGGCGGTTTTAAAACCCTTTATAATATGCTTTTAGAAGGACTTGTTAGGCTAGCTGCACAGAAAAAAGCTGACAACTGCAGGTAGAAAGACACAAGGACCACCGTGTTAATTGGATGTTTGTAACCGTCATTACATCCTTCTCTCCTTGACCATACCTTTTCCCCGCAGTTTAATCTTTTTCTTAAGTTTGTTTTACCATAGAAGCAGTCTATACTGAACCTCAGCGAATCGCCGCGTGTTTCAGTACTTGAAATCATGGTGTTAAGGCTATTCAACCGTTAACGACTGTGCTGCCCCAAAACTCATTGTTAGAAACTGGTATCGCAGCTGCGCAATATTCAAAGCAAAATATTAGCCTATTTCGACAATTTAGCCTTACAACTTATCACTCTCAAAACTATTCGATCGAAAAAAATTTGAAAAAGAATTCGGCCAACTTCATACTTTCGCAATTTAGATGCGCAAACTGAGAAAACAGCGGAGCTAGTGGTTATCACTATCTCTAATTTGGCTTTTCTTTGGTCGGGCCATCTTATCGCTAGATCGCACACTGATGCCGTCAACCGCACGCCGACTCTGTCAGTATTACGCCACTTCCCTTACAGTTCTTGGCCTTGCATGTTCCTCCTCTCTATTTCGATGTGCCGAGTTATGAGCGACGCCAGGCACAGATAAAAATCAACTTGAAACAGCTCATTTTTTTGGCCCTTCCCAATGCCACAGGGGCGCCTTCCCTTACAAGGCGGCCGGTGAAATTACCAAGTGGCGTAGTCCCGTACAAGGGTCTAGCGCCAGGCGAGGAAATCGCTTGCACCCATTTTACTGTAGGTGCCCACCGCCCCCAAGGACCAAGAATATTATTTCGATTTTCGTTGAGCAAAATGAAACACGAAACACGCTCAACTCAATGACTGCCCGTGGCAGGACAGCCGCCGGTGCGGTTTCACTTTTCGGCAATGTGGTGCTGTGGTTGGCTGGAGGCTACGCCAGATAGACAAGAGTTAGGGGACCCCTCGTAAACGGGAAATGTAGCTTTCCAGGCGTCAATCTTCTTTCAAGTTTCCACGCAGGACCAGGGACGTGGTTCCAAATAATAAAACAAGTGGGTGCCTGGCGTTACGCGGATCTGAACCCGGTGCCTTTCGTGTACGTGGCGAGTGCTGTATTTACGAGCCATTGCTGCGATAAAAGTTACGGCCCCTTCCACTTACCGAAGTGATCGTAACTTTTTCCCACAAATTCGGCTAATTTCCCTAGCGCTACATGCTTAGCAGTGAGTACGTAGCGGAGCCAGACCCTGCCCGAAGGTGCCCGATGGACCTTCAAGATGGCCTCAATAGCATCTGGTGGTGGCCGGCTGATCGCACGGACGCTTCTACCGTTTGAAGAAACAGATGGGTATTCGGTGGCCCAAGATTCGAACTTGGTACCTCCCAATTACGAGACGAATGTTTTACCCCTCGACCACAGGAGTGGGCTCTAGTCAGAACTCTAATAGTCTCGCATTTCCCGACAATGTCGGGTAACTTGACAACGTCGAGATTCCTGTGCTGGGGGGCTTTCATTAATTTATAGTGATTGGTGCCCAGTGGTAATGAAGTACGTTCCACATTTTTGTACTCGTGATACAAACCGACTTGTGGGACCGTTTTCCAGCATACTAGGTGCACCGCACGGAGGGTGCCGGTATTCATTTTTATTCTTATTTGAATGTAGTGACACCAGACGCCACCGAAAGAGGATTCAGGAACCTCTCACGTCTGCTGCAGTGTTACAGTGGGTGCCCTCAAAACCACTATCGCACCTGGAAAAAAAAATATGACACAAAGCGATGACTAGATCTGCTCGTCGACGACTTGCTCTACAAGTAATAACGCATTACAATGGTAGTTTGGCCAGGTCACTAGGCAGAAGAGGAGAAGAGGAATACAATACACCGGCGCTGAGAAGGAGAAGAAAAGAATGGCTTTTTCTTGCGTGCATGGCCTTTCACATTCCACTAACAAAGAAGTTGGCTGCAACCGCGTGAACGTAATGTGACTGCTCTCAATAAGTTGCAGTACCAACGTCCTGCCACACAAACGGGTGGAAGCATCGGGTAAGCACCGGTAATCTGGTGTGACAAAATCACCTTGAATATATGTACCATGCTCAGTGGTTCGTGAAAGGGACGAAACTGGCTTGTGTGTAGACGCTCGCTGTAGAGGGAACAGTGCACACTCGCGCTTCAAATTCGAACTTCACTCGCGCTTCATGAAACGATACATAGTCGAGCTCCGCACCTCGACTATTATTTCCCCCTAAACTTAGTAGCGGCGTTTTGTTTGCCTACAAAAATCATTAAGTACGAGAGGCCATGGAAGCTTTGTGCTTTGTAAGGACAACTAAACATTGCGGAATTGCCCTGCACTCAAAAAGAAGCAGCCATTTAGCTATCCCGGACATCGCATCGTCGCTATAGAGGGCGTTTTTTTTTCATTTGTACTTCAAATCCCGATGACATTACTACGTCTATACATTTTAAACGCGTCTTGCAAACTTTAGCTTTGCGCCTGATTCGTGCACTCTATTGTCCTCGTTTAGTGACTCGCTGTCACAACAAAATGAACTACACCTGCGTCAATGTCTACCAGTCGGCCTATATTACACTCCTTTTCCAAAGAAGAGTACCAGAATAGGATAACATTTACAGTGCAGGTGCCGTCGTTATTCAATATTCTTTGTGGGGATTTTTAGTAGTAGGAGACAGGGGTCGGCCTACTAAGAAAACGAAGTAAAAAGTGATAGCTTATGTGAGCATCACATTCAGCATAAAGCAAACGGGCTGGAGGACAATGTAGAGTAGACCATTAGTCATAGCTCTTTCCGGTTCCACCATACAGCATTGCATCATCGTAGGATGATGCGACCGGGAAAGCGATTCCGAATCTTTGGTTTATTCATGCAACAGAGCTCTGAAAACACACATTTCATAACTGGCATTGAGAAAGACGCACTCAATGATCATGCAATGTATCCGTGGCTAGTATGTAGGAATTTTCTGGGTGAAGGACTATATCGAGATGCATTAGCTTACCAGAGAGCCGAATGCACTATAAAGGGCGTCAATAATCCCACTGACAACGTTCAGTGAGAGCACGTATTTGAGCTCTTGTTCTCTATTTCGCTTGAGGCTCTCGAGGTGGTTGCGCTCCCAGGCGTACATTTTCACCGTACGTATGCAATTAAGAAGATCCAGCATCCGGTTTAATCGCTCATCTCGCATCTTCATACTTCGCTTCTGCAAGTGATCAAACCAGAAGCAAAATGTTATTTCAGGATGTAGTACGACGCTCCGTGTCGTAGCAGTTTTTATGCTATTTAATAGGACATTACAGAAGCTTCCGGATTGATTCCGGAAGCCTCTGGCAATGTGCAGAAAGTCAGATTTTTGTAAAATTCTGGCCACCACGAAACAAAACACCATTCGAATCATCAATTCTATATACGTACACACTGTGAATACACAAGTTTCAAAGTTGTAATGAAAGTTTCTTTGGTGGGGTTAACGAGAAGGCCGTTCGCGGGGTACGTTAAGTCGTATATGAAGACCTTGTATCATAACTAAACGCTGCTGTAGATACAATTAAGGTACCACATGAATTAGTAACATGCGTGGCGCCGGCTCATCAGCTCCCAGCACAACCGGAGGCAATGGCCCGCATATTTTTTCGTCTGAGGGGCGAGCCAACGCAACCACTGTGATGTACCCTGACCTAAAAATATATATCGGAGAGAACCTCACGCTACACATCAGAGAACGTTTCTGAGAAACCAAAGCTTTATGAAACGTAAGGGGCTCAAATACGTTTTGCACGCGGAGTATTTTTGGGACGAAGAACCAAGAGAGGGCGTGCTTTTCTCATGAGGAAGCAAGAAAACCTTGAGTGCCTTTTAGTAATTTGAACGCTATTTTACGTTCAAGGTGCAAAAAAAGGAGCAACCAATTCGCCGAGTAACTTTAGTCGCATTGTGTCGTCGTTTCCGTCACTTCGAATAAGTGAATTTACTTCGGCAAACCATTGGGTGCAAATGAGATATTTGTGTGCACAAGCGTGAGAACTGAATTATTGCTTCAATATTCATTTTGAATGCCAACTGAAACGTCAAGCACCAAAGTATACAAAATATTTACCATGCCGAGCTAAAGGACGCATATCAGAGGCATCGCGTTAAAAATGATAAGAAAGCAGCAAATAACCTTTGTTCTACTGTTATATACTGAGTATTTCAGACTGTAAGATGCTTTCTGTGCGCGTAATCAATGCGCTGTTCTGGCAAAAAAAATAACTGAAACGAGAAATATTTCAGTTTTTGCTCTGTCGGGATAGGTTTCTGGAATTTCCTGTACATAGCCAATATACATTGCCAGCTGGAGAGGATATTAACAATATTCTATCCAGGACCGACAGGGATCCTGGTCATTGGGGAGGCCTCATACTGCTTAGAGGTCTTAGTTATATAATTATGTTATTTGGGATAGCCACGTGGGAATTTATTCGGTCGTCATTTTTTCACTGCGAACTTTCTTGCATCGCAATATTCTGCATCCCGTATTCTGCATTCCTCTTTGAGCGACCATCTTCACATTTTTCTCACGAAATAGTCCCTTAAAATGGATGCAACAAAGATGCGTTAAAAGATGCTAAAGGCGCCAGCAAGACAAAGCACAAGTTTGGTTTATTCGAAAGATACCCTCGTTAGAATAAGACTTACACCACTTTTAACGCACGCTACTCTCAAATAAGCTATATAAATTGGAACAAAGGAAAGAGCCACGCGACCGACTAGCTAATTTCTCGCAACACCTTTGATGTCATATGCCCAGCTGTGCTATTGGTTCAGGCTCGCATAAGCAAAGGCGAATTAGTCAGGGCTTAATACTTGTCGACCGAGCTATTTGAGTTTAAATGAAATGCATATTAATTTTACAGCTGTAAGAATGGTGCAGTAAACAACAAAAGTTATGAAACTCCACGTAAGTACAGAAGTACCGATGCGCTATGCTGTTGGTACTGAGCGCACAATGCTTTATTTAGCTGCACAGCAGTCCGGCGCTTCAGAGTTGTCTTACTGGACACATGTCTATCGGCATGAGCGACACTGTCTTATGTAACCCTGTTTGTCGAGGATACCCAATGTTTCACTAAACGATTATTTTCTGCAGTAGCGAAAACAAGCCAGGTGCAAATATTGTCGATAACAAAGCAACGGCCGACAACGGTCCGTGGCTGGGTACAGTAGCGCCATCTCGGAGGACAGACAACCAGCTAGGCTGCAGAGCCGAATGACGCAGTGGAAGTTTGTTTGAGTACGCGCACTCATGACTTCGTAGCAGACGTCTCGGCAGCACACGATTTGGCGGGATAGTGAAAATTTTAGCATAAATTGATTAATTCCTCAGTGAATACGGCATCACTTGCTGCCGGACAAGCTTCGGAAGCACAATAAAACGTGAAATCTTTCAAATAAAATGACCTTGTATGATCTCTGCATGGCCGCTTTACACGTGAGGCATAAAATGAATAAAATCAGTTGCACATCTAATATTTTATTGTGTGCAGAGGTAGTGACAATGAAATAATGTTGCCATCGTTCCTGCAATGTTTTATTTTGCATTTAAAATTCTTCCACCTTTTTGTATTTGTTATTGCTGGTTTGGGCTGGCTGAAACCTACTTTTCGTTTTAATTTTATTTTACAGGAACCTAGTGTTTTTTGTTACCGAATTTCGTTGCGGGGCTGTGAGCACGACACTCCTCAAAAGGAGTTTTTGTCATTTAATGATTGCCCTTACCGAATAAAAATATGTTGATCCGCAAGTAATTTCAGGAAATGTAACCTAAGTAATGTTGTTTTGAAAAAGACTTTAACTCTAATTATTGCTATCGCCATTATATAATAGCCCTTATTCAGCGTACGAAGGCAGAAGCTGTGTATAAGTTAACATTGGGCTCAAGCCGGAAGTTCTACAGAATCACTGCAACAATATTGAGGGAAAATACGTAAATAAACGTGCTAGGCTTGTAGCCAGATAGAGACACATTAATAAGCTTTCTCGGTTTCGCATGATCGACCACAAGATCTGTAGGTTCATTAAATAAATGGCCTGGCACGAACCCCTGCTGCACTCATAGAAAGCATGATGAGGTATTTGGGGTGGGAAGGATGTCTGAACAATAAAGAAAAAAAACGCATGATCAAAACCCGCCGGCGTTCCATATAGGCAAAAACCTGGATATTCAGGAAACATCTTTCTAATGCAGCAACCATTGCACAAAAAAATGTTTGCATTCATGCTCCTCTTACTTAGTCGTGCACCAATGGTTGTCTTTCCCTTCAAGTAGGAAGTGTTACTGAAGCATTCCAGGTGTATGGACAACACTACCTTCGCGACAAGCCCTTCGCGCAAGGGCTACCATATTATCGCTATTTTTTTGTAATTATTACGAGCTAGGGCAAACTCCTGCGACATGTCACAGCGGTGCGCATGTAAACTTTATTATCCTCACGGGCCCTATTTACGATCCTACAAACATTACTCAGGCTACATGCTCTAGTGATGTGCGTAGGTCCAACTATGTCTATGTCTAGCCTTCGTAGCACTGCTGCACGTTCACCCTATTTTTTGCAGTAAGTGGCTCACACCGAGAAGAGCCAAGTGCTACGGATGCAGCCGATGGGCTCGAATGGTTTGGTTGCGTTACCATAAAAAAAATGTTCATTTGGTAGTGATGGTAGGGAATGGTAGTGATGACTTCGGTCTGGCACTTTGTAGCTTCTATAAAGAACTAGGCATTGCATGTTGTCGTTCTAATGTCTGCATTCGCTTGGCATTAATCTGTCTTAAGCCATGCGTATTTTCGAAGTCATCGTGTAGGTTTCAGTAGCGTAAGTTTGTGCAACTATAATCGCGATCGACTGCGTCCAAGTTCGACAACGAATTTAAAGATATTGCTTGTGCAATTCAATGTTTCCAGAAAATTGACTCAGGAAGGTATATTTGTGAGCACTCACGTTTTATGAACGCTGCGTTTTAAAATTTAACTCTATAAAACATCGTCAAATTTCCTTCTGTAGATAATCTTTACTCCATGTTCTTGCCGAGGGGTTCCTTCGGGTAACAATCGATTCATCTGAATCTAGAGTTTCAATACTGGCGTTGACTTCCTTGTGTCAGAAGAACAATTCTCTCGTGTGAACTGCACTTTTCTTCCTATTTCATAGCCAGAATCTAGTCTCCTCTAGATTGGCTATATTGTATACCTTTCAAGCTCACTTTACAAATTATTACGTTGGAATTGAAATCGCTGCCACAGAAAACGGACTCGCTATTACCGGCAACTTTAGCCATTCAAAATTTCATTGGGCGAAGCTCACTATCCGTCGTTGGATGCAGCAAGAAAGCAGGTAGCAGGTACGTAGGTTTTCAATAACTTCAACAGTTTAACTGCCGTTTGGCCAGAGCTCGGGCAAAATAGGTTTAGAGTTCCTCGCAAAACTTCGCTGCTCGAGAACGTTTTATGCTGTAAAACAGTGTTGTTCTACAGAAAAATAGCTGCAAGCGTCAGCTCACCTGGAGAAATTGGAATACTGCCACTGCGACCCAGAAGCCCCCAAGAGCGAGGAGCAATAGTGACCCGCATCCCAGCCCTGGCCAGAAGCCCACACGAGTGCTCAGCATGTAGAGCACGAGTGGCATAGACATTAGCCCGGCCAGAGGCGGCAAGACCAGCTGGGCACTGAAACCGAGAGTACCACAGTCCACGCTAATTACGGACATGATGTAGCCGTCCGAGAATGAGGCGCGGGCTGCAGCCGAGTATACCATCACCTGCGTGGATGACACGAAAAACTTGTGAGAAGACGTAAACAAGTGTCTGCTTGTGGGGAAGTTTTGGGGCACAATATGAGCATGGGAAATCCGCCGGGAAAACGGTTTTTTAGTATTTGCGAGTAGCCCCTTGTTCACCAACACATTTAATATTGCCGTCTCTAGTAATAACGAAATGATCAAAACGAAAACAGAAGTTTCTACGAGTACATTTATCTGCATGGTACTTCTAGGCACCGTCGTTTGGAATACGACGTCGCAACGGTTTCATTTCTGTTATTCTCTTAATAATGAAATTCTCTTCGGTTTAATTGGATAACGCTTCCTCTAGAATATCTCCCACTCAGCCAAAACGTTTATACAAAGTATGTGTGATACGAAAAATGCACATTCCACGTATGTGTACAAGGTAAGAAAACAAGACTTGCCCACAACGGGCATTGGAACATACACAGACATTCTTCCTACAAGTGGGAGCAGTAATGCTTCCAATCGCAATGTACACTGTTCTTTTCATACACGCGAACCGACGACTGGCCAACACATTCTTCCCCTGGCTTAGCCATTTCAGCATTTCTGCGCTCCCGCTTGACCTCCACTTCTTATATTACATTAAGGCATTTATTTGGATTAGGTTACTATAATAACGTCGTTGGAAGAATGTAGTAAGAATAAGACCAGAAAATAAAAAAAACGTCTCCTAATAGGAAGTAAAAGCTGGCATAGGGTGCAAATTTACACAACTTTTAAATATCTTTTCAGACGTTTCGCTGCTTTGTCACGCTGCGAGCTCTGTGCGGAAAATGATAGATGCTGCAACGTGGCCAGTTCGAAAATCACTCTAAAATGTTTGAGGATATCGTCCGAAAGGACGCACATATAAAACATGTGGGCATGGCTTTGCATTGAAGACGCAGAGTAGATATCACAATCAGCAAAACATAAAAAGTCTTTACGCATTTGGCCCCCTGTAATACACGTAAATAAGGGAAAAGCAAGAAACAGAGCAATAAAAATGGCAAGCACTCAACGTGCGAGGCGTATCGCGCAGCCTGCCACTACAGAAATGATCCGACACGAAGTGAAACAAAATAAGCACCTTCATCAGGGCATCATATAAGGCAGTCCTCAACCTTCCACATCTAAGGACCACCGAAAACGTCGGTATTCCGCTTATCGGATTTAACAAATATTAACTTAGGCATGATTACTAACCTTCGAAACGCCATTACACTTTTACCTGCAGGCAGAATACCTAGACTATTGAAATCATTCTTCTAGATACAATGATGGCAGTTCGTATCACATTGACACCCGGTTATGAGTGCCTGGAAGCTTACGCCGCAGCCTACCGAAAAGCGGGCGAACTCGCATACCATGTTCCCTGCTACCGTGAGAACACCACTCCACTCCCGGTAACTATGAAGAACGTCCCTTTAGCCTACGGCTGGAAAAACCGTCCTCCCCCTTGCCAAATGGTGATTTCAGCGCCGAAGAATCGCAGGCTCTGCTCAGGACACCACCCAACACATACATACACAATCCTAGATGGACGAAGACGTACTGTAAGGAACGCCACACATTACCAAAAACTGCTAAATACTTGCATCCTTATAACCTCTTACGGGGAACCTGGTCAGTTTAAACATTTGCTCAGGGAACAACAACCGAAACGTTATGTAATTCAGTTCCGTCGCCACACGAGAACACCACTTCAGCGTGAGCCTATGAAGAGAGTAAGAAAAAGAGCCGCTGCATCTCGGTTCCTGTACTCCGGATTTCAGCCTTCAGGTCCTTACCATCTGTTTATTCTCTTTTCTAGAATTCTCAGTATATCGACCACAATAAAGGTAATCTTTCTATCTTCTTTCCTCTTAGCAAGAGGGCAATAAAAGTTCAGACCAGCCACGATGCAAGAGTATAAAACATTGAAACACTGACACTGTCGCCATCTTGAACAACACCCCCAGTCGCCATCTTTCGCGCCGGCATCTTCAGCCACACAAGAGCAGATGTCCTTGGTGTTTAACTGATACGCCGAATAGAAACCGTTGCCTCTGGTTTTGCTCTCTTACTGAACAGCAGGAATTGCAAAACATGAATTGTAAACGCAGCCACTGCGCTCGAAAACGCTTCATCCGCGCCGAGGTAACCCTATCGCGTCGTACCCATGTGCATAAGAGCTAAACGTAGATGCCATCTGCGACTTGCTCACCATGCATGTCATTTTGGAGGTGCGAGTTGCATTTTCAACTTGTGCCCACTCATATCTCGTTGTTTATATGGGGTAAAAGGGGCTGGATCTGTCCTTCCCATATCTATAATTTATTGTCGGCACTTCGTTTCTGAGTATGTGTAATCAAAAAGAAAATAAACTCCCACATCTGCTGCTTTAGACTAGCATGAGCAGTTTAGCCCAAGTTTGTAAAGGACAATAAATTTATTGACGGGCTATATATAATGAAACTTCGGACCAAGGGAAGGCGTCCGCGAGTTTCATAGCAAGCGCCAGAGCAGGATCTAGCAGTGACCTGAGACTACGGCTTGCGCTAAGCACTTGCACCAACCTGCGGTGGATGCCACTAAACGCCTGTGCGTTCGACCTGAGCGCTCGCTGAGTTATTCGGTTTAAGGAGTTCTGGGAGATTTAAAACTTGCAATGTTATTTGAATGACTCTGTTGCGGGTTTCCCACTTCTCATGGCATAGAAACTAACCAGAGAGTCATGCTCTACTAGACCAAAGTCAGTGGATGATTCTCAATAGCGGCGCCAGGGCTGTTTACGAAAACTATTTTGCTTTCATTACAATAACAAAACCAACCAATAACAATTAACACGACAGGTGTCTCTTCACTTTAGCATGACGACGCCCCTAACACTTCCAAAGATGCTCGGTTAATCTTGATAAAAGTAGTTTTCAGAATTACCAAAGTGTCATATTTTATTAAATCATTTCACAAGCGTAATAACAAAGCCAGGACCACACCTTTCGGATAATGGCGCCTTGACAGAGCACTTGCACTCGCTCAGTGAACCGCTGGCTGCAATGGTTCATATATACCATGAAAGCTCCTTCCCCAACGCTCGTCGCCGCGAACAGCAGCACCATTGGTGCCATAGTTGATGTTCCTGCGATCAGCGCCCTGAAAAAAAGCTGTACCAATTACTGAAAAACTACAGCTAATGCTCTCCAGCGCTGCAAAGTTTTGTTGACGTTGTTGGATGTTTGAAAGCAAACACGGGTGCTTCTAGGCCACTAAACCGAAGCCTGTTCAAAACACGGTCTGTTGGTCGGAGAAGTTAGAACGAGATTTCAGTCGACTCCCTGGGCGCATACGAAGCGTTTGCGGTGCTACAAGCGGCGTTTCACAGTATTGTTCGCAGGAAGGCATTATGCGGGAGGCGAAACGAGGCTCCAGATCCTGTGTGAGGCTCTTGGCCGCAATTCGCAGTGGAGGGTCCCCAGTGGAGGGTCCCCCCTCTGTGCGCAGGACTTCAACGAACGTGCTGCCATGAGCGCCTATCACGGCGCACGCAGAAGGCAAATTTCTCGCCTGTGGTTGCAGGGTGCTGCATTAGTGCTCAGTTTAGTGCACCTTGGTGGTGTTCTGGCAACCTGGGCACAAATGTCACACGAGCCCAATTTATCTTCTTCGCAGCTGCGCCATCTTGTGGTAGCATTTGTGTTTACGCCGACACAGACGAACACTGCGCGTTTGGTGAGCCCAATATACCGAAATTTTGTAAGTGCGAAAGCTTTCTCAGTGCGACCAATGGAAGCCTGTCAAAAAACTAATGCATTTCTCCATAGAATGGTTGGTTGACCGAAAAGCTCTGAGAAAATATGTCTATGTACACGCGGTGCGTACGTGAAAACAGGCCCCCATTGTGTCAAAATGTGTGGTTGGGAATAGCAAAAGAGGAGCGCTTCTAGATAAGACAATAAACGCATCGATTATAAAGAAGGAGTGTGTTAGTAAACCTTTACCTCATAAACCACGCATCGGTGTGCATTTCGATCGTTAGTAGATGCGTTAATTCATTGCTCGAAAAATCGTAGTAGGGGTTTGTTGTTCGTTAGCGATGCGGGTCTTCAAATGTTTTACGTCCTATTAGACAACGTTTCAGCAAAAGTAGGACTCAAATATAGTACAGGTTTAGCGCACCTTCGACGGAGTTTTAGTTTTAGTTGCGGAGTACCCTACGAACGCAGAATGTCCGTCCGCGTCCGTGCGCATAGCATTTACAATCGCAAAAAATCACACAGGAACCGGCGGGATTCGAGCCTGTGTCTGGTAGACGAGACAGGGTGGGTGTCAGTCGTCTTACCCATTGGGCTACGACCGTGAGTTAGTACCCGAGAGTAAAACAGCTTACTCCCTCGCCTGTAACGGCGCGGAGTACCTAAGGACCTCCCAATGTCCGTCCGCGTGCATCCGTGCGCACACCACCATCAAGCGAAAATCAAGCGGAATTCGATTTGAACCGTGAGTTGCAGTTTCATTTGGGGAATAATCAAGATGCAACTCATGGCTCAAATGGAACGACAGTCGGGCCGCAAACCGGATGTCACTCGGGGTGAAACTTGGATATCATTTCGAGTTCCCGTACTCTGCACCCTCGCCATCATCCACGGAGTGGAAGATGCTGCCAATTTTTGAAAGCTTTCGCACTTCTGTCAACGTTCTGCGTGAAGGGATTTCAAAGTTTGTTATCCAACGTTTTTATCGCCTTTCCTGAACCTGCAGTATCAAAGGTGCTCGCATATATTTAAAGTCAGAAGCTTTGTTCTATTATTTTGGCGGGGGATTTTTTCTCGTGCAATGCTTTCCGCCATTTTCGTGCCCTGTTTCTGGCAGGACCTAGGACGCCACATTTTAGGCCAACGACATCAGTAATGGTTTAATTAAAAACACCTTACTAGCTTGAATGGGTTATGTCCCTTACAAGCCTAGTTATTGATACGAGATTGGCAATAGTTAGTTTACTTCTGTACACGCTTTAACTGGGGCCTGGAAAAACACTCTTCATTAGGTCGGCGGCACATATCGCATCCTACAAGCTAGCTCTTTTATCTCCGATCCGTAAAAAAACGTATAGTAGACCTTCGCCATCTCCTTTGCAAGGCAGGCGTACTTACTCGAGAACGACCGCCCTGGAGATCACGCATAGATAGTAAGCCAAGCTAGTTGCTATGATCCAGAAGCAGTCAGCCCACAAGACGCACCAAAGAGCGTAGACAAAGCGGCGCTTGCTTCGGGAATAAGGTGTGTGCCTGTAGAATATAAAACCGATATACGAATTTCGGTTATGCGTGACGCCTAATAGGGTAATTGGGTATTTACCTCATGTTACATGTAGTTAAGGGGGACGGCAAGATGATGGCTGTGATGAGTTTCCTCTATCAACAGTCACCGGCCGCGAAACCTGAATCGAACTGCTAACGTAACTTCCAGCGGATCAACCGCAATGACCGCTCCGAGGTTACCGTGCTCACCATTGCTATAGTATACGGAGCAAATTAAGGGGATTTCCAGAAAAATACCCTGGGCCTTAGCGCCCTCCATAGCACCAACACCGTGCTACAGAAACGCCGAAAGGAGAGCTGCCTGGTAGAAAACACAGCGGACACGCTCCATATACTCTAAACCGACATACAAGGTATAGTATTAACAGTTGGGCTGGTTGGTGTTGATGCATCGTAAGTAGCGCTTGAAACGGAATGACACAAGAGAAGACACACACGACGGCGCTAACTCCCAGCTGATTCTATTATGCGTAAAATCAAATATTTACTCAGAATGAACAGGTGCCTAGGTCAACCCCGAAAGTGCAGTAACCTGTAAAATAAAATCTGTTGCGAGTCGTTCCATTTCAAGCGCTACTTATGATATACCAGGTAATATTTATAAGCACCCTCACATTTGACATACCCACTATCACGAAGAAAATGGCCTTCCCACTTGCGTTTTCCAAGTAACCGTCTCCCAACAAATCAGTTCTTCTACCTTGGATGTGTGCGACAACTTGAAGAACAATTCGAGGATTTATTTGAAGTTGTATTGGCGCCACTATCCGGCTCGGTTTATCACAGGATTTTTTCCAGTCATTCATTTTTTTTGGAAAGCAATCAGTAGAGTGTGGTTGCACGTGATTCGTCGGTAATTTTTCATTTTTTTCCGACGAAGGTTACCTCTACGGTATTTTTATGCAAAATTTCAGGTGGGAATTCACACAGCAGTGTCTACTTAGGCTCAGAAAACATGAACGTCGCATGTTTCGCAAAATGCTTGAGAAAGTTAACGAGGTGCCAATTGCTGCGGCGGTCCTTCTTGGGATCGCGTAGATAAAAATAATCCGCTTATCTACTAGATTCACAGCTAATTGCGTATAAAGACGAGAGCCTTTTTTTATCGCTGCCCCGTAATGGCCCATAATCTCTCCCCTTCCAACCTCTCACTCCCTCCCCTCGTGTCGCACTTTTTCCAAGGTGACCAGTATGGAGATTTGCTAAAACAATTCAATTATCGCACTTTCAAACGCTCACACCCCATCTATTTTTATGTTTCTTTACTACTAGACGTACAACGCCACCTGGCGTGCTTTCTGGATTTCGGGGTCTAACATTGCTTTAAACACGTATTTAATTATTTAGTATCGGTAAGTTAAGCTCACAGGTCCAAGGTGTAATTATGTATGTATTCTTTGCTTTAAAGTTGACTAATATTTTCAGTTTTCTTCAAGAATGTTGACACATATGACGTCGGCTACCAGATCTTATAATTCTAGAAGCTTTGGCCTGTATCCACGTCTAGTTAACGCATTTGCTTGAACCGTTGGCCGGGTGGCTGAATCGAGAGAGTTGCAGACAGCAGGACACCATTTTCTTGTCTAGGTAGCCCAAGAAGGACCACCTTGTCTAAAATTTGTCCAGCAAGAACCGACAACTTTCCACCACGAATAAAGTAATTGCAAGTGCATTCTACCAGAAAATGAGGTGTATTTCACGCATGAAAACGTCTTGTTTAAATAGTGCATGTAAGATATGAGGTGTAATTTATTCACTAGCACGCCAATATTCACCTGTGGCAGGATATCAGATACCTATACATACGAAGAAACTCAAATGGTTCGGCATCGCCGCAGCGCTTCATTAGTACAAGTAAATGCGACTAAGTGTGGAGATTTGTTGACTGACGAGCTTCGTCAGACGATTTCACGCAAACACGGGATCGGCGCATATAGAAACCGCAAAGCGGGAATAACCTTTTGCTGTCCCCCAAAAGATGCCCATTTTTCAATCAGCTGTAGTTCGAGGCAGCGTATGTAATATCTACGTTCTCTATCGCATTGAAAGTTCTGGTTCGTTACAACGAAGCTCACCTATGTGAATACTTAAAAGAAGTCACCGTCGAAAAACGATGTCTTGAGCTGGGCTACTACGCTTTGTGCACCGCGATTCTCTGTATTGGTGCCGTACACAGAGCGATTGTTCTGCCCGCATTCTATAGGGTGGTCATCTCAAGACGAAGCCCAGGATATCTGCCATCAGACTATCGGACCCAATCTACCTTATGTCACAACGCTTGCAACAATACCAATTATTTCTCACTCACGGCCAAAACTGTTCACATGCAAAAGCCAAGACATGTATTTCGTCAGTTCACCAATCTTCCCAGCGGCCACGTTTCACTATTTGTTGACAAAATAGTTCTGATATTTCTAACTTTTGCACTTCATTATCGCAGGCAGCTGATCGTATCGCAACGTTGCCCCATACTCACAGCAACGAGGACATCTGAGCTTGTTGCCCAAATAAAACATTAAAGTGCTTGGAAAGACACGTTTGCCCACACAGGACGCACCTACCGTTTACCAAACTTCTCGTATAGCTTCCGGACTAGCCTTGCGCATTGAGTGTGTAAGCTCGGTTTTACCAAGAGGTCAATGCCGGTTGGAGAACCGGTGATCATGTTTTTGAGGTTCCTGAAAGAAAAAAAATAGGATTTTCAATAACGAGAAATCTGAAAAATTGCTTTGGCGTGGCATTGCGATTGTCGGTGCACCAGCGCGATGCTGCATGAGGGGGTAACAGAAGTGCAAATTCCACATCAATTCTTGCGAACTGACAGGATTGGTACTTGTGCGGGAAGCATTCTGTCGTCCAGTAAATGGTTAATGTTATTTTCTAGTGTCGTATACCGCTGCTGATACTTTTCGAAAGTAGGTGGTGCGGTCCGTCACTTACGATTTGTTAATAACTGAAACATCAAGGCTGTGCAAATCAGTGCGCTTACTTTGTAGCTGCCGGCATACGCAGCACCTTTTAATCTTGAAGCTTCTCCGCGAAAGAGGCCAGCGATCAAGGGAAATAGGCACTGGTTTATGTAGGTGGCAATTGGCCGATTAAAGTTCAATAAGTATTTGAAGGTTTTAAATCCAGATAACAATGTAGCCGAAGGAATCACCTGCAGGCTTCAACGCCAGGTCTGCAACCTGTCTTTCAGTAAAACCTGAATTATTTGCGAAGTGCTTGGTACACAAGCGTACGATATTTATTGCAACGACTAACTGCGCATGTGATTCGAGGGCACTTAACTAGCCTCATACCGCAGCGCAAACACGCGCGCTTTTTTCTCTTGAACTACATTGGGCCGCTGTCTTTTTATTTGCTCCCTCTCCCTTTCTGCGCCGCAGTACGTGTTTGTTCTTGTGAGATGGGGTAATTTTTTGAATTAAGCAGGTTATTGCTCCCTAAATACAACTCGTAATGAGTAAAAGCATAAAAGTTCAAAGTACACCGAAGTGTTTTTTAATATATGGTCTCGTTTTTCAATGGTGTGTTTTAGGAATCTTGACGCGCTTATTCCAAATGATAAAGTTCATGATTTGAGTAATCGAGTATTTGATTCTTATTTCTTGGCACAACGAAGGCGAGGATGAGACTAAAGGCGGAGTGGGCCTGACAGGGGCCTCAGCCACTCGATTTACAGCGTACATATTGACACGTCTCAAACCCACATCAATCTGAAACTCACAAAACCGTTTCCCGCATAATACACCGGAAAACCAAATTTAACTCAGGTGGCCCAAACTCACAAGAGGGATTATGCTCAATAATCTAGGTTGTTTGGTCTACTTCAGCGCTTGCCTCATCCTTGGCAGCGGTTCGGACACGTCAGAGCAAAGACAAAAGCTCCGCCTCACAAACATCGCCCGATTTTGCCCTTTACCTTCTCTACTGAAACTTCCAGAGCTGCTAAATAAATAGAGAGCCGTTTCGGTTACGCAGTCAGCGCTCTTGGTGCTGCTTCTAGTGCTGCATTTGTGCACAGTCACCAGCGGTGCCATAGGCGGCACACTACCATCAGTCTCGCCACTATCATCAGTAGTAGTCACAATTTCTCCATAACCATGATCTCCATCGTCTTTTTCCCGTAATCTACATCATCCTGTGGGGTTGTTCCTCAGTCGAGTGTCGAAATAAAAGGTCGGTTGAACTCTCGTCTCTGAATGTTTATTCGCTAGCACCTACCTAATGGCTGTTGCATAACCCGAAAGCCTAGCAAAACATTGCGTTCCTCCCACACACACCTATTCATTTCCGGCATTGTCTCTTCCCCACCAAGCTTCTATAAAGCTTGGTGGGGAAGAGATCCTGCGCTTGTGGCCCGAAATAGCCGTTATCACATTTCTCTCGTGAAACAATGATCTGATAACATAGATCAGGCTTTAATGCACAGCCGCTTTCATTCTTCACGTCATGGCACTCTGCTGCCCTTAATGTGGAATAGCAAGATGCTTCAAGAACGCTGGACCCCAACCCTAGATCCTACGTGACCTCAAGAACACCCTTCCCTTTCTAAGACTTCTAAGTCGAACGGCCACATCATGATCCTTGAAATGAGTCGGCTACTTTACCCTTTGACTTTCTATAACCCCCACCCGCCACCTATTTAAATGATGCCTTACTGTCGCGAAGACATTTTTTTTCTCCATTTTTATGTCTACCGCAGTGTATACTTGAGTGTGTGCCCCTCGCAGGACACAGAACCTAAAAGTACCGGGCACGGTAGTATCCGCCACCTGTAAACTACGATGCCCACTAGGTAAGTGCAACTTGGACGCACAAACTCTTGTACCAACGAAGATATATATGTTCTGCCTGCGAAGTTTTCTCTGTGCAAGAAATCCCTTCCCCACTGTACTTCAATGTATGACCGTGTCAGTAAAGTGGTCTAGCGTGACGAAGGTTGGTAACACTGTTTGAGAGAATTACCTCCTTTGTTTTAAAAACCAGCGTAGAATGTACAATGCATCAAATTCAGGTGATATAGCTTGCGCCTCTTTACCGCCCGTGACACTACCCCCCAAGCAACCATTGTGGACGCTACCGGCAAGCATCTCCTTAGTTCTGCAAACAAAAAAGACACCTCAGGCATCTCAGCCTGCTGCTTATATGCCACAAGGTTGCCATCCCAACTGCGAAATTCGAAGCGGTTCACCATTTCAATTGACCCAAAGGAAAGGCGGAAATATAATGTTTCTCGACCTTTGGTACAGCAGAGAGAAGCCTCCAAACTCGTTTCTACGGGCGGAAAGTGAGTATCTGAGGGGTGATATAGGGAACTTCTAAAAACCAGTCTGAACGTAGATATGGTTGTTTGCGTTTTGATGCAGTTTCTTATGCTTTCGCAGTGTCCTACGCTTTCTTGGGCTCCCATTCCAGTCTCTCACTTTAGACAGCTTTGGCTTTCTGTTTACTTTGTATTCTATAGTGAAGCCATGTAAACGTGAACAGAAGAGAAGCGTGCGCTTACGAATATGCGATCGTGTGCGTATGACGTGTATGACGAAATTCCGATCTTTTAACTCTCACCTGTACACTGGAGTGCAGAAAAAAACTCCCACAGGGGACCACGACTCTTCTTCTCCTGTGTACTTGAACTGTCAAGTAAGAAAGTAAGGACAATGGGCACCTTACCTATTTAGAAACCTCCACAGAAACATTCTCATGAGTAGCATCGCGGCGTGCGGGAAACAATAGTTTAGTACAGCGTACATTTCCCTCGTCCCTAGAACGCTTGTAGGTGGAGAATGAACTGAGTGCATATTACAAATTTCATTCTTAATTTGCCCTTCTTGTGCTCAGTTTACCTTGAAGTAGGGGTCTTAACAGTTGCAGAAAACATGCACGTCTTGCACGTGTGCCTGCATACGTATGTTTGTAAATTTCCAAATTTTAGGCGTTTAGCGCGCGGAAACTACAGTACCGCTTTTAGGTGATGCGTAGTAGAGGGCTCGCGATTAATTTTGGCCACTTGGATATCCTTAACATTCTTTAAAATCTCGAGACATGTTCGTTTTGGCTTCTAGTGTCCCTATAATTTATGAAATAAAACATTGCAACGATTGTAGACAAACATTGTACGCAAGCACTGTTACGTATTCCTGTGTTTAAACCTGGTGACAAGTAGAGCTGAGGGCGCGAAGCTTTTGCTCTTCCTGGAGTAGTAATTTGCTCTAAAGAGCAAATTCTTCGCTCGGTGGCGTCTTAAGAGAACACTGATGTGAATTTGTGAAGCTTCTGTTCTTGCTTGCATTGCGTACACTGGCGCAAATAAACACACTTTTCATTGTTTGTACGGTCGATAAGGCGATATAGATTTTTATAACGCCTGAAAGAAAATCTAAGGCGATATCTGGGAATCGTAACGTTCACTAGCCAAGGCGTATATCCTCTGCGTTCATTTACTTCGTCCGCCTCGTACGCTCTGCACGGAGCGTTTCCGCGCCACCGGGAACGCACAAAGGCTAAGCGCTTTTCCCCCAGTTTTGGAGCGTGCCCAGCTCGAGCCTTTATCATAGGAGGCGTGTTAGCGTCAGCCCAAGGGTCGGTGATTTGGGACGGACCGGAAGCAGTCGGTGCTTATAACAACACCACGCCAACGGGAACTCTCCAGTGCGTCAGGGTCCGTCTTCACGCGTTATGCCAATTCGTTCGCGAAAAAAATTACGTTACAGAACAAACATGTTCAATTGCGCGATAAGCAATAAATTAACTTAAAAAACTACGCTATCGCGGATTTGAACTTGCGAATTGCAAAACAACAGACCTAACGCTACAGACCACTCGGCCATGAGCCAGCGCTCTCACGAACGGAAATTTAAAGTGCATATTGTATACCCTGTTCTAATCAGCCTGTTTCTAAGCAGCCTGTATAGCCTGTTCAAAGCAGCTTCTATAAGTATGTCGTGTATATCGCTCGTGCACTAACTGTTCCACAATTTTGCACAATTATGTAATCTCTAGTGACTGCATTCCTTAGGCACAAAAGCGATCGCGAAAGTGTGGTCCTGCTGCTGGCCTCTGTGCTAGTTCACCTAGCGAAAAAAAACGCTTCCCATGCCTTGGTTTTGTACTGTAAATAAAAGGTGGGTTTATTTCAATTCCTTACTACCTTCATTACTTCGCTGACTCTCCTCCCACCTTTAAATAGCCTTCGATTTTTCTACTAGCGTACCAGCAAGCGAAGTGTCGCATGTGCGCTTGTGTGGAGCGCCCTGGACTTGGAACTTCATACAATCTACAAACTAGCATACAAAAAAAAACATTCTTCACGGCTCGCGGCTGCGGCGAAGTGCTACGACCAAGAAATCCAAACCTGGGCCGTCCAGCAGGTCTCGGCGGCTCTTGAACGACAAAGGCCGAGCGAAACCGTAGGGACGTTGCCCCAAGGGCGACCGAACGCGGGAGTAGCACGCGCCGTAGTCAAGTAAAGACCACCCGCTGAGAAGACGTAGGGGCCCGCGTCGCGGCGCCATTTGATGGTGGTGTCGCTCTGCAGGCGACTACAATAAAGTTGCTTCTATCTATCTATCTATCACGGCACAAACGTGTTGTGGTTTAGTTTAAACTGAGCGAACGAATTCTACGATTCGCCTGGGGCCGGCCGACTAATTTAGTCGTAGGGTCGGCGAGCCATGTAGAAACGGAGTCAAGTCAAACCACATCGTTTCAGCGTCATAAAAAAAACGTCATAGGAAATAAGCAAGGAGGATTCAGAAAAGAAGACAGCATTTGCAGATTGGCTTGCCCACTGAATAAAGTCGTGTAAACGTAGCCAGGCATGGCATAGGTACTCCAGACTAGAACTTGCACTAGTATTCTCGCAATGTTTAGAAACCCCTTCAGTGTACCTTTAAGTACGAGCACTGGTTTTCCTGTGTCCCTCGCGGAGTGCAAAACGAACGTGATAGCGTTGAGTGGCCAAACTAAGCTCATGTGGTCGGGGTCCGAACGTGTGTGTGTGCGTGTGCTCGTGTCGCGTGTGCGCGTGTGCGTGCGTGTGTGCGCGCGTGCGTGCGTGCGTGCGTGTGCGTGCACGTGTGCGCACGCGCGTGTGTCTGTGTGTGTGTGTCTGTGCGTGCTTGCGTGTGTGTGCTTGTGTGTGTGTGTGTGCGTGTGTGCGTGCGTGTGCGTGCGCGTGTGCGTGCGAGCGTGCATGCATGCCTGCGCGCGTGCGCGCGCGCGTGCTCTTGACACGTTCGCTTCACGATGGATTCCGACAGTGTGGGCCTGCTGATCAACTATGCTTAGTCTAATCTTGATGACTTTGTTGTCACTAGCCACGACTTGACTCCTCTTTGGGTATGCACAAAATTTGTTGCTAAAACCCTTGTGGACTTGCGCCAGAAAGAAGCGACTTGCTGTAAATCTCACCAATCGCCGGAAGTTAATGCCACCTTCATGACAGGTAACCGCCAAGAGATCGCGTGTTATTTTTGCGCGTCGGCCTCGCAGTGTAGTTAGGTACGGTGCGTTTGTTCGAAAGAAACTTCTCGGTTGTTTACGAGTCGACCAAACTGTATACGTTCTACCCCGTATTTTGGTTCTGTACGTTGTGTGTTTTAGCCAACACGAATACCCCGAGGCTTCGGTGCTTAAACTGTAGTATGTTTTTCTAGGAGGACGTTTGTATGAGGTGCTGCATGCTTTGCAGTTAATATTAACCTGAAGGCGTGTGGTACCGCTGATATGGTTGAGTGTAAAAAAGACCATGTTCGGTAGGCCAGACGCGTAAGTCGCTTCGCATTCGGTTTAACGGATGGCGTCGTAAGCGTAAGGGTCTCGCAAAGAAAAACCGACAAAACTCACTTCTAAGACTCTCCGCGAGGCTTTGGCACAGTATGGGACAAAACTTTAACGTTTAGCGTAGGCGAAGCCAGAAAACACTATACTAAATTTTATGTAGTGTCTAGAAGGAATTGCGGAATTGCGTTATACCTTGCATGACGTGCGACTGTACACTAAGGTGTCCCTCAGGCTGAAGATGAACATGTTCCCAAGTGCAAGAAACACATCCAAGGCATTGAGGATTACAAGGCTTTTCTTGAAGCTGCCCTCCTCCGCAGATATCTGTAAAAGCCACGACACGTGGACCGCAACTGTTAGCCACCACCACCACACCAATCCTCACGAGGTCAAAAGATCACGGGTCCAAAAGTCTGGAATAAGCGGTGTAGTATTTTCTTGCAGATGTGTTGAAATGACTGCTCATAATGGCCTTAGGCTTTATGTTGTGTTTGTTGCACAATTACGAAATTACACGTGCGACGAGAGCTTAACGAGACTACAACCGCAATGAAAGAAGTCAATGCGTTTTCAAATTTTTTATCTTTGTTTGAATGCTTATCGTTAACTTGCTATGAAAATTTGTAATGGATGCAATGAGATGTGAACGACGATGAAAAGGATTAGTTAGGCTGCGATCCTTCAGCATCACTTTCCTCTCGTTTTACAGATTCGCAAGAAAATGTTAATGGGGAAGTTTCAAACTAACACCGATTCAAGGTTGTGAAGCAAATATTTGTGACGACATGGTCGAACTGAGTTTGTGCTGCTCGTTTTTATCTGCTGCAAGTGTCCGCCTCCACTCTCAGTACTCTTCTGTCGACAATCTGTCGCCTCGATTTCTGGTTTGTTCGCCCTGAGGTAAAGTGTTGTAGAGCGTTGCAAATTTATAATAATATAGCGGGAGCAACGACCGATCGGCATGTCGGCGCCTTTTCACGTTGTTCAGCAGCGAAATAGGCGAGAATACACGCATGCCTATAGGGCTATCTGCCGTGTGAGTGTCGTCTGCTACGCTGTTTCCTTGAGAGTGGTACACCCCCTGCCACTACATCTGAATGACTTTGTCAACGAAAAGCCGTAATTATTTGAAGCTCAAATGCGCGTTTGATGAGATGCGCGTTTGATTTTTCTTTCGGATCACTTGCCCCGCTCAGCGTAAGCAGGACGGGATGGGTTTTTCTGACTGGAATGGGCTCAGGCCGCTGCTCGATATAATGCGATAAAAAAATCCTATGAAGAAGTCTTGTGCCCCACGCTGCTTAGCTACCTATGGCGGCAGCTAAGACACACAGGGGGTGTGTTGCCTTGAGGAGAACAGCGGAGCAGACGACACTCAACACAGAAGATAGTTCTATGCGCGTGCGGGCACTCTCGCCTGTTTCGCTGGTGAACACAGTGATAAGGCGCTGACATGCAGATCGCTCGTCGCTCTCGCTATAATTTTAAAAATTTGGGAGGCTGTACATATATTGCACCCTTTAGGTGTCGATCCGCGGAGTCCAGTCATAGTCAATGGTGCTCTTTTTTAATACGTAAGCATATCGGCGACAATTGGGTCCATCGATTGAAGAACCCCGCTACAGATAAATAAATAACTACAGAACGTATGTGAAGACCGGGACGTCAAGTCCCGATTCTGGGCTATGGGGAGACTTGAGCTGCGCTCGCACTACCGCTACTGGCGACGCGTCCGTCCGGCTTCTTTATGTGTACCATCATCACTTTGACGCGCTATAAACTGGGGTTGGATGAGAGTGCGGGGCCGAATACGCGGCAAAACAGGTGCAATAGGAATGGTGGCGACGCAAGGCCTATAATGCCGGAAACAAACGAGGTAGATGCAGCCTATGCCGCATCTTAAGCGAGGAAACGTGAACGATGAACCGGTTCCAATGTAAAGCACGGTGGTTATGGGGTACGTCGGGCGGGTTGGAATTGCCATGTTCCCTGTTCCTAAACTCGGAGCACGGTGTACTTATCGAGCTCAGCTTATTTCCCCGATGAAGCGGGATTAAGTGTTCATGCATTATAAATTTCTGCCAGCTTTCTAAAACATTTAAAAGCGGAAGTGTTTTTTGGGTACAAGAACGCGAAGTTTTGTCTGTCCGCGTGTCGGTGACTCGACTGAGGCTCGCGGCCAAAACGAAAGAATGCCTAAACGTGGCATATATAGAGGAAGAACATTCCAAAAAACCTGAACTTTGGACGTGGCTTATGCAAGTTCACATTAGTCGACTCCCATAAGCTTACTTTATCCCAATATTGTTTTGAAACCAAGGGTACCAGCGGTCAATAAAAAATACTAGGTGGACGGGCTGTTACAGTAACACGAAATAGGTATTAAAAATAGTGTGGAAGAAAGGCGACCAACCGCCCCACCCCCCCCCCCTAAACAATTATTTGTATGCTTGTGCTATTTCACACTGATGTATGGACTCAAACAACAAGAATGCACAACTAATGGGTAAGCAGAGGCCACTTGATTTTTTGGTCCGTTTCTCTTCCTGAATGCGAATATGAGTGCCGAATTTGCTTCGTTATTTTGTTAGATTTTAGGGCGCAGCCCTTTCGCGGCGAGTATCAGGGCTCAGCGGTGGCGGCGTCTGTCTATGTGCGCCTATCAAAGAGAGCGAAAGAAGCAGTGTTGGCAACAAAAAAACTAAGAGGAGCGTCTGTTCAAGGTTGAAGAGCAAGGCAACGGCCGCGGAAATGGCACCATGTCTCTCCCTTCCAGTAATAGACAAGGTGTGCAGCTCCTTGCACTGTCGACCATGCAAGTGCGAACCATTATTTGCTTGTGTAACAATTCTTGGGAAAGGCAGGACTAAGAATGAGATGGAAATTCTTTAAGCGTTCTTGATACGACAACATCAGGAAGGCAACTGCATTAGCGCAACGTCTATTAGCCTCAGCAATAAAGAAATCAGCTTCCTTCAAACTTGAGCGGTGCTTATACGAAAGCTGAAGTAGTTAAGTGAACATTAGCATATTTTTATTCGATTCACGCGTACGTGTTGGCGCACCCGGTGGCGTGGTTTTTCACAGGGTGTAACGGCTTCTCCTATTCAATTTTCAGTTGCTAGTCCAAAGTTGTGTTGTCTTGTCTCTCCTTGTGTTTTGCGTCCATTTATCGCTGTTTTCCCACCCGTCAATATCTCCCAACTGGCCCAGTAAGCTGCACCCTTCCAATCCCAACTGTTAACTGTGTTGTTTTCTTCGTCATTACAGATTCGATGTGTTCGTAGAAACTGCCTATGGCCTCATTATCGTAACTGGATTTTGGTGCGTAGACTCGTGCTATCTTAATCCTGTACCGCTTGTTTAACTTGAACAAAGCGCCAGCGGCACTTTCATTATAGCTGAAGAATTCCTGCCAGTTGTCTGTTTTTTCTGTATGAAAAACGAATCCAAACCCCGCAATTTTTCTCGTCTTGATGTCCTCGGTAGCACTGAACATCACTCCAGTGAGTTCCATGCAGCATTTTCTTGTTATGGCATCTGTTAGCGCTATAATATCCCATTTATTGTGAGGGAGCCCCTTTAATGGTACTGCACAGTTTCTCTCCATATCCAGGGTCCCGCGTTCAACGTGTTCAGGTTAAAGTACCATTTTCCGCCTTATGGAAGTAACTTATGAGGTTAAACACCTTTATCAGACTCTCAGCGTTCAAGGGCGCTCTCCGTACGGACCGAGATATTCTTAGCACCCTATGATGTATTGTTTGCATCACAACCGCCGTGGTCGGATGCTTTACAGCTGCTTCGAACTGAGGGCCAACTGTTTCGTTGGTCAGTCTAGCGAGGTGTAGAGCAACAACTATACCAGGGTGACCAGATCCTTCCATGGTGAGGAAGTGCTGTTTGTGTCCCAAAGAGCCATGTTACCTTGGTTGCAGGCGATGTCACATTCTACTGAACAAATTTCGCATGAATTGGTGGTATTGCTTTAAGGTTACATTTCATATTACCGCTACGAAATACCTGCACAGGGTAAAAGAATAGCACCAGGGGATGGTGTCCGATAACAACGTAATGTGGCATTTTGAAGTGCTGCATGTATCAATTTTTATAACTACTTGATAAAATTTTTCACTTTTTTGCCCGGCAGTCTTTGTGTTCTACTAAAAAAAGCGTACATGAATCAGTGGTAATTTTTTACGATAATACGCGGTCTTTCAGGACGAATGAGCTGTGCCAGTAGGTGAAAGGAGGGAGACTGGGGCAGTGTTGGCGCACATGGTGCGTGTTATAACAAACATTTAGTTAACGGTGCCTCTTCTTGAAAAGAGTCACACTTGCCGCTTTTTGTGGAATTTTTTACATGTTTGGAGTGATGAACGTACGAGCAGAACGGCGAGCGGCCACAAAACAGGGCTAGATGAATGACGGCTAACACTACATTGTAGGCAAAGATGCGCCGCGCCGGCTTTAAAGAAGCCATGTACACAGCCCTCCTCTTATTCAAAACGTGAATGCACCCACGCGCTGTTACTTGTGAGAATTTGAATTTGAAAGTAGAACGCAACCAATGTTTGCCAACAGAGCTCGCAGAAATTGTCCGCCATCGCAGGTCAGGGCGAACGATCCTATTTAGTATTGATTATCAATATATTCCCTTATTTTATGTTAACCAACATTTGCGCTATGTTGTTCTTCCGCACTCGTCGTAGACCAGCGTGTTCATGGCCCTCCTTGTGTTACCACTCGTCTACTTAACCCTTCGGCTCTTGGACACAGGACCCTGCACCTAAAGTGCAACAAAATAACTCGATCTCTTAAACGAGACGAGTTATCTTGTACACTGAATTGTTTAAAGAATTTGCGACCAACATGAAATCGCATGAAACACCTAAAACCGAGAACAGTCCGGAAAGACAAAGGACTTGGAAAGGCATGCAAACGGCCAAGAGTATTGTGATTGTTCCATGGTGTATTGTGAAGTCCACAGGTGAATAAAGAATACATTAGTGAAACTGATGATTTCTGTTGACTTCCACTTCGATGTGGTTTTCTCTGGGTCACGGACATGTAGAGTTCGATATTATTTTAATACAGAGCCTAAACGCTGTTTCATGTCACCGCAAGACAGTGGAACATGAAAATGTGCTTACCGTATTACTTGCCATTCGACTGGTAGAGGTGAAAACGTCCATGGCGGAAGCAGTAAACATGAGACATAATACAAAAAAGAGTAGTGCCGAGGTGTACTGGGCATGGAAAAAGCGGTACAGAGACACCGCGAGGATGATCGCCTGGTGGAGGGACAGTGATGAGGTGGGGAACGGAAAATTCAATCAATCCACTAAAAATACCGTGCTTCCTCTGAATAACAATATAAACAAATTTGGCCATTTTGTACCGGAAAGTACCATTATATACAAGGTAACGCAAAGAAAACAGCGCTGGCTCCCCTTTCAACACTCGAGATTTCCGATGTGCCTTGCGGAAGTGAAACAGCTTTTTAACTTCCCGTAATAACAGGACAGGAGCCACTAAACATGCAGTCGTTAACAAACCTCACACTGTTGTATCTGTTACGAATTCGCTGGAACGGTGAGAGACGCCTTTTTAAAAATAGGGTCTAAAAAATTGCTTTTTTCACCAGCTTCAGCGCCGTGTTTGTGCTACGTAACGGAGCCTGCCATGCACAGTAGTAACAGAGAGCCCAGCAAGCCGAAGTGCTCCGTGTAGCAGTGCTAGTTAGGAGACGGTGTACAAAGTGTACGCAGACGAAGACGTGTGCTATTTTATAAAGGTGATGGTCGATGTGAACTTGTACTGATTGTTGATAATATTTTGATACCGTATTTGGACAATTACCGCACCCACGATTGTAGAACGCAGTGAATTTTTGGTAGCAAAACTAAAAAAAATACTTTGGCGCTTAAGCTGCGCACAGATCTATGACATCACATCGCGCACGTGACAGATCAAATTTTATTTATTGCCCGCAAGTGGAGCAGAAAAAAAATCTTTCTGCTTTCTAAACTTGCCCACTTAGCTTCTGCTGCATTAAAACTGTAGCAGAGAAAATAGAAAGTGTTTGAGATTTCCGATACCCTGAACATCATACCTTTAGGCGTGACGGGCTGTTGGTTCATATGCTGCTAATATACAAATGCCACTTGGGAGTCTTCAAGTTCTCCAATCAGTTTAGCCGAGGACTGCTGAAGCCTTGCGTGAAAATATGGCACTGCTTTTGTCAATCGCGTGCTAGCAACTCGTGGACGCACAAAGTGTATGACTCTACTCGGTGCCACGAAATGCAAGAACGTAACAGTACCTTGCGCGTGATAAACGCTTCAGATAGTGGCAGGTGTTCAGAGCCATTACGATTGAAACAAGATCTTACTTGCAGCATACGAAATATGTGGAACAGCTGGGTTGGGTGTGCCGACAGAAAAATGGGTGCGCCAGAGTTTGCTCACCTTTTGCTGATGGTATAGTCTGGATTGTATTGGAGTGGATTCATGGAGGGGTCGTGTATATCAAATTTCTGTTGGCCGATTTTAATCCGGTTTTATTTTTTACCCTTTTGTAACCAATGATCAAATTCGAATGCTGGGCGTAGTAATAGAATGTGCGCGTTAGAATCGTGCAAATTCGGTATTTGTCGTCGGATGTTCTATACCTATAGGAACTTCCAGTAAGAATGGTCAATAGCTGTCACATCTGCGGTTACTTTATTGCCGCTGTTCCTGTCAAATTTCAGGCTCGACATTTTCGCTCCTCTTTCTCTCCTGCCAAACTGTTTTGCATAAATGGAAAGAGAAGCCAAGCCTGTCTGCTACGCTTAGCAGGTTGCCGTGCCGACAACTTAAGAGCTCAAAATTTGAAGGAATTATGTTTTAGCAAGTCACTCAACTTTATTGCTGCACAAGAAGACGTTATTTAATAAATAATAAAACAGGCTGACAATATATCAAATTTGCAGCTTTA
Source organism: Haemaphysalis longicornis (assembly GCF_048455015.1). Classification (NCBI taxonomy): domain Eukaryota; kingdom Metazoa; phylum Arthropoda; class Arachnida; order Ixodida; family Ixodidae; genus Haemaphysalis; species Haemaphysalis longicornis. Next base: position 39,042,502 of record NW_027526204.1, read on the forward strand.
CAACGGAGGCAGTGAAGTTGGGGAGGCGATTGTAAGAAAATTTTGAAGGCGCCTACGCATTTGTTATAAGTACTGGGTGTCAAATTACAAGTGTCGCATCAAAGGCAGCGCAGTGCTCTTTTGAGTGTGCGGTGCGATTACTTCCTTAAATTTTGCTGCGTGCTATCTGCGGGCTGTACGCCATTGCTGGTCAGCTTTCACTACCGCAGACACTCAGGCCGCTTGGGATATGTGACACTATTCGATCCCAGCCACGTTGGATGATTTCCTGACAGAGACGAAAGGCGCAAACGCGAGTCTGCCGGAATTTATGCGCACCAAAGATGCCCAGGTGGTCAAAATCATCTGGAGCCCTCCACTACGGCGAGCGTAATTACCCACATATAGCTTCGGGGCGCTAAGCCTCACAATGAGCAAATTTTCGTTGCTTCAGATATTTTACTACTGTGCCGAACAGCCTGTCTATAGGTGGGAACTGTTGCACCGCCGCGTAAGACTATTGCGACTTGTACTTATTGAAATGTCGCGGCAGTAGTGGCGCCAAACGTTCTTCTGTATCCGCAAAACGGTACGCTTTCCGTATAACTATGAGCGCGGAAATGTGTTGCCCAGTTGCGCGTGCTCCTTTGTTTCCTAACGCAAAAGCGAAGCACGTGCCATGGAATGAGCGCAATTATTCTTTTTTGCAACCTTTCCGGTCAAGCGCGAATGACAGTGGCTTTTTAGCATGCAAATTTTTCTAAATTATTCGGGTGTCCACCTCTTATTCAGCAATGTCAAATTATGTAGGTTCTATCGCTGAAGTGTTATTCCAACACCGTGGAGGCATGCTTCTTGATTTCTTGATATTTGACTACTGGGTGGCATCAAGCTAAGATAGTAAAGATAGATGTAGACCAGAACGCACGGGAAATACGCGGAGAAAACCTTTTTTTCGGGTTACTTTCAGGAAGAAACAGAAACAAAAGGCTTGGGTACTTGCGCCGAAGAAGATAGAAGTCGTACGTTTATGGAGAGACGTTAAAAAACGGTTAAGGCAACCCAAACGTACCGCACCGATGCCCGTCTTCGTTTGTCTGTATATACGCCCACCTGTATGATGCTGATGCGGGTTTTCTTTTTATGTAAACAAGCACCGACGTACTCAAGCAGACACGTACTTCTCCTTTTATACTTGTGACCCACATAAGGTGTGGCCAAGACGCCATCCATCGGTATGACTGTGTTCTTAACCTTACAAGTCAAGGATAGGTAACAGGTAATGACTTCTTTCTAAAGACCTCTTAGCTTGGGTAATAAAGGCACCATCAAACGTAAGAACTCATTTACTTCGGGAGCGAAGCGAATATTTACACGGCCGACTCTGTACGCCGAAAACCTAATTATTAAGTTTTGCCGGCAGAGTACAAAAAAAGGTCAGAACGTTGCTTTCTGAGCGAATATCACTACGTGATGAAGCCTTGTTTTGATTACGACATAAAAGGGTGCATATGCAGTGTACATCCTTTGTGAAAATTGCCTAAGCTACGGCGCCTGTGCCCGTAGCAGGCGTGAAGACGAGAAGAGGCGCTGCGGTCGCCGGTGGCAGTGGGTTGTGCGGGTAAAGAGAGTGAGGAGGACGTTTGTTCTTGCTTACTTTCTGAAGCATCCGCGTCCACCAAGCGCAGCGCACTGCCAGTTTGTCAGCTCAGGCACTTGGCAGCAGGTGGTGTCGGGGAGGACTCAGGATAAATTTGTAATTACTCTGTTTCGTGCACAGCCGCGCAACGTCAAAGTTTTTATTTTTATACAGCGCTTGAACGCTTTTTTGCAAGCATGCCCAGTTTACATTTCAAGCTTTCTTCTGCAGGCATGATATATCCATCGCGGGATACACCATTTCTTTACTGCGCGTGCACATTCGAGAATACGGGATGACACAATAAACAAAGCGCGCATCCAATCCTGTTATGAAGGGCCGTATAAAATAGGTTGAAGAAATGGTCCAAGCTGCTTAGTCTCTACATCAGTCACCTGTGCCTAAATTTCAGAACAAAATTTTATGTGAAACTTCAATGCTATATTGCAACAGAATATTTCTATTGCAGAAAATATGAGACGCAATTTAAACACTTGACATAATCGAAAATCTGTATAGTATCTTTTTAGTTTCTGGGCTGTGGAGTTTGCCAGCTAACCAATGGATATTTCTGTGGGGTATAACAAATGATCTTAGGCATTACCTAAATTTCGCGCAATGGTCGATTCATCCAGAAGGTACCAAGCTTAAACTTCAGTTGGAACGTCTTCTGATCAGCCAGGATTCGACAATGTGTTGGGTTCGACAACATTGAACAGTATTGCACACTATAAAATAACTGGCTCAACAAAATAGTCGTTTTCTCAATTTACAGTAGTAGCAATTGAGCCTAGAAGTATTACCCAGCTTTTTAGAGTTTCGGTGATTTGTAAGCATTCTGAGGCTCTAACACACTGCTAGTACTCAACTGAGAAAATCACAAAACGATATCGACGCGAAATCACCCAACCCAATCTAATGAAATATTATTCTGTTGTCATAAGAATGCTGAGTGCGAATCATCACAGCGTGGTAGTTTTTTGTGCTCACCAGACGTTCTATGTTGGATGTTGTACAGGTGAATGTTTTCTGTACTTACTGTTATCGTTTTCAATTTGGTTTCTTGCTTCACCTGGTATCTTCAAATTTGGACGCAATAGTAAGTGCCTTCCGTAAAAGACGAAATATTAACTAGGCCACAAGCAATGTCAGTGACACCTAAAAATTCTCAAGAAGTGTGTTTGTAATTTTCAACAGATCTCAACAAACCACCTAATGAAACCGGTAAACAAACCACCTACACTAGCTTGATCACGTGGTTCCAGGGTCGTGATCAGACTCAGACGAACTGGCATCACATGCCATTTGCGGGAACACCTTGTATGCAGGGCACAGATAATGCACTACGCTATGGTACCGTCGCCTGCTGCCACCACGAGAGTAAAAATAAAACGCCACACCGGCACCATTATGAGGGCATAGTCGATCAGATTTCGCAGTGTATATTGTTACCACTGCAGTTTTTCACCAGTAATATATGCTGCAAACTTCTCGGGCACACGGGACCTATATGGACGCTTGGTCGCATATCTTCAACCTATGATATAGGCCCCTCTATAACACGAATGGATACGCTCTATTTTCATTGTTGCATCGCGTATGCTCGAATGTGCACGGGCAGAAAAAAATGGTGTATCCTGCTATGGATATTTCATTCTTGCTAAAAAATGCCAAGAATCAACTTCGCATGCTTGGAAAAAATTCCCCCGCATTTCCCCGAAGGAGAGTATGAGGAAGTGCGAAGCACGGGGTGATGCTATGAGGGGGAGTTTGTTGAAGTTTGGTGGCATTTTGCCCGTTAGTTACATTAACACCCCCTCGTGATCACGTTCGGCTTAACACGCCTCGTTTGTCCCTCTGCGGAAACCTTGGTGAATTAACGTGTATGTTCGAGAGATGTTCGAGAGGGAATGTAATCACGCACACACACACACACACGCAAAGTAAAGTGAAACGACAGTATTTATTTCAGCACTTGTTTGTGTTGTCGTTGTATGCGACGGTCATTACGACCGCCTTGTGGTCGCTAAAGTGGACCGTTAAGGGTTGTTGCAGCCGCTATAACGCCGCTGAGTCGCCAACGCACGCCGCTGACGACGTAGTTTGAATGCGTTAAAGATATAAGGTGTGTTACTAACACTGCCATCAGCGTCGCGTCCGTGGCTTAGTCCGTGTGAAACCTGATGTTTTACCATACGATTTGTTTTTCCTTCTGGGTTTACATAGCATTTGGAGAAGCAGAATGGATGTGAGAAATGCAGATGTCAATGCAAAATCGGTGGGCAACCACTTTGTAGAGCACGTGTGTAAACTGCGGGAAGTTTTTGTTAAGCTGGAGTATGATGATGATGTGATCACTGTTATGAACGAACTAGCTGTATTGAAAGTTCACAAAAACGTAACCGCCAGCTAAAAGCTCGGCGGTTTCTTTGTATGTTGCTTTCTTTTCTCAGCCCTGAGGGCTGATTGTGTAGTACTTGTTTTGTTGTGCCCAAACGGCAATAAAAAAAAAAAAGTGGCGTCCGTGGCCTAGTCGCTAGAGCGTCGCGCTGCGGCCGCAAAGTCCTCGGATCGAAACCTGGCGCCGGATGCTGTTTTATTTTTATATAGTGTACTGGCCTGGCTGGCGTGCCGAGAGAGGGTGTTGCGAGCTGGAGAGTAGTAAAGGGGCTTTAGGAGAGTAGGCGAGGGGGCAGAGGAGGCGCTATGCGAGCGCCCTCACGCGTCGGAAATCCGGCACCGTTGCTAGGCACGGTAGCTAGCTCCGTTGCTAGGCTGCGGACGGAGGACGGCGGTGGAAGCAGGAGTAGGCCCGACTAAGAAGTGCTTCGCACTTAAAAAGAGTTCGTGCGCTGTCTAACACAAAATGGCAAAGATTGGACGATGCGCGGCTGTAAATGAAACCGTTTGGTTCCAAATTCATCCTGAGTCCTCCACGACGCCACCTGCTACGCAGTGCCTGAGCTGAGAAACTGGCAGCGCGCCGCGCTTGGTAACGCGCCTGCTACAGAAGAAACCAAGAGTGAACGCCCAACCTTTATCTCTTTAGCAGCGTAACCACCTGGCAGCGGAGACCGCAGCGCCGCTTCTCGGGCGCACTCCTGCTCCGGCGAGAGGATCCGTGGCCCAGAAAAGTTTAAAAAAACACTGTACGTATATTTTCTGCATCTCCTGTGATACAAAATGCCTTTCAAGCTTAAAAACTTCTTTTATAATCGCAGGCTTCCCAGAGATCTGGCAGTTCGTGGGTCACAGTTCGCATCCGGTTATAGCTACATTTTGCAGTTCAACTGATACAGTAGGACATACTGGGAATGCAAGACAAGAGGAACATATTAACACCTCCAAAACAATAAAAACTGTTATTTGCATAACATTACAAAAGTCATGCTTACGACAGTGATGGCTGCAACAAAATCAGCGATTCCGGCATTGAACAAAACCGTTGCTTTGTGGGCAAGACCACAAATTTGTGACTCGAATACTTCAAAGGCCTTTCCACTGTACAGTAGTACCATGAGGAGGGATAATATCTGTAAAGAAAGTAAAAATACCACGTTTCGCGGATTCGATACCAGCATTAAAAAATTAGACAGTCGCGGGTTTTCTCTGTTTTGCGCATGTTAACTCTGGTACAAATTTAACGGGCCGATTGCGAGTTTTTAGAACGGTTCTAAATGCTTAGTGCATTTCGGGTGGTGTGTGAGTTATTTAAATATCTGTATGAGGGTAATGTCGTCCTGCTTAGAATTTATTTTTATTTTACAAATAGTTCAGTGCGACTCCCATGCAGACAATCCAGTTTACACAAAACAAACGGCTACAAGATACTCATACACATGGTAAACTTTTCGAAAACACAGAAGGCTGGGAACCAGTGTAATACCAGGCCTGTAGACTACAGATGCTTTGGCGCGGTGCTTCTAGCCCAAAAACTACGTTTTATGCATTTACAAAATGAGAATAACCGTCGATATCTTACTTGGAATAGATTTGGTACAACAGCAACCAGAGCAGAAAATTTCATAGCGCATACGGACGAGGACAAGAAAAGAGAACAGACACCAGAGATCGCTTCCTTGGAGTTTAAGAAGCACTCCGTGGTGTCTGTTCTGTTTCCTTGTCCTCATCCGCATGCGCTAGGGATTGTTTTGAAATTCAGCACCAACTCGCCCAAGAATCCGCACCCTTAAGCAATCAGAGAAAGACACTTTGAAATTTTTATATTGCGGAACTTCTTTGCAAAGTTTGTCACAGAGTGGTACGTTCAACTGAGGGTTATTTGCCGTCAAATTAATTCAGGGAAAGTTTTTATTGTGCTAAAATGGCTAGTAACTCACGTGCCGTCATGTCCGTGCTAGTGTAAGTAATCCTGGGCGCCAATAGTGTCCATGGTTAACATTAAATTGATGTAAATTAATTGAGCGCACAAACCCATTTTTGCGAGAAATCACCTTCGTTACAAGGGCCAGAATTGTTGGCAGCCTTAAGGGTCAGATGTTACCTACAAATATTATGTGATTTACAGATAAATATACTTGTCTGGAGCATTTTCAGTTTAATAATACATTTTTCTCCTCTGGCATTTTTTCTCGTCTCAGAAATTTTGCGGATATAACTGTAACTGGTGACATAATTGCTAATAAGGACGCACAAAAATGCTTATTTTTTACCGTGATTTCTAAAGCTTTAAAGCGGACGTTTTTTAATAATTGCGAAAAAAACTGGTTTATTTGGTTCAATTTTATGAACCAATGGGCGCACCATCGTAACAATTAATTTTCGATATTTGAATGCATTCTTGATATTATCAATATTTGACTCTCAAAGAAAATACAATCGTTGGCGAGCACGTTCATGTTAATAGGGCTTAATAAAGATAAAAATATCACCGGAACAAGAACGTTTCCTTCAGCCCTACTTCAGACCCACCATCGATGGTGGACAATGGCTCTGCTGCCTTTGCGGGCCCTTAATTGCTGCGGAAGGATGAATCGAATCATCCAGTACATACGGCTAGATGGCAGATTGCGAAATTTTATCAAAGGCACACGTTCACGAAATACTCTATGCACAGTCTGAGCTTTCGCTGTTTATAACAACGTTGAGAAGTGTTAAGCTTCGGCTATTCCTTTTGAAGGTTTATCTGGTAAGGTTGCTGCGGTGCATTTCAATAAGATGGTGTGGAAAAAGAGCTTTAGAGCTTTTAATAATGTTTGGGATACCGTAATGATAATGGCATTGTGTTCGTTTGTTAAAGGTTTCTGAAAAAAAATTGGCCGCGTGTCTGCTCTTTTCGTTGAAAATGTCGTCGAAAGACGAGAGTCGGTAGACATTTGCCAAGGAAATGCACCCTTTGCTTTCCCACTCACCTCTCATTCTGTTCCTGTACCGTCGAACTCATCGCAGGGTAAACACGCTAAAGGTTTGCTCAAGGCGATTTAATTTAGTGCGTTCTACTGCTACAGGCCGGGTTCCTTGATGACAGCGCTGCAGTACAGCGGCGACGCGCGTGAATCGAGGCGGCCGACAACAACGTTTATAGAACCGCATGGACGTGGTCCACGTTCGTTTCAAGCAGAACGTCGAGGGGTGGCTGCAGCCATTCATGCCTATGTTTCCGAGACCAGACGCCTGCCCTGTAAACTCTGATACTTACATGTACTTTTTCCGGTCCAAAAAGCTTAGTTGTTCTATCCCAAACTCTAGTTACAACTTCCAACCAATTCTGTTTTCTCTTTCTGCGTATAAATCGCTAGGTTTATCATTTTCCGGCGTTTAAGGCGGCCGCAATAGCCCTTCTCACGCCCGATTCTTGGCCAATCCTCCACGTGGGGATGTGCCCAGTCACCAGGAACAACAACAGAACGCGGAACCTAGCTTGTGGAACCTTTCGTTGGTATTGCCGCGTGATTTTTCATATGCCACCAGGAGGTGGCGCGGGCAACAGCAGGCGGCGGTTTTCCGCAGTAGATGTAGAATATCATTTGCTACAAAAAAACGAAGCATCCATGAATTTTTCAATAAAGGAACACTGTAAATATGCCTTGAGTACTAATTTTCTGTCTTATATTTGCATAACGTCTTGTTCTTGTTCAACAAAGTTGACAACTATGAACATGCTTGAACAAGTTCATTTCATTTCATTTATTGCGCCCTCAAGCGCAGTCGCATTACAGAGGGGAGTGGGAAACAAAACAAAATGCAAAGATAAAGCACGATACAATCAATACAAACACATGAACAGATACGTTAACACTGCTTTGATATGCCATAACACGAAACAAGAGCTGCCAGCGCAGTAAATACACACTAAACTTTTTTACACCCTTTTGGCCAAAAAGGGCGTAAAATAATTGAAAAAAGGGTGTTGGGAGGCCCTTACGCCCTTTTTCTTGAATCTCAACACCCTTTTTTGTAGCTTTCCACCCTTTTTGCGTGAAAAAAAGGGTGTTGACCAACCTCAACGCCCCCTTTTTTTTAAGGGTGTTGAAAGGGTGGGGAAAAGGTGTTCAGATCATCATTGATTGAGGTCATGCATGCAATATAATTTCAAAAAGACATCCCATTGTACCATCCACCCAACCTCGTCAAAAATGTTCAAAAGCAAAAAAAAAACAAAAAAACAAAAAGCTGCCAAATTCAATAAAAAGCAGCGGCAGCACCGACGTTGAAACAGGAAAAATATCAGCCCTTGCTTATTACGACATCGACAGAATAACACTCCCCCTCCCACTTTTTGTTTCCTACAGCCTTGCACGGAGCACCGCACAGCCTTGAACTGTGACATCTGTATCATCATTCCGTCGTTCCCTGTTCCTCTCCTGCCCCACCAGCACAATCATAGCCCTCTCTGACAACAGTCATTCTCGTCACTCAGTGGAGTTATAACGTACTAGCAATCACAATTTTATTCCATTCTTATTGTTAGCGACCGTAAATATTGTGTACAAATGCAATAAACAGACCACCTAGTTTCTCCTGCAGAAACAACGTTGGAGAACAAGGCAGATATCAAAAGAAAACAAAAGTTGGGGAGGTAAGGGCATGAAATCTGGCGCTAAATAAACAGACGCCAAATAATAATACGATTACTTACACTAGAACACTGCCAAATTTCATTGCGCAGTGTTATCTTACTATCTGCTGCTTTTTTTAACGTTCAAATCGAGCGCCATAAGCTTCAGTTCGCGTTTTGTGTTTGTAAACTTTAAATATCTAAGCTTCTTTATTATAATACACACAGTAAATAATAAACCTAAAGATTATGTTATATTCAGTAAAAGAGGTAATTATTTATTGTTGTCGTTTTAATTTGTTTACGCAACTCCCTGCCAACGGCCGATATCTTGAGTACGGCGCGCGGCGGCGTGGCCGGATTCCGGAACAGATACCCCGTGACCCGTCTTTCATCGGATTGTTTACGTGTTTACTGTGGTGTGCGGTTAAACAAGCGCAGTTATTATGATTAATTGGGCACCTCGTCGTCTTCGGTTGTGTCTGTCGTGTTCGACTTCGCGATGAAGTATTTGAGAACAACTTTGCCACCTGAAGACGGCTAATTTGGCTTGGCGCTTGCCTCTGAACGTCGCTCGCTCTTCTGCGTCGGCTCCTCTCGGTAAGCTGTCGTCACATTTGCCGCCTTTCTTGTCACTGGATGTCGTTTGTAGCTGTCATCGCCGCTTTAAGGATTCGTTAACAGGAGCACGCGTGTGTGAATTGTTTAACTGAACTGGCGAGGTTGAACCTAGAGGGCTCGTCTCTAGAAAGGCGATGTGCGAAAGATTGTGGTGCTTGCATTGAGCGCTAAACGCACTGGCGCTCAGTAACGCCGTGGCGCTCAGTAACTCAGTAACGTTTCCCATTCCGCAGCACTATATTGAACAGCTTCAGAGTTCACCACTTCGAACCACGTCTTACGCGTAGTTTATCAGAACACGGGCGGCTACTCCTCTAAACTGTGCTGCGCAGCGTTTTCGGCTTCGTTGATCACCGCAGTCGTTTGTGCCGTGTTGGGAATTTCGAGGGAGAATCGTTTGCGAGCGAATGTGCGCGCCTCGCAAGCTTCGTTGCGTTTGCGGCGAGTCACCTCACCATGTGTACGGTGCGGCGGTACGCGGGCAGTGATTTTGGCTGAATGTTGTGTTGCCCGAGACGTAACATTCGTGCACCTAATCATTTCCATTCTTGCATGTGTGGTAATCATGTGTCATCCCGTTTTAGACCTCTGGACGGTCTGAGCGCATCACGTCCCTCCATTCAACCGGACAAGAGCCACAAGCATTGTCAACAGTGTTTGGCTGCCGGAACGTAAGTTTTCAAACACAGTTTTGGTAGCACAGTGGGCTATCATACTTGAATAAGGTTCGATCACTTGAATGTAGAAGTTCTCTCCCCCGTAACAATTATTGGTGTTTCATGCATAACCTAACATGTAGGCGCTCAATGGCAACCTTTATTGTTAATTTCGGAAAACTCAAAAGTTTCACCCAAAATCATAATGTGGGCGTAGCAGTTAATCACCATGTATACGAACTTCCTGGTGTTAGTCATGTTTACGGTGAAGCCATATTTCTTAGGTGGTGACACAAAAATGTTATTACCTTTGTAGTTTAGTCTTCGATAAAGCCTTACCAGTTCTGTTTTCAGCTATTTTTTGGATGTTTATCATGTGAATTGACAGTCCTTGCAGTCCACTTTTTCAAATAGTTATGTAACTGCATGTACCATTTAAACAGGCCTGATTGGGGTTCTGAAGGCTGCGATTTACGCACGCTAGTGCTGTACCGCCAATAAAGAAACCTCCTTCCACAAAGAAAAAGATTTGAAAATGTAAAGTATCAGCAGCATTATTCTTAACTGGAACATGCTAATTGCTAGGCCTGGGGCTTTTCCTAAAGGCACTGTGGATGTTATGAGAGAGGAAAACCACTCAAACACATCTGCCAAGGCCGTTGATGCTCCAAGATGCGTGCAAGCATTGAGTCTTCTGAGCAATACATTACACCCTTTTTTTTAAACAACCGACGTGCATGCTGAACGTACTCCTGATTGGGCGTTTGCCAGGCGCGTAGCAAGGAATTTTTTTTCGGGGGGGGGGGGGGAGCCGTGGTCGACCAAAAGATGGGACGGGGAAATATGTAGGCAAGGCATCTTGCGCGTTGTTTTGCAAACGAAGCTTGAAATAACTGACTTTAACATGCGATTTGTGTATGCTCAACGCTAACTGTAAAGCCCACCTTAAAGGAGCCATGAAGAGAAAATGCAAGTTGGTTTTATTCGAAAGATTTCGTGTTTTATAGTGCCCCCAGCGCTTGTCCGGATACAAATGGTGCTTTATTCACTGAGAAATTAAACAATTTAGGTTAAAATTTTGATTTTCCCGCTCAATCGTGCGTTTTCGTGGTCCCAAATGACATCACAGGAACCGACCGCTCTGCAGCCTAGAGTACCTTCATTCACGCATCCGCCGTACAGGGCAGAGACACGTATACGCTGGCGGCGCCATTTTCGGTTGCTCGCTCGCCGCCGAAGCAAGTCATTGTGTCAAAACCGCGCTAAAATTATCGCCGCAACGCGGTTTACTGAAGAAGTTTGAATCATATTGTCTGTTTCGCGTTGCTAGGTCTCGTGGGAAACGAAAAGAATAACGCGTTGAGCCCGTTGGCCCAATTGCGGCGGCACGGGACCGTTCAAAGGTTGTCTCCACCCTGTACAGCGGTGTTGGTTTGTTCCCGCGTTTTTTTACGTTCTGTAACCTAGATGGCGCCACCATACCGTGGCAAGCGTTTGGTTTGTTTTTGCCCGCATTTAAATCTGGCTTGTTTTTGTTCTGGGAGAAAATATTCGTTCCCTGAAACAGTGCTCGCTTGACAAATGGGGTCACGTAAGACACCGTTGCTTGCGTCAATCGGCCAGTGTCGTCTGAGACAACCCCAAGCCCCGCAGTGCTGTGCAGCTAAACCAAGCATGCTGTGCGCAGTACGAACAGCAGAACGCATCAGTACTTCTATGTTTATATGTGCTTTCGTAACTTCCACTGTTTGTCCCATCATTCTTATTGCTTTGTAAAGAATGTGCCCTAAATTTAAGCGCAAATCGCTCATTCGTCTAGTTTGTAAGCTCTACCTAATTGGCGTCTGCTTCTGCCAGCCTCCGCCAATCGCAGAGCTTAGCTCATGTGACGTCATAGGTTCTGTTGCGGGAAATGAGCTGGTGGGTCGCATGACCATTCCCGTTTTTCCTAATTATGTAGCTTATTTGAGCGAAGTTTACGTTAAAAGTGGTGTCAGTATGATTCTAACGAGACAATCTTTTGAATGAACCAAACTTGTGTTTTCTCTTCATGGCTCCTTTAAGGAGCTTAGATGGTGATGATAATTATGATCACCTAAATTCCCGTTCGCTGGTCTATGGGCAGACCACGGGCGAATCATTCGTCCGCAGAGCAGGTGGTTAGGCGGACCCACGCTCGTGAGCGTGATCATGAGTGCGCTCGTGAGTGGCGCGCGGTCCCCGAAGTTCGTCGGGAGGAAGTGGAGGCCAGCACTGAATGTTTGCTATCAAGATTCTCGTGTTTTAGATTTTCCTTTAGAAAAGGGACTATTAAGTTTTCTTGTCAGCTATGAAGTACAGTCGAGCACGATTTGAAGGTTATCGCGCCAGCATCGAGCGGCCAAGCGTGCCACCAGCCCACGGTTTCGTTTCGGAACCATGAAAATCGAGATTTCGCACTCTTCGCTCCCTTGTTGGCTGTTTTATGATACAACAATGGCCCGCACGACTGACTTGCCACCCTTTGGGTTTCAAGCTGTACATTCGTTGTTATCAAGCACAGACTTTGACTTGGTTGCCCTTTATTACGCCGACGATAATGAAACTTGCATGGAATATTTGCTAAAGCTGGTGTTCTTTCTGCTTCGTTTGAAAGAGTAGCTTTCCCGCGACAACCATCGAATCGCAGTGGACTGTACATGTGGCGCATTCGTATATTATGGCGGTGAAGCTAGCAAACGTGCGTCTTCGTCCTTAAGTAATCGCCTTTTGTTATTTTTTGTGCTAGTAACGTGAGTAGTAAACTTGCGCTAAGCAGAACACCTTATTGCACTGCTGTTGAATGTTGAGCTTGTTGCACGTTTCTTAAATTTCATTATATTTCTATCTGTTAAATCGAAACAGACATGGCTTCAGTAAAATTCCAGTTAAGCAAATACAGAATGCTGATTCTAACCAAGAGGGAGGTCAAGGAAACAGTGGAATAGTGCCAAAAAAACAAAGCTCCGCAATAAGGAGAATTGTGTAGTTTTGTTGATGTGGAGGAAATACAACATGGGCAGAGCAATGCTTTTTATGCAGCAGAAATTATGGATCTGCAATAGTCAATGAAATGCGATGTCGGTAGAAAAATAAACATATCAAGGATTGATAGTTGACTGAACAAAATACAGCGACATGCTCTGTCATGTGATTATACTTTGTACCAGTGTAAAGACAAGGAATGACACGCTCCCGACCACATGTAAGCCTATATGAGGCTTTTCCTGCTGTTCTGCCATTCCCCGGCCGTGCTGTTCCGCCATTGAAACAGTAGGGCTGTTTTGATCGGCTCGCGGCAGGTTCCCGGTGCTTGTCGGTGTATCCGGCGCGAAATGCAGCCGGGCTGTATATATTGACAGGTACAGCATCTGGAGCGGGCGCAGGGATCAGACGTTGACATAGCCGTTGTTTTCAGCTTTATGTGAGCAAGAATGTCCTTAAAACTGCAGGTGACTTCAGGCGGTTTTTCAGGCTGCCTAAACTGCACCCCAGCCTTGGCATAAAACATTATGAAGGGGGGGGAAACCCCCCCCCCCCCGGCTACGCCCTTGGCGTGTGCTTATTCTTTCTTGCATCCACCACATTCAAGTCGTCACGTTGAATTGGGAATGCTGGAATCCAGCATATGCTGGCAAGATACGAGAGCTTGAACACAACCCACTTGCCCGCAATGAGTTTTCAAAGATCTCCACCACCTGAAGGTACTGAAGTGAGATGTAAGCATTGCCTGAAAACCATTCCAGATAAGGGTACGAAATCATAGTTATGGGCCTTTCTCGCCCATTTACGTGTTTTGAACAAAAAAAGTGCCATTTAAAGGTAACACGTCGTTCCCTGCCGATTTCTGATGCCTGATTAAGTTTGTGGGCATAAATTTAGCAGCTTTCTCACATGTCTAACGTGTATGCGGGCTTGTTAGGAGTGAAGTAGGTAAAAATTGAAAGGTTTGATTATAGTTGTGTATAGATTACCTACATTGTTTTCATTCCTAGAAAAGAAAAATTGAGGTAACCCTGCCAATTGTTCTGCATTGCTGCATTTTATTATGCTTGTATGATTCGTAGAACCTGCAAGAGTTCAGCTGCTTGTTAAAGGAAAAATGAACAACGGTACAAAAAAAAAGAGCATCTACTAAATAAAAATCTTCACAATCGCAGGATGCCAACGGCCCACCTACCAACTTGCGTCCTTCATTGTTTCTGCTGGCTGGAGCGGCGCATGGAGCATTTTTCAGCTTCTCGAAGTTTGTGATCAAGCGCTGCCCCAAGTGAAGGATGCCGCAGACGGATCTTCTGTTTTAATGCCACAATTTCATGTGCTGAGCACTTACTCGTAAGGCATTTTAAATATTCATCATCCCAGAGGGTATGTTACCTTCGTCTTGGGTGGAATGTGGCTGCAATCAGGTTATTTGTGACGGAAACAAGTGAACCACGTGGTGAGAGTCATTGAGGCCTTGTTGATTGCGCATGCTTCTGAAATAACGTTTTCATTCAGCTGAATACTTTCTAAATATTACAATTTGTGAACAATATATGATAAAAGTCATGATTAGTTGTACTACAGTGCAGGAAAGAAATGCCAGCACATGTTTTAAGAGCCTCTTATATTTCAGGTCATTGGCTGGTGAGCAGTAAAACAGAACTCAAAATTGTTTAAAGTGAAATCAAATATTTGTTGTCACAAGTCCATGACCCGTAGTAAAAGCTATCTGGTCTCCCAATTTCAAATGAGACAGGAAATGCCAAAAAAATAAGGAAATAAACAAGACAGCTTGCTACAATAAACCAATTCAAAGAATTGCTCAATGTCTATGAAGTGGTGATTCAGGCGGGTTAGTTCGGTGTTGATGAAATACAAGCAGGCACTCGCCTGGTCAAAAACAAATAAACAAATAAAGACGTTTTGGGGCCCCTACTGGTCCCTTGATCACAATGAAAGGGGGGTGAAAGGTCTCGATTATTTATAGGTTCGGTGGCCCAGAGTGCGCATGTGTATCTCGGGGAGATTACCCCGCGACCGGTTAATCGTGTTTTTAGTTGGTTGAATATGCACTGATTCTAAAAGTAGTCGTGTCGACAGGCGCTTCTCTGATGCGATTATGCTTGCGGAATCCCAATCGATGACGTGGTCAGTAGCCAGGTGATGATCCGCCAAGGCATTTCAGCTTACATTGCCCTTTTTGACATCATTCTGGTGCTATTGAATTCTTCTTTTAAAAATTTCCAGTGAACTATGTAGGATGCATCGCTATCCTTGCATGGAATTTTGTAGCAACTCCGGGGAATCTTGATTTTTCTAAAGGGTCCTTCATGCGTACCAGCTTCTGCTTAAGCCTGTTCGTTGGCACGTGTGCAGTTTTAACGCCATATGTGCCAAACACCCTTGCAAGATTTTCACTGATGCCTTGCGTGTAGGGGACGGCAGCGCGTTTTTGCCTGTCTGCTTCAGGAACCCTTTCGGAGGAGGCAACTGAAGCCCGCAATTGTTGCGTCCTCACAAGTTTTGAAGGGTAGCCGTTACTGCGAAGGTCCTTCCTTACCACGGCTAGCTCTTGCTTGCGCAGACCAGGCTCAGAGCAGATTCGTGATGCGCGTGAGAAGAGTGCAGCGGCGACGGAGCGTTTTTGGCCTATAGGATGCGCAGAGTCGAACCCCAGGTATCTACCCGTGTGGGTCGGCTTTCGATACACACTGGTTGTAAATCCTTTGGCCGACCGTCTCACAAGTACGTCGAGGAAGGCGATCTGTCCATTATATTCCTGTTCCATGGTGAACTGGATGCTTGGAACACAAGAGTTTAGATGCTCAATTAAAGGCATTACGTCTCCGCGGTGGATCACACAAAAACAGTCGTCTACGTAGCAGACAAAGATCTTGGGGCCGTCTTGTACGATCATAGCGCAGAATTTTCTAGAGCCTCTAAGGCAATATTCGCACAGACTGCTGAAATGGAAGCTCCCATCGCTGTTCCAAACCGCTGCTTGTAACATTA
The DNA here is from genome assembly GCF_048455015.1 of Haemaphysalis longicornis. Classification (NCBI taxonomy): domain Eukaryota; kingdom Metazoa; phylum Arthropoda; class Arachnida; order Ixodida; family Ixodidae; genus Haemaphysalis; species Haemaphysalis longicornis. The sequence continues at coordinate 39,058,430 of NW_027526204.1, forward strand.
TACGTTGAAAACAAAACGTGTTCTGCAGGCCAAATTACAGGCAAAATTACGCGGTCCGGAGTTGCAAGGATCTACTCGAGAACGATGCATCTCTGCCTTCACGTTCGCCAATTGAGACGCAAGACTTGTATTGTCTCCTGGAATTTGGCCTGCAGAACACATATATTTTGTTTTCAACGGACCAGCGGTTTCGAACAGGGATGGGAGCTTCCGTTTCAGTAGTCTGTGCGAATATTGCCCTAGAGGCTCTAGAAAATTCTGCGCTATACTCGTAAAAGGCGGCCCCAAGATGTTTGTCTGCTACGTAGACGACTGTTTTTGTGTGATCCACCGCCGAGATGTAATGCCTTTATTTGAGCATCTAAACTCTTGTGTTCCAAGCATCCAGTTCACCATGGAACAGGAAAATAATGGACAGATCGCCTTCCTCGACGTACTTGTGAGATGGTCGGCCCAAGGATTTACAACCAGTGTGTATCGAAAGCCGACCCACACGAGTAGATACCTGGGGTTCGACTCTGCGCATCCTATAGGCCAAAAACGCTCCGTCGCCGCTGCACTCTTCTCACGCGCATCACGAATCTGCTCTGAGCCTGGTCTGCGCAAGCAAGAGCTAGCCGTGGTAAGGAAGGACCTTCGCAGCAATGGCTACCCTTCAAAGCTTGTGAGGACGCAACAATTGCGGGCTTCAGTTGCCTCCCCCGAAAGGGTTCCTGAAAAATACAGGCAAAACCGCGCTGCCGTCCTCTACACGCAAGGCATCAGTGAAGCTCTTGCAAGGGTGTTTGGCACATATGGCGTTAAAATTGCACACGTGCCAACGAACAGGCTTAATCAGAAGCTGGTACGCGTGAAGGACCCTTTAGAAAAATCAAGATTCCCCGGTGTTGCCTACAAAATTCCATGCAAGGATTGCGACGCATCCTACATAGGTGAAATCGAGAGCATGATGGAATCCCGTCTGGCCGGGAGGGTACATTAGGAACGAAAAAGAGACGCCTACCAGTCCAAACAAAACGTACTGACGTTTGGGCTTCCAGCACCGAAGCCTTGTTCACAATAAATGCATCACCAGAAGTGGGTCGTTTAAGTGGGCTTCTATAATCGCTGCAAAGAGCGTGAGTAGATCGGGTTTAGATTTCCGTCGTTACGATTGACTGTGTTAGATGTGGTCTGAATGATTAGTTATTCCAGATGTAGCCGTGATGGTCACTTTTTCTGTAGCGACGATTCTTGCATTGTCCCAATCAATCTTGTGGTCATTCACGACAGCGTGTTTGGCTAAAGCATTGTTGCGGACGCTTTTATTCTTTACTTCACGTGCGTGCTGCTGCAGATGATTCTTATAATTTCCTGATTCCCCGATATACACGCCACTGCAGTCTGCACAAGGTATCTCGTATACCACACCGGAGAAGCGCTCCTTGGGCAAGCGGTCCTCGACTCTCACGAGCTCATGGCGCATCTTTTGGGCTGGAACGTGGGCCACCTGCACGTCATATTCCCGTAGGATACGTGCCAAACATTCACTTGTTCCTGGAAGGTAATGCACAGGAGCTCGCTTCATCGGGGCAGGAGGCACGTCCAGCTGTCCCCGTCGGGTCAGTTGGCGTTCTGTTGCGTTTATAAAGTGCCTCGGGTAACCGCAGCTAGCCAGGTTGTCCTGTACCTTTGCCGTGTCCACCGCCGCATCCTCGGGCTTCGAGCACGATCTTTTCGCACGCTGCAGTAGCGTGCTAACAACAGCCGTCTTGCGGGAAGCGGGGTGCACGGAGTTGAAGTTCAGGTAGCGGTCTGTGTGCGTTTCCTTGCGGTACACGCTGAAACGTAGCCTCTGGCCCTGCCGAGACTCGAGGACGTCCAGGAAGGGAAGTTTGCCATCGGCCCCCTCTTCTGACGTGAACTGAATGGCACGTTCCATACTGTTGAGGTGGGCCAGCAAGCTGTTCGCCGCGTCTTTCTGAACGACGCCGAAACAATCGTCGACATAACGCAAGAACACTTTTGGTTGAGGGGCAAAGGAGGCTAGCGCGCGTGCTTCCAGCGCTTCCATGGTCAGGTTTGCCGCTGTGACCGAAATAGCGGCACCCATTGGAGTTTCCTGCCTTTGCTTGTAAAAATGGCCTATAAAGACGAAGTACGTATTGTTAGACAAAAATCTAGAAGCCTGCGCAGTTCTGGCTCATCCATCGGTGATCTCTTGGGCAACGTCTGATCAGCCTCGAGAGCAGTGGTGCATAGGTTGACAGCCAAGTCAATCGGAATGCTCGTGAAAAGGGACTTCACGTCGAAGGACACCATCAAGTCGTCTTTCTCGATCACGGTGTTGCAAGTCTTCTCGACAAAATCGAAAGAATTACGAATGTGAGTGGTCCCTTTACCGACGAGCGGAGCCAGAACTTGGTGCAGGAACTTCGACAGGTGGCCCTGCACCAAGTTCTGGCTCCGCTCGTCGGTAAAGGGACCACTCACATTCGTAATTCTTTAGATTTTGTCGAGAAGACTCGCAACACCGTGATCGAGAAAGATGACTTGATGGTGTCCTTCGACGTGAAGTCCCTTTTCACGAGCATTACGATTGACCTGGCTGTCAACCTATGCACCGCTGCTCTCGAGGCTGATCAGACGTTGCCCAAGAGATCACCGATGGATGTGCCAGAACTACGCAGGCTTCTAGATTTTTGCCTCAACAATACGTACTTCTTCTTTATAAGCCATTTTTACAAGCAAGGGCAGGAGACTCCAATGGGTGCCGCTATTTCGGTCACGGCGGCGAACCTGACTATGGAAGCGCTGGAAGCACCCGCGCTAGCCTCCTTTGCCCCTCTACCAAAAGTGTTCTTGCGTTATGTCGACGATTGTTTTGGTGTCGTTCAGAAAGACGCGGCGAACAGCTTGCTGGCCCACCTCAACAGTATGGAACGTGCCATTCAGTTCACGTCAGAAGAGGGGGCCGATGGCAAACTTCCCTTCCTGGACGTCCTCGTGTCTCGGCAGGGCCAGAGGCTACGTTTCAGCGTGTACCGCAAGGAAACGCACACAGGCCGCTACCTGAACTTCAACTCCGTGCACCCCGCTTCCCGCAAGACGGCTGTTGTTAGCACGCTACTGCAGCGTGCGAAAAGATTGTGCTCGAAGCCCGAGGATGCGGCGGTGGACACGGCAAAGGTACGGGACGACCTGGCTAGCTGCGGTTACCCTAGGCACTTTAAAAACGCAACGGAACGCCAACTGACCCGACGGGGACAACTGGACGTGCCTCCTGCCCCGATGAAGCGAGCTCCTGTGCCCTACCTTCCAGGAACAAGTGAATGTTTGGCACGTATCCTACGGGAATATGACGTGCAGGTGGCCCACGTTCCAGCCAAAAAGATGCGCCATGAGCTCGTGAGAGTCGAGGAACGCTTGCCCAAGGAGCGCTTCTCCGGTGTGGTATACGAGATACCTTGTGCAGACTGCAGTGGCGTGTATATCGGGGAATCAGGAAATTATAAGAATCATCTGCAGCAGCACGCACGTGAAGTAAAGAATAAAAGCGTCCGCAACAATGCTTTAGCCAAACACGCCGTCGTGAATGACCACAAGATTGATTGGGACAATGCAAGAATCGTCGCTACAGAAAAAGTGACAGCATCACGGCTACATCTGGAATCACTAATCATTCAGACCACATCTAACACAGTCAAACGTAACGACGGAAATCTAAACCCGATCTATGCACTCTCTTTGCAGCGATTATTTAAGCCCACTTAAACGACCCACTTCTGGTGATGCATTTATTGTGAACAAGGCTTCCGTGCTGGAAGCCCAAACGTCAGTACGTTTTGTTTGGACTGGTCGGCGTCTCTTTTTCGTTCCTAATCCTACATAGGTGAAACTGGAAATTTTTAAAAGAATTCAATAGCACCAGAACGATGTCAAAAAAGGCAATGCAAGTTGAATTGCCTTGGCGGATCATCACCTGGCTACTGACCACCCCATCGATTAGGATTCCGCAAGCATAATCGCATCAGAGAAGCGCCTGTCGACACGACTACTTTTAGAATCAGAGCATATTCAACCAACTAAAAACACGATCAGCCGGTAGCGGGGTAATCTCCCCGAGATATACATGCGCAATCTGCGCCACCGAACCTATAGGTAGTCGCGACCTTTCACCCCCTCTTCATTGTGAACAAGGGGCCAGTAGGGGCCCCAAGGCATCTTTATTTATTTGTTTTTGACCAGGTGAGTGCCTGCTTGTATTTCATCAATGAATCACCCTTCCCTGACGTTTTTTCGTTGAACCTTGGACTCTGTTAGGTGTCAGTGGGTTTACACAGCCAACTTGTGGGGACGCACATAAGCTCTTAACAAATGAGCTGCATAGTGGCTATGCACTAGCCATGGTTTTTATTAGTTGCCTTGATGTATATGATCTTCTGTCGCAGTGTTTTAGGTAGCTCACTCGCACATTATTCCTTTGTTTTTGGACATTGTGGAGTGTCCAATGATTATTCGTTCTATTTCTGATTTTTATTGCAACTGTAAATATGTCAGGAGTCCCGTAATGAGTTCTGGCAGTAATAGAGCACTACTGTGTGCATGAAGGCAGTCTAAACAGAAAAATTGGCTGCCTTGCCTTTGCTTAGAGCGGCCATGCAGACAACCCACAAGTTCGGTTCATTCGACAGATTGCCTCGTTAGAATCATACTGACACCATTTTTAACTCGCACTTCACTCGAATAAGCTATATAATTAGGAAAAAGGGAATGGCCATGCGACCCACTAGCTCATTTCCCACAGCAGTACCTATGATGTCATATGTCCCCAGCTGTGCGATTGGCTGAGGCCGGCAAAAGCAAACGCAAATTGGGCAGGCCTTATAAGCATGCCGAACGAGCTATTTGCGCTTAAATGTAATGCATATTCATTTTACAGCAGTAAAAATGGGGCAGTAAACAATGAAAGTTACGAAAATACGCGTACACATACAAGTACCGATGCGCACTGCTGTTGGTACGGCGTGCACTATGCTTGTTTTAGCTGCACAGCACTCCGCCGCTTTGGAGTTGGCTTGCACGGCCCTGGCCGATTGGCATAGGCGATGTTGTCTTACGTGACCCTGTTTGTCGAGGATACCTCATGTTTCACAAAACCATTACTTTCTACAGTAACGAAAACAAGCCAGGTGCAGACGCGGTCAAAAACAAAGCAATGGCAAACAACGGTTTGTGGATGAGTATGGTAGCTCCACCTGGGACGACTGATGGCTAGCAAGGCTGCAGACCCGAGTGACGCAGTAGTTTGTTTGATTACGTGCACTTATGGCTTCATTGCTGACATTCCAAAAACACACGATATGGTGGGAGAATCAGACTTTTAACCTAAATTAATTTCTCAGTGAATGAAGCGGTGGGGCACTATAAAACAGGAAATATTTTGAACGAAGCGAACTTCTATGTTGTCCGAATGGCCCCTTTAATGCACTGTATTGTATTTTTGGTTCCTGTAGTGATGTCACCATGAAGGAACCACAGTAGACAAAGTTAATGTTAGCGCTTTACCATGCATTTTTTTTGTGTGTTTGATGGAAACAAATATAATACTCTAACCAAGGACTTTATCCGAAGCGTTCCCAACGTTTCGGAACCTACTTGGCTCCTTCATTAGAACTGTCTATGTTTGACCAAGAGCAATAGTTCTACATATAAACAATTTTTTTGTTTGCTGCAGCGGATCAGAGGCTAGGGCACAAATAGGGGGTAGGACAGCTAGATATCTGTTCATCTTTCGCCGGCTTGCTTGGGTGTGACAACTGTATCTAGTTGTCAATTCCAATTTGTTGTGGTCAGTTTTTCTCAACTAAATTGTAGCTTTTTTAAAGATTATGGAAGGTTTTGTGGGCCTAAAGGGTTGCCGCATTGCATGTTTGGCCTATGTAGCGTTGAAAGCGGATATTTTGCTTCAAAGTGGAATGTTGGCCTAGCATCATGGTCCTGTGGTTGCTGCTCACTTTCATTCATGCCATTATTTTTTATATTATCACTTAAAATTAAAAGTTAACCAATCTGCTGTCATTTTAATTTTGTCACCTGCTTTATACTTTCTTTTTTTTCAACTGTCTGTAAGGAGTGACAATTCGTCTTTTTATGATACCAAGGCATCGGACTGTGCTAGTTGGTACATGTTTGAATGGATGAAAAACCAGCGGAAAACACAGGGTACGGAAGAGAATGACAGGATAAGCTTGTCCCGTTGTTCTCTTTTAACTGTGTCCTGTGTTTACCGCTGGTTTTTCATCCATTCAATTTTCATGAATTTGTTGAACAGTGATTAGTTTAAGTGCTCAAGCAATTTTTGGCTTGAAGTTTCCCTGTAGCATTTATATAAGTGCTCTCTGCTCTTTTTTTACCCAAGACCCCATTACCAGCCTTAATGAGATTGTCTTTTGTAGACATGAAGTTGAAATAAATATTTGTTTGCATTGCTTTGCATATTTTTAAAGAATTGCTTGCTCACTTTCTTTCAACCCTGTTTCTTAATCCTGCTTAAAGCATTTTTCAATGTTTATTTTTTTTCAGAACCAGGAAGGGTGCTCATCCTCGGTTCTTGCTGAAGCACCAGTATCTGTACTTCACACGTGAGCTTTGAACACGCAGTAATTATGGTATGAAACATTTTACCAGTATTAGCTTGCTTTGTAGATGTCAAAGCTCTCGACAGTGTAGTACATTGTCTGGTGTAGTGCACAATCTCTCTATAACAGCACCCGCTGGGTGCTGTTGTAGAGAATAATTTTGTGGCTATAATACTTGAGATTATTCTAAAATGTACATCAAATACTAGTAAGAATAGCTCTCTAAATTGGTGGCCATTTTCCTGGTGGAGGCAGAAAGTGAAAATGCCCATGTGTGGAGATTTAAGTCCACAATAAATATCCCAAAGTTGCCAAAGCTAATCCAGAGCCCTCCTCGCGGTGCACTTAATATCCCATGTGCAGCTTTGTGTAAAAACAGCCAGAAATGTATGATCAATTTAAATTGATTTTAATGTTTCTAAATGCAAGTATTCTAAGTTTAAGCTGCCTTATTTAGTAAAATATTTTCTAACAATTGCATAGCTACCAAAGGTTTACAGAAAAGCTTGCATTGGTTATGCACATTCTCAGCGAAACAAAAATGTCATTAAGAAAAGCAGAAAAAACCTAAATATGGAAAGTAGCAACACTAAAGCTGCTAATAAAAAAGATGCTAAACGTCTTATCGATAATATTGCTGATTTTATTTCTAGTCAACTCTAAAAAGGGCTATAGACGGGTTTGATGGTTCCCATGACGCACCTCGTAATACTAGACGAAACTAATGGGCACTGGCTGTTGGCTTTTCATTTGCAACATCGAAAAATGACCCCACATCCACCAGCAGGGACATAATGCAAGGCACCATGCACAAGCTAGACTCATGATAAAGTACTGCTATAACCACAATGTCATCACATTTCAACCAGGGAACTCGTATGCATTGTTCTGTGATGTTTACAGTTCTTGGTATTGCTATGTGGGGTCATTTTTCATGAAGCAAAAAGAATAATGTAAAAATAAGTGGCAGTGGCGACCCAACTTTTATGGGTAGAATAAAGCCACAGTACGTAGGGAAGTATACATATTGTATTTGGTCTGCCTTAATATTGAGCTTTTCTGCTCAGCTCAAGAATAAGGCACTAAACATTGCGAGTAGCTACCGTGATTGGAAGTTTGATGAAATGCTGAGAAGCCAAGGGTTTTAAGGTTCGAAGAACTTTTGTGCAGTTGATCTGTTGCACGCCTACTTGCTTTCACTGCATAAGACGTTTATGCTGTGCAGTGAAGCTCGAAGGATGTGCGCTGCAGTTTAGCAAAATGAACATAAAATTGAATTTTTAACACCGTTTCGAATAATCAACGTCCTCTAATGATACAACTTCTGTACTGCGATTTGGCTGTAATATTAGACTTTATAAATGGATGTTTCAAAAATCGGTGGGTCAAAAAGTTCAAGTAAATTATCAGCTGACATTGAGCTTTAATGGAATGTCTCATAGAACGAAGCTTGGAAAGCACGAATGTTTCATACCGTAATTGTGTGTCATACTGTGCCATATGTGGCTGCACACCTGCAGCGCCATTTGTGAACCGAGGATGATGCACCCTTTGTGTACCCCTTTAGGTGGGTGCTTTTGCAGGAAAAGCTCCTACCTATGATATTTTGGGCAGAAAAGGGTGCTCCTGCGGCGAAAGAATCCAAGCACCCTAAAGGGTGTGCTTGGATTCTGGCGGTACTTGTCCGTGCTAAGCGCATGATATGGTTTGGACATTCCAAGCTCTAGCCCGCCGAACGCAAAGTAATGCCTTGACTCCAACGCGAGTGCTTTTAATAACAACTTTGATGACACCACTGTTGAGAATCGGTTGAAACGGAGCAGGCGACGCACGTCGGTGTTATATTTTTCTTCGGCGTGTGGCCGCAGTGGCACGAGCCGCGCGATCAGCCATGTTCGTGGCTATTTCAGTGTTGCCAAACGAAGAAATTGACAGCTAAACTTTTCAATGAATACCGGCTATAGGATGGGTCAAAGATAAATGTTCTTTATAGTTCAGACTGCTGTGTCCACCTCTTTGCATTCGGAGGGAAGGAAGTTCATAATTGCTTGTATCTTAATATTTGGTATGTGCTTGGCTGTAAAGTTTTAAGGGAAGTTGCCAAAATGTTTATTAATAGACACCTCAATCATAGTTTATGGTTGTGAATTAGTTTTAGTCTCAGGATTCATGCACAGAATTTTGCAAACATTCTTGTTTCTTTTTTTGTGTTGCAACATTTACTGTCGATTGTAAAAGTTTGTTCGAAAAACGTGGTTTCATTCGGCTTGAGTCTCAAGATTTTTGACACAAAAGAAATTTTGCAATTTATGGTCAATAGAACTTATAAATGTGATTGTCTGCCTTTTAAAAAAGTTGTGACGACAAATACCAATACAAGTTCTCTACGGGTGCACATCACATGGGCTATTGTTTTTGGAAGCTACCACCAGAAAACATGATTGCAATTGTAGTGGGGGTCCAGTTCTGTCTAGTTGTATCACTTGAATGCTAATGTGTAGTGAGCACACTGAACGGTTTTCAGTGGTCCCTCTAGTGCACCAATGTTGTGATCGTCACGTGCATGAAATTGTGAAGTTCTATTATTTCTTCTTTTTTGGTTCAGACTACTACGTTTTTTTTTGTGTGTCATGTCAAGTTAACCGATATTTCAAGATATCCGAGTTTGATGCCACGAGGGATCACTGTATATATAACTTAAAATTGTGGCATTAGTCATAAATTGTTGCATTTCATTTACTTACAGAGCTTCCAGACATACACCTGTCGCCATGAATTGCATTAGGACACCTTGGTGATAGGTCGCAAGCCTCCAAGGCTATGGTGATGGCATGCGCGACACCATGGTACTGCGCATGCCATCACCTTTAAATAACGGTGTGAGGATGCTCAACACCCTTTATTTAGGGTGTTGAGCGTCCTCACCACCCTTTAAGGGTGTTGAGCGTCCTCACCACCCTTTAAGGGTGTTGAGCATCCTCAACACCTTTTTTTTGTTCTTACACCCTTTTTTCGTCCGTACACCCTTTTTTTGCGAAAACACCTTTTAAAGGTGTTAGCCATGGGACAAGGTTTTTACACCCTTTTCGGCCAAAAAGGGTGTAAAAAAGTTTAGTGTGTACAGTTGAACAAGTTGAACAAGTATGAACATACCTACAAAGTGGAACCGCCGAAAAGGCCAGCGCTGAAGCACTGCTTGATTTAATCTATAAGTTCGGACTAAAGCAGATAATTTTGCAACCCACACGTGTCACTGCTTCTTCGCAGAATATTATGGATCTAACATTTGTGAGTGTCACCATTTTAACAGATGGCCTTTCCTGGGAAGTTACCGAGGGCATATCTGATCACAAGGCAGCAAAATGTTGGTTATCGTTTTCAAGTATGCGCAACGGGAGAGTGAGAAAACGCATATATGACTGGGATAACGCTGAAGACGTGAGTGTGCTTGACTACATGAAAATTTGATTGATTGATTGTGGGATTTAACGCGCCGACGCAACGCAGGCGATGAGGCGCGCCGTAGTGGAGGGCTCCGGATTAATTTTGACCACCTGGGGATCTTTATCGTGCGCCGAAATCTCGTACACACGGGCGTTTTTGCTTTTCGCCTCCATCAGAAAAGCGGCCGCCGCGGCCGGGAATCGAACCCGCGACCTCGTGCTCAGCAGCGCAACGCCTTAGCCACTGAGCCACCGCGGCGGGTACTGCATGAAAATTTCATGCCAAGCTTTTGAACTCCTTTAAAACGACCCAAGGGTGTCAGTTGACTGCTTGTGGATATGTTTTAAGACAAATGTGGAAGACTGTTTATCTAGATATATTCCAACTAAAAAAAAACAGCGAAAAAAACTTACCTTTGCGTAACAAGAGAGATCATACATCTCAAGCGCAAGCTATCAAGACTTCGAAAGCTCAAAAACAAATATTGCTCCAAAGGTATAAAAACGACATTGGCGTAAAATCTCGAACTCTTAAAACTTTAGTTCAAAATGCTAAAGATAAGTACATGAATGTTACACTAGGCAACTTTATAAAAGCTTCCCCGGATAAGTTCTGGCGATACTTAAATTTGGGAAAACGCAAACATAGTAACTTACCGCCGGCAAACGCATTAGTTAAAGCTGAGCAGTTTAATAATTATTTCCAGTCTGTATTTATTGTCGATAACGGCACTACGCCCCCCTCTAACCCGCCAAGTGTCGATAAGAGCATGCTTGAAGAATTACATTTAAGTGAAGCCGGAATTCTGTCCTTGTTACTCGCCCTAGATATTAAAAAATCATGTGGTCCTGACAACATACCGAATCCTTTCTTTAGAAGATATGCGGAGTGGGTGAGCCAATACCTGCTGCTTATATAAAAAAATCCTTAGATACATGTCACGTCCCCAGAGATTGGAAAATCGCTAAGGTAGTTCCGATCCATAAGTCAGGAAATGAGACCCATCTTTCAAATTTTCGACCTATTTCACTTACTTGCACTGCCTGTAAAATAATGGAACGTATAGTACTGAAACACATATTAGCCTTTGTTGAGGCAAATAACGTTGTCAAGAAAAATAAACACGTATTTCAAAAAGGGCGCTCGACTGCTACTCAATTGCTAAAAACTTTTCACGACCTTGCACGAACAGTAGATGAGCGTGGGCAGGCGGTTATTGTATTTCTTGACCTATCAAAGGCTTTCGATCGCGTGTCACATCCAAAATTGCTATTTAAACTACTTAACATTATCGGATCTGGAAAAAGTACAAATTGGTTATCCGCTTATTTGTCACATCGTTTGCAGTACGTAGAACTTGAAGGACAATGCTCAGATACGGTGCAAGTTACGTCGAGTGTCCCACAGGGAACATAATTAGGCCCGATTTTGTTTCTTTCGTTTATAAATAATATCTCAAATAACATAGATGCAACAGTACTGTTGTTTGCAGATGACTGCATTATCTGCAGAGAAATAAGCACTCAAAACGATCAAATATTGCTAAATAACGCGCTAAAAGCATTTCTTAATGGTGCCGCGACTGGCAAATGTTACTTAACTTCGACAAGTCTGTATGTATGACTGTTACTAGAAAAAAAGTGCCATCTATGTACCAGTTTATGATTGATGGTCACGTTCTTAAAAGAGTGGATGAGTACAAATATTTGGGAGTTATTATCTCTGCTGACCTGAAGTTTAATGAACACGTATCGTGTATTACTGCTAAGGCCCTTTCTGCGCTCTACTCTCTCAAGCGCTCCCTGAAATCAGCTTCATCTGAGACCAAACTACTTGCCTACATTTCCTTGCTACGCTCTACACTAGAATACGGGATAATAAGCTGGTTCCCATACACTAAAACGTGCGCAGAAAAATTAGAAAGTGTTCACAGAGAAGCCGTTAGGTTTATTTTCAACAAGTACCGACGCCACGACTTTCCCACAGAGCTTCTCGCCCGTGCTGGCCTCCAAACTATCAGCAGTCGCGCTAGAATCCTGCGCCTAAAATTTCTATTTGTTCTTTTAAATGATGGACTGAGGATTGAAAAACTCATTTGTTAACACCGTCTAATACCAGAAGCACTAGAGCGAAACACAGCCGACATTTAACCGAATATAGATTCCACACAGACACATTCAAGTACTCATTTTCCCCCAAGGAATCAGAGATTGGAACGCGTTACCAGATAACGTGGTTGCATGCAGAACCCTTGATGCTTTTATGTCGGCAGTATCAAGCCTGGACCATGTCTGAGCAGTGCCCGTATAACTTATCTATTGCGGTTTTCAGTCGGTCATTTTTGTGCGGATGTGCATGTTCTTTATACCATTCACCTATTGTCATCTTTATCCCCCAGCGTAAATTTTGGTTCAAAAAAATGGTATATTGTGTAATCTTGAATAGTGTACTACCGTAGCTTTCCTACATGGTTCTTATTTTTCATGTTTTACGTTTCCCTTCTGCAAATAGATTATTGTAAACGCGAAGTGTGCTTTGAATTTCTTTCTGGTATGTGCTATGTCATTGCTTTGTTTTAAACGCGAAGTGTGCTACGAAAGTTTAATTGACGTGTGCCATGTCATTGTTCTGGATATATCACCCAATTCCTGCAAAAACCTCCACTAAGAGGCTAGCAGTATGTTCTAAATAAATAAATAAATAATAAAAAAATATATACCGGGCTTAGACGGTTTTCGTCAAACCATAGAAAATCCGTCCAACCATAGATTTCGAAATTAAAGATTGTTGTATGCTCATTCTCACCACATGTGCAACGTCCAGTAGTGTAAAGCCACGTGTGCGGCCGCAGATCTTTGTCCTCCTTGGTCTCAACTCTGCCCAGCCGAATAGTATCATCGTCGATAGCGCAGCTGTTTTCAGGACGGCCGATACATGTTCTGAATCCAGCTCAATGGTCATGTTGATTCTGCAATAAAACGAGCAAGAACTTCAGCCTAGAAAACAAATCAACAAATGGCAGCAAACAAGTTATCTTATACACCATGTGCTCATGACAAAATTACGTAGAACATCTAAGGGAATATGCGGCCGTCTTGCGTACCTTTATTTAGGTTTAAGGTATAGGTTACGACTGCGTCACAATAATAAATGATTTTCTTTCAATTGTTTCTTTGCGATAGGGTTTCAGCAAAGGAACTCTTCGCTCTGGGGACTTGGCGGTATTGATGTAGGGAAAAGGAGACCAACTTTGATTATAAAAGTACAAGACGTAAAAAGCATATCTGCAGAGGAAAGACACAAAGGCTTATATGGCCTGAGTGCATCAGATATTTTAGTCGTATCGATTGGCTCATGTGCAGATACGACGCGAACTCAAATGCCCATATATGTATTCCGCGAAGCCCTACTAATGCAGCGGCAAAAACCTACTCTACAAGCTCTGAATCTTGCATGCGAATTCATTCGTTAACTAGCCACATAATGCGTGTGCTGTTGGAAATGTGATTTGAGAGTTCAACTTGGCGGGATGAACCATTAGCAGTTTAGAACGCTGTCTCACATTGGGCAAGTTTGTTCCCTCTACGTGCCGCAAAGGTACAAAAAGGTGTGAAAGGGACCGAGCTCGAAGACCTATTTTCTATGCTTGCGTGAGCAATACCTTTTAACGTAAACGTACATTGGACTGCTGGCTTCCAGACGGAATTGCACATGGAAGAAAGCCGTCGCTTCGGTGTGTAGGCCTCACCCCGACGGAAGCATAATACAAGCTGGGGGAGGGGGTGATTACTCCGGCGTGGTCCGGCGTCCTTCGTTTGGAGAAGTCATTGTGAAAAAACTCAGGGACCCTTTCACTCAAGCGCAAGACTTGAATGGCGAAGCTGTTGCAGGTGGGAATGTCTGAACACATAGTCAAGTCTCAGTATCATTGTTTCTTTGCATAGTTGCGGTAGGGCTGATCGTTGCGCGATTGTATGTTTCATCGAAGCGCTCAAGAAAAGGTGCGATAAACCTGCATACCCACACCTACAATCCTTTTTGTACATGTGCCATGATAGGTACAATGAGATAATAGTAAAATCTCGCAGTTTGAACTCCAACGGTGCGACATATCAGTTAGAATTAATAAAAGTTCCAACTAACGAAGGTTACGTACAAAATCAGTACAACACGATTCGGGAGCCATAGAGCATGCGAAGAACGGAATGCTTCCAGAAGTACGCCGGTGGAGCCTGGGTTTTATCCTGAAAGTTAAACGAAAGACAGCACTTTTTTTTCTAACGGGTGAATGTGTCGGAAGGCCTCGTTTTCGCGTATACTGCCAAATAGAAACACAGACGGGAACATTCTCTCCGGGCAATGCTCCCAAGCAATGACCGCTCTGACGTTTCGTCATCCATCGTGTTTGGCAGTGACAGGTACTATGGATTTAACCTCATAAATGAAGCCACCTCTCTGCACGCCCCACACCTTCACCTCGTTTCCAAATCAACATGCTCAGGAAAGAAACTGCTCCTCAAAAGGCCGCCATGGCTGTTTTAGATTGCTTTAACCCAATTTATCTTCTCTCTCTCTCTCTCTCTCTCTGCTGTTCTCTTCTTTCCGCTGGAGGCAGAGTCGCTTGTGCCGGAAGTGTGCACGCGTTTCTAGGCTCCCGCTGACGGCGCTATGGCACGTAGTTGGAATTATCCATTGGGGCACCTACTCGTGTTCGAATTTACGGGTATATAAACATGTACTTCAGGGGAGACCGGCTGTACTAAACCACACAATTTGGAATTAGCGACAATTCCGATATGTCGAAGTTCAAATTAACAAGCTTGCACCTTAGCATGGCCACATCCCCTTTCAAGTAAAAACTTGGCACAACCTCGAGTTCCTCTATGACACCTGCCATATCTGAAACTAATTTAGCCTTATTTCAACTGACTAAGTTTCTGAAGGCCATATTAAAAACAAGCGCTCAAAACTCAGTCTGAGGTCACTGCCATAAGCCCCACATTTTTTGGCGAATTTTAACTGTGCGTTATTCTTAGTCTGCAGTAAGTAGATAAAGAGTTGACAGAAGAAGACACAAAACAGCACAATAGTACGCAAAGGCGTTTTCTTATTAGCTTGCGCCTACTAAACAGCTGCCATTTTACCTAATAAGAGACGCGTTCATTCTTCAGAGATTGCAATTCGATCCGATAGTGATACACTTGAATGTAATAAATCTAAGCAATACGCAATTGGAATTATGACTTTTCTACGGTCGAGTAGTGCCGTAAGAGCTCAATAGGCTTCGGAATATCAGTGAATATTTGTATCTTCCGGAGCTTCGGAAAGTAAGTAACATTACAATAAAATACAATGATACTTAATAACGCTGTTCAAGTAGCATCGTTATTCGGCCGACAGCTTAAAGGTGAATACGATACCTTTGCATCCTTATGTATTGGGGACGATAACCAGTGCTCTCAGCGTCTGGAACTTTTTTTTCGGCACAAGAGCTACTCTCACACCATTTCTGCATGCTGTTAAAGATATCGTGTTTCTTATTTTTTGATACCACTGCTATAGCCCCTGCACTGCATCGGAGATTTTCAGTATATATCCTACCTAATCTGAGATGTATTCTGTATCTGTTCGGTACTCACATACGGGGCAGGAACTTGAAGGCTCACTGAATGGCTTCAACGAATGCTACTCCCTAAGCAATGAAACAGAGGATAAAAGGTGTAACATTAAGGAGAAAGAAGAAAGCGGAGTAGATCAGGGAACAAACGCGTGTTAAGGACATATTGGTAGACATGAGGAAAAAAATGGGTGTGGGCAGGGCATGTAATGCGAAGGGAACGTAAACGTTTGTCAATAAAGGTAAAAGAGTGGATCTTTAGAGAAAGGAAGAGCGCCGGGGGTGGCAAAAACTCAGATGGGCAGATGAGATCAAGACGTTTTTTTGGATAAATTGGTCGAAGTCACCACAGGATCGGGATAATTGGAGATCAAAGGGAGGCCTTTGCCCTGCAGTGGGCTTAGATAGGCTGCTGATGATTATTTTGATGACGATGATGAATTTCAGATGATATAACACACGCAACTTATTTGCGCTCAATTTCAATGCTTTGTGCTCTAGTCAAACATAGGAAATTTGCATTAGAGCACTACTCTCCACGTGTGGGAAAACTGTGTTGCTACGTATAGAGCATGGTTTCGGTATATTGCGATAAAGGATAACAAATTCGCTATTTTATATATCAAGCGAGTCGATGATACAGACTGAGGCAAGCTTGATGCAGCCTACGGTGATTTATTTAGCGCGTTCCCGTTTGTCCCTCGCCCTGTTCCTAGAAAGTGTTGCTAAAAGAAGTGCGTTAGTTTTTCTGTGGTTACCTGTGGAACGAGCGCTGTTACGAAAAAGGGGTTAGTGAAAAATCTGTTCATCATTCTCGTCTTGCGACAATGCCCTGTGGTTGTTGTGGCGCCTTCTGAAATTCTCCCTTTATCTTACAAAGAACCCGTTTCTGGGCTCATAAATCACCTCTTGTTTTTTATGCCCTGCACTAGGGGATTACAATATAACTGATTGGAGAGGGAAGTGCATTCCTTTCAGGCATGTTTCGCATGATCCTTGGCAGGGCACGGTCAAAATTTAAAGTGATGAAACCAAAATCATCTCTTCGAGACGGAAATTACGACCCCACCAACAATAAAGCTACAAATGTGCTTTGAAAGTTGCCTCGCCATTCTAAACTTTACGCGGCCGAAAGCCTTTGAGAACTCATCGACCGCACGCTCAGGTTAACTACCTTACCTATATAAAACAGAGTTTCGGATGGGCATTCTTCCGCCACCTTCGCGTCCGGTTACACTGGATCCTATTGTAAACGTTTACACCTGAGTGTGCCTTCTTTGATTGGAGAAATAAACGGTAGTTGGTGTGGAAAGTGCGTACTTTAACAATACGAATTGCAATGTGATCAAAAACGTATTGTGTATTAAAAAAGGCTGAGGTTTAGTTCAGGCATGACTTGAATTTGAATTCTAATTCATTTCGCACACAAATATATAGATGCGGTTACGTCCACGAGGCGTGAACAAATGATAAGGGTACGTCTCCTGACGAGGCCTTCGCTCCGGGACTGCAGATCGGAAAGCCGTGGATGCAATAAAAAAAAAAGAGAATAGGGCAAAAACTTTTTATACCACAGAAAACACACAGGCACCTTCACTGACCAACACTTCTTTTTGATCTTCCGAAAAATACCTGACCTTCGTTTTCTTGCTCGCCTTAAGGCAACCATTTCTTAACCGATGATTTTGATACCATTCAGGTTTTTGGTCGCCAAAACTGGCTGGTCACGCCATTTACTTCATGCTGAAAAACTGTCGGCCGTTACTGGCCACAGATCTTACGACTTGTTTTGTTGAAGCCGGATATTTAATTCCCTGCCCGAAGAACTTCGACCACGTCTAAGCTGTGTTTTCTTTTATGAATCGTTATATGCTCTTCCTTTCTCTCTCTCACTATAATATCCAGTTTTTATTGAACCTAAATATATTTGTACCTGTACACGAAAAAAAACGCTGCACGGCAATAAATTTATAATTTTCACCATCAATTTTTATGGTTTGTTCTTATGCAAGGTTTGACTTTCGATCAAAATCTTTTAATTGTTTGTGTGTTCCTTTTATTGAGCGCTCTGAATGCCTCTCCTATTACTCGTCGCAATATATGTCATGGTACAGTTACAAAATCTTCAGAGTATAAGTGTGCAAATGTGTTTCTTGTAATATAATTTTTTTGCATTCTCATTTATTATTTCAATTACTTTTAAGATACGGACACACAGAGCTCACCGTGCTTTTTAAGCTTTAATTACAAAGGTTGAATATACAACTGAAACTCGATTTTACGGAACCCGATTTTACGAATTTCCCGATTTAACGAACAAATTCGGATTCCCCCCGCAGTTGCCATTAGGTTTAATGTTTTTACGAACTCAAAATAGCGAAACAAACTTCCCCGTCGAAAGAGATTTATCGAAGCGTTCCCGAAAAAAGATGCCAGAAAAAGCGTTTTTTCACGTTTATGGCGTCTAGGATGTGTGGCAGTGTACTGTCAGCGCAGTGCAAGCACACGAGCGGGCAGTGTGCGGTTAGCTTGTGTTTTGGGCTCTTCAAGCCCACAACACGAGCAGGAAGAGGCATTGCCCAAGAGGCATCGCCCAGCGGCGACCTCTTCACGTCACCGTGAAGAAGTGGCCGCATATCAGAACTTTGACGACTTATTTACCGCCGACGCAGACGCGCACACTGACACAACGGAAGTTCTCGATGGCGAAAAGACAGTGCAGCTTGGTTCCGCCGCACAAGAGGAGTCTGAAGTGGGCCAGATGTGGTGTCGACACCGCAATGTCAGACAGTTTTGGGCTCTTTTTCCCCTCTCCTCTTTCAAAATCTCAAAAGAACAGAAAGATTCTCAAGATGCGAATGATTCGCACACTATCGAAGCTCCCTTGACCACACCACACCAGGTGATGGACGCCGTCGGCATTCCGAGGCAGTTTGCTGGGGTACGCCAGGGTGTCGAGAATGCCTTGACTTCACTGGCCAGGTACGAGAATTGTGTGCTCACGCTGCTCACAAAGGGCACGCAGGCGAAAATCACAAGCTTTTCACGATGCAATACATTTGTCGTTCTCTCGAATGAAATTAGTCGTTCTGTCGATTTTACGAAGTAACCGATTTAACAAAAAAAGCTGTGGGTCCAGGTGGCTTCGTTAAATCGAGGTTCAGCTGTATATTGCTACGGAGTGGCAGAACACAGGACAGAAACCATGGGAGATGCGACAGATGTATTCACGCCAATTACCAGTGTTCTATGTGAAAGCCCACGTAGGTAGTGGCCCGGCATAGCCTTCTAACATGACATGGGAATCACAGCTCTCTTCTTTGTCTCCCATACCACCACATCTCGCAAAAATTCACCTTCTCTGTCGAGGCCGCAGTTTCTGTACAGTTGGGGTGATGATTGGAAAGCAGGAAAAAAAGTACGGGCCAGACCATAGGCGGAGACTACGGGGCTCGGGAGCCCGAGCTTGGTCCTGTGGTTTCGGGGGGAGGGGGGTTCTCGGCGAGATCTGGGGAAGCTTATCCCTCCTTCCTTAGTTTCACAAGTGCCATATTTTATTAGCAGTTGACATTTTATTGGAGTTGTCTCCAGCTTTTCGCTCAAAATTTTATTCAGCCCTAAAGCTGACTGAATCATTGATTGGCGCAGACGTGAATGGCTTACTTTCATGCTTTCTATTTGCTTCTTCGAATTCTTACTATAAGCAAGGGCACTACAAGCATGTACGAATGTATGTATGTATGTATGTATGTATGTATGTATGTATGTATGTATGTATGTATGTATGTATGTATGTATGTATGTATGTATGTATGTATGTATGAACGTATGAATGTATGTATGTATGAATGTATGTTGCAGGAATGAATGTATGTATATATCTACCCCGCACGGGGCACCTTGAGTATTCTTGGTGAAGGTATTGGCGACACCGCGGACCCCGAGCACCCAAACATGAGCTGTATCTAACCGTGGCAATGTGTTTATATGTGGAGGGTGAGAAACCACGAACGGTGGCCGTCGGAGCCCAGATCAAGCTCCGGCAGATGGGCCCTCTGTCTCTTTACCAGGCAGGGAGCTCCGGGACCTCTCTCGGTATATGGGTAACCGCAGCAAAGAAAGTACCCCCGTCTCCTGCTTTTATACAATAGCATATGGTACTTTCTCCCCCCCCCCCCAAAAAAAATGTGATCGGTCCCTGAAAAGGGCCGCGCGGAAGTTTCTTTGACTTCGTTGCCTTCGATCTGTCTTTCAAAGCCTGATAACTTCTCGCTCTTTTTGATAATGGAATCCCTGGATAAGTCAAAACCCATCACCTCGCAGCCTGTCTTTCTGATTTCCAAGTTCCTCGAAAGCCTTATCGGGAAGTCGTACCGGGCTAAAAAACTCACAACGGGAGAAGTTTTGATTGAAGTAGACAGCAAAGAACAATCCTCTAACCTCCTCAATCAAACGCGCATGGTTGATGTTGACATCAAGATCACGCCCCATCGCAGCCTCAATAGCTGCCAGGGCGTTATCTCTGATCGGTAGCTAATAAATGAGACTGAAGCAGATCTACTCGAGGGCCTCCAGGATCAGGGCGTTACAGCAGCGAGGCGAATCACCATACGCGAAATTGATCAAATAATTCCAACAAAGGACAGAGTCTTGACGTTTGACCGCTCAATACTTCCTGAGTCGGCCAACGCACGTTTAATAAAATGTCCGATCCGACCCTACGAGCCAACCTCACGGCGCTGCTTATAGTGTCAGCGGTTTGTCCATGGCACAGCCTAATGCCGTGGTAAACTGACTGGCACAAAATGTGCAGCACATGATCATCTAACTGACAATTGTGCAACCTACAGCTTCACGTGTTGGAACTGTAAGGGACCGCACACTGCCTATTCTAGGAGTTGTGACAAGTTCAAGCAGGAAAAAAAATTATTGCCTTAAAAGTCAACGAGAAGATCACCTTCCCAGAGGTGCGAAAGAGGTTCGCCTCTTTACGCCTAGGAAGGTACGCCGATGCGGCTCGCCGGGTGGCGGAGCGGCGTCTGCTTTTGGCGGGGACCCAGTACCGCGATTCAAACTTGGTCCCGCCGCCCCCCCCCCCCCCCCCCCCCTAGGGTTGCCCCGGGCAGTCCAACCTGCCTCTGCACTGCTCCCTCAGCCAGTAACGGCTGGGGTGGCAACCACGCCTTTTGGGGATAACGCTGCGTCCTCTCCACCGGCCAAAAGCACACGCGAAGGCACGGAGGAAATAGAGACAGAGGCACCTGCGGCAGTTCCCACCCCCGCCGCCCCGCATCTGCCAGCGGGGGCGCTCCTGACGCCTTCGGCGGTCGCGGCTCCAAGGAAGGGCACCGGGAAGGGTGCCAAGTCTAAGGGATCCGGTCCACCGGCTACACCACACAAATCTGATGATGAGATGAATGTGGGACCTTTCCTGTCTGCTTTGCAGCGGAAAGAGTGCTACCCTCACCCAAACCTCCAGAGAATTTTGAAAAACTCCTCCCAAGAGTCCAAGCACCGAAAGACCTTACATAAAGAGTCACACTCTAGTAGCTCTGAACACTTAATAATGGGAAGAGAAAATATGGTTTATTGACCCGCCGCGGTGGCTCAGTGGTTAAGGCGTTGCGCTGCTGAGCACGAGGTCGTGGGTTCGATTCTTGGCCGGGGTGGCCGCTTTTCTGATGGAGGCAAAAAGCAAAAACGCCCTTGTGTTCGAGATTTCGGCGCACGTTAAAAATCCCCACGTGGTCAAAATTAATGGAGCCCTCCACTACGGCATGCCTCATCGCCTTCGTTGCGTCGGCGTGTTAAACACTACACTCAATCAAAATATGGTTCACTGGAACTGCAGAGGCCTTCTCAATAATTTTGACGACGTGTACGAAATTCTGCATGATAATCAGCCAAGTTTATTGTGCGTCCAAGGAACACATTTGAATTCCAAACAAGCAAGTTTCTTGAATAGTTACCAGGTATACAGAAAGGACAGGGACGATTGCACACGCGCTTCTGGCAGTGTGGCCATAATCGCCCGGAAATTCGTTTCAGGCTACTGTCAATCCAGTTATGGGATTATTACAGGAGTGGAGTCACATTGTAAAAACAAACAATACACAGATAAAAATACATGTTGCTAGCACTTGGAATTTCAAGCATATATCACAGACGTAGTGCGAAATTCGGCGCAGTTAAAGGCAATGAATATTCATAAATATAAACAACGGTTGAATTCCTGGGGCAAATGACAAGCATAATAAAAACAAATACAAAAGGTAATTGCACAGACATAGAATTAAAACTTGCGGCATCGTCAACTCAAGAAATCATGGCTACATAAAAGTCATCACAGATTCACTCGCTCGAATAACAAATTTTTCAACTGTCGTCTGTGTCAACACAGTGCGGTGCAGTGCATTCCAGGCACGTATGGTTCGTGGAAAAAAAGAGTGGCCAACACAGGGGGGTGCAGTGCATTCCAGGCGCATATGGCTCGTTGAAAAAAACAGTGGCCAAAAATCCTTAGCATGCCACCCTGTCACTTTGAACACTGTCCTTGAAGCTGTAGAAGTCCGCACATTATTTAACAGGTTGATAACGGTATGCTCCATATATATTCCTCCTGATCTTGCAGTTTCGAGCTCCGACTTCGAGGCGCTGGTTGACCAGCCACCCGAGCCATACGTCCTCACAAGCGACGTTGATGCGCACAATTCTCTTTAGGGCTCTTGCACGGATGCGCGAGGTTACCTGATAGAAGAATTCCTTACACCTTCAGGAGCATGCTTTTTCAACAAGAAACAGCTTACATACCATAACTTTGGACACAATGTATACTCATTTCTTGTCTTGGCTATTCGTTCTCTAATTCTCTTTCCTTGCCTTGAGTAGGATGTGGGCACGGACCCATATGCTCGTGACCACTTCCAAAACCCACTAACATATATAGGTTAAGGCCCACGCAGTCCATCTTCCCAGAACAGGTTCAATGAAGCAAGAGCTAACTGGAATACATTTACAGAGACATCGAAACTACAACACACATTCAAAGGATACCTACACGTTGGAGAAGCTACCCAACTCCTGAAGGCGCACATCATTCGACGCCACCGAAAAGTCCATTCGCCACGCCTCTGGTGTCCTGCGCCACCAGAGGAGGCCGTGGTGGAATGAAGAGTGTAGGCGGGCGCGAGAGGCCCAGAACAAGGCGTCGGGTATCCTTCGTCAGTACACCACGTCAGGAAACCTCGTTTTGTTCAAAAGGGCAAAAGCGTTAGGAAATCGCGTGCGCCGTGAGGCAAAACGAGATAGTTGGCGCTCACTTATAATATCAATAAACTCCTACACCGACACAGGAAAGTATGGACAAAAAATTGGGCCCATCTCCCCGCGAGGGGGACTCGAGTAAATGCGTCGCATAGGGGGTGGGTGTATTGCGTTAACGTTTAGTGTTTGGGGAGTTGGTGGTAGTGAATGCGTTGTATCAGCAGCTTCTTCACGTAGTTTGAATGAGTCAAGGATATAAGGCGCGTTCGTAGCCTTTGATTCTGTGTCGGTTTTGTGGCGCAGTGGGAAGAGCACCATGTACCTCGCCTTGCGCCCACAGGTAGTGAATGCGTTGTATCAGCAGCTTCTTGACGTAGTTTCAAGGAGTCAAGGATATAAGGCGCGTTCGTAGCCTTTGACTCTGTGTCGGCTTTGTGGCGCAGTGGGTAGAGCACCATGTACATTGCGTTCCGCTGGCAGGGTCGTGGGATCGAAACCAGCCGTCGATAAGTATTATTTTTTTATATACTGTAGGGGGAGGGGTGCGGACCGGTTGTTGAGAGCGAGGAGGGTAGCGTGATGCGGGAGAGGAGTAGTGGGGGAGAGGGCGCACCTGCGCGCTGAGCTGTTGCGGACGGACGGCGGACGCTACATGTGAGTTAAAGAAATGCTCTGCATTTAAAATACGCAAAATAAAAGGACAACAGACACACAGCCTGCCCCTGGTTAGTAGAACAGGGGACACACTGGAAGACCAGGATAACATGGTCGCACAACACTTCCAAAGCGTGTTCAGCCCAGCCCAGCACATTACCCTAACACTTTCATGCAACACAAAAGATCTGCAGAGAAAAAGCCCTAACATGACAAAGACAAATCCAAAACTTCTTACAACTCTGAATTCACACTCTATGAGTTAAGGGCTGCCCTGAGCTTGTGCAAACCTTCCGCTCTAGGCGCAGATAAAATACATATACCATGATACAACACCTACACTGAGACACTCTTGAGATACTAATACACCTATACAACAAAATATGGCTTTCGAGGCAGCTTTCATTGTCTTGGATGGAGGCCATTGTTGTGACTTTGCTGAAGGAAGGGAAGGACCCTTCATCTTCTGCTCGCCATCGACCCATTGCCCTGACCAGCTGCCTGTGCACGCTTCTCGAGAAGATGATCAACAGGAGACTCATGTAATTCTTAGAGTACAATGGTCTTCGCGAGAGCTGCCAGGCTGGCTTCAGAGCGGGGAGATCCACGAGTGATCAACTGGTTGCGTTGGAATTATATATAAAAGATGCCTTCTTTCACAAACAGTTTTTTCTTACGTTGTTTTTGACGTTGAGAAGGCCTATGACACTGCATCGCGTTACGGCATACTTAGTGACCTCAAGGCATTCGGTCTTTCGGGTAAGATGTAAATACCGTTATTGGTTACTTGTCGGAGACAACCTTTCGCGTAAGAGTCGGTAGTGCACTTTCAAAAGTTCCCGTGCAAAAATGGCGTGCCGCGAGATGGAGTGTTGAGCTGCACTGTTTTCACAATTAAAATGAACACTTTTCCGAAGGAATTGCCACCTTAACTCTAATATTCTATGTATGTCGATGACGCCCAGATATCCATTAAATCATATAATTTATCAATCTGCGAACGTCACGTCCAGCTGGGCGTCAACTTGCCGGCTGGGCAGACAAGAATGTGTTTCGACTGAATCCTGCAAAAATCTATTGCGTTTTGTTCTCCAGGAAGCGTGGGGCTCATCCGGACCCAGACATTACTTTGCATGGTGTGTCACTTCTTGTGAACAAGAAGCACAAGTTTTTAGGTGCTGTGTTTGACCACAAACTCACGTTCAGTCTTCAAAAAAAGCAACTGAAACATATGTCTCAAAACAATGCATATGCTTTAGGTCCTCTCACACCAACGCTATGGTGACGACAAAGAACTCCTGCTACGCCTGTATACGTCTTTGGGTTCGTCTCGTTTGGACTATGGCAGTTTGATGTATGGGACGGCGACAAAAACAGCGCTAAGAATGCTCGACTCAGTGCTACACTTGGGGCTTCGCCTTGCGTTGCGTGCTTTTCGCACTAGCCCTGTCCAAAGTTTGTATGTAGAGTGTAACAAGTCCTGCCTTGAGGACCAACGAACGTACATAGACCTGCTCTATGCTTTGGAAATTTCATCGTTGAATGACCATCCCTTCAAAACAGCTTTTAATGACACATGGATGGCTAGACAGGATACTAGTAAACTCTCCCAGGAGACGAAAGATCTAATTAGGAAACGGCAAACTATGACAACCTCCACCCCAGCTGACATCATAAAACTAGCGGAGCTTTCGAAGTTAATCAATCAGCGTCAGACAGCTGACGTAGGGAAGTATAATATGAAGATAATCAAATACGCTGTAAAAAACGAAGGTAGCCTGAAAGTAGTGAAAAGGCGTCTTAGCGTGAAGAAAAATCAGATATATGCACTTAAAGACAAGCGAGACAGTGCCCTCACAAATAGGGATGAAATAGTCACAGTAGCCGAGGAGTTCAATACGGATCTCCACAGCAGCCGTGACATCCAGGATAATGCCGAACGAGAAGGTAGTTCAGAGGAAATAGGCATCCCACCAGTAATGACCGAAGAAGTAATGAAGGCTTTAACAGAAATAAAAATTGGCAAAGCAACTGGCTAGTATCAAAACACAGGAGACCTCTTGAATGATGGAGGAGAAATTGTACTTGAAAAGCTTGCAAACCTGTATAGGAAACGCCTCATGACCGCAAGCGTACCGGAGTCTTAGAAGAATGTGAACATCATCCTAATCGATAACAAAGGTGACATGAAGGACTTGAAAATATACAGGCCGATCAGTTTACTGTCAGTCGTCTGCAAGGTACTTACCAAGGTAATCACTAACAGAAATTCTTGAACCTAAAGAACAAGCAGGGTTCCGTAAAGGCTATTCAACAATGAACCATATTCACAAGATCAATCAGGTGATAGAGGACTGCGCTGAATTTACTGAACCCCTATATATAGCCTTAATACGTTATAAGAAAGCATGTGACTCGGTCAAAACCTCACCAATCATTCAGGAATTACGGAAGCAGGGGGTAGATTGCAATTATGCAAGAATACTAGAATACATCTACAATGGCTCCACAGCTACCATCATCTTTTATAAGCAGAGCTGTAAAATACCGATAGGGACTGGCGTCAGAAAAGGAGACAAAAGTCTCCAATGGTATTCACAGCATGTTTACAAGAAGTATTAAGAACGTTGGATTGGGAACTGGTGAAAGTAATGGTTAATGGAGAATACCTCAGTAACCCCAAATTTGCTGATGACATTGCCTTGCTAAGAAACTTGGGAGACGAATTGCAAAGCATCCTTTCCACACTGGACAAACAGAGTAGAACCATAGGCCTGAAAATTAATATGCAGAAAACCAAAGTGATGATCTCGGGACAGCACAGCGGTTTGAGATACGTGGCGAGGCAGTGGAAGTGGTAAGCGAAGATATTGCCGCGAATCATGTATGGGCTTGTTTATTTATTGTTTGCTTACTGCCCTGCCACGCTTGGCTCGGTTCTCTGTGTCACAAGCGAAGCGCGTCTTTCATTCTTTATTTTTATGCCGCACGGGCTATCTCATTCAGATGAGCATACTATTTCGCCCCAACGTCACTTACCCAGAATAATCTTCTTTGATATACATAGTTCTGGATGTAAATCGACGGTACCAGAAACACTCGCGCTGAAAGATAAAAGGCTGCAGAGCAGACGACACGGCATTCCAATCCCCGGAGCTGGCCTGTACACTTCACTTTGTTGACTGCTGCTTAGCCGCCTACGCATCATTTGATTTGTTAGGGGAGCACAAGTTCGCGCTAATAAACTTGTTTTCCTTGAATACAACTCCGTCGTCTTTGACTTCATGACATCTGGTGGCAGTGCTGGGTAAATGCACTCTAAGGCCTCGTCAAGCCGACAAGCAAGCCCCACTCGTGTCAGCCGCCGACAGCAAGGTCTTCAGCCGGAGTTTCGACCACTTCCGGTTAAAGGGAAGAAAGAACACGTCGTGACCATCACAATGATCAACGAAGGCACCATGGCCAGCGCTACCAATCCTGCCCTCGTTCTTCAGCAGCCCAGGGAGCCCCCATCTTTCGATGGATCACCTTCGGATGATCCCAAAGACTGGTTGGAGCAAGTCGAATGGTTCAGGCTGTTTAACCGATGGGACGACGCGGAGACACAGAGGCAAGTGTTCTTCTACCTTGAAGATTCAGCACGGATATGGTTCCAGAACAATGAAAGCTCCATAGAATCTTGAAACGAATCCAGGACGCAATTTTTAACGACGTTCACCAGAGTTGGGCGAAAAGAGCGGGCCGAAGTGTTGCTACAGACGCGGACACAACACCCTAACGAATGCATTGTTGTATTCGTCGAAGGATGAAAAGACTTTCCAGGCTAGCTGATCCTTGCAGGTGGAAGAAAAGAAGTTACGCTTGTTAATGGGCGGTGTTAAGGATGATCTGTTTGCCGGAATTGTCCGCAGTCCGGCGAAAACCGTCGCCGAATTCATGACCGAAGCCAGCACAACTGAAAAGGCCTTTGAAATGCGTGCTAAGCAGTACGACCGCACTTTTGTCGGCACGGCCAATGCGAACTACGTCGACAGCATGCGAATTCTGGCTGATAGTCTACGTGCGTTTATCCCCGCAATAGTTAGGGAGGAGCTGCAGAAACTTCTCCCAACGCCGCCGACTCTACAAGTCGCTTCTTTTACTGACGTCATTAGATAAGAAGTGCAGCAAGCGCCGGGAACTTCAGCGACGTAAGAAGCACCCCGTGAGCCGCAAGCGATGGCCTACGTGGCTGCTGTCCGTCGTTCTCGCCCATCTGTGACCTATCGTGACGAGGCTCTGTACCGTCGTCCCCTGTCGCCGGCCCGACCACCTGCGGTACAACCTCCCGCCCCAAAGAAGACCGACGTGTGGCGAACGCTCGACAATCGTCGGCTGTGCTACGACTGCGGAGAGGCCGACCACATCTACCGTTGTTGCTCCTACAAGAGGCTCGCTTTCTCCGTCGACGCACCACGCCCCCGACCCGGCCAGATCCCATGCTTATTCGAAGAACACATGTGCAACACAAACCGTGTACCAGCCCGTTTCAACCGTTCGCCATCGTCCTACCCATACCAGTCACCGAACCGCTGTAGCAATGCTGAGTTCGCACGTGGAAGGTTCCCCAGCGTACGCCGGGGAAAATAAAAGCAGCAACTTCTGGAGGTGAAGTTGCAACACGGCGGAAAAATGAAAACCTTCCCATGACGCAACGACTCGCCCAAGACCATGATTAATGACATGACCTTAGCCCGACGACCTGATATAATCCGGACGTGACTCCCGAACACGAATACAACGATACGGCACGATTCGTACTGGACATGACCAAGCCTGCCGCCGAGAAAAAGACCATAACGACGACGCGCAGTGCCCAAGAATCAAGACGCGCAAGCAGAGATAGTACACCCCGACTCATCCAGAACTCTAGGAAGGCGGTGTCTGACGTCCAGTTGTCCATCGGCGGCTTTGACGTAGTCGCCCTCAGAGACAGGGGAGCGGACTACTCGGTGATGAGCGGATCATTCGCGTGTAAGCTGAAGAAAGCTACGACCAATTGGGACGGTCCGCATATACGCACCACAGGAGGCCATCTCGTAACGCTAAATAGAACGTGCACATCACACGCCACCATAGACAGCACGACGTACCCTGCTGCACTCGCAATTTTGCCTTACTGCTGCCGTGACGCAATTCTTAGAATGGACTCTCACTGACAACGGTGCCATAATCGATCTGCAGACCAAGTCGATAGCGTTTTCCCGACCAACGGGACAGTCACCATACGGCGTCTCTTCACACGAGCGGGAAGTCATCCGGCCTCATGTCGACGACACGCTCAGCGACGACATTATACAGCCATCGAAAAGCCCCTGGGCTGCACCGTTCGTACTTGTAAAGACAAATGACGGTACATTAGGTTCTGCGTTGGCTACCATCGACTGAACAAAATCACCAAAAAGGACGTGTACCTCCTGCCACAAATCGACGGCGCCCTCGACCACCTCTGCCATGCCAAGTATCCATCGATGTATCTGACGACCGGCTACTGGCAAATTGAAGTGGACGAGAGAGACCGCAAAAAGACTGCATATATAACCCCGGACAGCGAGTTCACGGCGAGGCCGTTTGGCCTGTGTACGACGCAAGCAACGTTTCAAAGAGTCATGGACACTGCTAGCTGGCCTGAAGTGGCACACCGTCCTCGTATACCTCGACGACGTTGTGGTATTCGCCCGTACTTTCTTCGAACACTTTGCAAGGCCATTCGTCTGTACTCGACCAAGATCTGTACTCGAGGCCATTCGTAGGTCGGTTTTAACGCTTAAGCCTGAAAAGTGCTATTTCGCACACGAGGAGATCACGTTGTTGGGCCACGTCGTCAACGCCGCGGGAGTCCTAGCTGACCCGGCAAAAACATCAGCCATTGCGAACTTACCAAGGGCGCAAGATAAGAAGAGCGAGCAAAGATTTGTCGGACAGTGCGCATACTACCGGCGCTGCGTCACAAACTTCGCTGGAATTGCATAGCCACTCACACGCTTGACGAAGATAGCGCCCCTTTCAGCAGGGAAAATGCCCAAGAAACATCCTTCTGCGAGCTGCAACAATGCCTGCAAAGCCCGCCGGTGCTCGTACATTTCGACGGAAACGCCGAAACGGACATGCACACGGACGCCAGTGATATAGGCTTGGGTGCCGTGCTCGTACAGAAGCAAAGCGGGTGCGAGAAAGTAATCGCCTATGCCAGCCTTGGTCTGTCCAAAGAAGAAAGAAACTACTCAGCCTCTGAGAAAGAGTGCGTCACGATTATATGGGCATTTCAAAATTTCGCCCATACGTGTATGGAAGACCATTGAAGGTTGTGACAGACCACCATGCGCTGTGTTGGCTCGCCTTTTTGAAGGACCCCTCTGGCCGTCTTACTAGGTGGAGCTTGCGCCTGCAAGAATTCGACGTTATAGTAGTCTATAAATCCGGCAGGAAACACTCTGACACCGACTGACTGTCCCGTGCCCCCGTCGACCCACCACCGCAAGACTCCGATGAAGATAGCGCGTTCTTCGGAGTCGTGACTGAGAGCGACCTTGCCGCCCAGCAGCGTGCCGACCTCGACCTTCGCGTCATGATCGACTACCACCAAGGATGCAACGGCGCTGTGCCGAGGGCCTTCAAACACAACTTACCTGCATTCAGCCTGAAAAAGTCCGTCCTCGTGAAGAAGAATTTCAGCCCCGGGACGAGAGCGAATTATCTTCTTGTCAACCCGGTAGATCTTTGTGACGAAGTTTTGGAAGCGTGCCACGACGACCCGTCTTCCGGACATCTCGGCACAGCTCGCACAATTGCGCAAATCAAGATGAAGTACTACCGGCCCCGCCTTGCACCTGACGTCACCCACTACGTCACCCACTGGTCTACAATGTTTCGCATGTACATCGACGGTTCCAGAAACACTCGCGCCAAAAGATAAAAGCCTCCAGAGCAGACGCCGCGGCATTCGAATCGCCGGAGCTCGCCTGCACACGTCACTTTGTTGACTTCTGCTTCTCCACCTGTGTATTCTTTGACTTGTCAGGGGAGCACAAGTTAGCTTCAATAAACTTGTTTTTCTTTAAGACAACTGCGTCGACGCTGACTTCGTGACAATATCTATTTAGGCCAAGTTGTAACCCTGGATCACAACCATGAGGCACAGATAATTAGAAGGATAGGAATGAGGTGGAGTGCATGCGGCAGATATTCTCGGATAATGAATGGCAGCCTACCATTTTCCCTGAAGAAGTAAGTGTATGACAGCTGCATCTTACCTGTACTTACCTGTGTGGCAGAAACTTGGAGGCTCACCAAGAGGGTTCAGCTTAAATTGAGAACGACTCAGCGGGAAATGGAGCCGAAGATGATAGATGTAACATTAGGGACAAGAAGAGAGCGGAGCGGGTCAGGGAAAAAACGCGTGTTAAGGATATATCAGTAGAAATTAAGAAGGAATTGACGTTGGCAGGGCATGCAATGCGAAGGCAAGACAACCGTTGGTCATTAAGTGTAACAGAGTGCATCCCTAGAGAAGGCAAGCGGGTCAGAGGTTGGAAGAACGTTAGATGGGCAGATGAGATCAAGAAGTTTGCGGGGTAAATTGGTCGTTGTTAGCACAGAACCGGGGTAATTAGAGAATAATTAAAAATGCCTTCGCCCTGCAGTGGACTTAGATAGGCTGGTGACGATGCTGATGATGATGAAGGAGATGATGATGAAGAATGACACATCCCCATCTCCACTGTTTGTAAATCGCCCGTCCGTTTCTTTGCCGTTCTCACTTAGGGTGAGGCAAGAAGCTTCTGGTTTCAAGATCTCCTTCTTTAGACATTTACACATCTCGTTTTACTGATGTTTTACCACCCTGGCAGCTTCAACCTGTATCTTGTGACTTGTCCTTCCTGAAAAGTGCTAAAACCGGGGTACCGCAAACGGCTATTTTGCAGCACTCCTTGTCCTTGCAGTATAAGTATTAATGCGCAGAATTTTTTAGTGACGCATCAAAAACAGCAACCATGGTGTACTGCGCTGTTCATGAGCCAAATTTAAATGCATGCAAAACCATGAGCACATACACCACAATTTACTAAGCTGAAGCATATGGCATCTTTTTCATTGCACAACGCATTCTTGAACACAAAATTCCAAAGTGCATCATTTATACGGATTTCTTGATTGTTGGGCGCTCATTGGCATCACACAAGCAACGCAAAAACAGAATTGCCAATGTGGTCCTCAACACTGTCGTGTGCGCAACACTCAAAACTATTTTGACCCAAAAACTCTTCTGGTCTTGTGCTGGGTTCCAGGCCACGCTAGAATCGCTTTCAATGAGGTTGCTGATTAGAGGGCCGCTGCCGCCGCACTCAGGAACACAGTAAACATAACAACACTACCACACACTGACCTCAAGCCACAAATCCGACATCTTCGTAACAAATGGCAAGCGCAGTGGAACGAACAAAGAGATAACAATTTGAGGTAATAAAACCATACTTGGGACAATAGGCTACTGACTCACGCAACAGATTCACTGAGGTTGCCTTATGCAAATTGCGGATAGACCACCCACATGCAACACACTCGCACCTGCTCACTGGATCTCCGAGACCCATTTGCAGTGGGTGAGGAAAGGCCCTATCCGTAATCCAAGGCACTAGATCCGTAATCCGTAATCCAGATACAATGCAAGGCACTAGAAACAACACGACACAAACACTTTGCACAACTATACAGACAACACATTCCACTACACCCATTATACTTTTTAGGGGATGACCCCATAATTACCCACAAGTGTACTCTTCAGTTTCTTAGCGATGTCAAGTTTTTACACCTGAATACTTACCACCCATCGTGAAACCCTGGCTACACAGTCATCTTCATTGTCTTTTATGTCATTTCGCGTATATTTAGGTTAAATATTTTACACTTACTATCACTTCGTCCTCATAAAACAACTCTTCCTTGGTGCTCTTTGACCTTAGTCGGCCTTGCGTCAAAACACACAACCAGCATCATCATCATTGTATGGCTGTATACATGAATGTCTGTGTGTATGAATGAATGTAGGTATGTATGTATGTATGTATGTAAAATGTATGTATGTATGTATGTATGTATGTATGTATGTATGTATGTATGTATGTATGTATGATTTTACCGTCCACATCATCATGGGCTGCAAGTCCGGGGCGGGGCTCTGTCCCCCCAGAAATGAAAACTCTCCGCCCATTGGCCCGCCCATTATGTGGAAGTGGCAGGAAAGCGAAGCTTTGTACACCGCCTACAACAGGTGACTGCGATCCGCTCGCGCTATCAATGGTTACAATACCTATAGCACGTTCATTATAACTTTAGTTAAGCAGGACATTCAGAACGGCCTTATGATCGGTGTTATACGCACTAAGACTTAGTGTAGTCACCGCGTATATCATTCGTGAACATTGAGCCCATGAACATTCCACGGATGGCTGTATGTTGTTTGCTAGCGATGTTGGACACGAGTCCAAGCATTTTGCGAACAAAATGAATGAAACAGTCGTGGGTGGAGCGCACAGCTGCGTGAGAGGTCGCGTGGCGCTCTCTTGTGGACTTCATCGCGAATGCAGGGGTAAACCCGCAGAAGTGCTTGTAAGACCGTCTTTGCTGGAATTACTTGAGATCAGTGCGCACTTCAATACCTAGGTGTACCTTGGCACCAAATACGAAACACCGGTCCGCGTTGGCCATTGGCACTCCAAAAAGTGAAGCAATCATCTGAGGCATGGATGGGGCGAGAAGTTTCTGAGTTTGCGCGTGCGCAGATTTGTAATGTCTTCCTCCCTGCAAAGCTTGTTCATGTCCTGCAAGTATTTCATTGTGCGCGTTCTAAAGTACAAGCTCTACATGGAGTATTTCCGACATTTGTGTGCGGCTTCATTGGGTACCTATGCGTAGGGGCAATTTGTTTCATTCATTAGTGCCTGGGGGTTCTGGGCAGACACATTTGTTTGTACACCAACTTCTACCTAGGCTTTCTTCTATAAAGGGGCGCATCATCCACTTCTGCTAAATGTTATTCAACAGCGAATAAGTTTTCATTTACATTTATTGTTTGTTTCCACGGGTGAAGTTAGTACGAAGCCGCCTTGGGGCTTTTAAAGGAGGTGGCCGACACCCTTCATTTTCTTACTTAGAGGTCTGCCCCGCAATATGTGTTCACCCTTTCCAGAAAGGCTATGACGATCTCTTTATTAGAGAGTCTGTTCTCAGGGCCGGTTTATTGGCAGTCTTTACATTCGCCACCATAAGGACAGTGTTTTGAAGTGTGTCACACGTATGTGTCTTCCGCCAAATACAAAAACCTTTTTCTTTAAGCTGCATACATCAACACTTCCAGTCAAAACATGGTTGCGCAAGGAAGGAATGTCCGTTAATTTTTCTGAAAATTGTCGTTTATGCAATCAACCTGAAACCATTAATCATTGTTCTATTTTGTGCCGGATTGTGGTGTTTTTCTGGGATGTGTTGCAACAAACTTTTAAAAAGGACGGGGACATTGCGTCTTATACTATTCGCTTCTTGCCTTCTCAAGATGTTAGTGGAGTGCCTATTACATATTTGTTGTGATGGGATTGTATAGCTTGTGGAAGTGCCGCATGACGGACAGGCACGCGGAACCCAATCGCCCGACGAAGTTCAATTTTCGGGAGCAGGCTGCGTTGGTGCGGAGCATTTATACGGCGCAAAGTGACCCACCAGAATGGCTGCATCTGTTGTTTGAAAACAGCGCGGAAGACGGGAAGGAGCAAGTAATAGACGACACAAGCGCTGTTATTACTATTACTTGCTCCGTCTATTACTTGCTCCGTCCCGTCTTCCGCGCTGTTTTCAAACGTTATGATGTACCAGCAAGTCCTTCAGTTCACCCTTTTGCATCTGTTGGGCGGGTGTGTCTGCTTGTCGGAGTTTTGAGGGACGGCTTATTTCAGCTGCAGTGATGTGCATCTTCTTGAATGAGTCATAGACTATCTAGGCTGTAATAAGAGCAGTTTTCTATGCAGTAAATAAATTGTTCTCGTAGATCACTTGGCAAGACCACGGGCACTCGCTCCGCTTATCTACTCCGTCCAGGTTTGATTCCTGGCGGTGCCAAATTTTTTTTTTATTTGTTCACGAGTCTTTTACTGACGGGTACAGTCGCGACAGAACCCCTGGCATGGATAGTGACAAAGCGTTGCTTTAAATACAGTGCAGACGCCTTTTCCACACCGCATTATGATGATGGTCCTGCTGGATTTTTTCCCTAAACACCACTGCTCACCAGAGAAATGAAGCAACGTTTAAATCCTGTACACGCGCAGGCAAACTGGACAGGGGAATTCTACGGTCGTCTGGTGATGGCGTGGCTTTACACGTCTCCTCCGGTTCAGGTGCGTCATAGGCTAGAGTATGGGGGTTGGGAGTGGTTGCGTCCGTGGCTCACTGGGGCTGAAGCGCGCCAACGCCATTGACGACCCCATCCTTGGCGCATCCACTACCGAGGATGAGACTATGAGGACATTTGCCCGAAACAAAGCAAAAAACCATGGCGCTGCAGCTGGAGATGCTTATGTGGGGCATGGACATGCCACCAATGGCTGGCGTAATTGCTGCCAGGAGCTTGACGATGCGATACAGGCTGTCTCATCAGGACTGCGTGTAGGTGTTCTTGGAGATTAGCACTCAGGGCCAAGATGCGCTTCCTGATATCAGTCAAAGCACCATAAACCACGCCGTCCACTTTTACATCAGGCCAATTGCGTCTGGTAATCACAGTAAAAGCAGGAATTTCGGCCCTTCTCTGAAATGGCATAAGCATTTGGTAGACGTCCGATGCCGGTTGTCTGTTGTTCGGCGAGAAGGAGCTGCGGGGTGGTGGAGAGATACACTGTGGGTACTGTAAAAATGACCAGCCACCGAATCACTTCTGAAGAAACGGGGTGTTTTGCATTGCCTGCTGGTAGCCAGATGCGCAGCGACGGAGTGCCTGATCGGGAATTCGCAGGTGCAGACGTTTTCAGAGGAAGAAAACGAGCGGCCCCGGCAGTATCCCGCTTATAATTCGGTCATCGGACGTTTTCCATGTCGCCGTTTAACTTAAAGAAGGCGCTGGCGCTCGACGCCAATATTGGGAGGGGATTGGACGTGTCCATAGCAGTCTCTTGAAGCGGATTGCGGGAGCTAATGTACCATCGACAGGATGGCGCGGTAGCGTCCAGTGGTGG
Organism: Haemaphysalis longicornis; assembly: GCF_048455015.1. Lineage (NCBI taxonomy): Eukaryota > Metazoa > Arthropoda > Arachnida > Ixodida > Ixodidae > Haemaphysalis > Haemaphysalis longicornis. The sequence continues at coordinate 39,094,294 of NW_027526204.1, forward strand.
GTTAGGGGCCATTGCCGCAGTTTCGTCGAACACAACGACGTGTATAACCGAGATCGCCGGAAGGTTTTAATTAGATACGGTGTGCTGATCGGTGCCCAGGGACATTGCCTTTTTCTCCCGTATACAATGCAGGTCGCTCTTTCCGCCGTTGTCTTTTGAGAGGTTAACGCGATATCAATAACGGTGCCTCACACGAACGCGTGGGAGCAGTATCAGGAAGAAGCAAGAACATTGCGGTAATTTGATGGCTGCGCCTGTTCAGAACGCTTGCACTCGGTTTATATACATTGTACGGTAGAGCATCGCTGCAACGGCAGATTGAAGGAACTGTGTTCAATTCCTTTGTTGAAGTGCCCGAGTTTCTCCTGCTTGCTCGCTAATGGTCAGTAACTTCGTTTTAAAGGCTAGCACGTCTCGTATGTTACGGACGTACTGTTTGGTGGACCGCTCTTCCGGCGAAGTGAGCTGTTTTTCTCTCAGCTTGCCATCATCTTGCCAAATAAGTCAGTCAGCTTTCCCTTTTAAGTATTCCAGCTAGCCGGTTCTGGTTGGTGTCTTACACAACACCCTCACTGTACCCCTCAGGGAGGAAAAGGTGGGGTTCCCCTGATTTTGTGCGCTCATACGATTGTTCAGGCTGACTCAGTGCGCCACGTCGACATCATAACTGCCGCCGAAGGTACCAGGATACTGAGGCTGGATCATGATGACCAGTGCCATGGAGGGGCCCCTTGAGGCAGAAAGACCCTTGGAGATGAGAGATGCCTACATGATTCGGAATCAGCATTTCCGATTCAGCTATGTCCAGGACTTACTTAGGATAAGGATGGGGTTGGGAACACTTTCCACCGAATGATGCCACATAGAACAGTAATTAAAACATCTAACTACATCCCTTATATTTAGGTTGGTATTTTATAACGACCAACCTGGGAAGGTGTTATAGCATTTGAGTTCAGACTTGGGGTATAGGTACACACAGAGGTCTGAAGGAGTAAGTTTAGCAAGCCAGTTGCACAAGCGCAAAGAAAATTTTGTGTAGTATCGTATACCCAGGGCACACACCTCAAGCAAAAAAAAACTGGAAACAAGACTGAAACAATCCATAGGAAACAGAATATGATGATCGTATTGAGAGTTCATTTTAATTTAGGCATAAGTTTAGTAAAATATCAAAGCACTTTATGGTAATACCATATTGAAGGTTTAACGGGTTGAAAGCCTAAGCTTAATGGCGATTATGGGGGTGGTATTCTGACGACAGAAAGGCACAACCACCCACGTTTCTGCAACGGGCGACGTCTTGACTGTGATGGATTGTAGTGTCCACAGGATCTCATGCTGGGAAACGAGATGGCCCACACAAGAAGGCTTTGCAAAATGACCCAACGTATACAGCTTTACGTGTCTGAATTGTCTTAGTCATAGGGGTACAAACGTCATTTTCAGAAAACAAATGTTTCTGGATTCTTAGGTGTGGTACCTCACATGAATTCCAATGGACGTGGAAGACTTGCTGCGGAGCCAAGTTTGATTTTTGTGGCTAGCGTTTGGTGCCTGTACATCTCGCCTTCATGCACAGGCGTGTGCTGAAGAGGCAATGACATGCCCGTAGCGCATTAGGAATACAGGAGTATTGGATGCCCAGCGGTCAGCCCCTTATCACTAGTCAACAGAGGTGTAGGGGTCGCATCTCCCAGCGCCCAGTCTTGTTACGTTCTCTTGTCCCGTTTTAGCGCTGTTTTTCCATATTCAGTAAAGAAAAGGTTAGCCGTCACGTTTTGTGCAGCCGCTTCGGCCTTGGGGAGAAGTCCACTTGGTTACCTGCCGTTCTCTTCTGTCCTTTTCCGCGCACCGCATTTTTCTTCGCTACTTTCGTTCAAACAACGTCGAAGAAATCTGCTTACAGCACGAAATGTGTTGCGACTTAACTGCACACGGCGTCTTCGGCCCAGCTTTAGTTCACTCCAAAAACTCCGTCGGCGCAACAAAAGCACACGTTGGCGGCATTTATCCAAATTGAGAAGTCATGGCTATCAAAAACTAATCAACAATGGAGGTGAACGTCTTAAAAATCTGGAAGACGTCGGGATTGCCAGGGATCTCTCTTCAACTTTCTTAACTCCATGAGTAACCCACATAGTTGTTCTCATTTTTCGCTTGGTTCGTACTCAGTTCCAGAAACGAAGATCAGAATTTGGGTTGTGTGCCCAAAACGGTTTGCACACAGCCGGGACTGAATAGCCTAGAATCGGGCAACTACCACGTCGTCGACTCCGCGCGCGCTAACATCAGTGCAAACATTACTATTAACACCAGCAAAACTGCGCAGAGTTGGAACCCCTGAGTGTGACTGCGTGAAAAAAAACTATAGATGTGTATCTGTTTGCTGCCATAATAGAACGCAGCCTTAGCCTGATTATCTTGTGTATCCCCAAGTCATCGCAGCCACAGTTTGAGACACGCCGGCACTTTTGCTGCAGTATAAATACAATACACGGCAAGATCATGCGGGAATACACGACCAGATTACCATAAGCCGTTGCCAGACAAAGAACGCATTAAGCCAGAGGGACAATGTTCCCAGCTCAAACATAGTTCTGAAAAAATAGGTGCAATATTTGGATCGTTTTTTTTAAAGACGGCTCGGACTCGGCTTTTGGTGGTGCGCACTGTTTTGTAGAACAGGGCATTGAGCTTTTGGTGGGAAACCAGCCCAACGAAACCTTTCAATCATAACAATAGCCTACAGGTCCTCGCAAAGTAGAAGTTGATTCAGAATAAACAAAAGTGCCTCGTTACTTACCAAGTGCTGAAACTCTTCCAGTGATTGGGGATGATCAGAAAGGGGTTGTCGACTTTTTGGTCCTACTTCAACCGGCGGTAGCCGGAGAAAGAACTACCCGTTTTGTAAAAAAGCACACCCCCGGCTTCGCTTCTGCAGCCTTGACGTGGTGTTCGCTTGTTCCCGCGTTTTGCAATGCATTCTCCCCCGAGCACTTACATGCCTGGTGGTGCGTGCATTTTATGTCACGTTTATGCTGCATGCACACATGTTTTTTTTTCCGCCCAACTTTTGGGTACAGCAGCTGCCGGAAACGGGCAACGATGAACGTGTATTGCTTTTTCTTTAGTTTTACTCGAGCACAAGCGCAAATCCGTCCGAGCTCCAGATTTCTCTACCATGTGAAGTACTTTCCTGCTGTGACGACAGACATAGTATGATCGCATCTCAGGCGTGCCCCTTTACGCCGTAGCTGGTGAAAGGGGTGTTAAGCTATTATTTGTTGGGTATGGTGACGCTGCACTTTTGCATTTACGAGAAAGTGGACTTCCATAGTAGAAGAATACCTTATAGGCTGACCTCCTCAAATCGACAAAATAATGCATTGTCTGTTCACGGGCACTGCGCCCCGACCTGCCAACCAGAGAAAATGCATTCATGAACATGCGCCTTTATTCAGACTGCAGAGCAGCATCGCGACGATTTCTGACATTTACGCTTTTATGGGTACCAGGTCTTTTGCGTAGTCTCGCATATTTGGTGCTGGCCGCGTTTCTATGCTTACGCACATCCCCAGATACATGACTATTCCACTGTTCATCTGCAGCTGCTCCCGTTTCTGGTGGTGCAATCGCTCGAAAGAGACAGCGTGGATACGTTGTGTTGAAACACATCTGGCGTACAATGAACATAGGCACGTGTGGGGTGTTCATCGACGATTTTTCACATCTAGCAGGCACTTTATCCTCCTCCTCTCCTTTTCTTAATTAGTGGTGCGCCCAGTATTGTTTCAACCCATGATATAGGTAATATAGCTTCTCACCCGGCGTCATCAACGTCACAATGATGAAGGGCTGTTCATTCTTAAACTAACTCGTGGGATAAAAGGTGACTGACGTTAGAGGTAACTGATGAGAGCCTAATCACGCACTAAGTTACCTGTAAATATTTGAAGCAACAAATGCAGCATAAATATTGCAATAGAAATTAAAGGTAAGGCAGTTTTATTTTTTATTTGCCCAAGTTTAGTGTGGAGCACAAAACAGTAGGTACGGGGTGGGCTAACCGTACGAAAACAGGTAGATTTTATGAGGAAGTCTTTAACACTCCCTTGATAAGGAGAAAAGAGCCAGCGTCTGTAGTCGGGCGGTCGGGCTGAGTTCAGTCCCACACTATTTAATACTTGGTGTTTGGAATCTTCGAAACCACGGCAAGTCCAAAGAAGGTGTGAATGTCCGCGGTTGAAAACGACGGGAAGCAAAATGGACATGTCTAACCAAACCCAGGCCTTCGACCCGGAGGCCAGGGGTGTGTGACAACCGGTGTGAGAGCAGCTTCGACGGAACGTTTTCGCAGCGCCAACTTCTAAGCCGGGTGAGTCACCTAGAGAAAATTGATCCGAACCGTGGAATACGTATGCGTGTGGAGCACCGAATGCCTTCTTTGTGGGTGACCAACTTTGAAATAGCGTCAAGTAGAAATAAGTGGAGTGGACAAGTGGTAGGAGGTATACGAGTCGCCGCATGTGGCGGTTGCTGTCCAGGGGACGTCCCCAGTAGTGCTGACCTCGAAACTGAGCGTCGAAGCTTTAGCGTCGACGGTATGTGATATGGGTAATCCATGATATACCTTTGGTAGGTCTCGGACCGCTTGCATTGAAAAAATAAAATTATAAATAATGGTCATGATTGTTCAGGCCTACGTCGCTCCATAGCCCTCAAAGTAGTGAAAATCGCTTTGAGCTCGGCAAGTGGTAATGGGGGCCTCTCAGTGGCGTAGTAACGTGCGATTTTGCAAATGTGAATGGCTGGGCTTACAACGGCTGTGATAATAAAGCTCCCTGAAACACTGGAGTCGACGTAAAACGTATGGTGCTAGTTGCGGCGCAACACAGCTCGACCGACCGAGAGGCATGCAATCAATAAATAATATTTGGGTTCAAACAGTGGGCTGTAGAGAGGGGAATGGTGGAATGTTAGTTTGGAGGCCTATATACCACCTTAAACCAGCAACAGATAGTACACCGGCGTTTAAGAGACTCTGCCTGTCGTCGGTGGGGACACAACTCATCTATCGTATTAAGGCCAGCTTCTTCCTGTAGTGTTGAGATGAGTGTTGAGTGAGGAAGGCAGGAAATTTTCCTCATCGGTTCTCCATTGATGGCCTCTAGACGATTCCACTCCGCCCTTTTTATGTACTTAAACTGAGCATAGTACGTGATACACGGCTGTAGCACGGCATGTACGAGAAGCCGAACCAGGTTTGTGCGAGATCCCGCCGATTTTATAGAAATCCGGCGCACTAGATGTATCAGTTGAATTGCGCACTAGCGATCTTCAGTGGAGCCACGGCGTATCTGAGCCGGAGGACGCAACGTCCAGGCCAAGAATGCGGTGACAAGTGACTTTCGTTACTCGCTTGCCATCAAGAATTATTAAACAGAGGCGTTTTTGCCGTTTTTTTGGAGCCCTTTCATTGCCGGTCATAAGTAGTATGAGTCTCACACATAACGTCCTTGCATTGTTTTAAATTATCTGAGAATTTTATTCTTTAGAGATTCGATGTAACAGGAATTACAGCTGTTTTTTAACCACACTTCTTCTGTAGACGGTCAATATTGGCAGCAGACGGGAACGTTGTAACGATATAACATTTCTGGCAACTTACCGTGACTGGTAAATAAACTCGGGGTAATGTCGTTTCAGAGGCAAGTTTGTGTTAAAGTTTGTTCAATATATTCTCATGAGATTGCGATCAATAAAATGAATGAATTGATTCATACAGGCGAGGTCGAATGCGTCAAGGTGGGGAAGAGGGAGAGGAGAAGAGCGAAAGAATGTTCGAAGGTGGCATAGATTTATTGCACACGCCCGCACCGCACACGGACAACTTAGTGAATGTCATTTGGGGGCAAGTGGCTTTCCAAGGAAATTGACTGGTGGCTTGGTGGTGTCTTTATGTCCGCCCCGCACACGGACCATCTCAAGTCCACTGAAGAAGGTTGGCACTTTTTGTGAAAGACCAGAGGGACTGGTACGTTTCCTTTTAGTTTTGCTGTGGCTTAATCCACTCTTCTTATATCCGAACATTGTGTGCTTTGTGTCATCACCTTTCTTCATCCAGGTTGCCGCATTCCCATATAAGGTGCTTAATGCGGGTCCTGCTGCTGTGACATAGCGTGCATGGACAGAAAAGTGGTGGCGTGGGTATGGTGCCGCACGGTCTCTTTCGCCACATCTTCGCACCCATTCCCACCTCTCTCCTATGTCTGGCGTGGTGGCATAGCCAGTCCGCGCTTTGCAGAGAAGGACTTGTAATCCCCGTTGAATGTTCAAAGAAGTAGGTTGGTGGGGTCTGCCGTACTTTCCTTCAGCGTCCGTTGGCTAATTTTATGGCGAATTCTCGTTCAAATGGCGTCTTCGGTGACATCCAGACGAGGTAACGGGTCACTTAAAGGACATGTACTCTTGAGGTTGGCATTGGCTGCAGATGCCATGTCATGAGCGGCCTTGTTGCCTGGTTTGTTCTAGTGCCCAGGGGTCCATTCTATGAAGATGGGGATGCCCTAAAGATCGGCCAGTCGCAGCACTGTAGTGCGCGTGAGGCTGCTTGCGGGGTTAGGGATTTGGAGGTTTTGTATTGCGGACGCGTTATTCGTTTATCTTTATTGATTCCTTTCGGTTTGTGTTTATCTTGATTTTTGCCAATGTGTCTACCGAGCAAAGCGATAGCTAGGAGGATAGACTGCATTTTGCTGTGGTGGAGTCCAGTTTAGCTGCAGTGGAGATAGTGACTACTTGCGAGAATGATGGGTCAGAATAATGGTAGAGTCTTCCTACTTTGGCTGTTTCTTTTATAGACGCGTCGGTGTAAATGGCATACGTTCCCGGCTGTGTGCAGTGATGTAGCCTAGATAGCGCCGCTCTTTGATGTACGTATCTGCGCCGTTCCTTGCGGGACCGAGGTTTATGCGTGATTTGTTGGGCCCAAAGCCAAACTGGAGGTGGCGGTCTGGCCGGAGTGTTACGGATTGGTTCTGTGCTTATGTTACTGGTCTCATCGTAATGAGGTAAATGTCTACCGTGGATTGTCAGCGTCCAAGGTCTTCATGGATGCCATTGGCGTATTCTATTAGAGATTCTGTTTTTGGCATCTCGGCGTAGGTATAGAGGTGATGAGTCGTGGTGTGTCTTGGTGATGCATCTGAGTAGGTTGTGGTAGAAGATTGTGAGTTGCTTCAGTTGGGTGCGAGTCAATTTAAAACTGGTGGCTCCGTATGTGCTCCGAGATGTAAAAACAGCCCAACCTGCAAGCCGAATGAATGGTGTGCTGGCCCTTCCAAATTTGTCGCCTCTTCGTTCTAGAAGGTGTATCCTGGCGTCCCAGTTTTTCTATATTTGTTGAATCTAGGTAGTGGCGTTGCCTTTGCTGTTGACTGGAACGTCGAAAAGATTGATCCAGCCGTCTTGCGGTTCACAAAGTTTATGAGCACTGAAAAAATGTCATGTTCAGAAGCACTACCTCCCATTTTCGGTACCTAGTAGGGAAAAATTACTCCCACCTCCCCTCGCGGGAACCCCTGTGTAGATGCGACGCATAGGGGGTTCCGTTGTTTCCGTTAGGTTGATTCTCCCATCGCGTGAAACGTGCCGTGAAACCCCTGCCGCGGCTATGACGCAACGTAGCGCGGCTATGACGCAACACAATCCAACACAATCCACTTTAATTTATTCCAATCCAAATCCAATCCAAGCCAAGCCAACCAAGCCAATCCAATCGGATCCAATCCAATGCCCCTCGCAAGAGAGTGTTCGCTATCAGAGAGGAGAGGGGGTGAGCGGCGGAGAGCGCAGCTCGCGCGGCGAGGAGAATGGGGGAGGGGTGTGGACGGACAACGACGCCGTATGGAGGGACAAGGCGAGTGAATGAGATGCAGTCGCATATAATATCTGTATGCAAGTGGATGTTAAGAGGTCTTCAAGGAAGAGAAGAGCAGCTGGAGTTCTGAGCGTGATCATTCAGTGGTGGCCTAGTCATCTTTTTCAGTCCCCAAAGTGAAGTAATCAGGATAAATAGTCATGCGGACAGCGCTCCCTTCATGAATTGCTATGGCGAGCTTGCGCATGACGGTATTAAAGAATATTGGCGAAATAACGGAGCCTTGTGGTACGGCTGTGTTGTTACCAAAGTGAAGGGAGAAGTGTTACCAGTCATGACCTCCAGAGTGTGATTTTCGAGAAAATTTGTAAAGTAATTCTACATCCTACACCTTGGGTTTATAGGTCCGGGTTTGTATCTCTTCGAGAATGGCGCCGTGTCGGACAGTGTCAAATGTTTTTTTTAGGTCAACTGCAACCAGGATATGAGGTATGCCGGATGGTCTGCCTCTGGGCGTGGCGTTGAAGACTCTCCGGAGGAGCCTTAGACTGTCATGTCTACCCATATTAGAGTAAAACCCGGTTTGGCCGCGTGAGTGTTGTAAAGTCTCCTGTAAATGATGCGTGAGTCGGTTAGTGGCCATCCGTTCGATCAACTTGCCATTGTGGTCTGAAGGCTGATGTCATTTGTGTATTTGATATACCACAGAATGTCTGAGACATGCAGGTAGGTCTCCGTATTTCTTTATATCGTTGAGAAGGCTGAGAAGGTGCTCTTGACTTGTACCTTTCATGTTGTGGAGTACGGCCGACGTTACTCTATCCTTGCTGGGGGCAGTGTTGGCTTTCACCTGTGAAAATGCTACTTCCATTTCCGCCAATAAAAAGAGACATTCAGGTCAATCTTTATTGATGATGGCTTTCCTTGGATATGTACTGTGAGGGGTGGACGGAGCAATTTCGAAGGGTTCTGGACAGAATGTTTTGGCTGTGAGTTTTGTGATTTCTTTGAGTGGCAAGCCAGTTGTGAGGACAATTTTGTTAAGGATTCAGCAGGATTTCTTCTTACGATTTAGTGCACGAAACGTGTTACAGACCTTTCGGTTCGACGTATCCTGGTTAAAACATTCACAATGCTCTATTAATCTTATATAGGAAATTCCCTCTTATACCTTTTGATTTCCATATGTTTCAGTCTAAGATTTTGAGGTCGCAGTAGCGCTTGCCTCTGGTTTTGTGATGGTGCTGGAGCTAATGATGCGTTCTCCAAAGGTTGATGGTGGTCGGGTACGGGGGTGTCTTCTTCCATAATGGTGGTTTCTGTTCTGCTGTGAGTTGAAGTAATTCACGTGGCAAGGTCATCAATCGAAGTGATGCTATTTATCTGTATTTCCGCATCCAGGAATGTTTCCCAATTTTTGTTGTTGGATAGTTTTGGGTATGAGCTTCAGTAGGGGCATGTCAACTCTGATCCACATGTGGTAGTCATCGCTTCCCCACGTGTTTGCGATACCATCTAATGATGCATACGGCAGCCACGAGTGCAGGTAATGTACGGGATGGTGCCTGATTGATTCGCATGGAGGCCTAGTCTTGTGCGTGTTTCTAGATTGTTTTGCAGTATGAAGCCGTATGTTTCCACAGATGCCTGGTGTCCATTACTTCAGGGTGAAGTGGTTAGATGCTTCCAATTGCGAAGTTTGGCAGTAAAATCTCCACCGATGGTTACGAGTCAGCACAATAAGTGTTCCGCCAGTCGGAGATCCACTCAAAGCTGCCATGGTCGACTTGCCAGTCTCGGGTCTTATATCGACAAATGCGGGGAGGAGAGTGCGTGTCTTGCCCTTTTTAGACCGTAGTAATATCAAGGTGAAAATCCTCTCTTAAATCTCCGTGCAATAACTCGAAGTATCGATTTGAACGGTGGGGATATCATTTCTTATATACACTGCAGATTCGCCTTGGGGCTGTCCCCATTTTGTGCGTAATGGTTGGAATATTGTAACCAGTGATTCCTGTGGTGAAGTTTGTAGCACATCTTCTTTCTTGAAGCAGAAATGCTATATGGTGGGCCTGCATAGGTTATTTTGTGTTAAACACGCCTTTAGGTCGGGTCTCTTAAAAGGTGGGCTACGGCAGCTCCATTGGGGTATTTTGGGGTAGTTACGTCCCATGTTGTTTAATTGGGATGATGTCAAATTGATGAGATTGGCGGCCTTTTCATGACCGAACAGGGCATCGACTTCGGCTGCATTCATTTTCTTTGTTCTGGAGTGTGATGTTGGTGAATTTTATTTGCGCCAAGACGTTTTGGTGCATGATCGTTAGGTCGGCGGCACTCGCTTCAATTGCATCATTTTTTGAAAAGCGTATTTTTATTTGATCCTGGCATTCAGCTGTGATCGCTGTGATCGCCAGCTCAGCTGTTAGGCAGCCGACTGCCGCCGCTGCCTCTCTGCCCCCGCTGCCTCTCTGCCCCGCAGCTGCTGGTTCACGCATACACCACAGGGTCATCTCGGGCAACGCGCCTCGTCATGCGCCCGGCAAAGAGGAACGCCGCATTCACAGTGAATGAAAGCGAGGTCGGGCCTCCTTCTGCGAGAGTTGCACGGGACCGAACGGTTTTTAGCCGTGCCCGCAAGCGGCTTCTGACCACCCAGAGAATATTGCTCGGCGAGGAAACGAAATGCCAACCGGGCAAAGCTGGTGTCGCAGTCTGCGGAAGAGCGAGCCATTGGACGTCGCGTTCGCCATGAATGAAAGTGAGGCCGGACCTTCTGTGAGCGTGTCAACGGAACCGACCCGAACGACCTTGAGCCGCGCTATGCAAGCGGTGTGTGACCGCCCGGTGTGTGCCGAACGATGCGTCTTACTGTCTCCCTAAGCCTAATCACAATAATGCCTAGCGTATGGCCTGGGTACAGTCGTCATACCGGGATGAACGATGAGTATATACGTAAGCACACTAATTACAAGTAAATGAAAGGTTCATTAAGTGAAAACAAAAACTAACCAGGCTAAATCAAGCCTTTCCTTTACATCTCCGGTGTTACTTCCAGCTTGTTTTCCGCATATGGGCTCAGCATCACAATGCATTAGCCACTGCGGTGGGTGCCAGCCCCTTATAACAACATAATTGTGAACCACGACTGCTGTGCGTCTGAAAACGCACTTGAACGAATGCAACACCCGACAAAGAAAACAGTTTAAGTAATGCGAAAGGTTGGATATGTGGAGCAGCAAATACGGCGCTTAGATCAAGCTGCATCTTGAAGGTAGTATTGAAATTTTGTTTTCCACAGGGTGGAGGAACACCTTTGTCATGTACACCGTAGCGGAGCACTGCAGAATAATTTAACACACTTGGGGATTATTAGTGCGCTCCCTAATTTTTTGCACGTGTACCTTGTGGTTTTATTCTCACCAGAAAAGCAGCCGCACCAGAGCATCTAGCGTACCGCCACCTGCTGAGCAACATAAACATCTGGGGGAATGTGATGGTTAAGCAACAGCATTGCCCAGGAAGGAAACGGTGTTACCAATACAAGAAGCGACGACGGTGCCTCTAACTAGGTGCTGTGGATGGAACACAGTAGGATTTTTGGAGGTTTATCCAAGAAAAAGGCGAAAGAAAGACGTTGAACAAATGTAGGGCTCAGCAAGAGCTCTTCAAGACCCCAATGGCGAAATTTATTTTGGCAGCAGGTTCCTGGACGTCACACCCTGGACAAGGGTTACTCCGGATAAATCACAACAAAACAGCCTTTGTACAGGCTACTTTCTTGTTGCATGGCGCAACTAAAAAAAATCGGCGCCCTCAGTACGCCTTCTCTACAAAAGTTTTTAGAGAAATGTTATGTGGAAGATCAGGTGAAATTACCAATTTCTAGTGACAGAACGCAGCTCGAAAGAGAATGACGAAGAACAGCCGACAAATACCAGCACTAACGCTTGTGTGCGCTTCCCTGTCTTACGCAGGGTCTGGTTAGAGCCCCCAAAGGTGTGGATGCTCTTTTGTCTCAGGGCGCTCTTAGGTTGATAAAACACGCGGAATACAGTAATAGAGCCATTAAATAGGTTCCTTTTCGCCCCCGTCATAGTTTGCCACTGTAGAGTTTTCCGGTTGCGGACATTAAAAGAGTAACTTGAGGTACGACACGCGAAGTTGTTTATTGGGGTCCTTGAGCATTTTATTGTAACTCTAGATTGCTAAGAATGAAAATGCTGCAGGTTTGTCGTGACTACAACGCCTTCGTTAAAAGAAACAACTGTATTTACATCACATCGCAAGTAGACCTCGCCTAATAACCGCCATCGTTCTTCATCTTTCTATTCTGCCAACATCTCAGATTTCTTCTTCGTCCTCGCGGAAGGAACTTTCCGAAAACCTACCTCGCTGCTAAAAAAGCAGTGATGGGTAGGGGATTGTCCTAGGGAATAGTCCTAGGGGGTAGTACTAGGTTTTTGCGTCGGTGCTTCCACCGGAGGCGTCTTTTGGTGCACGGTGCGCTTCGAGTCATCCCGGGCAAACGGTAGCCTCGCTGGCGGTTTTTTCGCCGGTATTTCCAAGTATGGTGAAGTCCAGGGAAACCCGTTTTACAGTTGTCATCGCTTGAAGTTTTTTTTGTCGGAGATTGGATACTTTCGTGGCAATCAACAAGACGTCTGCCACACAGTTCCTACACAGGTGACCGAACAACCAACCTGACCGGCTCTTTCATTTGGAATATTTCATTCGGCTTAGAACTATTACTCTTGTTTTGTCCCGAACACCACCTATCACCTAGCCTGCGATTATGCCAAAGGGCATGCTATCGCAATTAAAAAAAAGTCCTTCCATGCGTCAAACCTTGTCCCTTGTCACTCTTTCTCTTTCACTGAGCAGTGGGAGTGCCGGCACACAAACTCATACTGAACACCTCATCTTTCGTACCCAGGTGGCTACGCTGGCTCGTGGATTTCGGGCTAAACAGTTGGGCACATTTGGGTGGGTAAATGTTTTTCAATCAATCAATCAATCAATGTGATCAAGAGGCAATGCCACTCTTCAGTTGCGATGGTACCGTGCAAGTCTGTCCCAAATCTATGCTACAAATTCAGGGAGAGGAGGCACCATTGCAGAATGTGACGCGCAAAGCAAAGGCCACCGAACCAGCCCCGGCGACGAAATCAGGAGCAGGAGGGGCTCTTCAATTGCTTTTATTGTCACGTGAACGGATGGTGAGGTTGTCTAAACCAGCTTAGAGAGATGGACACCAGGAACTCGTTGACAGGTTTAACATAACATACATTTAATAAACATTCGAAAAACCCTAAAGCAGCGCACTCAATAAACTACACAAAAACATTAATACCTCAAACTAACAATCCCAAAGTACTATTCAACTCTAAGCACAAAAGTCACTACAATAAAGCCCTACACTAGTATTAGAAATACCCTAAATTCATCATTTTTTGGGTGATCTCTTTACTACCACAACTCCCTACCTCTGTCCTATGAATGCGTCCCTGTTGTACTGGCCTAACCCGGTCGTGGGCGCTGACCTGTCGCACCCTAGCGTGGCCGCGCCCCGATGGTAGCCGTCATCGACTTCGCAGCGGCTGCAGGATCCTACGCGCACGAAATCAGAAGTTGCGCTCAAAACTGCGGGGATTAAAGGAACCGCCCAAGTGGCACTAATTTCAGCCCAACACCTTCGCCGTACAGCCCACTACCAAGGCTATGATGTGCATGACTAGTAGCACCAGTACGCACTGAACAGAATGCTATCTCGTAGATTTTTTTATTCGCATTGAAGCTCTTCAGCAAATCGTAATGTTTTGCGTCCGCAATTAAAAATACCAAGAAATTGCCGAGCGCGACCACGTGAGCGTGGGCCTCGCGGCAACCCTCCGGCACGTCACCACCTTTGACAAGACCCGCACCATCCTGGTCCGCATACTGCAGACAATGCACCGCGACCTTCGCGTTGTGAGTCGCCTGGCGGCGCCACTTCCTCCTGCACGCATCCTCAGGGACGCCCGCTGCCTGCTGCTCCGCTTGCGGCTTGACTGCTGCAATGTGGTAGAGCGTCTGAAACCACACGGGCGCAAAGACTTTCCGCCATGTGCGGACTGTTCGGAAGTTTACAGTTCGGCAGTTTACAAGTTCACAGAAGTCACAGAAGAGCGCACGTGCCAGCAACGCAACCAATTATTTAGCTACGTACCTGACATTCCCCATGCCGCTGGTAATAGGTATTTTCAGCAATGAATGTGTAACCGGCGGCTTCTGTTCTGTATTTGTTCTTCTTGTACTTTGCATTTCGTGTGTGGAGACGTTCCCTGCACCAGTCATTTATTCGTGTAATTCGTATGAAAAGTGGTTTTGAACAGCTCCCTACCTTTTCTTTTTTTGATGGATGAAGTTGCATATTGCTGGGCTTTTTAGCAAAGAGTTTGTCGTCATGTATAGTGCCACATGTATAGTGCCCTCCCTTCCCTGTTCCCTCGCCCCAACCCGCCAATGTTGTTAACACCGGTGCACTGCAGCACACCTTCTGCACCTATATAAGCGTGCGTGCTCCTACGCTGTATGTTACTCAAGATGAAGACATCCTCGAGTCGAAACGTCAGTAAACCACTGTTTTTGTTTTTAATCGTGCGTCTACCATTCCTTCTCGTCTACTTCTCTGCGCCCGCCCTAGGTTGTGTGCAGGTGAGCTCCTTGCCAAGTTCAAAAATATCCCGAATGCACTTCCTTTCCTTTTCCTCTCCCGTAAAACACAACCAACTAACCAATTAGTTAACGAAACCAAAAATATGCCTAGCGCTTGTGTGTGCATGCCTCGCGATGACCCCCCAGCGTCCCCTGCGCACGTTTGTCAAACGAACCATACCGACTACGGGAGATTGGACAATATTGCTGTCACTAAGAAAATGCCGAGCGCTCGTGTATGCGTGCCTAGCGGCGACCGTCCAGCGTTCCTGGAGCACGTTTGTCAAGCCGGACATATCATTTAGGAATCTCGGCCAAGACTGTCAAAAAACCGCGATCGCGGCAACGTTTGCTCGAAACGACAAAGACGCGTCATAGCGTAAGCCCCTCCAAGGTGCTGTACAATGAGTTATCACGTCCCAAAAATTGAGGAAACTCATACATAAAACAACGATGGAATAAAGGTCGTTGCAGCAGCGAAGAACAAGCAAATACGCTGCAATCGTGGACTTAAACTGTCGTGATGGCCGTGAAGCTTGCGTACACCTCCGGTACCTTTGGGTCTTATGCGTTAGTGTGGGCTGTCTACATTTTTTATTGGCTTCTAATTTTGCATCCGGCAAGCATGGTGTGAAACTGGGCTGCTTCAGCCACAATCTACAGTGCCGTAAGAAAAGTATAGCGGC
The DNA here is from genome assembly GCF_048455015.1 of Haemaphysalis longicornis. Classification (NCBI taxonomy): domain Eukaryota; kingdom Metazoa; phylum Arthropoda; class Arachnida; order Ixodida; family Ixodidae; genus Haemaphysalis; species Haemaphysalis longicornis. The sequence continues at coordinate 39,109,558 of NW_027526204.1, forward strand.
AGACCGGCGTGAGATTTGCAACAAACGCGTGTCTCGCTAACGACATTCGGGATCATGGAACCATCTTTTGTGATTGGCGGACGGAGGACTAGCCGAGTGCATGTGAGCTTTCGCGATCAAAACGAGTCATGCACGTGCTCGATTCACCGACCTCTTTATAATACTACAAAATTAATCAGGCCTATATTTCCTATCCTGCCTCAAGGATAATTTCCCGTTAGATTTTTAGACGTTGAAAAGCAGCGTGACGCACAGGAAACCTCCGCAGGTCAGGTGCACGCGTACTTAAAATCAAGGTAGCTAATCCTAAGGCAATGACCCAGACTCACACATTATAGCGAGGGCTTAGGATAACCCAGTGTGACCCGAGCTGAGCATCACGCCAGTTAGCGCGTCGCAAGCTTAGTATGGCATCATAGCAGTGATGACGTGCGAAGTTGTGGTTGCAGATTGAGCCGCGCATGAGTTCTCCAAAAGTAAGGTGGAATGAACGTAGTCGTGAACGAATCTGACACATTTGGTCACATCTGATACAAAATTACATGTGAAATGTAACCACTCACAATGTTGCAATTATTTCTCGATCTGGAGTAAACGCTATTCTCGAGTAAATGCTATAAAAAAGACAGTACAAAAGGTAGAAAAAGTGTGAGCATATTGTGATTTCGGTTTGTTCTTTGCAGCCTCAGCTATGTACTCGCTTGCGTGCGTCTGGAAGATATCACGAAAACGCGCTGGAAGTCATTCCTGTTTAGGACATTTGACGCGTAACAACGAGAATGATTCTCGAGTCAGGATAATTTGTACGTCCTACGAAAGCTACAAAAATATAAACACAAACAGGGGTTATTTCATCGCCCAGATTTCGAAGCTAGCTAGTACGATAAGTGCATATGACCATTTGAATTTAGTTTGGCTTCGCACTTCATTCATACGTTGCAAGGCGGGCTAGGACTAGCTTCATTTTTACGCTACCTATAATGTCTGCATAATGTTACACGCGGCAGACCTAGCCTTCATTGATACGCCAAGATTGATTTCTCCCGGATTTATGTACGCTGGCGATTACGCCCTTCGTGTAGGTACAGTTAAATGCATGTTCTGTGGAGGATTACGATTGGGTCGAGTACAAGAGCACGTCAAAGGTGAAATGTTACACAGATCGCAAGAACTACCCTAAATGTTTTCTAATCACTCTTTGTCAGTAACAAGAATTCGCCTTGTTTTTGGGCGTAACAAACAACCGAATTCTCCAAATCGGCGGCTGCCACATTAAAATTACGCGGTGTGGGCATAACAAATGATGTTTTTCTTTTTGGGAGAATCTAAGCTCGGTATTTTCTTTCGAATGTTATGTGCTCGCAGGACTCCCGGACATGGAAAATATTACATTGCTCACACCAAGATAGCGTAGTTTTAATGTGGTGGCTGCCTTTAGGAATCCGGCTGTAGATCTTGTGTATAGCGTTACACAGAAACATTTGAAATCAGCATGTGCATATATACATAGTATTTTATTATTTTTGAAAACCGTTATCATAATTGCAAAAATTTTTTTTAATTGGAAAGCTTTTTGTAGAATGCGGAAGAATTTCTTTTGTGTAGTTATAAAAAAACCAGCATTAACAGTTGAGCGCACTTCCCAATTATTTAAAATAACAATATTCTGTAAAATCTTCCAAAGGTGTTGCTGAGACAATAGAGATGGTGAAGTGAAAAAGCCTCACAGCATACCTCGGCAAATCTGGGCGCCACTCACTCTGACTCAGGCAGAAAAAATATATTTTTCCTCAGACACTTACTTACACTCACACTGATCAGCCGCCCTCACCACTTGCACTCACTCGCACTCACGCTCACCTCTCGCCGTCGCCGCTCCCGCTCACTACTTGCCATTAGCCCTCGCATTCACTCACGCTCACCATTCGCCGTCGGCACTTGCACTCTCTCGCGCTCACTACTCGTCGCCTGCCCTTGCACACGTGTGTGCAGCAGACCCTCCATGGGTCAGGAAAACGAACAGTATTAGTGCATTACGGCTTTCGAAGGCCATCCAAACCATCTTAATAAATCAACATGCCAGCAGAGAATTAATTCTAGGGTGCCGCATACCAGGAGCTCAGTGACGACGTATTTCCAAAGGTAAAAGCAATCCGGCCATTACCAATCATCACAGCGAGCGGCTCCTGAGACGAATAGCCAACGGCGAGTACAAGCGCAGTAGTGGCGATCACCACGGTAAACCCCGCAAATGGCGCGAGTAGCGCAATAGCACTCGCGAGTGGTGAGAGGGATAACCCTAGGTGATGCTCGCTAACGGTTACTACAATAAGTTCACGAGGTCGCACTATTAGAGAATACTTACCTCATAGTGAGGAGTAAGAAACAATACCAACGCTGAATCTACCTTGAAGGGCGAATGCTTGTGAGCTTCAACATATAGCACTAGCTCAAATTTGATGCTGCTGCTAAAATTCCTTAATACTATCCTGATTGTATATACCATGGCAGTTTCCGAGAGAAATCGCATCTGTCGCTTAAAATTTCTTTTCAGTTAGTCAAAGGGCACTACCGTGTAGATACGTCGCGCATTTTATCCTTTTCTTCAGGTTATGCTACCACAAAACGGCACTCCCTTATGATTACACCACTTGTTCCGCGAAATAACTGTTTTAAATAATCTTTTTTCACACGTACCATTGTAGATTGGAATGACCGGGCGAATGATGTTGTTTCACTCAGTTCATTATATTTATTCGAGTCGCACTTGCTTTGATTGTTGTTGTTGTCTTTTGTTTCTATTACCTGCCATCGACTATGTTTCTGTATAACTTCGTGTCATGTTATGTACTCGTTACAAAGATGTAACCCACCCTGCTAAGGTCTCGTTACGAGATCGCAGTATCTACAAATAAATAAATAAATATAATAGTGCAGAGTTCACGTATGCCCACCCATTGTTCTTGCGCACTTGAAGAGACACTAACTTGAATAGAAAAACCCGGAGTGTATATCTGCAGCATTTCTTGAGACTTCCGAGTAAAACAGGCTACTTTTTGTTGCGTTGTGGCTTCTTCGTTAAACGCCTTAAAAGCCACAAATCTTTTGTGCAGCCCTAATATTTAAAACGTTCAGAAATTGGACACTTCGTTGTGAGCAAAAACTGGCGAAGCAACTTCTTGTAATAAAGAAGGGAAGGTAGATTGCAACAGATGAATTGTCGTTTATTTCACTGGGTTGACCCGCGCCTAGTTACAAATCAACAATGAAAGTGAAGTTCTGAATGTGGCACACGTTGGGCTCATCCTGGAAACAAATTGAGGCCCTCATCATCACCAATGTTACCAACAAATCGCTTGCCCAGTGTCTAGGAAACTACTTCAGGTAGCAACCGGCCGAACGTTTCAGGCGGTGTAACATCAGAGCTTGCATATACCAGGTTCGTAGCGTGTGTTTTGTTCGATTTCCCAATGTTCGCTATAAGTGCGTGCTACTTTCCCAGGAGTGTCTGCCTGCTCCTGTAGCGCCTGATGCAATTCCTGCCTTGAGAGCCATGTTGTAGAAGGTCGAGCTTCTGTCGTTTAGCAGCTGTGGTATTGGACCATACTCCACCACCGTGCCGTCGCTCATTACAAGAATTCTGTTGGAATAGAACCAAAGAAATACATGTGCAATAAGCTTCATACTCAAGACGTGCTCCAAAGAAGAGACATGAAGTGCAGGCCACATCAATATTTTCTCGCTGGCTTTAATGGCTTACAGGAGTTTACCGCGAAAAACGGAGCCGTTATTTGTTCCTTTTCTAAGTGCTTTCGAGTGTTTGTACTGAAACGGATCTTTCTGTGACTTTGGTTTTCCCTTCAGGTGACCACTTGGTAGGCCCACTATAAGCATATAGAGTTCCTTCCAAAACGCTATCCTTACCGTCAGCCCTCATGACACTGATACATAAATGGATGCGTCACAATAATACCTGCTCTTACGAAAGATTTTATACATGAGGCGCTTGACAGAACGGTGTCAGACGAATTATTGGGGAAAAAATTACCGGCCCCTTCTTGATTATTTCTCATTTCACAGTTACACAAGCATTAGTTTTATTTCCTATACATAAGTCTCTAATGAATATATTTCTGCCTTATCTGACTAAACTCTGTGTATTACAGAGCTGCAATTTTTACCAAATAGCTACAACATCCAGCATTGACAATTACTAAAACCAAAATCACCTCCGCTTAACGACGACTATTGTTGAAACGCGAAGCTTCGGCTCGCGAAAGTCAAATAGCGAAGTGGCAAAGACAAAGGCGCGGCACTAAAAAACAAAGTTTCAACGATAAAAGTGCAACTTGTTTGTGAGTCAAAGTCCAAACTCAGACGACAGCAAACAATCTCTCACGAGAAAGCTGACGCCCCCGTCCCACCTATCCTCGACGTTAGACCATCGTCATCATCCAAAATCCAGATTCGCGAAGACCAACGCTAAAGACTCATTAAACTCAGCCAAATTCCAAAGCCAATGAGCGTGAACCAACAAAAGCCAATTCAGAGTGACCCGAATGCGATGATTGCGCAGTCGGCTGGAAGTCGGCTCCATTAATAGAGAAACCTAGGTTAGATTCTGACCACCGGAAGCCTTTTTTGTTTCATCATAACAATAATCATGATTAGGTCACCTCCCTTTATGCAAAAACACGGTTAGGCGGGTTAGTTGGTATTCTGAATTCACGGCTGTAACTTTTGCGCCACTTTAAACAGAGACAGATACAAAAAGGAACACAAAGACCAGGGAAGACCAGTGCAAAGGTGGTTTTCCTGCAGTGCATTTTGGTTACGACATTGTCGGTCGTGGTACTATGAAAGCTTTGCTTTCAAAGCTATGGCTACGCAATGCAGGAGTACTGTTGTCACTGCGAAAGCAGAACGATGGCAGCAGAATAGAATTTATATTCCCGATTGAGGCTGGAAATAACAACCGCTGATAACTGAGCCAGTAAAAATGCTAGACTACTGCTTGGACCGTACAGCTCAGAAATAACGAAAGTGCTAGTTGAATCTCTATTAATTGCGCAACGATGGCTCTTCTGTGTTGGATTGGAGAGGCAGCGTAACGCTCACCGATCGTAGTCTAGCACGGTGTGCAGCCTGTGGGCCACGGTGAGCATTGTGAAGTTGGCGAAGCTCTCCCTCAGCGTGGCCTGTATGAGACGGTCTGTGTCACCATCCATCTGCGAGGTGGCCTCGTCCAGCACCAGGATTCGCGGTCTTCGAAGAAGGGCTCGGGCGAGACACACCAACTGCCGCTGTCCCACACTGTTCATAAGAAAGACAAGTCTTGTCGTTAAAGGTTTGTAAGACGAATCTGGCTTTGATACAAAAATGGTATATGGGAAGACGACGCCATTTTTAAGCTACGCCATACGGCCCTTTACAACGTAGACGGGTCTTTGAGATCTCTGAGCATAGCTTGAAAGCTTTTTTAAATCACGAAGATAAAACTGGAAACCCTATTTTAGTGACTGCACATTCAATCTAACACCCTTATCGTCAAGTGTCTTGGTCGCTCAGTTATTACAGTATTATATACATTATCTGAAATATCACAGTTTGGTTTACCAATTTTGTAGTTTGCGACAATTCTATTCGGTAACCATGCTTAACTGTTTCACATTTCCTTTTACAAATATATTGTTTCTTTTTGTACACCTTTTTGTTCTTTATAGACTCTTTTAACAGATGGTAATGCCACAACATAATTTAGTGTGTCCACGCTGAATTTACCTGTGCCCTAGAGGAGAGGTACTTTGTCCTCAAATTTTAGTTTCTGTTTCTCGATGTTGTCTGCATGCTATTACAGGCACCACTTATTTCGTCGGACGAGCTCTGTGTTTCTCAGTTTTATATCTAGCGGAATTAAACCCTTTCTTTACCGATAACAACAATTAAAGTTGGCTTGCTCTTCAAGATCCAGGATAATCGCGAATCGATTTCGTGCAACCACTCAAACTTTCTAGTGTGCATTTTTTACACTATAGAATAACAACCTGGTAACAATTTTGAGCTAAATTTAGTCGCTGACCTCAGTGGCTGAAACAGACCTGCCGTCAAGTCGGGAAATCTTAAATTAGGATTTACCTTCCTCTTCCCAGAGTACCATTGCATTGAAATCCTGCTGGTATTTCAGCACCAACATGGGTTCTTAAGTCCTGCCGCATTTTATGCACTAAATTGCTGAAACTATGAAATTGTACCGACATATACTACTTAGGGTGGAGCTTTGAGCTGTGGCTTTATTTAGTTTATAGCGAGCCATCTTGAGCGGCTGGTTATACAGAAGGTGCATTGGGTGATATTCTAATAGTAAGTCAACGACAGCTTCGGTGTTCGTGGCTCTGTTAATGGCTATCATTCGGTACGTGAAGTATGCTATTTGCCGAATGACCGAATAGGCCAATACTTGTTTTTAAAGATCCTACAAGAGGTTACGGGACGTGATGTGACGGCTTGAAACGGCCCAGTTAGGCGGGAGGAGGGGCGAGCAGCGCTGCGACTTCACGTCTTCCTACGAAGTGTGTCAGATGCATGAACTCAACGCCGTCACAAAAAATACTGCTGGCAGCTTGGCTGACGACACCCCTTTCAGCACGGCCTTGGTCGTTCTCTAGTCTTATTTTCCGTTCAGTCTGCGAATCGAGGCCAAATATATCTGTCCAAAAGGTCAATACATCGATCACGCAATAACATTGCTCAACTCAATTACTAGAAGCGTCACCTGAGGTTGCTGCCACCGTCTCCGGTCTCGAGTAGAAGCTTCATTGGCTGCCTGGCTACAAACTCTGAGAGATGTGTCTGGCCGAGCACCTTCCAGAGCTCCTCGTCCGTGTGTACATTGGTTGGGTCTAGGTTGGCACGCAGGGTACCTCGAACTAGACTTGGGTCCTGTTAAAGGAAGAGGGGCCGTCAAAATAATGCTTAGTATCTCCGGAGTGTGTCTCCGACAAAACAATACCAAAATTAGTTATACTGTAGCCTGAGAAACGGACCCCTTATAATTGGTGTCCGTTTCGGTTGCCATTTCCCAGCCCGAAACTTTTGTCTATGCCTTGAATTAGGGGATTTTTGTGAGCTGGCATATTTCACGCTCCCGTCTGTTACTTTCGCTGCTCTGCCTTTCTTGACCTTGCATGTTCCCATATGCAAACCTGTTAAGTTTTGCAAATATTAAAAAAAGTTCTGATGATCCAGCAGAAATTGAAAGAGTTTCTTGAGAAGCGGCGATGTGTTGTGCTGGATAGTGCGTATGTTTGGTCAGCCGATATGGGATAAATATTTGCTTTTGATTAACCAGATTGTAGCCGGCATGGTCATACGCTTTAGTCAAATTAGTGCAATAACGATGTTGGCACATCAAATTAGCAAATAAAGTTAAAATAGTAGAAAAAGCACTTTGAAAACTTCAAATATGAAGCGAAAACCGCCAAGAACAAAATATAAAATTGTAATTAGTTAGAGGTAATCAACAAAAAATTAGACATGGACATCACCATTTCAGCAATTTGAACCGTATTGCATCAGCTGTTATACGCGCTTATTAAAAACGTATATCGTGTGAAAACACACGGTACTGCAGTTGGCGCGTGAGAAATATATACGTTCGATTTATAATAAAATGTGATTTACAATATTAGATGCAAAACTCAGATATGTGTTTACGTATATGCACAATTAGCGTATACATTATACGTAAATTGCATACATTTAAAACACACATCGTCAAGTTCCCCTCACAATCAAGAAGTAACCAAACAAAGTGCTAAAAATACACTTCTATATACATGTGAGACCAACGCTTGGAAAAGCGAATATTTCTGGTAAGGACATTTTGTCTGTAATATCCCAAGGATTGTCGGATTCGAATGAATTATTAGAAATAGAGTTGGGCGTTCTGGAAGGATTTAACCGGCATGTGTTTTTTCTAATATATGCCAATGATATTACAAACTTCAATGTACACCCCAGATAGCCGTGTATAAAGACCACACGAACATATTTTTCTAGAGCAGCATCATGGTCGGTCTTCAGTATGAAGTAAATAGGTATTGACAAATGTTGTCGAACTCATTGCCTGAAAATAGCGTACTGTTGGACGAATAATACAGAATATGAATCAAGCCATCCATATTCACTGATGGGGCAGCGTGACCAACCAAAAAAATAAGTAGAGGTTTTAAAAGGCATGGCTTAATGAAGAATTATCTGGACGCCTGCATGCAAAAAACTTAGGTGATAACGTTTCAAAGAAATATTTGAGTTCTCTAGAGATTTTGCTGTTTATTACTGTTGTGGCTCTAAAAGAGCGTTATAACACTCCTATCTATTCCAGACTTTGTTACATAATATTAGTGTGAGGAACAACAAATCACACTAATTACAAATGGCTGATCGTTGTCACAAAAGGGTGCTCTGCATATTTACTATTTTTACGGAGATTGTGTTGACTTAGAAACGAGCCCACTGTATTGCGACGAGAAGAGAAAGACGCAGCCAGTGGTCCACACCACCAAGCCTGATCTTCTGAAGGGGGAGTTCAGCGGGTAGCACTCGCCTCGCGTGTCGTGGCCACTGATTAAATCATCAACTCATTTACAATGGTTCGCCTCAGTTGCTCTGCAACCGTGGAACTATATCTTCAGTGCAGTATCACATCAGGCTAAACAACATTATTATATAAAGATTTGACAAGTTATACCCAAAGGTAATCTTCACAAAATAACAACGACATTTGCCACATCTACTCTTTCAGGCATCCGAAAACAGAGACACCCAAGTTATGACAAACCACACCAGGCAGTCTTTTTTTAAAACACGCCGACATACTGAGCAAAGCGGGAAATCAAGTTATATCTATTGCAGCAGACGCAAATTTAAAAGAATGGTCAGGGAATACCTGTCAAGTAAAAAATTTTGTTTCAATAGGTAGAGCTGTTGATGTTGTTTAGACTTATTTATAGTGATAGTTTTGTAGCTCTAATTATGTTTATTACGCAATGATAGATTTACTGTGTAATGATAGCCTGCCTGTTATAGCCTAGTGCTGTGCATGTTGCATACATTTTTATTACTCCCACACTAGTTTTTGAGCTTGTACTGTGTCTTTTTTTGTGCAGTATCACTAATGCATAAGATCATGGTCACTTGTTTTCATTTTATGATGCTCCTGTTGTATGATTTTCAAATCTCTACAAAATGCTTGTTGTGCAATTTTTCCTATTCATTGTGCACATGCTCAAAGAGAAAAGATGCAAAGCCGGTTGGGGGATCTGTTGGGCTTTTGTAGGCATTAGTCCCAGCCTGGCCCTTCGGCCTTTTGAGGAAAAATATCCCTGAATCGTTGAATTTTATTCAGCAACTTTTTTTCCTGTGGTTCTTGTTTAGGTAACCTGTTTTCTTGCGGAAAATATGCGTCCAACAATACATCATTCCCGTATCACCTCAGGAGTTTTCTAAGAAGTCATGAAGTAGGCACACAAAATACTGCAGTTCCACATCCTCAATCGCACTAAATTCTGTCGGGTGGTTATAATGCTCACATTGCAAACCGCCCGCACAGGGCTGTATTCTCTCGCATTGGAGACTGACAATATGATTTCGTAACTTATACCAGAGTCCGACTCTGCTTATACGTACGCTAAATGTGTGAAATGGCGTGCCCAGAGAAGTTTTAGTGTTTTGAAAATATTGCAACACCGGTTAAAACATTTTATGATTAAAATAGAATTACCATATTGATTTGATGGTGGGTCTTTAGAGCAGGTTGATCTATTCACACATTTAACTAGTCTCTTACTCTGAAGACGCATACGTGTCACTGATAAACGCTGGAAGGTATGCACTTCATTCGTCTCGACAACGGCCTTCCTCCTGCAGACTTAATACGTTGTACTGTGTACTTTACCAGAATTTCGCGCATTGGTGACATGGCAATTTTTACGGCGGTAGAATATGTAGGCAATGGTTGCTTTTAGAACATCGTCGCTTTAGTGCCGTTGTGCCCTCTCGTGTATTCATAATATGATGCTTTTTTCGGTAGAGCTCACTCTCTCATTTTATCTAACGGGACTGAAGTTCTCCCTGTTCCCAGCGCTAAAAAACTGTACACGAAGGAAATCCTTTATGCGTCACAGGGACACAAAATGTTTTCCTTTTCGACGCAGCATCAATAGGGTTTCACTGCTACACGGTGTACTTGACACGACATGTGATTTTGCGTGAGCATAACACTAGAAAGTTCCTTAATATTGCTATGAGTGCTAGGAGCCTGTTTCCTTATTGTCAGGACCCCGAAGGACAAGCTGGCTGTGCGTCCACTTACAATAGTGCTCGTGACGTCAAACGTGTCCAGCTTTCTAGCGGCTTTCACGCAAGCATCAGTTTCCGAGTTGTTAATTAAGTACATTTGACACTCCCCTGAATTGCTGAAAGAACTTGAGCTTGCTGTCTTGTGGAGAAGCCTCCATCAGTGATGTTCTGTCTGGTGGCGGGGCCCAAATAGCAGGATAACTTTCATAAAACTAAAAAATCATGTGAATTACATGCCTGTTTTCATTGCGATACCGCAGCACAACCGTCTTCGTGCATTCAATTGTTCTCACTATTCAATCGGATCTTGCTTCCGGGACCGCTATCGTCTTACAGCTGATAACATTCCCCATTTCGCTGTCATTTCTCTGAATTCAACCAAGTCAATTGTCATGGGGGCTGGATGGGTGGATTTTGTGTTTCGTTCGAACTGTGCTTTTAATGCTTCAATTTCAATCTAGGTGGTTTAAGAAGACGCGGCCGAATCTAAAAAAAGAAAGCGCATATGAACAATAAAGGGGGCTGATGCAGCACTCTTTTTGCCAAATTTCTCTTTTGTGGATTTTTTCGGCGCTGTCGTTTGTACCCTTCATGTGTTGCAACCCACGGGTTGCTGTGGGGAATTTGTTATTGTGCCTGTCGATAAATGGGGCTGATGCAGCTCTCTTTTTGCGAAATCTCTTTGTTGTGGGTTTTTTCTGCGCTTTAGTTTGTACCCTTGATGTGTTGTAGCCCACGAGTTGCCACGGGGAATTTGTAAAGCGTAGCTTTAATGTCCTTACTGACGCTGTTGTTCTCCAATAGGCCCTTCTAGAAAGCGAACTTTCTTGATGATGAGATAACGATGTTGAAGAATGGGTGCCGGTGAAGTGAAAGAAAAAAAGCGTTTCCCACGGCCGGGATCAATCCTTACTGCTTCGTGTTCTGAAGCCGGCGTCTATGCTCCATTTCAACGTGGTCGACGCGAGCGCCAAGCTGCAGGTACCCCTTCGTGGCGTGCAAAGTAATCTAACTATTTAGTAGGCGTACAGAGCGCACACCCGGGAGTTGCAGTGGGTACTCTAAAAAATGGTGCATACCCCAGAGTACATATTCTCGCGGTGCGCTATTGTCAATTAAAGAATCTATAACGAGCAAGCTTCACATGCAATGATACCCATCCTTAGATGGAGGGGTGCATAATTTTTTTATCTTTCTGAGGGATTAATAGAACAGGTAGACACACAGAACGAAACTTCAGCTTTTGCGGAGCCAGCTCACGACCATCTGCAAAAGCACTTGAATGGGTGCAAATACCTGTGGGATGACGGTGATACCTGTTCGCAGCACAGGCAGTGGAACGGAGGCAATGTCTACGCCATCAACGAAGATGTGTCCCCCAGTGCTCTTTAGTACTCGTAGCAGGGCCAAAACGAGAGATGACTTGCCAGCTCCCGTACGTCCCACGATGCCAACCTGGCGCCGGAAGATTTCGGGCAAATAAGAGGTGGTGAGTAACAAATTCTTTTACTGCCTGGTTTTATCTAGAAGGCACAACTGTATGGCGAATGCTTGACATTTTTCAGCTCTGAGATTTGTTTATTTGTTGGGATTAAGTACGATTTCTCACGCCACAGCTAACGTGATTTCTCCAATATAGCATCAGGTTCAAACCTAGGAATGCAAAAATAAACTGTAAGACAGCGATGTATATCAGAAAATTTACAGCTGAGCTATCTTTGATGTCTAGAGTACGGCAGACTTGCACCTTCCTGAATGATACTTCACTTTTAATGTAGCTTGCTGCTACCCTCGCCTAAATAGGTTTGATTGCGAGCTCCGCACTTTTTTAGGCACACACGTACTGCCATTGAGCCTTGCATCCTGAACGCCTCGATCACACAGCTAACAACGTATCACGTGAGCTCCGTTGAATCGCGGCAATCGACCTTAGAAAGCATTCTCGATAGCGATGTGAGGATAATGCCAATTCAGGAGGCATGCAAGAGAGCACGGGATGATTTTTCTATACCGGATAATTGCGTATTCTTTGTCGCGACCAAGCGCCGACACCTCCATCTTTGGAGGTTGTGCATGACCAATTGCAAGAGGAAGAGCACGATCATTGAAACTGAATACGACGAAGCTATAGTCAAAGCACGTGCCGAGTGATTTGCGCACCTCGCCTTAGGCTACCGGGACAGGGTGACCTATCCCACCTAGTTGTAATTCGTCGGCAACGGTCACATTCCGACGTATTCGGATGCACACTGCTGTAAAGCCACAATCTAGGATAGCTTTCAACTACCCCCCAGCGATAGCGTCTGCAGACTATGTGAATTACCTGACAGCCAACAGGCTGCTGACCACAACCATTTGCTAAGGAACTGACCGGTCTTGCAGGACTAGCAAACACAGACACATGCTCTACCGCCTCATCAAATCAGGACACAGAGCAAAATGAAGATGGTCTCCGACTTTCTTCTCTACTGCATTTGTGAAGGCTGCATACAGGACGATGCTTGAGACACTCACCCCCATCATCCAACTCCTCTCCCCAATCTACTACTCTGGGAATAACCAAAGTCAACTCACGGACTGTTGTTAACTTTCATAAATACAAATTCCAACAATAACAAAAGCGAACACGATGGCAGTAGCCATTGAAAGGGTTTGACACGGAGTACGCTTAGACAGGTGCTGTGAAGAGTAATCATTACAAGGACAAGACAGAAATAACGCGCGCAATTACTGGCTCTGCATAGCAGTCTTTCTGTGCTCGACTAAACTTGGTGGCATGTACAATGTTCACCGAACCTACACCGCACAATGCTACCTCCACCATACTGCGTTGGCACAGACACATGGCGCTGCACTGGTCACAGCGAGATTCATGCCTCGAGGTGGCAATATGTGAAGGCACTACGATTCACGCTAATCTTATGAAACGAGATGGCAAAAAAGCTTTTGTAGCCCAACCCAACGTATTCCAAGAGTATGCCGACATGTCCTATATGGTGCAAAAATTGTAGGTTTAGTTCGAAATAAGCTAGTGTGTGTCTAGGAGCCTGCTGGTTTTAAACAAAGCTTCTAACGAGTATGGATAAAACTGAGGAAATCCCTGCACGGGCACTCTGAGTAATCTTGGTGACGGTATTGGCGACGCCTCGGAACCCGAGCCCCCAAACATAGGCTGTAGTCAACCGTGGTGATGTGTTTATAGCTGGAGGGTGAGGGTGAGGGTGAGAACTGTGGCAATCAGAGTCGTGGTAAAATCTCCGGCAGATGGGCTCCCTGTCTGTTTACCAGGCAGGGAGCTCCGCGACCTCTCTAGCTATGAGGGTAAAGTTTGAGTAGGAAGTACCCGTCCTCTGTATTTTCCTATGCCATATGAATAATTCAAAACCGCCTTCAAAACAACATCGGTCTGTCAAAAGGGGCCGCACCAAAGTTTTCTTCGCATCCCTTCCTACCATCAACATTCCAAAACCTGACAACTAACCTCGATTCTTGGTTATTAAGGCAGTTGACAAAACAAACCCTGTTTCTTACAAGTTCTTATTGTTGATCACTAAATTCCTGGAAGGCATCCTCGGAAAATCGTTCGATGCTACGAAACTCCCAACAGGTGAAGTGTCAGTCAATGTCAACACTCAGCACCAAGCCACTAACCTCCAGACTCAAACCCGCATGGGAGATCTGGACATTATTCACACCCCAGCGTAGCCTTAACAGCTCTCAGGGTGGGATTTTTGAGGGAGATTTATTAAATGAGGCCGAAGCCCATCTTCTGAAAGCCCTGACAGATTAGGGTGTAAAAGTAGTAAAGCGTATAACCATCAAACGAGATAATCAGGAAATTCGTACAAAGCATATAATCTTGACATTCAACCGCTCCAAACTTCCAAACTTCATTAAGGCAGGCTTCATCCGGTGCTCCGTCCAAGCGTGGATCCCGAATCCGCGTCGCTGTTACAAGTGCCAGGGGTTCGGGCATGGTACTAAATTGTGTCGGGACCAACCAACCTGCGCGAAGTGCACCCAACACCGTCTCCCTGATTATCGTACTGCTCATCAATTGGTCTGTGCCAATTGCCAAGGACTTCATACTGCATATTCACGAACCTGCGATTGGCTAAAATTAGAGAAAAAATCTTCAACATCAAGGTCACAGAAAACATCACCTTCCCAGAGGCGTAGAAGAGGTTCGCCTCTTTCCCTTTGGGGAGGTACGCCGACGCGGCTCGCCGGGGGCTGAACGGCGTCTAGTTTCGGCGGGGACCTAGTACCATGACTCAGACCTGGTCTCGGCCCTACCGCCGTTTGGGTTGCATCTTGCGGCCTGTCCCGCCCCCACACCACTCACTCAGCCAGCAGCGGCTGTGGTGGCAACCACGTATGTTGGGGATGCCGCTGCATCTGTTGCTTCCTCTCCATCGGTACAAAGCACATGCGAGAGCACGGAAGAGATAGAGGTGGAGGCCCCCGCGGCAACTCCCACCCCCTCTGCACCACCTGTGCTACCCGGGGCGTTCCTGACGCCCTCGGTGGTCGTGGCTGGAACAAAGGGCACCGGAAAAGGTGCCAAGTCCGGGGGTCCGATCCGCCTGGTACCCTTACTAAATCTGATGGCGAGATGGATGGGGGACCGTTCCTGTCTGCTTTGCTGCGAAAGGAGCGGGCCCCTTCATCTAAACCTCCAGGAAAGGTAAAAAACCTTCCAAGAGTGCAAGCCTCCTAAGACCTTACAAAATAGTCACACTGCAGTTGCTCTGAACGCTTAATACTGGGAAGAGAAAATATTGTTCAATGGAACTGCAGAGGCTTTCTGAGTAACCTTGACGAGGTTTATGAGATTCTGCATGCTAATCAGGCAAGTATAATGTGTGTCCAAGAAACACCATTAAATTCCAATCGTAAAAATTTCTTAAAATCTTTATGGTATTCAGAAAGAATAGGGCTGGCTGCGCACACTCTTCCGGCTGTGTGGCCAAAATCGCCCGGACATCCTTAGCATGCCGTCATATCACCTTGAACACTGCCCTTGATGCTGTAGCAATCCGCACAATAATATTTAATAGGTCGATAACGGTGTGCTCCGTTTACACTCCCCTCGATGTTGCACTTTCAAGCTCCGACTTCCTGGCGCTGGTTGACCAGCTGCCCGAACCGTACATCATGACAGGCCACCCTAATGAGCACAATTCTCTCTGGGGCTCTCGCACGAATGTTCGGGATCGCCTGATAGATAAATTCCTAACATCCTCGGGAGCATGCCTTTTCAACAAAAACATCCTACATAGCACAACTTAGGACACAATACATACCCATAGCTAGACTTGCCTTTTGGTTCTGCAATTATCTTTCCATGTCCTGAGTGGGGTGTGGGCACGGACCCATATGGTAGTGACCACTTCCCCACCTTACTAACATATATAGGCAAAGGCACAAGCCGTCCACCTTCCCAGAACAGGTTCAATGATGCAAGAGCTAAGTAGAATATATTTACAGAAACTTACTAAGTACACTACACGACAATCACACACCTACACATTGAAGAAGCTTCCCAACTGCTCACGGCGCACATCCTCGTCGCCAAAGAAAAGTCCATTCGCCCCGCATCTGGTGCCCTGTGGCACCAGAGGAGGCTTTGGTTGAATGAGGACTGTAGTCGGCCGTGAGATGTCCAGAACAAGGCGTGTAGTATCCTTCGTCGGTACCCCACGTCGGGTAACCTCCTCTTCTTCAAACGGGCAAACGCGTTTGGAAAACGTGTGCACCGTGAGGCAAGAAGGGATAGTTGGCGCTCGTTCATAACATCCATAAACTCATGCACATATACACGCAGGGTATGGACACGTATACGTAAACTCAAAGAGCAACAGACACACAGCCTGCCCCTGGTTACTACACCAGGCTAACACACTCGAACAACACTTACACGTGTCAAATTCAGAACGCTAGAAGAACACTTTCCTGAAGCATAAACCCTTTTGTGAAAAGAAGTACCTACGTGAGAACAACAAATCACAGACTTCTTAAAACTCCCTGGTTTCGCTACATGAGCTAAGGTCTGCTCTGAGAACATGTAGGCCCTTACCTCAAGGCCCAGAAAACAATACGTACACAATGATACAACACCTACACTCCCAAACACTTGCAGCACTCGTTCATTTATACAACAAAGTCTGGCTTTCGGGGCAGCTTTCAAAGTCTTGGAGGGAGGCCATTGTAGTGGCTTTACTAAAAGAACGAAAGGACCCCTTGTCCCCATCAAGTTATCGTCCCATCGCCCTAACAAGCTGCCTGCGCAAGCTCTACGAGAAGATGGTAAACAGGGAACTGATGTACTTTCTTGGGTACAATGGTCTTCTCAAGAGCTGCCAGGCAGGCTTCAGGGCGGGCCCGATTCACGAAAAAACAACCCTTGGCACTTGAATCATATTTAAAGGACCCCTTTCTGCATAAACAGTTCTTTCTTGCAGTGTTTTTTGACATCGGGAAGGCCTATTGCACCACCTGGGGTTACGGCATTCTTAGTGGCCTCCTGCCATTTGGTGTCTCGGGTAACATGTTAAACACGCTTGTTAGTTACTTGTCGGAGAGAATATTTTGTGTGAGAGTCGGTAGTGCACTCTAAAGGGTACACGTGCAAGAAAACGGCATCCCTCAAGGTGGAGTTTTGAGCGGCAGTCTCTTCATAGTACAAATAAAGTCTCTTAGGAAGGCATTGCCACCTACAATTTCTTATTTCATGTATGTAGACAACGTGCAGATATCTTTTAAATCGTGCAACATTTCAATCTGCGACCCCGAACCAGTCAAGTCCAGCTTGGGGTCAAAACATTTGCCGCGTGTGCGGACGAGAACGGTTTAAAATTGAATTCTCGAAAAAGCTCTTGCCCTGTGTTCTCCAGGAAGTGTGGGGTTCATCCTGACCCAGGCATTACTCCTAATGGCATGTCACTCCTTGTGAAAAAAAAGCACAAGTTCTAGGAGTTGTGTTTGACCACAAACTCACATTCATTCCTCAAATCAAGCAATTGAAGCATAAATGTCTCAAAACTATGAATATTCTTATGGTACTCTCTCACCAATCCTGTGGGGCTGACAAAAAACTCCTGCTGCGCTTGTATACTGCTTTGGTTGGGTCTCGTTTGAACTATGGCAGTGTGGTGTATAGGTCGCCGACTAAAACAGCATTGCGAATGCTTGACCCAGTCCTACACTTGGGGCTTCGTCTTGCATCGTATTTTTCGAACTAGATCGGTAGAAAGTTTGTATGTCGAGTGTAACAAGTGGTGCCTTGAGAACCAACGGACATGCATGGACTTGCTTCATGCTTTTAAAATCTCAACTCTAAATTACCAGCCTTTTTATCCTGTCTTTAACGATACATCCACATCTCTGCTGTTTGTAAATTGCCCATCTGTTTCTCTGCCCCTTCCACTTAGAGTGAGATACCGAGCCTCGGATTGCAGCGCTTTTTTTAGACGTATAAAGGTAATTCTTTTCAGATATTTTACCACCTTGAAAAGTTCGCCCTGTGTCCTGCGACCTTTCTTTTATGGAGCTTGAGAAAATGTGGTACCCACCTATTTCTAAATCAAATTCCCAATTCTATCATCTGTACAGATTCCTTCAGTGTTGTTCGTGCACTATCATTGCACAAGCCCCCCAAAAGCCACATATTTATACTTGGTTTTAACACTATTATGTCTATGCACAAAAGCAAGACCTGCTCCCCGGCTGGGTCCCAGGACACGCTGGGATCGCTGGGAACGAGTTGCCAGACGAGAGGGCCGCTGCTGCTACGCTCAGGAACAAGACATTAAAATACAGATATCAAACCACACATAAGAGAACACTTTCGTAGAACATAGAAAACAAACTGGAGTGAACAAACAGGCAAGAAACTACATTTAATAAAGCCACACTTGGGAAAGTACACAGCTGGCTCACACAACAGACACACGGAAGTCGCCTTCGCTAGGCTAGGGATAGGACACACGCATGCAACGCACTCGTATCTGCTCACGGTATCTTCTAGACCCCAGTGCAGCAGGTTCAGAGAGGCCCTACCCGTAGTTCCCGTACTCATTCAATGCAAGGCAATCGACACCGCATGACGCAAATATTTTCTTAAAATGTACAGACTACACATCCGGCTACACCCATTACACTTCTTGGCCGGCAGCCTAATGTTTTGTAACAAGCGCGTTTTATAGTTTTTATCAGACGTCACGTCTTTACAACTTTTTCATATCATGCATAATCACACTGGACGTACACACCTGTAATCTTCTTGCATTCGCTTTACTTTTGCTTTTACTCAGACAATTTAGTATTTAATTGCACATGTTTCGTCATCAAATAACTTCCGCTGCGGTGCTCTTTGCCCTTGTTGGCCTTGCACCATTAAACTCAAACCATCATCATCGAAAATTGAGCAAATCGTTACAAATGAAGCACGATACCAACGCCCTCGTCGGTTCATCTTCCCAGGCTCAGCTCCTATACATGGCACGGAGCAATAACGCTTGATTAAAAAAGCAGTCAGGCTGTCTACTTGCTCTGAAAACCAAATGATACAGGCCTAGAAATGACACACCTATTTTGTAGCGTAAGCCACACTGCCCGAGGCTGAGCAGTTTTGCGTGGACCTTGAATGGCTGTTCTGCGCAAGCGCGAGGAGCATTGGATTAAATCTGATCGCATTGAATTGGATTGGTTTCGCTTGCCTTGGATTGGATTTTCATTGGATTGTATTAGATTGAATGGATTGTAGTGAATGGGACTTTAAATCCAATGCAATTGGAGTACAGTTGTGTAGAGAATTGGGTCTGCACATTCGCTGGTATGCACATTATAGAGAATTGACATCATTGCCACGGCAGATGCACTGGCGCCGACGCGTGTCCATCTGTGCGTGTCGGTTGCGCAGTAGCAAAGTCTGACGCTGCGCCTGAGCCGCTTCATAGCCATTTCGCGTGGCTCCTAGATAGCCGTGCTGCGCATGCACGAGGAGCAGTGAATGGACTGAACGGGACCGGACCGGACCGGACCGGACCGGACCGGACCGGACCGGACCAGACCGGACCGGACCGGGCTGGACTGAACTGGACTGGACTGGACTGGATTGGGTTGGTTTGGATCGGATTGGACTGAACTGGATTGGACTTGACTAAATTGAATTGGATTGGATTGGAAATAGTTTTAGTAGCAGTAAGCATGATAATATGCTTATCCTAGACAACCAGGAAGCCTAAGAATAACCAGCTGAACGTTACCTGACTCTAACTATATCCTGCCATGGCCGAGCTAAGCCACTACTATTCTTTTCATTACTGCTTTTCGGTGCTCATAAAAAAGTCATCCCCCTCGCGAGGGGCACGATCAAATGCACAGCATTTCCGAGGGGGTGCGCCGGCAAGTCGTATCTCTCGATCGCGGAACCCGTGTCGCCATCTTTTGGAGGCGCGGGACAACTTGTGGCGCTTTCGAAACAAACGAGAAATGAGTGAAGGATATAAGGCGCGTTCGGTGCATCGAAATCTGTGTCGGTTTCGTGGCTCGGTCGGTGGTGCGCCGGGCACCTTGCGTTCCGCCCGCGGCGTCGTGGGTTCGAAACCGGGCGCCGGAAACTGTTATTTCGTAGTCCGCCTGGCTGCGGACTACGACAAGGCGCGCCTGCGGACTACGACAAGATGCGCATGCGGACTACGACAAGGCGCGCATGCGGACTACGACAAGGCACGCCAACGCCGCGTGACATTGTGAGTTACTAAAATGCTATGCATTTAAAAGTCAGCACAGAGTTTAAAAGGCCAGTAAGCAGAGGCGCTAGTGCTAGCCTGTTTCCATTATTTCTGCTGGTGCACCGCCATAACATGTATGCGCCATAACACATACGCATGCACACACACACACACGCACACACATAGACGCACGCACACACCAGCACACACGCGCATGCATGCGAACACGTCCAC
This sequence comes from Haemaphysalis longicornis, assembly GCF_048455015.1. Lineage (NCBI taxonomy): Eukaryota > Metazoa > Arthropoda > Arachnida > Ixodida > Ixodidae > Haemaphysalis > Haemaphysalis longicornis. The sequence goes on from NW_027526204.1 coordinate 39,129,888, forward strand.
GCCCACAACCATACACGCATGCGCGTATGCTAGCCCTTTGAGGGGCAAATTTTTTCGGCAAATTTGAATTTCGAATTTTTTTGAGTTCGCCAAATGATCAATTTTTGTTATTATTGATTTAAATATTTCGAATGAATCTATTTCGAGAAAAGTTATCGTAATTTTATAAGGTGAACATGAAGTGACAAAAAAATTGTTTGTGTTGTCACATACATGTGGTGTATTCATGAGTAACAGAAGAAAAATTCTAAATAAAAACGAGAGAGTAACAAGCCGGCACCTTTTGAGTGAATCGAAATCAGATAGACATCAGTTTTAATGGCGTAAAAAGCGGGAAGGGCCCGGAGGACGATACCAAAACCAGCAGCTGCGCGCGGGAGCGCGGCCGGATGCGTGAGCGATGGACGGCGCACCGCTGCTATAAAATACAAAAGAACACGAGAAAAGAACCTTATCAGTTTCGCAGGCGCCCTCGGTCTGTGGCAGGCGCAAAAATCGAAAGGCCCGCGGTGGGCGACAGAGTTCCTGTATGTCGCGTGGGAGCTATATGCAGGAACTCCAGTGGGCGATACCCAAGCGCGCCCCCCCGTTACCGGATGCGCTAGCGATAGCCGGCGCGCCACTGAAGTAAATCTTTAAAAAACTGACGTATTTCGGCAGTGTGGCAGCACAGGGCAAGCAAGAGAAGTTGATGAAAAAGGCGCGCTTTTTAAACATACAAGCGATGTCTTACATATACGTTATTTACTATTTTCATGGAGATTACAGAGGACGTATGGGTACTATCAGCGTCAAATGAAACGCGAACACGGAAATATCAACGAGAACGTGCAAAACTGAAAAAAATACCTTTAGTAGAGTTCATATAATGGCACGCTTTTGGTATAGTTGGAAAACCACATTACCCAACTTTCTTTTCGAAACTAAGCCGCGCCTAAGTTTGGCTTGCATGGAAAGAAATCGCGCTATTTAGGTGTTCATTTTCATGTTTTCGTGTTCGCGTTTCATTTGACACCGATGGTACATTCGTGGCCCTGAAAGGGCTAGTTACTTGTACTATAAAAATACGGTAACAACATGCTTGTTCAGACCTGGGGGGACTTACGGTACATTTCTCTAAGCATTATCTTCCTCATATTTGCATATGCGTTACAGTAAAACTGCATTCAGTAGATCAAGAGTAATTTTCTTCAATTCATGAAACGTCACCACGCGTAGGCCAGGATTTTTGCGTTAGTCCTGAAGGAATTGAGAAAGAATAAAGAGCTGCTAGGAAATATTCATCGGCCTCGATTCTTGTTTTAATAAAAACTCACACGTAAACCATTTATTGTCTTCTTTAGCTAGCGTATCAAGCCTTCAAAACATTTGCCATGTCATAGCCGTTGTTGTGGACAGTCTATTTGTTGTAATAGCGATGGTTACGATAGACATTCGGGGGCTGTGGACAACGCCGTCTGTGCCCTTTCGTGGTGCCGTAAGAGAAACCTTATTGTATGTCCAAGTGAGTAAAGAAAGCACGCTAGAGATATGCCCCTTCTAGCACAAAGACATCGTGAAAGAGAATTTGTGAAGGAAGGAATGTATCCAATACAGCCGGAATAAAGTATGCTCATGAACATTGTGAGGTTCGGAAAAATAAAGCGCTGGGCACACAAAAAACCATTTATCTCGTACAAATAAACTGCAATGAAACAAAAAGAAGGCAGTCATTTGATTTCTTGCTATGTGATGCGCGTGTAGGGGCCCTCTGCTTGGTGTGTAGCATTACACACTGTTGAGTCTTCATAGGGCATCTCACAAATACTTTACGAAAGGCTACGCATTTTGAATACTTGTAGAGGAGCTCTGATCACTAAACCGTGCCAGTAAGCTAGAAAGTACGAGTTACACACGATGTTCTGACAGATGCTCTTGACAAAACTGTTTTGTCAATCCACGTGTTGAAAACTAGTGAGGGATACAGCTTGAGAATATTCAAAGGCGTCAGAAGCTGACAGAATAAACGAATTAATAAAAATACGCTTTTTCAAGCAATAGAGCGTCAAAAACAGGCGATTTCTAGCAAGGTACTGATGCCTCTAACAAGCGGAGTGTAGCAGACGACAGCGGAGCGGGACCCACAGCTCACGTCAGGAGCCAGGGGGCGCCACTAAATTATTTTACCGCCAATAAGTAAGCACCCAATACTGTTCATGCATACCTATGAAGTGCAGTGCATGTGGGGTTACAGACAGAAGAAGAGAAACACAGATTCGTGTGAATAGTTGCGAGGAATTTTCAGGCGTAAAACAACTCAGCTCGGAGGTAGTCTAACAAATTTCATTAATTTAGGAGCGTAGGTAAATTCTTAACTGTATCGAACATTCTGCGCAGTGATTTGCCGTTGGTTGTGGGCAGAGGAAAACCACCTCAACAATGCATCTGTGCCGTTTCTACTGAGACATCCATGAACGTTTAGTTTTTTACCCTGCCATTTTGTGTATATCTCACCTTCTCCCGTGAGTGAACGGTGAATGAAACATTCTTCAGGGAGTCCTCAAGAACCGTGGGTCTATATGATGCGGAAAAGTTCTGGAACTCCACACGGCCTTCGGTTGGCCACTCTCTGTCCAGTCGATGCAGCGCTGGCGCTACGCCATTCCCGAAGCGTGGCCTGAAGCTTGCGGCATTTGTGGCAGCCACTATCTCTACTTCTTCCTGTGAGAGAAGCCATCTTAAAGGGACCAAAAATTGCGCAGTTTTGCCCCAAAATCCAGCTAACCTAGGTATTTCTCATAGTGCAGCGCCACACCTACGAAATTTTAGTTAAATCGGTGTGTTTAGTACTAACACCGAAAGAAGCCATTTGAAGTTATTTATGACGTAGCACTGATAGAAGTGTATTTGGCCATGTCGGCAAATTGCGGGGTTAGTGCGGAAAATATAAGGGGACTATCTCCCACGGCCCTTCATAACGCGATAGGCGGTCGACAATTTTGTCATTATTTCAATCTCCCACGGCCCTTCATAACGCGATAGGCTGTCGACAATTTTGTCATTATTTCAAGTTTTTTGTAATACTCCTTTTCTTCCCGAGGTTGGAGTTGGTGGTGCTGAACTGGCTCTCCAAATGATCTTTTCGTGCTTCTACAGGCTGGCCAACAGTAAAAGAAACCTTCCGACGAACGATGTTTTAAGCCTCATTTATCTATGTACGCTTCATGGCTAATCCTTTTATGAGAGAAACTGCATTTCTGAAAATTTTTATGGACAGTTTCATTCTTCGTTTGTTCAGATCTACGTCAGAAATCCTTGCAAATACTCGTTGCAAAATACAATTTATAGCTCCACAACGTGAATCCTCGCATGACTCACCTCTTTCGGAAGTTCCGTGAACTCTATGTCTCGTTCCAATGCGACCATTAGTTGCACAACGCCCAGGAATGTGACGCAAACCATTACCATTGCCTGTAGTATCTGCAATCAACACAAATGGTTTTGCCGGGCGTACATCTGACGTCTAGATTTACATTCACGCCATGCAGAACCGCTTTTTCAATTGTTAAATTCTAGAAAATGTCCCAAAATATGTGTCGTCGTGACATTTGAGAGAGCAAAGTACATAGCGTGTTCCCAAATGGTTCTCAGAATCAGTTGTGCTTAGAGTCATGAAAAGGTAACACAGACCGCGTAATCCATTATGGCAAAAGCGTAGAGAGAGAGAAAGAGAGAGAGAGAGAGACGGAGAGAGAGAGAGAGAGCGCAATGCTTAACAATCCAAGTGGTTTAAACGCCAGGGTCTAAAACAGGCAGAATATTTCAGGCGCGGCCTGTAATATTATTGCGTCAGCATGCAACCTGTCACGTGTAGATACCAGTAGAATACCGGAGCTGTTGCTTGAACCAACTTGAGAAATCGCTGAGCTTTGCTGCTTGAGGTGCATCTGGTCTTCTTTGGTCGCAAAACTGAACAGTTGCAAAGCGAAATTTGCTCCACGCATTGAAAATACAACGACGCATACCGGAAGAAGATGGTGCGTATGCATTTTGCCCAATGTGATGTTGTTTGAGAAAACTACTGATTTATTAGTGGCTCTCTGGGAAAATGCCTCACGTTTTTCTTAGTGGCTTTGTGCAAAAACGTGTGACGTTGGTAACAGCGCAGCTGTTATTACTGGCCGAAAGTTCGCTGTTACCAAGTACCAAGAAAACACAGGGCGCTTGTAAGCGCGTGTTTCGTGACGACCGCCAAGCTTCCTCGGCATTCTCAGTGTCTTTAGCAAAAAAAAAAAACTGGCAAAAATTGTAGCAGTGAAAAAATGGCGAGAGGTCTTCAGCGCGTTCTTCGCGGTGACCGCCGGGTCCCCAGCTCACCGAGTGACTTTAGAAAAAAAAAAAAAACTCCAGAGCAGATAAGATAAAAAGACAGCCTTCTTCGAAGAGGTCACCGCACCCCCGCATTCTCTAGAACCCATTATGAATAATTCCAGTCAAGGCTACGAGTGCGACAATCTTTGGTGAGACGACTTGCAGATCCTGCCACCGCTGCCTCGAGTGACTGGCGAAGAGCTCGTTGGAATGTACAATGTTGAGCATGAATTTGAATCTAGCAGCCGCCGCAAAGAAGACGATGACCTCTTCATTGCATATGACAGCGGATACTAGCACCGCAACAATGCAAATGAACAATGATACTGAAATTCAACTGTGTCCGCCAATCGTCACCTACAACAGCTTCGACATTGCCATTTTTCGCGTAGGTCGAGGCGTCCCTGAATTTCAAGGTAATTATTCGTCTTGCTTTCTCAGTTCACCGAAAGACTGGCAATTTGAAGATTCTATGCTGTAAAACACCGTCGTACTGACACGAAAGTATCATTTTTTGTACCTACGTACTGAGGTGTTCTAGCGTGTGCCTCTTCATCGAGTCCATGCGCTGGAATATTGAATTCCGTCAAGAGAAAAGGCTGGAATGATCGAAAATAATATTGTTCTGGGCGAGTTAGCAAGTGTAATTTGTTTGCGTTGCTTCACAGGCAAGGCCAAATGATCCCTGCTTCTATTTTTTTATTGAGTTTACGTTTGCTCTTATTCTGATTGTGCAATAATTTTTCAAGGATTCGTTAATAAAACCTAGTGACGGCCTGAAGCTCACTGCTTGATTAGCTGTTCGTGAAGCGTTGTGGGATACGCTACGGTGGGCATGTACACCATTGTTTGTACGGACCGCTACGCTACAACTTGCAGGCAAAGTTCATAAGGTAGTTTGGCAAACCTAATTGTGCTGCACTAAAGCCAATCTATGCACAGGTGCTTTGAAATGGCGAGACGATAACGGCATGCCGAGTAGAACTTTCTTCAAGACAACGGCAAAACCCCGCGAGCCTTTTTAATTTTATAAAATAAATCACTCACATTCCGAGCCAAATATCAGCAGCACACAGGTAGGCTGATTATTCGTGTAGCCGAAAATCATTTGCCAATGCAGCGTATAAATCCGCGTAACCGTCGTTATTTCGTCCGCTTAACGTAAAGACGTTTTACTCGATACGCTACTGCAGTCTGAAGACCCCGGTAAATCAATGAATTCGGGAAGCACTCAGAAACGGAATACTCGCTAGTACCGCAATTCAGAAGGAAAGAGCGGATTAATCAACGCCAAGAGGCACTTACTCTGTACCAGGTGCGTTCATACAGAAAGTGCAGAACTACTTTGTTTTACTCACTTTATGACGATCTTGATAACGCAGCGTAGTTTCGCTGCGGAGAATCCCGTGCGCAAATATTCCACGGTGCGATGATGAATTTCCGTTAAAATTTCATGTACGCCAAAATGGGAACGCCTCACTCAACACTACATATGCAGGCAGTAGGACAAACTTCTATAAATTTACAAAGGGCGCCTGGGACGTACTGCCGAACTGAGGTGACGCAGCATATCAGTTCAATTGCAGCCATGACAACGCATACTGTGTTCTATAACGTATACCGCGCAGAGTTTCTACAACCTTCCGGCTTCATACCTCCTGCTCTAGGCTTGTGCATTTATATGCATCGCTCTAAATTAGCCCTACGATTTACCTGTGCGAGCCGTAGCTGTAAATTTCCTGCCGCCAGGGAAACATGAGATACAATTGGCAGTTAGAGATGAACTTTTTCTTTGGAAAATTATAATGTGCAGTGGTATAGAAGTGGGGTTGCTTACCCCTAAGGAGGAGTTGAGTGCCAGTCCGATGCTGCTGGAGTGAGCCGCATCGCTTCCCTGGTCATTGCTCCCACTGAATACAACCGTGAAGACAAGGGTGGCGAGTACCACTGTCTGACTGCAGCCTACTGTGAATGCTCGCGTCAGGCGCTGGCACGTCACCGACGCCAGAGAGGCCCGCAGCGTCTCGTCGGCTAGGCGACAGAAACGGTCGTAAAAGCGCTGCGTCATGCCGAACACCCTTATGGTGGTCAGCGATTCGACCCTCTCAGTGGCATGGTGAAGAACGCGTGACAATTGGGAACTCCGGACGAACCACATGACGTTCACGGCGTGTGTCAGCATTACCTCAAGTGGGTGAAATAGAAACAGGAGAAAGTAGTAGCAGAAATTATTGTCCGCACAGAAATGATAATTAATATGTTCGATTCTTGAAGCTTTGCGAATTTTAGTACGATTCTTTCAGCTTGATTTAAATTACCCACGACACGACACATTTATTTTAAGAGGTTATTGAAATGATTTATTCCTCTCTTCACAACGGGATGGCAAGGGAACATAGAGCTGACTATCACCTGACAGTGGCAGCAAGCCTGATGCTTGTTGAAGTGGTATTGAGTTGTTATCGCTTTGCTGGCCTCCATTTTCTGTGTCCTATTTTAGAGTGCTGTGCCTGCGGACTGAACTATGTACTAACGATACCGGGAAAAAGGCTTTTAAGTTAGGGTACGATAGACTGCACGTCACTAAATTACGTCACTTATACAACTCTTGCCGGCACGAGCAGAAAATGTGCCAAAACGTCCCGTTTCGCTGTTAAAGCTGACAACAATAGCTGAAAACGTACGATGCGTTTTTAGCCTGCCTTCTATTCACAATGCGTAGCGCTGCGATTGTAACCATTTCAAATGGCTCTAAAGAGGATTCCAAATGTAATTCCTGAATGTTTGCTACCTAAACACCTTACAAAAGAAAAGCCAAGAAAGCCCGGCTGCATTAAAAGATATTGGTAGATATTTTGTTAAACAAAATACTTCTCTTAGAGGTAGATCTTCGTCATGGAAAAGGCTACCTAGGGAGCCTTTTTGTGTCAAGAGCGCACGGTTATCTTCGCTCGTAGGAGTGCTTGTACGGAATACCAAAAGCAAACTAGGTTACGGCATCTGCCCTTCCCACGCTAACACACGGTGTTGAACGTTTCTGTGCTTCCGTGAAAAACAGCCTACAAAAATTTATTCATGTGGGTGGTCCTAATATTTGACCTTAGAGGTTTAGAGGTTTAATAAAAATCGGTCCGCCTGGCTGCCGATAGAAACATACTCGCAACTGTGGACTCTAATCAGTTAGTTAACTTTCAGCTTGACTTTTACGTTCACCAAGATGCACCCTGCCATGCACAACCTAAAGTACGAGGTTATATTCTTTGTCGATTAGCGACGACGCGTCCTGGGGACATTAGAACTGTGAACTTCAGACTTTCTTTTCGACCACATGTTTTTTTCGCATTTGCATAATATTGCTCTTCCGAAGCAGTTTCGCAAGCACTCTGTTGATCACCAACTGCAGGACAGAATATCACGGAACCATGAACGGAGAACGTTAGTACTTATTCCAAAATGTTCCCTATTACTGCATTACACGCACTCTAATGCAAACTTTGAAAAGTATTGTTGTAAAATGGACGTCTAAAATTATTCCCTAACAGAAGAAACAGTGATATAAAGCCGCACATTATATATCCGGAACAAGCCATATGACTTCCTAATTGTTATGTGCCACTCAGAAAATAATTGGCCGCGTATTTGCTTCTGCATCTGCAAATGTCTTCGAATGACGACAGTCCTGTGCCACCGCTTCAAAGCAAATGCATATCTTCTCTACCCAGCCCACATGTCACGCTTTTCCCCTCCCGTCTCGTTCCTTCAACGATAAGCACGGATGCTTCGATTTTAACCAGTCCTAGAACCATAGAGTTTCATACAAATAAATAGAGGGGAAACTGGCGCTAGTGTCAACGCGAATATGGCAGCGGCACTTACGCTTCAATGGGAATGATGGGTAGTTTTGGAACCGGATTGCGTAGGATCAAATCGAGCTTGTGGCTGCACAGAATGTGTTTTTTGACAAAAAAGCTCTTATTGCCCGGTTTCCCGTTTACAAATGACATGGCCAACAAAAAAGTTAGTGACGAAAAATCGGTTTTGTACGAAAAAATACGCCGCGTTTAAATAAAAAGCAGACGCGGAGTCGAGGAGGTTTGTGGAGCAGGTTTGCCATTTTCCGCCAACTACAGCAGGAGGCGGACTTCTTTAATAACTACTTGTAAAAGTTTCGGCGCTGGTGGTTTGTAATAGTAAGAGAAGTTTTGTGCTCATAAAAAAAAGAAACCGATTACCTTTGGAGAAGTTATTGTTGCCTCAATTAGTGACATCCATCAAGCTGCGTTCCTATCAGCCGCCGGTGCTGCTGTTCTACAATGTTCTACGCCGTAGGAGCCGGGGTTCGCACGAAAGTGTGGCTGTTCCAAGCGATTTGCAACCGTTGTCAGCATTGACATTACATTGCTCTGCCGAATGAGCAGCGGCGACTCCTAATTAGCAGACAACTTCGCCGCACAGAGCGCCGTCATTTGTGTTTTCATGCTCGCTGTGCGGCAATGCATTGATAACCCACCCAATTCGCAACTCTGGTTATAAAACATTCCACTCAGGGCGGCGTCAGTGCACGCGAGGCATGCAGTTCAAGGAGAAACGTATTTTTGATCACTCCTCCCAACACCCCGCGTAGGCAAATGCGTTCGTGTAAATCCAAAACGAAAACGAAACTGCCTGCAATCCATAGCAAGTTCCATAAGCCATCGAGCGCCAATCCGAATCCACAACTACCCATCACGCCCATTGAGGCGTACGATTGCAGCGCCAGTTTACCCTCTAGTTATATTGTAAGAAACTCTATGCCTAGAACCACTAAATAAGCTACGCTTAAGAGTGACGACACTGACGCATGGCGGCAGCCATTTTGGTGCCTGACGCCGTGGTGGCCAGCTTTATGCGCCCTATTGCGGCTGACATGGACCGGCGGAATTGGTCCGCGCGCCGCTTGGCAACCATGGCAGCTGTTTTACTTTTCGAAGATTCAAAGACAGCGCGCCGGTGCGGTAGGGTCAGGCTCGGTTACGCTGCGTAGCTTATTTAGTGGCTCTAGGTTACACTGAGGCACTAATCAAGCTGCGCTTTCTAGTGGCTGTAGGTTACGCTAGGCCACTGTTGTTTTTTCCCCCCCGGGCACGGCATCGCTACTCTGTCTGGGGGCCTGAACACTCACCCTCAACGTGTCATACAGCCGCACTGCGCTCCGAAAATCACGACGTATCAAAGAGCGGCCGCGTGCGGCAACACAGAGGCACCAAAAAAATATCAGTGCCCGTGGGTCTTCCCGGGGTGAATAAATGTCACGTGACGCGGCTCCCCAAATGACCGCTGTCGGCGGCATAGAACAATGACAGAAAAGAGTGCCGATTCTCTCAAACCTCATCTACTGGCTCTAGCCAGTCGCTCACGCGCTATCTAGTGGAACATTTTGCTATTTTAGGGATGCATTGGATTCCGCCTCGAGGTAGAGCCACATGAGCAAGCTCTTTTTAATTTTGAGTCGGGACATTGTTTTCAACGCGTATTTTCATTTTTTATCGGGATGATGGAACAGCCATGTTTATTTATTTAAGATAAGACCACAAATACTGCTTATGTATTAACTGTTTTCATCAAATATGTGTAAGTTTTTCATTTTGAGGAACAGTGTACATAAATACGAAGTGTGCTTTGAGACTTATTCTTTTAGAAGAGCGTTGCCTATAAACACAAGGTTCAAGTATTCTTTTACCTTTTGGTCGGAAGGCTGATCCGAGGGAAACAGAGAGCGACAGACATATATCCTGACTAATCAAAATCTTTATGTTTGAGTAGTAGAAGAGATACTGTCGCCTCTAATGGAAAGGTGTTTGCTGAAAAAAGGCAATACTGCCCCGAGAATACGACGAACTGAAGAGTTGCGCACATTCCCCTCTGCACTCATCATGATTTGAGATTATGTTCCTACTCGCTTCACAACTACGCGGCGGTGTAAGCACCGTCACCCATGCTACCTATAACGGCGCAATCTCCGATGCGGTAGGGCAACTTGAGGCGTTTTTTATGACGCACTGGCAATAGTAAACTAGTAGACCCTGAGACAAACTATTTTTGCCGGCTACAGCTCACCAAGTTGAAGAGTATTCTGCCAAAGCTTTCACACCTTAATGGAGAGCATATAGGCAGCGGCAGATGTGCAACACGTAGACGTGACCTGTTTAGCTTTTCATTTGAGTTTGTTAATTACGCTATGATAAATCTCCAGCCATTGCATTTCACAGCTATCCTTCTCAATATTAAAATTAGTGCGGTGGTAATATTTTAAACACTTTTTAAATAAAGGCACTATCTTTCGCCAGGCAGCGACAAGTTCACGATCTGAGAAATTTTATTTCTTCATCTAAGCTGCACCGACTTAGCCACACGCTTTATGCTCGATGCACTTGATGATGTGTCTTGAAATATGATTTTCGCTAACATCGAAGTGTTCCAAGAAATTATTTTTAATGTATTTAGTCACAATGCCCTCAATGGCAAACCTTGAGAAAGTATTGCATATGCAAAAGACGCATGTATTGCACTAGCTTGATGCAAAAGCAGCAAACAAGGGGGTTCAAACTAAAAGTACAAATGAATAGGCACTGTCAGCTGATGAAATATAGTAATTTAAAGTTACCAGGTAATAACAGTAAAAAATAGACAAGAAAGAATGGCCACAATTCCAACAAAACGCGATGCAAACACCTGTAAAAAAAAAAACTACACCGCACAAATTTTCAGTGCACGTTTCCGAGGGAGAAAAAATCACGGAAAGAAAAAACACCGCAAAGTATTAAACCATATCAAGAGCTTGAAGTACTTCACAGAATAACGTCGTTTTCAGTGGTGATGTGGGATAGTATCTTAATTTATTCAAACAATTGTAAGTGGATAAATGACCCGGAAAACCATAAGAATGACAACTTACGCGTTTAACATGAAAGAGATGATCGCCGCGGGGCGAACAGACAGCAGGCATATCAAATTGTGGAAGAGCGCGAGGTGTTGAGGCTTATGGAACAGTGATAGGCCGAAAAGTTGCGGCGATGTTGCAGCACAGGCAGTTCGACGTGACGTTTTAGTGCTGTGACGTAAGCAGTATTTGTGTAGTGCGCCTAGATCCAGCGACCTGCACGTTTTTGCGGGAATACTTATGATGCGTGCTTTATGGTAATCCCAAGTGGCTGACGCATATGCTTTTTAGAACGTATTAGTCTAAGTAAAGGTAAGCTTGCGGAAGTTGGAGGGAGCATGATGATGGTTACATTTGTGAAACCCGAAGCAGTGGATAGCAGAAGCCAGGGTGTCTTTTATGTAATAATGCCATGAGAGCTCAGGCTGCGAGTAAATTCTAAGGTAATTACAAGGGGAGCGACGTCTATGGTAGTAATATTAAGCACGTAATATCTAGGCTTTCTGGAGGCACGACCAGTGAATGACATTTACTTAGTCTTAGAGTGGTTAAGATAATCCTCCATAACCGGCATTGATAGCGTGCAAGTGAGTTTGCAAAGATTTATAGTCATGGTCACTAGAATGTATTGGGTAAACCACATAGTCGTAAGCAAAATTTTGGGTAGGGGGACAGGATGGCACATTATTATTACAGATTAAAAACACTAGTGACCTAGTACGCAGCCCTGTGGGCTCAGCAAGTAATATTTTTGAAAGAAAAGGTGCAGTTGTTAGCGGAAGTTAGCTGTATTCGTCATGACAAAATATTTCACCCATTGGAAAGATTCGGAGTGAATTTAAGCCGATGAAGTTCGATGAAAAGCTTGCTAGGAGATAACGCCAGAAAGTATTTGCAAGATGAAGAAAAAACCGCGACAATCGGATCCACCGTGTAGGGATGAATGTATGTCACCAATAAACCCGGCGAGCTGAGTGTCACATGAGTATCTCCAACAACAACAGCCTTGGTATTTATGTATTGTTGTGGTTTTCTTGGAAGTCGGTTATTTTGGTGTGTAATAAATGTCTCCGACTATACAGACACCTAAATCACTTGTGCCTGGACCTATGCAGTCAAACCGTGACTTTTATATTTGAAAGAGAATATTAAATATTATAAGCCAAAACCATCGCATATTTACTAAGTACAAACTGTTCAAAATTTTCAAGGTATTGCTCTGCTTGTAAGCTATAAATATACCATGTACAGAGCTCGATGCAATGCCTCTGCATTGCATTAGGGTAAGTAAAACGGTCTGGTTTACTCTGCAGTACTGCACGTTAGACATACAACCGTTCTGCGTGTTGGACAAACATCCATCGCGCAATCATTAACCGCAACTCGCTGTACCCGTTTTCCTCTCTCACCTATGTTGTGTTGACACGTATAAGCACACGAACACCTAGAGCTTTACGTACCGTGCCTACGACGAACACGATGAACACGAAAACACTGAAGCCAACAAGGGCGAGGCTCTGGGTGCCGATGACAGCGAGCCGGGCCATCACCAGGAAGCCGTTCTGTATTGTTTGGCGGCCCATGCTGGTCAAGCGAGTGTCTATGTCACTCAGATCCGCTGTGAATCTGTTCAGTATGTGGCCACGTGGGGTGCAGTCGAAGAAGGACACCGGACTGAACAGCACGTGCTCCAACATCTCATGGTGAAGCACCCGGCAGAGGCGGTTGATCGCGAAGGCCAGGAGCACGTTTCCAGCAAGTCGAGTGCCCACTGCGGTTTGAAAGAATAAGCCAAAAAGTTGAAGAAGCACCCTTTAGCTCGGCACAAAGTATGTCTTCTTGATTTTGAACTGAATCGACGACTCGTCTGAACCACAAGAAAATGTCTCCTCAGCCAATCCAGCTTTTCAGTAACAGCACTTCTATAACTGTACTGCCTGATATGGATCAAACATTAGAAACACTGACAACAACTGTGCCGTGAAAATTTCAACCCCTCTCTTCAACGCATTCTACTCCAGCGAAAAATCCAACATTGAGAGCGAGCGGGTGGCCCCACAATGTCATCTGGCTTCCACTACACTAGGAGAAGAATCACACTGGAAGGGGGGTCGATTCTAGGAATATATGCTAGACACTTCACTTCTACGCAAGGATACAGGGGAGACGCTTAATGACTACTTTACAGCTCTGACATACATAACGGGACTTTTGAGGTACTCAAGCTTGCATGCATACTTTGAATTAGAAATCATTAGTGCTTCCCTAGTAAAGTGTTGACTTCTGCATTGCATGTCTCTACTAGCGAATTAGGATCCTCCTAAACTTTGGTATATGACCGCAGATATGCCCGCAGGACTAAAAAAATTACCCACGTAAACACGATTATTCTCAAGAGGCTCAAAATATAACTGGGGTGCTACGCATTACTGAGGCTGGAAGAAAAGGGGTTTCTGTAACTCGGACGAACAGTTAGTTGCTCGTCCTTTTGATAAAAAATTGGCATAGTGCGCCTTTGAAGGTTTCGCAATCAAGCATTATTCAATTCACAATTCGCTCTTCCTAATGCCCCAATTACGTTTTGAAGATTTTTTGAAACATCCACAGAGACGCCGAACAGCGGTTGTAGGGAACCGCTCATTAGAACCATTCCTGGACATTCCAGATATTGGTTCGAAAGTGTAACGAGCGCACACCTGAAGGAAGCATTGATTTTGCTTGTCATTTTGGTGCATACGCATATCTTTTACTTTAAAGCTACATAAATATAATTGGTATTCAGGGTTTGCTTCTCCTCGGTCTTTTTGTTTGTAAATATTGTATTCGACGTTTGCATTATCAACGACTGCATAACACTGTGGTTTAAAGTCGTGTTCAACTGCAAACATTCTAGTCTAGTTTTGACAGAGTAGCGGAGATGTGGTACTTATTCCTTTCCTGGTGTAAAACGTCCTAGCAACGTGGCTACAAAAATGAATAAATACCACAATGCGCTTCTTTCAAGAAATGTCATATAAGTAGGTCTTTTTGTACCATAAATGCAACTAGTCAATAAAAATAGCGCCACTGTGATGTTTTTCCGGAAAATGCGCTGCAAGTGTTTGGCTAAAAATGCTTACCGGCACCGAGGGAAAGGCCAGCCAGTCCGTAAATCCAAATAGAGTCGAATGGGCTCCGGTAGCTCCCCGGGCTGCAGGAGTCTGTCCATTGCTTGATCCACACCAGTTGCCAGGATGTGGCTAGGGCACTCGCAGCTAGGCAGAGCACGCCAGGCCAAAGGCATGCACCGCACATTTTCGCAGTAGTCCAGACCACCTCCCAAGTACTCTGAGAAAATTTTTATACTTGTCTTCAGCCACCAAATGTACATTTGAAGCAAGAAATATTGAGAAGGTGTTTGACATAGAATGTTGTTTATTGGTACTGTCATTGTCTATCGAGCAAATAGGTCGGCATGCCCATCATCATCATCATCATCATCATCATCATCACGAGCTTATTAACGCCTACTGAAGGGCAAAGGCTTCTCCCAATGATCTCCAATTACCCCGGTCCTGTGCTAACTGCGCCCAATTTATCCCCACAAACTTCCTGATTTAATCTGCCCATCTTACTTTCTGCCGCCCTATGCCATGATTGCCTTCTCTAGGAATCTACCCTGTTACCCTTAACGACCAATGGTTAACTTGCCTTAGCATTACATGCCGTGCCCACGTCCATTTCTTCTTTCTAATTTCTACTAATATGTACTTAACACGCATTTGATCCCTGATCCACTCCTCTCTCTTCCTGTCCCTGAATGTTACTCCTATCATCTTCCATTCCATTGCTCGCTCAGTCGTCCTCAAAGTAAGCTGAATCCTCTTAGTGAGCCTCCAAGTTTGTGCCCCGTAGGAGAGTACCGGTAAAATGCAGCTGTCATACACTTTCTTCTTCAGGGACAATGGTAGGCTGCTGTTAATTATCCGAGAATGCCTGCCGAGTGAACTGCACCCGGTTCCTATACTTGTAATTATCTCTGCCTCAAGGTTTGGATCCGGGGTCACAACTTGGCCTAAGTAGATATATTTGCTCACCACTTTACTGTATTGCCACGTATCTCAAACCGAGTCAAAGTTTTCTCATAATTCATGAAAGCTACGTTTAGGTGTTCAGTAAACTCTGCGCACTTTTCTATCCTCTGATTGGCCATGCGAATATGGTCGATTGTTGAATAGCATTTACGAAACCCTGCTTGTTATTTAGGTTGACTGAAATCTAAGGTGGCAGAAATTCTGTTAGCCATTACCTTGGTAAGTACCTTGTAGACGACGGACAATAAGCTGATCGGCCTGTTTTTTCAAGTCATTCATGTCACCTTTCTTAGGGATTAGGATGACGTTCGCGTTCCTCCAAGATTCTGGTACACTCGCGGTAATTATGCATTGCGTGCAGAGGTTTGCCAGTGTTACTAGTACAATTTGCCCGCCATGCTTCAAGAGGTCTGCTGTTATCTGATCTTCACCAGGTGCTTTGCCTCCTTTCATTTCTGTGAAATCCTTCCTTACTTCTTCGGTCGTTACTGGTAAAATTTATATCTCCTCTGAGCTACTTTCTCGTTCGGCATTATCCGGGATGTCCCCGCATCTTTACAGATCCCTATAGAACTTCGCGGCTATTATGACTATTTTATCCCTGTTTGTGATGACATTTCCTCGCCTGTCATTCAGTGCATACATCTGTTTTTTCCACACGCCTAAACACATCTTCACTGCTTTCATGCTGCCTCTGTTCGTTACAGCATAGTCGATCCTGTCCATACTATTCTACCGTATGTTGGCTGTCTTACGCTTACTGATGAATTTCGAAAGCTCCGCTAGTTCTGTTCTGTCAGCTGCGGTGGATGTTGTCATGCTTTGGCATTTTCTAATTACATCTTTTGTATTCTGTGAAAGTTTACCAGTATACTGTCTAGCTATCGTGCCGCCAACGTCTACTGCACACTCGGTGTTAATGCGTGTAAGATGATTGTCACTGGCTTCCTGTGTCGTAAACTCTGCTTCCTTGGTAAGAGGTGAATATCGTTTCAGCAGCGCGATCCTGAATTTTTCAACTTTACGTCTTACTGTTAGCTCATTGATCGGCTTGTTACGAATCCGCCTCAAATATAGCCTGATTCTAGATCTTACCATACGATGTCACTACACCTTAGCCTTCCGAGTACTTCCACATCCTGCACAACGCAAGTATTAGGGCATAATATTACGTCTGCAGTAAAGCCCGCTTATATCGAACAGCGCGAGGAGTGTAAAATAGTCCGATATAGCAAACATTCGACATAGAAAGTGAAGCAAAAAACCTTCTATGAGAGCAATCTTGCCGACGGAGTCACGAGCTAACGCTGGGCTCTTACCACCCTGCAGTTTAATATTGATACGACACTTTATCGAAAAGAAAACGGTATTAAATGCAGAACATTTCAGTAACTCACGATGTCACCCGCGTTGGCGTCCGTAGTCCGCACCGCACCCCTCCCTACTATATAAAAAAAAGTACTATCCGGTGCTAGGTTTCGATCCCTCGACCTTGCGGGCGGAACGCGATGTACAGTGTGCTCTAACCACTGCGCCACAAAGCCAACACAAAATTGGAGGCTACGGACGCGCCTTATATCCTTGACTAATTCAAATTACTGCTGACGAGCGCTCTCTCGTCAGCAGTTGCCACAAGTGCAACAGCATTAACGTAACGCAAACTACTTAACGTCGTGCGCCCCCGGAAATGCTCTGCATTTGATCGTGCCCCTCGCGAGGGGGATGTTTTAATGCGTCTTCCTACTGGCCAATACACTCGTCGACATCTGTCGGATGTTGTGCGAACCCTTTGCGGCTGATGGCGCGCGATTTGAAACGACATTTGCATACGATCAAACTGAAAGGCTCTCCAAGAAAAAGCCAACAGCCACTGTCTATTTTATTGGGGCGGAAGAACTGCGTGAGTGTAGCCTGCTTCTTGTAGCTCAACGCGTTGCTGGTGACTGCTTGCTCCACAGTATCTAAACTGTCGACAAGCGCAATACTGCTGAACTCAATGGCACTGCAGTATCGCCGTAGCAGGGCCACGGCGGCGACGGCTTCGCTCATGCTCGGAAGCGGTACTGAGTCTTTGGCGTCTTCGACAGAGCGGAGAGAAGCATGAATACAAGCAAATAACGGCGAACCCAGCGAACCAAACAAGCGCGGGCAGCGAGTGGCGCGGACTTGAAGTACGGTGACACCACAGCCCGCAGCACCCAATGTGGCGCTTTCGTGTCCAACGGCATGCATGGTCCACTCTGCCGGTCCACTGGTCCACTGGTCCACTCTGCCGCGGCCGGTTTGGACGCGCCCGACCTCGCGCGGGAGTCGCACGCGACACCCGCGCCACCGCTGCGCGCCAATGTATTGCGGTAAAGCATGTCGCATGCATAAGGAGAGCCAAAAATCCCGCGCGGGAGAGTTCGGTGAACAAAATTGCGTTCGATATAAAAAAATTTAAATGCATCTAATTTGTCCAGAATTGTACAAGGATTCGATATAGCCAAACATTCTATATATCCGTGTTCTATATGACCGGGCTTTATTTCATTTTTCTGCTCTCCATTTATGCTCCTCCACGTCCACTTCCAGCTCTCCCGTTTGCAGAAGAAGGTGTTCTTGATGCGTAGATTAATCCATTCTGCGAACTCGACTAATAAGTCCCCCCTGCTATTTCTACAGCCCAGACAATAGTTACCAACTGCCTTGTCTTCAGCCTGGCTCTTACCTACTTTAGCATTGAAGTCTCCCTTAACTACGGTATACTGTGTTCTTACTTTAGCCATTGCCGCTTCCACATCTTCATAGAAGCGTTCAACTAGCTGGTCGTCATGGCTGGATGTGGGCGCGTAGCCCGGTACCACCTTAAGTTTGTACCTCTTGTTTGGCCTAATTACAATCGAGTAACGTAGGTTGTACTTTTCTCTATTCAAGACATGAAGGGCCCACGACGACACGACGCAGATAAATTGACTGAATATCCCGCCACAACTGGACCGCCGCATCTCAAAATATACTATGCATAAACTCAGCCGAACCAAGAAAAAAATGGAAGCATCTCCACTGCGTGGATGATGGCTAGTGTGCGGATTACGGGAACTAGAAATGACATCCAAGTTCCGCCCTGAGTGGCATCCGATTTGACCCGTGAGTTCCACCTTGATTATTCCCTGAATGAAACTGCAGCTCACGGCTCAAATCAAATCTTGCTGGATTTTCGCTTGATGGTGGTGTGCGTACGAATGGACGCGGACGGACATTGGGAGGTCTTAAGGTACTCCGAACCGTTACAGGCGATGGAGTAGGCCGTTTGACTCGCGGGTTCTAACTCACGGGCATAGCCCTACGGGTATAGCGACTGACACTAACTCTGTTTGGTCTGCCAGACACAGGCTCCAATCCTGCCGGTGCCTGTGTGATTTTTCTGTATTGTAAATGTTATTCGCACGGACACGGACCGGCATTGTGCGGTCCTAGGGGTACTAAGCACCTAAATCTAGCTGGGACCCCTAGCTTCGCTTTTCGCCAGGTCTTGGAGCCGCTAGTGTGATGGTGCGCCCATTTTTTATTTGGGTTTTAAATAAGAGTGCTGTTTACCCAAGTTATCACAGTGTTGAGTTACCCGGCAGCAAGACAACCGGGCGGAAAATATCTGTGCTCATGTTTAAAGCCTAAAAAATGCCGGAAGCTTGTGCTCCTTGCTATCTACAAAGGGCTACCAACACTGGCGTATTAGCAATATAACAGCGCGACCGCCGAAAGGAGAAACGATAAATACACATAAATTTCATTACATAAAAGATGGCCGGGATGAATTAGCCGCATTTAGTCCAGGAAGCTGCTCAGGGCGCTGATGCTGTGGACCACCAATTTCTCTTGTTGTCCGAGACACCGCAAGAGCCACTCTTTGGGGAGATTGCGTGGTTCTGTATAACTTCAGCCTATCACTTCACTTCACCTCAGGTTGGTTAATATTTTACAGAAACTGTTATCTTGATTATCTTGATTTTTTCCGGTATGCTGTTGTTTGAATTCCTCGTGAAACACTCCGTCTACACTTCGCAGATACTCTATTAGTGCGAATAGTCATTGGCGATGGAACGAACTACTGGAAAACAACGGGATTAGGTTTTTGTTGAAAGCATACTAGGATTATTCATACGTCTAACTGGCCTGCAGTCTCCGCTAAACACCGAAGTAGTCTTATTTCAACATTGCTAGTGATCATGACAATTCTGCTTCAATGGGGCCGAACCTGGCTGATTTACCGGTCCGTACTTTAGTATGGAGCTGGTGGCGAAACAGCCATTACCTTCAACTCCTTTTCTATTCCCACATACCCACTCAAGTCATGACAAGTTCTAGTGCTTCGAACATCGCGAGCAGACAATATCCAATCTATCTACATGGTACATGTCCGTCACACACATCTACTGGGTGATCACAAGTTATTTTTAGGGAACATTTTGCTCTGTTGACACCTGAAGTGATGCGTGAATCTTTCAGAGTCAATATCAAGGTCGACTGGACTCCTCCTGAGTTGTAGGCATGTTCGACACCTAATTAAGTCCCCGAGAAAACTGGTTTCGACAACTTTTTTGGTTGGGTTGGAGCACAAAATGATAATTTAATCCAATTGTTTGAAATTTCTCCAAACAAGTATTTATACAACCTCGGGGCTAGTCATAAAACAACCACACCTTTTTTGTTGGACGGTTAACCGTTTCGATAAGAACAGAGGTATTGCAAGCCACTATCACATTATGCTCTCGTCTTTACAGTATTTTATAATCCGTTGGTTGGAGGCATTTCCTCGTGAATTTGCGTCATTACAGCCTTGCGCGGTGATTCATCCTTTTCATGTGTTAAAGCCATAATTTCTGCCAGAAACGCGCTCGTAGATCCAAATTCGAAACAAAAATTTTACACCCACCTTGGTCGATGCACTTTTTTCTTCCTTGATCGTTACTCCTTTGCGTGGGTCATCGCCGGCTTGAAAGGTGTCCGTACTGCAAAGTTTTACATGTACACTACCTTTACTTGTTCCACCTCCCAGTAACTTGGGCTGATGTGTTTCAAACAAAGATACAATGCGTGTAATGCAGAGAAAAAGAAATATAACAAACTTTACATTTGTACATGAGCGTAGTCGGAAAGTGATGTTCGGTTTATAATTTTTCTTATATCTCCGAAAGGGCGCTGGCATTACATGGGAGAATCCACTTCTAGGTTAGTTATCTCTCTTTTAGGAACATAAAAGAAGATCGCGCTGAAATTCGGACAAATATCCTCATCTCTGTTTAACAATACTGTTGGACACGTCATACTTCAGGGGTTGGATAGCAAATTTATACTTTACTATTCTGAATGACACTGGAGTAGCCTTGGAGGGTTGAGTGGCGATGGTGCCCTTCATGAGGGACAACAGCGGGTCACTCTTTTTTATCGTCTCTACATTCATCCTAGTCTAATAATAAGCTTGAACGTCATCCATATCTTCTCTCGGCTTCTCGCTAAACTTAAAAGGCTGCATGAGGCACTAAGTCCTATCAAAAATAGCTGAGTGCTGGCGCCGCTCTTTATTATTGATCCCCGATGGTTAGCAAGGAGCCGTAATTATGGTTAAGAACGAGAAAACGATACCGCGACCTACACAACTACTAGGCTACAAGCACGTGTACACACTAAAAGACGTTCTGGCTTGGAGCCCTGCGTAGAAAACATTGGGATAAAACACCTACTGAGTGGGCCGGAAAAACCACGTTTAGCAGTACTCCTCCGAACACACTTGCTCTGGAGGCCAGCCTTGTGAGCCCATGGTTCTGGCCTTATTTTAAAACGCAAAACCTTCCATGTACGCCAGGCATGGAGAACCTAGTAGGGATGTTTTTGTGCAAGGTGTAGGCATAAAGCTGCGCCAGTACCGCACCTAACAGGATAAAAATGATTATTTCGCACCTTTATTTCCGAACAAGCTACGCTGCCTTGTTTGGAGCGAGAACACGTCAGTTCTGGTGAGTGCACATAACTCCGTGCTTGGGGCATAGAAAATCATCATGCATCGGAATGGTCGCCTGAATGAATGCTGCAACTAGCGTGCCCTTTCTATTTCGCGATTTGAACGTAAGCCCAGTGGCAAGGCGCATTGTCAAACCAGGGGTGGAGCCAGTTCCTTCCAATAACAGAAAATGTTCCCACCAGAGAGCATCTTGTTAGCGTGGCGAAACCACGCAGCGGTCAACGTGCCACCCTATCGGAACCAAAAACCTACCATGTTCTTCCTCAAGGTTTAAGCTGATTTTTCGATCCGAATGATTTCCTCGGAGCACCTGAGTAGCATGCACCAGTAGCATGACGATACACACACACACACACCCCATCATTGAGAGCGCGTTTAACCTGTAACTCATTCGGGCTGGCTGCTCAAATGAGTTTAACGCATTTCAGTGGCAGAAACTAAAAGAGGAGAAATAAGATGCAGACATGAGGCTGACTACACACCAACGAAAAAACTAACTTTTGACACAATAAACAGCCACGCGCAATTCATCGTACTCTCGCCTATCGGATGCATCCTTGAAAGAAGCTTTACTCTTTTGGTATAACAGTGATCGACGGTGTCCACATACACATATCTGCTGTGATATGTGGAAGTGATACCCCTGGCCAATATCTCTCTTGCTTCGGAAGTGTCCATATCTTAACGCGCCTGAGGCATCAAATGCTGGGGTGCCCCCACACAGCTTACAATAGTCGGCCTGGTTGGCCCCCAGTGCAAGCAACACCACTTCTTGGTGCACACATTGGCGGTCATTTAGACACCGTTCAGTTTGTCCTACAAATCATTTCCGACAGCAGAGATAGATACGGTAGAATTAACCATTGTTCCAGGTTTCAAACCTGGTGGAAAGTTTTTTGGTGGACGTTGGAGTTGTTCCGTTGCGTATAGTTCAGGTACGGCGCCTAGCAGTGCAGTATGTACACCAGTTGACCCACAGCTTGAAAAAGAAGGGTAAAAAACTAAACGCGTTCAGCACCAATTTTGTCTCCTACACTGCCCCATCATAAGACCAGTTGTGCGTTTTGTGCGTACACTAACTAGCAATACAAAGGGTGGTTTTTGATTCATAGAACTTCACACTTTGTAGCGATAGAATGCTATACACGTCATTCAAAGCCTTCTTTCATTCCGCAGTCTTTAAATTCTGTCAAACGTATGACAACGCTGTCTGATAAAAATCACTACGTTCTGGAACAATCCTCCGTCACCCCACAAAACATATAATTCACATCTTCCATTGACCCTAACTTACTTTTTTATAGTTATATATTTATGCAGCTGAAAAAAAACTGCTTCCTATAAATGTGGGTTTATCTTCAGTCACCTTTTAGCATTTGCAGCGGAAGCCGAAGTCGTCAGCCGAAAGTGCAACGTGGTTGGAGCCCGGCTGTCTTTCAACAGGTCGGAGAAGCGTCTGTAGGAGACGCCGGTCTTGCCACACATCAGATAGAGCTGATCACAGTTCTTTAGCAGGTACCCTTGGTTTGTCACAAGAAGCCGCGTCTGCGATTAGTGACAAATCGCAGGTTTGCGAATCTTTTGTATGAGTGTTTGCAATGACCCGTTCGATAGCGATAACGAGACTGGTCGCATGCTATCCCCTTGGATATAATTGGCTGTGCAGACATAAAGACAGCAATTGAGCACCTGTGCATTGATTGTTTCTTACCACAAAAGGATAAGGTGACGTAATCCCACCTGGTCCCTGGCCCCAGCCGCATGCTAGCGCTATGAACGCCTTCCAGCGGTATTTGTCTGCATCGGGTACTGGTCTTGAAATGAGGTGGGGATATGATCAGTGCTTTGTGGCCCTTTTATAACCCCAGAAAGCCGAGATGTTTAGAAAATTTCTCAATAAATATTATCTGCAAGTGTATATCTGCATCTTACTAGTTCAAAAAAATCGAAGTCGTTTTGACCACAGCACCTCAAGCCCGTGTCCATGCCAGCCTCCACAAGTTACAAAAATGCAGCTGTTTAGGAAGTTTGTCAGTCAGCTGAGCACCAGTCTAGGGAACACTCGCCTTCATTATTTAACATTGATCATCAGAGTCAAGCTAGCCCAATTTGTGGCTAATGCGCTGCCAGTGCGGATATAGTAATTTTGTTGCAGCGGCAAGGGCTACCTAGCAGCAGAAAGAAAGATGCTAGAGGCAAGAGCATCCTGTGGGTTTACTCTTTTATCACTTCATGCTGAACGTACGTTTTGACAACACCATCAATTCCAGAACAGGCTGCACAAATAACGTTAAGTGTAGGTTCCTTTAACTCCTTTATTAAGGGTATAGTTGTGACTTCAGCAATGGAGCGTGTATGCGAAACAGCTGTGCTAAACCAAACTACAACGAAAATAACCCAGTAGGTTCGGGGCTACCGGCATACAGGAAGAGAGTGTGCGTTATGTTTTCCTTGCAACTTCAAGATAGCACAGTGGTCACGTTGAAGCTTTTTGCCCAGAGGCTCTTATTGGTACTAAAAGATGTCGAACTAGCTGATAGTATGTTTGAGGGTGTCCCGGGAGAGCAAGAGTTTGCACTGAGGAATAGTTTAAAAATATTGGGGGCCATGTAAGAGGTGGTGAGCTAGTAAAGCTTCAGATTTCTGCGGTTGTTGCTCCCCTAGATGAGCTATATTTAATGCTCATTCCTAACTAATTTTGATGCGATAGCCGCCGCGGTGGCTCAGTGGCTAAGGCGTTGCGCTGCTGAGCACGAGGTCGCGGGTTCGATTCCCGGCCACGGCGGCCGCTTTCCTGATGGAGGCGAAAAGCAAAAACGCCCGTGTGTACGAGATTTCGGCGCACGATAAAGATCCCCAGGTGGTCAAAATTAATCCGGAGCCCTCCACTACGGCGCGCCTCATCGCCTGCGTTGCGTCGGCGCGTTAAACCCCACAATCAATCAATCAATTTTGATGCGATATATACCAAACACTAGGAATATTTTTCACTGTTGTGAGGAATTCAGTGGGGCAGACAATAGTGTTTCGCAAGGGAGTGTTTGGCGTTATGGGTGATTCGCTGGAATGTTTTAAGAGGTAAATATAATTACAGTTAGGTACTTCAGAAGAAGAACAATGAAAGTGTTCGGAGTACAAAAAAGTCGGCTCTTCTGTTCCCTAGCAGAACTGAGTGCCTCACAAACTGCACAGTTGGAATTATTCGAGGCCAAGTTAAGGTTGATGTGCAGGAAAAGTTGGTGAGTATTACGTT
Source organism: Haemaphysalis longicornis (assembly GCF_048455015.1). NCBI lineage: Eukaryota > Metazoa > Arthropoda > Arachnida > Ixodida > Ixodidae > Haemaphysalis > Haemaphysalis longicornis. The sequence goes on from NW_027526204.1 coordinate 39,154,484, forward strand.
AAAAAACTGTTTCTGTCAAGACTACAAAAATAAAATATTCGCTTTATTTAGAAGCTTTGCAGGGACAGCTTACAATGTTCTTTTAGCTGCGTTAAAAGTTACGGTATGGGTTTTGGTACCACCGATTTTGTCGAAAACTACTAGAAAGGGCTTACGAGAAAGTGTTACGTTGCTGGGACATTGGGTTTAGAGTGTAGTTAAAAAGTTCAGCAAACCCAACTTTGAATTTTAACAGGTTGGCGACTTTATATAGGGTGGTTTATGGGCCTGTATGGGCGAGGTACAGCTTTTGTAAAAAAGTAATCTCAGCAACGATTTCCCTAAAAATCTCGTTCAAATTTTTTAACGGCTCGCAATTACGCCAGGAGTTGTTATAGTAATTAACAATGGTTTTTGTTTGCCGTTCTAAATGATACATTCAGTTGTTCGTTAATATCAGCGGGTTCTAGATTGCAATGCATGACTGGAATGACTGAAATGTTTTTATTAAGGTTACAGGGTTTCTGTTTCCGTTTTCATAATGATTAGTAACTCGAATTAATCGTTGTAAATTGTAGCCCAGTTTTATTTACTGAGCAGCCCGCAGCGTTCGGCTGTTCACTTCTCAGTGTTGAAATATTTCTGGTAGTTTTATTCTCTCCTTTTTGTTTCTTAAAATAAATGGCCACATATTGCTCAGAGGCAGCCTGTACATTCAATCATGTTTTGAACTTGCAACCCAGGATGCAATATATACCGATTTTTAGTTCGTCGTAATGAAATGCCCCTAAATGTCTTCCCCTCAAAAAATAACTCATAAATGTCTTCAACAACTTTGTTGTACACAAAAGCGATGACAGTGCCCAATGGTAATGTAGACATTTCGCACCTGTCCTTTATATATACTATCTGATACACATATTTACATAATGTTAGCACACACCCTTATTCTGGAGTTTTAAGGTAAATAATAGAAATGAGAAAACCTAAAAAATAATAAATCTGACTGCGCATTTTATGAGTACTGATGTTTTGCAAAAACGTTTCTAAATTTGCCGAGATTGGGCATGTAGTTCTTTGTGTTTTTAATATAATGCTTTTAAAAGAGAAACGTGGGTGTCTTGTTACCGACCTTGTTTTTGAGCAGACCGTTGCTCCCGATGAGCCTTCTGTAGACGCGGGATCCAACCGTCGGGTCCAGGGCACTGAGGGGATCGTCCAGGACGTATATGCTGCACTCATGGTACGCCGCCCTCGCTAGAGAAATTCGCTGCTTCTGCCCTCCGCTCAAGTTGTGGCCCTGTGACGTGAAGACAGTGTTTCGGCCGAAAACACAATTCCCTTCAGCTGTTTTGTTTTAAAGAGTGAAGCTGTGAGTTTAATTTGTGCCTGCTCCCTGTTCAAGCACTTACACTCGGCATTCACGCCATTTAACATACAGTGGAGTTATTCGATTTCTTTTTTTGTCTCCCCAAGTACGAAGTCACCCCCGACCCAAAACCGCCTTTCGACCTCAAATAAAGCGGTGGTTACGTACAACGCTCCCATAAGAATTTGTATAAACACCCTTCGGGGCACAGCCATCCAAGGTTTTTATCAGTCGGCTCCCTCGGCTTTGGGACATTGACGTGAACTAGTTAGTCTATCAGCTTACCCGGATGATTTCTACTGGACAACATGGTAATTTGACACTGGATCTTCCCAAACTGTGCCGTTCCGGTCGTGCACATCATGCCCTGAACCCTATTTATCCCTAGCCGTGCCGGAGCTCCTTCCCACCACTTTTTTATAGCTATCAAGCCGAACCATCCTGTTCTAACTGTTCCTCCGACTAGTGTGGTCTACCCCGCTGGCTCTACAAATTCCTGACGCATCAGCTTTCCAATCTCTCAACTCTCCTTTCCCTGGCTATCTCGGTCGACTTTCATGGCTTCAAGAACAGTGCGGGCTGGTCAACCAAGTGGTCGAAATGCTGAGTCTGCAGTTCTTCCAGAATGAATTTTTTTACTCTCCTTCGCTGCCCCGCTTTGTTCCGTGACCGTAGACCGAAATAATCGCAAAGTGTCCTTTTGTAGTAAACCAGTGCGAGCGGTTCAGCGCGAGGCCAATTTCACGTTAACAAGCTCCCTCTTGCATCTGGGATTTCAGTGAAGAGCGCACATGAGCTCCCGGTTGGCAGGTGAGAGGAGACAGTTTCAGTGAGTTGGCTTTCCTTCTTTGGTTTCACGACAAGATAGACAAGTAGCCCAAGAACGCAATGGTACGAATGCATCCCTATTTTACAGGAGCGGCCACTGTTGGAGGCAACTCGAAACGCGCGGCCGCGCTCCCCGGAGCGCCATGACAGCCGCCGCAGGCATATTGGTGAATAAATCCCACGCGCGGAGATCAATGGCGGAGACAGCTGCGTGTCGTCGGCTACGGATCCTCCCACTTCGCTGCACGAGGCGAAAGTGCACAAACAACTGAGCCACTGTGCCTTAACAGCGTGTTCCAAGTGCGTTATCAAAGCTCGCATTGCAGGCCACAGAGAAATATGAATACGCCGTCCACTTCAGGAGGGTCATTTTCGCTACAAAGGTTTGCGTTCAGCATTTTGACGCTGAACAGAAACATAAAGTCACATGACAAACACTGTTGATTTAGGAACTACATGCTTGCGAGTTATTAAAGGATAAATTACAAAGGAGGAGGAGTAAACTTTACTTTGGCGTGCATATGTGCTGATATTTGGGTACCCGCCTGTGGGAAGTTTCCTCTACTCGGGGATACCCTGGCCTACGCGGGCCACCAGGGCCCTCTTCACCAGGCTACGCTGGGAGAAGAGGTCGGAGCTGGTCAGACTTGCCACCCACTGCTCGTATGTAGGTTGGGGAATAGGAGTAAGGGACGGGGTGTCTTGACACCCCCCTCCCAGATGGTATAGGGTGCTAGGGCGGGGGCAGTATTTGCAATTTGCAGGGTAGAGGGTGGGGTTCATTTCATGGAGTACGGTCATCTCTGGGTAAGAGTACGTTTGTAGTCGTCGGAATGTGACAGCTTCGGTTTTGGATAGGGGGGGTGGGGTGGTGGGTATAGTTGCAGCCACGCCGGTAGTGGGCGATTATGTCGGAGTATTTTCGCAGGAGTTTAGGCTTGAGGATGTCGTCACCATGAAGGTTATCACCCTCTTGGGAAACGCCTCGGTGTGTATGGGCGTGGGCAGCGGCGTGTGCCGAATCATTTCCTTTGAGGGATTCTTGGCCAGGTAGTTCTGGAAGTCGTTTAGTTTGTTGCTTTAGTATAGCAATTCTGGTAGGGATATTCGTCCGATCAGGAAATTGCGGCATGCAGCTTGCGAGTCGGTCACTATAAATTTGTAGTCTTCGCATGTGGGGTCGGCTAGGGCGATAGCAACTTCAGCTGTTTCTATCTATTTTGTAATGGTCATGACTTCTCGTTCTCCTCTTCTCGTCTTGCTGGTGTGGTGTCGCATACCCTTGCCGGTGGAGGGTCACTCTTCCCGTCTTGGTGAGTTGGAGGCGCGTGAATTGAAAAATTCTCTGTGCTTCTCGGATTTCTTCCCCCCTATTGTGGACGCCCAGTTGTAGTAACTTGTTTGTTCCCGTTTTGGGGGGCAATCAAAAATTAAAATATGTGGGTGCATCTTGCATGCGTGTCTCGATAACTCAGTTGGAATACTACAGCCGAGCGCCCGAGTCCGTTGCTGTGATACAATAGCGCGCGTGACCAAGTTCGAGGAGCCGTGTCAGATTATGGGTCGCTGCCTTCGCCTCTGGCACTAATTGCGCATGTGCCGCAAGACTCCCGCAGCTCCCGTCGTGGCGCTCCATGCTACACCCAACAGTCGGAATGCGTGTACAATAGCTAGGGGCGTAATCCGGCATTGCCAGGTAAATACTACATAACATTCCAATGGAAAAGCAATACCTGCGAATAATCGCTTCCGTGCTGCACCATTTGCGCTTTACGCAAGGCAGGCAAAGTAACCACTTACTAAGACCAGTGTCATCTTAATAAGGATGTTCGGTGCGGTCGTAACAATGCGTCTGTTCTCAACCGAGCAACCTACCCCTAGCAGTAGTACTCATCGCTATGCTTTTATCTATTTTTCCGGTTGCTTAAAGAAATCCGCATTTTCACGATTCCTTCATGCAATTTAAGATACGCCAAGAGATAATTTAGATGACCCAGATATTAGTGGCCATGTAATCCAATGTAAATATATCGCAGGTTCCGTGGCAGGAGTCCAAAGAGTGTTGGAGCTAACCCTTAAAACAGCCTACATGGATTGCGCCAACTCAAATATTCCCGAAATAAAGAAAAAAAACGTTAGCTAACCTGAGTAAAAATGCAGCAAAAGTATGCTGTAGGTCCTATATACTTGTCTTTTATTATATAAAATAACTAACCAGCGAATGTTCGATAGCTCATTCAGAAAATAGGGATATGAATACACGAAGGCAGATAACTTCAAAACGGAGGAACGTCGCTGTACTTCCTGCCGCAAAATAACTACCGGAAGCAATTACATGTGTAATCAAAGAATGCCAGTAGAACAGTTTGCACAAGCCGGTAAAATGAAGAAATTTAGAGTGCAGCGGATATTTTGCCTAGCTGTTAACTGAGGCTTGCGCTGCTTCAGAGGAACGTGACGTTGGCGGGAAATTCAGTGTGGTTCAAATTATCACCCTGTTTATATCACCGGGAGTGTTACCATGGCGCGATTATTTTCCTTGTAAATACTTTATTCGAAAATACGCAATCGAAGATGTATTGATTACTGCATCTGTTAGTGCGTTTATTTCCAAACCTTTGACAGTAAGTACACTGCGCAGGATACTAGTTTACTAGAGCAAAAAGAACCTATGTGGAAAACATTAAAAAAACTATTCGCGGAAATTACACAACAGTATCCCACAGCGGTATGCCCCTACTGCCTTTCCTACTTCGTTAAGAAACAATGTAAGCCCACTCACCCTATCTCCCATCTCCGTTAAGTCTCCGGCGGGTAATGTCGCGATGTCTTTGAACAGGCCGCAGGCATCAAGGACTCGCCTGTAGAGCTCGGGGTCGTACTCTTTGCCAAAAAGAATGTTGTCACGAAGCGTCGCGTTGAACACCGTCGCTACTTGAGGCACGTAACCGATGTTTCACTGTAAGCATGAAACATTTTCCTAACGTTTGCACTACATTTCAAACATGAACAAGAATGAAGAAGGAAAAAGCGAAGATGTGGTAATTCGGGCGCAGAATATAACGCTACGAAATTCCCGCGCCAGGTCTACTAACGGGAAACATAGAGTCGGGCGAAGCCTGCAGTGTACAAGTGTATTCATTGCACCTTGGCATTTTCGGCAATGGATATCAAACCGTTGGGTGGTAGAGGTATACAGCTTTGCTGTAAAAGTATCTTGCCTCTAACCACGAAATGCTCTAGCGCGAGGCATAAACGGGTGCCCCAGGCGGCACAGAAAATGTGTCCCAAGACCGTCCCGTCTATGGCCGCTTTCTGGCATGTCCGGCTAGCATCCCGGTTCTGGCAGCTCCTGATTATATAATAAACGGCCAACATTTGGCAACAAGCGCTTCGGTATTTCTCCGGCCGCCCGTGTTCAGACGCACAGCGAAAGCTGCCCGGCTGCCAGATATTCAGTTGCCTTTCGGCTGCCGATGTTGAGAAAGAAATCGGCCGGAGTACGGGTTTAGGGCATCCGTTTTTCCTGAGGGAAGCGGTGCTCAGCCGAAGCACGGCAAGCGACCGGCCACAGGATATCCGTATTCTTGTGGCAGTTGGTGTTTGAAAGGAGACCGGCCGTAGCGCGGCTGCCGCGCATCCGCTCTTTCAACGGTGAACCGCGCGTCCGGCGGCAGAATAATCGTTTTCTTCGGGCAGCCGGTGTTATAAAGGAGACCGGTTGCCTCAGAATGTACGTTTATCATTTGGTTAGCGGTCCTCGACCGAGTTACGGCAAGCGAACGGCCGCAGAATTTTCGGCAACCGGTGTTCAAAAGCAGACCGGCCTTCGTAAGGTATCAGGTTATACGTCATTATGCGAACAACAGCGCGCGTCTGGGCGCCGAGAATTCATGCACAGACGTGCCTGGAAGACCCGCCGATGTAGGACCGGTTTTTCTCTGGGTGAAGAAAGAGCCGTTAGGGAGTCGAATGGCGCAGACACGTTTTTCATCCGCTCGGTGTTTCTACGTTTTAAATGAACGAACTACGTCTGTAAAACAGTAATTAGTGTTCTAAGTGAACGGGCAAGGTGCGAGGACTCACTGGACATTACCAAGGAAAAGTTTAGGCCATCGAAAGACCATTTATTGCCACAAGAAGACTGTGCAACACCGAAGGCTGAGCTAAGCCTCGGCAGTCACTGCCGCTACAACGCATCGCCCGTCGGCTTCGCCGACGCAGCAGCTCGAGGCTAGAAATGGAGACCATTGGAGACATCGACCCGGCAGCGATGTCAGACCCGAGATGGTGGTTGTTGACCAAAATAAGTGGCCTTAAAGGGTCGAGCAAGCGGCCACCACGGAGCAGCTCAACCGGTACCATGTCAAGGACTCCCCACCAAAGAAAGGCAAAGGTGCGCAAAAGCTCAAGTTTCCGGCTATTCTTCTCACAATAATTCTGCGAAAAACAATGTGCACTATATTGTTTGTGATAAACGTAGAAGAGGCTAAGCTCATGCATTGGTAGGCTCAACTTCGTGTCCTGCACGGTGTTACTTCATCGGATTTTATGACTGCCTATTTAGAAACAAGTGTTATTTTGAATTTGCCATAACCACAGAGCCTTGTGAATGAGGAAGCCTGGATGTTAATTTTGTTGCGGTGTTTGAAATTGAGATTAGCTACACTTGGGATATGACTCATTTGGTTAAACATAATCGCCAGCATCCCAGCAAACACGGATTTCGTCTGGTTTTTCTTGCTAAACGACGCTTGTTGAGTTCACGCACGATTTGGCTCTAGCAATAGATAAGCTTAGAGTAGCTGACTATTTTCTTGTGCGGCAAAAAAGCATTTCCTGGTGTTTCATATCACCTTCGCGTTAGTACATTGCGGGCAATAAACTGAATGAATCGGTTATTGCATGGATAGCCGAGTATATATCTCTAAGACTGCAGCTGGTCGCTCTCAATGGTTTTTCGTCCGGATATGTTCCCGCGACCTCAGGAATTCCCCAAGGCTCGGTTGCGGGTCCTCTTTTGTTTGTGTGGCCTCAAATCTTTGTTAAAAATGTTCGCAAATGACTGTGTAATTTACAGGACTATAGCGAATGAATGTGATTCAAAATACTTGCAGCACGATTCAAATTAATAACATCCTGGTGGGCTGATTCAGAAAAGTCGTTGAATCTTGAAAAGTGTGTTGATGTCAACTTTGCAAGAAAACCTTCATTCCAATTGAATGAGTATACAGTAAATTACACTCCTTAAGGAACGGCCGGGGAATATCAATAACGAGGAGTTTATTTAACGAGTTGTTGGAGATATAGGCACGTTCACAACATAAAAGTTACGGCTGCACGTGTTTTTGGCTTTCCGAGATAGAATTTCAGCGAACCTCCACCTAACTTAAAAGAACAACCGTCTTTCACTCATATGCGCTCAATGTAGGAGTACGCATGCGTTTTCTGATATCTCTACAGCAAAGAGCCGGTTGATACGCTCGAAAACATATAGAACAGGGCAGTGCGATTCGTATTAGGTATTGGCACTGTCAACTTAGAATGACGGAAAGTAGAAGTAAACTTAAATGGTAAGACAGGAAAGATCATAGACGAAGCCTGACGTTGAAATTTTTTTGTAATATCTATCATTCGAAAACTCGAATAGAAGGGGAGAAGTATATACAAGCGCCATTCTACATATCCCAAAGTATGATCGCTAGCTTGAAGCAAATTATTAACTTTCCTTTAGGTGACGCCTTGCGCGATTCCTTTTATTTTAGATCAAGATGAGAGTGTTATTATCTTCCAGATATGATTTTATCCACTGTTTATAATGAAGATTTCCACGGTGCTTTGTAGAAATATTTTGTTATTTGGTCTCATATCTGATGCTTAGGGTTATGTATCTTCCTGCTGTAATGCATGCAAGGGCAAGCAGGTATCAAATAAATAAATAAATACATAACTGAACAAATAAATAAATAAATAAATAAATAAATAAATAAATAAATAAAAAATAGGTAAAAAAAATAAATAAACTTGCGGAGCCGCAAGTTCGCCTCAGACGGGTTGAGAACCCTACGCGTTCAAACTTGACCAATGAAATATTTATGGCTTTATTCGTTGCGGTATGCAAGGTTTGCTGTATGAATACTACAATTGCTAAGTTATTTGTTTGAAAGAAAATATGGAACTCTTGTCTTACGCCTTTCCTTGCGTGAACACAGAGGGATACAACTGCTGCCATCTGAAGAAGGGCGTCATTCGCAACACGTCTAGAATTATGTTAACGCAGTACGGCTTTAGAGGAAAATTAAGTTCTTTTTGACTATTAAGGAGTGTGTACGTAACTCATGAAAACAACATAAAAAATATATTGAAACTAGAAATACTTTTTTGATCTCATGTAGGATCAGGCCTGTGAAAGATCCTCAGAAAAGTTGATCGAGTAGAAAATTTATTTGCAAGAAAAATGGGAAAATACTGGAAATACTTTTTGTTGGAAGTAAATTATATTGAATGCTGCTGAGTGTTTTGCGGAGTACCGAACCGCTTCGTAAAGGCATTTGCACCGGTTTTATATACAAAAAAACTGGTCAAGCAGCTGTTGTAAAAGTAGTTCATTTAGTCAGAGCATGAAAGTGTTGTCTTAAAAGAAATTGCCTAAAAGCGGCATTTTCAACTTTGTGAAATTAAAGCCACTAAAGTATGCGCCTTCCGCCTCGCCCCCCTCCCCCCCCCCCTCCTTCCTTGTTTATTACAGGTAAGCCGCCCCAAAGAAGATATCAGGACCTGGACAATACATCTATTCCAGCTCTGCAAAGAAGTGAATATTTGCTGTATTCGACAGTAAAAGAGGCACAGCAATTAAAGGAACAACCATTTGTGAGCGCTGTTGAATAAATCATTTTGGCGCAAACTGGCGCTGATAATTAAGCCAGGCTGCGCTGAAGGCTGGACGGCTGGTGGTTGCGCGCGGGCTCACTTTGATGTGGGTGCAGTGGACCCAAAATGGTGGGTTTGTGCTGCTGTACAGTGCGATTGAGTCATCTGCTTGCGCTGCATGCAGTGGTCGTCCACCGGCCTCAGTACAGTTAACGTACTCTAGCTGAACTCCAATGCCCGTAGCACGGGCGTATTTCCGGCAGCTTTAGTACGGCTGGAGTGCGATGACCGCATCTCGGCTGTCCTCCGGTGGCCGTACTTCGGCCGCACACGGGAGGCTTTGAGATGGCCGGAGCCCTACGGCTGGAATCTGGCCGTATGAACGTAAGCCGGTCGACAGGCCGATGGACACTGGCCGTTGGACAGTGATGGGAGTACGGCCGTATACGACCGAAAGGCCCACATTTGGACACGGGCCGAACATGGTTGCCGGAGAAAGGCCGGGCAGAAAATCACCGGTCAATGTACACCGGCTTGAGTAAGGCCGAACAGCCCTGTGCTGCCTGGGGCAATGGTGTTTTTATTACGGGTTCCGAAGCGCTCCAGTGCCAGCCTGTAAACAAGCGTCACGGTGTTGTTTAGTACGTGTTACGTTCTAGTGTGAGGCGTAAACGAGTTTTTTGCTGTTTAAATAACGTGACTACATGAAAAGACTACTACGGCGACGATTAGGACGACGACGACAGGAGGCGCCAACAGCCCGAGGCACTAAGAATCTTCACCCCTAAAAAGAGCTTTTAGAGCACAAAAATATTTGAAGGACAGCCTGGTGGTTATGACAACAGGGTGGAAGTTACCAATGTCGAAAAAATATGGAAAAGCAACGTGACAAAAAAGATAAGTATATTTTACCCGTGGATCAGCGAACGATGTTGCGGCTTATGGGCGGCCTAAGGATAAACAAGCAATTAGTGCAGCAAAGCAGCAAAGTCTCTCAGTTGTTATTGCGAGAACCTATTCCCGAGGCAACGTAACAGTGGTATATTTATATTAGCGGTAAAAATAATACGTTCTTGCAGAGCACGATCTAGCTATGAAAAATAGTGCTGTCCAATAAAGCAGGCTGTCTGAATCTGGGCTGCACGCTCTTACCCGATTTGTATGTGCTGATGGCGACATTTAACCACAGCGCATACAAGGAAGGCCAGGACTCCGGATGAAGGAAGAAAAAAAGCGCTGCAGAGGACTATTGAAGCTTTACGGTGAGCTCTACTGGTAAAGGAGGATGGGACATCAACTGCCGACGAAAATCAACAAAGTGGACCGCACAAACCGAACACAAACGAACATTAAAGAACACAATCAGTTATTTCTTTATACATTAATTATTCCATCCGTGTGGTACAACAGTCCACCCTTTAGTAAGCCGGCCTTCAATGACAGGCAAAACTTGTTTTCGGATCACCGAAAGAAAAAAACATTTCGGCCAACATCGCTATGGAGAGGCCATGACAGCTGAAAGAGTGGAGCTGCTGGTCTGCACTAGCATCAACTTAATTTTTTTAGGTGTGGCGATGTTATCGGTAGATCGGACGCTTATGCCGCCGAGCGCACGACGTCTCTCCCAACAAGGAGAACCACTGCAGGTGCTATCTTACGCCATCATTAGGCGCAGCCAATCCACGACGCGCATCTCCCCACACTTACTCGTCGGCTTCTTCCCGCTTGCGCATCCCCCTTACCGTTCTTGGATAAGCATCTGTTTCTTCTTCAGTGTGCCAAACCGATTACTGTGCGACCACAGGCACTGCCTTCCCCAGCCGAACATTTGCGCCATGACAGGAGCTCCCCACACCTGCTGTTCGGCTTCTTGCCTTCTCGCCACATTCGGTCACACCTCCTTGTCAAACAATGCTGTTTGCTTCTTGCCTTCTCCAGCCGGAAGAAACGCCTGTTTCGCACCGCGTAACCTTTTAAGGCGCTGCAGTACGTTAGCGTGCTTTATGCTAAGGTTGCCATAAGTTAATCAGTCAGCATAACCGGAAGTCACAAAAGCATATTCCACCATACCAAAAATTCCAGGTGCATACCCTTCGGCATGACGACTACTGATTTATGCCATAAATAAGTTCGTACCTCAGTCGAAAATTGTGTGTGACAGCTTTTCTCGCCATCCATCTTCCCATTGCTTACCACAAACATTCAGCTTCAGTGATGTTCGCTTTCTCTTTAAATTCTCGCGCGTGCCGGCTTGCGAACGTAGGTCGGATGTCTTTTCTCTGCAGCTCAAACGGTTGTGCACCTGTTATCAGCAGCGCTTACTCTCGCCGCGCGCCGGTACCATGACCCCATCGAATAAACACTCAGCAATAACACTTAAGACGTGTTTTGTTTACTGCAATTAAGTGGTTCCTTCCTTTGCAACCACTTGAGAGTCTACCAAGGGTTTGGACATTTATTGATATCATCAAGAAACATACCCGCCGGGGTATTTTTAATGGGCCGTATTTAATAGTTGCAGGAAATAGCAAACATTATACTATGTGATATACAACGGCACTCGAATAATTAGCTGGCGAATCTGCACCTGGATTTCGTTACTTGGAGGGCGGAATTTTCAAGCCCACTAACTGAGTTCAGATGAAAATAACCGTAGTAAAATATTACTAGTTCGCGATGAAAAAAGAGCACTGTTCTCGTTATGGCGGCTTCATTGATCACTATCTGAACCCACGTCACAAAGAATAAATATTACTAAGGGTTCCACTGCTTGAACCATAGTCACCTCCAGTAATCTGGGGCGTATTGCGTATTACGCCTAAGAAATAAAGCAACACATAGTACTGCTCCGTCGAAGCTTTGTATTGCGGGGAAACAATGCCGAATCCACTGTGCTGTGAAACATTTATTGCTGAGCTCCTGATTAGCGCATGCAGCACTCACGCGGATGCGGACAGAACCGTCAGTTCGGTGCAGGTCTCCCAAGATGGCGGCGAGTAGTGTGGACTTGCCGCTTCCCACGAACCCTACGATCGCCACCAGAGAGCCTGGAGGCACGCTCAGATTGATTCCTTTGAGAGCCGGAGCGCTGTCATCACTTGATCTCGTGAAGGTGCAGTCTTGAAGAAACACCTCACCTGGACAGCGGTGCAGGTTGGTTACAACAGCGGAATTTTATTTCAACCGAGGGGATCACTGTGGCCTAAAGGCAGAAGCCGCAGTAGATACCTTCTGAGACGCTTAGGCTTCTTAACTTCCCCATCAGGGTCAAGACATTTCTGATCAGCTGGCCACAATTTATTTCGGTTTATAATAAAACAGCGTACTTCATGTAAGGATTCATGTACGGCGTGTGAGCTACGGCGGATATCATAGCACTGAAATTTCAATTTCGAAGCAAGGACCTTCCAAACATTTCGTTTATTCAAACTTGTGGCGTTTGACCGTCCAGAAATGTGTTTTTTGTTTGTATCTCGCCTTGTCGGAGCTGTGCAAAAAGGCAAGTTTTCGACGTCATCATTCCTCCTCCCGCATTATTTAGAATTGCACCAGCTACTCAAGTTTAGACTGATCCATTGATTTTAGGGAACTAACCGAAAAAGCGTCGGCACAAGGAATGAATACGAAAACTCTTTCAGCTCATAACTTGGCATAAACAAATAAAGTATGATTCCCTCGGGCGTCTACAGGGCGTCTGTACCAACTATCAATGTTTTTTTTTCTTGGTTGCTCAGCACGTGTCTGATTTTGTATTTACTAGAGTTGCTATCCTACTCAAGTCGTAGATAATAGGTCTGTAATAGAAGAAATGTAAACCAATTCCAAATAGAAAGCAGCGAAACAGCATTTAATAGTGCATTCAGAAAAGGTGACGCGTGAATAAATTTACGAGACTGTTAAGAAATTGGTACAGAAAATGCACATTTACAGGCGATCGCCTGCTGTCAACTCGTTTGAAACGATGAGGATCGCTTCGTACTCTAATATTTCTTACGTATAGCTAATTCCCGGCTGCTTTTAATCCCGCCAGCTGCACCAAAAGGTGCAGGGAAATAGATAGGATTTAAGCGCAGTGGTGGTGTCACTTTTTGGCGTCAGAGAGCGCACTAACAACTATGCGTACGTCGTAAATGATACGTAACAAACTTCAAAGTTAAAGAACGGAGGTCTGTCTTCATAGACGGAATCTGCTTTCAATGGGCAAAGGACATGGTAAGCGCTTGTCTAAAATAATGCGGAGCAGTCTTCATGATGAAAGTATAGCCGTGTGCGTGTTCTTACAGGTAATAGAGAAATACCGGTCCCTATAGAGTAGATGGCGAACGATTGCTTCTTCCGGCTGAAATTCTGGCAATATAGGTGTTGATTCTTTATTGTAGTTATAATAAGCAGCAGAAGAAAAACAGCGACCATATTATTTTTTCTACCTCTCGGTTCGGAAACCTTTCTCTGTTTTACAATGGTAAAACAAGAATATACATTTGAAGTAAAACACCCTACATCCGCGGTATTGGGCTTTTTGTGCGAATGCGCATTCCAAACAATGCGATGTGTGGTCCATTAATTAACCAAGGAGCAATCATGCCTAATGGTGTGGAGCCAACAACACATAAAATATCATAACTTTGTCATTCATTATAAATGCTATGAAATATGGCGGTTTGGGAAAACAGAACATTTTATCTTTTTCGGACCTTGAGTCAATGATTCTCAGATACTACCTGCAGAGGTCACAGTAAATAGATGTATGACCCGAAGGAACCGAAGTGTCTGCCAACATTGAGAGCAATAAAAATTGTTACGGCGCGACGCTACAAGCACCCGATGAGATATTAAGTGTCGCCAATGTTTGGCAAGAACCAATGGAGAAACACAAATCTGACGGAAATTCATACCTTTTTCACCACAAGGGTCAGCTGTTTCCACTATGTCTTCTAAAGCTTCTTCAGCTGTGCACAGAGTTATCACCCGGTTGGCTGAGATTCCCGTCTGACACAAAAAAGGCAGACCATTCAGGTTCACCCACAGTCAATTTGACAACAGCACGAGGCTCTCTGCCTTTAGGCTTAGTTTTTTAAGGGAAAAGCCTTTATATTGTTGGGAGGCACACACGATCGTAAAAAAAGTGCGTGAGCTTTAGAGCATGAGTCGGGGATGGAATGTCAGGAAAGAATAGCAATGCAGAAAGAATTTCAAAGGAGTGCTCTGAGAGTGCGAGGTGCAGTAGGCTTTGGGAAACGAAAACAGTTATGCCAAGGAACTGTAGGTTCCCGGCGTGTGTGCAATACAAGCAGGTGATTGCGGCGAACAAGGTGGGGCTGGCATTGACTACAGCGCGAGACGAGCTTCTGATGCTCGCGGCTATGGATTGAGAGCAAAACGATCGTTGGACGGAGCTGTCCAGGAGGCACATATTGCAGTGAAAGTCGCCGCCGCAAAGTTCAACAAAAAGTTCGAAAATTAAATGAATAGAATGCTCCTCGGAATGGCTAGCGGCCAGAACGAGCCTCGCAGGGTGATGTCGAGGGTACTGGTAAAGTGGTGTCGAGCGCGACGATAAGGTTCAACAGAAAGTTCAAGAGAGGATCAACAGAAAGTCAAACAGACTTTCGCAGTTACTTTGTTGGAAAGTTGACATTCCAGTATTTTTAAACATGCACTTATATGCAGGTTTTCGCATGTATTCAGGACCTTCTAAGTGCATATAGTTAAAATATTAACATTGGGATGGGAAACCAAAGACGAGCTTTATGTTGTACATCAGGGAAATGGTGAAAAAAAGCCTAACATGGGTCTTGTAATCAGGAAATGTTAAACGAGTGCTGCAAGTGCACAAGAAAAACAATTTTTCTACTTTTATAAGTAATTAAAAATTATACAGTTTCCCCTGCCCATTAGCATGCCCGTATCCAGGAAACCTTAGCCGCCTAAGTTGTCGGCACTCGATATGAACAGTGCGTAAGTACGCCATCGCTCGCGCACCTAAAACGCGAAATCGCATATTTACGTCCTAAAAAAGCCTTGTCTTGTAATAGATGTTAGCCATACATTTCGCTTTTGGATTTTCTTTGGCCACTGATGCAAGGATTCCTCGTCTATATGGGGTGTCATCATTGTCTCACTGACTTATGCTTGCCTCTTGTGCCTTTTTGTCAGTTCATTATCTTCGTCAAAAAAATTCTCCCAGTTTTTCGTCAGCATTCCTTGTTACTTTATATTATCTTGGGGGTTTAACACGCTGAAATCAACCCTGGGCTATCGGGTACGCCATAGTGGAGTGCTCTGGAATAATGTTTACCACCTCGGAATCTTTAGCCTGAGCCTAATCTCGGCACTCAGGTGTTTTGCGTGTCCCCTTCATCTGCAAAGAAGCCACCGCAGCCGGCATCCAACCCGCGCCCTTGGCTTCCTTAGCCGCTCAGCCACTGCTGTGGGTTTTCTCGCTTCTTTATGCTCGCATCTACGCTGTTTTTGTATGGTTAAAATCGTGACGTCACCGCATTTCAGACTACATGTGGCACCACCACATGTATTTACCAATGACTTGGAAGAAGCACAATGATTTGCATGCAGCACCAGAATGCATGCAAAGCCAATGTATTCAATAATTAGTACGGACAAATTAAACTCACGTGTTAGAATCGCCGCACATTAATAGGAGAGTTATGGAGGTGTAAAGAGTGTCTAGGCCCTCGCAAAAGCTCCTCACGAGAGTGGGAAACGCCAAGGACTTTGAATAGATTACTCCGTCTCCACAGCAGAATGTGCCAGCTTACTCAATTATTACGACGTTAGGCATGCTGCATAAGGATGAGCTTTTATTAGGTAGAGTAAAAGACAGTCGCTCATGTGCTGAGAGTTCCGTGCGGAAGCTCCGTCTTTGTACGTTCTGAAAATAAATGCCGAAGTGTGGTAGGCAATGAAAATGACAATGGCACAGCATCGTCTGCAATCACATACCTCTTGGGTAAAATCTCGAAAGCTCACCTTCGATGTGCGCAAACCAGTTTCGCGCTCTCTAAGAGAAATGAAAACTCCCAATGGAATACTTGCTAATCAAAAGACAATTTTTCGGAGGGCTCCTGCGACCCGATATAACCATTGTTGACCACCGCAGCAAAATGAATATTGTCGCCTTTTCTAGGTGGCTGATTGAACCGGGATTTCAGTCTTTTGTGAAGCGCTTGGGGTGCTGTTTTTGTGGGTGAAGCCATGAGTCTCGTTTGCACAGGTGTTCTGTCGCTTCCACGGCAAGAATGAAGCTGTGTTTAGTGTTGCAAACTTACGCTATTTTTTGCCACCCACAACGCCCTGAATGAGGCCCCTTACCATCGACCACAGGCATTGAAGCGAGGGTAAATGTTCTTGCACGGCCTTTTCCAAATTATCGCCTGCGAGGCCGTCGAAGTTGCCCAATGTGTGGCGACCAGCTCAGGCAACATTATAACTGTTGACGAGGCCCACAAAAAGCGGAACGGTTTTTAAAACATCCGACGTGCATGTGGCCTGGCAGATTCCTTCTTCATGCACTCTACGGCGTTGCCTTAAACGTTCTTAGCAACGTCTGCTTTGGGACTTCTTTTCAACATTTAAAAAAGCGTTTTGCTGCGAAGCCGTCTTTCGCTAAGATCCGGGTTTTCTCTTCTGGAGGCGATGATTTAACGCCTGCCGCGCACTACCTTCTCCTTCAAACCTCCCACGCCTCCTTCACAAGTCTTAAGTCAGTAGCTACCACGAATGCCTCTTTCAAAAGTTGTGCAGTGCCATGATAATGGCGCTAGCAACATTATCAGCAGTTGCACTTTAAGCTGTTATGGAATGAACGCCTGTCATTCGCTTATAGTAAGAAGAGCGGGAATTAAATGAATGTCAAGGCGAAGAGTAGCGCGAATGGGTTTGAAAATAACCGAATGCCGCTGCCGCAGAACATGCAGCAGCCGCCGTTGCCGCCTGAATTTCAACTTTGCCGAGTAGTTACGAATAGCTTTCAACTGAGAAGCAACTTGCCCGCATAGAATGACAAGGTGAGCTACTAAAGATGATTTACCAATTCAATATAGCAAAATGCTATCTTGAAAATGCCGCATAGCTACACCTTCTTTTGTGTTTACTTCTTCGATGGTAGCCAGAGCAATGTTTTTTTGCTGGCGTCCTGACCACCTCAGTAGCACACATCACTTGTTGCTCCTTCATGCGGCGACGTGGGTGGGGTCCTGCACGCAAAGGCAGATTTCACACGCTCACAGATGACATGACAATTCTTTTGGTGTTAAATGTAAACGTGTACACTTCGCGCCCCGATTCTGACTGACTGCTGGGTCCGTGGTCGAGTGGTTTGTGTAGGTGTGTTGCAGAGGCAGTAAGATGCCTACGACAGAAGAGGGAAACGGACACCCCTATCTTTGAGCACTGGACTAAAGCTATAGTTCTTTGAAGTTTATTAGGATAATTGTCCAGAAAGTATGCGTAATCACAAGTTAAAAACAAACATGTTTTGTTACGCGTACTCTTTATGCTTCGCCCAGCTTCCCTGGTTATCCTTCAAAGAGCGGAAGGCCACTTATTTTTCCACAAAGTGTGTCCTAGCTAAACATTTTTTTTGCACCGTGGGATGATGCAACACTAATCACTTTCAAGATGGACATGGACGATAGCCTGGAGGAAAAACGGCATCAATTTAGGTATTATGCCGTGAAAGAGTTTAGTTTCATCTGCAAAGCAGAGCTTTTGTCCACGCGTGGGATTGGACTACTCTGAATGCCGGTTGGATATGCGATGTTTGTGATGCCATTTTTTATGATGTAAGCAATGAAGCGGACGTTGTTGCGGTTCTACTCGATCTGCCGGGCGAGAAGACATTGTAAACCACCGGAGAGCACAGTAAGAGTTATTATAAAGATGCTTTCACTTCACCTAAACCACTGCTGGTACCTAAACTTGGTGGTACCTTTTGAAGATGAATGCCAATGTGCGTGCCACAAATGTACTGTCGTATTGAGTATGATTGTATGGCTGATGCGGATGACACACTAAATTGCTAACTACTCTGGCCTTTGCTTTGGGCTGTGTTTGCACAGTTGGCATTGTTGGAGATTCTCGGCGCAGATTTCTGTGGCTCTTCTGTGGATCTTCGGCGCCTCTTCAGGTGCTTTCAGCCGCGCTTCAGTCGAAAGTTTCACCGCTTGTAAATCCGTTGCCGCTTCAGTACACTGCGCTACATTGACGTCACAGATGATAACGGCGGAGAAGGCACACGTGCTGTCTTGGAAAGATGTTGCAGTTAAACGGAGCAGGACCCACATGCGCATGCAGCAGCATAAAAACGCATTGGCGGCACCGTCGAGTTAGAGTAAACACAGTGAACGTGCGTGCCTATTTCTGATACGAAGCCCCGACAGGGAAGTAAACGCCGAGCTCAGGCAGCGAGCTAGAGATAGAGCTCTGTACCTTTACCGATGCTAGCTGCCACAGAACGAATTAAAAAGGCAATGAGCATTTCAGGCTTGATACGGGGAGCTTTCTACAAATGTTTACAGCTACTTCTTTTTGATTATCGCCGTATGTGAAGAGAAAAATGTATTTTCATTAGTGTTGGTATAATTTCTAGAGTGTGCAATAGAAGTCGCAAATAAGATTTGAAGACATGATACTTGTAAACTTTTCCACCAGGCCAAAGAATCAATAAGGAAACGAGAAAGCACGACAATCTCCACATTAGTTGACAAAATAGAACTAGCGTAGCTTTCGAAGACAGCTGACATACGGAAGTGTAATATGAACAGGATTGAGCTTGCTGTAAATAACGGAGGCAGCCTGAAATAAGTGAACGGGCGTCTAGGCACAGGCTAAATCAGATGTATGTACTCGAAGATAAGCTAGGCAATACTATCACGAATAGGGGTAAAATAGGTATAGAAGCAGAGGAGTTCAATTGAGACCTGTACAGTAACCGCGACATACAGGATAATAACGAACGAGGAAGTAGTTCAGAGGACGTACACAATTCACCAGTAACCGCAGAAGAAGGAAATATGGCTTTGAAAGAAATGCAACGGGCAGAGCACGGGGTGAGGATCCCATAAAAGCAGAACTGTGCAAGGATAGCGGGAAAAGTGTGCCTGGAAAACCTGTATAGGCAATGCCTAATGATCCTGGATGCATTGTAGTATAGGAAGAAGGAGAACTCATTATAATCGATAAGAAAGGTGGCATAACAGACATAAAAAATTACAGATCGATCAGCTTACTGTCAGTTGTTAACAAGGTATTTACCGAGGTAATTGTTACCAGACTTTCTGCGACCTAACCTAATAAATGAGCCGTTTTCATAAAGGCTATTCAGCAATAGACCATATTCACGCGATCAATCAGGTGATGGTGAAGTACGCGGAGTAGACTCAACCCATACATATATGGCTTTCACAGATTATAACAAAGCATCTCACCCTGTCGAAGCCTTAGCAGTAATTTAGGCACTGCGGAATGAGGGAGTAGAGGGGCATTACGTAAGAATACTAGATGGTACCTACAATGGGTTCACAGCTGCAGTATTCCTCAATGGAGAGCAGAAAAATACTTATGAGGGATGGCGTCCGAAGGAAACACAATCTCTCTAATGTTATTCACAGCACTCTTACATCAGGTATTCATAACACTGAATTCCGAACAGGCGGGCGTTAGGGTTAACAGAGAATACCTCAGTAACCATATATTTGCTGATGACGTTCCCTTGCTAAGTAACTCTGGAGATAAATTGCAAAGCATAATTACCACACTGGAAAAACAGACTAGAATCGTGGACCCCAATATGATATTGCAGAAAATTAAAGTAATGCTTAATCACCTCGGGAGAGCACCGCGGTTGTAGATAGATGGTGAGGCAGTGTAAGTGTAGGCAAATATATCTTCTTAGAAAAAGTGCAACTTCGGATCCCTACCATGAGGCAGAGATAATTAGAAGGATAAAAATGAGGTGGAGTGCATTCGGGAGTCATTCTCAGATAATGAATGCCGTCTCTTCCTGTCCCTGAAGAGGAAAATGCAGAACAGCGGCATCTTATTGGTACTCACCTACGAGCCGCAAACTTGGAGGCTCACTAAAAGGGTTCAACTTAAATTGGGGACAACTGAGCGAGCAATGAACTGGAAGATGATACGTTTAACGTTAAGGGATATGAAGAGACCGAACTGGGTCATAGAACAAACGCGTGTTAAGGACGTATTAGTAGCAATGAAGAACAAATGGGCGTGGCAGGCGATGTAATGCGAAGGAAAGATAACCGTTAGTGGTTAAGGGTAACAGAGTGGATGCCGTGGGAAGGCAAGCGTAGGAGAGTGCGGCAGAAAGTTAGTTGGGCAGATGAGGTCATGACTTTTGTGGGGATAAATTGGTCGCCGTTAGCACAGGTCCAATGTAATTATAAATCTATGAGAGATGTTTTTCCCCTGCAGTGGGCGTATACAAGATCATGATGATGATGATAATGTATGGACTGAGCGGCTATTTTAGTGCGGGAACACTATGATTGTACAGCGCAACAAATCCCTGCTCGTGCTCTGATCCCTTCTCGTCCCATTTGAAGCTCGTCCCTTGTCGTCCTATTTGAAAAAAAAGTGGGCCATCGCTATGAAGTGCAAGTGGCTATCACTGCCCGCAAGAACTTGCGTTCTGTGTGCGGCAGGCTTGACAGAAAGATACAGCAGGGAGGTGAGAAGGAAGGGGTTGGTTGTGGTGTCAACCACAAGAACCGGTATGTCGCATGCGCAACGGGAGTTGTGTACAGCATTCCTTTGCCTTGTGGCCGAACCTATGTTGGGCAAACTGGCCGCTGTATCAACGTGCGTTTAAGAGAACATGAATTGTCATTGAAATGCCCTGTACCATCCCATCTTTCTTCGAATTGCGCTAAGTGCAGCCAATGCGAACCTAATTTTCCTGCCACTAACATTTTATTCCGGCACCGTAATCAAACAACCCGCGAAATCATGGAGGCATTCCACATACCTGAACGAGGTGACAAGTGTGTAAGGAAAACAAGCATGTGTCTCCATCCTAAAGAGATTGCGTATCTGCGTGTGCCTTTATTGTAACATGCGCACATCTACTTGTGGTATCAACGTGACCTTTGCTAACTTGTTTGCTCATGCGCATTGTCTTTTTATTACTTTATTGTTTGTGTTCAGTATATATATTCACCCTTTCAGATATTAAAATTCAGTTGTTAGACCAGCGGCTGTCCGTGTGGTTACTTCCTTCCGTCTTCGTCTGAATTCGCACTGGTTTTATCCAAGAATGTCTCAATTCCAACTAGCCCAGCATGCAACCCTCCTGAAGCTCACGTATCGTTACAGGGGGCGCTTATCACAAAAGCCTCCGATGGCGCTCCTGCACCGCAGTCATTGTACCACCGTGGCTTACCTGCCTATATGAAGAATACTCTCTAGCACCCGCAGTCATTACCCGTAAATTCAATAAACAAACAGTTATGCTTTCAGGCTCTCACACCTCGAGGCGACCCCAGTGCATTCCGCACCCTAACCGGAGCCGACGAAATTCCCCTGAAGACGTTCTTCAACAACACCTGTGCATCATTAAGAGTTATAAGCAAGTATAATTTCACCAGAACACCTCCCCCAATTGGGACCATCTTACCATGACACCAAAACTCACACTTACCCAGCATCACTACCACAGGACACCATTACGACGTTGTCAATTATGCCACAAAAGCGGCCAATTACCGAATAACGTAAGCGTGGTGTTAATGACGTATAAACTATCTCATTTTAAGGCGACCTTCATTAGATCTGAATCCCTCTCTTCTTCTTTTCTTGCACTGACCAGAGGCCTTCCTTTCCACGAAAGCCCGAAATAAAAACTTTGCTATTACTCCTTGTAAAGTGTTACCCAAAACAGTAACAAATCTGCACCAAGGTGTGCACGACGACGTTTTAGCAAATCAATCGTTTCGGCCAAAAAGGAACTTTAGTCGATCATCTAGTAAATAAGTGGGGTGGCAGAGGAAGTGGATCATAAAAAAGGGCCCATCTCCCCGCGAGGGGGACTCGAGTAAATGCGTCGCATAGGGGGTGGGTGTATTGCGTTAACGTTTAGTGTTTGGGGAGTTGGTGGTAGTGAATGCGTTGTATCAGCAGCTTCTTGACGTAGTTTGAATGAGTCAAGGATATAAGGCACGTTCGTAGCCTTTCATCCTGTGTCGGTTTTGTGGCGCAGTGGGAAGAGCACCATGTACCTCGCGTTCCGCCCACAGGTAGTGAATCCGTTGTATCAGCAGCTTCTTGACGTAGTTTTAATGAGTCAAGGATATAAGGCGCCTTCGTAGCCTTACATTCTGTGTCGACTTTGTGGTGCAGTGGGTAGAGAACTTGTACCTTGCGTTCCGCCCGCGGGGTCGTGGGATCGAAACCAGGCGCGGGTAAGTATTATTTTTTTATTTAGTGTAGGGGGAGGGGTGCGGACCTGTTGTTGAGAGCGAGGAGGGTAGCGTGATGCGGGAGAGGAGGAGTGGGGGAGAGGGCGCACCTGGAACGGCTGTTGCGGACGCCGAAGCACGCCAACGCCGACAACGCCGGGTGACATCGTGAGTTAAAGAAATGCTCTGCATTTAAAAAACCGGGCATTCTTCGTTAACGGGAAAACCGGGGACGGGTAAAGCATGCAGTTTATAAGTGAATGATGCGGTTTCCATGATGGTGTGTCAATGTATGATGCGGTTTCGAGATTATGACGAAGTGTATAATGCGGTTTCTATGTTGAGTGCTCCGCGTCTTAGACAATGGCGCTTTGGCTTTGCTCTCGGAGATGACGCGGTTATGTTGTAGAGGTAGGCAGCTTTTCTGTGTCTTTGAAGCACGAAGTGTTCTAGTGCGAGGTGTTGAAAACGAGTGTCCTGCTGTGCTCTTTTGGTGCGGCGTGTATTTGCCCATGGAGATTAAACGTTCTATCGCGAGGCGTTGGAAAACGAGTATCCCGGTTTCTTAGTACCGTGACTACATGAGACGCCGCAGCCCGAACCCTGAGGTGCTTCGCCCCCAAAATGCTGTGCGCACAATCTGAGGCACTGAGCGTAGATCTGACACGGGGTCACACATCCAATGTGTAGCAGATAGCTTTATGGATGCTTTTGAAGTTTATAGTGATGTTCAGTCCGGAGCGCACAGTTAGAAAAAGAATAAATAGTTATTTCTACGTCCCCAATGACCAAGTAATGCTTATCTGCACCCACAAAATGAACGTGCATCTTATCTCCTCATAATTGTTTGAAGTTTTAACCAAAAAGAACTGATATGTCTCGATATTGGCGTGCATATTATCCACTCCCAGGTGATCGCAACTAATCGCAAGCCCACCAGTAAGAGCTCAGCGAAAGAAATGGTTTCTTTCAGCGCGAGCATGTCTCTTGTCGACATCAGATCATAGCATTGCTACATGCTGTCACGTGAACCGATGGTGGGGTGGTCTTTACCAGCTCGGAGCAATGGACACAGGGAAGCCGTTGACTAGTTTGACGTAACACACATTTAATGTACACTTGAAAAGCTCTAACGCAAAGCACTAAATAATTAAACTACACACAAACGATAAACACACATCTCTAACTAACAATCCCAACATACAACTCAACTCTAACCCAAAAGTCTCTACAATAAAGTTCTACACCATTCGTCTGAATCAACTAATTCTATCACCCTCTAGTTGATCTCACTAAGCCACAACTCCCTAGTTGTGTCCTATGACTGCGTCCCTATTGGAGTGGCCTACCCCGTCGTCGGCGCTGAAGTGTCGCACTCTTGCGTGGCCGCGACTCGGTGGTAGCCTTCCTCGTCTGGCTTCGTTGGTGCCGGCGTTCGAAGCGCGCGGTCAGTCGTTGGACGGCGTGGGCTCCGCGCGTCCTGACTTCTTTCCTCTGCGGCTACCCCCTGGTGGCCGCCCTCGCTGGAGGTCCTCGATGCCGGCGTTCGACGCGCGCGGTCATCCCTTCGGCAGCGTGCTTCCTCGGTGGCTACCCCCTGGTAGCCGCTGCCGCTGGAGGTTCCAGGTAGGCTCGGCCCGAACGTAGCCTTTCGGGGCTGTCGAGACGAACGTCGACGGAGCGTGGACGCTGGCCGCTGGTGCCCGACCGATGCCGCGGGGGCCACAAAGGCGCAGGTTCGTGGTGTACCTAGGATGACGGTGCCGATACGAAGTCGGTCCGCTCCCGCCCAGGCCCGGATGACGTGGTCGATGGCTTGGCTGCGTCCCCCTGGCTCGTGCCGTGAAGCTCACGTGCTCCGGCCGCCTCCTGGTTGTCTGCCTCTCGTTGTCTTGCCTCCCCCTGTCTTGGCTCCCATTTTCTCTTCGTGCGCCCCGCTTTTATACCCTCTGAACTCTCCCGTGGCGCACTCCCATTGGCTCTTCGCCTCTTCTATATCCTTATATGGCTATCTCGCCACGTGTCCCATGCGTGGCCTTCCCTGATTGGCCGACCAGTGCGCTGCCAGCTTTGCCCATGATTCCTCGGTGCGTCGGCGCTGGCGCTTGCTGATTGGCGCGCACTTCAAATGGCAGTTCCTTTGTTCTTTTCTTTCCTTTTTTTTCGGTGGTTTTGATGCGTCCCCATCTCAGGGGGTGCTCTGACACATGACACATGCGTTCCTGGACAAACCTCTGCGTGACAGCATACGACATAACTCAGCATGAGTCTTGGGCAGCTGTAGCCTAAAATTATTCATTTTTGTACTTTACTGTTTTTATTAATGGTAAGTACTGCTTTTGTACCCATTAACGTTTTATGCAGGATGATCAAAATTAGGTCGAAAGTTTTTTTTTAAAATCAGGCACTTTTATTTACGGGAAGACCACCTCTACAGCGAGGATAATCGCTGTAGAGGTGGCAGCCTTTGAGTGTTGGCTGGCGTTATCGAAACCTCCAGCACTTGGAACCGCTATCAAAACACAGAACAAAAGGGAGGAATTATGGGCTGGTCTGCGCTGTTTAGCATGCGTAATCATTCGAACGGCAATTAAACTTCGCAGTTCGATATCTCGGAGTAAGGATGCACTGGAATAATTCTGCCAAATGAAACTCGGCAGAAACACGTTTTTGTATAACTTTCCAATACAAACGTGCATGCTTACTGCAACCACTAAAACTGAATTCTTCACTTGACAATAATTAGGCCGCCGACTTTATTATTTACTTTACAATTATGTCTCCCCCTGGGTGCATAACCTCCCTGTAGAAGTGGTCTTCACGTAAACCTGATGGCCCATTTTTTAATAAAAACCTGTTGACCTAATTCTGATCACCCTGAACACGCTTTGGAATTCAATTCAACTCAATTCAAGAAATACATTTCGATACCTAACTTTTTAACTTCCTGCTCTGTGTCTTTGCCAATTTATACATATAGTATAAACTGATCATTCGGCTCCTGGGCGTCATCGGTCCAACAATGTTGCCTGCAAAGCAACAAAAGTTTGTGTACATTGCAGCAAAATAACTCCGGCAAATGGGTTATGATTACTGCTCCAGGAGCGGCTTCTGCTGGGTTCAGAACTTTACGCAGGGAAGTTATCTGAAGCTCCCGAACATGCGCTAAAATGGTCTGCTATAAACGCGAGCATGAACAGCGATTTGGAAACTCCTATCGTATCGTTCGATACACATTAGCCAAAAATCTCCTCCAAATTTTAGTACTCACCTTATTCAATGCCCTCATTGGCAGATTTATGGCAACACAGAAGGTCTCAATTATCGAAAGCAGGTACACGCTCGAGAAGGATTCAGCAGCCGATAGTATTCGTGTTGGATCCACAAGGGCTAGTGTCCCGTACATCACTATGATCAATTGCGAAACCATACATTCAGTTTAAAACGTGACCGTTAATACACTCATGACTCCAAACAAGTACCCGTAATAGTTTTTACCGGCCCGCAATGAGCATTCAAATGTGTTTAGATGTGGGCAATTTTTTTTTTAGATTGACTTTGGTTCGGTTGAAATATTCAGTAACAGTTCTTGCACTGGTGGTGTTAAAACAACCCCTGATTATATGTTTTTAGAAGTATTGGGCGAGTTGGTGCGTATTAATACGAAGAGTAAGCTGCACAGAAAAATACTGACGACTGCACGTAGGAATACACAAGGACCGCGAGTTATTTGGATGTCTTTACCTGTCGTGACACCCTACTTTTTTCTGGTCATACCTTTCCCCCGCAGTTTAATCTTTTTCTTATTATGTGTATAACCAAAGAAGCAGTCTATAATGAACCTCAGCCAATCACTGCGTGTTTGACTACTGGAAATCATGGTGTTAAAAATCGGGCTATCCAACACTGTTTTTAGAAACTCGTATCGCAGCTGTGGTATATTCAGTGCAAAGGGGTAGGCTATTCCGACAATTTAACATTAAAGCCTATCACTCTCAATATTATTTCATTGAAAATCATTAAAAAAAATAGGCCACCTTCGCGACTTCGTAATTGAGATGCGAAGACAGAAAACCGCTGAGCTGGTGGTTATCACTATCTTAAACTTGCCTTTTCTTAATTCGGCCCATTTCATTGCTAGATTGCCCACTGATGTCTCCGATTGTACGCCGTCTCTGTCAACATCTTCGCCACGTCCCTCAAAATTCTAGGCCTAGCATCTTCCTCCTCTCCATTTTGCTGTGCCGAGTTGTGAGCGATGCCAGGCACGGATATAAATCAACTTGAAACAGCTCATTTTTTCGGCCCTTCCACATTCCACAGGGGCGCCTTCAGTTACAAGGCGGCCGGTCAAGGTCCCAAGCGGTCTAGCCCGTACAATGGTCTAGCGGCAGGCGACGAAGTCGCTTGCACCCATTTTACCGTTGGTGCCCACTGCCACCAAGGAACACGAATATTATTTATATTTTCGCTGAGCAAAATGGAAGGGGGAACACGCTCCACTCAGTGACTGCCCGTGGCGGGAGAGCCGCCTTTGCGGTTTCACTTTTTGGCAATGCGGTGTTGTGGTTGGCTGGGGGCCATGTTAGGTAGACAAGAGTTAGGATACCCATCGCAGACGGTAAATATAGCTTTCCAGGCGTTCATCTTCTTTCAAGGTTACACGCAGGACCAGGGACGTCTGTTCCCAATACTGAAACCGGTGGGTCCCCAGGTTTACGCGGATTTGAACCGGGTACCTTTCACGTACGTGGGGAGTGCTGGACTTCTAAGCCATCACTGCGGTAAAAGTTACGGCTCCTTCCACTCCCCCAGGGGTCGTAGCATTTTCCGACAAAGTTGGCTAATTTCCCAAGCACTACAGACTAGCGGTGGGTACGCAAAGGAGCCAGGCCCTGCCCGGAGGTGCTCGACGGACCTTCAACATGGCCTCCATGGCATCTGGTGGGGGCTTGAGAAGCGTTTATTCCCACGTTCTCGGCGGGCTGATTGCGCGGACGCCTCTACCGATTGAAGAAACAGATGGGTATTCGGGGGCCCAAGATTCGAACCTGGTACCTCCCACTAACAAGACGAGTGTTTTATCCCTCTACCACAGAAGTGGACTAAAGTTAGAACTCCTATTCTCGCATTTCTCGACAAATTCGGGTAACTTGACAAGCTCTAGATCCCTGTGCTGAGAGGCTTGCAATAATTATTAGTGATTGGTGCCCCGTTGTAACGAAGTACGTTCCGCATTTTTGTACTCGTGGTACAAACCGAAGTGGTGGACTGGTTTGCAGCACACTGGGGACACCGCACGGGGGGCACCGGTATTCATTTTTATTCTTATTGGAACGTAGGGACACAAGACGCCGCCCAAAGAGGATTCAGGAACCTCTAACGTCTGCCGCTGTATTGGAGTGGGTGCACTCAAAACCTCTATCGCTGCTGCAAAAAAAAATACGACACAATGCATTGGCTAGACGTGCTTGTCGACAACACGCTCTACAAGTAATAACACATTGAAACGGTCGTTTGGCCAGGTTGGTTATAATTCATGTCGTGAAACAGCACGCCACTAGAAAGAAGAGGAGAAAAGGGATACACAGCACCGGCACTGAGGAGAGGAAAATAATGGCTTTTTCTTGGGTGCATGACCTTTCATGCTCCACCAACAAAGCAGTTGGCTGCAATCGTGTGAACGTGATGTGATTGCTCCCAACAAGCTGCAGTACCACAGTCCCGAGCACCAAAGGGGTGGAAGCGTTGGGTAAGCACCGGTGATCGGGTGTGACGAAATTACCTTGAATTATGTATAATGCACAACTGGTCGTAAATTAGATTTCGGTAACGTTTGGTACATTCTTCTTAAACTGAGCTGGCCTGTGTATACACGCCCGTTGTAGAGGGAACGGTGCACACTCGCGCTTCAAATTCGCGCATCACTCGCGCTTCAAGGAACGATACACAGTCGTGCTTCGCGCCTCGACTATTTTTGCCCCCAAAACCTAATAGGTACGTGTTTTTGGCCGACAAAATCACTAAGTACGACAGATCGTGGCGGCTTTGTAAAGAGAAGTAAAAGAGAAACAAGAATTGTGGAACTTCCCTGCACTCTAAAAAAACAGTAGCCATCTAGGTATACCTGACATTGCGTCGTCGCTATAGAGGGCATTTTTTCATTTGAACTTCACATCCCGATGGCCTTACTACGTCTATGCATTAAACACGTCTTGTAAACTTCCACTCAGCGCCTCTTTCGGGCACTCTTTTGTCCTTGTTTGGTAACTCGCGGTCGCAGCAAAATTGAAGTAGCTCTGCGTCAATGTCCACCAGTCGGCCTATATTACACTCTTTTACTAAAAAAGAGTACTAGACTGTGATAACGTTCACAATGCAGTCACCGTCGTTATTCATTGTTCAGTGTGGGGATTTTCAGTAGTAGTAGACAGGGTTCCGCCTACTAAGAAAACTAAAAAAATGCCACAGCTTATTTCAGCGTCACATTAAGCATTAAGCAAAACAGGCGTCACGACAATGTAGATTAGACCATTTCTCATAGCTCGTTCTGGTTCCGCCGTAAAGCGTTTCATAATCGGAGGATGATGCGAGCGGAATATCGGTTCCGAATTTTAGCTTTATTTATGCAACAGAGCGATGAAAACACACATTTCAAAACTGGCATTGACAAAGACGCACTCAATGATCATGCAATGTATCTGTGGCTAATATGTAGAAATTTTCTGGGTGAAGGACTATATCGAGATGCATTGTGACTTGAGCCGCATTGTGTCATAATTTCCGTGCACTTTTAATAAGGGAATTCTCTTCGAGAAACCATTGGTTGCAAACAAATAAAATATGTCCAGAAGGGTTACTACTGAATTACTGCTTCAATATTTGCTTTAAGTGCTAACTGATACATAAAGCACCGAAGTCACAGTTAAGATTGTTGAAGTTTGTTTCCCGAAGTACGTTGTCGATCAGGAACCCAATCACCCGGCACCGGTTGATTTGGTAGGACGCTCGCAGGGCGATGGAGGTCAAGTTCTCGGAGATGGCGACCGCATTGATGAAGTCGAGGCATTTGTAGTTAATGGAGGGAAACGAAGCGTTTATTAAAGTAACTGGGTACATAAGTAATCAAAATGGAAAAAATTTAAACTTTAGTTAGACAATAGCTCTAAGTGCGCACAAGTCACTCGAGCTTCTAAAACTTCGTCTAACTCTGCTATGCTCGGAGCGTACACAAGCCGATAGAGAAACGACGGCCAGGACTCTGTTCCCGTCGCAGGACCCGTCTAGTTGCCCGGTACACAGCTGCACCCTAAACCACGGCCTCCGCGATCGGCTGCCGGCGTCGCGCCGTTGCTTCGGCCGGCCCATTCTGCGCGTCCCCCAGCAAAAAGATGTAATTTAGCTAACTCCGGAACGCGCCGCGAGGTGGCGGTGTTAGCCGATGGTTCGGCAGCTTGCACCGACTCCCCTGGCCGGCTTTGTGGGGCCTGAGTTGCTGCGTGTTTTCACGGCCGGAATTCGCATAACTGTGTTGCAGCTTTATTTTTGTTGAGCTGACAAATAGAACTACCGGGTCGTGAAGTCCGCTTGTCTCAGAAGCTTCGAGGAACAGCACTGCAAAGTTAATCGCGCTGTGATTGCTGCGCTTGATCGGTGCAGGATATTTCCGTGCAGGCATTCAGGTGCGCGGATATTTGGGTGCGAAAACTTCTCGGATACAGGATTATCGGGTGCTTGCTTGTTGGAACAGCAGTTATATTTTTATTTCCGCATATGGTGGGTTATGGACAACAATCGAGCGCAGGGGTTGCATTTTTATATTGGCGCCATGTTTGATTTCGCCAGTTATTTTTAGTAGTTAAACAAATTTGTATATTTTTGCTTGATACCTCGTACGAGGAACACCGGTTATGCCGCCTATTAATTATATTCTTATACACATGCATTTTGTTCTAATTTACAAGATTTGAATTTATATTCGCTTTTTGTGGCGTGTAACTCAGATAACAATTAGCCGCCGTTTACAATGGTGTTATTCCTTGTTTATGCACTTTTCTCTAAACGAAAGACACACTGTCACTATCTAAAGAAAGCAGCATTACACGCATTCGGTTGCCCCCCAAAACTAAAAAAATCTTACGAGGAGTTTTATGCAGGTTGTGCGCTGTCACACTAAAATGATTTTGCAAACACTGTTGTCACCACCTTTTTTTCATACGGACAAGTCTCGCATATTTCGTGTGGAAGAACGGGCCTCTGAAAACAGCTGCAGTGTGTGCATGTCCAAAGCAAACATCAAACCTGTCATCATTGCTGTACACACGGATGGGCTTCGATATCAGTAATTGAAAATTTAAATGTCTTTAGTCTTTGGTCCGAAATAGTGAAAATTTAGTTTGGCTGTGGTAACCGAGCTATGTTTAAGAATACAATGAAATCGGGGTGCATATGACTTCAAGTTGTTTTATTTGTTGCGACTGAAATTGAAACTAACTTGCTTAACGCACATGTGTAGAACAGATTGCCATATCTTTGGGGCTATCGCTCAACGTAATACTCTTTAAAGGAGCCATGAAGAGAAAACACAAGTTTGGTTCATTCGAAAGATTGCCTCGTTAGAACCGTAACGACACCACTTATAACGCAAACTTCGCTCAAATAAGCTACATAATTAGGAAAAACGGGAATGGTCATGCGACCCACCAGCTCATTTCCCGCAACAGAACCTATGCCGTCACAAGGGCTAAGCTCTGCGATTGGCGGAGGCCGGCAAAAGCAAACGCATGTTAGGCAGGGCTTACAGTTTGCATAACGAGCTAAATGCCCGTGAAACATACTGCACATTCTTTTTATGACAAAGAACGGTGGAGTAAACGGTTGAAGTTCCGAACGAACACGCAAGCGTGTGCGCCAATGCGTACGAAACAACCGCCTGGCCTAGCTCGACATCTCGCCGTCGCGCAGACGAATTTTCGGGTTCGAGGCGCTCTGACCTTGGAGGAAAAATGCCGTAAACACCGCGCATTGACGCTCGTATCTTTCTGGTCGAAGCAGAGAGGTCGCGCGAACGGCTTTCCATACACGACACCGGCCAACTGGCATAAGCGATACTGCTCTTGAAGTTGAACTATTATTAACCGTAATAAAAATACGGCACATACGTACCAGTCTGTATTCGTCCGTGGCGACGGCGCTGACGAGGCAGCGGTGCCGACGGCAGGGCGTTCGTCTGTTGTGGCTATCGCGGAATGGTCGCTTTCCCGTCCACCGCGTATCCCACAACTCTTGCCGCTCGTGCACTTAGAAGCGTTGAGCGTTGAAGTGGTGTGACGTTGTTAAATGCAAGCCCGAGCTCCTCGGCGAGAGTTTTGTTCTCCGGATCAGGCGATTCCATGACTAGGGCTGCGGGTGCACTAGGTTTTACTAGCATATTTAAAATGGCCGCCGTCTCGGTCGACTCCCGCGTGTGGGTGCTATATGGAGTCGACATACTAAGTATCTGTTTCATGGACCGGCCCGTGTGACACCATTGCTCACGTCACCAAATGTGCAATTTTAGCGGGAGATTTAAAATTTTGGCTTAAATTGCCTTATTTCTCAGTGAATAAAGCATCATTTGCTTCCGGGAAAGCGCTTGGGGTACTATGAAACACCTAATCTTTCGAATAAAACAAACTTTTGTTTTCTCTTCATGGCTCCTTTAAACGTGTTAATCCTAAAAATATGACGGCTGCTTCCACTCAACAGGCATTAATTCAAAGGCAAGATAAGAGCGCAGCCATCCGTCGTGCGCATGACGCGATCGCGCCCCGCGCTCTACTGAACTGCATTGACCATGCAGATTATATAAAGTACGTAAGCCTGGATGAGAAATACTGGAAAAATAATCGCCTTTTAGCGAACCGAACGTTATTTAAGCAACAAAAATTTTTCATTGTTAGTATGGAATATTGTCCGTGTGTCGAAGGCGTCATGCGGCACATGTTAAAGAAGTCGCATAGCTGCGATCGTAGGTAAAATAAATTCATTATTATAAGGTTCTATGAGTCGCTTTGCATGCATAACATCAGCTATGCTTTCTTTTTATTTCGATACGAAGCGCGAATGTTGAAGAAACGCCATTTCGAGAAGCGTTGCAGCATACCCGTCTTTCGTTTCAACCATCGGCTCCGCGCGCCGCGGTGCGGCGGAAAACGGTGAAACGGCCTCTTCGGAATTACGCTATCTCCGGGCGATTGGGACGACCGGAGCAACGGCGCGCCGCCGGCAGCCGATCGCGGAGGCCGTGCCTAAACTTACGACGTGATCCTAAAGTCTGCCTCTCGCTTAGGGGGCTGAAAAATCCAACCTAGCTTTAGCGGTCGAGACTCCTTGTCCCGCCAGAAACTGCCCAGCTGAGAGCTCAGGCAAGAACGCTTTTTAACGGCCAAGTACGGCCTTACAGCACCTCGGTGAGGCGGCGAGGCGGCGAATACACATGCCTCCGAAAGGGGGGGGGGGAGGGGGGTTAAAATCGGCGGCTATATGCCGTGCCGACGAGGGCGCGTAACAATGGTATCTCGCGTACAAGCCGCCGCGCCGTGCGGTCAGACGACGAGCACTACCCCTCAGTAGTCCACTATGTCAACAATTCCGGGAACTTAGCGGGGCCATCTGCATTCTTAAAGGGGAGTATTCTCGCCGCATTCTTCCGTCCAGACAAGCCGTCTCCCGAACGCGCCGCGGCAAATTTACGACGACCACCGCGTAGTGTCGGCAGTGCGTTGCCGCTAGACCGAGCGGCGGGGATCTATCCTTTCACACGCGCGGCCGGGGCGCCTGGCTGCTCACCTCAAAAGTGAACCTTACAGTCACTGAGCAAGAATAAGTTCTTGCTCCGTAACCAAAGTATACGAAATATTCAGGATGCCGAGCTACGGAACCCATTAAAGAGTCATCGCGCTGGCAAATATAAGAAAACACCTAATGTGCTTTGCTCTAATTTATATACTGAGTATTTCAGACTGTAAAATGTTTATGTGCACTTAAAGAATGAGTTTTTTTCCAAAAATATTATTCAAATAACAAACATTTAGGCTTTTGGTTCTTTGTTGACACGTTTCTGGCGCTTATTGTACACAGCCAATACACATCGCCTGATGGAGAAGGTAATAACATTATTCTTTCCAGAACCGACTGGACTGCTCGTCATTGGGGCGGCCTTATACTGCTTGAATGCCATAATTATTATATTTAGGTGTTTTGCAATAGCCGAGTAGGGATTTATTCGTTCGTCGTTTTTTCATTGCGAAATTTCTTGAGTCACAATATCGCGCTGGTATTCTGTCTCCCTCTTTGAGTGACCATCTTCTGGGGAGATAGTTCCTCAAAAGGGATGCAAGAAAGAAGCGTGAAAAGACTTAAAGACGCCATGCAGACAAAACAGGAGTTCGGTTCATTCGAAAGACTGCCTTGTTAGAATCGCACTGGCAGTACGTTTAAAGCAAGCTTCTCTAACATAAGCTATATAAATTGAAAAAAAGGAAGCGTAATCTGACCCACTAGCTCATTTCCCGCAACAGAACCTATGATGCAATATACCCAGCTGTGAGACTGGCTGTGACAGGCAAAAGCAAACGGAAATTAGGCAGGGCTCATCAGCTTGACGAACGAGCTATTTGCGCCTAAATGTAATGCATATTAATTTCACAGCTGTATCAATGGTGCGGTAAACAATAAAAGTTACGAAAGTCCACGTACGCATTGAGGTACCGATGCACACTGCTCTTGATATTGGGAGCATTATGCTTTGTTTTAGCTGCACAGCAGTACGGCGCTTTCGAGTGGTCTTACCCGACACTGGTCTATTAGCTTAAGCCATGGTTTCTCAAAGTGGGTTCCGAGGAACCTAGGGGTTCCGCAGGCCCCTCCTCAGGGTTCCGCGAGCCACTGATAAATTTTCCTTGGTTCCGCAGTCGTAAAGTCTTATATGGTAAACTTGAGGTGCGATCGATCTAAGGAACCTCCATTACTCACGCCCGAGTGTCAGTAAGCACATCTCGGCGCATAACAGAAACGCGCGA
Organism: Haemaphysalis longicornis; assembly: GCF_048455015.1. Classification (NCBI taxonomy): domain Eukaryota; kingdom Metazoa; phylum Arthropoda; class Arachnida; order Ixodida; family Ixodidae; genus Haemaphysalis; species Haemaphysalis longicornis. Next base: position 39,189,025 of record NW_027526204.1, read on the forward strand.
GCTGCGCAATAAATCTCGCCAGCAGCTTGTAGCCAGCCAGACTCCGAAAACGGGCCACGTGGTTAAACTATTGCACTTGCATCTCTGTCTTATATTAACCCCATGCGCATTTCTCCTGTTTGGAGATAGGCGCCGCTAGCGTACGCATTCGCGTAAAGTCGACGGGGAAAAAAAACGATACCCTTGTTTGCCTTTAAATTTATTGCACGTTAATGTAGCATGAACGGAACGAAAACTGGCGGGAGTGGGGGGGGGGGGGGTTCATTGGCACTTAACGGAACTTAGCAGGGTTCCCTCGGACCAACATGCTTGAGAACCCGTGGTTAAGCGATATTGTCTTGCGTAATCCTGTTCGCCGTGGATACCCCATGTTTCACGAAACGATCACTTTCTGCAGTAACAAAAATAGGCCAGGTGCAAATACGCTCAAAAACAAAGCAAAGGCGGACAACGATCGGTGGCTGAGAAAACATACATACATACATACATACATACATACATACATACATACATACATACATACATACATACATACATACATACATACATACATACATACATACATACATACATACATACAAGTTTATTTTCCAGAAACTATACAGACCTGAATGGTCTCTGGGGCTAAAAGCTACGCCTCCAGCTGGACAAGGCCCAGGAGACCATTTTAAGGAACGTAGGTACAAAAACGAACTGTACAAAACACTCGATACAAAAGCACACAAACAAAAAAAAGTCTATACAGTTCTTAATAAAATCTGCCTACAGTTACACAAGCTACACATACAGGTAACAAATAAATAAAATATACAGGTGAAATAAAGTATAATATATAAAATATATACATAAAATATACATGCAGGTACAGGTAAGGGTACAGACTTTCCCCACGATTTAGACAAGTATTCTGGTATAGAGATCACCCCAAAATACGTCCGCATTACTGGTTGTTCCTTTCCCAAAGAAAACGTGTAAAATAACAACAACTCCCAAATAAAGTCTCAAACGTGCGAATACGGCCAGAAAGGAAACAAACGATCACTGTTTTTGTGCTAAAAACGGGCACAATTGCTTCCAACTTTCGTAACAAGCATTTTGAGAGAATTCATTCAGTGCAACATGTATGTTATATTTCAGTGTCTGGTATTTGTTGAATGTACGAAAGTGTTGAATGCCCAAGGGTGTTCATTTCATTTGTTTATATTACAGAACGTCCTTTTTATTTTGGCTATAGATGATAGCTAGTTTGCACTGTAGGTAGTTGAGAAGCAGAACATTTAAAATAGATGAAATCGGTGCATAATATTTATAGCAATAATAATAAAATGTTCAAATAAGGCTTTAGTAGTGGCCAAGGGCTCAATATTTGCTATAAGGCGAATCACATTTTTGTGCAGAATCAAAAGTCAGCCTAAGTTGGTTTTAGATGTGGTTCGCCATATCAGTGTACAATATTTTCGGTAAGAGTGAAATAAGGTGCGATAAATTTGAAGTCTTACTTTAGTTGGGAGTAAACTACGACAACGTGAAATTATTCCAGTTACCTTTCCAGAAACCTATATTCAAAGGTAGTTATATGAGTATCCTATGTGAGACCGGAAGACAAGTGCACACCGAGGATTTTGTGGCTGTCAACGAATCTTTTTTTTTATCGTCTATGTAAAGGATGTGTTCAACCGAACAAGGTTTGTTTTTGCGTGAAATATATTTGCTTTTGTTTTCGTGGAATTAATACTAATTCGGTTTATTTTTGACCAGTTGGATATTTTTTTTAGAAAATTATTGCATTGTTGAATCAAATTGTTAACGTTAGGACCATATAACAGGACTGTGCTATCATCAGCGTATATAAAAATTTAGCCTCAGTGTCAATTTCTACTATATCATTAACGTATGTGTTAAATAAAAGTGGTCCAAGTACACTACCTTGAGGTGCACCTCGGCATTTCACCAAGTGGGAAGACTTGTGTTTATTTATTTGCACATACTGAGTTCTGGCATTTATATAGCATTTAAGTACATCTTAGCACTTGCCTCGCATCCCGTGTTTGTCTAGCTTTTTGATTAAAATTGCATGGTCGAGGCAATCAAATGCCTTACTAAATTCCACAAAGATGGTAAAACAGTATTTACTGTCCTCAAAATTTTGGAAGACATCTTCTTTTACTGGTTTAAGTTCTGTTTACGTTGATTTGCCTTCCCAAAAGTCAAGCTGTGAGTCAATATTAATGCGTTGTTTCTGAAAGAAGTTTGATATCGGAGTAAAAATTACTTTTTCAAGCCCTTTGGAGAAAATCGGAAGGACTGAGATAGCGCGGTAATTATTTGGTAAGTTCCTATCGGCACCTTTATAGATTAAGGAAATTCTGGCTTTTGCTATTTTGTCGGAAAAAATGTGCGACGCAAATACCTGGTTTAAATATGTGCTAGTATTGGGGTAATTACTGGAAAAAAAGTATTTAACAGGTGTAACTTGCACGTTACCAATGCTAGCGCCATATGGAAGGACAGACGGCAAGCAACGGTGCAGAGCCGAATGACACAGTAGGAGTTCGTTGGAATACGCGCACTTCTGACTTCATGGCAGACGTTACGGAAACGCACGATTAGTGGAGAGAGTCAAAATTATAGCATAAAGAGTAAAGAGTAATTTTTTGAGTGAATACTGCATTATTCCTGTCCGGACAAGCTTCAGAAGCATAAAAAACACACAATATTTGGAATAAAACAAACTTGTATTTCCTCAGTATTGCTGCTGTAAACTCGAGGCATGAAATTAATAAAATCAGGTGCACATTCAATGGTTTTATTGTATGCAGAGGTCGTGACAATGAAAGAATGTTGCCATTGTTTCTGTAGTACTTTTATCGTGCATTTGAAGTTCTTCAAGCTTTTCATGTATAGTAATGTTGGTTTGCGCTGGGGAAAGCTGTTTTCCAATTTTATTTTATGAATACCTAGCGTTTTTATGTTACCAAAGTTTGCAGCTGTGCCTTGCGCACGCATCTCCTTAAAAGCTGTTGTAGTCTTTTCAATGTATGCCCTTCCGCAATAAAAAGAGAGATTTATTTTATCTGTCAGTAATTGAAGGGAATGTGACCTGGAGTAATGTTGCTTTGAAAATGGACTTTAAATGTAATTAGTGCTATGGCCATAAAACAACAGCCCTGAGTCAGCGGACGAAGACAGAAGCTATGCATCAGGTCAAATTAAGCCCAAGCAGAATCACTGCAACAGGTTTTAGGTAAAATAGGGAAAGACACGAACGAGACCTGTAGCCACATTTAGTTAGATTAGTTAGATTAGTATGGTTGTTTATCTTTCGCATCATCGACCCCACGATCTTTAGGTGGACTAGAGAAATGGCGTGGCAAGAGTGCACGCCGCACTTATAGAAAGTGTGAGGAGGTGATTGGTGTGGGATGGATGCGGGAACCATAAATAAAAAAAGGGGTTATGAGCACCCGCAGCCGTTCAAAATAGGCAAAAACCAGAATAATCAGGCAATATCGTTTAAATGCGGCCACCATGGCATACCTAAAAAAATGTTCGTGCTTATGCATCTCATAGTAATACACCAATTGCTGTGTTGTCCTCAAATTAGGAAGCGTTACCGGAGCATTTCAGGTGTATGGACAACAGTGACCTCACGACAAGCCACGTGTGTTACCGTATTAGTGTTATTTTTTGTAAATGTTGCGAGCTAGGGCTAACTACCGTGACATGTCATAGCAGTGCGGATGCAACCTTTATTAGCCTCACGGGCCCCAGTCCCGATGCCACAAACATTACTCAGGCTACACGCGCTACTGATGTGCTCAGCTCCAAGTACGGGCTACTCTTCAGTGCGCTGCTGCACTTTCACCCTATTTAATGGAGTAAGTGGTTCCACCGTGGAGAGCCAAGTGCTACCCATGCAGCGGATCTGGCTTGAGTGGTTATGTTTCTTTACCATGAGAAACATATTCTTAGGGTGCGAAATACTACAACATGAATCATGGTAACTACTCCTGTGTAGGACAATGGTACATATAAATGGACGAAATTCTGTGTATTTTAGCGAAACGAAATTCGGCCACTTTTAGAATTGAGATTCGGAGACTGAGAAAACAGTAGAGCTGCTGATGTTCAGTAGCTTTAGGTCGGCCTTTGTTTGGTCTGACCCTTTCGTGAGAGAAATGGCGCTCAAAAGTGAAAATCTCTCCATGCAACCTGAGGTAAATGAAAGTCTACAGTCCACCCTGAAGGTCAGGGGAAAAGGGAACGATGGCGACGACTGTCCAGAAGATCCAAGATGTCCCGCTGCCCAAGACCAAGAGGCAGGCCCGATCGTTCCTAGGGCTCACGGGCTACTATATAGAGTTCATGCCGAACTACGCCCAGGTTTCCACCCCCCTTTCTGACCTAACGAAGAAAGGGCAGCCTGCAGCGGTTAAATGGGGCCCCGAGGAGGAGACGGCTTTCACTGCTCTTAAGGAGCGCCTGGCAAAAACTCCAATTCTCAAACTCCAAAACTTTGAGAGAGAGTTCGTGCTCCGGACGGATGCCTCTGATCGGGGATTGGGGGCTGTGGTTATGCAGGAACACGACAGAAAGCTGCATCCCGTGGCGTACGCCAGTCGGAAGTTGCTCCCCCGGGAGACAGCCTATTCCACTATCGAAAAGGAGGCATTGGCTCTGGTTTGGGGAATAGAAAAGTTCCAATCGTTCCTGTATGGCCGGAGATTCCTAGTTCAAACCGATCATCAACCCCTGAGGTTTATCCAGGAGGCCAGGTCCGCCAACAGCCGGGTCCTTCGCTGGAGTATTAAACTCCAACAGTGCAGCTTCAGGGTAGGGTACATCAAGGGAAGCGAGAACGTGGGAGCCGACTACCTGAGCCGTATGGACTGAGGTAGTAACCTGCCGAAGCGAGTGAAAAAAAAACACACATCGCAGTTGGATTGCTTCGGGGATACTTTTTACTTCATATGTGTTGATTTTGTATAGTCTTTTTGCTGAGTGTGTCGTGCAGCGTGCACCTTCTCCGCACGTGGATGCAGTGTTGGTGTAGGAATGAAATGTTTTATTTTCGTTCCCCTTAGGGGACTGGTGCGTTAAGTTCTTCCTGTGTACGACTAGGGTGGGAGTGCGTGGAAAACTCGAACAGTTGTGTGCGCGATGTGGTGGCGCGTGAACTTGCGCAGTGCAGTCGACCGAAAGTTTGCGCGGCCCTCGCGCGCGCTCTCGAGAGCGCCGCAGAAAAGGAAGCCCCAACGACCGAGACACCCTGCTTGATCACCAACGGGAAGAACGCCGCAAAAGCCGAGCAACGCACCATCGCGCACGCAGAAGTGCAGGCCACTTCATGGAAATAGAAGACACCGACACCGACTCCTCTTTCGCTTCGAGATCACCGCATCACTCCAGGAGCCCCATTGACCGCACCCGGGTCTCGGACTACCAGGCTGAATGGTCGGCAAGAGACCCGTCAGCGCAGGATAATGACGAACGGTTCGGCCTGTGGACTATCCAGGGACCAAAGCGTCGCCCACGATTCTCGAGGAAGGCGGAGCCTGGAGCGCCGACGGAAGAAATTCCTCGCTCTAAGCTTCCAAGCTACCTAATCACCCTTCGACCAACAACGCGTGTTGCGCTGGCGAGCGTTTCACAGCGTCTGCTTCACACTACGGTTATGGCAGCTGCTCCACCGTCAGAGCTTCAGCATCACGTAGCCATCCGCACGAACAGCGCATCGAATACAGTGACAATCGAGACTTACGACGCCCAGCACGCCAAAGGCCTCTTGCGACTCACGTCCATCCGAATATCGCCGAACCAAACGATTCCGATTACTGCACACCAAACCCCTGGAAAGGGCATGTGTCGTGGTGTCATCTACCGAGTTGACCCGTCGGAGACGGCGGAGTCCCTAAGAAGAGCCCTGTACTCGGAGAGCCACCACATCATTGCCGCACGGCTGATGGGGAAGCGAGGAGCCTGCCTCGTGACGTTCGAGGGAACCAGACCGCCACGGACGATCAGGTACTGGAGTGTACTCACGAAGGTTTCCACGTACGAGGCGCGCAGTCTGGTTTGCCACAATTGTCAAGGCCTTGGACACAAGAAAGACATTTGCCCGCACCCTAGCACCTGTGCCAAATGCGGAAGGCAGCACTCTGCTGATGTCCAGTGCATGGATCAGACACCATACTGCCGAAACTGCAAGCAGTCTGGACACCTAGGTACTGACGCCGAGTGCCCCTCGCGTCGCCGATTTGAAGAACGAAGCAAGGAGCGGGCAAAAGATCGCCGCTCGCGTAGTCGCAATCGACGTAGAAGCAGGCGTCGCTCATCCAGTTGGAACCACGGCAATCGCTTCATGCCACTCTCCGAAACCAGTCCCAGCCGCAGCAGGAGCCGTAGTGTTGGTGCCCCCGCTGCTTCACAAGTGGACAGGGCCGCCGCTTCTCCCGGATCGCAAATCGCTAAAGAGTCAACCAATAAAAAGGTGACGTATGCTACTGCCACCGCGTCAATCATGCCTCCTATCCAACGATCGGCACAACCGTCCTCCACTCAAGATTCACCCGCTTTGACTCCTGCAACAGACGACGATCTAGGAGCTATGATCGCGGCTCTCCGAGAAGAGGAGCGAGACTTGCATAACCAGGTACAAGAAATTCGGCGTGAGATGGAACGGGCACTGGCAGAAGTCAACGCCCGCATTGCTGAGAAAGCTGCGCGGCGCAAGGAGCTCCAGGCACGCCTACGGAGCAGTCGCGCGGAGCGCGCCGCGACACCCATGGTGATCTCGCCACCCAGCGTGGTGCAAGCTTCGCTGCAAGGGCAGGTCACAACAGACCATATCGTCGAGACGTGTGTGCGAACAATCCTGGACAAACTGGTAATTGCGGGAATCCTCCCCTTGCAAGCCTGCTCCCTTGCTACACCTTCGGCAGCCGCAGTGCGTCCTAAAGCCACCCATCATGACACACAATAATGGCTTCAACTTCACGGGTTACCATCCGTGGACGACCGTATTACAGTGGAACTGCCGGTCTTTTAGGAGGAGGAAAGCGGACTTCATCGACAGATTTCAGTTAATTCAGGGAAGAAACACTCCAGCTATTATTGCACTTCAGGAGGTTAACGGACCACTCGTGAGGATCCCGTCATACGAAGGATATGCACCCCGCGACGATGCCACACAACCTGTCAAAGCGGCACTGTTCATCCACAGGGGGTTTACGCACGTAGAACTCGACACTCAACCGTGGTGCAACGCTTTCACCGAAGTAGCGGGGTGTCGAGTCGAAATATCACCACACCGAACAATTTTGGTGTTTTCTGTGTATACATGTCCAGAAGGCGCGCGTAAGAAATCGCAATTATCGCACATAGACCTCAGCTTCGTCCAGCACTTCCAGAAGCTGTACCCGAAGGACGTTACAGTTATGTGCGGCGATTTTAACGCTCAGCATGTTGCTTGGGGTTACGAGAAGACCAGCGCCCGGGGCAAGCACATCATGGCAGACGCGACGGCATACGGCCTGACGTTGCTAAACGCACCACTGACGCACACTCGATTAGGCCAAACACAAAAGCAAGCTGACACAACGCCGGATCTCTCGTGGGTGTCGCATCCGAAGCTGGCCCGGTGGGAAACGTACGAGGATACGTTAGGGAGTGACCACCTGCCCATTCTAATCCATCTCCGCACTGGCGGACAACGGCCACAACGAACTAGCGCTGGGTCTTACGCGAAGACGGCGTACATTACGCACTGGGACAAGTATCGGTGCATTTTAATGGAAGAGCCACCAGCCGCCGGCATTCAAAATCTCACAGGCCAGCTGTGCATAGCGAAAGAACAATCTACCAAGAAATTGCGCGTCCCTCCAGATCACCCGGAGCCAGACAGACACTTGGTGACGCTGTGGAACCGCCGGTTGCGAATTTTCCGTCAATACAAAAAGTCTGGTCGTGCGCCACATCTCAAGCGACGCCTTCTCGAGGTTCAGAAGAAAATCGAGAGTCACACTAACGCATTAGCCACCGAGCGTTGGATGGATGTGTGCGAGACCATAAATGGGCACACGCACACTTCGAAAGTCTGGGCTTTTCTCCGATCTCTTCTTGGACAGCGCAAAACGAACAACAGTGCCGCACGAGTCGCACTTCGCGGAGGTGTGAGCGTAAACGAGCTGGCCGAAGAAGCTGCCGCCGCCTTTTTCCCTCAGACGTCTCACCCTTCTGCAACTACCTACAATCGGGACGATACATCTGCCGACGAGGAAGCTTACAACGTCCCCTTCACAGTGACAGAATTACACCATGCCCTCGAACGAGCGAACACTCGCAGCATGCCAGGGGCCGACAAAGTATGCGTTGCTCACCTGCGAAACCTGCCGGATAGCCACAAGCAAGCCCTTCTTGATGAACTAAACCACATCTGGGACAGTGGCGAGATACCTGAGACCTGGAAGTTCTCAATCGTAAAACCCATCCCAAAGCCAGGCAAGCCACCTCTTTCTCTGTCCAACCTTCGACCAATCTCCTTAACATCGTGCGTGTGCAAAATTATGGAGAGCATGGTAAATACACGATTAATCTGGTATCTGGAGGAGCGCCAGCTGTTGCCACCAACGCAGTATGGATTTCGATCTGGACTGTCTACTCAAGACGTGCTACTTCGCCTTCGAGAAGACGTGCTTGACAAGTACTCTAACCAGCCTCGTGCCGTGGTCGCCGTTGACATCAGGAAGGCTTTCGATTCGGTTCCGCATCACACCGTGCTGACCAAGACCCGAGAGCTCCGCATACGCGGGAGGCTTTATAACTTCATCGCAGCCTTCTTGCAAGACCGCACCTATCAGGTCCACATAGGCCAGGCGACTAGTGCTATTTATCACAACAACGTCGGAGTGCCTCAAGGCTCAGTTATTGCGCCTACCCTGTTCAACATTGCCATGCACGGCCTCCCGTGCAAGCTGGAAGCGGTAGCTGGGCTTAAATACGCCATTTATGCCGACGACGTCACCGTGTGGACGCACCAGGGTTCCGTCGGTGAACAAGAGGCCACGCTCCAACAGGCTCTGGACATCATACATGATCACATGTGCGATGTCGGCCTCACTATTGCACCAGATAAGACCGAATTCGTTGTCATTCACGGGGGCAGGCGTACAGCGGTGAAACAGGCGGAGAAGGAGGCATACAGATTGCGCATTGGAAGCCAAGAGATTTCAAGAAAACAGTCGATCAGAATTCTGGGCATGCACCTGGACGATAACTGTACCGCCTCTACCTGGTTCCAAAGGACATTAAAGACGTGCAAGCAAATTCTTCACGTTCTCAGACGTATTTCAAACCGTAGCTTACCTCGTAGCCATGGCCAACCCCCTCCAGATCCCTGCAGTTCCTTCCCGTGAGTTCTCCCGGCGGGAAACTGTGATCATCCGACGGATTCAGACGGGAACACTGCTCACACCGTTTTTGCTCCACCGTTTTCATCGCCGTGGGGCCGCTCCCAGTGTCCCGAGCACCTGCAGCACTTGCCATACCAGGGCAGACCTACAACATCTAGTGTGGGACTGCCCCCGCTACAGTATTCCTTGGTACCGTGCCCTCACCAACGTGCGACTTGGACCCTGGCCCACGTCTCTCCAGTCCTGGTCCTGTCCGCCACCAAAAGCTCCTGCTGGGTACGCTACTAGCTTGTGGCGCGCCCTGCTGCTTTTTCTGTTGGACCCCGCAGCACCAGTCGTTGGCGACCGGCTTTGTGGCGACGCGCAGGACAGTACGGTGGCTATGACTCCAGGCGACCATAGTGTTGCGTCCAGGCCGCTGACGCAGTGAATGGCGGCATTATCCTTTCCCACTTCCCCTTCCCTACCAATCCCCTACCGACCCATCTATCCATAGCAGCGCGCAAGCGCAAGAAAATGGAATAAACGTGTCTTCAATCAATCAATCGACCGAAAGTGGTCTGCAGGTTAGCGCGTGCTCAGATCCGTGAGTGCGCGTTTCAACGATTCATCTGGGATGTGCGACCCAGAGAGACACTGACTCGTCACGAACTTTCTTTTGTTGCTTTTTCCTATTGCCTGTCTAGAGCAGTGTGTATATGTAGTGGCCTATTGTTTGTGTAGGTTAGAATATTCTGGGAGAATATTCTTTAGGAGGGAGCAAGTGTCACAAACTGCAGGCCAGGCCCTCCATTTTCTATATTCGGGCGGCCGACATGACGGCCTCCCGGACGGAGTCGGCCATTTTGTTCCTGGCTGAGGAATTTGGGGTCCCCCCTTCGGCTTTGTGCTCACCTCCTTTGTTTCGCCCTGCCTGCTACAACGACAAAAGCGGGATGCAACTTTCCAGCGGACGTGCAGGTGCGAGGGGTGTCGTCACGATCGCTGGCTCGGACGCTCGCTTGCAATCGTGGCGAATGGGCGAGGGCTCCAGGAGGGGAGAAGAGGAACAATGGGAAGACGTCAGAGCAGGACTTCAGCGGCCGGCGAAGGTTATTTAAGGGAGCGCACGCGGTCGCTTGGGGCCGTCGGCTGGAGATTTGTGAACGTGCTACGCGGGAAAGGGTCCGGGGGTGACGCGCTTTAGCGGAAGTACATCGGTAGGCCCGCGACGGAACGGTCCCCGCCTCGGCTCAGCGCTCGAGTTCTCCCGTCGCCACGAGTCCCATGGCCGACCAGCTTCTGCACCCCGGAGTTCCGAAACACGTAAGCGGCTGCCCGGCGAGGTCGGCTCCAGCTCATCGTGACTTTCCGTCGATAAACCAAGTGTTCTCCTTGCCTCGTAGAGACTTTCTTTCGCCGCGCCTCCCCTTCGTAATTGTTTGTTGCATCGCATTAAGATATCCTCATCCGGGTTTGTTTCTTCTGGCGTCGCTTGTAGTTTAACGGGATGAGAGTTTTTTTCTGTGTTTTTGTGTCTTGTTTCTAGTAGTGTGTTCTGACGGCAACACTCTAAGAACTCGAGGAGTGCTGGGAACTCTGTCTAGGAGTAAAAACTTTTGTCCCATATTTCACTCCCTTTGGAAGCATTGGGCGACTCTTCCGAGGAGTAGCGCGTGGCGGCCGAACGAGAGGCGAAACACTCCCCGTGGGATTTACTTGCTGCTTTCGAAGCGGAGTACTTGAACCCTGTGTGGGAATTGCAATGCCATCTCCAAGGCAGCGTTCCGTCACTCCCTTTAGGCGTAAATAAGCTCTATTGGCGGCGTTCCCGGATACTGCAGACGGGTACTACTACTCTCTCTTGGAAAGCATCTCGTTACTCCTCAAGAGCGTTCCGCTATTCCCAGCGAGGCAGCGTGCTTTCGCTCCGCCTGCTACTAGACCCCCCCCCCCCCGCCCCTTCCCCACGATGGTACTATAGGCAGTTACAAGCAAACAAAACAGGACAAGCTATTTTGAAACATGGAAAAGAAGAAAAAACATGCTCAGACTTTATTTTTCAAAATACCACAACAATCGGATCATTCTGCAATTTAACACAAAATGCAATTTATTGGGAATTATAATATCACGGCATAAAAACGGTTCCTACTCCACATGCACACAGGAGACGTAGCGCCTATTTAGGATACATCCAAAAAAAATTCACAAATAAAAATGCAGCAAAGCAATTGAAAACACTGAAATACAAACATTAAATTATGACGATAAAAATGACATTAACATCCACAAATAAAAAGGTACTGGCATTAGCACGAAAAGCGTCAGTAGAAATACAGCAGTGGGAGAATAGTTAACAGTATTAACATAAAACAAAATGGCCTTAGTACATCAGTGAGTGCTTCACATGGACTGAAAAAGCCAGCTCTTATTTAACACACATAAAAAATATTTACAAATAAATTTTGCGAAAGAAAAATCTGGGACTAAACAATTCAGCGTGGATTACTATTAACGCATTACAAGGTGCAATCAACACAAAGATACAAAGCCATTGACACGGCAACTTAGCAACAGATATATTTTGGTCGTACAATAGGAAACCGCAGGAAACATTCCCACTGGGTTTTTTAGGCGGGTGGTTCTCAAACGAGCATGCGCTAGTAAGATTTAAAAAGGCATAACTTGGTATTAAAAACAAACACGTTCGAGCTGACTGCTTCATAATGTTGGTGGCGGCCTTCAGAACAGTACCGACCAGGGCACCATGCTTGAGCCAAAGTAACGTCTACAGAAGCAAGGTGCGCTTCGCCTTTGAAGCATATTACACAATGAACGGCCAAAACACAGACACCAGCAATGGGAACCCATCCACGATGTCCAAGGGTGTGAGGAGAAGTGTCTTGAATGCGACGGCCACTGCTGCTGACGTCTCGGGGATCTCTCCCTCTCTCTCTCAAAAAAAAAAAATCTTCGGGCAAGTAGCGTCTTCCCGTGGTTCTTACATAGACAGAAAGAGGGGGACAGCAAAGATAAGTTCTACAATGAAAAAAATATTAACGAGTCTGACAACGTTAAATGAAGTTTATTGGGTGATAGATTAGTTTTTGCGCCGAGAGCACGCACTGAACCCGTATAGGAATGCCATACTGCTTGGCGCAGTAACCAGTCTAGATGCGGACGTGGTGACCTTGGATGCCACCACGCTCATTGTACCACTTGGCCAATGTCATGTCAGACAGCGCGCCCTACAGCTGTCTGCCTACGCACTGCGCCCCAAACCCATTAGTGCTTACGTGTCCGTAGCTTCAACTGTTTACCCCGCTATCGTTCCCGGTATAAAAACATTGCACAAAATTTAAGGAAACATAACTCTTTTTGTAAGGTTATAATCCCTGAATAATTTGCATTGGATTTTGTCCTCAGCCGACTGCAACGTAGGGCCAATTATACGTTCACAAGACTAGCGTGAAAAAGTTGCTAATGGGTCATATAGCTACTGTTTTCTTCATTCTCGAGTACGCTTCGTTGCATGCACGCTGGAGATCGCAACATTTGATGAGAACCAATAGGCTCGTTATTGAACGATCAGAACGCTCGAACGCTCGAGCGACGGCGACAACCGACGCGAAAAAAGTAATGTAATGGGTACAACAAACAGTGTGGGCGACAGCGACAAACGAAAAAAAGTAATGCATTGCTGCCAATGCCCTTCGTCGTCGTTGTGCGCTGCTTCTGTCCGGGAATAAACTCGCGACGGCGACGGCCCGTCGCCTGCCGCTGTCGCCGCCGTCAGCGGCCTGTGTAAAAAATTTTCGCTTGTCTGTGTCGCACACAATACCTGTTTGCCGTACACACTGAGTGAAGTTTCTCGCGTAGCTCATCGCCTTAGACGAATCTAATTACCCCTTAACAGTGCGGTGAGTACGCCCCGAAAAGTCCCATTTCCGTCCATCCTGCCCTCAAGCAAAACGTAAAAAAACTTGTCTGAACAGCATTTCAGTCTGCTGCTGTACGCGCGGCGGTCACTAAAATTATTGTAATTTAGTGACTATTACGCGCTAGACGCGCTCCTATCACTCAGCCTATTGTACGCAATTCTTTGGAGCCGCGCAGGTAGCCACAGCTACTGCACGGCCGCCACTCTAACCCTAGCCGCCGAGCTAAGAGTACAGCGTAGCGCTGCGACTACTCGCGCGACCATGCTTCCTACCTGCGAAAATATTCCGCAAGGATACCAACACTTCACGAATCAAAGGGATTGAAACGGTGCAAGAATCGACGCTGTTTGCACACGGGTACAAAAGCCGCCCTTCAAAACTAAGCAACGGTCAAAATCAGTCACGAAAACGTTAGGACTAACCGCTTCCGCGGACCGAAGTACCGAGAGTAACTCTGCTTCGTTAAATACACAAGACAAGAATACGAGGTTAACTAATGGCTTACCTCTACTTCCCGCCAGCGTTTCTTCGTCCGGTAGATAAATCCAAGGTCGTAATAGCTGCGAAAGATCCCAAGCTCAATGCGCGAAGCCAGCGTCGGCCGCGGATACAGTCCGGCCATAGCGCGCGCATCGCTACACAGTGCGCATAGTTCCGAAATCGGCCTCAGCGCTGTCGCCGCTGTGATGTTCGTCCGAAAGAAAAACTAGTACCACGCACGCACCTCCCTGTTCTGTGCACGCACGCACGAATGAACGAATATACGACTTGCTCGCGTGTGCATGATGTCGCGCTGACGCACAAGCGGCCAGCGGTTAGCCAACACGCGTCGTATACTGTGTCGAAGCAAGTATGACGATAAGGGCAGGTCCAACTTCCCATGTTGAACGAAGCGTCTGCTTGAAAGCCCACTTCGTTCGTAGCACATTGACATCACGGTCTGGCGCGGCCTGTAAGTCGCCCGTCCGGCCTTGGCGGGTTCACCGCCTGTGTAGGTTTTTGCAGAACACGCGGACTTCGTGGCTCGCTGAAGGTGCCTTTCTCGCGCTTGCTCGAGCGGTTCGCGTTACCTGATCCCCCGGATGTATGGCGCGTTACGTATCGTGATCCACGCCTGCGCCGCCGCGGGGAGGGGGGGGGGGTCATTTCTCTTTGCTTAAAGGCGCTTGAGTTCCAGCAACCGATCGGTGTGTACGCTTGTATCGTCGCTCGTCAGCCGACGAGATAGTTTTCACCGTAGAGGGTGTATTTGAGATGCCCTCGCAGTGATATCGCCTGTTCCTCACACTCCGATCTTGCAGATAGGCCCCATATTGCTGTTAATACCAGTTATGTATACGGATTTCCTTCATTTAACCTAGTAAAAGCTATCGTATGTACATGCCTATCTCGGCGACACTAGCCACGGTTGTTGGGTCGGGTTCGTGTTGCGCTTGCAGCTTGAGCTATCAGAAGAGCGCGGACTTCACTTCTTGCAACACCATTTTTCTCAATCGATCTCAGATTTACAATCCGTTTTTTTTTAGCTCGACTAGGCGCGGGACAAGCGTACGTCTATAGATCAAACTCTTTCAAAGCGACCGTCAGCAGCGGTCCGTAGAATAGTTCCTTCGGTTTGCCGCCTGCCGCCACAGAACGCTGCGAGCAATCGTTACACGAATTCATATTCTTGCACGTTTAGAATGCGCGGCAGAAGTAATCGGGCGATTTTTACACAACTGCTTTATATAATATATTCGTATGCAAATAAAACATCGCTGATGAGTTGGTGTGCGCAGATGGCAGGAGTGCATCTCCATGCTTACTCCCGCACTGGACAAGAATGAAATTGCAATTATACTCTTCGTACTGGAGATGGGAGACGATGAGCAGGTTTACTCTTCACTGGTGCGGGAGCAGAACTGGGGCTGCACTCCCCCGCGCACGAGAAGAGTACGCGGTCAGTTTTGCTCTCCTCCTCATGGGGAGCGAGCATTGCATCCAACTCCCCGCAGCTTTCGAGGGGAGTCCCCCAACGCTTGCAAGAGTACAATGACGGTTGGACTCTTCAACTGCTCCCCCGATTTCTTAGAGTGAACGATGTCGCAGGGCATCTTGCTCGCCGTGTACAGCTCGCAGAGCTGCTAGATTTCTTTTATAGTAAGTGCTTTGTCGAGGCTTAAACAATTGTTTGCCTCTAGAGTGTTATGTGGGTTGTGTACTTGTTAGTATTTTTTTTTGGTATTTGCGTTGTCGAGGTTTAAACATGTGTTTTCCTCTAGAGCGTTCCGCGTGTCACGTGCGGCTGTCTGAGTTGTAAGTTCGAGGTCGAAGGGTAAGGCGTAGGCCACGGTGGATCGAGTGTCGTCATAGTGGCCACCCTGTGTATTTGGGTTTCTTTTGTTGTGTTACTACGTAGTTAGCGCTGTGCGCTAGCCTCCCAGCGCGCGCGCGCCCTTAGTGTACGGCCGATTACTGCCTGCGCGCACGAGGCCGATGGCAGTGTGAAGGCTTCTTTTTCTTGTGTCGGGCGTTGCCCTGTAATCTTTTGTTCGTGTAGTAAACTATATAGTAAAAGCGCAGTCGAGCATCTCCGTTGTGATTTCATTCACCCCAGCAATCTCGGCACAGGTGAACACTCACGGGCCGGACACCCTGCTAAAATATAAATAACTGTTGTCTCTCGCCCTTCTTTGGTATTTGCAAGCGGACGCAATTATCCGGGCGAGGAGTATGTGACAGCCGGGCATAAGTTTATTTTCGGCGCCTTGGCGTATTCGCCAACGGAGGTGACACCGTTGGCGGGTGGCGCACGGTGATGAAAAGTTCCAGTGCGAAGCGTTGGTAAACGTTTGTATCGGTGTGTTCTTTTAGTACGCGTTACGTTCTAGCGCGATGATTAAAATAGTCGCTGTGTTTTAGTACCGTGAGAAGCGCAAGGCGTAGACGACCGCACCGGTGTTTTGATACCGTCAGTTCATCGATGACGACATGAGACGACATGACACGCCTAGAGCCCCCTGAGGGAGTTTGCCCATAAAAAGGGCCCACTGCAAACTTGCTTTTCAGCGCAGATTCGTAAAAAAACGTTCTGTTTAGAGTGATAAACATGGAGCAGCGTGCTTGGCAGGGCATGGTTTCTACGTCTCTTCTTATGCTTTGCCCTTCTCAGGCACTGGTTCTCAGGCACTGTTTAGGCACTGGTTCTAAACATGTAGTTACATATTGGTCCACACAAAGAAACCTAGCACATGCTTTGCATTTTAGTATCGGCGTGTATGAGTTGTACTCCATTCTCCAATGTAGACTTTTCACATGTGCTAAACAGTTTATTAGGGATCGAAACGACGTTGAGCAGTTTGTAACAGTTGTGGCATTTCGCTTGCGAACTTTCTGGAACTGTTTAGCTTTTATTTGAAGTTCACCCTAGTTGCGTGGGGCGCGTAGGTTTGGATTGAAAGGTCTGGCGATCGTTTCCAACTTCGAGTGGCTCCTGTAGTAGGGAATATTTTTTGAGCAGCCTGAACGAAGTTCCCCAGACGATTGAGGCCTTCAGGTGCATTGATGACTACCTCTTGATCGTTCAGTCATGTACTTTGAAAACATTTCACCAGTGTTCTGAAAATACTTAAAAAAATCTCCGACCATCTCTACTAATGTGGAAGGTGAGAAAGGGTGAAGCATGTAGTATAAATTGTATTCCAATATTGTAAGTCGCGTTTTTCCCGCAGGGAGCGCGCTGATTGTGCAGAGAAGTGCCGGTGGGAGGAGAATCGCGCTCTTGCTGAAGCGGTGGCGCCCTAATTTAGGCAATTTGCGTGCCCCATCTGCCTAGTAGCAAGTGTCGACGGGACCGCAGTGCAATCACTAAGCGTCCTCTTACCTTAAACACGGCGTCCCGGCTAATTCTGGAACTAGCGCCAAAGCCTCCCCTGGCGAGCTTGGGCGGGCCAAAGAGAATTATAATTGCCATTGCAAAATTGCCGCCATCTTTTTTAGCTTGGAGATGTAATAATTGTCATGGCAACATTTAAACTGGGACGAACAAATTACGCAAATATGTAAAAAACTAAGAGCTGTGTCAGCATGTTTTTATAAGCTAAGGGACGGTTGCAAAATGCAATCCCGATACCAAGTATACGAGTATTTAGCTGGAAGTGTCATTCGACATGGAATAACAATATATAGGGCTGTACTACTACCGGGCAAATGAAAATAAATAAGATTCTTCACAGAGTGTTCGAGAACGTAGTGCATGGAGCACGATTACATGACTTTAAAACTACCGAGGTAATGAATGAATTGCAGATGTAAAATGTTCACCAACTATGCAGCTATATTATCCTGACTACTCAATGTTGTGATACCGAATATAAATCACCCGTGAAAAAGGACCGGTTACTAAGACAAACCCAGCGATACAACATCGCACGTGTTTTTACCAATTATGGAAAGGGAAAACGTGAATATTATGTGCCGTTTTTGTTTAATACTCTTCCTTTGGAACTAACTAACATATCCAGCCTAAAAAAATGTAAAGAACACTATAAAGAAATGGTGCCTTCTTTCTTCATAACGTGCTTGGACAGATTTCTTGAAGATGACAATGAATTGTGAATGTTATTGACGCGTGTGCAAAAATGCATTGTTGTATAGTGCCTTCGATATTGCGCTTTATCTTTCCGTTGCTTGTCTTTTTTCAGTTTTCGCTTTGTTTATTTTTTTTTTCATTGTTGCTCTTTCGCTTCTTTTTCTTTCTTTTTTTTCAATCGTACCAGTCCAGTACGCATTTATGTTTATGATACCGCTTGTCCTTTTTTGTCACATTCTTTAGCTCTTTTTATACGTCAATTACTGCTTGTCATCGCGATACTTTCTTTTTTACGCTTTTTTTAAATGCAGAGCATTTCTTTAACTCACATGTAGCGTCCGCGGTCCGTCCGCAACAGCTCAGCGCGCAGATGTGCCCTCTCCCCCACTCCTCCTCTCCCGCATCACCCTACCCTCCTCGCTGTCAACAACAGGACAGCACCCCTCCCCCTACACTATATAAAAAATAATACTTATCGGCGCCTGGTTTCGATCCCACGATCCTGCCGGCGGAACTGCAAGGTACATGGTGCTCTTCCCACTGCGCCAGAAAGCCGACACAGAATTAAAGGCTACGAAGGCGCCTTATATCCTTGACTCATTCAAACTACGTCAAGAAGCTGCTGATACAACGCATTCACTACCTGTGGGCGGAACGCGAGGTACATGGTGCTCTTCCCACTGCGCCACAAAACCGACACAGAATCAAAGGCTACGAACGCGCCTTATATCCTTGACTCATTCAAACTACGTCAAGAAGCTGCTGATACAACGCATTTACTACCACCAACTCCCCAAACACTAAACGTTAACGCAATACACCCACACCCTATGCGACGCATTTACTCGAGTCCCCCTGGCGGGGAGACGTTCGTTTTTTCTCTGTTCTCTTTCCACAAAAAGTACCTCTACTGCCCGTCTGGTCGGGTGCTGATGTTCTACCTGCCTTCCCACAAGCACTGCGGGCTTAGGAAGGCAAGGAAACCCTTGTACCACTATGATGCGAAATAAACTATCTATCTATCTATCTATTGTGGGGATGCGGAGACCGGGATAGGGAGAGGGGTTGATGCTATCATCCCCTCGCTTCTTCTCGCTGCTTCGGGGCTAGCCCCTCGCCCTTCGCGCCGCCCGCTAGGCCTCGTCGAGTCCCGCGCGAAGCCATGCAGACGTACGGTTGTCGAACAGTAAGAAGGCAGCCGAAATCGCAGTTTAACACTCTATTCATGTTACGGAGATGCGACCAAGCATATACACAACGTGCGGTAATAAGCACTGATGTACGCCACGAAAAGAAAACGTCGACATCAAACACGCTACACGCAGTTGCACAGCTCTTTGCACCACAACAGCTCTGTTGTTCAGATTGACTTCACGCTTTACGAACGAGTGCCCCACCTTTTCGTAACACCAATCAAAATCACTTCTAGCTGCGATTCGTCCGTTTCGATGGGGCATCAACTTACACAGCGCTTACGCAGTATTTCTACTATGCTACGACGCGCGCACGAGGTGGGCGGCTCTCTAGCGCACCGCTGTCGCTATTGGTCCGGCAGCAGCGGTGACCGTTATCCCATTCACGCACCTGCGCGCCTCTCGGGAAGACAGTGAGAGAAAAACCGTGAAAGAAGGCCGACTGTTTTGCTTGCTCCGAGCCACTGCGACTTGGAGCGGCTAAATAAAACCGGAACTACGGAAATTGACCTTGTACTTGTGCAATGCTCACGCCTCGCCCTGGAGGCTCGTCTTCGCCATCAACAGGCCCAGACACTAGGAAATAAGCCTTTTCTTGCTTGGACCGACCACCCGACCCGATCAGACCTAGCGTCGAGATCCGGTGGGTACTTGAGTGTAACAAAAACTATAACCCGTCTACAAAAACTTTCCCCTTGTGGTTGACGATCGCTAAAGCGGACAGAAAGCTTTCCACAAGTCTTTAAATCATGGTTATTTGGAACCGGTTTTATCCTCTACACACTTTTTTAGTGGCGCGCGTTAGGGTCTAGTGTGAGGCGTTGGAAAACGAGCGTCCTGGTGTTTACTACATGGCTACATGAGACGACGTGACTACATGAGAAGTGACTATATGAGGCGACGACCGGAGACGCCGACAGCCCCAGCCCCTGAGGGGCTTCTCCACTGAAATTGGCCTTAGTTGCGGCTCACAAATGAGGTTCCCCTTTAGGGTGTCATTCAGGGATTTCTACTGGTGGTTGAAATTCCAGGATACGTACGTCTGCTAGAACTACCCTCCAAGGTAAACAAGCCACTGTGGATATATTCATTTAGCCACTCAAACGTACTGGAGGAAATTGTCAGGAATAGCCCGAATTGTTTATATACAAAATCTCGCGTCCACCGCATGGAAAATACATTTCCGGAAAAGATATACTAAAACAAGCCTTTTTTTCCCAATACCTGCATTTTCAAAGCAGAAGAAGATATTTTAAAAAAAGGAAATTTCCTCCAAAGGGCATTGAAAGTGCTCTTGTTACACAGAAATACTCTGCAAAATATAATTACGACTTCATACTGCGACATGTGCAGCGTACCGGCCATGAACTCCTCACCAACAACAATCGAATGACCTTGTAGCAATTATGTTTTATTCACTTTACCTTTGGGAGTTCGCCAAAGAGTGACGCGTAGCCCGAAGAATTAAGAGCCTAGTGGAGCCCTACACATCCTTCTAAACACCCCCCCCCCCTTTTTAGGCCACTGGCCACCCTTTTCTTAAGAAAGATTTATACATACATACATTCACTTGACCGGTGGTGACCAATTTGGGTATATTCACAAAGAAGCAGCTGTTGTGCGGAAGAGGTACAAGTATCTCCTACTCTTTCAAGGAGATTGGCCATGGTAAAATAGCGACAAGGAAGATGAAGAACCAGTGCACCGGACAGGAATCATCATCAGCGTGGACCAAAAGAAGAGCGCCGCAGAGCCAGCCATGTGCCGCGCTTGCTTTGGACTGCCTTCGCTTTCATTTAAAGCTCTTTATACTACCAGTATTTTTGGAGCACTACAAGTTTTTTTGCGATAGAACAAATGCACCCGCGACATTCGGAGCTCTTGCAGACTGAGCCATCATTTGCGGGCCCAGCTTGTGGCCACAACGATATACCTCACTCTCAAATCTCGTCCTGCGAGAACCCACCCGAGAACACAAAATTGTCTACAAACCATTGCCGACATTAGACGCAACTGAGAAAAATATCTCAATATTACTCACATTCTTTATAGCGCTGGAGATACGCAAGAGTTGAAGTACGCCCTATGCACATTGTTTTATGGACAATAAAAACTAAATAACTTTATTGGCAAAACTTGGAGTTGAGATCTGCAACGTTATTTACTCTAGAACAGAGGAAGCAAGGTTTTTTTTTGTGTAGTGGCCTTCACGGTTAGTGCCTGAAAAGCGGAAAGTATCATATCAAGTCGTATTGTTACAAGTTTAAATAAGTGAGCTCTTTATTTTCATCAAAAATTGGTGATGTTGCTCCCTCTACTGAGTAGCAAAAGGTATAGTTGGGCTGCTGTTTTTTACTCACTTGTTACACGCGTAATGATAATGCAAGAAAAGAATGGCGACGTTCCGAGAGGGCACATTTTTCCACGTCCTAGAAACTCACTTTGGGATGCATCACCATCACGCTTGAATTAGGATCAAGCAGCCGGTATAGGGTTTTATAAACTATGCCAGGTAAGTAACGATAGAACTTGGCAGGTGGCGTAGCTTAGGGGCAAGCAGAGTCACATGTGTTGGTTGTGCTCGTTTTCTTGGGTTTTCTTTTCCTTTTTATAAGTGTGTGCTACTTTCTGAATAGTGTTGCGCTGCTCGTCTTGTTCCGGATATGATTCCTGCATTGAGAGCCATGTCGTAGAAGGTCGAGCTTCTGACGCTTAGCAGCTCTTCCGCTGGGCCATATTCCACCACAGTCCCGTCACTCATAACAAGAATTCTGTGCAAATAAAACCAAACAAATACATATATATCACATTGGAGCAATGTCTTGCTAGAAAAAAACACGAGCACGCTTTAGCATTTCACCCCCACCCAATGTAGCAGCATGCCTTTTTTTTTCCCACCCCCAGTTTCTCGAAGGAAAGAGAAACCCTTTTTTTCTTAAATTTGCCCGCCTTCTAATTTGTTGAAATACAAATACGCTACTGTGACCTGCTTCTTTCGATTCGATAACACACTGCACAGACCGTGGTAGACCAATGATGCGCGTTTAGAGCTTTTTAAATCTATATTCTCGCCGTTACTTCCTCAGCAGTGCTATATAAATAAATACGCTGAGAAAAATCTGTGCCCTTGGAGGGTATTTTTCCCACGTCACAAACTGGTAATTCTTTTCGGGGAATATTTTTTGAATGCTTACGTTTTGAAACGCTTTGAAAAATGCTATTCATGAATCCCATGAGTGGCTTCATATTTTTCAATTCCGCGAGCATTTGTGCTTTTTTCCTAAGTTACAAGTCCACCTGGCGAATATTTCTGAAAACCCTAAGGTACCTCCCTTTCGCACAGCTGTTACGTACCAAACAGCTACAACATCCAGCGTCGCCATAATAAAACGGCAATTTCTATTAATCGCACATGCACGATTGACGCTGCGAAATTTGAAATTATGTCAGCAGAAAGCTCTGTAAATTCCCCATTGAGGGTAAAGACAAGAACCGTGGAATACTGCGGAAGAAAAACTGCAAGATTATTGACCTATGCAGCGCAGGATTCCCGTGTGTACTAGCCGTATTTGCCTTATTCTTGCAAACTTTATCCTGATATATCGTACGTGAATTGAGAGGGGCACACTCACCGATCGTAGTCAAGCACAGTGTGCAGCCTGTGGGCCACGGTGAGCAGGGTGAAGTTGGCGAAGCTCTCCCTTAGCGTGGCCTGTATGAGGCGGTCTGTGTCACCGTCCATCTGTGAGGTGGCCTCGTCGAGCACCAAGATTCGCGATCTTCGTAGGAGGGCTCGTGCTAAGCACACCAGCTGGCGTTGTCCCACGCTGTTCATCAGGAGGGATAAGTAGCAGCATTGCAATAAGTAAGACAAACATCGCCTTAATTACCGCGTTGGTAAATAATGAGATAGTGTGTAGCGCCCTCTGGTTGGCGCTCTTAGCCGGCGCCTTGGCGCCGGCTAGAAAAGACGAGAATAAAGAGACGAGCGGCGCGTGCTTGGTGCGCCAGCACGGCACGGGCAGTTCGATTCCGAAAGCCTGCCACGCTGGTACTTTCTCTCTTGCGCTGCGCTGCGACCCCGCGGTTCCCGACAGTGGTGACTCCGGACTAAAACATGACCGACCCCAGCAACCTCGCGCCCTCGGGCCCTCTTTTGCCTGACGTTTCCTCGCGGCCGCCGGACGTCGCAGTCATACAGCTCCGTCTGCCCACCTTCGTGCGCAAGAACCCACACGTCTGGTTCGCCCAGGTCGAAGCCGTCTTCGATCTGCACCGCGTCACCTCGGAGACTACTCGGTTTCGCCACTTGCTTTGCAACCTGCCTCCGGAGGTGGCTGATGAAGTGGCAGACGTCATCGGTGCACCTTCGAACGATGCCCCGTACCAGCGGCTCAAGCAGAGCATTCTGGACCGAACCACGGCGTCTGAGAGCGCGCGCCTCCGGCACCTGCTCACCCACGAAGAGCTTGGAGATCGCCGCCCTTCCCAGCTGCTCAACACCATGCGACAGCTTGTGGGCGCGAGCAACGTGGACTCCAACGGTGCACTTTTAAAAGAACTCTTTCTGCAGCGCTTGCCACAGTCCACTCGCATCGTTTTAGCTGCTGCAGGGGACTTGACCCTCGACCGCGCCGCCGAGCTCGCTGATAAAGTTCACGACGCGACTTCTCCCTCAGTCACCCCCCTCGCTTCGACAGCAGAGTCATCGGCCGTTTCCCGCTTAGAGACTCGGATCGATCAACTCGCCGCTTCCATTGAAGCGCTTCGGACGTCCTCTGATCGCCGATGCGGCTCCTCCCCACGTCCTAGCCGCCGTTCGTCTTCCCCGGGTGGTTCTTGTTCGCGCAGCCCTCGAAGCTCGGCTATCTGCTGGTACCATCGCACTTTCCAGCACCGCGCCCGTCACTGCACTTCCCCATGCAGCTGGTCGGGAAACGCGCCGCGAGATCACTAATGGCGGCAAGTGACCTCGCCTTACAACCTGGCCGCCTTTTCCTGGTCATGGATCGCATTTCTGGTTTGCGCTTCCTGGTAGACACGGGTGCTGAAGTCAGTGTACTACCGGCCACCAAGGATGAGCGTACTTCTAAGTCACCTGGACCTACACTTCGTGCAGCGAACTCTACCTCTATCGCCACGTATGGTCTGCGGTCCCTCACCCTCGACCTTGGTTTGCGACGCGCCTTCCGGTGGGTCTTCGTAGTAGCCGACGTCAATCAGCCGATCCTCGGCTCCGATTTCCTCACCCACTTTGACCTAGATGTCAGCATGCGTCACCATCGCCTGATTGACAGCAAGACGCGCCTTTCCATCCTGGGCATACTGTCTACTGTCGCTCCAACTGGCATCCGCACGCTGCTTCCCTCATGCCCGTACGCAAGAATCCTCGAAGACTTCCCTGAGGTCACGAGACCCTGCAACTTAAAGCAGCCGCCCAAGCATAGCGTTACCCACCACATCGTCACGCGTGGTCCACCAGTCGCAGCTCGGCCGCGCCGCCTCTTCGGTGAGCGTCTGGCGACTGCTAAACGTGAATTCGAGCACATGCTGGAACTCGGTATTATCCGCCCATCGTCCAGCAACCACGCGTCTCCACTGCATATGGTTCCTAAGAAAAGTGGAGACTGGCGTCCGTGCGGTGATTACCGAGCGCTCAACGCTCAGACTGTCCACGACAGCTATCCCCTACCCCACATCCAGGATTTCACAAGCCACTTGGAAGGGTGCACAGTCTTTAGCAAAGTGGACCTTGTCAAAGCGTATCACCAAATCCCCGTCGAGCCTGCCGATATCCCGAAGACGGCCATCACTACACCCTTCGGCTTGTTTGAGTATGTGCGCATGCCCTTTGGGCTACGCAACGCAGCTCAAACATTTCAAAGGTTCATTGCCGAGGTGACGCGCGGCCTTCCGGCTGTATTTGCGTACATCGACGACATCCTAGTCGCGAGTCCTACTCCACAAGATCACGAGCGTCACCTCCGAGAACTCTTTGAACGCCTTCAACAATTTGGCCTGGTTGTCAACGCCCAGAAATGCGTCTTCGGGACGTCCGAGCTCGAGTTCCTGGGCCATCACATCTCGGCGCAGGGAATACGTCCTTTACCCTCTCACGTTCAAGCCGTGAAGGACTTCCCACAACCTACCAGCCTCCGCCAGCTTCGTGAATTCCTGGGACTGGTGAATTTTTCGCGACGCTTTATACCCCACTGCGCCGAGCTTCTCCATCCACTGACTGAGCTTCTTCGCACAACCAAGAGCTCCTCATCCGCGATTTCCTGGTCTCCCGAAGCTCAAGCCGCTTTCAACGCTGCTAAACAAGCCGTCGCTGACTCGGTGCTTCTTATCCACCCGAGAACCGACGCGCCCACTCGCATCATGGTAGATGCATCCAGCGTTGCAATAGGCGCTGTCCTCCAGCAGAGAATCGACTCCGAGTGGCACCCGCTGGGTTTCTTCTCTCGGAAGCTCCAACCTGCCGAGACGCGCTACAGCGTTTTTGGTCGTGAGCTGCTCGCCATTTACGCCACCATCCAGCACTTCCGGCACTTTTTGGAGGGCCAGTCCTTTCACGTTCTTACGGACCATAAGCCTCTGGCGTACGTTTTCCGTACGAACTCCTCCAAGTACGTTGCACGGGAACTCCGTCAGCTCGCCTATACATCAGAATTCACGACGGACATTCGGCACATCAAAGGCACCGACAACGAGGCGGCTGACGCGCTTTCACGCATTACCTCCATCGGCAGTGCTGCATCTGCTGTGGACTGGGAACGCCTAGCTCAGGCGCAGATTCAAGACCCTGAGCTGCAAGCACTGCGGGACCACCCGGGTTCCCTTCGTCTACAACTTGTGCCTCATCCGTTCGTGCCTGGCTCACTGTGGTGGCTCACCGGTGCCTGCGCGTAGGGTGGTAGCAGCGGGCGTGGAGGGCGGTGGTCGGGGGGCGCCTGTGAGGTCGTTGGCCACCGTAGGCGACGTCGTAGGCGACGCCAAAAACAATCACCGCGCAAACGCCTTTCCTCGTCGGCACTCGGACGATGCCCAACAAGGATACGTACACGCCGACCTAGCCAGTATGCTCAGCGCGCACGTTTGACTACCCTTCCGATTCCCAGCCACCGTCGGACCCACAAGCGACTCGCGCGAGACTGGTGTCATCGACATGGGCCGCGAACGCAGTCTCTGCACCACCCTGCACGTGCCGGACTGCGACGTAAAGTGCGCCGCTTCGGCAGCCCTGTAGCGCCCTCTGGTTGGCGCTCTTAGCCGGCGCCTTGGCGCCGGCTAGAAAAGACGAGAATAAAGAGACGAGCGGCGCGTGCTTGGTGCGCCAGCACGGCACGGGCAGTTCGATTCCGAAAGCCTGCCACGCTGGTACTTTCTCTCTTGCGCTGCGCTGCGACCCCGCGGTTCCCGACAAGTGCTACTTTAAAACTACGCAATGAAGATGGGTACTTCAAATCATTTAACATACCGGGAAGTCTTCCGTGAACCACAGCGATGAGACTTGAGACTTTGTTTTTATCGCTTCCTATCAAATCTAATACCCTCACCATCGTGTGTGCTGTCCTAACGATTATGAAAGTTCTGTAGAAATGCATCGGGGCCCCGCTGTTTAAATGTCTGTGTTAACAACTCACTGGTACAATCACCACAACGTTTGCGCAAAATAAAGTTGCTAGTGCTGCTACTACTCAGATATACCAATCGTACTCGGGAGGTTTCTATAGCGCATTGTTCACAGAAATTCGTTCTTCTCTGACAGCTTTTTGTTGTTCGCTCTAGACTCTATTCTACAGAATAATAATGCTGTACTGTCAATCACTGTGCCCTGGCTGTCTTTAACTTGGCCCTTGGGACCGGTAATGTGTCCTGAAGTTGTACGTTACCCCTCTCGATGTTGTCCCTGCATTATTACAAGTTTCGATATTTTTCATACCGGCTCCGCGTTGGTGCTTCCTATATTAAGCCTCATTGAGCTACTTCGTTCTTGCCGTGCGTATGCACATACTTAAGAGCTGGATCCGCGTTTCGGATCAACTTTAAAATTGTTTGCCGAATAACGCTTTTCTATCTGCATTTTTAATCCGTAAAATAAAAACTGGTGATCATTTTCTGCGGAGTTGTGTCAATCAGAACAAAAACTGCAATTAATAAGCCTTTAGGTTCTTCCTGCTTATTCAAACGGGAAATGTTTTGCCTCATTTCTAGCTGCTTTTACTATGAAATCCCTTAAGTAGCTCAGCATGGAGATGGTTACCTCAGTCATACCAGGCGGTGACATAATATATAAAGGGCAAAATTTTAAATAAATGTTGCCAAAATGCGCTGCCTAGTTGGCAGCCTTCAGCAGCGTTTTTGTATGCCTAATAACGAACCGTCACAAGGAGCCTGCGGTAGACGAGGGGCTGAGGGCTATCATGTTTGCGACGCAGGATGACTGGCGCATTCGGTGTGCGAGACTTGGACACTAGGTATTGTGCCCTAGGTGCAGACTGCCATTTGCTAACTGCGGCAAATATAAGGCCAAGTAGGCATAGTACTCATCGAACACTATTTTTAAGCGTCTACAAGTAGCAACGGGGCCCGGAGGGACGCTGTGGAACGGTCTAGTCAGGGGGAAAGCGGACGGGGGGGGGGGGGGCAGCCGGGCATCAATTTAACGTCTTTCTACCATGTAAGATGCGGCACGAGCGCAGCGCCATCACAGCTAAAGCTGCTGGCGGCCTGACGTAGTCCACTCCTTTCCGCAGATGCGTGCTCGTTTTCCGTTCTTTCCCTTTCGTTCTTTCCAAATGGCGCATTCATTGCGAACGCAATAGAATTGCTAGAAACCATTGATGGCTACTTCACCTGAGGTTGCTGCCGCCATCGCCCGTCTCGAGTAGAAGCTTCAGTGGCTGCCTCGCAGCAAACTCTGTGAGGTGCGTCTGGTCAAGGACCTGCCAGAGCTCTTCGTCAGTGTGCTCATCGGTTGGGTCCAGGTTTGCACGCAGAGTACCTCGAACTAGACTCGGATCCTGGGGGAGTGAGATGAGTTGCAAAGTGCTTACTACCTACGAAGTGTGTCGGTGACAAGACGCTACGAATGTCCAGCTACCGTTTTTCTGAAAGAACACAATTTAATGGCGCACTGTCAGTTACGTTACCCAGAAGGTTATTGCCTGAAAGGCAGGTTTTCATGACGTGGGATTATTGAGGTTGTTTCTTTATTTGAGGTGTCCTGTATTTTTCACCTTCGATAATAAAAAAATATATGCCGTTTGCGGTTTGTATTTAGCGAAAGGTGTAAGGAACTACCTGCCACTATAGAAGAGTTTCAAGATGATCGGCAATGTAGTGCGCCATAGTGAGCTTGCCTACAGCAGTCCGCTGGCCGGTGTTAAGTATTTGCTATGGAGTGAATAAATTTTAACAGGCATACTTCTTAGAATGTAGGCGGTTCTACAGAAGGAAATACACCATCAGCTAGCAAAGAAGCAGTCCGCAAAAAACTAAGGATTGATGTCATATAAGTGAACGTTTTGGTTCACATTACATATACGGTTCACCCCGTTGACAAACAGTACCTCAATCGACTTACTACAAATGGTTTTGCAGTCACCGGGTGACATATATAAGCTAGGATTAGTACGTATTATATTAATGGATGTGCAACTGAAATTTGTGTGCACGAATTTATACATTCAGCATACAAATTATACGTGCAATTCGATAAATTTCAAAATACACACGTTTGTCGCTGTAGTAGTTTAGTCGAAAAAACTGGACACTGTTCTAAAACTACGTCTGCATGCGTAAATTCAATCATTTTATTTAAAAACCAATGTTTGGGATGCTGAGATGTCAGTCGGTATTCTTTGAATTAGAGCTGATGCAAAATTCCTCGCGTGTATATTTTATCTCAGGGTGGAAACAGACAGACAGACAGACACAGAGACAGAGACACAGACAGCCAGACAGACAGACAGACAGACACATGGACAGACACATGGACAGACAGACGTTCACACGGGCGGACGGACGGACGGGCGGACAGACAGACAGACAGATGGACGAACAGACAGATAGAGACAGAGAGGGAGAGAGAGAAACACTTTATTCCTGGCCAGGCCTAAGTATTTTTGAGCTGCGGAAGGGAAGTTGAGTGGTCGACCAGGGCGCGCTGGGACTGTGCTTCCGAGCACGCAAAGGCAGACAGCCAGAAAGTGTGGTGAGGGGAGTGGTGTATGAAAACAGGAAGCAGGGCGTGCAGTTCCAGATGGCGAAGGGGTACCTTCGTAGTCCCCGCAGTTAAGGCAAGGGAAATTGGAAAGAGAGATGGTAATATCTAAGTGAGTGGGGCTCAAGTGGGGAGGGAGTGCGTTAAGATTTATCTTCAGCGGGCTCATTCCACGGTGTATAACGAGGGATGAGGTGACTGAAGGGTGACGCATGTGAGCCTGTGATGGAGGTTGATATCATGTACTGGAGAAAACCATAAATCTGAAGTGCAGCAACATACTTTGACGGCCTTTTTGGTATCATACTTCGAAAGCCATGAGCCTGTCTTCCTTACGTGGGTTGTGCTTCTAAGTAATCCTCATGGCTTTTCATTCATCTTTTTTTGCGAAAGATTGCCCTACGGCATAAGAAAATATTCTTTATATGTACAATACTGCACCTCTACCGCGCAAAAATTCGAGAAGAGACCGATGCTGAGGCCCCCTTATCCAGCGCTTTAGATCTCGGGGTCTGCCAGGATGGAGCCCTGTGCCTCAGAGGTGTTGCGTTCGGCCGTCTTTAAGGTCTGGGCAAGTCCGCAGCAAAGGTTCAACGTCAGCTTCTGACGCAGGAAGCACACAGAAGGGGCAAGTGTCCGCAAACGGCGCGTGATAGCGGGCAGGCCAAGCGTGCGTAACTGCTGGAGATACCGCCACCCCAACCCGAAGCATCCGCAACACCACCTTCTCCCAACGCGCGAGCCCACTGGGGAGGTCAGTTCCACGCGGGGGAAGTACTGCACAGTGGCGTGACGGAGGGTTTACTTTTCCACCAGCAGTTCTTCTATTGTAGATATGGGAAGAAGTGGTAGGGGCCGTGGGAGGTCCTCATGACAGGCGCGATCCGCCGCTGTGTGGGCAGGAAGCAAGTCCTGGCGAATCCATGAAACGTGGACAGGACATGGTTAAGGGCCCATAATCTCGTGAATTCGTGCGGCCAGTCTTGTACAACGCGCTACATGACGCAAATCCCGAGTCGCTGCTGTTGAGTCTGTGTAAAGTTCGAGCTTGTCCCCAGTAGTCGAAGTCGATGCAAGCGCCTGCAGGCCATCCCTAATGGCCGTAAGTTCTGCTAGCAGGCTTGAGAGTGCGCGGAGTGACTTGTACGCGCAGCTTTGATTTAGGGCAGAGTATGAGAGACACGTCCAAACCGTGGTGACGAATCAATTGCATGCCTCGGAGTACAAAAAATCCTCGACAACCAGTTGTTGCGTCTCAGGCGCGCACTCACGCACATGAAGGGCGGCATCTGGAGGCTGGTGAAGACTCGAGGTACGGACATGTAGCCTTGTCAGAGTCTTGTTGTCGGTCACCTGATCGAACAGCCATGGCGGCCTTGTGGCGGAAAAGGCTGGAGTCGTATTTGGCGGCTGGCCCATGTACTCGGCGAGAGCTGCTGCCCCTGGAATCAGTCCACGTTTCAGCAGGCGTGCGGAATGACGCTGCTGATTGAGTTCATCACGCGCGTTTAGCAAGGCTTCTGCTTGTAGCTGCGAAATTGGTGTTAGGCAGGGGAGTCCAGTAATAGTGCGCATGGCGGCCCTGTAGTTAGCCTCCAGCCGGTGCCAGTCCTCTCGCGTCATGTGCTGGAACTGTGCCTCGTATACGGGCCTTGGGGGCAGGACGGAGGGCACCAGGAGACGGGCAATCGCTCGAACAGTCCCCGCCAGACTTCTGGGAGATGCCGCGAACAAGGTAGAGCATTTGTCCGTGTTTCTGTCGAGTAGGTCAGAGCCACTGAGCCGCTAAACCTGAAGCCGACATCTCCAATTCCAGAACAAGAAGGTGTCCAACAATGACAATGCCAAACCCATTCAGCTGCAGTGCGAACGGAAATAACGCAAGGGAGCAACGGCCCCATGCGTTCCCGATGGGAATCGCAGCATTTTCTCTTGAGAGGGGGTAATTCCCAGATACTCGCACCATTTCTGGCAGTCTGTTAATGCTTGCTGGAAGCCCTCTGCTTGTCGGGACAGGTCTGGATGAACTGACCACACAGTAATGTCATCCGCATACATGAGGAAATACAAGTCTTAGATAGTGGACAGGTGCCATGCTAGCGGCAACAAGACAATAGCAAAAGCGGCAACAAGACGCTAGCGGCCACTAGACAATACCGAACACAGCCTTGTGATACGCCGCGTACTAATGCAAACGAGCCGAAGCTTCCACCATTGTTCTGTGTAGAAAAAGACCGGAGTTGAACAAAGTGCCGGATAAAGACCCAGACTGTCTGGTAGGCGAAGACAACTTAGTATTTGTAATATTGCACCGTGACTTATGTCGTCCTACGCCTTGCATATGTCCATAACTAGTACAGTCCTCACACGGCGACAACGGCCTCCCAATAAAACCATTGATGACAGGTATTCTTCCGTACCAAGATGACGCCTGAATCTGATTTGTGCCGGAATATACCATTGAAAAGTATCAAGCCACCACTTAAGACGCGTGGAAAGCATCTGCTCTAAATGCTTGCCAAGCGTAGCTGTCAAAGCGATTGGCTGCAAGTTGCGAAGTTCATGCGGTGGTTCCCCGGGCTTTCGGATCAGAACAACATCTGCACGAAGCCAGGAACCAGGGAGTTGACCAGATAGCCACGCCTGATTTACGGAATCCAGAAACATCGTGAGAGCTGGGTCGCCAATATTTTTGTATACCTTGTAAGTATTGCAATCGGGACCCGGAACAGTCCGCAGTTTACCTCAATCGATCGCCACCGAGAATTCAGCCATTGTGAACAATAACTGAATTCCAGAAATGGCATCGTGAGTTGGCGGTACGGCCACACTGCCTGGAACGAGGAACGGAACCGGCATTGCCACGGGCACAGCATTAAAGGCAGGAAATAAGGCCCAGGCTACGTCGGCGGCGTGTTGTGCCGAGTCCTAGTTTGATACAAGGCACAAGCACTGGCAGCTGCTTCCGGAGGGCGACTGCCGGATTCCATGGCGCGAAAAGTGCACCAGACAGACGCTCTAGAAGATGACAGACCAAGAGAAGCGCACAAGTCAATCCAGTGCTGCCCGGATGGTCTTTTCTCGTGCCGTCTAGCAGCAGCGGTGAGGCGCTGATACTTCAGCTTGGCAGGAGCTTGCTTACGTTTGGCCCATAGTTGCAAGAGCCGGAGATCATGCTTTGGGCGAGTCTCCTCTACCCACGTATGCTGAGAGGCATCCACAAGAACACGGCGAAGTAGATCGGTGGGGTCTGGGGGATCGCTGAGATAGAAGCCTTGAGGGTAGATCGGAAGGTATCCCAGTTAACCACTCTGCACTGGCGAAGAAGGCAACCAGTTGACTCGAGAATGAGCAAGATGCGCATTGGGTACTGATCACTGCCCCAACTCTCCGCTTCGCGTTGCTGAGAGACCATTTGCGTACCCAGCCACCACGACAAATCACGTGAATAGGGGGAATCCATACGTGGGTACACCGGCATGTTGGGCTACTCATGTCATTCAAAAGTGTAAAGCTGGCCTCGCTGAAGTGCTCTGAGACCACTCAAACACGCTCACATGAAGACGGATATCCCCAGTCGTAGTGCGGAGCATTGAAATCGCTCGCCATAGTTGGGTAAGCCAACCCAGCAGCAGGGGGGGAGCAAGACCACTATAAGGGCGCACATAGCATGACGCCAGTATTACAGCACAACGGGGAAGCTGAACTTTTACCGCCACCACTTCCTGCCAGTCTGTACATCACGAGTTTAGACGGA
Source organism: Haemaphysalis longicornis (assembly GCF_048455015.1). NCBI lineage: Eukaryota > Metazoa > Arthropoda > Arachnida > Ixodida > Ixodidae > Haemaphysalis > Haemaphysalis longicornis. The sequence continues at coordinate 39,222,106 of NW_027526204.1, forward strand.
TAGGGTTTTCCGGAAACCGAGAGAACATAAATGGCCGCCGTGCCTGGAGGAGTAGAAGTTGAGGTGCGCCGCCGATCACGAATGGACAGCTCAGCGTAATTCGTAAATTGAGGCAAGCGGGTGAGAAATTTCGTCTCCTGAAGCAAGAAAGCCACGGCGTGGAGCTTCCCCAGACGTAGTCTTTCATAGATCTGTGAAGTTTTTGCAGAGAATATATTGTTCTGGTTCAGCCGTGGTAGCGGACTGGCTAGGGAAGTTGTGCGCCGAGTAGGGAAACCACTGTCTGTAGCTGGTGCACCACAAACTGGACGAGCTCCTTATGGGTCAGAGAAGAGGAGGCAGACCGTAAGGGAAGGTCAGGCGTAGACTTGGAGGAAGCACGAGGTGGGACTTCAGTGGATTGATGCAGGTTCTGCCGCCGGCGTGTTAATTGACACCTCTTCGTGTCGTATTTCTTAATTTACAGCAAAGTTGACCATTTGTGCGCTGGTTCTGTTGCACCGGCGTGTTTCTTTTTGCAAAAAAGACCGCACAGTTTACTCCGTCTTGCTCTCACTTCCTAAGTTGTCTGAAAGCAATAAAATGTGCGTAGAAAAACCGCACTTGCCCTTGCTTCTGACGAAATTGTGTCTGGCTGTTAGAACTCTACTTTCCAAGCACTTCAAACAGTGCTTGTCTCGCCAAGCTTAGAGGCTGACAAAACAATTTTATGTTCTCTACGCTTGTAATTGTGCCGAAGCCCACAAGGAGTAGAGAACAGCCCTATTGACATCCTTGCAACAACGCCTAAAGTATGTTGTGGCTAAAACTACACGCTTTGTTAACCTGATGCTAGGCGTAAAGTGCTTGTTCTGAAAATTACGGACCTGCAGAAAAACTCTCCCTCAAACAGCCTACGCATTCGTTTCATTATTAACTAGTGTCAGTATGACCATTATTTCTTCCCTCTCTGACATCCACCTGGCCGAATCAATACATGTTGTTGTTTAGTTTATATCCTGCATGTTGGTGCCGTATTACCAAACAGAAAAAATGTTTTGTGCATACACAAGAGCACAAAATATTCCCAATTCCTACTCAATGTCACAAGCGTATGGATGATACTTGATTTATTTCATTCCTAACAAGGACTTCGCGTGTGCAAAGGCCTGAATATGTTCCGTAATTTTGGCCTAAGTGGGACTAGTGTGTTTTCTCATTGCCAGGGCGACAGAGAAGCTGGCTCGGCATCAACATGCTTGTGATTTATATTGTTGGCAACTTTTATTGTTGGCAACCGCCACTTGTATTGTTGGCAACTTCTCACTTGTAGTGTTACCTTCTCGATATTCGCTGTGGTAAATCCTCCCATCCACGAGATCAAAAAATTGCTTTTAAAATACGCAAAATAAGCAGCCATTTTCGCTCTTACATATACTCCCGCTGACATGTATACGAGTGCTTTAAAATATCGTTGTCCTATTTAAAATGTATAGTTCACAAGCAGAATAGGTAAGGGTTTATACATCGAAAATCTGCCATTTGTGCTCTAATAAACAGGAGTTCTTTTTCGCATAGCCACGTTTGTGCCACCATATAGGGCATAACACATGGGCAAGCAAAGTAGCCGAGGTGTTCTACAGAGATCTGCACACTAGCCGGGACATCCAGGATAATGCCCAAAGAGAGAGTAGTTCAGAGGAGATAGGCATCCCACCAATAATGGCAGACGAAGTAAGGAAGGATTTGAAAGAAATGAAAGGGTACGAAGCACCTGGTGAAGATCAGATAACAGCAAACCACTTTAAGGATGGCGGGGAAATTGTACTAGTAAAACTGGCAAACCTGTACACGCAATGCCTAATGACCGCCAGTATACCGGAATCTTAGAAGAACGCGATCATACTAATCCATAAGGAAGTTGGCATGAAGGACTTCAAAAAATACCGGCCGATAAGCTTACTGTCAGTCGTCTACAAGGTACTTATAAAGGTAATCGCTAACAGAGTTTCTGCCACCATAGATTTCAGTCAACCTAAAGAGCAAGAAGGGTTTTGTAACGGCTATTCAACAAAGGACAATATTCACATGATGAATCAGGTGATCTAGAAGTGCGCGGATTCTACTAAACCCCTATATATAGCCTTCGTATACTATGACAAAGCATTTCACTCGGTCGAAACATCAGCACTCATTCAGGCATTACGGAACCAGGGTTTAGACGAGCGTTATCTAGGAATACTAAAGGATATTTACAGTGGGTCCACAGCTACCTTCGTCCTCCATGATGAGAGCAGTAAAATACCTATAAGGAAGGGTGTCAGGCAAGGAGACGCAACCTCTCCGATGTTATTCACAGTATGTTTACAAGAAGTGTTCAGAACACTGGATTGGGAACAGGTGGGAGTAAGGGCTATTGGAGAACACCTCAGTAACCTCAGATTTGCTGATGAAGTTGCCTTGTTAAGTAACTTGGGGGAGGAATTGCAAAGCATGCTTACCGCACTGGACAAACAGAGTATAACCGTTGGCGTGAAAATTAATAGGCAGAAGACTAAAGTAATGATCAATAACCTCGGGACAGTGCAGCGGTTTCAGATAGGTAGCGAGGCCACGGTAGTGGTAAGCGAATATATCTACTAAGGTGAAGTTGTGTCCCCGGATACCAACCATGAGGCAAAGATAATTCGAAGGAGAAGAATGGGGTGGAGTGAATTAGCCAGGCATTCTCAGATAACAAATGGCAGCCTACCATTGTCCCTAAAGAAGAAAGTGTATGACAGCTGCCTCTTACCAGTACTCACCTATGGGGCAGACACCTGGAGGCTCAATAAGAGGGTTCAACTAAAATTTAGTAGGACTAAGCGCGCAATGGAACGGAAGAAGAAAAGTGCAACATTCAGGGACAAGAGTTGAGCGGAGTGAGTCAGGGAACAAACACGTGATTAGGGACGTATTAGTAGAAACTTAGAAGAAGAAATGGACCTGGGCAGGGCATGTAATGCGAAGGCAAGATAACTGTTGCTCATTAAGGGTAACAGTGGATCCCTAGAGAAGGCAATCGTAGCAGGGGGCGGGGGAAAGTTAGATAGGTAGATGAGACCGAGAAGTTTGCGGGGATAAATTGGTCGTGGCTAGCGCAGGACCGGGGTAATTGGAGATTAATGGCATAGGCCTTTGCCCTGCAGTGGGCGTAGATACGCTGGTGATGATGATGAATATGATGGTGAATGGGAGAGGCCGTTGCCCTGTAGTGGACGTAGATGTTCTGGTGATTATGATGACATACCGTCAGCTTATACCAACGAATGCGTACCATTAATAAGCACTTCGGCGATGAAAGCACTAACTGCTGCCCAAGTTTACGAAAAAAACAAGCAGCGCCGCAACGTGCAGGACACAAATCAAAGCCACTCGAAAGCCTAGGGTCGCCGCCGATCGCAAAGTAAATCTCCTCAAACGGCAAGGGCACGACGCCCTCCGAGAGCGCAGGGCGGAAGCGAAGTGCCACCGGCGTTCAAATGGACAATAATGCTTTCGCATTCCGTAAGAAGTTCTTAGGCGTTTCTAGACTCTTCCTTAATTGAAGCTAGAATGGTATCTTGGGCTTTAGTTTAATTTGTAATCAATGATGTTTAAGCGTTATACCGAAAAATTTCCATTCGACAGATGTTCGGGCGTATGTAAGGCTCTGTTCATAACTTTCCACGTTTCTGCCTATTAAGGGGCAATTTAAAATATGCTCTCCTTGTGCAGTATTTTATGACGAGAGGGTACAATTACCGAATCCAAGCCAGTCATGTTAGTCATTGACATTTTTCTTCATCGGGGCGTTGATTTCAACTGAGCGATTCCCTGAGATTTTACCCGCCGCGGTGGCTCAGTGGCTAAGGCGTTGCGCTGCTGAGCACGAGGTCGCGGGTTCAATTCCCGGCCGCGGCGGCCGCTTTTCTGATGGAGGCGAAACGCAAAAACGCCCGTGTGTACGAGATTTCGGCGCACGTTAAATATCCCCAGGTGGTCAAAATTAATCCGGAGCCCTCCACTACGGCGCGCCTCATCGCCTGCGTTGCGTCGGCGCGTTAAAGCCACACAATCAATCAATCAATCCCTGAGATTTTCACTGTACGTCCTATCTCAGCATCGGGGTGTTGGAGTCAGCTGCCGCTGCCTTTGAAGGCTGGAGGTGCAGTATTCACGGAAAGATTTATCTTGCGTATGAAGCATAAAATGAAAACGGCTACTTCTAAGCGCTGTAAAACTTTAATGTGTGGGCTTACGGCGGAATGTCATCGCACACCTAAGAAACGGCCCACCTGGCACATAGTAATAACATGCGACTATATATAACTATATATGCGTGCGTATATAGGTCGTTTGGAAATGGGGCTGTAAGTACAGCCAGAAGTGGTGCGGCAAACCGATATATGTCATCACGTAGAGCCATATATGGCAAAAGGTACTGCCGAGTATAGTGCGCCAAGTACTGGTACTCCGCAAACAGACGCAGATGCCTTCGGGATTCCCTCGCGGAAGTATAAGGCACGGCGTCTCTTAGTCAACCCATTATTGTTTGCAAGGTCTTAGGGCAGATTTTTTTCTCTTTTCCTCTCATAATTGTGTGCTCCCACAATCTCATGGTTGGTTTAAATCGCAGACAGCTGGATATTTTTTGCAAAGAGCGTAATGGCGGACGGGGAGCGTACTATGCGGTAGAATTCCAGCTTAAAGCGGCACTCACTGAAAATATTGTTGTCAGAAAAAAGAAACATCCCCCTCGCGAGGGGCACGATCAAATGCAGAGCATTTCCGCGGGGGGCGCGCCTGCAAGTCGTGTGGATTACGTATTGGTTGTTGTTGTAATTGTTGTCTTCCAGCGTAGACATTGTCGATAAAGTCGATGGTGAAACGTGGCGTGAACCCCCTGCCGCGGCTATGACGCAACATGGCGCGGCTATGACGCAACACAATCCAACACAATCCACTTTAATCAAATCAAATCCAAATCCAATCCAATCCAAACCAATCCAATCCAATCCAATCCAATCCAATCCAAGCCAAGCCAAGCCAAGCCAATCGAATCCAATCTAATGCCCCTCGCGAGAGAGTGTTATAGCGCCGAAATCGCGCCACCACACGAACGCGTGATGTTGACGTCACGATCACGCCACAGATGTTAGCGACCGGAGCGCGCGCAAACGAACGACATATGTGGTTTAAGCGCGAACCGACCGCGGCGACAGAGCGTGATGCGAGCGCCCCCACCTCTTGTGCGCCCGAACCGAACGCGGTGAGAGAGGGTGTTGCGAGCGGAGAGAAGGCGAGGAGGACGCGGGGGAGAAGGCGCACCTGTGGCCGACGGTTGAATGAGTCAAGGATATAAAGCGCGTTCTTAAGCTTCCATTGTGTGTTGGCTTTGTGGCGCAGTGGGTAGAGCACCATGTACCTTCCGTTCCGCCCGCAGAGTCGTGGGATCGAAACCTGGGGCCGGTAAGTATTATTTTTTAAATGCAGAGCATTTCAGTAACTCACGCTGTCACTCGCGTTGACGTCCGTAGTCCGCATCGTTCCTCTAACATTACAGCCACTGCCTTGTGCGGGTAAGACCTCCAGCGGTCGACCTTGTTCACGTAGTTGAGGACGTACGTGGTCAGTCATAGTGATCGAGAAGAACCTGAATTTCTATGTTGCATTCGAGCGCGGAAGCAGTTCAGGGGTTGAATGGGTTGACCAACTTTTGGTAGCGGCCCAGGTTGTACAATATGGAGAGCGGCAACTGACTCCGGCTCTGGGAACCTCCAAGTAGTGACCCTCGTTACGCCGGCCAATGCGGAGGCAAAAGTGCTCGATGCCACACGAAGTCACGTGTTCCCCGCTGTCGTGAATCTTTTCGTGGTCGTTTTTTTACTTTTGAATGCTTTTGCGGTGGTCTTTGTCTCCTTCTTCGTCATTGAAATCGCACTTGGTGTATGAGCTATTCTGTTCGTCGTCTTCATTTGCGTCGTGTTAACATAGCGAAGTGAGCAAGGGCTGGCTTCTTTCTTCTCGTAGCAATTCGTGGTCGGCATTTTGGTGGTAATTTTTCCGGCCTCTCCTCACGTTAGGCACGCTCACGTGCAGTCAGAATTTTTTAGTATTTTTTGGCGTATGCACCGAAAAACAAGAATTTAAACAGATGTGGTGGCTACAGCTTGCGAAGGGGCACTTGTTTTCAACTGCACTGCCAGCGTTAGCGCGGTTTGCATGCTGCCCAGATGCAGCGGACGGCATAATGGCAGCTGTAGTATACAGATGAAGCAGATGTCACCCCCTGCGGAGAGTTCAGAATTAGGCACCCTAGCCCACACAGACTGTTCAACAACAATTTGCGCTGCGCTGAAATTTCGCATTTTGAATTATCGTAATCTTATCGTATCGTAAGTTCTTGCTCTTCTTTACGTTTCCGAGGGTTTCTGAAATAATTTTACATTTTTGCATAGTCACCAGCCCCCCTGAACTTGAATTCGGCTTTGTGGTACGGGCAAAATGACCGAACAGTTTTTATAACGGAACACATCATCGGAATACATGCCTGATTTCATTTAGGAACCGCATCACCACAACCTTGGTGTATTCAAGTGTAGGCCACACTGCAGCGAGCCCCGACCTGGGTTGCCAGGAGCGTTTGCCACACATTATGACATTGAACGCATGCCGGTGTCGTCCTTCTGAACTCCACCGAGGGTTGAGTGATGGTGTATTTGTGTAGCCCTTCTTTTTTGCTTTCACACCACGCGCGTGTTATCTAACCAGTAAATATGGGGACGTTTCTCTTGTAATTGCGAATTTTCCTGTTGTTTTTTGGTTGATTACTCCAGTTTAGTTCAGTTTATTGAAACTGATACCAAAGGTGCAGTGCATGGTGATTGATAATACAGAAACAAGCCCCGAAGTGTGCCACTGCTGCAAGTGCTCTTGTAGAATGAACAGTAAAAATACCTTAAAGCAATCACAACAGGAGGAACTTACAAAAAAGTATTACTGAGATTATTGCAACATTGCACAAAACGAGCCCACATTCAGTTCAGCTTTTACTCAGCGAATGCGAATTTGCCTTAAAAAGTATTTGAATGGGTTTAAATACCTGCGGGATGACCGTGATGGCTGTTCGCAGTACACGGAGTGGCACGGAAGCAATGTCTACGCCATCAATTAAGATGCGTCCCCCAGTACTCTTCAAGACACGTAGCAGGGCCAACACCAGGGATGATTTGCCAGCTCCAGTTCGCCCCACGATGCCAACCTGGCGGGCAGATGAATGTGGTCAAGTAAGATCTGGTAGATACTTAAAGGTTTTACTGTACTTATCGATACAGAAACGTCCACTACATTGCGGATACTTGGCATTTCTAAGGCTGCGACCTGTCCATATATTTGACCTAACTACGCTCTCTTACGCCCACATTGACGCGCCAAGGCTCGAATATAGCGATAGGTTTAAACCTTGCCATATAAAAAGTAACTGTAAGGTGGTTAGCAAGGTTAACTGTAACTGTAAAGCGGTTAGCAACTGTAAAAAGTAACTGTAAGGCGGTTAGCAATTCACATCTGAGTCGTTATTCTTACCTGCAGTGCAGTAAGACTGCCTCTTCTCAAATGACCCTTAATTTTAAATAGCCTGCTGCTATCCTCACTTAGATACGTTTCATCTTGGCCTCCATGACTTGCGAAGCATGCTCGAAAGCTCCTGAAGCCTTCTATTCTGAACTCATCAAAATAGAGCATGGTGGTACTCACTACACACAGGGTTTGACACCCATTACGCTTGGGCCCAAGCTCTGTGGAGCATTATACGGATGAAATATAAATAATGCAGGTAATGATAGCCTCTGCACAGGAACCTTCTCTCGCTCGAATAAACTTGTACACTCGTGCAATGTTCTTCTTCCCCCCCTTGAGTGCCACAGACACTTAAAGCACCATGTAAAGTACCACATTTACCAGACACCTAAAGTACAACACATAAAGTGTGCCACAGACACACGGCTAGATGAATGGTGTATCTTCCTGGAGGAGGCATCGCCTGTCACGTACCTCCTTCTAGTTATTAGCTGTTCGGAATAGGTTTCGGGGTAAATATTCATGCTACTTGTATTTTGGGCGCGATAGAAAATTGGCCTCGGAATATTTCTGCTTTGTGGTATTGTTCAGATCGCTTGTGCATATTTCAGATGCCTGTTGCCCATATATTATTATATAATGCTAAAGAGTGGATCATACATACAGGGTGTTGTGCATCTGAGAATGAAGCCTGCACTGGCCGTATAAATAGGTGGGATTTGGGCACAGTTTAGTACGCTTGGAGTTGGTGTATTTTGTCTTGACTCATTGCAATACGTCTGCTATCGTTACTACTTGGCCCCGCGTGCCATAAAAATCAGTTTGTTTCGTGTAAGAACTCGGTTTTGTGATGACACTTTAGTATCTCTTCAGACTTGAATTAAGAGTTATCACCAATTAAATGTTACCAGGCTACTTTGCCCGAGGGGTATACTTGGTGCTGGTTTGGCCTACATCCATAGGCTTCCCTCCAGACGGTAGTCTTCGATGTTGGATTTTTAGCTATAACTATAATAAACTTCGCATTAAGAAGTACGAATTTAAAGGTTGCTGAGACTCTGTTTTGTCTCATTGCTTATCAGAAAGCAGGCACAGGTGGTAGTGTTTTAGAGTACCATCTTTGATATCGGTTTTAAAGCGGCCCTTATTCAGTTCGCACCGGGGTTCTATAATTTCGTTTGGATACTTTGAGAAATATTACCAGGTACTCGCAACAGGCTACAGAATCAACCAAACTGACGTCAACATATTGCTCACCAAATTATTACCGCTATTCTACCGTTAGCCAGAAGCAGAGCATGTCGTTCTGATGTAGACCAAAAGGCCATGGTCGCACTGCTATGGTTAGTACCCCTCTCTTTTAATCACTTCGATGATGGGGCGCAGGTAACGTATGAAGCTCGGAGTTCGCGCTGTAGCAACTCATTTTAACCAAGTGTCGGCACGAAGCCCGATCCATGAAGCAATGCACGCTTACATTTATTGATTACCTGCAGTAATCTTGAAAACCATAAACAAAGTCACATTCCAGATTAGGAATTGTGAGATGTTTCGGTACCAGTCTTTTCGTGGGCGCTCAGCTCCAACTTTACCATTTGCTTGCTTTTCCCGCCCTAAGTTTTCGGTTGACAACCCTCTTAAAATTTTGTAGAATACAACACGTCCCGTTAATATAAAACATTGCAAAACTTTCAAATAACATCCAAGACTGCCAATGCATATCTCTGAACTGCATTGTGTGACGCATTAAAGACACAGGAACAGAAATAAATTTGGAGGACATTCTACAGGAAGGTTCACGAATGACCAATTGAGATCGGAAATAGTCTACAGGATGTCCTAAACTAAGGCTCAGAGTTGATTGGTCCTAATCGCTTCGGACACTCTGAGGAATTATTTTGCGTATTTTGCGCTCACAGCAAAAGTAACGAAAACAGTGCGCTCCGAGAAGTTTCCGCACAAGCATAAAAGTTTATTTTTCAAGCTCGTATTTTGTATCTGTCTCACCTTTTCCCGGCAGTAAACAGTGAATGAGACGTTCTTTAAGGAGTCTTCAAGAACCATGGGTCTATACGATGCAGAAAAGTTCTGGAACTCAACACGACCATCAGTTGGCCACTGCCTGTCGAGTTGAAACAACGCTGGGACTGAGCCGTTCCTGGCTCCTGGTCTGAACCCGATGGTTTTTGTATCAGCCGTTTTCTCGACTTCTTCCTGTGAGGGTAGCAATTCTACAGTGAGACAGAATTTACGTAGGCCCACCTTCTTGGTTCAGGAACCTTCTAAGTCATCTGTGTCAAACACTGCTTCACCACACGCACATGAAAACAGCCAATTTAGGATACTGATAACGCAGCGCTGATAGCGGCTGGGCTTCTTCATGCAGGTATATCCCATGAGTTGGATTTAGAAATATGCGGAGTATCTTGCACGGCGCTTAAGAACGCACTATGTTTTGAACAATTGTGTAAATAATGGCGAAAGGTCTTTTAAATACCGTTTTAGCCTCCCATATAAGAGTTCGTGTTGTTTACCTGGTCACAAAAATGAACATTTCAAGCTTTTAGAGGCTTGAAAGGTAGGCAAGAAAAATCCTGGTGACGTAACTTAAGCTTTACTTAACGATGTATGCGTCACAGAAAACACTTTTTCCGAGGAAAAATAAACATAAACATTCTGTGCCATATTTGTTCTGTGTTTGTTGCGACCTGCGCCAGAAATCTATGCAAAATTTGTGTTTTGCTGAGTTTGTTAAATCACCAGTCTACCGATATAGCTCCTTGCCGTTGCCACGCTTGCAATAATTTTGAAAAGGCAACTGATGATCTCACCTCTTTAGGGAGTTCTGTGAACTCGATATCTCTTTCCAATGCGACCATTAGCTGCACTATCCCGAGGAATGTGATGCACAGCATGACCATTGTCATTGGTATCTGTGAACAGGATTAACAAAAAGTTGGTTTTTGAAGAATTGGTTCTGACATATCGAGTTTACACCCCACCACAAAGAACCACTTTATTTTAAATTTTTACATCTTTAGATTCCTCTAAACATCTTACACAAATCTATAATTGAGAAGCACAAAAGCTTGCGTATTAACGCTTTCCTAAAAGAGGAGAAAGGTAATACATCCCACGATTTTAATTGAGACAGCAGTATGCAGAGAGAATACAAAAGGTCAACATTTGAACAAGTTTGAGCACTGGTGCTTTAAAAAAGTACTTACAGCGACTGTTGTGTTCCTCTTTATTGCTGTGTTCGATGCCTAATGGTCTGGCGAACCCTAGAACTCACTTTAAATACTTGAGTGCTGGATAATTATTTACTTTGCACGCCCTTAAAACCATCGGTTTCAGTTTCCGGAACTTCCAGCAAAGAGGAGGAACATGACCAGATCATGGTATGACCACCGTTTTGTGTGGATGTCAGAACACTGAGAAGGCTGGTGGAGGCATTGATTTCGCCGCCCCACTTCCGACGCTGAGCGGATGAGCTGCCTGCGGCACTTAGGCCTACCATTATAGAAAAATGTATTGACTGCTTTTCATAAACGTCTTGGTAGCGACTTCTACAGCCATTTCTGGCTATATTATCAGCTCGTTTCGCGCGTCTGGGACCTCTTTTTTAGAAAAAATAGTGTCTTCGTCGGAGCTCTTATGCCTGCAGCTTTTGGTACGTGCATAAGTTCGTGAACGCGCCACCGCCCAGTCGCCGCTCACCGGGTCTCGTGTGTGAAGCGACGTCATGAGTTTGTTATGAGCATCGAAAGCACACGGCTACGTCCCTTTTTTACCCTACCACGAAGTGATCTCACAAAGACATCCATTTTCTGTGTGGTGCTCAGCGTGCTTCTCCATCGGCGCGACAAATGAGATCAAGTTAGAGTATCTTCGATGCGTGGATGACGAATTATATTTCAGTGAGGGTATTCTCGTAAGTAAAGAAAGCGAGCTCTGTAACAGTATAAACACCGAATATTGGTGTCAGAACCCTTTTAAAATAAGATTATTTTGTAACCTTTGGCGGAGCTATAGGCTGCCTGTATCGTCGGAGTGTGAGGAATCTGTACCTATCACAGGAGACTACAGCTGTTGGTTCAAACAACCCGAGAAAGCCCTTGGCTTTGCTTTGTGGTGCATCCGTGGCTCTTTGGTCGTGAAACGAAACCATTGTAAAGCTTAGTTTCTTTTCCTGCGTTTCCAAATACTACGACGCGTAATCTTCGAAAGCAGCGCGGAAGCCTAATAACTTGTGATGAGACTTCTTTCCTTCAGTGAAATGGTAATTGGGCAGAGTAATGATTTATATGCGGCTAAGCGAGAAATTGCCCTATATTTTGGTTCTGTTAAATCATGATTGTGGGCTTGTTAGCTGCACCGAAGGCCTGAAAATTTCACTTGGCTTGTCATAAAACACTGTGGTATTGTGTAAAATTGCCATTTTTTGTTTACTAATCAATTATATTTTGGCATATGGTTTAGCATTGTGCCTCTTCATTCAATTACGGACGTATTGCAAGAAAAAGCGGCTGGAACAATTTGGACTAAAGTACAAATTATTTTATAAAGATGCTTCGCCGCACAGCATGCGCCTGAAACAATAAATGTTTTTTTATTTATTTATTTACTCTCAAGGCCGAAGCACTACAGAGAGGAGCGGGTATACATCGTACAAAAAATCAAGAAATACAGCAGATCAAAATTGTATGCACACAATGGCAGTCTGAAAACCATAAAAAGAAAGACTGCGTGATGTAAAAAAAGGCAGGGTGGTTGTGAGAACAATGTTCAACATGGTTGAGTCTTTGAATGACGCGCACACACACAAAAAAAAAGCTAACAAGCGAAAACACAGCGTAACTGAAATGGCGAATTTACGCGAAATGGTTAGAGAGGGAGTTTTTAAACAAAGTGACGTCAGTGATAGCAGCGATAGGGGCTGGAAGGTGGTTCCACTCATTTGCAGTTTTCGGTATGAATGATTCAAAGTACAAATTCGTGCGGGCGCTAGGAACACCCACTTTAAACTGATGGTCGTTGCGTGAGGAAACGTACGATGGCGGCTGGAAAAGAATGTTGCTAAGAGACGGGATAGAATGAAAAATCTTATGGAACAGGCAAAGGCGAGATACTTTACGCCGCAGTGAGAGAGTGGGTAGGTGAAGATTGGCTTTCATCGAGGTAACACTGGACGTGCGATGGAAGTTTGACATGATAAAACGGGCAGAGCGATTTTGAATCGCCTCGATGCTGTCAACTAGGCAGTTAGTATGTGGGTCCCATACTGATGACGCGTACTCGAGTTTGGGTCGGACTAATGTTTGATAAAGCAAAAGTTTAAGGTTAGTCGGAGCCAAAGAAAAGTTTCTGCGCAGATAACCTAACGTGCGATTCGCGTTATTTGTAATGTAGTCGACATGCGTGTTCCAAGAGAGATTGTTAGAAATATACACGCCAAGGTACTTGTAGGACGAAACCAGATCGAGATTGCTTTGGTTAAGTGTGTAGTCGCACGGTACATTATGAGAAATACAACGGGAAATTCGCATAGCCTTGCATTTAGTAACGTTTAGTTTCATTAACCATGTGTCGCACCATGATGAAATGTGATCCAGGTCTGTCTGAAGGGCAAGTTTATCTGGGTTAGTCCGGATTTCACGGTAAATTACACAGTCATCGGCAAATAGTTTGATAGATGATGAAATGTCATTAGGTAAATCGTTGATGAAAATAAGAAATAGTAAGGGACCAAGAACTGAACCTTGCGGAACGCCGGACGTTACAGGGCTAGTCGGGGAACAGTGGTCGGGGAACTAGTCGGGGAACAGAAAATGTTGTTTCAGTTCATCTTACATTGGGTTACGAGATATTACAATGTAGTTCACTATATGGCGCCACAGTTTTGTTGCTTATATGCATGTTTGTGAATGCAGCAAATTTACACAGTCGATAACTCATCCAAGTTTACGTACCTGGCAGCAGCCGCTAAGTGTTAAAGCAAAGGGCCGCCCTCTGTTTTCTGGAAATGGAGTTAAAAACATTCCTCTCTAGCTAAACTTCAACCCTCCAAAAGCTTCATCACGGCCGCAAGGGTTTGTTTATCTTGATAAGCCAGTGAATAACTCGCGCCAGTGCAGTGGAGCCACAGAAAGAGTCCTTGCCTTCTCAAATACGAATATCAGAAAAGGTTTACCAGAGCACACCTTTTCACCTAAAATATCGCTTCAAAGGCATCGCTTTTTGGAACTAAAAAGTAGTTGTTTTCAAGCTAGATAACAGTATCCACTTGATTCTTTTTGATGAGGTTGCAAAGGAACTGTTTTAACTCATAGAACAATACAATTGCGCAGTTTGTGCACGCAAGCACTAGGCGGTTGAACAGAAAATTTCCGTGCACGCACTGCCTGTGCACGTACTCGGTGACTTAGAGCTGAGTTGCACAAGCACGAAGTAGCCATGTCCCGCAGTGGTCTATTGTACAACGCCTTCTAAACCAGCTCATAAAGACAATACTTTGTCAGCCAATATTTTAATCAATTATTAAGTAAATAACCATCTTCTCCAGCACTTGGCGGTCAATTCACAGAATTCTTAATGCGTATTTTAAAGCCATGTGCAATATTTGATACCCTCTATGTGGCGAACGCCTTCATAGGTGTACTGGCCAACACGTTTTGCCTTCAGACATTTCCCATGTCAGGGATGCTAAAGGTTAAAGAAACTGAGGAATACGTGTTTGGGCGGACCTAAAAAAAATAAGGCTTCCTGGCGCACGTAATACTCACAGACCTTAAGGGACGCTGAAGGCAACCAGCAAGCTGTTTTCAACCGAAATTGTGACGTTCCTACACCCATTTTGGCGTTAATTCGGTGCTGAAGGCTACATGAATTGCTGAGAAATGACTTATAAAATACTGGTGAAACGATGATCAAACGTGCGGCAAAGAGCGACTGCATCTACCGTTTGCGTACTGATAAACCGGAAGCAAGCTATGCAGCGTTGTTGTATAGCGGAATACAAGCGACCGAATATAACGCTTCACTTTACCTAGTGCTTTATCCACTTACCCTCCCACCAATCATGCTTTTACGAACTACCACGTCCTTTGCACCCCTGGAGCATTAAGCACAATGTTTTTTTTATTGAACCCGTGATTGGTATCGAATATTTAAAAAAAAACCTATTGTTTTTTTGAGGCCCTCGGATGTTTGATGTCCAACCAACCGCTCGTGCGCAGCTCGCACGCTTCCTCGAAAAGCTGTACAGCCGCGCCAAGTATGGACGAGCAGCGACAACCAGAAAACACGTGGCGCACGACATACGCTTCCACCCCTTACGGTGCAAGTTACGCGTTATAGCCAGTGACAGCGGCACCTGCTTTCGCGTTTACGGTGTTATATACCTTATTTTATAAATAACTTACGCGTACTATTGGTATAGTCTCGTTCTAACTGAGGTAATGTATGTCCATCTAGAGCAGCCGGCATTTTCACTTCAGTGTCCCCTTAAGATTGGCTTTCAGGTTTGAACTTCGTCGAGCTAAAGTGGCCGTAGGAAACGCGTGATGTTTTTTGTAGATGCCTTACAGACACATGAAGAGATATTTCTCCGTTTGGCGCTGCATGTAATTAAGATGCATTTCCCCGAGACGGTGAGTTCGTGCACTTGTAATAATGAATGATATGTCGCAGTAAAACGCCTCATAATTAACTTCCTTGCCCGCAATTATTGTGCTATGTCTTGCTAGCCTTCCTCTGCTTTGGGGACTATAAGAAATTTAAAGAACATTGGAATTTGTGACGTCTACCGCGATGAAGCTACCTATGGTCGACGAGCTGCGCTGTAGTGAGGCTTTCGGGTATAATTTGGCCCCCTTTCATAATGCGCACCGAAATCGTGACACAGAGCTGTTTTAATACCAGAGCAGTTTATGCTCGTGCTTGCAGCGTCAATGGAGACAAAAATAACATTAATTAACGCGCGAACCTAAGCGTGCGTCTCGTGAGGAGTGGGAGTCGTCCAGGTTTGCACGTGGGCTTGCGCCACGTGAGGGGCTCGCAAAAGGAAAATAAAAATAGCAGCAGCATGCACGTGAGCGTGCGCATCGTGACGTGCGCCCTTCATTGTCCAACTCGACTTTCGAGCGCGCTCTTCCCAGTGTTCATGGCGCGATCTCTCTCGCGCTCTAATCTCTTCGCCAGTTTACTTGCGTTCCGGCCTAAAGTGGTTGTCAAAAGCAGCTCGCGCAACAGACGCGGAATTCGCGAAACCGATTGCCGCCAATTCTAGCGTGACAAACTCGGCTCCGCCGTTGCGGCTGAGTCGCCGGCAGCAGCATAACTCTACAAGGCTCTGTGTAGCGCACCTGAGGGTGGGGCGATGAAAGAAGATCCGGACGCCACAGGAAGTGGCGGTTGATCAGGAAGCGCGCCCTGCTATCCCGCGAGAATGCAATCGATGAGGACGAGGTGAGGGACTCGAACGGGTGCGTGCAAGTGAACATTTGAGAAAACAGCGTCGCCGATAAAGCGCCCCCGGCTACCTAGTCATGCAAAACATTCCTCTTAAGTTCTGCCGATTCCTAGGCGGCGCGGCGCGTGCGGCCGCTTTTATTGAGAATTGCTGGACATCGAGCTCGGGCAACGCTTCCGCGTGTGGTGCCAGATTGGGTTAGACGTAATTGTAGCATGAGCTCCGTGCATTGTCGCTGAAAAGAAGGAGGTGACCTTGCACATTTTACGCGAAGCCTTCCCGTCCGTTTCCAATCACGAAGAGATGAATTTGTGGAAGACTTCTAAGACACGGGTGTAAGGTCGCCCCATGGGGTCAGTGGCCAGGCGCCCAGGCCACGCGTGTGAAAGTAAAGATCCCCGCCGCATGGTCAAGCGGCACAACAATTATGACGCCACGCTGTGGCCGCCACAAATTCGCTGCAACGCGTTTGGGAGACTGCTTTTCTGCACGGGCAAATGCCGCTGGAATACTCCCCTTCAAGAATGCAGACAGCCCCACCAAGTTCCGAGAATTGTTGACCTAGCGGACATCGAAGGGGTAATTATCGTCGGCTGACCACGCGGCTGCGGCGGCTTTTGCGCGAGATCTCATTGTTACGCCCCACCGTCGGAATAGCCTAGGCGCCGTTTTTCACCCCCTCCCTTCGGAGGCATGTTGATCGGCTTCATCTCGCTCTCTCGCCCGCGCGCCGGCTTTTGACTCGAAGGTCGTGGCACCTGAGTGAATATTCCGCAGATGGCTGAGTGACAGCTGTCTAACGTGAATTTGGGCCCTCCCTTACGCGTGTACGAAAGCCAGAGGGGTGTTCCCAAGAGGGAGTAATACCGAGGTGTTATGGGGCCGAACTTGGACGTTAGAAAGCGTTCTTGTCTGAGCTCTCAGCAAGGCAGGTTCCCGGCGAGACAAGGAGACTCGATCGATAAAGCTAGGTTGGGGTTTGTGACCCCCTAAGTGAGAGTTAGACTTTAGGATCGCATCGGAAGTTTAGGTTACAGGTGTGTGGCGCACAACTACACGGGTCCTGCGGCGGGAACAGAGTCCCGGCCGTCGTTTCTCAAGCGGTTTGTGTACGCCCCGAGGATAGGAGAGTTAGATGGAGTTGAAAAGCTCGAGTGACTTTTACGCAATTGGTGCTAGCGTCTAGCTGAAGTTCGAAGTTTTTAAGATTTCATTTCTCATGCACCAATCATCCTACTGTACATAGCTGTATATAAACCGTTCGCTTCCCTTCATCAAATACAAACGCCTAGACTGCGTCAATTCGGTCACCATCTCCGAGAAATTCAACACCATCACCCTGCGAACCTCCTGCAAATCAACCAGAGCCCAGGCGATTGGGTTCCTGATCGGCACCGGACTTCATGGAAACGAACCACTTCAATCTTTACTCAGGGTAACCGTCGTTTCGTTGGTTTCTCCGGATATCTGAAAAACATTTTCTTCTGTACGGTATTACACCGTCCAAAAGCTGGTAAATCGGAGGGTGCGAGAGCACATGCAAAGGAAACACAAATTCGTGTGCCGCGCACTTCGAGGACTACACTTCCTCTCTATGACCTGCCTACAAAACAGCCCTGTAAAACTCCATTGGTTTGCTGATCCGACGACGTTCAAGGTAACATAGCGCAGCTTTCGCTGAGGCGAATGTCCCACGCAAATATTGCAGGTCGCGACTGTGAAGGCCTGTAAAATTATTCTTATAGCAAAGACGATAACGCCTGAGACGACTTAACCAGCGGAAAGAGACACATACCGGTATCGAATCAGAGAACCTTGGTCGTACTGCTTAACCAAGGGGAAGACGTTCTTCACGGCAATGGCAGCCGTGGCAATGCAAAGTGTGGATACACTGCCTTTTCGGTTTTATGTGCGAATGCACTTCTTAAGCGACCCTGAATCACGCGTCCACCGCCGTCCGTCCGTCCCCACCACATACCCACTTAGGGCGATTGGCCAAGAAGAGTTTTTAAGTGCGAAAGCGACCCCACCACATACCCGCTTAGGGCGATTGGCCAAGAAGAGTTCCTTCGCTACCCATTCGGCATATCTTCGTGATACTAACCACTTCCTACGGGAAATTAACAACATAAAAATCCCTGATGGCGCCTTCCTTGTAACTATAGATGTAACTTCTCTGTACACAAATATACCTCACCGAGATGGGATTGAAGCCCTGGTTGAATCCTATAGCATACATCGGGATCACGAGGCACCAAGCGCACAAGTCATTGAAACTTTGACCAGGCTAGTGTGGAATTAAATAGATTTTAATTTCACAATCAGTATTACCTACAAAATAACGGCACTGCGATGGCTACTCGAATGGCACCCAACTACGCTAATATATTCATGAACGATCTCGAAACAAAATTTCTATCAACCCGTGAAATTAAGCCACGGTTGATATCACCCGTGCATTCGCACTTCCCCATGCTCCCCTTCGGGGAAATGCCGGTGAATGTTTTCATGTACACTTGCTTGAAGGTTTCGGCTTCACACGTCTTGATCGAGTCTGGCGCAGTTACGTGCAATGTTGCCAACTGAGCTCACCTTTGACCATGGCCAGCTGAGCAGTCTAAGTAACGACCAGCACAACAACGTCTGACCAATTTTTTTCATTTAGGCATGCACTTTTTCCAGAGATTGCCAGGTTCAAGATTATGGAAGCTCCGTTACCTACCTCCAGGGAGGAGCTGAGCGCCAGTCCGATGCTGCTGGATTGACACACCCCGTTTCTCTCGTCAGCGCCCCCACTGACTACCACAGTGAAGACCAGTGTGGCGAATACCACTGTCTGGCCGCAGCTCATGGTAAACGTTCGTGTCAGGCGCTGGCACGTCACCGACGCCAGAGAGGCCCGAAGAGCCTCGTCAGCTAGGCGGCAGAAACGGCCATAGAAGCGCTCCGTCATACCGAACACCCGTATGGTGGTGAGCGATTCAACCGTCTCGGTCGTATGGTGCAGGACGCGTGAAAATTGGGAGCTCCTGATAAACCGCATCACGTTCACGGCGTGGGTCAGCACTACCTGAAAGGAGTGATGTAAAAAGGGGGAAGAATTATACAAGACATTATTATCAACACAAAAACGTAATAAAATCTGTTAGGGTGGTGCAGTTTGGCAAAATCAAAAGAATTAGAATGAGTTTTCAGAGATTGTTCAAATTAAGCTATACGTTTTTCCAGAACCGGACAGCAAGAGAGGACGCTGACACAGCCTGTACTAACAAGTAATTGTTGCAGCAGCTATATTACTTTCTTCAACCAATGCCTACTTTAATACACTCCTGGCACACAACAGGCGGATTATGAAAACAACGTATGTTTGCCAACGTCGCGTGACCTTCAGCGACCATCTTGTCTACCTGGACATCCGCGGCTTTCTGTACAGCTCACCGCACAACCTCCCGTATTCGCACAACCTCCCGTATGCATCTCTATGATCCTTTAAATGAGCAGAGTGTATTCTCTGGTGAATGAGCCTGTATACAGTCGAACCAAGTGTTATTGATAAATTATAAGGGTGCCGCCATTGAGGCATGCAATTCAGCAACGGCGGATATTTTTGGTGCTTAACAGTGTTGCGAGACTACCGCTTCTGACACTGACACCAAAATTAGAAAGCTGTGACAACAATGTGAAAGGCTTCCTTACATATGGCGATATTTCACAGCAAGTTTTAACATTAACAAATCAGTATAACATATTTTAAATCCATTTTATTGCTTGCGAACTTGAGAAACCTCATACCGGATACCGTTTTGCAATAGCCATCCGAATGATGCCATGTGCTGCTCCTGGCCCCAAACTGCCGGCGTGAGGGCTCCCGTGACGTGGCCAACGCGCTGGCTGAGGTTGGCACGCGCTGTTTCACCATGGGTATCGCGTCACAGTTTCGGGACTGGTGTCATACTGCCCGGAGCATGGAGATGACGAAGACCATATTCTTATACCGTAGGGTGGAGAACACACCTCGTCTTGGTGCACACACGTCCACACCACCATTGGTGCGACGAGAACGGTGAGGTTATGAGCGCCCTCCTCCCATGCAAGCCGTGCTCGTTCGTCCGATACCGAAACTGACACGGATAAACGATGCTCTAAGTGATTATTTACGCTGCTATCGACCATCTAATGTGCCGTTCTATGATTAGTGGTCTGGTGGGTATCCATAGCAGTGAAAAAAACTTAGCACAAAACTTTCATGCCAGTACTTCTTAAGGGGACACTGAAGTGAATTTGTCAAGCTCCCGTTTTTGCTTGCGCTGCGTTGTCTGGCTCAAATGAGCACAATTTTCATCGTTTATCCGGGCAAGAAGGCGTATGCATTTTATAAAGCCTTAAAGAAGAAAAACAACCATGCGCGGTTTGCCGACGCCGTTGCAACTAACCGCAGTGACACCGGGTAGAGGTAATTAAGTGACACCGGGTAATTAAGTTCGGTAATGTGAAACAACATGCTTGGCTCCAGACGTTATCGTGGGATGGGCATTCGCGATATCTCAATATTCGCCACACCACGCTTCTCTCGTGTTGGTGGCAGTAAAATACTTCAGATAAGCCTACCAGGATAGCTTGGAATCATAGCAACCACTAGCCGAGGCCTACGCAGTGGATGAACATCCTCCGCGTCACCGCAGACGCTCAAATGCCATGCGCTTTTCCCACATCTTTGGACCTTGGCTCACTCATGCCTGTGTTGTAAAAAGCGTTCGCACCAGTCCAAGGGTTTGCTGATTCTTGCCTGTGCCCACTGTCCGCAACCAGTTGGTACGTGTGGTAACAGCACGCTTACGAGAACTCGCTATGGCAACAGTGTCAGTCTGCGGGGGTTTTGTGAACGCACTCGCGGAGCAATGAACGTTACGGTCTAAAATTTGTGAATTCGGTATAGAAAACATCGGCCGAAAAGGCAGAGATCAACATAAAAAAAAAGAATTGTACCCTGAAGGAATCAAAAGCGCGGATGGCAAAATAACATACGTATCACTCCAAACCAGTGGGCCACGCGCCAGTGCTGCCGTTGTTGCAAATATAAGGGATATGATGTATAAGCAGTTTACATTTTTGTTTTTTGAGCATTTCAAGTGGCATACATGACTATTTGTTGTATAGCGGTTGTGCGGTAACCGTCCCCAAACTTTCCACACTATCTCACGTATAGCAATTGCATTTCTTAGACAAAAAAGCGTTCGCAGATATGTGGTCGTGCTGCTAAACGCTGTGCTTGCTCACCCAGTGCAAAAAAGTTCTTTCTGCAGCCTCGTTTTACGCTGTATGGTAAATGTTTCAGCTGATTTTATTTCCGTAGTACCTATAATACCTTCGCTGGCTATTCTTTCGCTTTAATTCCCCTTAGATTTTCCTACTAGTGTGCCAATCAGCGAAGCGTCGCATCTGCGCTTGTCCAGCGTTTACGTGGAGCGACCTGGATTTCGAGCTTGATACAGTTTAGAAACTACCAAAGTAAATAAACACACATTCTTGCATTTCCAAACGTATCGTGGCTTGGTTTCGACTAAGTGAATGAACTGCCACCCCCCGTCGGCGGCCGGCGGACCAAAAGCTGCGCCGAGCAGTGCAGTACCGCAGTCAAGCCTAGTAATTTTTTCCTGACGTAACACGAAAACGGCACATAAAATGGCCGAGCATTGAGAGAGGTGGACATAATTTTAAAACTTATTTTTCTACTA
Organism: Haemaphysalis longicornis; assembly: GCF_048455015.1. NCBI lineage: Eukaryota > Metazoa > Arthropoda > Arachnida > Ixodida > Ixodidae > Haemaphysalis > Haemaphysalis longicornis. Next base: position 39,243,892 of record NW_027526204.1, read on the forward strand.
AATAAATTTCCGTAAACGCAACCAGAGTGGTCGAAACATGACTTTAGGACTCCGGACTACAATTTGCGGAAGTAATACCGCTACGTTTAAAAATCACTTCAGTGTCCCTTCAACTTCAACCGGGTTGTTTGTTACCAACACTACCGAAGAGGCAGCAAAAGGGCATCTTTGGACACACTTCTGCTGCTGAAATGCTGCTACATGTGTTATTTTCGATTGGCGATCGGAACAACGTCAGTCATGCGCAGTCGCAGAGCATAGAGGACCACTAAGTCTACCACGATTTACCGAATAAAACTCATAAAAAACAAAATGGCGGCACCTGTGAACCATCAGTGTGTAAACAAATGTCACGTGAAGCGAACTGACCACTAATTATGGTGGCGGCACGGAACAATAGTAGAGAAGAGGGCCGATACTCTGAAACTATATCTACTGACACTACTGGAACCCTCTACTTTAACTTTGAAGGGGATCGCGAAACATGAGTAACCCTAATCGTTCTATAATCACAATGCACAAACTGTACAAAACTTTCGAGGGGGTGTTCATCATGGAGGCTTTTACGCAGTGGGTTATCATACAGTTTCAGAGTGTCATGGTATACAAAACGCTCTAGTTTACTCCACTACACAGAATGCGAACGCTGAACCCATTTGGCGTCTGGGAGAGGCATCGAGTAGACTATTATTACCCATAATTATCTTTGCCAGTCTCAACTGTCAGGCTATTTTGTGCTGACAAGTAAGAGAACACGAACAACTTTATAAGTATGCGTACCGTGCCAACGACGGAAATGAGGAACACAAGAATACCGATGCCAACCACGGCCAAGCTCTCGGTGCCAATAACAGCTAGCCGGGACAGCGTCAAGAAGATGTGCTGTATTGTTTGGTGGCCCAAGCTGGCCATGCGGATGTCGATGTCGCTCAGATCCGCCGTGAACCTGTTCAGTATGCGGCCACGAGGGGTGCAGTCGAAGAAGGAAACCGGACTATACAAGACGTGTTCCAACATTTCGTGGTGCAGAACTCGGGAGAGACGGTTTATCGCAAATGCCAGGATCACGTTTCCAGCAAGCCGAGTACCCACTGCGGTTTGAAAGAAGGCGGCACAAATTTGAATAATTGCTATTCAGAATAAAAACTAAGAAGGTATTCTGGTTTATAACCGGCACGAGGAATACGTGGTCAGAAATATGACATAGCCCGACAAAGACAGAGAAAAAAAAATTCCTTAATAATATTAGTATTTTGATAGCCAGTTCTTTTAAAACTGTACTGAACTGTAGTGCCTTGTGGTGGCTTAAAAATATGCAACATTGAAATAGTTTGAACCCCCTCTCCGATGAGTTCTTCTGCGAAGGCATTAGTTCATCATTAGGCAAAAACATGTCTTCATTTTGAGGCCTTGTTGATTTATATGATAGAAAGTGCACGTCAAATTTGAGTGTATTAGGCGTCCCTGACCTATCTGAAGAACCGGAAACAGGACACCGAACTGCCGTTATTAAAGGGCTGTTACTAAACTAACTGGGCGTCTCGTGCTTGCCGGTTAGTGCAATTCACAGGTTTGTTAGGCCAAAGGCAAATCATCTATTTATTCGCTATTTTCAATATTATAGCAAAACGCAATCTGTCGGGAGCAAATAGAAAAAACTGAAATGACAGGAACTTCTATTTATAATCACTACAGCGCAGACACCCTCAGAAAGCGCAAACTACTCCGAGACAGCAGTACGGCTGACAACACCTCGGAAAAAAGGTGTCTTTGGTACACGTTAGTCTTTAGGTTTAAAACAGTGTTACGCGTGAGATGATGTCTCTCAGGCACGTGAGAGAGGGCTAAAAGCAATGTCTATAGGCCGAAGTTTGCAAGTGGTTCTTTCTAGCTTGTTACTAAAGCTACGTTTCTGCTCTTTAAATTCTGGGAGCATTATTAAGAAATAAGATTTGCTCCAGGATTTGTTGCTTCTGTATCATCCAGTCAGAGAAACACTGCTAGGTGAGCATACCCGGTATGAAGAAGATGTGTCGCCCGCAGGTAAGTTGTACAGACGGAATAGAGGCTCACTTGCTGGTGGCGTACCTGTGGTAGCACGAGTCGCTGTTGACGTACAAGTTATTGGGGAAATTGATAACCATAAAACTTTTTGGGGGGTTTTTCCGCTTTTCAATATTACTTTTGTTCTTGCCTCTGCTTATCACCCTCCAGATACTGGTGTGTTGTACTAAAACCAATTGTAGGACCACGAGCAAAGATTTCAGAAATGAAATGTTAGAGTAAACGGTCATTATAATTAGCCTTTTATCAACGGAAGAAGCTTATTACGACTTTTCCACAAAGCAAGACAATACATTGGATTGTATGCTTTGTCTGCCGGGTACTTCAGTTCTCGAGGTATTTTTCACTCCAGGGATAATAATACTGATGGGAGGAACAATACCCCTGTAATAAAAGTTAAAAATAATTCTGTTGGACCTCCTGATGTGGCTCTAATTGATTAGTAGGATGCTGACGTTTCCGTTCTTATAAGTAATGTGGAGACATGACTGGAGCTTTTCTTAATGTGATTCACCACTGTGAAAAAACCTTCATATCAATAAAAACAATCCTCCATTGTATCAAAAACCCGTGGATTGCCAGAAAAGCAATCCAAGACAAACGCAAAAGAAAAAAAAATCGAGGAAGAAACGTGAAACTGAATCTGAACAGCTTAAACTCCTTCTGAGCACCTTGTTAACAAACGTTACGGAAGCTTTGTGAACAGCACTTTTCAAAATTTATGAAAATGAAATTTCCTAAAACTGGCGCTGTTTGGGGAGCACTAAAAGTGAAGCGTCAAAATTGAAATTTTAAGGGGTCGTTTCGACCGATGCTTATAGCTTAGCGTAAAAATTGAACCGGTAATTTCCAAGTGTAATTTCTAAACGTGAAGAATTTGAGCACCGTACCAGCGCATCGGACATCCCACAGGTCATTTGAGTAACGCGTGAAGGTGTAGTGGCGATGGTTTTAAATATTTATACTATGCGTAAAGCTTCTGGGACGGAAGGCCACCCAAACAAATTTTTGAACCTACATGCCGAACAACTCTGTTAGGGTTTAACGGATCTATTTATTTTTATCAGGAGCAACGGGGAAGGTTTCGGATGACTCGCGTCAGCCAAGTGTACGTCTTACACATAAAAAGGGCAGACGCACTCTGCGTTGCAACTACCGAACGGTTACGATCATAAGCCAATGCTGCAAGATGTTACAGCAAGTCATTACTAAATGGATCCGCAATTTTCGTTTATTGTCCAGCAAAGTGTTGTTATCCAAATACCAGCCCCTGTTTTGATTTTAGCTTTTAAAACCGCTAATGTCAAGAATACACGATTTTTTAGTGTTCTTGATAGGACTGGTCACGTGGGTGTTTTGTTCATACATTTTGTGAAAGGAATTCGACAAGGTAGCGTATGGTAAAGTTTTCTGCAAGTTGGAGAACATGGGCTTTTTCATGTGTAATTATTCGATTTATGCGTAACGTAATAACACATACCAGTTTGTACAAGTGTAAACGTTTTTGTTTCCATTTTGCTTCCTCTCACCGCTATGCTTCCCGAGGGCAGCGTTCTAGGACCCTTGTTTTATTTATATAAAAGATTTACAGATGTCATACCAGGCGTTGTTTAATCAGATTGTTGATAATTTATGCCATCTTTAAAGCAATGTGGACTGAAAATGACCACGCTTCTTTACAAGCAACTGTGGCAGCGATTCAAGACGGGTGTGTAAACTGAAGCAGGGCACTTAATATGTATTACCCCCCGGGGGCCTTTGAGGTACTAATAAATAAATAAATAAATAAATACTGCCCTTCGCATGTCCGACCGTTTTCAGTTGCTAACACAAGGACAGCACTACTCAAGAGGTTGAATACTGTACATAGCAAGGGGTAACACTTCCCACTAATCAATTTGGGGGTCATATTTGAGATAAATGCGTGTCAGCCTCGCAAAAGTTATGGTTTCTAAAGAGGACACTTAAGAATATAAATGCCCGCAGAGCTATGACCGCTGTTGTGACTACAGCTCAAGCCCTCCTCAAAAGTGAATCAATTCCTACCACCCATGCACTACATGCAGAACAAGTGGCCATATCCCTAGCAATTGCTCAAACCCCTGCAGAGATCATTATTACGAACTGCCAATAAGCATGCAGAACTTTCTCCAGTGGCTTTGTCTCAGCCCCCGCCACACAGATTCTGCTGCAGCATCCTCCACAACACCGTGAAAAGATTATTTGGGCTCTCGCCCATGCCGACGTGCGCGGCAACGAAGCTACCCATCAGCATGCCCGTGATCTGACACACCGGGCTAGTGAGGAGTTCGGCGAGCAGTGGCGTGTCTGTCCCGTCTTGTCGTACACAGAAATCACGCAGAACTACCGCCTGCAGTGAACAATGTACCCCCTCCACACAAAAACCTCACAAAAGAACAAGAACACCACCTTCGAGGCATACAAACCAACACCTTTCCCCACCCAACCAGGGCCCACATTATGGCCCCCACCGTCTACTCCTCGGAATGCCGCTTCTGTGTGGCTCCGGGCACGCTTAATCATACTGTGTGGGGCTGCGATAAGAACCCCAACCTGCCCCCCCCCCTACCCTTGCCCTCCCCTGAGCACTGGGAGAGAGCACTGTCCAGCTCGGACCCTGACGACCAGCTTTGGCTGGTGAAGAGGGCTCAAGAAGCCGAATGGTCTCAAGGGGTCCTGGAATAAGGACTCTTCCCCAGGGCGAACTGCTTTATAGGGACGTGTATTCCTCCTCCTACAAGTGGTCGGCTTTTTCCTTACAACGCGTGTGTGAGGTCCAACTTAGAATATGCGTCGCCACTGCGGGAGCCTCATGTTTAGAAAGATATACTAACCTTGAATGTATACATAAAAAGGCCGTGAGATTGATTTTCTGTAAATACTAAACGAACAGATTCTCTATCATCCATTACGACGAATAATACAATTGCGACATAAGAAGCACACAGGAAAATAAACCGACTTCTCTTGCTTTTCAAGTCTCTATCGGTAAAATTGGTCAGAAAAAGTCAAATCTTGTTCAAACCCATACTACAATTAGGCACAGAACAAAGGTAAACATTCCCTCAACCCTGCTTCTCTAAAAATTCATTCCTACAAATACAGTTTTTTTAACAGAACAGTGAGCGACTGGCTTCATTCGGTCCAATAGCGGTAAATGCCAAATATTTTGTAAAGGAATCGGCATGCTTGTTTTGCGAGCCTTAGAAAAAGCAGTTGTGTTAGTGTGCATTGTTCGTAGTCATATTATGTTCTACATTTGATAGTGTGTATTTTACTGTTTTTGGGTGGTTTGTAGTTGTAGTGTTTGGTTCGTGCTTTGTGGTTTATAAGCTTTGAAGTTTTAATTACATTATTCAGTTTTGATGAAGTCTGCATTGCTAGTTCTTTTTTACAATAACTGTCCCCGTCGTACAAGTGTAGCATGTTTTGACCCTTTATTTGTTTGGACAAAATGGTGTTCTTCACAATTTTACTGACATCTCGCAATGCCTATCTTGCCTAGGCATGGAATTAGGCTGCAGTATAAATAAATAAATAAATATATAAATAAATAAATAGATATTAATTAAATAATTATTAATTATTATATATTATTCAATTATAATAACATATTTATTTATAATTCATTAATAAATAATTGATAAACAAACAAATAACATAAATAAATAAATAAAAATATAGATAAATAAACATGACATTCTGAGGATGTTTTTATGCTCCCAACTGTGCTTTCTTTTACGGTGAGCTCCTTCTTAGATTCCCGGCATATTTGTGGGCTTTTAACGAGCAACCACGACACGCTTACCTGCCGTTTAAAAAAATTGGTTAAAAGAACAGCTCCTCAGTTGTGAGAGAATTCATTTGTAATATTATTTGTAATATTTGTATTATTTGTAATAAATATTTGTAATAAACACACATCTGAAGCAACCAGGGAGCATGAGAGTTATCCTGGAGCGTTCATAGAAATATTTAAATACTAATGGTTCATTTTCTTCGCAATTTCGTGTGTTAGGTTTATGTAGTTCTTTATTGAGCTTGCCTTTATCAAAGACGTGATGGTATAGGCCTTTCAGGCAGTGCTGTATACCCCGCGTTTTAGTACAATTTTATTGGAGTCCCGTTATTCATTATTCATCATCATCACCACCCTACGTACGCCCACTGTAAGCAAAGGCCTTTCCTATGAATCGCCAATTATCCCGCTCGTTTGCTAACTGCGACCAGTTTATCCCTGCAAACCACTTGAACTCATCTGCCTCACCTAACCTTCTGCCACCCTCTCCTACGTCTGTCTTCCCACGGCATCCACTCTGTTTCCCTAATGACTAACCACCTACCTTGTCTTCGCATTACATCGCCTGCCCACACAAATTTCTTCTTCTTCATTGCTTATAATATTTTGTTAACACGCGTTTGTTCTATGACCCGCTACGCTCTCTTCCTGTCACTTAACGTTACACATATCAACATACGTTCCAATGCTGTCTGAGTCGTCCTCGATTTAGGTTGACGCATTTTAGTGATCCTCGCAGTTTCTGCCCCCTAAGTGAGTACCAGTAAGCTGCAGCTGTCATACGCTTTCTTCGTCAGGGTTAATGATCGGCTGCCTTTCATTGTCTGAGAACGCCGGGCAAATGCACTGCACCCCATTTTTTTCCTTCTCATTATCTCTGCCGCATGTTGGGATCAGATGTCACTATTTGCCCTAAGCAGATATATTCGCTTACCACTTCCAGTGCCACCTATCTCAAACCGCTCTGCACTCCCGAGGTTATTAAGCATCAGTTTAGTGTCCTACTTATTAATTTTCCGGCGCAAGATTCTACCCTGCTTGTCCATGCGGCAAGCAGCAATCATGCTTAAAATTCGTCCCACGAGTTAATTAACGAGTCAAAATCCTCTGCAAATCGGAGGCTACTGAGGTATTCTCCATTAATCCTTACGACCACCTGTTCCGTGTCCAACATTCTAATTACCTATTGTAAACATGCTGTGAATAACATTTGGCTGATGGTGGCTCTTTTTCTGACGGCCTTCCTTATCAGCATTTTACTGCTCTCGTTGTGCAGGACGTTGCCAGGTGTGGACCCATTGTAAATATTCTCCAGTATTTTTGCGTAATGCTCGTCTGCACCATGATTCCTCAATGCCTGAATAACTGCTCTGGTTTCTACAGAGTAAAATGCTTTCTCATAATTTACGAAGGGCATATAAAGGGGTTGAGTATACTCTGCCCGTTTCTCTATCACCTGATTCATCCTCTGAGTATGGTAAATTGTTGAATAGCGTTTACCAAACCCTCTGTCATCATTAGGATGTCTAACTCAAAGGTGGCAGAAGTTCTGGGGCGATTACCTTGGTTAATAGCTTCTGAACGACTCACGGTAAGGTGATCGGTCTGTAATTTTTCAGGTCCTTCATGTCACCTTTCTCATAGATTAGGATGATGTCCGCGTCTTTCCAAGATTCCGGTACACTCGCGGTCATTAGGCATTGCGTATACAGGTTAGCCAGTTTTTCAAGTACAATTTCTCCGCAGCCTTCAAGAGGTCTGCTGTTATCTGATCCTCACCAGGTGCTTTGCCTCTTTTCATTTCTTTTAAGGTTTTCATTACTTCTTCTGTCATTACTGCTTAGTCGGATGTCTAGTTCCTCTGAACTACTCCCTTGTGAGGTATTTTCGTGGATGTGGCGGCTACTGTACAACTCTCTACACAACAGTTCGGCTACTATAAATATTTTATCCCTATTTGTGATGACATGGCATTGCTGTCGAAGTGGATACATCCAATTTTTTCCCCATTCCTACACACCTCTTGACTGCTTTCAGGTTTCTTCCATTTTTACAGCTTGCTCAATCATTTCCATATTGTACTTTCATATATCAGCTGTCTTACGCCTATTGATTAACTTCGAGAGCTCCGCTAGTACTATTTTGTCAGACGGGAGGGATATTGTCATGCTTTGCCTTTTCCTAAATATATCTTTCGTCTCCTGGGATAGTTTACCAGTATCCTGTCCAGCGATCGCGCCTCCGTCTTCTACTGCGCACTCCGTTATATGTGTGCAAGATTGTCGCAGTCTTCCTGTGCCGTAGTAAACTCTGCTTCCTCGGTTAAATATGAATATCGGTTCCGTAGCGGGATCCTCTTCAACTTTCCGTCTTACTGTTCACTCATTGATCGGCTTCTTTCGTACTAGCTTGGTACGGTCCCTCCTCAAATCTAGCCTAATTCGAAATCTTACCAGACGGTGGTCACTATACCCCACTCTTCCGACCACTGCGACATCCAGGACGATGCCAGGGTTATCGCATTGCATGTAGTATATTTAAATTTATGCTCCCCATTTCGGCTCCCCCACATCCACTCCCGGTTCTCCCATTTGCAGAAGAAGGTATCAATGATGCGTAGACGTTTCCGATCTACGAACTCTACTAATAAGTCCCCTCTGTTATTTCTACAATCCACACCATAGCTCCCAACTGCTTGTCTCCAGCCTGCTTCTTGCCTACTTTAGCATTGAAGGGTACCATAACTACAGTATACTGTGATTTTACTTTAGCCATTGCCGATCCACATCTTCATAGAAGCGTTAAACTAGCTTGTCGTCATGCCTGGATGTAGGCGCGTAGCCTTGTACCACCTTGAAATCCTGCGTCTTATTAGGCCTATTTACAAGACCACCTGCCCTTTCGTTAATGAGATAGTATTCGTCTACGTTTCCAGCTAAACTGTTATCGACTAAAAATGCCACTCCCAGTTCTCTTCTGTCCACCAAATCACGGTGACCTAGGACGTGTTTAATTTTCAGCACTGAAAAGGCTTCAGTTGTCCTGCTAACCTCCCTAATCCCAATTATGTCCCTTTTAATGCCCTCTAATTCTTCGAGCAAAACCTCTAGACTCGCCTTGCATGATAAAGTTCTCGTTTTAAATGTTGCCAGGTTCATATTCCAATGGCTGGCGGTCCGGCTTTACGGAACCTTAGCACCTTCTGCTGAGTCACTGGTCTGACCGCCGCCGTGCTCGGTTGTTTCGCCGGTGACTTATTGGTACTTGCAAAACTAACAAAAATATATGACTCACTCTTGTGAAACACAGTATCGTCTTCGCTAGGCACTTACAAAGGGATAAAATAATTTGTTTAACGCATTTGTTGTGTTGCATATCGCACACCTCAAAGTCTTTGTATCATGAAAGAGTTGAACACAAACACAGCGATATGTTAAAATATCCACACTCTGATATTTCCCAGAATACAATGCGCTGTGGAGTCATTCTGGAAGAAAACGCTTACCAGCGCCGAGACAAAGGCCAGCGAGTCCGTAAATCCAAATCGAGTCCAACGGGCTCTGGTCACTCCCAGGACTGCTGGAGTCCGTCCACTGTTTGATCCAAACAAGCTGCCAAGAAGTGACTATAGCGCTTGCAGCAAGGCACAGCACTCCTGGCCAAAGACATGCGCCGCACATCTTTGCAGTCGTCCACACCACCTCCACAGTACCCTGCAAAGCCCGAGAAGTATGTGTCCTCTTACAAATCCCAAGTTGGATCCAGAAATTCAGAGGAAATGCTGTTTGTTTAGTCACGCAGTGTTGTATCAGTTTATTGAAATGGAAATATTTTGAGCGCATCAGACCAGCGTAACCTGAGCAAAATATTCCTCGTTCAGCCCAAAATATGAGCTTATATTGGAATGCGAAGAATGTAATTTCGGCTCGAAAGCATTCACGGCAATTGATATATTTCTCATAATCCTGACGTGTAAGCTGAAGAGTGATGTTATTTTCTTTCACCATCGTTGACGGTGATAAAAGGCTATTTTTAATTGGACTGAGCAATGCTGGTTTTGCGCTTTTTATTTCAGGGGGAGCTGGTTAAGTAACCACCAGCAAACTCACCTCCTTCTTTCACCTCACGTACCCACTCAAGTCAATGAACAATAACGGGTACATCTGTAATCAGTAGGTGAAGAACTTAGTTCCACATTAGAAGCAGCACATTTGAAATTTATCTCCATGAACCAACTTGAATACTCCACAGGTGCTGGCGATAACGCATTCTTTTCCAATAAAGGCTTTTGTTTTCACCACAAGTACTACCAAGATCTTAAGAAACCTTCATCAATGTTGACCCGACTCCTCCGCTGTTGGATATGGGAGTGTGACACCACATTCGATAACGCGGAAAATGTGTTTTGACTGCTCCCTCGATAATGCTGGAGCATGATTTTGGTATTGGTCAGAGTGAGGGATTTTTTATGTGCCAACAAGGCATTAGACTCCCAAACGGTCTGGACGCAAAATAACTAAATCTCTATGGTTTGGACCACCAGATTAAGAAGGAACCCAGTGAAAGCCACTAGTACCCTATTTATTGAACGCCAAATAAATTCCTTTACGACACAATGAAGCAGATAGTTCTGACCATACATTAGCACCATATTGTCGGTTTTGAACACATGTCAAACACTACATTTTTTCTTGCCTTGGTTGATGCGCTTTTTTCTTCTTTAATCGTTATTCCTTTTGCTGGGTCTTCGCCATCTTGGAGGGTGTCCGTGCTGAAAAATAAGCCACGTAAACTGGCATCACCTCATTGTTCCTCGCACTGTAACTTTGGTGGTTATGATTCAAACAAAAACACACTAAGTGCAACGAAGGGACATAAGAAGATACTAGCTATGCTTCCTATAAGAACGTACCTAACAGGGAATTCTTTTTTGTAATTATGCCTAGCTTTTAAGAAGCACTGGGTATAAATGAGAGAATAATTACAGCAGTAACTCCGCTTGTAGAACAAAAAATGGCAACGCATTAACAAGACTGGTGATCTTGTGGTAAATATACATCACACGCATTCCATCTCAATTCTCATGTTATTGTTAAGAAACCGCGACAGTATCCCTCCTATTGAGAGCCGAAAAAATCTTCCTTTTATTCTACCGAATGTCACCTGTGCGGAATTGGAGAATAGGGACGGGGTTTCGCCTTCAAAGAGGGAGGCCCGTGCGTCGTTCAGGTCTATCGCCTGCAAGTCCATTCTCCTCTGAGTGTATGCTCGAACGCTGTTCGTATGTTTTTCCCGCGCCTCACTTAACTCGGAGGACATCATGACGCGCCAAGGACTGTAACGAGCAGCTGAGTGTGTGTTCCGCTCGTTATATTTATCTCTCTTTTTAATGGATTAAGCAACTGTAAATAAAAAACAGGTAGAGTACTGTTACATACACTACTGCGGGTTAGCACAGGTACCAACCGGCGAATATAGGAAGAAAAACAATTTCTTTGGCGCCTTGCGCACACATAATCCATTAAAAAGGGAGATCATATAATAAAATGAGAATAAAGGCCTACTGGATACGCAGAAATAACGAAGTGAAGATGCATGTTAGTGAAAACACTTTCCGTTGGCGCCATCCTTAAGCGTACATGCTTCTGGCTGCTCTTTTTATCTTGGGGAGTCTCGTTTTATATTTCCTCATATAAATAGTTGAGGACTGAATGCTGCGAAAAAATGTATCAGTGACAAACAACGGCAATGTACATCCTACCCGACCTAAAATCGTCACTCCGCACCACTATAGCCGAACAAGCCGGGGCTGCATTGCTTTTAGCGTGAACGCCTATAGTATATACGAGATTTCGGCGCATGTTAAAGATCCCCAGGGGGTCAAAATTATTCCGGATCCCTACACTACGGCGTGCCTCCTCGCTTGAGTTTTGTCGGTGCGCTAAACCCTAAAACCAATCAAAACGTTTTAGCTTGAGCACGTCAGTACTGGTCAGTGCAGCCAACTCCGTATCCAGCCTGCCTTTTACAGTTGAAGGCTCGAACGTGACGCTAGTGGCTGGAAACATTTCTACCAAGACCTGGAGGCATAGTTCCGACAAGCAGGATATCCCAGTTCCAGAAGTAATCTTGCTTGAGTTACCAAATGGGGCCTGGTTCAATGTTGCACCGTATCAGAAACGAACATCAGCCACCTGGTTCATAAAGGCTAAAGTTTTTTTCGCGATCATCAAAATCCCGCCTAAGAAAGCAAGTAGCAAGTCCTTTGGGCTCGCGGCGTTGGTCGTGGAGGAGGCTTCATGCAGTACATTTTTAGGGGCGAGCACACCCCTTCTTCTGTTCCGCTAACTCAATACTTGAATACGTTTCTGTAGCGACGAAGACGAAGGATAATGTACACTGTGCGCTAGCAAAATTTTAGCTAAGAAATAAACCCTGCACAGGTTAATAGTAGAATGATACCATTAAAGATTACCATTGTACCATTACATTGCAAGCACAGTCCACTCCACACCAAACGATATATCGCGCATGCGCGCTTCTGACAAAAGCACCTTTTTTGTAAAAGCGATCGTGGGTGGGCTCACTCACATTGTTCTAACAGGTAATGTATGTGCCTGTATTATCTCGCGATTGGTTTGGTCCCGTCCGCAGACTAACACATGTGTGGCATCAAACGCCTCTTTCCATTCACACCGCTTAAAATTGCCCCCCGATTGGCACCCTGCGGCAAGTGACGGCACTGTTCCTTAGTTCAGGCTTAGTGCACCTCCACACAGTCGTTTTTCACCCCGTCACGTCACCGTAAGCGTCGCCCGCTTCCCCCATGGGCGAAGATTTCTCGGGCGATTTCGAGCCGAAGACTGAGCGACGGTGACGGGAAGCCGAGCTCTACGTTTCCGTTCCATCAACGCTACCTGACCACACCCCGCGGTAAACCAGCCAATCAGAAAACCTTAATTTTAGGGCTAAATGTGCCGAAAAATGAGTACATTATTTCCATAGAGAAACTTTAAGCCAAATCCTGGAGCCGGTTGAATGAAAGCACATTTCCCGCAAGAAATCAGTGTCGTCGTCTGCGGCGGAGCAAGCTTGCCGAAGTTCACGCTAAGGAAATTGTACATTAGTGAGGCCGCACTGATTTTTTATGATGGCGGGCAACCGACTTAAAGACACACAAATGAAGGACAACAGGTGGAATTTGTTTGGAGCAGAATTGGGAATATTAGGTGAGCATTGCCCACGTCATGGCGTTGCACCATGTTTCGAGGGGAGGATGCAGCAAAAAGGTTTCACTACACGAAAAAGAGCTGGCGGCGGTTTAAAAACACGCAGGAAGCCGCGCAAAAAGTATGGCAAAGAAAGAGAGGACGTCGCCAAAATTTCCCGGCGGTACTTCAAAATTATCGACAGCCTGATGGGCAAGGAACGCACAGGGGCGTAAGTGAATGGCGATTTTATAAAACCGTTTCAGACAGCGCAGTGCCTTCAACTATTCAGTGGTTACGTTCTTTTCAGCCTCAACGGATTCAGCATGCTGCAGCTATCAGGGTACCTTTAACAGGCGCTCAAATCTCAACACAAGGGCATTTTGGCCTGCATCTGAAACGCAATCACCGCGGCCGGGATCGATCCCACGTGAATGGATTCAGCAGCCTAACGAAATTTTTATTTTCAGGTGTTTGTGATACCGTTTTTCGCAGAGATATGTCTTGTCTCAAAATCATACGACGGTGGACAATGTGTGAAGCTGTGAATGATAACGCGAAATACCTTTCTTGTTCCCGACAGCGTTTTTTGTTATTTGGGAGTACGTGCAGCCTGCTGATACAAGTGATCATCTTACATTGATACAGGAAGATTCAGTTGCGTGTTAAAATCAAGTAAAGTTACTACACTTGTGCGTCTGAGCCTCCATATACTACACTTGCCTCCATTTACAAAAATCTCCATTTACTACACCTTGCTGTCCCGAGCCTCCAGCTTTAGTTGAGGACCTGGCTGGCTGCTCCTACTGATAATGCAAAAACCACTGTGTTATTTGTCAAACCCTGCCTCACTATGTCAGCCTTTATCAGTCGTATTCCTACTAGCATTGATGAAAACGAGGAAGAGAAAACGCACTCAAGCAAATTGTCGATACATATAGTACTAGAGATGCACCATTTGGTTTCAGGCGCGAAATTGTATGTCCCTCGGCATGTTATTATTAGACTGATCCTAGTTACTGCAATGGTACTCATAAGTGTACCTGTCCAAGCAATGTAGTTCGGATGCACACAAAAATAGTTTGAATACTACATTTACTCGTACAACGAATTAGCAGCACAGGCTGTCATTCTCTTTGTCGGTTGATCACGAGAAACATACCTCGATACTAAATGTGGTCAGTCTACAGGGTGATAAAAATTAAGTCGACAGTTTTTTTTTTAATTATGCGCGCTCAGCTTTAAGTTAGAACCACCTATACATCGAGGTTATGCGCCCAGGGGGACACAGAGCTAGATGGTTAATATTGATGTCGGCGGCTTAACCAACTAAAATTTAAAAAACAACTTTTCAATGGCTCCAGTAACCAGGAATGTTTTATTGAAAAGTTAGAGGCAATCGTCTTTCTACGCAGTTTCATTTGTCAGAATTCTTCTAGCCCATCCGTACTACGAGATATCGAACTACGAAGTTTAATTGCCGTTCGCATCATTACGCCTGCTAGACTTCGACGACAGGCGCAAAGCTCCTGTCTTTTGTTCTGTGTTTCCATAGCGGTTCCGCCTACTACAGATTGCGATAATTCCAGCCAAGATTGAAAGGGTGTCAGTTACGACTCTTGTTTATGCCTCCACCCCGTTGTCAAACTAAACACCGTGCATAACAGGCACGTCACAAAAGGAGGGAGCTTTGCGCTGATCTACACTTTCTACCATGCGTAATCATGCGAACTGCAATTAAACTTCGCAGTTCAATATCTCGGAGTACGATGCTGTAGATGGATTCTGCCGAATAAAATTGCGTAGAAACAAGATTGCGTCTAACTCTTCAATACCAACATGCCTGCTTACTGCAACCACTAAATAACAAATTATTTCATTTTAGTATATTGAGCCGCCTTCATTCATAGTCATCACATCATTGTGTCTGGCTCTTGGCGCATAACCCCACTGTAACGGTGGCCCCCCGTACAAACAGGTGGCTAATTTAAAAGAGGTATGTCGACTTAATTTTCATATGCTTTATATTATTCGCATGGTTTCTTTGCTGCTTACCATATTGGAACTGCTGAACATATTGGAACTCAACGTCGCTCCTCATAAATAAAGGGCTGGCAACGCCAGAATGTCAGACCTTTGTTGTATCATTTGTTATAGAACTTTTACAGCCAAGCTTTAGTGTTCGCACTGATGCCGTTGCACTCAAATGTGCCCTGCAGAAAGCCAACTTTCTCTGACAGTGACGAATAATGATCGTCCGTGACGTGAAAGAAAAAAACACTTCAGTGGCCGGAATCAAACCTGGGTACTTCGCGTTATGAAGCAGGCGTTTGTCCGATTGGTCTATTTGAACTAGGGCGATGCGGCTTGGAAAACTTACATGACAACGAAAGAATCCGTCAGCGGAAGCTTCGCATTCAACGACTGTCGTCGTTAGATAAAGGGGTGCATGAGTGTGTACAAGGAGGAACATATCACAATTATGAAACCAGTCGTTTCACAGGTTCTTTTTATTATTATAAACCAAAATAAATCTTGGATACAGAAAACAACTGTAAGAGTTTGACAAAAACACAGGTAAAATGAGTAAGGCGTTCACATCAACACCTAGGAACGGGAACAACAAAAAGATTCATATTACCATGAAGCCAAACTTCAATTTTTTGTAACTATTTGTAGTATAATCACAACAATAATTAGGAACAGGAGCCACAAAAATGTGCACATTCCGCTGAAGCCGAACATCATTTTTTTGTAAACATTTGTAGTATAAGCACAACAGCAATTAAGAACCGGAACCACAAGAATATCAATATTGCTCTGTAGCCAAACATCAATTTTTTGTAACAATTTGTAGTATGATCACAGCAGCAATTAGGAAGAACCTAAAGTTATGCGCATTGGACTGAAGCCAATCATAAATTTTTGTAGTCATTTGTAGTATAAAAAAAGAAAAAAAGAAGCAGTGCGCAGTATAGAAGAAATCCTAATTAAACACGATGTGAAAGTTTATCACCACTGTGAAAAGTGAGCACATTTTGACTTTCATTCCCTTTTAATTTAGAGAAGGAGCTGCTTGCACTGATTTATTTATTTGTTTTGAAACAGTTGCTAGTCTCTTGTTGGAGGGCGTCACAAGATTTGAGAACTACATTATGCGAAAATATGAAATGAGTGGAACGTCACAATTTTCGTGCTTACCAAAGAGCATGATAGGCTACCAACACACGTACGTGCAGTGTAGAAAGTAAAATGGCGAGAATGGCATGCACAATCATATGCACAATAGCTTAAAAGGGTGGATTGCAGATGGCGACAAAACTCGTTTCATTGTTCATAAAAACAACCGGATCTTGACAGCTGTTACATACTGTAATTATTTGCTGTATTGGGGCCTCTTTAGGTGGATCTGATCCTATTGCCATTCAACTTATCTAAGGTGCAGGAAATACTTCTTTACACGACTGCGAACAACCTCAGGAAAGCGACATGGTCTGTTTAACTCGACTTATGGTGCCTCTGAAAACACGGGAACAGTTTCCCCTTCTTCACGCCATTCCCCGTCTATCACATCTCCATTCCAGGCGTCAACGTCTACACATCGTGGGGGCAATATCGCGGTTCCTCCTAGTCAAGTGTGATTAAAAATTTGTGCAGCGCTACTAATGCACGCACTTATCCATTCACATTTTCGCCTGTTGCCTTCAACCGGCTCCTCAATATTCGCCAGCGGCTTGTCACAAGTCCAAAGCAATTTCTATTATCTGCCTAGCACGGTACAACACATAATTGTAAACATCTTTCCTGGTCACCTCTTAGGGCTCGTCTCAGATACGGCCGCATAAGGTGAGGCCCTAGGAGAAAAGGCTCGCCCCGAAGGATGGCGTAAGGTGCAACGTCACCCCCAGAAATTGCGAGGGTTGAGAAACTATGAGCTGGCTCGATTCCAGGGCATACTGGAGTGCACTTCTGCCGAAAACCCCGCCGTCACTCTCATTGCCACACCAACCGTCTACACATATACATTCGTGTGCCAAATCACACATGGCCAGAAAAATTTTGCTGAGGCTCCGTTTATAATTGAAATTTTCAGAGCCACAGTTGCTGGTAGCCTCGATTATAACATGTTTTCCATCTATGCTCCCTGGGAAAAAATCTGTTAGCATTCGTATTCTGTATGCCTGCCGTAGTGTCGAAAACTGGTTAAAATGCTTGCGCAAGCACGAAATAGATGGTAATTTTGAGTGTGCGCAAAAACTACCGAGCATTGTTCAATATTATTTCCAATGCAGTTTGAAACATTTCGGCGTTCGGAAAACCTCTTGTAACAGGAATCCATTCACATTCTGTGGGGGTGCATTTGATGTATTCATCTTTCACGTTGTTCCACATTGGTAGTGATGTATAAAATATCGTTTGTTTATTTGGTCGCCCAACTTAAATGCATACGACAGGCGGCGCTGGCTGTGAGCGCTAGCAAGGAAACTGCAAAAAGCGTATCAGTTTCAGTGAAACGGAGCAAATGAAGTAGCTGCAAAAAACGGGTCAAGTATTATAAGTTCACCAATAATGATGCTTCCTTTGATTAAGGCGCATATTCACAGTTGACTACTTCAGGTTAAGGGCGGAATTATTTAGGCTGATAGCATAACGGCAGTGAATACAAATAAAATTATTTTGGCTTGTTTTGATGGTCTGAAAGATTATGATTTACGAAATCTGTCTAAGATCGATCATTGCAAAAACGCTCAATGATGTTGCTCAATTCCTTCAAAACCAGGCTGGAAGTATTGTAAAAAAAGACATGGTGAACTATTGTTTTTAGGATCACCTTTCCCCACTTCATAGATCACCTTACGCGGTCGCCACATCGAATGCAACCTTTTTAACACCTGAGAACTTTTGCCATGAAGCAGCCTCAATATCTCGCGTAACTAAAGATCATTAGCGAAATGGGACGAAACAGGCACGGGCCAGCAGAAGGATCCATTCTATAACTAGCGACCCGGGCGAACTCGCACGGAGGCAGCAAAAGGGCAATCTTTAACACGTATTTTTTATATCGCCGCAGGTTTCCGTTCTCGCGGCTCGGCCGCGCCACCGCTATCTGTCGTCTACGGTTATTTTGTTTCAGCCTACGAAGCTCCTGGCTGTACGTGTAGCACGTGCGCACGCGAACATTACCGGAGCGTTATTTCCAGCCGCGTAGTCGCAGATGTGCTCTCAATCCAGTTTGTATTTTATTTCTGGATTGAGTGCGCGACCAACGACAACAATTTGCCCTTAGTTGCAGCTGTGATGCTCATGTAGCTGCAACAGGGAGCTTATCTCAGCACTGCATATCTTGGTTCGCCTTCCACACCCGAAGCACAATACTTACTCAACAAAGTACGCCTGGTCAGATTGCCGTAGCAGTGAGATGAATGTTGCCGAGTTTCCGGACTTTCAAAGCAGGCACATCTTTCGCGTCCACATGCTCCACGGGCGAGCCTTCCTTTTACGCTTTCAGAACAGGTATATTAACAGATGTGTGCTCAAAAACAAAAGACGCAGCGTTGTTGTCAATGCTTGCCGTCGCACCTGTGGCCTGTAGCAGACAGTCCACGATCAGATGCTCTTGGCAAGCACTTTTGTCACGTACTTTGCATAGGTCGCCAGCTATCGAAGCTGAGTACGCCTAAACTCGGCGTGCCGTAATGAATAAAAAAGAAAAAGTTTCACCATTCCAGAAAATTATTTATTGTTCCACGGCAGCCATCTATCCGCCTTGCATAGCATATATCACAACATTTTCTTTACTTTTCAGATTAAACCCGCTCAATTCTAGACTAAACTGATCACTAGGCAAACAACCCGGTGCTCTCGCGGAGAGCTCCGGTACGAACGCTACTGCATTACGTCCCAGTTGCAGTTTTCGGAGATGACGGTGCCGTGATGGAGAAGGTGACCGATGTGGGAAAGAGTCATTAGCCTGTCAGCCATACACCGCCCGTCGGTCGCCATCGAGTTTGCCACAGGACATTGTTAGGGTAGATTTGTATGCAGATGACCAACCAGGCGGCATATCTTTTGGAGCATGTTTGGCTTAGTTTCTTGTTTACGGCGTGACAGGTTCGCTGTAGTTTGCCAGGTGCTTTTTATTACCCTTTTGGCGAAGCAGGTTGCGGCGCCTAGCAGTGACCTGTACACCCGTGTTCGCACATCAGCTGACACACCGCTCTCTAAAGGTGAGCAAAAAACTAAGGATGATTCTTCGACCATGCTGCCCCCTTCTTTGTCCGTCAAGTAAGCCTAGTTCTCGTTTTCTCATGGCGCACCGGTTAGCCCAAAGGCACGATTATGTGCTTCGTAGAACGTTGCGGGTCGGAGTGGTAGACAGCCAAGCGTATCTTTCACACTCTTCCATTCCGCAGTGCTCCAAACACTGGTATATGTTAGGCTGCATACACATATCGTTAAAAACTGCCACGAATTTGAGCGTTTCTTTATCAGCCTACAAACAGACGCATTGGCGTCTTGCGGTGTACTTAGCTTTGCTAAAGTACTCCTTCGCGAGACATGCATTTTACACAAAAAATTGCGTCGTTATCAATTCATGTATTATCTTTCTTCACCTTTGTTCACTTCCAGCGGCCATTGTGCTTGTCAGCCCTAGCTGCAACGTGGATGGAGCCCTGCTGTCCTTGAGAAGCTCGGAACTGTGGCTGTAGTGGACGCCGGTGTCGCCACACATCAGATAGAGCAGATCACAGTCCTTCAGCAGGTACCCTTGGTTTGTCACAAGAAGCCGTGTCTGCGAATGGTACCAAAATGCACGGTCACCCACTGGTTGTAAGAGCTTTCTTGTACGCGTTTCAGAGCGGCAGAAAGAATGGTCGCACGCCCGGAATACGCTGCGTGCTTTGTAATGACAACAGCAAGAAGATGGAAATGCTGGACGTCTGCATTTTCTGGTACTTGAAAAAGCGGGCGGACTGTTCTCATTTAATCTTCTGGTGTTCCCGGGCTTATACCTAGTGTTTTGAAGGCTTCAGAAAATTGCATGTCTGAATGGGGTACCGGTTTTTGGTGACGCGGTCGGGCGACGCTGAGCGCTTTGCGGCCCTGCTTTGTTACGGAAAGTCGAGATTTTCGTAAAAATTCCAAGTACATGTACGTATAGAAACGAATATGTCGATTTTACTACGTTCTAAATCATTCTAGGTGGTTTAAAAGACGAGAATAAAGCCCAAATTCACGCACCCTGGCAGGTATCTTATTGCAGGCGCGCATCACCTATATCGTTCAGCTAAGCGCCCGAGTCATCTGAGCACAGTAGCCCTCATTAGCTGTACTTTAATAACTTAAACCACCTAACCTCATTTCACGCTTATCTTGCCTATGTAGAGATGTAGTGAACTTGTTTTCGACCTGCAAGTATTATAGCACAGCAGAAAAAGGCGTGAAAAAGTTAAAGCGTGTACTGTTTGGTTAGGCAATTATCACGCCATATTCAGTGTAGTTTTTACCAGGGTTGTCTATTCTTCGACCGACTCCACGAATTACTTTAATTGCCGTGCAGTGTGAAGGGACTCGTGTCGCAGAAAGGCCAGCGTTGCCGGTGGCGTTGGACATCAGCAAAAAATAGATGCGATCCAAACTCGCGAGTTCCACCTTGCGGCGCATAATAAAACAAAGCGCTGCCCTAACAAAAATCGTGCGAACAGGAGCCGCTAGCGGAACCTCCACTCGATGGTTCCGTAAACAGCGTAGAGTTCCCTAGCAAGTATACTAGACAGCAAACTGCGCCTGTGAGTCCCTGTCGGCGTGGGGCGGTTATGGCCTTATGGGAAGATACACAGCTGCTGGCTTGGAATGTGTACCGGATGCCTGTATCGAAAGAAAACGCCTTACTTTTTTATTTTTTTGCTTTAAACCACGGTGTCTCGTTTTATAATTACATAAATGCACACTCTTCTTTGCATTCTTGTGATATTGTATTTAAACTTAAGGCCACTAAAACGTTTCAATCCAAGCCACTGATGAAACTTATAAGGCGAGCGTACAGTATAATGGCGGTCCACGGAGACACATACGGCGTTGATGTGAGCTGCATTGAAGCGAGCGCTACATTCTTCTCTAGTGGATATAGTAAGAATCTGTATGGCTAGCGGTTGTGTTTACGTGAGCGCTAGTGGTTACTGCGACATCGTGCGAGCTCCTTTTTGATATGCGAGTGATGGGAGCGCCGCCATTTATCTGTGCCTGCATGGAGAAAAGAACACTCAGGAGAAGCCTCTAGCACCATATTGCATTGCAAAATCTGTGGATCCGCCGCGGTGGCTAAGTGGCTGAAGCGTTGGCTGCTGAGCACGAGGTCACGGGTTCGATTCCCGGCCGCAGCGACCGCTTTTCTGATGGAGGAGAAAAGCAAAAACGCCCGTGTGCACAAGATTTCGGCGCACGTAAAAGATCCCCAGCTGGTCAAATTAATCTGGAGCCCTCCACTACGGCGCGCCTCATCTCCTGCGTTGCGTCGGCGCGTTAAACCCTACAATCAATCAATCAATGAGCAAAACCTGTGGAGAAAGTGGCGTGATTTTTATTAGGACCATAAACTGCTTTTTACAGCTGCGGCAACTAAATATGTCTAAATGCCACGCACTAGTTTTTACAGAGCATTGCCTCTGGCTGCCTCGCTACGCTGGCAACACAACGCAGTCACTACGGCGTCGTTGACGTCGGCAATCTGCGCACTACAGCGGATTCTGAAGCGTTTCTTCTACTACCGTTTTCCTTGCTCTCTAATGCTCCTTCGAAGGGAACATTCGATGGTTAATAGAAAGTTTTAGTATATCTTTACAGTGTTTGCGTTACCGTTTACCGCGTTACCGGAAGCCGGAGTTTCCGTTTACCGCTGAAAGCTGTAGGACACGTTTGAGCACATCGTTTGCCGTTTGCGTATTCTGGGGCTCAATTCTCTGAGCCGACGGGACGTCTTTTTGAAACGACGGGGTAGCGCTCTGGAAATGCATTTGTCCTGGGGTTGGGGCCGTCGCTTTCAGGGGCGAGAAAGCGCGCAAAGTGGCACTCCGGCACACCTGCAAGAGAGCGCAAAGCGACACGCACTGCCCACTGTCGCTTTGGTTGGGACTTTGCGCTCTGCGCCGGAGTGCCACTTTTCCCGCTTTCTCGCCCCTCAAATTGACGACCCCAACCCCAGAAAGCATGCATTTGCATGGCGCGATCCAGCTGTTCCAAAACGACGGCCCGTCGTTTTAGAGAATTGGGCCCCAGCAGGTGAATTGCCACTCCGTCGCACCGGCAAGAGAGCGCAAAGCGACAAGCACTAACTCCCGTAGTTTTGCTTGGGACTTTCCGATCTCTTGCCGGTGCTCCGGAGGGCCATTTCGTCTGCTGCTTTCTCGCCCCTCAAAGCGACGACACCAACCCCAGGACCCATGCATTTGCATGGCACTACCCCGTTGTTTCGAAACGGGGGCCCGTCGTGTTAGGGGATCGTGGCCCCTGGCCTCCGTGGAGCAGGTAGCGACATATAATGAATTAGTCTCAAAGCACATCACCCATAATTGTGTTGCTCATATCTCTTTACTGTCGTTTAAAGTAGCTTGAATATTTTACTTTTCGGGTGAAGCGTTCAGAATAACTTAGTTGTTTTGAGAATACTGTAGCCACCACCTCTAAAGCTTTAAAACGAAAATGTGTCGGTGGCGCCATCTACAGAGTAGCGAATGTGCCCCCCGCTAAATATCTAGTCAAGGAATCAGTAAAATATGCTGTAGTAATTCCTCAGTAACCTAAAATACCTTGCTCAGCAAAATTTTGAAGGTCTAAGAGCACTTTGCGAGCTCAGAGACTTATCTGAACTATTTTATGCGGGCAAGTCTTAGCACGAGTATGGGCGGCCATTTTGCTCGCCCATCTGAAGCAAAATGGTCGTTTGTCGTTCTCCTGAGTAATATTTAACAGGAAAAAAGTAATAAACAGCCTCAAATAACAATACTTTTATGAGCTTTACAAAGCATAAAGCGTCGAGCACACTGTATTTGCTGTAATCAATACGCTAGGGTACACTTTGTCTGCTTAGGAAGCTCGCTGGCGACGGTAAAGCGGCCTGTACATTACCGTTCGCGGTAAGTCTCGCTCATGTGCAGTCCACCACCGCAAACATGGTAGACGGTAACGTAAACTAGGTAACGCTATGCTAAAACTATAACAACTGGCGTCGTCGGTAAGCACAGTTGCCGTTTTCTTGCGTCGATATGTCGTCAATTGCGCGCAGTGGTTTTCTATCCTTATTGATCTACCCTTGAGAAGGTGCGCGTTGGCAGATTCGGTAAGTTTTGGCAAACCGGCAAAATGGCACGCAACAGTGAGACATCTTGCAAACCACAGCAGCCACTTATCCACGTGAAGTGAAATTCGTCGCAGCCGAGACGTAGCGCACAAAGACTGCCGTGCTTTACGGACCCAAACACTGCTCTCGTCGTCTGCTTTCGCTTTCGGGAGCCGCGCGTGCCGCGAAGCCGTTACCGAACCAGAAACAGCACAGCAGAATGGGAACGAGTGCTGCCTTCAGTGGGCTCATCGACGTGGCACGTGCGGTTTTGCAAACATGACGTCAGAGCCTCTCCTTACCTTTTCTCATGGCTTACTACAGAGTGTAAGGATCGCCGAGTACAATAACGCTATTGTTTTGCGCTCTTCCATGTGGTAGGGGTGTAGAAAGCGGCAACACCGGGAATTCTCAGGGATTTTAAATTGTGTAGAAAAATCTTTGAGAAAATTCTGAGTATTTGTACTCCTTTCAGGAAAACCTATTAACATAGCAAGTCGACAGTGGACAGTGCCCCTGCGCCGTCGCTGATGGCGCTGACTGGAGTCAATAAGTCCAGTGAGAACTCGCAGCCTGCGGCTTGCCAGTGACTTCTTCGACCTGTCCGATTGCTGCCGCAACGCCCCCATACCTTCCATTATACTTTCCCTCGTTTTTTCTCCCTCTTTTTTTCCCCAGATTGTAGACTTTCGAAAGGAGGCGGAAAACAATCTGCGCCAGGGTGTATTTTTCTGGCATCGTAAGGGCACACGCCAACTTGCGACTGGGGCACGTGGTTGACGGCCTCCGATGGAAGTCACGCGGGAAGCGGTGTTCACACTTGCGACCACGCACAGTGCGACAGCGTTTATCGGAGCTGTTACCCGTCCTGCACGACTTCCTTCGTGCTTCCACCAGTTGCAAATTCAGAACACAGTGTGACACTAGGGCGACAAGAACAGGTAGAAATCACTCGAAAACACCTGCTTGTTGTCTGAACCACTGCAGCACGTATTGCGGGTTTTGTGAGGAGTCGAAAAAAACAACATCAGGGGACTCTTTGCAACATAATTTAGCAGGAGGAAACGCAAACGTATGCGGTTACAGAACAACACTCGCATTAGGGCTAGCAATTTTTGCGCTTTTATTGGAAGAAAAAGGTCTAGGGTATTTGAAATCCTGGTTGTTTACTACACACCAATAGAGGTTCAAAAAGGCAGAAATTCAGCCTACCGTACACCGAGCCATCTAGAAATATACGAAGATTATTTGTTTTCACAATTCAAACATGTTTCTCGACACTTATGACTACCACGCTGTTTATGGGTTAGAACTTGTGTACTTTCAACTTCCTGACCAAATAACCGAATTGCACGGCAGGTTGTCCGGCGGCGATGGCTCGCTGCCATTTGCAATGCCGGAAGTAAAAAAACGTTTGATTTCCGGCTACGTCAGCGCACTCTGCGGCCATCATTAGCTGACTGTTTTGTTATGCCTTTGCACACCGAGAGCTAACGGCTGCGCCATTGCAAAGCGGCAAGAAGGGACGGCCGGCTCGTCCCTTCTCGTCGCTTTGCGAGTGCGTAGTCGATCGCTTTCGGAAAGATTTTTCTTCGTCCTGCGAGAGCGTCGCAAACCGACTAGCCAACCATGGCCGCAGAGTCCGCTAACGTATCTGGAAACCAAATCAGGGGTGAGCCAGCTGAACCAGATTTGGGAGCAGTTTTTGGAGCAGCGAAATCTCGATTCTGGAGCAGGAGAACGACATTTATTATGTCACCTTAGGAGCCTGAAATATCAAATTTCTGGCAACTCAGGAGGGAGGAGGGGGCAGAGTGCCCTTTTTAATCGGTTTGGAACGTGCATAACACTGAAACAACCTTTCAATAGAATTGTTCTACTAGAGTAGCAAAAGGTACAAACTGCACTACATGTGTACCAACCGTTTTCAATGTTTTATATTCTATGCATAGATAGCGTGGAACGCCGTTGAGTATATTGAATTGAAAAACTAAGCACTTGTAAAGTATTTTTATTATCATGTGAATGCCTAAATTAATATTTTTTGTAACCTCAGACCGGTCTTGACGCACTAGTGTACAGCCACGGGAAAAGTTGCGCAATGTAAGGTGACAGTCGTCGCACTCCACCAGCCGACCCATTTCAATCCCCAAGGCGCACGTTCATTACGATCGTAATTTGAGTAACGTTGGTGTGTTTACCAACCTCTCTCTTGGCGGTAAATTTCACTTCAGATAGGTAAACCATTACTACTAGCGTGCAGTAATAGCCCGTGCCGTTATGAACACTGCTTGAACATTTTGTGGCGATGCAGCCTGCGCCGCCACTTCTGCAGTGTCGATTTTTCCCATTCCCGCAGCTCGCAAGCTCGCTGTCGAAGGCAGCAATAGACCATTTTAAAAAAAGTTGGCAACATAGTACATACTCGAGCTTTCATGATGAAAACACTGAGGTTATTCGCAAACGTCCGCCATTATAAAAGAAACGCGGCTCCATCATAGCGGGGCTGCGCGGCGCTCTCTTAGAGCCACTCGTAGTCACCTCGGCGTTCAGTCTGATGGGATACGATTCTGGGCTTTTGCTTGCTGTTTTGATTTTGTCACCACAAGCGGTTACGAGTTCTGCAGGAGCCATGCCGACTCACTGCTGCGTCCGCGTTTGCAAATCGCACGGATGCGTTCATCGCTCAAATGCGGTATACCAGAGTGGTTGGTGTCCCACCCGGTGATAGGAAAGACCAATCCCCGCGAAGGGGATCGGTCTAAAGGGGAGGGGACCTTGGGGTGAAGGGGACCTTCTTTTTAACCTCGAGTAGTCCGAGTGGCACTGGCTACCACCCTCAAGCACAGGAAACGAAAATGCCATTACATAAATACCCCAGAAACTGGAAGGGAAAATAGCCCCGCTGGTACCGTAATGGTCATCGCACCAGACCGGTATTCTGGAGGTCGTGGGCTCAGATCCCAGCCAGCGGGCATTTTTGCTCCACTTTCTTTATGACTTTCCAAATTTTTATCGATTTCAATGACCTACCACATCCTCCCCTTTGCTTTCCGAGGTTTTCTTGACTGCCAATTATTTATTTCTGCCTGACTTCCACGAGCCCCTCATTTCCTATTCTGATTCGCTATATATATATATATATATATATATATATATATATATATATATATATATATATATATATATATATATATATATATATATATATAAGACAAAAATAAGAATTGGCAGTCAAGAAGACCTCGGAAAGCAAAGGGGAGGATGTAGTAGCTCAAGATAAGGAATTTGGAAAATAAGAAAGTGGATCAAAAATGCCCGCCAGGTGGGATCCGAACCCACGACCTCCAGAATACCGGTCTGGTGCGATAACCACTACGCTACCGGCGGGGCTACTTTAGCCTCCACTTTCTGGGCTATTTATGTTCAAGTGTTTTTGTTTCCTGCGCTTGGGGGTGAACATTCTTAAGCTCCATATGGCACCAAGACTGACAGAACAGAGGCCCTCGCTATGCATGTAGCGAATGAGAATAGGAAATGAGGGGCTCGCTGAAAATAAGACAGAAAAAACTCCCACCTCCCCTCGCGGGAACCCCTGTGTAGATGCGACACATAGGCGGAGCGGCGAAGGGACCGCGTTTTATAGCGCGCATAACGTTGAGGGGACTGCATAAGCCGGCCCCAGTCGATGACGACGTTGGCGTACTTGTAAAGCGGCGTGGACTCTAGGTGTTTGAGCCAAGCGTGGATGTTGCTTCGCCAGAGAACGGCGCACCGGTTATATGCGCAGCGCGCCCGAAGGAGAGGAAACCGCGGAAGAGAGAGTACTGCACATGCGCCGGCCCCAGCGCGTCTGCCGCGGATATGAGGCAACGTGCCGTGGCTATGACGCAACACAGTCCAATCCAATCCAATCCAATCCAATGCCCCTCGCGAGAGAGTGTTGGCAATCGGAGAGGAGAGGGGGTGAGCGGCGGAGAGCGCAGCTGGCGCGGCGAGGAGAATGGGGGAGGGGTGGACAACGCCGGCGACGACGACGACGACGCCGGAGGGACAAGGCGAGTGAATCAGATGCTCTGCATCTAATAAGAATTGGCAGTCAAGAAGACCTCGGAAAGCAAGGGGGATGATGTAGTAGCTCAAGATAAAGAAGTTGGAAAATAAGAAAGTGGAGAAAAAATGCCCGCCAGGTGGGATTCGAGCCCACGACCTCCAGAATGCCGGTCTGGTGCGATAACCACTACGCTACCGGCGGGGCTACTTTAGCCTCCACTTTCTAGGGTATTTATGTTCAGGTGTTTTTGTTTCCTGCGCTTGGGGGTGGTTGCCAGCGCCACTCGGACTACTCGGGGTGAAGGGGACCTTCTTTTTAACCCCCGGACCGTGACTCGAGCGTCTACGACATGTCGAGAGTGGTCGACCAGCGTTGAACCCTCTTAAGCTCCCTATGGCACCAAGACTGCCAGACTCATTTCCTATTCTGATTCGCTACATGCATGGCAGTCTTGTTTATTGTTTATTGTTTATTGGGTGGTGCCCACCAACAGCACTAGGCCTTCTTCGGTGGTGCACACAAAAAGGACAGGGCGACACACAGATAAACAAACGGTAAAACATGGAGACTGGTTATGAAGTGCAGGGATCACAAAGTACATAGTACCACCGCACACGCGCGTGCTCGCAGGCACGCACACGCACTCACACACACGTAAGCACGCACGCATGCGCGCACGCACACACACACACACACACGCACACACACACACACACACACACACACACACACACACTCAATTTATACATTTAAGGAATTGAGATTACAGTCAGGTACATTAGCACGCGCTGAGACCGGGCTTGCGACAAGGTATACTACAAAGTACATTGGCATACACGCAAGTTCAGTACAATCCACCGTCGTAACTTACTGGGGAACGTGGATAATGGTAATAAGTACATAAAGCAAAATTTATATGTATGCACGGCACATACGCTCGTGAGTGCAAACAAAACATACATACACGCATGCCCACGCGGATGCATCTGAAGGTGAACAAGTGCAGGCAAATGCGCACGTGCATGCATGCACACACACCTGCGGACACACATACATAGGTGCACGGGAGTATGTGTACGGCAAACGGTGCAAGTGTAGAAAATGGGAAGGGAAGGAAAAACACGAACACGAGATAACTTCTATACCATACTGAATGGGCAACAGCGGCTTCAAATGCATGCATTTTTCAGGGCGCGTTTAAAAGAGTTAACATTGCCGGAAAAGACGTCCAAAGATGCACGAAAGTCATCATTGTACACACGTTGCACACGGCACACTGGAGACAGGTGCCATAGGGAGCTTAAGAGGGTTCAACGCTGGTCGACCAGTCTCGACATGTCGTAGACGCTCGAGTCACGGCCCGGGAGTGAAAAAGAAGGTCCCCTTTACCCCGAGTAGTCCGAGTGGTGCTGGCTACCACCTCCAAGCGCAGGAAACAAAAACACCTGAACATAAATACCCCAGAAAGTGGAGGCTAAAGTAGCCCCGCCGGTAGCGCAGTGGTTATCGCACCAGACCGGTATTCTGGAGGTCGTGGGTTCGGATCCCACCTGGCGGGCATTTTTTTCTCCACTTTCTTATTTTCCAAATTCTTTATCTTGAGCTACTGCATCCTCCCCTTTGCTTTCCGAGGTCTTCTTGACTGTCAGTTCTTATTTCTGTGTTATTTTCAACGAGCCCCTCATTTCCTATATATATATATATATATATGTATATATATATATATATATATATATATATATATATATATATATATATATATATATAGCGAATCAGGAAGGGAAATGAGGGGCTCGTTGAATAAAGACAGAAATAATGGTACGCACTGAGCTGTCAAGAAACGCCCACGGAAACCGAATGATATTTCTTGGGTATTTATCTCAAGGTGAATATTTACTGTGCTTGGAGGGTGGTAACCAGCACCACTCCGAATACTCGGGGTAAAAGGGACCTTCTTTTTAACACCCTGACCGTCACTCGAGTGTCTACGCAATGTCGGGAGCGGTCGACGAGCGTTGAATCCTCTTAACCTATCTATCGCACCAAGACTGCCAGAACAGAGACCATCGCTATGCATATAGCGAATCTGAATGGGAAATTAGGGGCTCGTTGAATGAAGACAGAAATATCGGTAGGCACTCAAGATACCCAAGGGAAGCAAAGAGGAAAATGTGGTAAGTCATTTTATACTTCTTGAAACACATTTTTTGGAAAGGAAGAGGAGAAAAATGCCCGCCGTGTACGATCCGAACCCACGTATGTATGTATGTATGTATGTATGTATGTGTGTATGTATGTATGTATGTATGTATGTATGTATGTATGTATGCATGTTTGCATGTATGCAAGTATGCATGTATGCATGCATGTATGTATGATTTGCAACTCCTCCCCCGAGTAACTTAAGGCAACGTCATCAGCAAATCCATTCAACTGTGAATATGGACCATTCAACAATGAACCATATTCACACGATTAATGAGGTGAGAGAGAAGTGCGTGGAGTATATGAAGCACTATATATAGCTTTCATAGACTATGAGAAAGTATTTGACTCGGTCGAAACCTCAGCAGTCATTCAGGCAATACGATCCAGGGTGTGGACGAACATTATGTAAGAATACTAGAGGATATTTACAGTGGGTCCACAGCTACCATCATTCTCTGTAAGCAGAGCAATAAATTCCTGTAAGGAAGGGCGTCAGGCAAGGACACATGATCTCTCCGATGTTATTCACAGCATGTTTACAAGAAGTATTCAGAACATTGGATTGGGAAGAGGTGGCAGTAAGCTTTAATGGAGAATACCTCAGTAACCTCACATTAGCGGATGACGTTGCCTTGTTAAGTAACTCGGAGAAGAATTGCAAAGCGTGTTTACTGCACTGGACAAACCGAGTAGAACCGTGGGCCTGAAAATTAATATGCAGAAAACTAAAGTAAAGATCAATAACCTCGGGACAGCACAGTGATTTGAGGTGGGCGGTGAGGCAGTAGAAGGGGTAAGCCAATATATCTACTAATTAGGCCTAGTTGTGACCCCGGATCCCAACCAAGAGGAAGATATAATTAGAAGGATCAGAATGGGGGGAGTGCATTCGGCAGGCATTCTCGGACAATGAATGGCGGCCTACCATTGTCCTCCCTGAAGAAGAAAGTGTATGACAGCTGCATCTTAGCGCTACTCTCATACGGGGCAGAAACTTGAAGGCTCACTAAGAGGGTTCAAGTTAAATTGAGGACGGCTGAGCGTGCAATGGAACGGAAGATGATAGGTGTAACATTAAGGCACAGGAAGAGAGAGGAGTGGGTCAGGGAACAAACTCGTGTTAAGGACATGTTAGTAGAAATTAAGAGGAAGAAATGGGCGTGGCAGGGCATGTAATGTGAAGTCAAGATTATCGTTGGTCATTAAGCGTAACAGAGTGCATGACTGGAAAAGGCAGGCGTGGCTTGGGGCGGCAGAAAGTTAGATGGGCAGATGAGATCAAGAAGTTTGCGGAAATAAATTGGTAGCAGTTATCGCAATATTATGGTATTTGGAGATTAATGTGAGAGGCCTTTGCACTGCAGTGGGCGTAGAGAGGCTGGTGATGAATATGATGTATGTATGTATGTATGTATGTATGTATGTATGTATGTATGTATGTATGTATGTATGTATGTATGTATGTATGTATGTATGTATGTATGTATGTATGTACAGGTGCCACCGAAGTTAAAGGGAGAATGAGAGCGGTGGTTGGAGTGAGCAAAACTGCATACCAGCGCGATCTATGAATAGATGCCCCGCATATAGCGAGAGTGCGTGGGCACATCCAGCTGGACAATTTAGATGTAATGACGCTTGTCTTATCGCTGGCTCAAGCGAAGCCGCGCTGCTGCTATCCCTCCTCGACAGGGGCCCTTCCAATGTTTACGAGTAAAGCTGGGATACCCTTCTTTTTCAACATAGTTTACTCAAATTTGTGTAATAAGGCCGATATGTTTTTGAACAGCTGACCTCAGGTAGGCTCACCTCCTCCATTCTCTTGTGCGCCCGTTATAACCACATGGCATCAATGAAGCCAATGCACGCATAGACTGTTTGTTTGTATTCATTTGTCATGTCTTTTCTTGAGCCAATCATGGTTATGGCCGCAGCTGCTGAATGATTCACGAGAGCCTAAATTTCATGGCACAACAAACTTGCGCAAAGATAATCTCAACCACGCTAGAGACGTCGACAAACTGATGGCTTTGCTAACAAAACGGAACCCCTACCCTAACTGCGAAGAGATTCGTGCATAAAGCAATGGAAGCGCCTCTGGCGAGCAGGGATGTCAGCGGCGCGGCTTCACTTTAGACGGCGATAAGGCCAGCGTCAGAGTATCGAGATGGGCCAACCGGATGTGCCCGCGCATTCTTGCTATCTGCGGCGCATCGATTAATAAATCGCGGTGGCATCCAGTCTTGCCCGCACCAGCCACCGCTCTCTTGCTCCCTGTAACTTTTGGAAGCACACACACACACACACACACACACACACACACACACATATATATATATATATATATATATATATATATATATATATATATATATATATATATATATATATATATATAGATATATAACACAGAAATAAGGGTTGGCAGTCGAGAAAACCTCGGAAAGCAAAGGGGAGGATGTGGTAGATCATTGAAACAGATTAAGAATTTGGAAAGAAAGAAAGAAAGTGAAGAAAAAGTGCCCGCCAGGTGGGATCCGAACCCACGACCTCCAGACCTCCAACCCACGACCTTCTGGAGGTCGTGGGTTCGGATCTCACCTGGCGGGCATTTTTTCTTCACTTTCTTTCTTTCTTTCCAAATTCTTAATCTGTTTCAATGATCTACCACATCCTCCCCTTTGCTTTCCGAGGTTTTCTCGACTGCCAACCCTTATTTCTGTGGTATTTTCAACGAGCCCCTCATTTCCTATATATATATATATATATATATGTATATATATATATATATATATATATATATATATATATATATATATATATATATATATATATATATGTATGTATGTATGCGCATTAAGAACGTCTTACGTTTGTATTTATAACCGCATTCCATAATGTTGTTCTTTCGCTGGATAATTAGTAATTTATAGAAATGAAATATAGTCAACTGCAACAACAAAGTTGCAGTTTTGAGGACACTCTTTAAAATATAGATTTGGGTGCAGTTACTGACCTTGTTTTTCAGCAGCCCGTTGTTCCCTATGAGCCGTCTGTAGATTCTGGAGCCAACCGTGGGGTCTAGGGCACTTAGAGGGTCATCGAGGACGTATATACTGCATTCGTGGTACGCTGCCCTTGCGAGGGAGACGCGCTGCTTCTGACCTCCGCTCAAGTTGTGGCCCTGCGGCACGAGGAAATGTTTCACCCCGAAAGACAGTTCCGTTGTGCTCTTCAATTTTATACAGGAAAACCTTGAGTTTTAGTTGTACCATCTATCGCTCAAAGCAAGCTGCTCAGAATTCATAGTACCTGAAGTTCTTGGCTTGTGTTTCCTTCCTTTCCTCATTACGCAACCATTTCTGACTGACAAGCTGCTCTTATACACATAAATTATCTATCGTTATACGCCACGCATCAAATGAAGGTAAAAGTGGAGTCTCCAGCATGCAAACATCCATCCACCATTTTCTTGATTTGACACCATTAGCAGTAGTCAGTGATTGAGGCGAATAAGTTGACTTCAAGGCCCATCGGCGAATATTTTGAACGATAACCACAGTACCTGGCCCAGGTAGCTCGGGAATCCTGCGGTTGATGCCGTGTACCTATAGCTCTGTTTGAATACACGCCTTTCACACACTCTCCTTCATCAGTGACGTTGATGCAAGCACGACGTCGCCATCACACAAGTGAATTCTCAGATAAGCTCCTTCTACCTGTTTTTTATTTCAATTGGTCTGAGCTCTCTCACTCAAAGTGCTCTTTCACCATTGCTGGACCATCTCATTGCTTGTCAAGTGTCAGGCGTACCATCTATCGAGACCGTATCGTATTGCTGCAATTTCTTGTCCAGTTTATGGTTTGAGTAACTTTGCGCTAAGAAGTAAAGCACCGACTGGTCACCCGGAAGGCACAGGAGCTCAGCCCATGATTTTGGCCGTAGTAGATGTCTTTCACTCCCACTACTCTCTATCGCCGTCATGCTTGCTGCCATTCTAATAGACCGGAGTCGTAGCGAGAAGAGCATTTTCGCATTGTTGCGGTTTTTGTTCCTCGCATTATGCCTCATACCCTCGCGGGCGATTGGCCAGGAACCGAGCACGCGTATTCACGCACGTGGTCAGGCGGACAAAAAAATTATTTTTAGAAAGTGCCCGCTACCAGTTCCGAATCCGGGTGAGCAGATGCTCCAGCAGCTTTTTAGCCAGTGATAGTAAAATATTTTCATAAGTTGGTTTTTGGGCCTTCGTTTCGCAATATCTGGGCAGGTAGCCCGAGAACTAAGTAGGGTGAAATATTCATAAATGTACATTCGCAAGGTTCGTAGGCTGGCATCACCATGCGCTTACGCTATGGCCTACTACCGAATGGTACCAGTTTTGGTGTACGCCGGATGCGCTCACTGAGGACTAATGAAGAGCAGCGGGATTCTGATAGGGAATTTGGGTGTGTGCTGCGTCGAATACCTCTGTTCTCGTGCCAGAAACTTTTCCGTGGGCCTGATAATTGTCGTAGTGGCTTTAGGCATTTCTGTGGTCATCATAACATTATCTTTTCCCGCGCATCTTTCGCTGCAATTTCTCAGCTTCTCCGAAGTTGCTGCCTTGTAATCTCATCTGAGATATCTCAGGTTCAGTTGCAGAGTTTCACGTTTGTTGCAGAATGCCCTTATAACCGTTAATATAGCGTCCGCCTAGTCAGATGTTGCAGAAAGTAACGAAAAACGTCAGCTTACCAAGATACAACCGCAACAAAAGCATGCTCTACGTTTTGAAAATGATTATCCGTGTTTTCGTATAGAATACCAAATCAAGGCATTTGGAGAAACACTTTCGGATAATAATAACATTAATAATAATGTGACACTATCAAGAAGTGCAACCTCGAAAGAAAGGAACATTGGCGTGCTTGCTCCGGGCACATAATGGCCACAGCTGATCACATAAGTGAAATTGACCAAACCAGTTATTAAACACCCTGTATACACGCCGTGGTGGCTGAGTGGCTAAGGTGTTGTACGTCTCTGCCCAAGAACGCGGATTCGATGCCGGGCGTGGTTGCTGCTTCTCTGATGGAGGCGAAAAGCGACAGAGCTGGTGTGCAGAGATGTCCGCGCACGTTAAAGATCACCAGGCGGTCGAAATTATTCCGCAGCTCCTCATTAGGGCATGAGTTATAGCCGCTTTTTAGCTCCGGTGCATCAACTCCCCAATCTATTTGAAAAATATACGTCCTAAGCCAGCAACCGGAGGAATTTTGAGAGAGTGGTAGATCTTTTTTATAGGCCTTCACTGAGGCATCGGCTGCCTCTCGGCCAATATTATCAGTGTTGCGGGGCAAATCAGTGTGGCACAAAGTAGCAAGTTTTATAATATTATCAGGACATTTGGGGGTATAATTTTCGTGGTATACATTTTAGGCGAAAATGAAGAATTGAAGATGTAACGGGCCTCTTGCATCCGTTACTGCTCCTGCCTGGCAGTACATGACAGTCTCAACACCATGCAGAATAATAGTTTCTCCGAGACGTTAAAACCTGTGTGACCGACGAATAACATTGTTTAGGAAAATTATTTCCCAGTTACCCATTAAGACATCTCGGTAGTGCCCTTTCTGCGTTGTTAGGGGAAAATAAAAACTCGCTCACCCTCTCTCCAATCTCCGTCATGTCCCCGGCGGGCAACGTGGCGATGTCTTTGATCAGGTCGCAAGCATCAAGGACTTGTCGGTAAAGTCCGGGGTCGTATTCCTTACCAAAAAGAATGTTGTCACGCAGAGTGGTGTTGAACACTGCCGCTACTTGTGGCACGTAACCAATAGTACCCTGGAAGTGCCGCAAATTTATCATAATGTGTGGTCCTAAGTATATACATTGCAACCATATATTTCAAGCATAAGGAAGACAAAACAATAAAAAAAGGCCGTGATATGGTCTTTCTTCAACTGATAATAACGGCAAAAGCAGGTTCGAGCGAACAGAAATGACCTTAACTCTGTACCAGCTGTGCTCAGGCTGACACTGCATCAACTGGGAAAAGCGGAACCCTCCACGTGTAAACCTTGGCCCTAACGGCAGTATGGTTATTCATCCTTACAAGCCAACGGCCTAACAAAAAGCCTGAATTGAGGCCAACAGTTTATTACTGATGATTGTATTCAAAGAAGTTACCTATGTCCAAATAAGATGGCAATATCACAAAGAGCTAAAAAGATCAGAAAATATAAGCGGTGGAGGTAGCCAACTTTGTTGCCGCATCTGGGCGGCTCCAGGTTTGAACATAGTCACGTCATAATTGTGCAGCAATCGAAATGCGCCAATATGCAGCCCATCGAAAAATTGTATTTGCAAATTGTTTTTTAGTCTGGCCGAAGTTTTACAGACCCGCGTCTTCCCAATTTTGTGAATGAAAAATCTCTCAAGTCGAGCGTTATGCAGCATTAGGTTAAGCGTAAAAGCGTAAATTTAACCTACGACTACCTGGTTCGCAACATAACAGTATGCGGTCTACACAGCAGGCTGTCACCAACACGATATAACAACGCTGTGATTGCTACCGACACATGAAATATATTGCTGGATAGAAAAGCGTCATGCTGCCTATCAGGTTTCGTTCAATTCTGGACATTTTTTTATTATCATTTTTCCCATAGTACTACATACTAAGACAAAAAATGACGCTTACACAGCGCTGTTTGCTCATTGCGATGCATATGCTGGCACCACTTAGTGATCCTACTTGCTAAAACTGGTATTATCCGAAGCTGAGCTAGAACCCCACAACTTACCATTCCTTTATAGTTTCTGTCTTCGAACTCTTGTACCTTCGGCTTCCAAACGTAGGGTGGACGTCACTACCCCTAGTCCAAAAGGTCAAGCACCTTCCATCTTCAGCGGTGTCCTGTTTGTGTACGTTCTCTTTTCCAGTGTATTGTTCAATTGATTGGTTGCTTTTCGATGGTTACCAATAAATTTTTATCAAGTCTTTGACACCGTAATCATGTCATAACCGTTCGGGTTGAGAGTCAGTTTGTTATGATCACGATCGTTACGATAGAAATTCAGGACAGAAAAGCCGCCTTCGAGTACTCTGGACAACGTTGTCTCCGCCGGTTCGCGGTGGCGTAGCACAAACATTCACATTGTATCTGCTGGTGAATAAACAATGCACGCTGTGGATATGAACCTTCTTGCATGCAGCCATAACGAAGGCCAATTTGTAAAGAAGGGAATGTATGCCATATAGCCGGGAGAACACGCGGCTGCAAGGTCTTGGTGGCGGCGGAAAAAGCGGTGCACAGCCAGGTCGCACGCTTCTTTTAGTCGGGGAAGGCGCTTGGGGCAGCGATTGCGGAGATCCGACGCTTCGTATGGCGTCGATCTTACGGCGACGCCATTGGGTTAGTTTGTGCAATGACAGCGAACAGCCGCAGGGTTTTGTGTCTTCGGGTGACGTTTACATGTAATATGGAGCTTTAGGTTATCAGTAAATATTTACATGTTCAATTACACGGGATAAACCTCACAGTGCAGCCAAAAGTGAGATTATAAAAAGCCTGGCTTTCTGTGCACCTGGACGAATCAGTCAATCAGGCTCTAACTACACATGCTAAGCTCCATCTTACGTGCCCGTACCACGGCAGTTTTCTTGTCTTTAATTTTTCCCAAAGCACTCCAGCTCCAATGACGCCAGTTATGGTGGTTGCATTTAATTGTGTGGTTGTTTTAGGCTTAGCAAGAAAATTAAGTTTACTTAAAAATCTGCTGTTTTCCGTATGTACTGCATGAAGCCACATGAAAGGGCGTTTAAAAACTTTCGTACCATTTTTCTGGTGCATTCAAGAATACATGCACCAGTAGCCGGCGTTGCGCCCCTGGCGGCTACCTGTAGCACAATCCACGCCTAAAACCGGTTCCTAACAACAGTTGAGCGCTTCCTTCTCTCGCACTCTTTTTGGAACGTTGTCGGATAGTTCGGACTTCACTCATAGCAACAAGAAAAGTGCCCTCCGGGTTCATTGAAAGGACTCGCATTTAAAGGTGGCCCGAAGTGGCAACGATTGACCGCGGGTTTCTATAATGGCAGTCGGAGAGCTCGCCGATTCATCTACACCCGGATTTTTGCCTTTCTGGTATGAACGTGTCAGACGTGCAAACCCAGTGCACGTCTGATGCAGCGATACACCCAGTGCACACCCAGTGCAGCGATACCAAAACTGAGAAATTCCTATTGTAAATTGACAAAACGGTAAATGCTACCAGCTGGAAGCGTAAAGAAAGAAAGCATAAATAAATGCAGGTTCAATTGGCCACAGACTGGGTAACACTTATCAGAGAAAATAACCAAGACGTAGCTTGGACGTTACTAACGATGTCGAGCATATTGGAATGTAATATGTACTACATGCTAAAAAATAAAGCTGTGTGCAATTCATTGCTCTCATAGGAATTTTGTTAAATACCTGTGATTTTGTTCTTAGACTACAGCGGGAATGATCCAGTGTAAAATGTATGGATGAGTTTAGCCTCAGCGTATGCTGAACTCACACGTATGCGGACGGTGCCGCCAGTACGATACAGGTCTCCCAAGATGGCGGCCAGTAGTGTAGACTTGCCGCTTCCCACAAACCCAACGATGGCGACGAGAGAGCCTGGAGGCACGCTCAGATTGATTCCTCTGAGAGCCGGAGAGCTGTCTTCAC
Source organism: Haemaphysalis longicornis (assembly GCF_048455015.1). NCBI lineage: Eukaryota > Metazoa > Arthropoda > Arachnida > Ixodida > Ixodidae > Haemaphysalis > Haemaphysalis longicornis. The sequence goes on from NW_027526204.1 coordinate 39,282,285, forward strand.
CACACCTTGTAAAGGTGCAGTCTTGCAGGAACACCTCACCTGAGCAACGATAGAGATCGGTTACAATGGCGGCATTGAACGGTGTTGATTTATAAGATCACTATGTATTTTAGGTAATCCAATGTCTTACTCTATAGCCATAAAACGCAGGATAAGCTGTTTAAACCGAGAGTGCAAGGACCCTCCTTATTAGCTGGTTGCAGTGTAATTGGCTTCCACTTTGACAAGAGCGTGCTCGATGTGGGGAAAAGACCGATTGCCATTTCTAAATATAAAGCCAATAATGGTGCAAAGCTATGGGCGATCCAAACTATCATTAAAAACTGCTGTCAAAAATTTTAATCTTGTAGTTATCGTCTTCAAATCACCGCGTTTGTTTATATATACGTTCGAAACTCCCGTGAGTCTACACGATTTCTGGGAAAGGTCCTCATTTCGCCCTCTTTTATTTGCCCGCCAGGAGTACTCAGGAGTGAACGCGACACGCGAACCTTACTGAGATGTGACTTTAGAAGAAAAAAACACAAAATAGTCGATTCCAGTGATTACTTTGCAAAGAATATTGAAGGCTACAGGGCTTATAACCTAACAGACACAAAAAATTTGTCGCGTGCTTTCTCACTTCTCTACAAATGTTGCCGAAACACAGTTATTGATAACTGTTCGGCTACAGCATAAGCTACGACCAAATATGCGACGAGACACACCTACCTTTTTCAGCGCAAGAATTGCCCGTTGGCCATTTCTCTTCGACAGCTTCTTCAGCTGTGCATAGAGTAATTACTCTGTTGGCTGCGATTCCCGTCTAATAGAAAAGGAGCAGACCGGAGAAGTAAAAACACGTTCAATTAGACATTGAGTATTAAGAGGCTCTGTACGCTTCGACAGCCAGTCGTTGGTTTTTCTAGGCCCACTGCTACGAGTGGGCCCCGCGTTACTCCGAAATGGCCAACCGCGTTGCAGGCACTCACGAGGATTTTACGAATAGCGACGCCGTGAGAATCAACAAAAACAAGCCTGCCTAAGCCGTGCTGGCGTTGCGGCCCGTTACAGCTTAACTTTGAGAAGTGTGAGGGGAAGTGGTGAGGAGGCAAGAAGCCGACAAGCAGGTGCGGCGCGTACGGTTCACGGTGCAGATGTTCGGGTGGGGATGAGCGATTCGTGAATTGGCTGCTTCATGTCATGACGTAGGTTCTGACGTGCCGGTGTTCTCCTAGTTGAGTAATACGGCGACAAGCTCCGCTTCTTCCTCAGTCTTCACAACTGAATTACTAAGGTTGCCGAATTTTTAAATGCAGAGTATCTCATTCACTCGCATTGTCCCTCCGGCGTCGTCGTCGTTGTCGTCGTCGCCGCCGTCGGCGTCGGCGTTGTCCACCCCTCCCCCATTCTCCTCGCCGCGCCAGCTGCGCTCTCCGCCGCTCACCCCCTATCCTCTACGATAGCGAACACTCTCTCCGAGGGGCATTTGATTGGGTCGATTGGATTGGATTCGATTGGATTGGCTTGGCCTGGCTTGGATTGGATTGGCTTGGCTTGGATTGGATTCGATTTGGATTGGATTGGATTAAAGTGGATTGTGTTGGATTATGTTGCGTCATAGCAGCGGCACGTTGCGTCATAGCCGCGGCAGACGAGCTGGGGCCGGCGCATGGGCAGAACTCTCTCTTCCGCGGTTTCCTCTCCTTCGGGCGCTCTGCGCATATAACGGGTGTGCCGTTCTCCGGCGAAGCAACATCCACGCTTGGCTCAAACACCTAGAGTCCACGCCGCTTTACAAGTACGCCAACGTCGTCATCGACTGGGACCGGATTACGCAGTCCCCTCAACGTTATGCGCGCTATAAAACGCGGTCTCTTCGCCGCTCCGCCTATGCGTCGTATCTACACCGGGGTTCCCGCGAGGGGAGGTGGGAGTTTTTTTCATTGTCCCTTTACAGCGGTGACCGTTTTCTTGAGCGGGCAATTACAACAACGACGCTTTTGTACAGAATGGGACACTTAAACGGGCCATAGAAACAATACAAGTTTGTTTTTATTCGAAAGATTTCGTGTTTTATAGTGCCCGTAGCGCTTGTCCGGCAGCAAACGATGCAGTATTCACTTAGAATTAAATCAATCTAGGTTAAAATTTTGATTGTCCCGCGTAATCGTGTGTTTTCGTGACGTCTTCCATTAAGCCATAAGGGCGGGTATAAAAACGAACTTCAAGTTTGTCATTAGGGTCTGCAGCCTCGGCTACCGTCAGTCCCCCCAGATTGCGATACCATAGTCAGACGCGGGCCGTTGTCCGCCATTGCTTTGTGTCTGACCGTATTTGGTCCTGGCTTGTTTTTGTTACGGTAGAAAGTAATCGTTTCGTGAAACATGCGTCTCGACAAACACGGTCACGTAAGACAACATCGCTTATGCCATTCGGCCAGTGTCGTGTAAGACAACTTCCAAGCGGTGGGCTGCTGCGCAGCTAAAAAAAGCAAAGTGCTCCCAGTACCAACAGCATCGCGTATCGGTACTTGTATGTTTGCGTGTATTTTCATACCTTTGATTGCTTACCCCACCATTCTCACTGTCCTAAAAGGAATATTACTTGCATTTAGGCGCAAATTGCTCCTTTCGCAAGCTTATGAGCCCTGCCTAATTTACGTTTGCTTTTACAGGCCTCAGCAATTCGCACAGCTGGACATAAGACATCATAGGTTCTGTTTCGGGAAATGAGCTAGTGGGTCGCACGGCCAATCTCTTCTTTTCAAATTTATATGGCTCATTTGAGGGAAGTGTGCGTTCAAAAGAGTTTTGGTAAGATTCTATCGAGGCAATGTATCTAATGAGTCAAACTTGTGTTTTGCCTGCATGGCTCGATTAAGGTTTTTGCCTTCCCAGGCGCCTTAGTGTGGCCTGAACAAGTGAATAACTCGGTACGTTGTTTAGATGTTTCAGAATTGTCAGCTGTCTAAGATGTTAGTTTAGTACTGATTCAACTTCCTAACAAAACAGTTACTGCCATGGGCTCGCTTAACCAAAATGACCATGTTCAACATCGTCTACACAGGTGTTTGTGGCCCGGGGTGTCTTGTGCTTTTTATGTTGTTTTTTCCCGCTGTTTGGCCCTTAGGTTCGCAGAGTCGGCATCTGCAGGCAATTCTTTGCACGCCTGCGGTATCAGCGATAATAAAGTTTGCCATTTTATGGTCATATGTTTCATTAACTGGAGTGGCTTCGACATGTAGCTGTAGCTGAATACAGGTGTTGGGGTTAGCTCTCATTCACACAGCCGTCGCCTTCTCCGTCAGAGCACTGCCACGCCAAGAAACCGCGACGGAGACGTAAACGTATTATCGTTCGTACTAGAGCTCTCCGTCAGTGTGCAGGTCGTCTGCCTAGTGATCAGTTTAGCCTTGAAATGAGCGTGCTTAATCTGAAAAGTAAACAAAAAGGCTTATATTTTTACGTGTGCTCACTTTTCGCTAAATTTAACCGTAAAAATTTGTTTTCTGATTGGCTGGTTTGGCACGGGGCGTGGCCCCGTCGTATTGATGGAACGAAAACGAAGAGCTCGGCTTCCCGTCACCATCGCACCGTTTTCGGCAAGACATTCCCCGAGAAACCGTCGCCCATGACGGAAAACAGTGACGTGACGGGGACGTGACGGTGTCAAAAATGGCTGCGTGAATGAGGGCTCACATTGTCGCCGTCGCGTACGCAGGGGGAGTGCACGTGCCCAGCTCGGAAACGCAGCGACACCAACGACGCGCATGGGGAACTCCCCTTACCCCGATAAAGCTTAGCATTGTCCGTCATGCCGAACCCAGCGGTCGTCCACCCGTTCCGCGTAAGGCGCTAAGCTTTGAGGTGGTTTCACCCCTAACCGGTCACTCACTGCTGGCGGCAGCGCCCAAGCGCGGAGTGGCGACCACTAATAACGTTCTGGCGAATCTGAGTTCGCCAGAACGTTATTAGTGGTCGCCAGAACCTGAGTTCGCCAGAACCTGAGCTGCACTAAAAATGTTCAAATTTCGACCTTCTGAATGCTTGAGCCAGCGACGAAAAAACCAGTAAAGTCGAGAGAGGAGCCGCTGCGGGAAAGCCTAATGGTCAGTGCGCCGCACCGGTTATGCGGAGATGTGGGTTCGACTCCCGCTTCCGGAAAAAACGGCGGATTTTTTCTCGACTTATATTTTCGTTTCTTTATCACTGTATCAAAGAAACATGACAAACACAAGTCATTCGGCCCTATTAAATATTTCGGAAAAAAAAAACCCGAATAGCACTGGCAATGGCGACTGCAATCTTGATATATATATATATATATTTGTGTGTGTGTGTGTGTGTGTAGCGAATCAGAATGGGAAATTAGGGGCTCGTTGTGATAGGTAATAAAAACAGATAAAGAATTTGCAAAGACAAAAAGAAAGTGGTAAAAAATGCCCGCTGGTTAGTATCCGAACCCACGACCTCCAGAATACGCGTCTAGTGCGATGAACACTACGCTACCGGCGGGGCTATTTTCTCCAGCACTTCCTGGAGTATTTATGTTAATCTATTTTTTGTTTCCTGCGCTTGTGGGTGGTAGCCAGCGCCACTCGGACTACTCGGGGTGAAGGGGACCAGGGGACCTGCTTTTTAACCCCCGGTCCGTAACTCGAGTGTCTACGACATGTCGAGAGCAGTTGACCAGCTTTCCTCTCCCCCCCCCCCCCTTTGCTTTCCTCCGAGGTTTTCTTGACTGAAAGTATAAGTAAGAGTCCGATACACAGCAAGAACAATAACAAAGATCACGTAGCGGCAATGGGACTTGCCTTCATCAGGGTAAAGTTACATGATTTTACTGGACTCTGATGAAGGCAAGTCCCATTGCCGCTACGTGAATTTAACCTTCTTTGTTATTGTTCTTTCTGTGTATCCCACTCTTTACTTATACTATTTCTGCTCGCTTTGTGAATTTTCTCTTTCTCTAGATTTATTTATATATATTGTAAAGGAGATAATCGGCGTTCTGGAAGAAGGCTGGACTTCTTTATTCATGAACTAGGCGTCGACGCAGACGGGGTGAGCCGAAACGACCAGCTTTTTGCGATGCTGACACTGAACGAGCGCGTCCTCTTCCTCAAGCGGCATCCGGCGCAGCATGTCCACGTAGTGGGTTTTGCCCGTTGTTGCTGATGCTCATCACAGTTCTCATGGGCGCAACATGCTTAGTACAATACCCCCGGCGGAAAGGGGAGCCATCCTGGCGACCTACGGGGAACACAAGATGAGCGGGTCAAAGTATGGCTTCAGCCTCTGGACGTGAACCGTCTCGCGACCACTACGTCGGCGGTCCGAGGTGGACGTTACAGGTTCAACAACATAGTTCACAGGTGACGTTTGTTCCAGTACTCGGTAAAGCACTTGGTACTAAAAACGAAATTTCGACGAAAGACCGGGAGCCGGGCGCGGTACTGAAAGCATGACCAGTGGTCCTTTAGAAAATGTTGGAGCTGTAATGAAGTCATCGTGACGCTCCTTTTGGCGTTGCTGCTCTTCCGATGTAAATCGTCGGGCTAGCTGACGACATTCCTCGGCATGTCGAGCGATGTCAGGCAGTGGTGCATACTCGGAGGCGTCAGGTCGGTACGGAAGGACTGTATCCAGCATGCAGGAGGGCTCACGACCATAGAGTAAAAAGAACGGCGAGAATCCTGTGGTCGCCGGCGTGGCCGTATTATAAGCATACGTCACACAAGGAAGAACGGGGTTCCAGTTAGAGTGGTCCGAGGAGACGTTCATGGCGATCATATCGCCAAGTGTGCGGTTAAACCTCTCGGTCAGGCCATTAGTCTGGGGGTGGTGGGACGTGCTCTTTCGGTGGACGACGTGGCACTCGGCTAGAAGGGCCTCCACGACCCCGGATAGAAAGACGCGGCCTGTGTCGCTCAGTAGTTCGCTAGGAGCACCGTGCCGAAGAACAAAACGGCGTACAAGGAAAGTCGCAACGTCCCGAGCCGAGGCGTCCGGTAGCACAGCTGTTTCGGCATACCGCGTTAAGTGATCAACGGCGACGATGATCCAGCGGTTGCCGGTGGCTGTGCGTGGGAGTGTGCCGTAGAAATCGATGCCTACCCGGTCGAACGGCCGCGATGGGCAGGGCAGCGGCTGAAGTGGGCCACTGACGTGCTGCGTTAGAGATTTCCGACGTAGGCAGTCTGGGCAAGATCGAACAAACTTGGCGACAAAGGTATACATCCCGCGTTAGTAGTAGCGAAGTCGGAGGCGTTCGTAGGTTTTAAGGATTCCAGCGTGAGCACTTTGTGCATCGGTGTGAAACGTAGTACAAATGTCCTTGCGCAAGTGGCGAGGAATCACGAGTAGCCATTTTCGACCTTCGGGGAAGTATTTCTGGCGATATGGGAGCTGGTCCCGAATAGTGCAGTGGGCATCTTGATGACGCAGTGGTCGAGGCACAGGAGCTGCCCGTGAGTGCGACAAATATTCGAGGATCGAAGAAACCCAAGGGTCTTTGCGCTGCTCAGCAACCATGTCCGTCATGGCGAGAGAGGTCAGGCTGTGGTCTGCTGCGAACAAGCTATGTATATCCGGCGCAAGGGCGGATCGAGAAAGAGCGTCGGCGTCGGTATACTTCCGTCCGGATCGGTACACAACACGGATATCGTACTCTTGAAGGCGGAGTGCCCAGCGGCCAAGACGGCCGGCGGGATCCTTCAGCGACGATAACCAACACATAGCATGGTGATCCGTTACGACGTCGAAAGGGTGTCCGTACAGGTAAGGACAGAATTTGCTGAATGCCCATACAATAGCCAAACATTCTTTCTCTGTTACGGAGTAGTTGACGACGGCCTTCCTCAGTGTACGGCTCGCGTAACTCACCACGTATTCGTCAAATCCGTCCTTTTGTTGACAGAGTACGGCACCTAAGCCAACACCAATGACATCAGTGTGGATCTCAGTGGGCGCATTCGGGTCAAAGTGCCGCAGTATCGGTGGTGACGTAAGGACCCGAGGTAACTTTAAGAAAGCGCTCTCACACTCGGGGGATTATTCGGCAATGTCTCTACTTCCGCCGAGAAGCTGTGTGAGAGGGGCAATGACGGAGGCAAAGTTTCGTACAAAGCAGCGGAAGTACGAACAGAGGCCGATGAAGCTTCGTAGGTCCTTTAGCGTGGTTGGCTTCGGAAACTCCGACACGGCACGAAGTTTTCCCAGGTACGGTTGGACACCATCTTTCGAAACAGCGTGTCCTAAAATGGTGAGTTTTCGAGCAGCGAAGCGGCACTTCTTAAGGTTTACCTGAAGACCAGCCGAGGCAAGGCATGTTTCAGGCGTGTTTCAGGCGTGTGAGATGCGTTGCAAAATCATGCGAAAACACGACTATGTCGTCTAAATAGCAGAGACACGTCTTCCATTTCAAGCCCCGCAGTACATTGTCCATCATTCGTTCGAATGTGGCCGGTGCATTACAGAGTTCGAACGGCATGACGTTGAACTTGTAAAGGCCATCGGGCGTCGTGAAAGCCGTCTTTGAACGATCAGCGTCGGCCATGGGCACTTGCCAGTAGCCAGATTTTAACTCTAATGACGAGGAAAACTCGGCTGCCTACAGGCAGGCGAGCGCGTCGTCTATAAGAGGCAGCGGGTAAACGTCCTTGCGCGTGATTTTGTTCAGGCGGCGATAATCCATACGGAATCGATTACAGCTGTTCTTTTTTTAACGATAACCACAGGAGAAGCCGAAGGACTCACGGATGGTCGAATGACGTTACGTTTCAGACTGTCCGCGACATGTTCATCAATGACACGCCGTTCGGTGGAGGACACGCGATAGGGTCGCTGTCGCAACGGCGCGTGCGTGCCGGTGTCGATCTCATGACACACAGTCGACGTGCGGCCCAAAGCGGTGTCGTAGCAGTCGAAGGATGAAGTGAAGCGGTGTAGAAGAGTAAGTAGCTCGTCACGTTCGGCCGAAGGAAGGTCGTCGTCAATGGCGCTTATCAAAAGGGTGTCATCGGGTGGAGAATGAAGACCAAGTGCGGTGATGTCAACGGGCGTCGATTCCTCGAATACACTGACAACTAGACCGGGGTGCACTTCTTCTACAACGCCAAGGCATTCGCCGCGGAAAAGTGTGGTAGGGAACGACGTCGGGTTTGAAATAAGCATTGTGCCGGCACCATTTGCAATATCGGGGACGGCGAACGGCAGCGACAAACCTTTGCGAGCACAAATAAGGCCGGATGGCGCGAAGACGACTGTGGCGTCAGAAATACTGTTGCACGACAACGGCACAAGCACAGATGAGCCAGGAGGAATGTCCGTGTCGTCTTTGACACGCAACTTGGCGGTTGTCTCGTCCTGCGGGTTTTCTACCTCCGTAAACAGCTCAACTTCAGCGCGATCACAGTCAATGATAGCCTGGTGGCGCGACAAAAAGTCGCATCCGAGAATCATGTTGTGAGAGCACGCTGACAAAACGATGAGCTCGACTATATATACAACCCCTTGAATTGTGACCCGAGCAGTGCATGCGGACCGCGGCTCCAACGGTTGCGCACTAGCGGTTCGGAGAGTAACACCACCTACAGGTGTCGTCACTTTTCGTAGCATTCGGCAAAGTATCGCGTCAATAACAGACACCGCAGCTCCAGTGTCAATAAGCGCCAGGGTAGCAACACCATCAACACACACTTCGATTACATTGCACGGCGAACAATGTGGACTCAGGCATTTCGACGTTGACGCAGTTTGTGCCTCTGAAACTGCGGCGTCTAGTTTTCCGGGTCATCATTGGTAGGACGACGGCGCATCGGAGAGAGTGAGCGGCGTCGTGGGGAAAGCGAACGACGGCTGACGAAGTCGTGGTTATCAGACGGAGCAGTCGTCGGCAGCCGGGTCGGAGCGTGCTCCATGAGCGGCGTTGGCGTATAGGATAAGGCAATCCGAACGGGTTCGGATCCCACCCGGCGGGCATTTTTTCTCCACTTTCTTTCTTTCTTTCCAAATTCTTTATCTGTTTCAATGACCTACCACATCCTCCCCTTCGCTTTCCGAGGTTTTCTTGACTGCCAACCCTTATTTCTGTCTTATTTCAACGAGCCCCTAATTTCCGATTCTGATTCACTACATGCATAGCGAGGACCTCTGTTCTGGCAGTCTTGGTGCCATAGGGAGCTTTAGAGGGTTCAAGGCTGGTCGATCACTCTCGACATGTCGTAGACACTTGAGTCATGGCCCGGGGTTTAAAAAGAAGGTCCCCTTCACCCCAAGTAGTCCGAGTGGCGCTAGCTACCACCCCCAAGCACAGAAAACAAAAATACCCTAACATAAATACACCAGAAAGTTGAGGGGAAAATAGCCCCGAAACGGACGCAACGGTCTAACGGCCCGCAAATCGAGTGCATTGTCTCAGCGTGTGAACGATTTTCATCAACCACTTAACTAATTAGTGTGTAGGAATCGGACGCTGGACATCAATACTTCTGCTCACATGCTCCAGATGCTCATCGCGTATAATCAAGCTTCCACGGGGTGCATACCCATATATGCACGGATATGTAGTGGCCATTGCCTGGTTAAATAAATTGCACGCTCAGTTCGGAGCGAACAGTTGAAAGGCATCAGGCAAAGTCTAGTTGTAGTTGGCTAAATGCGCAAATGAACCTAATAAATCTTACCCGGGCTCGTTGCAAAAAATCTGCGTCCGATCCTTCCATGATTTTATTATTGATGCAATAAACAAGAGCGACATCTGTTTGTCGAGATGGGGGTAAAAATTACCATTGCTTGATGGCGGCTAATACTTTATAGCGTGCAAGTAAGCAAACTTTATAGAGTCGTTTGGCATTAACTGCTAGAACTTGATCCAAGGAACGCTTTGTCTGGGTATGGGCCCATTCGTGTTGCTGACACCAGATCACGCAAATTGATCAATGCGTTCCTGCAGAAATCTGGCCGGCGATGGTTTGCGTTGTAAGTGAGCCTATAGTGGCATTTATTGACCTTAGCTTAATCAAGCTAGGGCATCCCTTTAGCGTTTCTGTTCTAGGACTAAGCCGATTTGGAGAACGAGTTTTCGCTCTTCATCCGGCTCTCCGTTCTCCTAGGTAAAACAAAGTTGCGTGAAAAAGAACGAGATATGTTTACGAAGCACTAATACAGCTGCGGTAAGTCGATATGATCACTGCTTCCGAAACGAATGGTTCTGGTGTCCGTTCCCAACGCATACAAGTTAGCTGAAGTTCCCGAACTTCCAGTGAACTATTCTTCTATCAACACAAGCCGCCACAGACATTTGACAATTGGTATAGCGTGTGGTTCAAGAATTTTCAGCTCAGGATTGCCCTCCGAACGCCAGTACTCACCGCATTCAAGGTCCTCATTAACATATTGAGGCTACCGGTGAATGTTTCAGTTTCGGATAGCAGGTAAACGCTTGAAAAGGATTCAGCAGCCGAGAGGATTCGTGTTGGATCCACAAGCACCAGTGTTCCGTACATCATGATGATCAACTGCAACACCACACAAATCATTTTAATGTCATCTTTGCTAAGCTCTAGATCGCAAAGAAGTCTTCCCTCGTGCTATGGGTCATGCGTTAAAAGAGATACGATGCCAAGAATACGCGAGTAGTGAAACCTTTGCAGCACCCCCTTTTCAAAAATACCTTTTCAGAAATACATTTTAAGAGTGTTCATTCAGCTGTTCGGCGCCAACCCAGATTCGCACTTTTTTGCATCATAAATGGCATCACATACCGCCGCAAAAAAGGCTGCGCCAGATAGCAGCTATCTAGCAGTATAAAAACAACCAGGGCACCGAAGCACGCTTTATTCCGCCGCACGAAAGGAAATATTGCTCCGATGATGGCCTGCTTCGGTCGTGCGATGACACGAGCGTTCCCTGATACGACCAAAGACCGTGACCAAGATTGTCAGATATCAGAACGGAATGAATACCGGCATCACGTGGCCAGATGTTTCTTTTCTGCGTTTTTGCATGCTGTTTTTTTTCTGAAGAACATGAAGTCGACGACTTGAAGAGAGGGCGAGGAGGGTGCTTTTCGAGGAGCGAATGAAAAGCTAGATTCATTTCCCACAACCCCCAGATAAAGCTATTGCGTATAAGGCGGCGAAACAAAATGTATTTACAGGTTTCCTAAACGTTTAGTATCAATCTACGCGCACAGGTAAGAACAAAGAAATACAACAGCGCGTATACACAATTCACTTTCGTGCCAGCATATACGGCGGCGGTTACATGGCTTCGACCGACAGAAGAGCATTGCAGCGAGCTACTGCAGCGGCAAGGGGCGCGTGTGAACCTACTGGGCTGCAGGCTTCCCTCAGCATTCGTTGTGAATCATGGCGTTAGCGGGATAGAAGCTTCGTTCGCTGCGCTTCTGTGGAAGCCACGAAACGTGACTTCGTCAAAAGGCGTTGCGCTGCTGAGCACGAGGTCGCGGGTTCGATTCCCGGCCGCGGCGGCCGCTTTTCTGATGGAGGCGAAAAGCAAAAACGCCCGTGTGTTCGAGATTTCGGCGCACGATAAAGATCCCCAGGTGGTCAAAATTAATCCGGAGCCCTCCACTACGGCGCGCCTCATCGCCTGCGTTGCGTCGGCGCGTTAAACCCCACAATCAATCAAATCAGTGACTTCGTCAAGGAGAATTTCCACCCACTTGTGCGTGTTAAATTCCTGCCGCGACGATTGCGGGTGTTACGCATGAAGAAAATCGCACCGCACCAATGTCAGAGCAGAAACTGAAAACACATGTCTTGCGGGCGAGCAAATCGCGCGGTGCGGCGCTGTGCTGGCGATAACTACAACTTTATCAGCCCTTCTTTGTGAAGAAGGGTGTCTAAAGTTTTTACACGCCCCGCTTTTAACATGCAAACATATTTGCACTCTGCGCAAATATCTTCCTAAATATTTTCCGCATTCGAGATGACATCATTTATAACATTTATGGAATAGTTAAACAGCTTCGTTGGAATATTTTACCGCTGTATTACTTTTTGAAAAGTTCCGTAACATGCGACATGTGATTTGAACTAAAAGTACACGATTACACGTAGTATGTACGAGACACCATTTCGTCATAAAAAATCACCAAACAAGAACTATCACTTTCCGAATCACACTATAATGCAAATGGTTAAGCCCAATCTAAGCTACTAACATAGTGGTACGAGCGTTAGTAATTGTGGCCATTGCTGCAACGACTTGTGAGTTCTTGGACAATTCAATGTGGCTAGCTGCCCGGTGTTTTTATCATGACAAGCGAAACAGGAAACGGGTTGTTGCGGATAGGATCCAGGCCATGGCTTTGCCGAGAACGCTCTTTTATACACCTGTTCTCGCTCGGCGTAACGACAGGGATTTCTCTCTTAGCTCGTTCTTTTTTGTTCTTTTCCGTAAAATGTGTTTGGTGTACCGAGATGTCCTGTATAGACAGTTTTAAACCCTATGCAGTACACTTATTTGAGGAGTTTTGTTGTATTGCTTATTTTTGTAAAGAAATATCACAAATTATTGCGACCACAAATGTTACGGAACGACGAAAGCACATGTAACAACTGCAATGCGTCGGCCGCAGCTCAGGTAAATGTTACCGTAACGCTGAAGTCAAATGCTATACATTGAGCTAAATGTTTTTTTTTTCAATTTTCTCAATTTTTATTATTACGTCCACAATTCGTAAATTGAGTACAGTACGTACGTACGTGCGCACGCATGTGCGTGTGCGTGTGCGTGCGCGCGTGCATGCGTGCGTGTGTGCGTGTGCGCCTGTGTGTGTGCGTGTGCGCGTGTGCGTGTGCGCCAGCGCGCTTTTATATTGCTCTGTCCGAATAACTCATTCACTATTATTTTCGTTATTTCATTCGTTCATAGCGCTATCTGTCTTCTGCTCTTTCTATTATCATTTTACGGTGGTCAAACGGTTATCCGTTTTGGCCAAAACATGCCCTCCATAAGTTAACTTTTAGTGTTATATCCCTCCTCCCCCCCCCCCCCTCCATGCCCCCAGTAACACAGTAACGCAAGAAGCTCATTCGCAATGTCGGAGCGCTTTTTTTATCATTATTGTTTCGATGGCCACATGGACCGACCGAAGATTGTTTTGACGTAAATACTCCGTGGGTTATATTCCTATACAAAATGAGAAGCCAGCATTATAGCATTACAAGAAAGGCATAGCGAATTTTTTAGTAAAAGCTTAGTAAAAAGTCGCCCGGAGCTGCACACGTGACACGCACGCCCGGCTTTTATCTTTCGGCCCGAAAAAAAGTCAAGCGGCATCGTCATCTGCTGGAACCTTCTCGCCCGCCCAATTGTGACTTCTCATAACGATCGCCGATGCGGCCGTGACCTGCCGCCGTTTGCGTGCGGCGGCCATGATGCATGCGCTAATAATGTAAAAGAAAATAAAAGTAAAACAGACTGGGAATTTTGTAATCTAGAAATCCGGCTATCAGGTGCTTCTCGACTGTTCAGGGGCCCCTTGCCTGTGTTTGGGGCGAAGATAAAGCGCGACGTGCGTGTGACATGTACAGCTCCGAGTGACATCAGCTTCAGGGCGCATCTTTGCGGCGCTCAGCTTCCGCCCGGAGCACTTTACCCGCATCTGGTGAGCTGAGGTTTTGAGCGCTGCACCTCTGCACGCATTTATAATTTCGGAAATGTAATAATCGATACAAGATGGACTCATGTTTCTCTACAAGTTAATCATTACAATCAAGCACCCAACATAGGATAATAAAACGGTGATTAACCAAATCGAGTTACATATTCCCCTAAATAGCACTTGGCACCAGCCACGGCCACTGATCACTTTGCGCAAGCAAGACAATTTTATTTCCAAAACCCATTTTTAAATTAATTAGTCTCTATTAAACATCCCGCCTACGCACACATTTCTTTAACCCATTTTTGATTACCTACACTTGCTTATGTGTTGTCTCGGTATGCCTGATATTCCTCGTTTACAAAGGGCCTCACCCGTAAAGGCACAGCACAGTTGGTGAGCGTTTCAAATAAATAAATAAATAAAATAGTGCGTGGTTGGACGCATTGGCGGCGTTCAACGTAGCCGTCCTCATAGATAAACCAAATATAACAAAAAACGGAAAAATTCAGCTAATAAAAAAGCTTTTGCACATATGTATGATCATTCACCAATATTTCTGGTCACTTTTTGTGTTGTGAAACAGCAGCTTCAATGTTGAAAGGTACAGAGAAAATAAAGAAGAATAAATATTCATTCGTGGACTATTCGAAATCGCCACGTCCAAAAAACTTTCAAAACAATTGGTAAAAATTACCCTCCAGCAATGTCCCCAGTAATTACCAGAAAATAACGCCGAAAACAGGTATGAAAAGTTTGGCTGATCAATACATAAGTTTGAAAAAAACCACCGCATCAGGCGGAACACGAAGAAAACTTGACAAACACTTGCGCAAGTGTTTTTATACTTCTCTTTCCATCCCGCCTGATGCACTCTCGCTTTCTTTCGAACCATGGAAAGACCCATGCAGTATATTTCAATGCCTGCCACGAACGCAAGATTTTCTGTCACTTCCTGAAACTACCTTTCCACGGTGATCTACTTATGTACCTGCTTTGTAGATGTTTGCCCTTCATGTGAGCATTAGAAAATATTGTTAATTTTGACATGAAGCCCTAGACGTTCTGGCAAGAAGTCAACAAAACTGTTTTAATATTCAAATATTTTGGCTGTCCCCACACCATTCTTTAATTCAGATTAATACACTAATTACACGGCGGAAGTAACCGCAGTTACGTTTAACCGTGGTTACTAAATCGTAACCGCGGTTATCGCGAACTGCGGGTTTGGCTGTTACACGAGAAATTGCAAGTGTGTCGACAGCGGTCACTTGGTTATGAGTGTAACAAAAATTCGTTAATAAACTTTTAACCTTGCTATAAAAAACGAGCGAAGCAGTGTAGACAAAAGGAAATATCAGACAGCTGCTTCAGACCCAAATGCGACTACGTCGCGCGCAGCGAGAGAGAGGCTTCCCCAACAGCTCGCAACCGCCTTGGTTTTCTCGGGTTGGCTCGGTGTTGCGACCTCTAGGCTTAGCATCACAGTGGATATTTGACCGGCGCTATCTTTACAACTGTGCGTTACAACACACAGCAAATTTTTTTCACCACACCAACGTCCAGTTTCTCGCATGTAGAAGTTCTTTTCCGTGGTCAGAGTGATTTCAAAGAGCAGCGACAAGCTGCTGCTGCCGTGGTCTGGGCTGGTTCAAGCCACTCCCAATGTCTTGCTGGCAGGCCCGTAGCCGTGTTTGCAGGCCCGGCCGACGTGCGCGCGGATCGTTTCCGAGTGCTGAAAACGCTTCACGATTGCCTGGTTCATCTATTTTCTTGACGAACCGCACGCGGACTTTACAAATTTCCCACGGCTTTTACCCTAGTTGACCGTGTGTATCGGGAAACGAGCCGCTGCTCACGGGCAGTCACGCTGACTGCGCAAGCAACGCAAAGAACGCAAGCGCCTCTTCGGGGCAGCTTTGGGGCGGCGATTATTTAGGGGCCTTCGTCTCCTCCGAACGCTAGGTGATTGATTTTTTCGCCTCCGCTCATACGTGCCGCCACTTGCGTACGAAGTGACTTTGGTGATTTTGAACACGGCGGCTGGGGAAACTGCGGTTAGCGTGACCGAACTTAGGTGGCCAAGCTCAGTTTGCGCTAATCATGGTTAGCGGGGTAAACGCAGTTTCGTCTGTCGGGTAACCCAGCGAACTTCGGTTTTGTCTAACCGCGGTTTGCTTAACTGTGGTTAACTTTGTCCGTGTAACTAGAGTATTACTGTAACAGGTAACACAAACTGGGCAGTCTGACGCATTGTCCAAGATTACATGACCCGGCGTTACCAATATATTCGAAGCATTCACGTGGCTGCGACAGACACGCAGCGCGGCTAGCTGAGACAGCGGCGAGATAACGAATCTGCGCCTGCCTACGCTGTGACTAGACGGCGACTTCCGAACGCGGTGTACCATGTACGGGCATGACATCAACGCGACCTGCACTGCCCTCGGTGCGCTTTAAAAAAATTCAAATTTTGGGACTGCAGCCACACCTGAGATATAAGCGCGCGATAGCGGTGGGCTCCGGATGAATTACAACCATCCGAAGATCTTTACCGTTCTGCGAAATCTCGAAACGGGGACGTTGTTCCTTCTAGTCTCCATCTAAACAGCGGCCACCGCGACCATGATGGCGCCCGCATCTTCGCCGCGCTTTTGGCGCAGCCTCGCAGTAACGGGTATCTGGATATATTCGTTTAGGCTGGCCGGCTGTGCACGGGTACTGGTTGCTAAGCGGACATTCCCGAGTGCTTGCTTTTCACTTTTTAAATTGCTAAATTTTGCGTCGCCGTTGTGTGATGACTGTAGCCTGGGTCCGCTGTCCGCAACCCTGAAGTCACGGCGGTCTCACACTGATCGAGCGATGTCGCTTTTCCTCTACACGTGGGTTGTGCGCCTTAGCCACACTGTATTCGTAGCTTCCCGGCGTGGGACGAGCGTGCTGCGTATCTTTTTATGAAGTACTAGCACTAGTACCCGGTGGTGCCCCGGGTGGGTCATTATATAAATGACACTACTGGTATTGACATGTTCATTTATTTGCTAGTTGTCATATTTGGCTTCTTTCGTACTAGCTTGTTGCGCTCCCTCCTCAAATCTAGCCTAATTCGAGATCTTACCATACGGTGGTCACTACACCTTACCCTTCCGAGCACTTCCACATCCTGCACGACGCCAGGGTTATCACATAATATGAAGTCTATTTCAGTTTTGTGCTCTCCATTCGGGCTCCTCCAGGTCCACTTCCGACTCTCCCGTTTACAGAAGAAGGTAAAGTAGAAGAATTCAGGATCGCGCTGCAGAACCGATATTCCGCACTTAACGAGGAAGCCGAGCTTACGACACAGGAAGCCAGTGACAACCTTACACGCATTATCACGGAGTGTGCAGTAGAAGTCGGGGGCACTATGGCTAGACAGGATACTGGTAAACTTTCACAGGAGACGAAACATCTAATCAGGAAACGGCAAACCATGACAATCTCTACCGCAGCTGACAGAATAGAACTAGCGGAACTCTCGAAGTTAATCAATAAGCGCAAGACAGCTGACATACGGGAGTATAAGATGGAGAGGATCGAATACGCTGTAAAGAACGGAGGCAGCCTGAAAGCAGTGAAGAGACGTCTTGGCGTGGGAAAAAATCAGATGTATGCACTTAAGGATAAGCAAGGCAATGTCATCACAAATAGGGATAAAATAGTCACAGTGGCCGAGGAGTTCTATAGGGATCTGTACAGTAGCCGGGACATCCAGGATAATGCCGAACGAGACAGTAGGTCAGATGAGATAGACATCCCACCAGTAACGACCGAAGAATTAAGGAAGGCTTTGAAAGAAATGAAAGGGGGCAAAGCACCTGGTGAGGATCAGATAACAGCAGACCTCTTGAAGGATGGCGGAGAAATTGTACTTGAAAAACTGGCAAACCTGTTTACGCAATGTCTAATGACCGCAATGGTACCGGAATCTTGGAAGAACGCGAACATCATCCTAATCCATAAGGAAGGCGACATGAAGGTCTTGAAAAATAAAAGGCCGATCAGCTTACTGTCAGTCGTCTAAGTCGTCTACAAGGTATTTACCAAGGTAATCGCTAACCGAATTTCTGCAACTTTAGATTTCAGTCAACCTAAAGAACAAGCAGGGTTCCTTAAAGGTTGTTGAAAAATGGACCATATTCACACGATCAATCAGGTGATAGAGTAGTGCGCTGAGTTTACTGAACCCCTATATATAGCCTTCATAAATTATTAGAAAGCATTTGACTCGGTCGAAACCCTAGCAGTCATTCAGGCATTACGGAACCAGGGGGTAGATGAGCATTATATAAGAATACTAGAGGATATCTACAATGGGTCCACAGCTACCATTATCCTCCATAGGGAGAGCAGTAAAATAGCTATAAGGAAGGGTGTCAGACAAGCAGACACAATCTCTCCAATGTTATTCACAGCATGTTTACAAGAAGTATTCAGAACATTGGATGGGGAACAGGTGGGAGTAAGGGTTAATGGTGAATACCGCAGTAACCTCAGATTTGCTGATGACGTTGCTTTGCTAAGTAACTCGGGGGACGAATTGCAAAGCATACTTTCCACACTGGGCGAACAGAGGAGAACCGTGGGCCTGAAAATTAATATGCAGAAAACTAAAGTAATGATCAATAACCTCGGGACAGCACAGCGGTTTGAGATAAGTGGGGAGGCAGTGGAAGTGGTAAGCGAATATATCTACTTAGGCCAAGTTGTGACCCCAGATCCCAACCATGAGGCAGAGATAATTAGAAGGATCAGAATGGGGTGGGGTGCACATGGCAGACATTCTCAGATAATGAATAGCAGACTACCATTGTCGCTGAAGAAGAAAGTGTATGACAGCTGCATCTTACCGGTACTAACCTACGGGGCAGAAACTTGGAGGCTCTCTAAGAGGGTTCAACTTAAATTGAGAACTACTCAGCGGGCAATGGAGCGGAAAATGATAGGTGTAACATTAAGGGACAAGAGAGCGGAGTGGGTCAGGGAGGAAACTGGTGTTAGAGACATAATAGTAGAAATTAAGAAGAAGAAATGGACGTGGGCAGGGCATGTAATGCGAAGGCAAGCTAACCGCTGGTCATTACGGGTAACGGAGTGGATTCGTAAGGAAGGCAAGCGTTGCAGGGGGCGGCAGAAAGTTAGATGGGCAGATGAGATCAAGAAGTTTGCGGGGATAAATTGGTCACAGTTGGCACAGGACCGAGGTAATTGGAGAATAATGGGAGAGGCCTTTGCCCTGCAATGGGCGTAGATAGGCTAGTGATGATGATGATGATGATGATAATGATATTTGGCTACTTCATCGTGAAGTGGTACACACGTAGGAGCTCCTGACTGCTATAAATACTAGGGCTTCAACCGCAGGCTCGTCGGGGTAATGTGAAACGACTGGCACTCGTGTTTTGCTGCAACTATCGCTAAACAAATTGAACCAAGATGGTGCGCTCGAGCGAGTGAACCAGTGAGCTGGATAGTATCGTGGCGTGTGATGTTACTACCTTTAAAAGGTGACCCTCTTTCTTTTGCTAACTATGGTTTAATTTCTAATCAGTTTTCCTCATCGAAACTTCCAGAAAATATAGTAGCAACTATTACCCCTAATGTTCTTGACAAACGTCGGATTGCGTTTCTCTTGCAACATGGTTTTAAGGAGTAGTTTTCAACCACCGCTGAGCTATGTTAAATTGTCCAATCTTTCGCTTCGACGCTCGATGCAGGTGGATGTATTTTTTTGTGCTTCACCAAAGCGTTTGATTTAGTCCTGAATGAAAAATAATTCACAAACGGCATCTCATCGGGCTCTTTTCCTTTCCTGTAGCATGGGTTTTAAAACCCATGCTACAGGAAAGGAAAAGAGCCCGATGTCTACATGTTGGTTTCGATTCGACAAATAATACAATTGTATTATTTGTCGAATTGAAACTAACATATAGACACTGACGGACGTATTTTTACTACTGTTCCTGTCCCCTGTGGAGTTCCTTAGGTAGCGTTTTGGGCCCCTTACCTTTTGTAATTTAGTGTACTTATATCGCCTCCGTCATAAAAGAACCCGTACAAATTCGACATTTTACTAACGACGGCGTTACGTTGATCAACATTACTTTATTAGTGACCCACAAGCTATAAACTACTCACTCACTGACATGGCCTTCACGAGACTTGAATGGGGCATGCTATTGAACCCGAAAAAAGTCCTCTCCCTTCCCATCGCCAAAAAAAACCAAATCTTTACCGATTTTTGTACTTTTAGCAGGAAGTCCCTAAAACCAATTAGAGGAATATAGGTATTTGGGCATAAATTTAAGAAAAAATATACTCTGGATTCCGCAGGTTAGTAATGCTTGTTTCTCTGTATTTCGTAAATTATGTTTACTTTGGAATAGGCTTCGAGAAGCTCCACCTGAGTCTAAATTACGTGCATACTCGACGCTAATTAGGCCTAAACTAGAATATCCTTGCGCTGTTCGGGACACTAACACAACAAATACTATCGGCTTGTTAGGAAACATTCAAAGAGGAGCTGTTCGGCTGGTTTATTCAAAATTTTATCGCACAGATACTCTTTCTGAGCTGATGCGGAAATAAAACACTGGAATCTAGAAGACAGTTTCTCCGCCGTAAATTCTATTCATTTTACCACCGAAAACTTGCTTTCTCTTCTTGAAACGCCTTGTTCCTTGCCGTACTCCTCATTCCCATAGTCTGTCCTAAACACCACTGTTTGATGCGACCAATCTCTAAATTTTCTTTTTCCCCCGCACATATAATGATTGGAACAATACACCCGATACTTTTCGTAACTCTCTTGGTTTATTACAAGCAAATGTTCAGTTTTCCCTGCTTAGTTGTGCCTGGAGAGCAGTGTTTTTTTTTCCTGTAGTTGTTTCTGCTTTTGCTGTTTGCATTATTGTGTCATGCTGATGTCCCTGCCCGATGTCCCTGCCTCAGACATAAGCAACATTGTTTCTGATGCTTTGTTTTTCAGCGTTTTTCTTTTCTAAGTTTTTTCTGTATAGCTATTGCTACCATGTAATTTTACCTATTGACTCTGCTTCACTTCATTCATGTACAAGTACCTCTTTTCCATCATTTGCTGCTATTATTCAGTGTATTTTATGTTATTCTGTACAGGAGATCCAACTACAGTCTCCTACCTTGGGACCTCCTTTTGTAGATAACCCCCATGTATCGTTTTCAGATATTAATAAATCGATTGATTGATTGATTGATTGAACGATTGATTGATGCCGATTGTTACCACAGTATTCCCCTTCAGCTTGGGCCTCCATGGCCGGCAGTATGTTCTTAAATAAAAACATACCAGGCATCATTGGCTTACCAGAGAGCTGAGTGCGCTGTAAAGGGCATCAATAATCCCACTGACAACGTTCATTGCCAGAACATATTTCAGCTCTTGTTCTCTATTTCGCTTCAGGCTCTCGAGGTGGTTGCTCTCCCAGGCGTACATTTTCACCGTACGAATGGAATTGAGAAGATCAAGCATCCGGCTCAGTCGGTCGTCTCGCATCTTCATACTCTGTTTCTGCAAGTTAAAAGCCAGTAATAAAAGAATATTTAAAAACCGGCGCTGTAAAGGTTTGAGATCCATAAACAAAAACTCAAGGACAAAAGAAGGACTCCCAGGAATTCCAAATCGGCGTACCTAGGGGCATCAAGTCACATATGTTTGTAATAGCCACTGGGACGAGCATAAAAGAAGTTCAGTCACATTTATTTGTCGGTTGAGTAATGGCTTTGTGTCCCTCAAGGCACTGAAGCTATTAGGTATTGTGCGATTCTTACAAGAGTAGCAGAATCAATAACAGCAGAAGCTCTGCATGACACCATATACTTTGTTCTTCTGAATCTCTCTAATCAATGGTGATGCCCTCGACACGCCTGACTCGTGCGGACATTACCTAGTTATTATCTTTGAAAACCACCTGGATTAATCTCACCACCAAAAAAAAATTGCTCAGACTTGACTCTTTATTAATGGACCGAACGTAGCGTAACGCAGGTCGACGGCTGCTTCTTCTGGGGTGGCTGCTCTTGCCAGAAGGTAGAACTTGGAGGATACATCGGTCGCGGACTATTTATCCATAGAAATTTTTTCATCGAAACAGACATAGCTTCGGCCACGTACTACTAAGCAGCCTTGCAACGCAATACAATAAAATTTCGTTACGTGAAGTAAAACCCGCTAAACGTTCGAGATAAGCTGAGTTTCGGGTAAAGAAAAATGCCGAAAATGTGCAGCCCAGTCACTGAAATAAGAAGTAGTGTTGCTAACAAAAGCTCTACTGCGCCGGAGCGGTTTTATTACCTGTGATACCCCGCACACAAGTGGCACCACCACGGGCGCCACGGTGACGGACTCGCTATCACTACCACAGTTTCTTGACACATTCGATAGCAAACCGCCCGGCGGCAAGTATTTCACAATTGGCGTTCACGACCGCGTTCGGCGCGTAGTGGGAGCTGAGAATTCCTACAGATTCCTTTTTAGGTGATTGTAGTGGACTTGGACTATTGGGCTGTCTGCCAACAGTTCGAGAAATCTGTGGTCCTCTACAGAAACGTTTCGACATAAAATGGGGCGAATACATAGTGCCTATGAGAGGCAAATGCACTGTGAGAAACATTATCGACTGAATCGATATTTTGAAATATAAGGCTTCGAAGTTACCGAGGGTTTACTGTGCTGTCGTCCGTGCAGCGCTGCGAATAAATTGCGACAGAATGTTAGTCGTGACTTTCGTCTGGTCATTTGTAGGTGCTATAAAGTAGTAGGTACAGCATGAAAGTATTAAAATGGCTGCATTTCATTGCCGTATTCTGTCTAGGCAATACCTGTTTTCAAAGCCGTCGGATATCTTTACATTGAATTAACACAGTCAATTGGAAAAGAGTTGCATCTGTGTTTTGCGATGGCTTTTAACATGAACTATTCGTGGAACACCAGTTTTTGTCGCAATACTTGTCGCAGGAGCTCCAGGAGAAACGCTGCATCGAGCAGACACTCGTGCGAAAGTACGATTTGACAAGCTGCGATGATGCGACAAGCTGCGCAGCCACGCGAGAGCAGGCGACATGGTGTTTAGCGCTGTTCTGGCAGGATAGAATCTGTTTTTTTACACGCCGAAGAACTTGCGCTGAGTCAAACGCTCCTTTCGTATCCCTTTCACACCACGCATTGCGGACTAACATGTTATCGCTACTTTTATTCTGATAATGAATTCATAACAAGCAGTCAAACCTGCAACTATACAGGGTGGTGTGACGATAATTGGAACACTTTAAAACATATTTTCTGAGCAAACCACCAGTTTGTTCGCGCTCAAACTTCGCACGAAAGACGCATTGTGTGGTCTATTTTCTTTGACACCGGGAACAACGACGGTACTTACCTGATAATTCTGAAAATAAATAAGAACGATTTTCGCCTATGGGAAAACGGCGGCCGATTTGGACCCCCGAGGCAGCGCAAGTTGATCTTCGAAAGACGGCGCCACCTGGGGTACAGTCAAACCCGATTATAACGAACCCCGATAGAGCGAATTATGCTATATATCGAACGAAAAATTTCAGTTTCGAAAATACACGCGGAATATATTCCTTATAACGAAGATCGCATGTGATATATCGACCTCGGCGCGTCTAGGATTGCCACCAAAATGCGTGGTTTCGGAGCGGCTATCGAGATGTTGATTGCCGGCGATGGGCGTGTTGAGCCTTTCATGGGGCGACGTGACTCCCGGCACTTTCCGTAACTGTTAACGACGCGGCTGACTCACGATTAAACCCTCTCAGTCAGCGAGTCCGGACCAAGATGGAAGCATCGGCGAACTATGAGAAAACCTTGCCAACGTTCCCGATGCTGAGCTGAAAGGAGTGCCCTTCGAGGATTGCCTGAATGTCGACGACGACGTTGCCTTCACTGTGCGCCCCTCGGACGCCGACACCGTCACCGATGTCATGGCTGCTGGCGCTGCTGGAAGCACCGAAGAGGCGGAGGATGTCGCTAGTGAAAGCCGTTCGATGCTTAATGAAGCGCTTTCGGCTGCCAATGTGCTCCACCAATATTGCTTCGATATTGAAGGACATGGACTGCAACTGATGCAAATGATGTCTCATGTAGAGAATGCTGTGCTAGTTGCCGCCGCCAAAACGAAATTGTAAACAAGAATCACCGCTTTTTTGGGAAAGTAGCTAGTTACAGCGGAAAGTGGCTTTATTGCTTGCAATAGATAGATATTTTCGTGTATACCAATGGCATACTTTATTATGTTCGTTTTGCATGAGGGGATGGCAGGACGACGGGGGGGGGGGGGGGGGGGGTCCCGCGTATTGCGAACTCGTAACAAAAAACTCGTTAACTCGTAATAGGCGGGTTCGGCTATTTCGAAATATTTAATATATCGAAATAAACGTGGCGGATATTGCAGTTCTCTATAACCGGGTTTGACTGTATTCAGAGCAAAACGCAAGTTTGAGATTCATGGTACGAAGGAGACCAATGGCGGAGGAGACGATCAGAAAATGCACTTAGGAAGAAGCCAAATGAGCTAGCAGACGATCGGAAAACCCGCTTTCACATTTTCTGATCCTCTGCTACACCATTTGGATCCTTGCTACCGCGAATCACAAAAGTGCGTTTCGCTCTGTATGCCCCAGGTGGCGCAGTCGTTCCAAGAACAGCTTTCGCTGTCTCGCACGTACAAATCGGCCGCCATTTTCCCATAGGCAAAAATTGTTTTTTTATTTTCCGAATAAACAGGTAAGTACCGTCGTTGCCTCCCGGTGTCAAACCAAGCAGACCACAAAATTCGACTTCGTGTGAAGTGTGAGCGCGAACAGAGCGGCGGTTCGTTCAGGAAACATTTTTAAATTGTTTCAATTATCGTTGCACCAACCTGTGTGTTTTGTTTTGCCGAACAGCTTGTTTAGACCTTCCCGTTGATCACGCTACGTTCTTTTGAATCGAGTGTTTACATTCTTTCCGTTGACTGCCTTGTGTCATCACGAGTAACTTCTTCAAACTGCACTCTTTTTCCTTCGTCACGAGTTCACCTCTCTTTTGTAACTTTGTTTGTCAGCTTACAATATAACACATTAAAATTTAAGTAGGTGACGTGAAATAGGAAAATAGAAAATAGACAATACGTATGGTGAAATAGAAAATAGAATATAGGAAAAGAAAAAAATAGGAAAAGAAAAAAAATAGATATAGAAAAACAGGTTTTCTGATATCGGCAAATTCCGCAGGCGTTAATGGTATTGCATTGTTCCAGTAGTTGCTCCAAGAGGCAAGGAAGCAAACTGCAGGTACATTTATTACTGTTAAAGTATGAATCCTAATTAGGATCTGGCTAGAATACGCGACAGTCAATGCGGAGCTGCCTCGCTAAAATCATCCTAAATGTTCTGCTATAAATGGCGTCTCCAGTAGGATTAGCCACAAACGTTAGCTCACCTGGAGATACCGGAAAAAGGGAACTGAAATCCAGAAGCCCCCGAGCGCTACCAGCAATAGGGCCCCACATCCAAGCGCTGGCCAGAGACCCACACGAACGGTGAGCATGTAGAGCAGGAGTGGCAAGGAGAGTAGCCCGGACAGTGGCAACAAAAGCAGCTGGGCACTGAAGCCTAGAGTAGTGCAGTCCACGCTAATAACGGACATGATGTAGCCAGGCGAGACTGAGGCGCGAGCTGCAGCAGAGTATACCATGACCTGCGTAGACAATAACCTCATGTGAAAAGACCTGAAAACGTGGCTCTGTGCTGGACGTTTTTGTGGCACGATATGAACCAGGGCCATCCAGGAAAATGGTTTTCACAATTTGTTTGTTGCAACTTCACCCAAATGTTTACTTTGCCGTCTCGTTTGATAACACAAATATAGCAGAAATCGTAAGGGTACCTTTTTCTGCGGGACACATCAAAGCACCGTCGTCTTCAATATGACATCGGAGCGATGACATTAGTCTTATTCTCATAATTGTAACCACTATCCCCTTTTATTTGCGATATTGTTTCTGCTAGCACCCTTCCCAATTAAATAGGATGTTTAGGGAAATACACATCACCGGCGTACGTACCACTTTAAAAACAAGACCTGGCCCGACGTGCATTTCGAGATGACAGACAATCTTTGAACACGTAGAGTGACAGACAATCTTTCAACACGTAATACGCACAATTGCGGGACATACTCTCCTTTTGAAACACGAAGACAGACGACTGCCTAATACATTTATCATCGGGCTTACCTTAATCAGAATTGCTAAAGGCAAGTTTGCTAGAGGCAAATTATACTCTGGACAATATTTTTCACATGGAAGGCACAATGTGTTTATACAAGCCGGCGCCGCCGTTCTTTTCACCCAATTGTGGCGCTCTGCTCGTGCATGCAACGACTTGCCTGAGTCACATGCATGCCCCAGTAAGTATGATAGTCACAAACAAAACCAGCTCTCGCTTCTTCTCCATTAGACTTGCATGAAATTTTGAGTCTAGGCTTTATTTATAAGTGACGGTAAATGTATCGACGGCCTGCACATAATGATAACTTCAGACTGAACTGATGTGTCCTCGATTTGCATATAAAACGCCACAGCGCGATCTGCCAGTGACAACAGACTACGACTTACGATAAACACCTGCACAAACCAGCGGTGTCTGCCCCAAACGCGTGTGTGGTTGGCGATAGCGCACGCGGCATTATTCGGTTCAAGGAGTGCGAGTAGTTTTTAGAACTTGCACGCTTAATTTAACCCCTGTGTTCGGCGTTTCTGACTTCTTATGTATCAGAAACTAACCGCACCGGCGTGGTATAGCAGAGAAACGTCGGTGGACGTCTGGTAATAGCGGAGCTAAGGCTGTTTACGGTAACTATCTTTATAATTTTTAGAAAACAGCTAATAACGCTTTACCCAAAAAGGTCTCTTAATTTTAGTATAAGGGTGCCTGCGACACCTTCAAAAATGGTTGATCACAAGGTGTGTTGATAGAAAAAATGAACAAAGCTCACACTAACGCGTAGAACTTCAAGGTAGCGAAGCTGTACGCAACCTTCACGACCATCACGACGGTTTAAGTCCACGATTGCAGCCGATTTGCTTCTTCGTTGCCGCAACGACCTGTACTCCATCATTGTTGCTATAAGTGTGACCTTCGTTCACTATTCAGGAGGTGATAATCATTCGAGATCACCTTGGAGGAACGTACGATATCACGTACATCCAGGATGCTTGAGTTTGCGTTTTTTTGCCAATTTCGGCCAATCTACCCAAGTGAGTAGGCTTGGATTGACGAGAATGCGCAGGAGACGCTGGGCGGACGTGTAAAAGCACGCACACACAAGTGCTCGGCTTTTCTTAGAGCCGTTTCTCAATAGCTAGACAACTGTTTTTGAAGGAGCCGATTGAGCGGTTGGGGTTGACTTTATCGATAACACTTATATTATCTATTGGCCCATCAAAGCTGGGGTTTGCAAGAAGGGATATATATAATTGCATTCAAAAATTTCTTTCTCCCTCAGGTCGTTTGAATTGCTAAACGGTGCTGATTAATGGGTAATTCGCGTTTCATTCACGACGAAGTTTCCTTTTACAGCCTCTTTCCGGAAATAAGTATTTTCAAGTCCCCACGATTTAACCGTTTTAGCCCTGGCCAATCCCCCCTTGTGGGTACGTGCCAAAATATTTGAGGACATCATCATCATCATCATCATTTACTTAGATTTGGGAAATGCCAGGCGGTCGCCGCGAGCCCGCACTCACGTGTGCGCGCCCGGTAATTTCTTGATATTTGTAACAGCGAACCTGAACAGTTACGATTTGCTAAGCAGCTTCCCTCTTAATATGTTCCATAATTATCAGAGGGGTTATTTTAAAATAATTACGCAAGAGTAATGGAACGACCAGGAACTTACCGTGCGCATAATGGCCCCTTGACAAAGTACTTGCACTCGCTCAGAAAAGCGCTGGCTGCTGTGGTTCATGTAGCACACACAGGCTCCTTCCCCAATGCACGTCGCCACAAAGAGACACACCATGGGTGCCAAACTTGTACCGGTGATCAGCGCCCTACGAAAAGGGGAATTAGTTTCTCGAAAACTATACCCGAGGCTTCAACTAGCAGCAAATTTTTGTTTACGTTGATGCATTTATGACTGCGCACAGGTTTGCTACTGCGCCACTGAAACGAACCCGGTTCAAAAGGCCGTCTTTTGGTCGGAGAAGCTCCAACTTTCCAAGCTTTCCGTTTCCTGTAGGCTTAGGAAGCGTTTGTTAGTGTTACATGGGGCGGTCCATTGAAAGGATCGTATGCAGGAAGGCACAACAGGCGAGGCGAAACGACGCGACAGCCCCTGTGTCGGCCTCTTGACCGCAGTTCAAAAATCAGTAGCTTCTAGAGTACTGCAAGGACCCGGGCTGACCCAAAAGCCTTGTCCGGCCCGCCCACTCCGTGGGCCTGGCCGCCCCAAGCGTTTGTCGACGGGCCCTTGCCGGACCAAGGCCCTAAGCCGTGGTACCGGGCCGCGCTAGAGCTTGAAGTCATGGCCCTCGCCGTAAATATTGCCGACGTGAATTATAGGAAAAAGCATTATTGGGATTCTTCTGCGTTCATAACGACGCGTTTCCTGATGTGAATTCTACAAATTGTTTTGAAACCGTGTTTTGCTAGATGGGTAGTCACTGTACCGTACCTTTAATGGCATTTTCTGTGATGCATCAGCCATTTATAGCGGGGGGTATACAATATCAAAGGTACGATAAAAAGGAATGCTGTTGTATGGAAGGAAATGATTCGGCCAGCGTAGAGCTCTGCCCCTATATCTATGTATACGCGTGTTTTCCCGGTCGCACACATAGAAAGGCAGCTGCCATGGCCTGGAATCGAACTCGCGTGCTTGAGAAACAGGGCCGTCGAGCAACCACTGCAGGTAAAACATTTTATTGCATGTACATCTTCCTGGGTCGAAACGCGGCTCAAAACATTTTAGCATACCAACTTGTTGCCGAGACAACCACGTGACGTTGCCAAGAATTTGGTCATCAAAGGTGATGGTGTCTCTTATGTAAGAATGCGAGCTATTATTACGCAGCTGTGATGTGAACTGAAGACGGTGGAAGCTTAACCCTACATTTTTGCATTTCAATCCATTACATGCAGTACAAACTACATGCTGTGTCTGATTGCCCGCGGTGATGACACTCCACCAAATATCATAAACTGCGAATGAAAATCTGACGTTCACCTCAACGAAGCAGTATACCTACAAAGGTAAGCTGTACAGCTTTCCCAAAAATGTCGAAGTTGAAGAAAAATTCGTCCTTTTCCCGGATTTGTTTTCCTTTGCGGAAACGTTCCTCTGCAGAAAGTTACCCCACCGTGGGGATTTAGCATTAATCTGGCCAATTAGTTATTCGAATTTCCTTCAACCTCCCCCTGCCTGGTTCCGCACACGTGGGCCCTCCCTAGACTCGAAAATAAATGACCGGGCCCGGGCCCGTAATTAAAGATATAGCACACCTTTGTCCTCCACATGTCAAGGCAGGGGTACTTACTCGAGAACGAGCGCTCTGGAGATCACGCAGAGATGGTAAGCCAAGCCAGTTGCCATGATCCAGAAGCAGTCGGGCCACAAGACGCACCAAAGTGCGAATGCGAAGCGGCACTTGCTTCGGGATTGAGGCCCGTGTCTGTGCAAGACCAGATTTCAGCGTTACGATTACCTCTGCTTGATTCTGAGTGAGAGAACGTGTAAACCGTACATGTTTTCTTTGGCATTCGGGTTGGGTATTCGAAGCGCGCTTACTAAAAGTGCAGAGGGTGGTTTTCCTTTTTTGAGAAGCAGTGAGCAGCGTTTGGTTGGAAATGATTGCTCCGATGATCTGAGTTCTTTCTCCTCAGCTTACACCTATCTTATTTTATGCAAATTCGCAGGTGAGAATACACAAACGAAGGCTTAAATAGGCGCAAACTACTAGTACCCTGCTTGCTTCGGTAAACGTGGTTGAAAACGAAAATAGGTACAAATAGTCCTTGTGATGCATTATGGGGTAGCCCGGATTGAAATGTGGGTTCAAATAGTTGACACCTCCAACCTCAAAACAATTACCCGTTGTTGTTGTCAAAAAGTGTATTCGCCTGTGAAGGAGCCTCTCGGAAACGTAATGTCTTAGACATCAGCTGCAATTGGTTCAAAAATGTAATAATAAATTATTGCAGTATGTCAAAGAACTTCAAACTCGAGGAAGTCGTCACAGATTACTTCGCATCAGCGTTCTACTAATACGAATATTTTCACTTGATTATGAGGTTTCACACGCCAGTGCTACAAAGCCGATGAGGCACGCCGTAGTTGAGGGCTCTGAATTCATTTTGACCACTGGCGGATCTTTGACGTGCGACGAAATCTCGCACACACGGACGTTTTAGCTTTTTGCCTCCATCAGAAAAGCCTGCGCCGCGGCCCGGAATCGAAGCCGCGTCCATGAGTTTGGTAGCTCAAGGCGTTAACCTCTAAATTACTACAAATTAAGGCTATGTCTGGGAATTCAGTGAAAGACGATGTGCATCGCACGATTTGGAGAAGCAAGGCGTCAATTTTCTTTTTCTTATGCTTATGTTCCTCCGAAGACACCATTGTTCCGCGAGATCCTTCCTGGGCATTGTCTAGACCGCAGTT
This sequence comes from Haemaphysalis longicornis, assembly GCF_048455015.1. Taxonomy (NCBI): domain Eukaryota; kingdom Metazoa; phylum Arthropoda; class Arachnida; order Ixodida; family Ixodidae; genus Haemaphysalis; species Haemaphysalis longicornis. Next base: position 39,312,643 of record NW_027526204.1, read on the forward strand.
ACGTAGCCATTTCGTTGATTAGTTGTCCTCGAGAACTGTGACGGATCCAACCTACGCCGAATTCATACAGTGTAGTCACCATTGAAGAAAGACGTTTGAAGCTTGGCTTCTACAGTGGATGCATCGCTATGTTGTGTAGCGCACAAGCAGCAAGTGTTCTCTCCGTGTTATACAGGATGATTATCGAGAGGAGATACAGATATTTTCACATGACCCCGATAGAAATAACGGATCATCAAACATATGGTTTTGTTAAAGACCAGTATATCTCCACTCACGGCCAAGACCACCAAAACCGATCGCCAAAATATGTAGCGCATCGGCTGACCAAACTGCCAGGACACAATTCTGTTTTTTTTTCGATAATGCATTATTGCTCTTAATATTGCAGATCTCTGTCGCAGACCGCTCAAATTACTGTAGCTTTTCGCGGAACTCGCAGAAAGAACGTCATTTGACCGCGTTCACCCAAAACAACGCCAAGGTAATTTAGGACACGTTCTTGCCCCACAAATGACACCTACCGCTTTCCAAACTTTTCGTATAGCTTCCGGACTATCCGTGCGCATTGAGTGTGTACGCTTGGTTTTAACAGCATAGCAATGTCGGTAGGGGAACCGGTGATGATGTTTTTGAGGTTTCTGAAAGACAAGAATACGTTCATGTTAGAGATTAACACAAAGCGTTCCTCGCTATTTTTATAAGCTGCTGCATGAAAATTTGGTAGTGTTGCGCAGCTACCATGGGCGTCGGCCGGTGGGGTGAAGAAAAGGCACTTGCCCTCACACCCCCAATTCACCCTGGAACAATTTCCCCACCCCCTCTCCCTCCCGCTCTTTCCCCTCATTACAATAAATTTGTACCCCTCAAGACAAAACCATGCCAACACTTATGGGCGCTACTTTGGTCACTGATTTGATTGTGGCTGGACTTGGCAGCATTCGTGAGTCAGGATAATGTTGAAATTTGAGTTATAACATCGTATACGGTTGCTCGAACTCTACTTATTATATGTGCCACAGTGTGGCAATGACGATTCGTTTGCTAAGACATCCAGGTTTTGGAAACCTAAGCAGACGCTTTGCAGCTGCAGGCATATATGTTACTTAAACTACACGCTTTCAAACCAAACAAGGAGCCAATGAATGGTAATAAGCACTCCATTAAGAAGGTAAGCATTAGATGCATTGAATATAAATAATGCTGAATGCTTCAAATTTGGATAGCGACGCACACCCACAATTTTCCGCAAAAGAATAATGCAATGTGTTACAAGCTATCTTTAAGCAATTCCTGCCTACCTCGAAAAAAAGTCCCATATATGCATCTAACTTGTTCTTCAAAACATGAGCAACTACGTGCGTGATTCTAAGGCATCTGCCTAGCTTCACGTCGCCGCGAAAACGAGCGCTTTTAATACTAATTTCAGCTCGTTACTTTGTGTTTTTTCTTCACCCTTTTGTGCTCCGCAGAACTCGTTTCGTCCTTTCGCTGCGGTGAAATTCCGAGGGAACGAAATGTTTTTAAATTAGGTTGCTCGCAGCTCTTTTAAAAACAGCCCGTAATACAAACAGCCCGGAAAACAAAATGTGGACCATTGCGCAAAAATAATTCCTTTTTAAGCAGGTGTTTTTGCTAGCGTCACTCGTTTATTTGTGGTGTCAAAATTACATGGAATTACAACCTCACTCAACCGTCTTCCCACATATGCTTGGCCAAAATAGAATGGGACTGCGGCGTCCTGGGCCTTTCATCGACTGGTGTAGCATGCGGTGCCTTTTTACCTGGGATCCTTATTCGTCATGCCGCAGCACGAGAAGATTTTGGCGGACGTACTTCACTGCTTCTTTCATTCGTACACTCGCTTTATTTTTGCCACAGGTGCGGATACGTCCATACAAAGACAAAAAAGCCAGCTAAAAACGTTACCCCAGTTTTCTTTTATAATCAGTACTGAAACTCCACCAGTCTGCTTAAGTGTTTATAAACAAGCACCAATGCAATTTCTGTTATATAACCAAAAATTCACAAAACGGTACGCTGCTGCCAAACACAACTATTCCCTTCCCGAATTGTCACTTCTCCGGGGAGCTGCCTCCTCCACCAAAAATGCGTCATTGATAAGCCTGCCATGCATTGCCGCTTACAACCTCACTCCATCGCACTATTTCGTTTATAAAGCGTGATTGCAACAACAGTTATTAACGGTGGCACTGCCCCCTCGCTCTACGCGAACTTGAGAACTATAGCTCCCCGTTCTCCAAGCATACCAATGACCAGATAAAAACCCTAACATAAACTGTCCACCTAATTCTTTAATTTTCTGGAAGCCACTCTTCAGCCTACTTAGATCATGCCACATAACCCCAAAGACCCCCTCTCTCTATTTATGTCTCTCTCTCTCTACCTATCTATATGTCTCTGTGTGCGTGTATGTGTTCCCTGCCAAATCGCACTCTAATGTGCAAGTGAAATGTCCTGTGCACCACAAGTAGGCTAGCCTCACACATTCTACACACAAATTATACAAACATAGAATCACAAATTCTTCAGAAAAACCTTCTGCCACCGAAGAGGCATGCACAATTTCCGCCTGTGAAATTTTGTCATCACTGCGGAGCCTTTCACCGAAGATAATGTGATTTACGATAGACACAGCAAAGTTGTCTTGGAGGTAGTTTCAAACTGCGTAAGGGCGAAAAACCTCCTTTGTTGTGCAGAATCACTTGTGTCCAAACTATCAAAGATAACTGATACAGCTTTCCGCTTCAACTGCTCCCGTGCACACCATGCCTCCTTCCGCCCTCCGCCCCAATAATAAAATGCTTGCAGCAAGCATCGCATCACTCTTGCAGCAACCCAAGGCACCGTTTAGACATTTCCCACTAATGGTAATTGGTGAGCAAATGGAGCTGCCAGATACCCTGTCAAATTAAAACCTCCGGGAAAACCGGATGTTCATGTTTTAAGCTAGAGAAGCCTCCGAACTCATAACTACGTGGCAGGAAGTTATTATCTTGGAGATTGTTTAAAGAACTTCCGGAAACTAGGATTAACGTCAAATTTTTTTGTTTTATTTTGATGCTTTTAATACAGTTACCTATGGTTTTGCCGTCTTCTATGCTGTTTCGGTCTTTCATTTTAGCATTTACGTCAGACAGCTTCGGGTGTTGTTCAACCTGAATTGTATACAAAGTATACAAACATAAACAGCAGATGAGAGGAAACGGTGACTGCGGCATTTTTTTTTTTGGTCTATTAATTTTCATTGTTCATATATAATGGCATGAGGCGATTACAAACTTCATGCGCTATTGCGTATGATATAGTCTTGCTGAGTGAAACTGCAGAACTTCTGCAAACGATGTTCGAGCAACTACAATGAGAAAGCTCGGTCGTGCGGGCGAAAATAAATATTAATAAATTTAAAGCAATGAGGAATACGCTTGCCATAAACGCCTCTTCAGCTCAGAAAACAAAATGCTGGAAGACGTAAAACAATATAACTACCTTGGAAAGATGGTTAGGGCTGACCCCAACCACGGGACAGAAATCCCGGGCAGAATAGGTATGGGTTGGCTGAGCACTCGGAAAGCGCTCCCAAAAAACAAAAAGCAAGCTGGCGGGGCAACTCAAATGAAAATTTTCCAAGCAGTGCATACTGCCCCTTATGACATACGAAGCTGAAAGTTGGAGCCTTACTAAACAATAAGAGATCAAACTTAGGTAGCCTCAACGGGCCGTGGAACGAATAATGCTAGGAGTAGCACTCAAAGTAAGGAAACGAGCTACCTGGATCAGAGGACATTCTAGAATAGAAGATATGATAGTTATAATACAGTCAAGGAAATGGACTTGGGCTGGCCATGCAGTGAAATCCACCGACAACCGGTGGACGATTCGGGTAACAGAGTGGATACCAAGAGGTGGGTCTACAAGAAGGGGACGGGCATAATTCCGATCGAGGGAAAAATAAAAACATTCTGGGGTAAACTGTGCACTTGAGCGCCGCCGGACAAGAGGGGTTGGAAGTCAATAGGAGAGGCCTTCGTGCTGCAGTGGACATGACGACTACGCTGACGCGGCTGACGACGACGACGACGACGACGATGACGACGGTGATGATCATAACGATGATGCTTTTTATGATAATGGTGATGATGATGACTATGATGATGATGATGATGATGATGATGCGCTCACCTGTATATTGGAGCGCAGAAAAAGGCGCCTAAAGGAGACCACGACTCTTCCTCTCCAGTGTACTTGAACTGTTCAGAAACAGAGGAAGAAAAGGTCAGTCCCATTTTTATTTGGAAGCCCTTATAGAAAGATTGTAGTGACACCATCGCAGTGCGTGGTAGATAAGATCAGTAAAGCCCATATTTCTCTCGTCCCTAGACCGCTAAGTGGGTTGAAAATGAACTGATTAGATGTTATGAACCGCTTTGTGAATTCATTCATTCTGTACTGAATTTACATTGATATAAGGTTTTGGTGCCTGCATAGAACCGCCACGTCGTGCACGTCTGCCTGCATTTCTCTTTTTTGAGCAATTATCTGCCTTTGTACGCAATGCTACTAGAAAACGAGAGCTTGCTACAAAAAAGAACATTGGTGGCAATGGAAATTTGGACATGAATAACATAACATTTACGAATAATACGACTTCGCTATAAAAAAAAGAAGTATTTTTACACGAGGCAAATAGCGAAGATCAAAATGCCCCTTGGTGATAATCAATATTGTATACAGAAGAGCACAGGCACGATTTTTCCCAAAGGTAATCAACATAAAAATAGGCTGGGGACGTACAAGCCCGGCTGAACGCTAACGTTCATTTAGGGAATCTTGGGGACGATACATAATAAATACTGGTGAAATTACTTTCCTTTTTAAGCTTTTGGAGTCTTTGGATTCTTCGTGAAAACACCACACGATGTAATAGTCTATGTCAGAGCCTACTAAAATATCTTTTATTACGTGAAAATAGGGTAATTCCTATTTGAAGAACCTACAGGCAAGAATGCGCTGAAGGCGATTTCGCCAGTATAAAAGAAAATAGTTCTTGAATTGAAGATAATAATTCCACAAAGATTCGTGAATATTTCTACCCTTTGGAGTGTTTGTTAACTACATAATACGCAATGTTTAGAACGCAATGGTTAGTACATAACTTTGCTCTGAATTCATAACCCGCCTTGCAAATTCTTTTTTTTTTACATTTGCTTATCCCCCCGGGTGTCGAAACATTTGGCAATTTCCGTAAGTGCGTTGTACGAAATGACGTCGTCATATCTGCACTGTTATTTTTGTAGATATTCCAGTCGTCGGCAAACAGATTCATCTAAGCGTGTTTGTTTTACCCGTGTTCTAATAAAAAAGAAAAACGCAAGAGGCAAAAAGTAACGTACAGAACGGCCTACCGGACATAACTAAATTTAATGCAGAACAGTATATTGGCCACCGAATTGAAGTAGTGGTCGTCCAAATGACGGTTTATTGACTCACCCACAATTTTGTAAAGTTGCAAGTCACCCAGAATTCCCTGCAGCGTATTAATATTTGGTACACAATGAACGAATAAAGTTGTCTCATATATGAATGATAATTATGTCAATTAATTTAAGCTTATGAATCCGCAATGCTAAACGAGTCTCAGTTTCGGAATAAATGGCTGCAAAAATAAGTTTTTAGGGAAATAAAAACTTTTTAACAGCAGTTACCATGCTCTTCATACGTTATACGCTCCAATAATTAGGCGACGGCCAAAGTTAGAAAAATCGCACGAAATTCACAACAATCAATAGCTTCGCCATACCTTTATGAGGCAAGTGTGTTACAAATTTTTCATCGTTTCAAGACATGACAATTAGATATCGGCATCCTAAAACTTCGTTAGGTACATTAGAGCGCTACTCTCCATGGCTTCTGGAAAAGCCGTGGGAAAGATCGTTTCTACCATTTTCTTAATATCGAGATTAAGTAGGAAGAAAATTCAATGCTATTCCACTGTATAAGGAAACTACCACCGGAACTCATTCTGGGTTAGCAAACTGCTGCCTTTTACTATTGGTATTACTTATATCTGCTTCACGTACATTGCATATATCTTGTTGGGCCGAGCTCTAGGTTCTGCGCAGTACAACGGCACGCATTCAAAGTGCGGCGCGTGAGCAAAAGCGAAAATTGGTGCGAAGGCGGCGGAAAAGCACCACAGGCGAAATTTGGGTGGCGGATTCCAAGCGTTACTTCGACTAGCCTACCTTCGACGCCTGCGCGCCCGTTGCCGCGTCTGCTCGTTTCGGCTCTCGTGCTACTGGAACCGATGCACTTTCGGCATTCAGCAGAAAGACGCACAAACCTTGGAGCCGTCCCCTTTGCGGTGTCATCTTGTCTCTGATGGCATGGTGTACTGGACTGCACTAGCCGAAAAGTGATAGTGGCTACACCAAATTCCCATGTTTTATGAAGAGCCTACATCGTTTTTATTCAATTAAAGCTGTAGCGACCACCATAAAGGATGTCCATACTGCAGTTTGTGGGCAGGAAGTGAGGTCTATGTTTATTAATTGTGCTCATTCTAGTTATTGAGCTGTGTGCGTTGTGATATAGTGTGAAAAAAATTGTGGAATCGCTTCATACCTTACACGACTTGAGGTTGTACACTAAGGTGTCTCTCACGCTGTAGGTGACCATGTTCCCAGTTGCAAAAAAGAAAGCCAGCATGTGGAGGATTACAAGGCTCTTTCTGAAGTCATGCTCCTCCGCATATATCTGTAAAATCCAAAACCCATGGACCCCCACCATCAGAAAAAGCACAGCTCCTCAGGAGGCCTAACAATCGCACGTCCTAAACGCCAAAAAAACCGGGTAAGTACTTTTGTGAACATGTTACGAAACCGGTGGCCATGCCGGCAGTAGGACTTAACGGTGTAGTTGTTTTCGCCATGATGAAACTACTCGCCTAGGCAAGATATCAGCCGCACTAGAACCACAGTTAGAGCAGTCCATGCTTTTTGAGTTTTCACTCTCTAATTTATTGCTTGTCGTCTAATTGTGTAACTTTTTGTTTTCAAGTTGCAACAATTTTGGTAATATCTGAAGGACCACATTTTCTTTTATCTCATTTACTTCACACATGTTTCGTTAATTGGGACGGCCGAGTGTATAGGGACTGCCGATTTGCACACTAGTGGCGCTCGAAGCTATCACCTCGTGGTTCAATATCATGTAGTACTGAGCCTCGAATTCCCTACAATCTAACTTCTAATCCGCGTGGTTGAGTGTTTAAACCAGAAAAGAATTCCACATAGTATTTGGAGCAGGCACAAGTTGCTGTGCAATGGTTATTTTAGTAGGATAGAATTCCTACACGACATGAAATACTTCGGACAATCTTGACTGCATTCATTTATACATAATGTGATATGGGCATCATGTAAAAAATAAAATGTGGTGCATCATGGCCCAATGTAGCAAGTTTGTTTAGTACCCATTTACATCTTCTACGCTGTTTATTGTACAGTAGTTTTTTTACGTCACTGGCAACAACTGTGCTATATTCAGCAGTGACCCTCCTCAGTGAGGTAGTGATTAGGTGGTTCAAGTAGCCCGCCTGCTGTGCTCATAAATGAGCGACACGTATAACTGCGGGGGAAAGTTTTGTTGGCACAAACAAACAAAACTGACACTGTTTTATCAGCTTGCTGCCTTTTTGGTATCCTAGGTTTTATGTAAACTTCCACGTTTGTTCGAGCCAATGCCTGCAGTAAGAAATGGTTTCAGTGCCGTACGGGTTCAACATCGCTGCTGTAGAAAAGCGGACCAAGCATTTTCTCTATTGACGTTGTACACACTGTGGGAACGAATGCAACATTCACCAAATACCCGCTGCAGTGTTTGATTTATTCATTGGCGGGATTTTGGCGGGATCTTTGTCCTGAAGCCACGTAACAATATTTACCAAAAGACTTCTGCTCATTTCAAACTTTTCACTCGTCAGGGTTCAATTGGTCCTCCTCCCTTCTACAGTTTTATGTCACAAATAAAGACCGGATTGCCAGGGTTACCCAGATCCATTGTTCACCACGTAACGCAGCATCCCCCGGAGTACTGTTTCAAGTGGCGGGTGGATGCGCCGTGAAGGCAGATGTAACTTCTTACCAGAAATTGGCATGGCCTTCTGCCAGTATATTACTTCGAGAGAAGCTTCCTGCTTCGGCGCCGTTTTGCGCCGTTGGGATGTAACTTATGGTGTGAAACATATTTATCAGCTGGTCTCCCATAAAGGCACTGTTGAGGAAGTGTCGTGCAATAACTGGCGTAAATGCTTATGAGAAAAGGACCCCTTAATATGCCCCACCCTCTGATGACATTTGCAGGATAAGGACACTTTGGATTGAGGAGGACACACTGAAACACACTGCATGACTGTTCTATTCGTAAATCTGGAAAGCCCGTTAGTCCACCTTCAAAATATCAAGCATTGAGTTTGCTCTACCCCTTCAGCAGCACCAGCCACTTGTTTCTCTGTGTTTTAATTTTTGCAAATAAAAAGAAACTAAGACCAGTTTCAATAAGACCGCATACGCGGCTTGCAAATACTACAGTCGCCACAAAGGATTATTAAGGTGAACGCTCTTTCACGCCTAAACAATTCCGCAAACACAGAAGTCCACGCTGAAACATACCTCGCAAAAACAAGGGGAGTGTAAGCTAGACTCTTTTCTTTCCCTATTGTGCTCATAGAAAACTGCTAGAAAAGAAGCGAGCAAGACACCATTCCTAATGAAAACTGGTAATCACTCATAAGGCGAGGCCCGCATAGTTTGAATAAAAGAAGCAAGATAATGTATTAGGTACCCCTCAAAACACATTGCTCACAGTGCCTTAGGAATTTATATGGGGTTTATCAAGTTTATCACGACGTTATTACGGTAACCAGTGCACGAGCTACCACGATTGCTTTAGTAGGTGCTTTTATAATCAGATCAGTTTCCCAAAGAATATCTTTAAACAAAATCGTTGGCTTTAGTTCAAGGGCAGCTGCAGTGTTTGGGGCATGCTGAAAACTCATTAGTGCTTCCTTGGTTATTATGTTTATTATGTGCTCTATCAGATGTGCCCTACTATAAGGAGAACCACTCGGCCGGTGTAGACATGGTATGGTACGTTGGCTCTTCGTGAAAAAGCACGAACGGGGCTCGGAAGATACTTCGTTCAGTGTTAACCTGACGTACATTTTCTTTTGTTTTCAGATCACTTTAGTCTTCTCGTACATGACTCAAAGCAGTACGCGGGCGTCCGAAGTGTGAAGTGTTGTAAACAAAGCAGGAACGTCCCAACGGCCATGTACGTTTATAAAACCTGATCATCACTCACCCACTACTTGGATCAGTTGGGAAAGCGGCTCTTCCCAATCCCTGCGGCCAGAACCTATCCTAAGAATTTTCTCTGCCTTCGTGTAGCTTTCACCAAAATTTATAGTCGCCCTGAGCATCAGTATGTGCGCCTAATGTCCAACGTAGTATGTGCCCCCTGACATCCCGATAGAATGTGAGGCGTCATGGGGCTGCGAAGTAAAGAACGAGGGCTTCTGGCGCAACATTTCGGTTGCGATGGTGTGAAGCTTGCCTCAAAGTTATTATTTGAAGTCTAGGGTCGTCAATGGGTACCCACGTATTGACGTACAACGAGTTTGACGCTGCTGAGAATCTCGTTTATGTCAACGTTAGTTAACCTAGCGGTCAGGTAACGTAGCGAAACTCCCACTCAAGTGAATTGGTTACGTAGCGGCCACCGTGACAAGCTCGCGGCCGCTTTCCCAGTTTATTGCAGCAGCATCGCCGCTGCTGTGAGAAGCTCACTGAGAATTCGCCACATTCGCCAGTACTGCGACATCAACATACGTAGCCGCGATCTCATATATGCAAGTGATTTGCCTTGCTAAGATGACGGCCGCCGTCACCTGGTTTATGGCATATTCAGTAGTTACCACAAGCAGCAAAATCAGCGTACGCACAAACAGCTATACATTTGTAAGGAAATGAGTACTGATACTACTGCCCCTTCCCATCCTCACTTCCCCGCATGGCCTTGTGGCCTTTCGTCTTTAATAAAGTGTTTCACTCACTCACTCGTAAGTTATCGCATCAATAAGAAAGCTGGCATTCGCCCTACTAGATTTACAGTTGCAATGAGCTCCCATACTATATCATCATCAGCAGCATCCTAGTTACGTCCACTGAGGCCACCAACCAACAATCCAGTGCAGGACGAAGGCTCCCCTAGTCACCCTCAGCAGCTCCGACCCTGCGCTGCTACAGTCCATTCTCTCCCTCCAAATTTCCTTACTTCGACTCTTCATCTTGTTAATGACCTTCTCCTTCGGCTAATCCCGTCCCTCAGTAACCACTCTGTTAGCGTAATTGTTAACCACCTGTCACTTTGTCTCATTATATTCTCAGCCCATATCCATATTTTTCTTTATTTGAACTGATATCTTCTACTCGATTTTTTTGCTTGATTCGGGAACCTCGTTTCCTGTTGCCCAGCATCAATCGTATCATGTATTGTTCCATGGCCGTTCAGTCGACCTAAGTTTTGTTTAGAGTTGTTTAGTAAAGCATCTAGCTTGCTCTCCATATCTCATCCCCGACAGCATGTATTCGGTGTACATTCTTCTTTTTAGAGGTAGTGGTTTCTTTGTTTTCATCATGTGGAAGTGCTTGCCAAGTGCACCCTGGCCCATAACGTTTCTGCGCCGACTTTTCGTGGTTTGATCATCACTGACCAGCTGTTCCAGATAGTTATATTCATCTATTCTTCTCATTGGTCCAGCGTTTCTTTACAGATGTTGAAAAGGATGGCGTTTGCGGCATGTTTATTCTTAACTTTACATTTATTTACTACACTAGGAAGACATAGCCTGACGACCATGTTTTCTGATTGTAGTTTCTGAGGCATTTCTGCAGGTGTTCGGCGGACACACGTAGCAAGGCTATATCGCCTGCAAACCCGAAATAGCTCCCGTATTCACCGTCTATCTGTAAACCTGTGTTTTCTCAGTATAGCTTTCTCAATACCCGCTCCAGACATGCTGTAATCTTCTTGGGCGGGGAGGTATCTCCCGGAAATTTCTGGCTTTGATTGTGAACGGTTACCCTGCCCGTAGATCCCTTATATATGTCGTCTAGAAGCCTTATGTCGGTCTCCTCAAACCGCCCGTCCTTTTGTGCTTCCAACACTGCTGCGGCGTGTACTGAATCAAATACTAGAGCATTGTCTCTAAAGGCAATGTATGGTGGTTTAGTATATTCTGCGGATATTTGTTATTTGCACACCGACATGAATATAATCAATTGTTTTTAAACCCAGCCTGCAATCTCAAGTGCTGGAAATTTATGCTGTCCGTTATACTCTTAACTTTTATCTTGACAAAAGAGCTTTAATATAGCCGAGAGCAGGCTGATGGGTCTTTAATTTGTTAGATCTTCTTCTGATTCAGAACTAGGTTAAGGTTTTGTCTATCTATGGGTACCTAAAACAACCCATCAAACAACAAGCAACCTAGAGGATTGGGACAACAGTGCAGCAAGATTTTTCAGTACAATAGCTCCACCGTCCTTCAGCCGATCCACGGTCACATTGTCGAAACCGGTAGGTTTGGCTCTCTTCATGGCCTTTAGAGCCTCTTGTACTCCCCCTTTCGTAACTAGTTGGACATCGCACGCTAAGCTTGTTTGCTCATTAATACCTCCTTGGGTCGTACAGATTGTACGTTATGTTTACCCTGCTCGTCTCTAAGCCGGCACATTTTACTTTTAAAAAAAGCTATTTTTTTGTTAGGTGCATTCGGCTTTCTTTTATTTTCATCGTTTCCTTCAACAGCACCATCGTGTATGCACGCATGTCGTACGTTTTCTTGTGACAATCAATGTGCATAGCACCATTATTCAATATGGTCCACACTACTCGGTACTTTCGTGTTCTTAAGTTTCAACATTAGTTCCATCGGCTCCCGAGTTAGTTTCTCTGTCTGTTTCGTACAGGCTGATTTCCGATCACCGCCTGCAGACTCTGTGATTGCCGTTGAAGTGTGGTTAATAATTTCTTACTATCCTTGTTTTTCCCGGTTATATGAACGATTTTAATTTACAGGCGTAAACTCCTACGGCTTGGTTCTGGCTGACTCTATGCTGAGTTTCTCACAGTTCACGAGTTACCTGTTTTTCCTTTTGAGATTCAGCCTTACCTTGCAGCCAGTCACTCAAATATCGCTACTCCTGACATTGTCTAGCAGATCCATATTTTGCGTAGTACCTGGGTTAAATAATTTTGGCTTTTTGTTATACCAGCAAAACTTTTCTGTGCCCATTCTCACTTTTTTTGTTTACGGTGGGATGTATTCTTTCACGCCTGGTTATTTCTCTCCGCCATCATTAAGTGTATCTCTTCGACCGTTGCGACAGCGTATTACAAAGTTACCAACTCTCTACCATTCGCTTCTCGCCTAATTTTGTGTTGAAGTCACCCATCACAACCCTGAACTGTGTTCTTTTCTTCCTCTATACAGATTCAAAGTCTTCGCAGAAACTGCCTACGGCCTCATCATCTCAGCTTGCTTTTGGTGCGTACGCTTGTACTATGTCAAACCTGTATCGCGTGTTTAAATTGAATACAGCGGCAGCGGCAGTTCCGTTAATGCTCAAAAATTCCTGCACGTTGTCTGGGTTTTTCTGTGGAAAAACAATCCCATTCCGCGCTTTTTCTTTTCTTGATGTCTTTGATAGCACTGATAATTCGCGCTAGGCTGTGATATAAAGCATTTTCCTGTGCATTGCCACTCTTAGCGTTATAATATCTCATTTATTGCACGGGTGCTCTTCTAATAGTACTGAGAAGCGTGCCTCCCTGGACAAGGTTTCATGCTCTGAACGTTGCCAGGTTGAAGTTCCATTTTTCATCGTAGGAATGTAATTGATGTGACTGAACATCTTTATCAGCCTCTCTCCCTTCAAGGACACTGTCTGTCCAGATCAAGAGATTCTTAGCTCCCCCTGCAGTATCGTTTGCCTCACAACCGCCGTGGTTGGATGCTCTACAGTTTCTGTGAACCGAGGGCCCGCAGTTTCATTGGTCAGTCATGGGAGGTGGGGAGCAACAAGTCTGCCAGGGTGGCCGATCCTTCTCTGGTGATGCAGCCCTGTTTGTGTCTCAAAAAGCCTTCCAAGCTCGGTTGCAGGCGATTTCACACTCTACTAAACAAATTTCGCCTGAAATGGCGGTATCGCTTTAAACGGACGCTGAAGAGAATTTGTAAAGCTCCCGTTTTTGCTAGCACTGCGTAGACTGGCTCAAAAACACACTTTACATCATTTTACGGTTGACAAGGCGGTAATTATTTTAGAAAGCTCGAAAGAAGAAAACCTACCATTCTCGGTCTGCGGCGGCCGCACCAACTAAACGCTGTGACGACGGGAGGAGGTGCACCGTGATTGGACGATGCCCACGATTAGCATTCAAACAAGTTTCGGTTTCGGTTCTGTAAAACAGCATGCTTGACACCCGATCTTATCTGATGGGCATTCTTGATACCTCAGTAATCGTCATTCCGGGCTTCTGCCATGTGGTGGGCTGTAAAATGCCTAAGATACGCCTCCCAGGACGGCTTCGAATCGTAGTAATCACTAGCCGAGGCCTACGCAGTGGATGAAAGCCCTCGGCGTCACCGCAGACGCTCAAATTCCATGCGCTTTTCCGCCATATTTGGAGCGTGCGTCACTCATGCCTGCATCGTAAAAAGCGCCTTCATGCCAGACCAAGAGTCTGCTGATTCTGGCCTGTGCCCACTGCCCGCAAGCAGTCGGTGCTTACAGCAACAGCACGCAAACGAGAACTGGCTAGCGCGGCAGCGTAAGTCTGCGCGCGTTCTGCGAACTTGTTCGTGGAGCAGAGAACGTTACGGCCCAAAAATGGTAAACTCAGTATAGAAAGCATCGGCCGAAAACGAAAAAAATCAACTTAAAAAAAATTTTCCTCGGGGATTCGAACTTGCAACTTTCAAAATAACATGCCTTGTGCTCCAAAGCACTTGGCCACGGGCCAGCGCTGCCAGCGTTGGAAACGTGAGGTATATGTTGTATGACCAGCTTACACTTTTATTCAGTTTTAGCATTTCAAGCAGCCTAGGTGACTATTTATTGTGTAGCGTTCGTGCAGTAAGCGTCCTCCAAACTTCCACAATATTATAGCAATTGCATTTCTGAGACGGGAAAGCGTTCGCAGATGCGCAGTCGTGCAGCTGACCGCTGTGCTTGTTCACCCAGCGCAAAAAAGTGATTCCTGCTCCCTAGTTTTACGCTGTACGGTAAAAGTTTCAGTTGACGTTATTTCCTGAGTACCTATATTCGCTTCGCTGGCTTCTCCCGCCTTCAGGTGGCCTCAGATTTTCGTACTAGCGTACCAATCAGCGAAGCGTCGCATGTGCGCCTGTACAGCGCTTGTGTGGAGCGACCTGGTCTTGGAACTTGGTACAGTATACAAACTAGCAAACGAAAGAAACGCACATTCTTCCATTTACAAAAGTGTCGTGGCTTAGTTTCAACTGAGCGAACAAATTTAGTCGGCAGACAGCCGACTAAACGCTGTACCTTAAACGCTGGGCTAACTGACTCTGTCGGAACGTCGGTGAGCCGTGCAGTAGCGCAGTCAAACCAATTCATCTCCTCCTGACGTCACACTAAAATGCCCCCCAAAATGGGCGAGGAGGCAGAAAGGAAGACAGTATCTTCGAATTGATTTTTCTACTAAATAAATTCGTGTAAACGCACTCAGAGTGGTCGAAACATGGCCTATGGAGTCCGGACTAATATTTGCGCTAGTAATCCCGCAATGTGAACAAATAACTTTAGTGTCCCTTTAAGGTTCTGCACTACGTTACTACAACGAAAGCTCTGTAAAAGAACAGAACAGGGGGCAGTTGTGTGATAGCAAAGTAATGTGGCATTTCGAAGCGCTGCGCGTATAGATTTTTATAAGGTAACTACGAGACGGCTTTTCCCGTCTCTTGCCCGGCGGCTTTGCGTTATACGAAAAAACGTTTAAGAATCACTGGTAATATTTTAAGATAATACGCGGTCTTTCAGGACGAATGAGCTACGCCAACAAGCAAAAAGAGAGAGACCGAGGCAGTGTTTGCGCACGCCGCGCATGTTGTAACGAACATTACGTTCACGGTGCCTCTTCTGGAAGAGACTCCCACTTGCCGCTTGTTAATGATATCTCTTCTCAGCTCACAAGAAATGTGGAATGCTTTAGTTGTGCGTGGCGATGAACCGACAAGCAAGACGGCGAGCTCCGACAAAGCAGGCCGATGGACCCCGCCGTCCTCCTACTAGAAAGGTGAAGGCACCCACCGGTTGTTACTTGTCAAAATGTCTAGCCTCAAGCAGAACGCAAGCACGTTTCATTATGAGGGCTCTCAAAAATTATCCGCCATCGCACGTAATGGGCGAACATTCCTATTTATGTTTGATTATCTATATACGTGTCTTATTTTATCTTAAGCGTTATTGGGGTATGTTGTTCTTCAGAACTCATCGTAGACCAGCGGCTTCATGGCACTCCTGTATTACCACTCGTCTTCTTAACCGCTCTGTCATTGAACACAGCTCCTAAAGTGCAGAAATTGTCAGAACTCTTAAATGAGACAAGTTATATTGGGCACTCAATTGTTTCAAGGATTTGAAACCGATATAGTATCGCATAAGGCACCTAAGACGAATATCAGCCCAAAAGATAAAGAGCCTGTAATGGCCTGAAAACGGTCGATGGCATTAGGATCATTGCCTCAAATATTATGAACACCACAGCAAAGGACATCACGGAAACAGGTGATTTCGGTTGACTTTCACTTCAATCATGATTCCCCGGGTCACACAACGTGTAGAGTTCAATACCACTCTTATATAGATCTGAAAGGCAGTTTTACGGCAGAGTAAGGCAGTGCGGCTTAAGAATTTGCTTACCGTGTCACTTGCAATTCGACTGGTAGAGGTGAAAACGTCCATGGCAGAAGCAGTAAATATGAGGCATAATACCAAAAGGAATAGGGCCGAGGTGTACTGGTGATAGAAAAAGCGATACAGGGACACCGCAAGGATGATCGCCTGGTTG
Source organism: Haemaphysalis longicornis (assembly GCF_048455015.1). Classification (NCBI taxonomy): domain Eukaryota; kingdom Metazoa; phylum Arthropoda; class Arachnida; order Ixodida; family Ixodidae; genus Haemaphysalis; species Haemaphysalis longicornis. Next base: position 39,328,822 of record NW_027526204.1, read on the forward strand.
AGAGAAAGTGTTACGGTGGGGAACAAAAATACCTTGTTACCTCTCATTGAAAATTTCAAGAAACGTTGCAATTTTTACAATTAAATTTAATTATGAACAAGGAAGCGCAAAGGCAATAGCATTTGCTGCATTTTCAACAGTCGATATTTACGATGTTCCCTGCGTGATCGAAACATTTATTTATTTATTTATTTATTTATTTATTTATTTATGTATTTATTTATTTATTTATTTATTTATTTATTTATTTATTTATTTATTTATTGCTTTGTCAACGGCCCCGGCTTGGGGCACTACATGAGGGGCATTATTGTTTTTAAAGGCAATAGCAGCGTTAAAGACAGGACAAAAGGGGAGCCTGGACACTGTCCATTCTTTAGTGCTGTTTTTCTCTTTAAGCATTATGTATCAACTGGCCCGGGTTACCCCTCCCTTACAGTTTTTTTATTACCCGCAATAAGAGGCCAGAAACTACGAATCATGCATTTTTTTTTGTAATCCTCGCGTTGTTGTAGCTCTTACGAATTCGCTGGAATGGGTAGAGACGCATTTTTAGAAATAGGCTCTAAAAATAGCGTTTTTCGCCAGTTTCAGCACCGTTTATGTGCTACACAACGCAGCCTGCCATGGGCAGGGGCAACAGGGAGCACAGCCAGCCGAACTGTTTCCGTGTAGCAGTGCTATTTAAGAGACGGTGTAGAAATTGCACACAGAAGAAAACAAGTGGTGTTTTATAAATGCGATAGCCTTTGTGAACCAAGATTGGTTGTTCATAACTTCTCCATGCCGCATTCGGACAATTACCGCGCCGACGATTGTAGCAGGCAGTTAATTATTTTCGGTAGGAGAACTAAAAAAATACTTTGCAGAATATCCTGCACGACAGATGCAAAGGGCGTAACAACAGGCATCTCACACATTACATTTTATTTGATTCACGCAACAGCAGCAGAAAAAATTCCTCGTGCTTCCTAAACATGCGTACTCCGCTTCTGTTGCATTAAAACTGGAGCAAAGAAAGTTGAAAATGTTAAAAATTTCAGGTGCCTTGACCTTCATAATTCTAGGCATGACGCGCTCTTGGCTAATTTCCTGCTAAGTTATAAATTCGGCCGATGAAGCCTTGCATCAAAACTTGGCTCCACTATTTTCATTTCCTCGCTAGTGTCTACCGGACGCCCAGTGTACATGATGCTGCTCGCTTCCCCTCGCTGTAGGCAAATAAAGTACCTTACGCATGATAAACGCATAAGACAGCGGCAGCTCTTCGGAACTATAACGACTGAATTATTATCCTACTCTTGAGTCAGATATATGTGCTACAGCTGGATGAGGTATGCGCATGGAGGAATTGGTGCACCAAAATTTACTCGGGACGTGTTCCTTTGTATTTGATTGGGTTGGATTCTTGGAGAGTTCGTATTTATGCAAATGATGCTGACCAGTTCTAACCAGGTTTGTTTTTGAGGCAGATTATAACCCCCGCACTAATTTGAATGCTAGTTTTAGCAACAAAACGTGCGCGTTGGTATCGTGCAGTTGCGGTGTTGTCGTCGGCTGCCCTAATCCTATATAAACTTGCAGTACGAAGGGGCAACACCTTACACATCTACGGTTACTTTATCGTCGCCGTTCCTGTCAAATTTGTTCCCCGACATTTCCACTCCTCTTACACTGCTGTCAAAGCGATTGACAGATTTTCAAAGAAGAAACGCCTGCCTACCACTGTCATTAGGTGGCCGTGCTGACAACTGAGAACCTTGTAAGGCTTGAAGGCATTATGTTTTGGTAACTCATTCGACCTTATTCCTGTCCAGGAAGACGTTCTCAAACAAAACAAGGTTGAAAAAATTTGAAAATATATCGAAGAATTTTGTGATTTACTTTGGAAGCAGTGACGTCAGAGCGGCGAATCTTAAAAAAGAGTTCGAAGACTCGTACGCACTTGTTATAAGTAGTGGCTGTCCAATTAGAAGTGTCCGATCGAAGGCCGCTGAGTGTTCCTTTGAGTTTGCTCTTTAAATAAGTGCTGCTTAAATACTGCTGCCTGCCATTTGCAGATTCTACGGACATTGCTGGCTACCTTTAAAAACTGCAGATGCTCACTCCGCTTGGGATAGTTGACGTGGTTGTTCGATCCCGGCAGCTCTGGCTGCTTTTCTGACGGCGAAACGCGCAAACTCTAATGTGTCGACATTTAGGCGCCCCCTAAAGATGCCCAGGCTGTCTAAACTAATCCGGTGCCTTTGACTCCGCCGCTACGCAATGCTCAGGCGTTACTTCGGCGCGTTAAACCGCACAGTAAATGAAGTTGTGGGGCTTCATGAACGTTACGACTGCATAGAGCAGCCTGGAATGGGGGGAACTGCTGCACTGGTACGCAAGACTAGTGCAACATGTACAGGGCTGTCCACTCTAGGTGCGAACACGGCGCAGCGCGGCCTCGCTCCGCGGAGCGCCAGCGCACAATCTGCGGCCGCGCATCGAAGCGAAGCGGCGCAGGCGCCAGGGGCTAGGAGGCGGCGCTTCGGGTCGTCTGCTAGCGCGGGAGAGCGCCGTGCCTGCTTTGCTGTGAAGCGGGCCTAACTGTAAGCTAGCTTGTAGCGTCTAAGCGTGCCGCGACGGCGTTGCGGGAAAGCGCACTTTCCTTACTGATTCATTGATTGATTGATTGTAGGGTTTAACGCGCCGACGCAACGCAGGCTGAGGCGCGCCGTAGTGGAGGGCTCCGGATTAATTTTGACCACCTGGGGATCTTTAACGTGCGCCGAAATCTCGTACAGACGGGCGTTTTTGCTTTTCGCCTCCATCAGAGAAGCGGCCGCTGCGTCCGGGAATCGAACCCGCGACCTTGTGCTCAGCACCGCAACGCCTTAGCCACTGAGCCACCGCGGCGGGTCACTTTCCTTACTGCAGCGCGTTGTGTAGTTTCTGCGTACGAGAACTCACAGCTTCCGCTGTTCAATTCCGCGGTGCCGGTTAAATGAAATTATTGTTGAAGGTTGAAGGCGTTTTAGAACTGGTTTGGCTCGAGTTATAGGGATTAACGCCAGACAACGACTCTTGCTGCGAAAACGCTGCAGAGGAGTGCTCTGAATAACCACCCAGGGAGCTTTACCGTGCACTGATACCACGCAGCAAATGCGCGTTCTTCCATTTCGCCTCTTTTAAAAGCGGAACCTGCTACCGGGATCGGACATGGGCCTCCCGGCTCAGTATAGCCAACCACCCCAACCACTGAGCCACCGCGGCGGGCCAGGTCAGGTCCTGGCGGGTTTTTCAGGATTTAACCGCACCCTACAATTAAAAAGGGTAAGAGAGCAAAGCTGTATTTTCTGCGTGTGCTCTCTTAAGCAGATGGCCTTATGCCCGAAAATGCCGTCAGGCCGGCTTTTTTAATAACGGAGATGTTACTGGCCGTAAGATAGCCGTTGGAGGAAAACAAAACAGAGAAAACTCTGAAGGCTCGTGGGCGCGTGCCTTGCGGCGACCTCCGGGCGTCCGCGGCACGTGCAGTGGATTTAGCGAGAATAAAAAAAACTGGCAAAAAACCTCGAGGAGCGAGAACAAGCCGAGCACTCGTGACCGCATGCCTTGCAGAAAACGCCGAGTCCCCGGCTCGCGCAGTGGCTATGGCAAAAAAAAAGAACCACCAGCGCTGTCTCCAATCACTACCGCGCATGTAAGAAAACCCCAGCGTTAATGCTAAAGTCCAATGCTAAAATTAAAAAAAAAGCATCCTGCTTGGTACAAGTCACCGTGACCGACAGATTTTTTGGAAGCCATTATGGATAACAGGAGACATGGCTACGAGTGTGCCAATCCTTCCCGAGACGACTTGCAGATCCTGCAACTGCATCTCGAGTCGATGACGAAGAGCTGGTTGAAGACTACAATGCAGACGACGACTTTCAATCCACCACTCGCTTCGAGAAAGACGACGACCGATTTGATGCATATGACGACGATAAGTAGCACCGCAACTATGAAAATAAACAATGATATTAAAGCTTAGTGCGTCCAGCAAAGCTTACCTACAACAGCTTCACCATTGAAGTCTTCCGAGTAAGTGCTAGCTTCCCGAATTTTTTTTTTGATCGGAGTATTCAGATGCTCGGTCTTGCTCGAAGACGCTCTCGGATTGCTCGATGCGACTTCGGATGGGATCAACGAGCTCATGGAAATCGAGAAGAAATATCGTAAATGTCAAAAGAAACCAGGATATGCTGAGTCCACAATGCAAGTATTTGTTTAATGGAAGGCATTGCATGCATTGTTAAGCCTATTGAAAACGTATTGAGCATATTGGTGATTTTTCTGTTCGTGGCACTTGGCTAGGCCATGTGTATGTGGATAGTAAAGAGAAGAATGCAGTAGTTGTGGACCTAAAGTGCGGAGAAGCTGTTCCACAATTGTGTAGCATGGAACTGGTAACGACAGCTTCATTGCTCACGAAGGCGCATTGCGAGAAAGTACGCGTCTTACCAGAAAAGAGGATACATACAGGTGGCAACAAAGGCAACAGCTGCTGCCTCCCAATAACTAGCCATGTAGGGAGCGCAACCAATTGATTTTATTGATTGATTGTGGGGTTTAACGCGCCGACGCAACGCAGGCGATGAGGCGCGCCATAGTGGAGGGCTCCGGATTAATTTTGACCACCTGGGGATCTTTATCGTGCGCCGAAATCTCGTACACACGGGCGTTTTTGCTTTTCGCCTCCATCAGAAAAGCGGCCGCCGCGGCCGGGAATCGAACCCGCGACCTCGTGCTCAGCAGCGCAACGCCTTAGCCGCTGATCCACCGCGGCGGGTTGGAGCGCAACCAATGACGTATACATTACAGTTTAGCACACTAGAGTGGGACAAGTCCAGGACTCGACCGTATAGTAGACGATTGTGCTGGGGGCGTGACTTCCTGGCTGGGCGACTGCTTGAACCATCTCGATGATACGCGATATTCATATATATGAAAAAGGCCAATACACATGGGGAAGAAATTCGGCAGATCGCAACCCAGCCGCTGTGGCCAAAATTCCACGGAGGCGAAATGCACAGACAATTATGTTCTGCGTAATGCCAGTGCACATTAAATAAATCCTAGCGGCCGAAATTATACGATGCAGTTCTATACAGCGTCTCTCATTGAACCAAACCAAGCCAGTCCTCAAATGTTTGCAACAATACTTTCATTGAACCGGCACCGCGGAACTGAACAGCGGAAGCTGTGAGTTCTCGTACGCAGAAACAACACAACGCGCTGCAGTAAGGAAGGTACGCTTTCCCTCAACGCCGTCGCGGCACGCTTAGACGCTAAAAGCATGCCTCACAGCAAGCATGCCTCGTGCTTCAAAGCATGCCTCACAGCAAGCATGCCTCGTGCTTCACAGCAAAGCAGGCACGGCGCTCTCCCGCTCTAGCAGACGATACGAAGCGCCGCCTCCAAGCCCCTGTGCGCCTGCGCCGCTTAGCTTCGATGCGCGGCCGCGGATTGTGCGCTGGCGCTCCGCGGAGCGAGGCCACGCTGCGCAGTGTTCGCACCTAGAGTGGACGGCCCTGTACATATTGACGTATCGCGGCGGCCGGACCCCAAAAACACTGTTGTGTCTCTGAATAAGTACTGGGTTTCCAAGTAGCTAAGCACGTGCAAATGGGTTGCCGAGTTGCACGTGCTCCTATGTTTTATTGTACGAAAGTAAAGCACGTGCTATTCAATGAGTCGCAACCGATTCGGATGTGTATTTATGGTCCAGTAGAGCGAGCGTGCTTTCTCTTCTTTGTCGCTGCTAAGCTCCCGCCAGAAGCACGTCAAAGCCATTGGGAGGCTTGTGATATATGTATCGGCTACAGACGCCGGCTGCCGATTTTATTGCTCAATCTATGGGTTATCCAACAGGGTCATTAGTTCTACCCAAGTCCTCTGCGGGTATGTGATTTTCTGTCGGTGGGAAATACTCAGCGAGGGTTAGTACTTACGCTGACGAAAACTCAAAACTGCCATGGCCAACAATCGACAACCATGCAAGACAACGATGCAATCGACAATGAAAAATGCAAGAAACTTTTGGAGGGATTAGCTATGACTGTCTTCTTTCCCTGGCGGAAGCATGATGCGTGGGATCACCAAATGCCTGATGAACGTAACGTGCTCCTGCAATCCAGCTTGGGAGGAGACTAATGGCTAGGGTTGGTAAAACGCCCCTGTAATCCCGAGTGGGAGGAGGCCGTGGTGTCAATGCTGCGCGGTAACTGCTGCACCTATGCGTGAAGCACGTCTTACAGTGGGCAGGCCATTGCTGAAGCAATGGGTATACCACTATGAGGGCGGGGCTTAGCGATCCCTGTAGCCGTTGCTTGGAGAAACCTATAAGGCGATCTGGTCGCTGGCCGAGGGAAGTGATGATTCCTGGTAACCTGATGACTTGGAGGCAAAGGTGCAGGGTTAAAGGGAGTTCGGCCGCACTGGCTCTCCGGGTGGCCCTTAACCTCTGCAAGGTTCCCGCGGGGAAACGGCGGATACTCTGACAGGGCGAGAAGTTAACCCCCTTTTTTGGCCGCCCAAGGCTTGAAGGCAAATTGGCCGGCACAGGTAGGGGTGCTAATTACGAGGAGCAAAGTTTCTCAAGGATGCCGGCTAATTAGCGCTGCTGTCCTTCCCGACTGCGGGGAGAGATATTGGCGTACCTTCGGCTCTAGCGGAGAAGCGCCACATGAGCAGCGAGGTCTACATCTATGTGAGTAGGAAGGCAAATCCGCCATAGGCACGCTCGTTTTGCGGTGGCGGGTAAGCTCGTCATAATTCGCGTTGCTACACGTGCAGTACGTCCTGCGACTCACGAATGTAGATCGAGTGCTAGCGGGTGCCAGTGACCACACTTGTTGCCGTGGTACAGATAACCCGATGCTCGCCCCTCTAGAATCTGATAGCGTTAGCCAAGATGGACCAGCAAGTGCCACTACATTGCTCTACCTGCATCTCCCCCTTGGGGGATGTGCTCCTGCGATAACGGGGAAAATCTGTGTTCGATCACACCCCGTCTTCATGACGAAGAGGCTGTCTGACCGAAGGGGGTGGACGGTGTTTCACAAACTTGGTCCTTTTCGTGTCTGGGCTTGTAAATCTTGCACTGAACTGACGTTTTACCGGCACTTCTGGGAAACCATACATGTAATATAACAAAACTTTGTTGTTGGGGGGCTAGTTGGTTCTTGATTCCTAATAGTACGTTTAGCGCAAAAAACCTAATTCAGTACACAAGAAAAGAAACGGGACAGGCGCTAACTTTCAACTAAACTTTATTAGGAATATTGTTCTAGGTAGGAGCTGAGATGCTACAGCACGAGAACTCTTGGAAGCTTTTTATAACCAGGAAAAAGGTGGTAAGTGTATCAGCGTACGTCGGTGGTCTTGTTTAACTTTGAGAAATTTTTTTTCGAGCGTTTCGGTGATTCACTTATTTGCGTACTTGATATAATCTTACTGTGGCGCATGCTGCGCATGCTCCACTTGTTTCTATATTTGGCGGCTCCGGTGGCGAATAAAGTTCAGTTGAAAGTTAGCGCCTGTCCCGTCTCCTTTCTTGTTTACTGTCTTTGGTTTTTAGCGCTAAACATATTTTTAAGAAACCATACATCTTGGTCGCTATACCATACATCTTGGCCGCATACATCTTGGCCGCAGCTACAAGCAGCTACAAGCTTGGCCGCATACATCTTGGCCGCAGCTACAAGCTGCGGCAAATTGCGACAAGTCCATTGTCGCAAATTGTTAACATTGACAACTTGCACGGATTCTTTTTGCCTGCTACTTTGCAGCAACATTATCGGGTGTCTGCAAAGTTTACAGGGGGACACAGAGCTCTTTGGTTTTTTTTTTCTCGGCAGCGGCGATTGCTTTTTCACGCAAGTTGGCATGCTTCCTAAGTATATATTAGACAAAATGAGGCTGTATGTGTGAATATCGTCTCCCTAACATGCATATCTGGTAAATTCGGCATTCTTTTCATTTATACTTTACATTAATATGGCCCCTAAAATCCAGTAAAAATAAAACGAACACAATAGAGATAGAAAACATCGTATTGCTTGAACATTTACAGATAACCCCATGTTATAGGTTCCAATAGACCCTAGGTTACAAAAGAATGTCTGTTTAGCATAATGAAACCGTATTGCAAATATGCTTCACTAGCGTTTAAAACTACAACTTTTAATTGTTTTAGTTGTCAACAGAAGGTTGTCATCCTTGGCACACTTATCCTTTTCTGTAACCCTCCCGATCACGGCCCCATGACTTGGCTTGTTAACATGCGCAGTTGATTTTTAGATTAGGTTGTCTACGTTTTATTGAGCAACGTCATAACGCGTTGGTTCTACCTGCGTAGTGTTACGGCAGCACTCTGGGGACATATTATTTGAATTATTTGAATTCTTCATATTTTGGTATGCTGCTGCATAGAGCATAAAATGCAAAAAAATAGATGAAGTAACACATATTAAAACCTGGTTTCGGGTTAACGTTAGAAAGAAGGATAAATAATGGTTTAGGATCTTGTGCCTGAGAAGCTCGAAGTTGTGTGTTCTGTAGAGAGCAACTGCAAAAAAGTGATTAGCAAGCTAATTGTGCAGCGCCGATGCACATTTCTAGTTGCCTCCATATAATCCCAGCAGGATAATGCTGCTGGGCGTTTTTTTTTTTACACTTTCCCCTTCAGGGATAACGGTAGGCTGCCATTCATTATTTAAAATACTCGCCCAATGCATTCTACGCCATTTTTACCCTTCTAATAATCTCTGCCTCATGGTTGGGATCCAGGGTCCCTACTTGGCCTACGTAGATATATGCGCTTACCACTCCTACTGCCTCGCAACCTATCTCAAACCGCTGTGCTTTCCTGAGGCTATTGAGCATTGCTTTAGTTTTCTGCGTTATAATTTGCAGGCGCACGATTTTACTCCGCTTTTCCAGTCAGTCGGCGTATAGAAGCGAAAATGGCACACGCTCACGCCCTGTTTGGGGAAGAGGACGTGGGACAGGAAAGATGAGGCGAGGAAGAAAAACAGCGGTAGTCGTTTGCCGATGCTCGACAAGTTCTCATCTGGACGAGAGCGCTCTGGAGACCTCAAGACCGAGTCACATTTCTTCCTCGCCTGTAAGACCGCCGAAGTATTGGCAACTTCAACAACGGAGCGTTGTTTGACTAGCTTGTGCACTACCCACAACAGAGTGTCATGCCTCGGCCACAACCCCGCCCCCGGCCAGCGCACCGACAGGGATCGGCGCATGTGAAACGAAACATTTCATTTTGCATTTTTTGAAGTGACTGTATTGCGATTAGCTGAGTTGTGATCTTCATTTGTGTATTTGCTATTGTAAAGTGTTCGATTCGAATGCCAATATGGCTCTCTTCTTCTTTCTCAGTAAGGAGTAACCTTTTCATCCCTAAAACATCTTGCATCACAACAGTTATGTGCGCAACATTGTCAAAAAGTCATACTTACGATAGTGATGGCTGCAAGAGAGTCAGCAATTCCAGCGTTGGACAAAACTGTTTCTTTATTAACAAGAACTCCAATTTGTGACCCCAATCTTTCATAAGCCTTGCCGCTGTAAAGGGCTATCATAATCATGGAAAGTATCTGTAAAGAAAGTAACCAATTACACGTCTGCCTAATTTGAACACTATCATTAACAAATCAGTCAGTTGCGGGTTTCCTCCAGGCACTGTGCATAGTTGTTCTCGTACAAACGTATAGGGAGGTTTACCAGTTATTGAATTACTTTAAATGCCTAATGCATTTCGCGTGCCTTATAAGGTTATTACATTGCTTTATGAGGATTACTTCCTCCCCTCTGAATTAATTTTTATTTTAGATATAGTTCAGTACAACGCCAAAACACGCAATCCAGTTGAATACAACAGAAAGAGCTACGAAATAGACACAGAAGTAGTCAACCTTTCCACAAAACACAGGAGGCTGAGAACGAGGGTGATAATGAATCCAAAAATACATGCCTAATAAGATTCAACCGCAAATAATACAAAAATCTTACTTGGATATCTTACTTGGATAAGATGTGGTACAACAGTGATCCCGTAGAGAAAATTAGAACTTCTGAAAACGTCTCACGCCAGTGAAAATAATGCTGAAGTGTAACACGCTCCAATGACGGTTATTGCCCATCAAATTGATTCTTGGCAAATTTCTTTGTGCCAAAATGGCGGGACAAAATGTGCCTGTTCGTTTCGTTAATCTATAGGGCCGATATCGTGAAGGATTCACATTAGGTCAATGTAAATAACCTTAGCACAAGAACGTAATTTTAGTGAGAAATCCCGCATTTCCAAAGGCAGGAACAGTTGGTAGCCATAACAGTCACGTGTTGTGACGCAACGCGGTAAATTTAAGAATAAATGCTACTCTTTGGGAGGATTTTAAGTTCATTAATATACTTTTTTCGGCTCGGAATACTACGCTATGCTCGCAGACTACCTTGCAGAAGAAACAAAACTTCGCATGCTGACAATAGTGCAATCGGCAGCCTACGAAGCAGGCAAAGCGACCCAAGTTTTCAGGAAGCAGGTGCGGAAATTGCGCCAATACGACTGGAACTTGTGATATCAATGGTAATTGTGACCCGCGAGGTTTTTTTTTATTTATCAAACTCGGTGAAGAGGCTGTTTACGAAACGTTACCTTAATTTTAAACGTTTAGAAGAAGACGTTCTATAGTTATTTGGTTAAATACAGTAGACCTGGGCGCACCAGGGTAACCACAAACTATCGATACTGTGAATGCATCCTCGAAATTATTTATTTCAGTCTCAAAAAAAATGCCATTGTAGGCGAGCCCCCTGTGATTATCATTGCTATTTTTCAACATGTAAAGACAAAAAATGAACCTCCAGTTTTCCATAACAACTGGCAACATTACCAAGATCAGAGCTCTGTTTGGCACTTCCTAAGGGAGCAAGTACAAAAGCCGTAAAGGAAGGGCTTTTCCAGTTTCTTGTTTACGATAGGCGGGATTGATAGCAAACACTCATCACAGTGGCTAGGATAATGAATGTTTATATCCAGAAGGACTTTATTGTTATTTTAAAACACAACATGTCCGAGCGCGATCGTCTTCTCACTAAGCAGCCGCACATGTTTATGATTTGAGCAGAAAAATTGGTATAATAAAGATAACAATCTGCAAAAGGCCCAATTTTTGGAGTAAAAGCTGCACTACGGTACATCATTTACTGTGAATAATCGCTTCGCAAGCGGCCTTGAGCCACCGCTGCGTACGCTGTGCTTTTGTTATCACATCGTTTGGCGCAAATATTGCTGCTGTGGTACCTCGTGGTCTGCCTAGGGTGAAGGGGGCTTCTTCTCCTGCGCTTGATTGTTTTGCGCAGATGGCTGCCCCTGTGCACAGTACAGTACAAGGGAACCACCTGGTTTACCGCTGGTTCACCGCGCTTGGTCTCTCAGTCAGGCCGTCGATGGTGCGCCAGATGCGTGCTCTTTTATGACAAGTGAAAAAATTAGTCAAACCATTTAGTAGATACAGCTAGAAGCAGGCGGCAAAACCTCAAACAAATGAAAACTTTTAGGAAATACTGTATGAACAGGCCCAGCCTTCGCTCTTCATAACCTGGCTGAGAAGCACTAAGCATGGGCCGTTGTTTCTGAAAGTTTAGGTGGTAACGGTGTTTTTATTGAGACGGCGCAGGACAGAGCTTTTGAGTTGCTATTGCAACCTGGGATACCTCGAAGGATAGTTCTAGCATATTCATGCTGAGGAGACACTTTGATATGTCAACTGCAGGACAGAGGATGATGTCCTTAAGTCTAACTGGTAGAAACATCGTTTGCTGTATGGAAAGATATAATATTGAATCAATGTGAGGCACGGTTTCTGCATTCTCCTTACAAAGAGTTTTACTCTGCAGCAGACAAACTACAGCAGATTTAGGTAACCACGTGCACCTGAATTGCGAATTGTTGCTGAAACACAGGTCAGAACAATATTTATTTTTTTCTGGGTAGACGCGTTGGAAACCATGTTTAGCAAGTAAAGGCCCTGTGGAAGAGGTACGCACCGTTAAGCAGTTCCATATATAACCGCAATTTAAAAACGACCGGATCATAATGGCAGGGCCTGTCAAAGACCCTGCATATATGTTACGAAACTTAAAGTCATTCCGAACAAACGCACATGGAGTAGGGACGATCAGATAAACGCGAAAATTGTGGCCAACGTGTGCGAGAATTCCGCATCTCTTCCCAAACACACACATGAAAACGCACGCCCGAACCGACACACATACAATGCATGTTTCCACACAAGGCCATAAAAATGCGATTTTGTGACATTGTTTAAGTAGCGAGGGCATCCTAAAAAAGGTGCGCTCAGCGGCGTAGTTCTAAGCAGCCAGGCGAAATTTTGCCGTTGCAGTTCGCACGTTTGATGTGTTCTAAAATATTTCGGCGATAAGGTATCCCATATGCGAACAAAAATGTAGTTCACACGGGAGCAGCTGTTTTCCGCCAGACCGAAATAAACGACACCGGTGGTTGCGAATCAAAAGCGTGACATCACTCATTGTAACGACGCGCCTGAGCCAAATACCGATGGTGGCATGGATGAAGTGTTTCCCGTTGATTCTAGCAGCGCACAAAAAAGGGAAGCTGCTGCAAACCTTTCGGTACCGAATATTGGTATCACATTAAGCAGGATATTGTGTGCATTCTTACCACATGTGCACCGTCCAAAAGGGTAAGGCCACGTATGCGGCCGCAGATCTTCGTGCTTCTTGGTCTCAGCTCTGCCCACCCGCACAATATTGTTGTTGACAGCGCCGCAATTTTCAGGGTGGAAGACGCATTTTCTGGACTCAACTCAATGGTCATCTTGTTTCTGTGACAAAACAAGCAAGATCTTGAGCCGTGAAAATTGAGAAACAAGGTTCCACACTGAAGCGCGCCTCTACATTTTACCGAAATTCTTCGTTCTTTAGAATGCACATCAAAATTCTTGCACGGCCAGGTAGGCAAACTATTCAGAAGGTATATAATGTCACACAAAGTATTCTCGAAAGGTTTTTGCCTGAAGCGGGAGCTGAGGCCACTAAATAAATATTTGAGGAACAGGAAAGACTTACATATTTCAGTGCTTGTACGCACAATGAAACCTTGTTTGTTGAGTTAATACAACGGGTCATTACAATATTCGCTTTTGAGCGTAGTCACCGCATGGCAGCAAACAACCTGTGTTACACACCTTGTGGTAAGGACAACATTATTGAGAAAATCGAAGGGTACTATGCGGTAGTTTTTGCGTACCTTTACTGTGGTTTTCTGTAGCAGAGACAACTCCGTCGCAATTATTAATGATTCTACTGAAACCGTAGTTGTTTTTTACGCTCAGTTTTGAGCAAATGACATCTTCGCTTTTGGGAACTTTGCAGTATTGATGAGGGATGAACAGCACAAATTTTGATTACTGGAAGAAAAACACGGGAAAACATATCTGCAAACCGTTGGTACAAAAGCGTTTTAAAGACTGAGTTCAGTAGAACCTGTAGTCTTCCCGAATGGCTGTTTTGCAGATACGGCGCAAACCAATAGGTCCATAAGTGGATGGAACGAAGTTTAAATAATGAGCTTGTAATAGCCGACTCTGCTTGCTTTAAATCTGGCATGTGAATTCGTTATCTCGTCACACAATGCCTGCGTCACTGCACGTCTGTTTTGACAGCTTTACCTGGCGGAAGGTACCAATAGTGGTTTACAAAGGCTGTACCTTCACACGCATGTTCGTATCCTGTCGGATACGCAAAAGGTAAAAACAGGTATGACAGGGACCAGCCTGCAGTCTTATCTTCTATGCCTACGTGAGCACTACCTGTCACTGTAAATGTACGAGTTGCTGGTGGCATCCAGACGGAATTGCACATGGAGGAAAACTGTCACTTGTGCGTGTAGGCATGCAGCGTGACAGAAGCATAATGGAAGCGTGGGTGTGGTTACTCCGGCGTTTTCCGGGGGCCTTCCTCTGGGTTAAATCATTGTGGAAACAACCACTGCATTCTTGAAGAGATGCTGGGTTTGGGATAGAGACACTCTGGGTACCAGAAAGAGGGCCAGCGGCCTAATCGCGGGCCTGAAGAAACGGCAATGTCGGCACTGCCTGCTTGGAGCCAGATGCGAAACGACGCCCTACATGATCTGGATACGCAACGTGAAGAAGTTTTCAGAGGAAGAAAATCAGCGGCTTCGGCAGTCACGGGTGCCGTAATTTTTTAGGAGAGCGCCGGTGTAGGGCGCAGACATTCGAAGGGGATTGTACGTCACCATAGCAGTGCCATGAAGCTAGCTGCGCGGGCTGCTGTACCGCCGACTGGATTGCCTTGTCCCAGACTAGTTACGGTCCCACTGTGGCAGTTTCATCTAACAAAAGGGCTTTTATAGCCGAAATCGCCAGAAGGTGGCTCAAAGATAGGGCATGCTGATTGGCGCCTAGGGACATTATTTGTTCTCGTGGTGTACAAAACAGGCCACTTTTCCCGCGGTTGTCTTTGAGAGGTAAACGCGTTAGCCGTAACGGTGCCTCACACAAATAAGTGGCGGCAGTGTCAAGAAGGCTCAGGACCATTTGAGTGATTTGACAGCTTTGGGCGTGTTCAAAAGTCCTGTACTCGTTTTAAATATAGTATTCGGTATACCAGTCCTAAAGCATCAAATTGAAGGCATTATCTGCAATACCTTTCACGATGTTGGCCGAGTTTCTTCTGCTCCCTCATTTTGCTCAAGTGTGGCATAATTGCAGCACGTCTTCTATGTTACGGTCGTACAGATTAGTGGCCGGCTTTTCTCGCGAAGTGAGTTGTTTTTCCTTCAGTTTGCCATTACCTGCGAAATCGGTCAGTCAACTTTCCCAATCAAGTATTCTAGTTGGCTACCTCTGATTCGTGTGTCGTACACCACAGCCTCGCCGTACCCTTCAGGAAGCAAAAGGTGGGGTTCCCTTGATTGCGTGTGCTCACGCGATTCTTCAGGCTGGCTCAGTGCTCCACGTCTACATCGGCAGTGCCGCAGAATGTACCCGGGTGCCGAGGCTGGAACATGATTACCAGCACCATGGAGGGGCTCGTTGACACAGAAGGCGGTGCCGTGGTGGTGCCTTGGACACGAAACATGCTTAGATGATTTGTGATCAGCATATTCAGCCGTGTCCAGGGCTCACTTGGGAAAAGGATAGGGGGTGCCGCACTCCCTACCGAATGATGATGGGTAGAACAGTAGTTACAACCTTTGTTTACAGCCCTTACACACAGGTTGGGATCTCTTAAAGTTCAGCCTGGGAATGAGTTTAATACTTCGAATATATACTAGCGGCAGAGGTATGCGCAACGTCTAAGCGAGTAATTTGTGCACGCCGGTTACACAAGTGCATGTCAAATTTGCGCTAATGTCGTATAATTAGGGTCGACGACTGAGCCGACTAAAACACGAGATTAGAAGGAAACGTTGCAGAGTAAAACTGAATATGACGATGGTATTACGAGGGCACATAAAGTTAGGCATATTATTACTAAAATACCAAAGCACACTTACGGTAATACTATATCGTTGATCTGGTGAGGTGATTGCTTAATTAGGCATCGGAATCATATCTACAGAGATAAAGATGCAATTCGAAAAAGATTATAATATTGATGGTATTCCGAGGACACAATGGCACCACCGCACACGTTTCTGCCAAAGTTGAAATGTCTAGTGCGATGAAATTTAAAGTGTTCACACTATCTTCAGCTGTCAAACGTCATGACTCACACAAGAACGCCTCATAAAATAATCCACAGAACAAAAAGTACATCATAGCGAAACAAAAGCAAGGAGGACACTGCAGGTAAAGTTCTCATGATTCCGCCTTTCAACAAGTAAACAGTCGTATGTGTTTCTGAATTTTCTCTACATAAGTCGCAGAGGCTACAAACGTCAATTACAGAAAGCAGTTGTTTGTGCGTTCTCATCTGGGTTACCTGACATGAACGTCAATTTACCTGAATTACTGGTGGCGTAAAAACTTTTGATTTCTGTGGCTAACGTTTGATCCCCATACATCTCTCCTCCACACAATGGCGGGTGCTGAGACGGACGTAGCATGCCCGTAGGCTAAAAGGAAGACCGGAGTATTCGGTGCCCCGGTGTTCAACACTTGATGACTAGTCTACTGAGGTGTAGTGGTCGCACCTTGTACTTGCGCACTAGGATCATGGAGGAATGAAAAGGCCACGAGAGGCGTTGTTGTCATGTTTTCTGCAACCACATCTGCCTTGTCGAGCATTCCACGCAGCCCACTACCGTTTTCCCCTACCCTTTCTGCAGATAGCCTTCTCCGTCGCTACTTCCGTTTAAAGAACGTCGAAGAAACCTGCTGACGCTCGAAATCGGTTGCGAATTACTGTACACGCCGTCTTCGGGTTTAGTTTAGGTAATGCGGAAAGCTCCGCTTGTATGACGAAAAGAAAGTTGGCGCCATCTAGTCAAATTGAGCTGCCGTGACTATAAAAGAAAACTTACCCACACTGTAGGCGAACGTTTTTCTAAAATAGCGCAAGTACCTCCCCACTTTCTGGAATGAATTGGGGTTTCTAGGGACCACTCATGAATAGTCCTCCCTGCATGAGTAACCCATATGGTGGTTCTTACTTCAGCGTTTGGCCGCATTCGAGCCCAAATTATGAAGAGCAGTATTTGTGCCGTGGGCCAAAGGGTTATATTCAATAGCCGGGAATCGGGCAAATACCACGTCGGCTGCTCCACGCACGTAACATCAGTGCAAGCAAAACCAGCTCAGGGTGGGGACCCTTGAGACTGACCGCGAGAAACAAACTGTGGATGTGGATGTGTGAATGGCCATACTTGAACGAAGCGTTTGCCTCGTTATCTTGTATATCGCAGTCACCGCAGCCCCTTTTCAAGAAACGCCGGCACTTTTGCTGCAGCTTAAATATATTACGCGGCCAGACGTTGCGGGGATACTCAACTGCATTGCAAAAAACTATTCCCTCGGCAAACTAGACGCATTAGGCCAGCGGGACTATGTTGCCAGCTCAGAAATAATTCAGTGAAAATAGGCGCTTTTTTTGCGATGCTAGGCTCGTTTTTTGAAAGGCAGCTCTGACTCGACTTTTAACGGTTTGGACTGTTTCTTAGATATGGCATTAGGCTTTTCTCGAAAATGAACTTAGCGAAACCTTTCACTCCAAACCATAGCCTATCAGTTCTCGCAAACTAAAAAAAAAGGAATCGTATTTATCTAATGTGCTCCTCACTTACCGAGGGGTGGAACTCTTCCCGTGATTGAGGATGTTGAGAGAATGGGTTTAGTATATTTTTGTGCTAATTTAACGTGCGCTACAAGACGAAAAAACTAGTCCTTTTGTGAAAACACCACCACGGATTCAATTCTGAAGCATTCACTTGCTGTTGTCTTGCTAGCGCGTTTCTCGATGCACTCTCCTCCGATCGCCAACAAGCCTCGTGGTGCATGCATTGAACATGAGGTTGACGTCTAATGGCACCACTTTTGTTTTCTTTTCCCGCCTAACCTTTTGGTAGAGCAGCTGCCGGAAGCGGGGCCGATGAACGTGTGTTGCTTATTCTACCGTTTTACTTCGGCGCAAGCGCAACTCCGTTCCAGCTTCAAATATACCTCACATGTGAAATATTTTTCTGCAGTGAAGACCGGCATGATATGAGCGCTCGCTCTCAGATGTGCCTCTTTTCGCCCTTTCCGGAGAAACGGACATTAGACTAATATAGCATACCGTATTTTCGCGCGTATAACCTGTCCCTGCTGTTACCCAAACCCCACTTTCAATCCCCGAATAAACAAGTACATTCCCGCGTACGGTTCACACATTTTATACAAAGGGTCACGCTCGTGTTTTGTCAGCGTTCGTCAGCGCTCGTGTTTGTTACCTCCTTCTTCTTGTGTTTTGTCTGAGTTTGCGCTGTTCCCCTTTTTGTAATCATGCACCAACTCGCCCAAGCCTTAACCCTTGCAAGCTTTATACAAAGGGGCTGTACCAAAGCAACTAAAGCAATACGGAACATTGGTTTACGCGAAAGAAATTACCCATATTTTCCATATTGAATTATTATTCCGCGCGGCCTAAGCCACAATCACAAATGGTGACTGCTCTTACTAGCGCTACCGCTTGTACCACAGTGTTCACTGTCATACATTGTTAAGTTCGGGCCCCTCACTTAATAATTAAAACTTCCCTGCAATTAGATATCTTCCGCTGGGGTTAGCTTGTTTACCTGTATGGTGTTTGTTTCCCCGCCGGCCGAGCTGAGATAGGCGTGAGGGGAGGAAGGAGAAACCGCGGGGGCTTTTGTTATTCGCCGCGCTTTTGTGTCCACCCGATGAGCGGGCCCGGAGACGACGCATACAAACGCGTCGGTCACTCCATTATAGCTGAAAGCGATGTAAGCTTTCGAAGAAGGATTTTCTTGCGAGAATCTTCGAAGCGTAAGGGAGCTGAAGGTCTATCAAAGGGGTCAAACATTTAGTCAGAGTTAGGAAGAGGTCACCAGACGTTCTGTCTGGGATAGTTGCACTTCTCAAAGTTACTGGGCGAAGTTTCAGCGCGTCACGCGTCTGAGCGTGGTGACTCGGCGGCTGGGGTGCGTGAATGGGTTAGGGGACATGGCTTTGTTAGGCGCACCACGTGTTAACAAAGGAAAGGAATTCTGCCGGCGCGGAGCACAAACAAAGGAGTGCACGGTATGACAATACTTTAATACGTGTCGCCCGAGAGCCGATTCATGTTGTTAGGTCTGCTTATGTTGATTGGTTTTCATTTCTGTTATATTTGATGCTTTGAGGAATACCTCCGGGTTTCTGTATGAGAGTGAGAGAGGTGGGTCGCATGACTATTTTGAACACACCTCGCTTTATTTGTCACGGTGGCCAATCAGTGGCTTAGTGGGAGGTGATGAATGAGCCATCCTCCCTCTCAAGTTGTGACGTTCCTTTTATGGGTGGGGTTTTGTTGGCAAAACCGAGAGTTTGATGTTTTCAGAGGGAGGAACATTGAGAGAGACAGAGAAAGAGGGGGGGGGGGGTGGAAACCGGCGAGCCCCGTTTACGCGGGCCTTTCCCGACCTCTTGCTTACGATCACGAGCCATGAGTTGTAAGTATGTAATGTAAATAAATTGTACATACTGTACATTTGGAGTTTATTCGGAGTAGACCGTCGTCCGGTATGTGCCGTCGGCCAACAAGCCAGCGAGTCGTCCTCTCATCGGATCATCGATCTCGACCATCGATGGCAGCGACCGATATACCTTTTCTAAGTTTAACTCACATCATCTTCAGTTTCATTGATGCTGTTTGGAACGCACCATTTCTTTAATCAGTAGCTATCCATCTCACCGGAAACCGCCTTTCATGCCTTTACGATGCACTCACAAAGCATTGCACAATTCAGGCTCACGGACATGGCCTGTCAGCGGTAGGTCGTAGAGACTTTCACCCATCCATTTAGCGCAAATACGCTTGACCTGTGCTTGAATGGTCTATTCAAATATATGCAGAGAAGCTGAATGATCTAAAAGAAAACATTCAAAGGCGGCGCCATGTACCACTCTTGTGTGAATGCAGAATACAATAGCTATACACCAAAAAGGTAAAAAAAAACAATTTGCAGTAAGTAATTTAAGCATCTGAAAATAGACTATAGTGTAGCAGGGAAAGCCGCAGCCTCATTTCAAATAACACTCAACTACGTCATCTTAGCGTGGTGCTGTGTTTTCGTTGTGCTTATGAGTGTCGGCCTCAAAGCCTTTCCTCTTGAACAGCGAATTTTTTAAAATAAAACAGTAGGTGACTGGCGCAATATTGTCACGAGGAAGAGACTAAGTGGACAATTACACATGCCGCCATGTTTACCCACCTTCGAAGAAGATGAAGCACATCGTCCGACATAGCCGTGCTCGCGCCAAGATGGCTGACACCCATTTAATCATCACTTCATCAATCATGCTTCGCCTCACCGTTATTCCGCCACGAACAATATTTTTGCTCTGGTTGGTGTGTTGAAGAAGTCTGTGTAGTAAATTAGCTCGACCAGTTGGACAAGAGCGGCCGATTTGCTATTGCCGCTAAAGGGACCACAGAACTTATGCGCGTTGCTATGAAGCTGCATTGAAGGAAATACGTCGCACATAAACCAAACCTGCATTTTACCCCCGCAGTTTTTTCGCATTGAAGTGCGGGTTATTCGAGCGAAAATGCGGTATTTGTTCGGTATGGTAGCTTTGCACTTTGCCATTTACAGAAAAAGCTGAACTACTGTTGGAAAAGAATACCTTAAGCTTATCACCTCAACTCGAGAAAATAGTGAATTGAACGAGAGGTAATGCATGGACGAAGATACGCCTTTATTTAATTTTATGAGCAGGATAGCAAACAGTGCTCACGCTTCTGATATTTCGGGTTGCAGTTATCCGTAGTGCTGGATATTTGGGGCCGGCAGCATTTCTATGCTGACGCACATCCTCGGAGACATGGCGATGCCCCGGATCATGTGCAGCTGCTTCCGTTTCTGCTGTTACGATCGCTCGTAACACATGTTCGGTGAGCGTCGTGTTGGAACAGTTCTGGCGCACAATGAAGATAGGCCCGTGTGGGTTGTTGACCCAATTTTTGTCAGATGATAATGATAATGGTGATGATGACCTCAACCGCTTTGGCACGTAACCAAAACGGGGGATTGGACAGGGCTAAACTGGTTGATATACCTGAGGACCTCAAAATACTAATTTATTTCCGGAAAGACGCCGTAAAAAAAACTTCGTGAGGAATAAAACCCAAATTACCCAATACTTAGCCCCTTTCAGCGATTCAAACGACCTAAAGCACAAAGAAAATGTTGAATACAATTATATATGTTCCTTTTTTGCACACCCCAAATTCGTTGCGCCAACAGATTGTATAAGTGGAATCGATAAAGTCCACCCCGAATGCTGAAATGGGTCCTTCAAAAGCAATTTTCTAGCTGCTGAGAAACGGTGACAGTCAAGAATAAAATGTTGAATTGTTTCAGGGACCTGGAACTGCACGCATAGTTCCGTAGTTGAAAGCCCCGATCTCAACAGATAGAAATTTAGCCTTGGAATTCTGCGGCGTAGCTCACTCAAGGTCACTTCGAATTGCCGAGAAACACAAAAATGAACATTCCACCGGAACTTTAAATGTTGATACTCTTCGACTGAGCTAGCAGGCACTGCGCGTTCTTTGTCCTTGCCCTTTCTCGAAACGTCATGTTTTTACTGTATTTTGAACACATCACATAGATGATACAGCTCCTTCACCACGCGTCACCAACGGCAATGGCCATCCCTACGGCAAATGCATGTTCACATTCTTGGGTACCTCGTTTCAGGAAAGGCTGCAATTTGCGTTAGGACGAAAAAGATCAGAGCATAACCAGACGCGTTAAAATACATATTCATATTTCAAATACAAAAACAGTACTGCAAAAACCATTAAAAAGTTAGAGGCCATGCAGGTTTATAAGCGTGCTTGCCGCAGGTGTAATAAAAATGAGTAACCAGTGACTGACGCTCCAACTTGCTGTAGTTCAAAATCGGTCAGAAATAGGCGGTAATGTTGATTTCATGAAATCCGCCATTTGGAACCCTCCAGTTACTGTGAATACGGATTACCAGCAAAACTGCGTTGGTTCAAAGCTGTAATGAGTTAAGTACGGTGATTTATTATACCCATCAAATAAAGCCAGGTGCACATCACTTCGTTTAAAATATTTTAATTCTTACATAATTTGATTCAGTATAGCTTCGATTAAACAATAGTTACAGCTGCTTGCTTTAACCGTACTCCCTCCGTAGACGGGCATATAGTGACAGCAGACGCGAGGTGTTGTAACGTTTACAACGTTAATGGCAACTAACTCCCTGTGATAGACACCTTGGTATGTATACACATATAGTGGCTTTAGCGACAACTTTCCGTTATATTGTTACGTGGCGGCAGGACAAATGACGGAAACAATGGCTGAATGCGAAGCAATGTATTTACATGATGACGTCCATCACAGCACCAAGCAAAGCCACGCACCACGCACACAACTTCGTCCTGTTCGACTTCTCTTCGTGACAATATTTTAAAACGACGCTTGCGCCAATACGGTCTGAAAGAAATCCAACTTCCTATGAAGACGATGATGAGTGATAGTGGGTAAAGTGAAAGAAAAGAACGAATCGCGTGGCCAGAACCGAGTCTTAGCCCCCGGCGTTATTAAGCCGGTGTCAATCCGATAGCTCAATTTCTACATGGTCGAAGCAAACGCCCAGCAGCAAGTACCGATTCGCGCCGCATACCCCAAAATCAAACGTTAAGTTTGCGGGGTTCACACCCGAGAGTTGCTGTGGGTACCCTAGACGAGTGCCTTGTGCGTCCAGAGTAGCACATAATCGCAGAGTAAGATTGGTGCACCAAAGAATCTGTCACGAGAAAGCTTCGGGTTGAACCACCGTCGTAGTTAAGCGGAGGCGTGCAACATTTTTGTTCAAGATGCACTGATCAGATTGAGAGTTGCAAATCATTGAACAGTAGATCTTGAGCGAGCGCGTGCGATTCTTTGTGGGCGGCACCCGAAAGAAGCATGTAGTATTTCTGAGAACCTAGCACAAGACAGCTTAGCTATAAATGGCACCGGGAACATGGAAATCTGCAAGTCCTGCAAGTACAGGTTGGCTGCGAAGATACGGTGTGGATATGTAACCACTGTTCTCAGCAAGTTGGAGGCGCGCATATCGGAATTACTAATACGAAATAAATGGGTCGAAGGGTTGGTCGTAAGCTCAGCACCAACGTCTGTATGAGCAAGAAGCGGTCCCCAAGCTGACAGGGCAAGGGGAGTAAAGGTAATGCACTTGAAGTAAAACAAGGGAGTGTAGATTAATGACGGGACTTAAACGTCATGCTTAGTTAACTGCGCCGCTGCCCTTCCAATTAAACACGTGTGCGAGCCTGTAGTGCCAGTAACTTTACCGCAGGGTCACTCTCGGAATCATTCCTAAGGAATCTGTCTGCCATGTGTAAGCGGAGACGCCACCGCTGCGCCTGTGCGTACAGCATAGCCGAAACGGAACAGCAAAACATATGAGTTGCTACGCCCGTAAAGGCGAAATGCAGCGTTATTTCAGCATACCCATATACGGCCCAGCCCACACAAACGTGTGGGTCAATAAATTCGTTTACTTAGTGGCGGCTGTTTCGGTTTCGGTTTCACAGCCTGAGTCACCGCTGCGAACGCTTCCGAGACTTTATTGGTTTCGGTAGTTCACGCATTTTGCCACCAGGGGGTGAGAAATCGCAAAAAAAAGCGCTTCCCAACAGGCGCAATCACGCTAGCCGCCTGCAAGATGAAAACTGATATTTCTTCTTGCTATCTCGTGTTTTAGTTATTTTATTTATTTATTTATTTATTTATTTATTTATTTATTTATTTATATTTTTCCAGATACTGCTGCCTCGATACACGAGACATAGCAGGAGTGGGTACATCAGAAAAAGAAAAGAACATACATTAAGCAACACCAAAGAAACATACAAAGCAATTAAAACATATTACGAAATATGGTGAGGCAGTTCTTTCAAAAATGATTCAATTGGTTTTTCGCGCAGAGAACCATCTAGATTGTTCCAAATCTCAACAACGGATGGAAAAAAAGAATGCCTAAAGCAATTTACAACTAGCTGGAAGGAAATATTGTTGGTTGGGTGAGATCGGCGCGTGGCTCGTCGTGCTGTATGACAAAAAGTAATCGGTGCTTCAATGTAACAGCGGCCGTGTACAATCATATGGAGCAGAGTGATACGATCAAGTGCGCGTCGAAAAGCAAGGGGTTCTAACAAAAATCAGCATGTGTGGGATGAGGGAGCAAAATTGCGGTCATACCGGCCGAAAATGAACCGTATTGCTGTTTAATAACACCAATACCTATTGAATAACAACCGTATTCAATAACAAGCGTAAGACACGACTGGTAGGACCTGGAAGAACACGATCGGCTAAAAAATACAACAGTTCCCTTCAGTTGCGTTCAGTCATCACGCCTGAAAAATGCACCCACATATATATGTGGGCTGGGCTTTCGTCGTTACGAAAATTTTGATAGGCGGTACAGACTGGTGGGTTTGTGCACTGCAGCGCTACCGATAAATAATTTTTTCTTGCTTTCTCGTTGTCTCATCTATTCGCGGTTTTGTGCTGACTCGTTGGTAGTGTTTTCTTGTTCCTTAACTTTGAACTAGTTCCGTTGTTACTTGTGGTAATAATATTAATTAAAATTATTAACAATATTAATTAGAAGTCAGTATTCTTTATTTTCGCAAAATCCTACTTATAATATAAATACTCCTGAAAACATTATAAAACCGATAAATATAACGTAAAAATGCAGTTGTTCTGCGCCTGATGCCGTTTTTAAGGTATTCTTACTATGCGCAGATCATACGAATGGAAGCCCAGCCCACACATACGTGTGGGGGTGTTTTCTGTGTGAATTACTCTGAGCTTTGCATTTTCAGTTGTCGAAGCATCATTAGGAAAGAGTAGATACACAAAAGTTAATTACTTGTGGCCATTTTTTCAAAAATCTTTTTGTTGGGCACGAAAGGGAT
The DNA here is from genome assembly GCF_048455015.1 of Haemaphysalis longicornis. Classification (NCBI taxonomy): domain Eukaryota; kingdom Metazoa; phylum Arthropoda; class Arachnida; order Ixodida; family Ixodidae; genus Haemaphysalis; species Haemaphysalis longicornis. The sequence continues at coordinate 39,353,542 of NW_027526204.1, forward strand.
ACACATCCTCTCCCCCCCCCCATCCTTGCGTTGCCGGGGGCACGTAGGCGAAGGCACCCACTTGTTGCGAAGGGGCATGTCGGTCAATTGCATTCACGGAGGAGATCCTGACAGAGGGTGGACCACGTAATACAGAGAACTGCTCCTTGCGTCCACAGGGCAACCTAGAAACCTTAAATAGGCCACGCTTAAAACAAATGACACTTATACGCACTGGCAGCCATTTTGGTGCCTTTCACCAGGGTGGCCAGCCTTACGTGCCCGAATGTGGCCGACCTTGACGGGCGGAATCAGCGCGGGCGCCGCCTGGCAACCAAGACAGCTGTGTTTACTTTTCGAGGATTTCGAGACAGCGCGCCAGTGCGACCGGGGCAGGTTCGGTTACGCTAGCGTAGCTTATGTAGTGACTCTAGCTTACGCAATAAGCAATAAATAAGCTACGCTTTTCTAGTGGCTGTAGGGCACGTTAGGCCAGTATCGTTGTTTCCAAGCGGGAACCGAAGCAGGCGTTTTCCATATTCCAGCCGGTTTAAAAAGCCCAGGTGCGGTATTCTCGAGTTTTGTCCCTTTTGCGTCCCTTTCAAAAGTGTCTCTTTTGGCGAGCCCTGATTGGCTAAAAGCAAACTACCGGAAGTGACGTAACGCAAGCGCGGCAAACCTACTGTCAATGCCCAGTGCTTAACCGGAAGTACGTCACGGTGAAAGGGACTTAAAAGGGACGTTTTCAAAAAGGACAGTTACGAGAATACCGCCCCAGTACAGAGCAGCACGGCGTCGCTACACTAGATGTGGCTTAAAGACTCACTCTCAACGTGTCATGCAGCCACGCTGCGCTACGAAAATCACGATTTATCGAAAAACGCGCGCACGCGGCAACACAGGGGCACCAAAATGTCTGCGCCCATGAGGCTTCCGGGGTACACAAAGGTCACGTGACGCGTTGACATTTGTTTGACAATGACTGCTGTCGTCGGCATTCAACAATGACAGAAAAGGGTGCCGATCCTCTGAAACCTGATCTTGTTGCTCTAGGGCAACATTTCTATGGAACCACATAGTCAGCATTCAAGTTAGCGCTATCGCACTTTGTCTAGCTGACATGCTACCGTGAGGCCAGCGTGCACTCGCGGTTGCACTTATTGTACAACAATTGGGCCTGTACGATGCAATAGGTCGTTGCTGCGGGTGATTTTGGTGACAACTACCTGCGGAAGGCTGTGGGACATTTTTTATACCGATGGGCGAGCTTGATGAGAATCTCAGCAGAAGGGAGACGTCGGTGGTTTAAAAAAAAAACTTCAGCGGCGAACAAATGCCATTATTTTACTCCTCAGCATTCATTTCCTCGCATGACGGTACAAGCAATAGGGCTCGCGCTACAATAAGCGAATAAAAACAATTCATGGCACACATTTTGAGCGTAGCCTGAGGATCAAATAGGTTAACTGAAAATGTACTCTTTGTGTGTTAGATATGTACCTGCAGACCGACGATGTTATCTGGCATCGAATTTTAATGAAAATTGCTGTGATTTAGCTTTGGTTAACCTACGGAGAAAAAAAGTGTTTGAGGAGGGGAATCCGCTGGGCTGAGACAGCGCGGGCGGGCGGAGCGTTAAAGGAGCCACGAAGAGAAAACACAAGTTTGTTCATTCAAAAGATTGCCTGGTTAGAATCATACTGACACCACTTCTAACGTGAACTTCGCTCAAATAAGCCACATAATTACGAAAAAAGGGAATGGCCATGCGACCCACCAGCTCATTTCCTGCAACAGAACCTATGATGTCATACAAGCCAGCTCTGCGATTGGCGGAGGCCGGCCCAAGCAGACACAAATTAGGTAGAGCTTATAAGCTCTAAACGAGCTATAAGCTATAAGCTATAAAGAGTGATTTGCGCTTAAATTTAGGGCACACTCTTTATAAAGCAATAAGAATGGTGGGACAAACAGTGGAAGTTACGAAAGCACGTGTAAACATAGAAGTACTGATGCGTACTGCTGTTGGTACTGCGCGCACTATGCTTGCTTTAGCTGCACAGCCCTGCCGGGCTTTGGGGTTGTCTCAGACGACACTGGCCGATTGACGCTAGCAACGGTGTCTTACGCGAATATATTTGTCGAGCGAGCACTGTTTCAGGGAACGATTATTTTCTTTCAGAACAGAAACAAGCAAGGTTCAAATACGGTCACAAACAAACAAAAGGAAGAAAATGGCTTGCCACGGTGTGGTGGCGGCATCTAGGTTCAGGTAACGTAAAGAAACGCGCGTGAACGCCACCGTAGAGCACCTGGAAACCAACACTGCCGTACAGGGTGGAAACACCCTTTGAACGGTCCCGTGCCGCCGCAATTGGGTCAACGTGCTCCACGCGTTATTCCTTTCGTTTCCTACGAGACCTAGCAACGCGAAATAGATAAGATGATTCAAACTTCGCCAGAAAACAGAGTTACGGCGTTAATTTTAGCACGGTTTTGTCACAATGACTTGCTTCGGCGGCAAGCGAGCGACCCAAAATAGCGGCACCAGCTTATACGTGTCTCTACCCTGTACGGCTGACGCGTGAATCAAGGAACTCTAGGCTGCAAAGCAATTCTAATTCACTATAGCAAAGCGGTCGGTCGGTTCTTGTGATGTCATTGCAGACCACGACAACAAATGATTTAGCGGGAAAATCAAAATTTTAACTTAAATTGATTACTTTCTCTGTGAATAAATCATTGTTTGTATCCGGACAAGCGCGGGGGGCACTATAGCACACGAAATCTTTCGAATAGAAGAAACTTGCATTGTCTCTTCATGGCTCCTTTAATGCCACTGTCTTGCGAGGAGGAAACGCAGCTTGCGGAGCAGCACAACTGATTACGCGTCGAGCGCCTCGCCATAGTTTACATGTTATTCTACACAGGCGACTCGCAAAAATCGTAATGTCATAAAATATATACTAAAGTTGACAGATTTTTTTCTGTAAAATAGATAAATAGAGGGGCTGGACGTTTAAGCAGCAGTTATCAATAAATACTGCCCTAGTTACAAGCCATACCTTGCTTGAAACGAAGCACTAGAATGAATCCCGGAGCAGACGACCTCTGCCGATGCCACTTTTCTCCAAGAGTGGTTCACTATTCTAGAGACCATAGGTTCACTCTCGCCGCTCCTGCCTCTCGCAGGCCTCTGATATTTAGAGATGTGGAAAAACGGCTCAATTAGTGAGCGCGCTCCGAACGGCTCCGTTCACTGAAATGAGTCGATTCATTTTAACGGCTCAGCGGTTCATTAACCTCTGTTAAGAGTAATCTAAATTATATCTTAATTTAAGGGCGGAAACTTTTCCTTGTTATGGGAACCTTTCTTTTTTGACAGCATCCTGTGCATTTGTACAGTAAAGAATTGGCTTCACCGTCATTACAAAGGTTTTTATGTATCTGTGGTATTTCAAGATCACCCTCGGTTGATATATTGTTGTTGTTGTTGTAATCTTTTATTTCAAAGGGAAGGCCATGCGGCCATAATAAGGGAAGAGGGGGAAGAGGCATGAGGAGTAGCCGAGTAGCACAAATGGTGTGTCCCTGAACGCGATAGAAGAGATCACTGCCGTCAGCAGAGCCAGGCTAGGGCTATTGGGATCATGTGAGTGCAGTCAAGTCAACTGTTACGACCGGGGTAGGCCCCGGTTTACACCAATCTCGAGAGACCACTCTCTAGGTCGAACACTCCGAGGGCTGTGAGAAAATTAGCGTCTGCGAAGGGGGGTCGTCATGAGAAGAATCACGTGGCAAAGCGTTGGCGAGTATTGTGGGTACAAGGAAAATGCGCGCAGTGCCAGATTAAGTGGTTGCGGGTGGCGAACACTGACGTTTGACACTAGGGGCAGTAAGCAGGTGTAGACCTTTCCGGGTGAATCCCTTTTTTCATGATGTGGGGTGTGGGGGCATCGTTAGCAATAGTTTTGTTTACGAAGATTGCCGCAGAGCTAGCAATCAGAGGAGCCAGAGCCAGGTAGCCAGCGAGAGTAACGGACACAAAGTGTACCTTCCGAGGATGGCGTGCGTGGTCAAGTTGAGGGCGAGGGTCAGAAGAGGGGCGCAATGCGTCATCGTCCAGGGGAGAGGTACTAGTGAAACACTCCCTTGCTGCATCGTGTGCAGCCTAGCTGCCCCTATCTGAGTCCGTGTGACCCGGCAGCCGTGCCAATCGGGTAGTGGTCCCATTGCGAGCCAGAATGGTGATCACATGTTGTACTTCATGCACAGTTGCGTAATCACTGAAGGGCTTGCCGAGCACTTGAAGTGCCTGATGGGAGTTGTGAGGGTCCGAAAATTTTGACGGGGCGGCGTTACAATACTGTAGGTCAGGTGATCCAATGCGCTGAGGATGCTCTGAAGTTCTGAAGGATGGCGCAAAAAAGTGAAGACACTGCAAGGGTCAGCTTGTGCAAACAGGTGCAAACAAATGTAGGTACCATAGGAACCAGATGCAAAACCGAATTAGAGAGAACATACAATGAGAGGTAATGGAAAGTAGTGCTCAGAGGTACAGCAAGCTGCCGCAGGCTTCCAAATAAAATGTTCAGCTTTTAAGGCACCAGTCGTGAATGAGTTACAACCAGTCGCACCCGAGTGACGGTTGCAAGGTTGTGTGCCTGCAATGCTTCCTGTGAACTTTCACTTCCAGAGAACCAGAAGATGAACCGTAACATTAGCTACGGCGAGGAAATGATTGCGTGAAGGAGAGTGTAAAGCAAGAAAGGCCAGATCAACGGTCAGGAAGAACAGTCCGTGCGCAAACTAGGTCGGTGTGCTTTTAAAATAGAATAACACTTTTTCATGCGCCTTTTAAAGTTATTGATGTTAGAGCTGGAACTCTCGATCAAAACATGATTTTAATATACCTGTCTACGTCAGCGAACTTCTGTATAAAGTTCTAAAAAAGAACCGGAGAAATTAACTCTCTGAAAAACGTGCAAAGTACAGACATCGGAATCTCTGCCTGAGAATGTCTAATACGGCGAGGGAACGTAAGCGTAGAGTCGATTAGTTCTTAAATGGTATGGTGACCACGAACTTTGCAAGAGAGAGCTAACTTATAACTGAAATACTCAAATATAAAAATGTAAAATTGGAGAAAACCTAATGGTAACCCCCGAGGAATGTCCCTCGTTGGACGTTTACCAGCCGTTTTTCCTTGAACATCCACCCTCCCGTAACGGCGTTCGTTTTCAAATAGCCCCCAAAACAAACGCACACGCACTATGTACCTCATTATACAACAGGTTTTCGACGACATTAGTTAAGTCAACAGCTGAAAGTCCCTTCTTCGGTTGCATTAAACTACGTATATGTGGTCCCTGCCTGTGTCCGTCCTGGAAGCATGCGTGATAAAGTAGGCACAATGGCTGTCCTTGATCCCCAAGCACCAAGTCGTGCTTATTAAATAACAACGCAGTTTGCCGCGCGGAGCCGATAAGGCAATAATGGCAATAATGTCAGTCAAGGCAGAACAAAGCTTTCCAATTGGGGGTAGTTGGTTGCGTCAGACCTAAGGCATCGCAACATAGTGGACGTCTTCCGTATGGAGGGAAGTGAAGGCTTGAAGAAAGGTCACGAAAGTACCGTCTGTAAATAAACAGAAACAGACGAGGCCACATATTGAAACATAGCCATCGTCCCAGACACGTAAGAAACCAGAAGTGACGTATTCAGCCCTAAGGCGTCGGTCGAATAACGGTGCAATACTCATAGCCTGATGTACTCATACGATGTTGAAATTTATTGACAACTATTCTCCGACAAGTAGGTAGGCGAAAATATTGACTGGTGTGTCGGATCCTATTTGAGCTTGTGCGGCACCACCGGCATCGGAACAGTTAAGCGAATTCTTTGGAACCCCTGTGAACGCATTAATGTAGGTAGTTTGTTCGAACTTGAAACATTATTAAGTAGCGACAATATAGAAGACAATAGAAGATGCGACAATATTGAAGGGAGTACACAGGACTAGCGATGCCATGTGGTTTCACAGTTAGGCAGCATTTTATAAGGACGGACCAAATTTGTGTTTTGTGTCCTCTCTGCAGTGCCAAATTGACCACAGTGATTCATATTATGAGAAACACATTAGCAGCAGAAGTAATACCATCTGGGAAGCATTCGGAATGCGTCCCGGAATTTTTTTGCGGGAAGCTGCCTTCGTGCCTTAAAATACTTGTATATGGCCATTGCGATGGAGGGGAAAAGCAAAAACGGCCGTGTGTTCGAGATTTCGGCACACGTTAAAGATCCCCAGGTGGTCCAAATTAATCCGGAGCCCTCCACTATGGCACTCCTCATCGCCTGAGTTGCGTCGGTGCGTTAAACCCCACAATCAATGAATTATATAGCCATTGAGCCTTGCAGTGTTGGCATGTAGGACGGAAAGTTAGGCTCTCAAGAGTTACCGTTAAAGCAAGTATAAATCGGCCAAACAAGGCATAAAACCGAAACTGTTAAGTGCATGCTTGAAGATAAGAAACCACGAAAAGCCTCGATTAGGAATAAACTGATGCAGAAGATACCGTAGATAAACTTAAGCGAAATAACTCGGCTTTGGCACGTCATGTAATGCGGATGAGAAATAACAGGTTGTCCGTCCATTTCAAGGAAGGGTTGCATAGGGGCTATAAAAAAAACCGCACACACCAAGGATTCTATGCAGGGGCAAATTGTGAAAATTCGGGGAAAAGAATGAACTCGGGTTATGACCCATAGAAGCGCCTGTATATATTGAGTATAATCGGTGGTACTGGAGTGTACACCAAGAGGCTGATGACAATTATTATGAAAATGAAAAAATACCCCTAAAAGCCCATTCCCGTGAATCCGTCTCTGTCAGAAAGTCATAAGGAGCCCAATACTCCGAATGCCTTGTAGGAATATAAATTAGTGCAGAAATTTTAGCAACACTTTTCGGGCCTTTGACGTGCTGTCTGCAAGCTCCATAAATAGTATTAAAATGTGGTATTTTTGCCATAGTGTGCAATCTGCGCTAACTGCGGGTACTCATGCACAGTTCGTAACACTTTTATTTCTTATGCTGACTTGACGGCAGGTAAATTCCGGAAATATTTCGTGGCACGCTTTATTTGAACATTGCGCCAAAAGTACGCCAAGCGCGAACATGCAATAACCTTCCACCGTTTATAGAGGAAGCGTAGTGCACTTTTTTGATTCGGTAGTTTGCATAGAAAAAGCTATAACGTTAGGCACAAGGTTACTCTTCTTCGTCTACAGACGTCGCAAGGTACCCGCACCTTCCGGTAAAATTGCTTTGGCATCAATTGGCACATTTTTGTACTCAACGCTAAGGTATTTAAAGGTAAACCATTCAAGGTTCATAACACATACCCGCAACATAGTACTAGTCAATACTTACGCCTAGACCTTCAGTTTCAGTGAGTACCAACACGAACGGTTGTGGTATGGACTATAGGTGCCAGCGTTAAGCTAGGAGCAGGAGGATTCTTCGTCTTGTAGCAAACCGCAAGCAAAAAGGCCAATGCCTAATACCGTAATGTGGCTATCCTACGTTGATCTCCCAACTTGTTTACTGCCCATTCAAAATTAGGGTGAGGACAGTTTCGCAATTAGGGGTTTGTGTACACAGACTGCAAAATTGGGTGCTGCTCGTAGGAGTATATCAATAAGGCCGCAATTTTTGTAACACGGCCAATGCTAAATTCTTTCTGTATACTCTTCCTTTTTTGTTTTTTCGACGCGGATAAAAATGTCCCATCAACTTGAAATATCGAATTCTGATGCTGTATCAGGGCCTGTGTACGTTACGACGGAAGCAGCTGCTTTTTCGTTTTGTTGTGGTTTCTCTTTGTAGTGCTTTTAGTAAAGAAAGGGGTTCGCAAAGATCTGTCAACCGATAAAACATTTCCCAGTTTATTATAGAGAAATCGCGATATTTCTTCTCGTACAGAAGCGGGGAGATTAACACTGTTGTATCGTTTGTCCAACCTACGTGGCACATGCGTACCAATTACAGGATAAAAAGGCTTGTGTTTCCACATTAGCGCAGGTTGGGACAAGCTTAATACTCGATGAAGGAATGCCGATTTTCATCATCTTATCAAACTGTGACTAATAGGTGCTCGCAGGTACTAACCACCAGCATTTTGTAGCTGGTGAAGTTTCCGCTGAGCAAATGGAGCGTCACTGTGCTTGGTCGCTGTATAATAGTTTATTTCTTTCAAGTGACAGCACCTTCGCATTCGGAGGTGGGACAGGCCCTCAGTTCAGTGCTTCTTCGGTGGCTGCCAACCTGTGGGCTTAGTCCACCAAGTGTCGCTGATCCCCCTGTTCCCAGGTTTAGGTTTCATTGCTCGAGGGTTTGGGGAGCAGATAGTGTTCGTTGATGCGCTGCTGCGTCGTTACATTTTTGTGGTAGCTTCTGAGCAGTAACTCGCAGCTCTTGCAGTGCCGGACACGATTCCTGCCTTGAGAGCCATGTCGTAGAACGTCGAGCTACTGTTGTTTAGCAGCAGGTCCACTGGGCCATATTCTACCACAGTCCCGTCACCCATCACCAGGATTCTGCGACAATATAACAAAATAAATTCATCGACTTTACGTTTTCCAAGACACTAGAAATCTGTGAATAAGGCGTCATGATGGACTACGCCGTCACCTCTGTTTACATTACTCAGCTAGCTTTCTCGCTGTCATGAAGTCTTTAATGGTGTAGATGAGTGTTTGGGAAAAGGGCCGCTGATTTTTTTTTGTCGAGTGGTTTTGGCTGTTTGAACCAGCATGGATGTTTTCGTTACGCGAGATTTCGTTTCGATTTAATGAGCTGTCCACAACGGGCATTGCTTGTGTAGTACTGTTGCCCTTACCCAGCTTTTTTCAAAAATTTCACCAGAGCCGTTAACATTTAAAAATGGTACATAAACAATGCCTTCAGATTTATGGGTCATGGTTTGCTTCTCCAAGACGCTACACTCCAGGCGACGTATTTGGACCAGAAAATTTTAAATATTTACCCAAAACCTGTGATGCCTACTCGTTTCTCACTTTCACGCGCAATTATTTCCTCTTCGGTGTTTTAGTCATAACATAATTCCATCACTTAAAAAATTAAGAAACATCACTTGATGTACTCGTATGTGGCTCAAATGGCTTTAACACATCTACCTAAGAATGCAGCATTGATTGCGAAGAAAGCGATGACTTTGGTCACTACTAAAGATTTAACCTTGCCATGGAAATAGGTAACAGTGTCACAACGTCATACCTAATGAATGGCCCTTATAACGCTGATTACGTAAAAACGGAAGGTGTTGGGTTGCTTCGCCATCCCCATATCTGGTTTGGCGGGATATAAGCACTAAGAGCTAGCCGTATTTCTATTACGGCACCAGTCATAAGGCTACTATGGCCCAGTGAAGAGACAGAATCGCACTCACCGGTCGTAGTCTAGCACGGTGTGCAGCCTGTGGGCCACGGTGAGCAGTGTGAAGTTGGCGAAGCTCTCCCTCAGCGTGGCCTGTATGAGGCGGTCTGTGTCACCGTCCATCTGCGAGGTGGCCTCGTCCAGCACCAAGATTCGCGACCTTCGAAGAAGGGCTCGGGCGAGGCACACAAGCTGGCGTTGTCCCACACTGGTCATCATTAAAGAAGCAGGGTCGAGCAAAGTTAGTAGAGAAACCTGGCTTTATAAGGAAGTGGCACATATTGGTAAGGAACAAAGTGAAAGCTGCAAGATGTGGCCGTGCAAAACATACATCTATGCCTTAGATTGTTGACATTGGTGAAAGCTTTCGCAGAGAACGCGGGTGGTTCCTGAAAGTTCGTCTTTTCTGGCATGGAAGCGAATTGCTTCCCTTGCCCCAGCCTGAAAGTTGTTCGTGTTTGGGCTCGGACACAGAATCAGTGGAGCTCTACATGTAAAAAATTGCCAAAATTGGAACCCTTCCCCGTTGTACCTCGCCAGCATTATGCCCAGCTTTCCCGCTCGAAATTTCGAATTTCCCGCTTTCCGGCTCGAACCTAGTGGAACCATTGCAGGAAAGTGATATTTCGCATGAAGCAGGGAGTCGACTTGGGCATGAACACTGTGCTTATTCTATCGAGAACTCTAAATATTTTTTGCCTTACTCGCTGTCAAATGTGACCGCCCATTGATTTCAATGGGATAGTTTTTTGGCTCTGGAACATAGTAGAGTTGATCGCAAAACTTTAAGCTGCGCACTACGCCAGCTGTCGCCCTCAGTATTAGCAGCGTCAAAATTCTTTGAATTGCGCTAAATAACTGTACAGTAATTACTTCTGGAAGAATTGCAATGAGCTTGAAAGCTGCGCACACTGTAGGCCGGGGAAAATCCAGACGTTATCGCGAGCTGCGGAAGGCATTTCTACTGAGAAAAGCTATGCAGATATGTGTTAGGGACACTGCGGTGGTATTAACTAGTAAAGAATATTAGTTTTCATGTCTGTAGATTCATTTTTTTCCAGTTGGTCAAAGTGTGCGCGTTCGCGGGAAAAGTTTACAAATGTGGTGTTTTTTTTAACTATGGGCGTTTATGTGCGTTCTGTTTCTTGTTCACCGCCTTTTACTGCAAAGCAGTATATGTCTAACCCCCCCCATGTTTTCATTCCGGTGTCATCGACTTATTCGGCGCCGCTCTGGGGCTCCTCCTCACCACCGCTGACTCCTCTTTCACCGCTATTTTTCCACTCGCCTCCACCAAAGCCCATTCGGCAAGTTGCCCACTCGGTAGCTAACGGCGGTAGTCCGGTTATCAGAAGATTGCTAAAAATAAACAGAAGCACGGGTGGGCGCAAAAAAATGCACTGACGATTACTGCACTCCCTAAAATGAAATTTGTGCGCACTGCTAGCTGTAGTCTTCTCGGTCATGGCGCAATTCTGCTGCGTCTCAGGAAGTGTTCGCCCGCCTGATCAGCGAACGTACTGCGGCGTGCACTACTCTGCTGCTACCTCGCCGTGCGCCGCCGCCGTCAGCCAGCGTGTTGCAAATCGAGTTTGAGCCCGCCGCGCAATTGCCACGTGGTTTGGATTAGCCCCGCACAAGGAAGCACCTCTTGCGCAAACGTCACGTGGTTTGGATTAGCGGAGAACGGAACTGGGGAAGTGTCAGGGGGAGGGCGCTCCTTAGTGGCGCCGCATGAGACATGTGTGAGGGAAAGGCAGTGAGAGAGATGACGCCCTAGCCGCACGTGTCGTACTCCACTTCACCGTTCGCTAGACGCTTCTCTCCGTTTTCTTTCTTTCGTCGCTGCTACGTTCACTCACTCGGTTACGCAGATATAAACAGACGCCGCTCACGCGACGCCCAGGTGACGGCTGCCAAAGGGCTTCCCACTAAACGACGGAAACCCGCCATCGTGGTTTCGGCACAAATTCACTTCGCCAAGTAGCTGCCAATTCCCCTCCGCCCCTCATCCCCCCCCCCCCTCCACCCCTGTAGAAGAGAAAATTCCGCAGTTGTTACGCTGGCTTGAGCCCATATTTCTTTCGCAGCTTGGAAGGCCTTCCGAGCGATATTTTCGCTGGTGTCTTTCACTCCTGAGTATGCGCCATCACCTGTTGCCAGTTTATGAGCGTACGGTTTGCGGGTAGAAAAGGAGGGCGTGCACGCACAGCTGGGCTTCAATGCACTATAGATGAAATTCCGGTTGTGCTGGGGGGAGATGTATGTGTCGAAATTACGTGGCTCAATGCCGTTAGTCGGCTGTCCTCCTTAATCGAGTGGTTCGGGTGTGGGTTGATGCGCTACACAGACATCTTTCACACGCAGTAAGATGCAACGGAGGGGGAAGGAAAACGCACAGCCACATGTTTGTACGCGACCATAGAACTCGAGGGATTCTAGGTTTTAAATAGTTATGGGCTGGATGCATGCCGTTCGTTTGGAGGACGAAGAGCAAGAATTGAAGCATTGGCTCGAACACAAGCGCGAATGGGCGCAAAAACAACGGAAAGCTGCTGGCACCACCGTTACCGCCTCAAGCGCCACGTACCTTCTGTTGCGGCCAGAGAGTCGTGGGGTCGAAACCGGGCGCCGCCTATTTCTTTTTATAGCAGACTGCGCTGACGTCAGCCCAAACGCTGACGGGGCTGAAGAGACGCGCATGCGCAGTAGAGTGCGGATGCCGGAAAACGACAACGACGAGGGAGGGAAAGACACGGCCCCGAGCATGAGATGCTTCGCATCTAATATATTCCCCCAAAATGAGTGGTGGGTGCTTTACCTGAGGTTGCTGCCGCCATCCCCCGTGTCGAGTAGAAGTTTCAGATGCTGCTTGCCCACAAAGTTTGATAGGTGCGCCTGTCCCAGCACCTGCCAAAGCTCGTTGTCTGTATGCTGATTGGTTGTGTCCAGGTTAGCACGCAGAGTACCGCGAACAAGACTTGGATCCTGCGGAAGTGAGAGAAGGGGGTCAAATGCTTGCTACATCAAGAGTTTTTCTTTGAAAATTGCAATGAAAATCTAGCTGTACTTTTGATATAATTTAACGCATATCTGTTGACTTCGTAGATTTGGTTACCCTTCGGCCAAAAACAATTGCCTCCCTCTCTGGTTTTTCTTATAAATTAGATCACAGATTTTGGAGAGTCGGAATATTTGGGTAACGGTTTCTTTACTTGAGATGTTCCCCATTTCTGCTTTTGCCTACCCAGCATGAATTATTTAAGTGCGTTCTCTTCTTCTCCATAGCACAATTATAGACCCATCAGACAGGGTGCTCGGCTGGAAGAGGTTCAAGAAAATTTGTGATTTGCCAAGTGCAAGAAAGTGTAATCCTAGCAGTGAGCCACAACTACAAATAATTTCCTATGTATGTCAGAAACTGATAATACGCATTTTCCAGCAATTCTAGTGGAGTGCCCAAAAGCAAAAGTTACATTCGTCATATTATATTTTCATTGCACTAAGAACCACCTTCCTACGTATTGACAAGATATAAAGCCGTGTACCTTGTTGCTGAAGAAAGTAATACGCATACAATCTATATGGTGCTTCGCTGACCGCACAAGTAGTGCAAACTGTGAGATGTATTAGATAGCAACAAATATACACAGGATATTTAGATTATTGTGTACATATTTTGCGCATCCAGCAAGCGCACGCGTGCATAAACATACAAATAATCATATCACCACATACCCCTCCCATTCCTACGTGAAGGAAACCAGATTGTGGTGTTCAACGCGCCAAAGGTATGTCTTGGCTACAAGGCCCGCCGTATTGAAGAGCCCCGGATTAGTCTGGACAAACTGGGAATATTTCACGTGGGCCGAAGTCTCTACACGGGTGGGGGTGCTTTCGCTTTTCGCCTTTGCCTGAAAAGCAGCCACCGGCAGCCGGGAGCGTGCCCGCCTCCTTGTGCTCAGCAACACAAGCAGGCCTGCTCCAGACCACGTAGCTCCAACTCAAGCTCAACACTCCTCCACCCTGTCTACCCCATCCAATATTAGAGAACCTGCAACTTACGCTCCCACCCGGCAACAAGTATCCTGTGGTGTGGAAATGCCAACAATCCCCGTACTTTGCATCCAATTAAACCCCGTCCCACGTAGGACCAGTGAGTAGAGAGGCTGTTCACCTCGGACCTCTCAACTTAGCGCAGGGACCATTGCATCCCGAACTAGAAGACGCCCCCCCCCCCCCCCGCAGAGCTGCTGCTCTTACCCGCATTCCCCAGTGAGTTTGCAGTTAAAAATTATTAGTCTCTCTCTATTACTCTGTTATCGTCGAAAGAAAAACAGTTCTGCAAGTGCGGTTTCCATAATGAGAGTATGTAATTTGTTTTAGAAAAGCACTGCTTCTACCGCTCGCCGGACCATTATACGCGAAAGGGCAGTGTTCTGGGCATATTCAGTGCACGGAGTTTGATTGTGAACCGTGGGTTAATACAATGTCGCTGTTGTGTGTTTTATATTGTTTGAAGTAACATTGGCACCAATGCTTTCCTAGAGTACAGGGTAAATTGTGGGCACTCGATTCAGTCATTATGAGCGTCAGCGCAGAATATTGTCGCATATTTTCCTGTTCACCTGCAAAGTACATCAACAGACAGTACCCAACTTGCCGCGGTTCGGTAATATCATCGGCAAATTTTTTTTTCTAATTTAGTACTTCTCAGTGTCTCCAACAATGTTGATTGAATTTAAACTCTTGTTTAGTGGACACCACACCTTCACTATTAAAATATCGCTGGCTCCATGGCGCAAAACGTGACAAACTTTAGGGATGAGGGAAATTCTGTGGGATACTTGCATGTTTTTAAGCGAACCATCAGCACCACCGCCTCCAATCATGAAATGTGTGCGATATACTGCAGCCAGCCTTTCTCTGGGGGACGCCAGGATATACCACGTGATGATGTTGAGGGCACTCATTTGTCATTCCGCTTAAGAGCCTCAACCCATGTGTCATGCGCCAGAAGGTAGGTAGCACCCCACTTTTTTGACACCCTACCTGTCATTTAATCCTACCAGTGGCTGTTAATAACCTGTAGTGTGGTTATTTGATAGCAATGTGCACGGTTGACACCTCGGTCATAAACTCATGGGTTAGAAATCCCATCGCGGCAGTTGTAATTAAACTCGGGCAGACAATCGCTTCCTTTTGCTTCAAATGTCGTCTATTGAATATAACCAACCGGAACCCGACCACATAAGAGACACTATCTTTATTCATTTCCTTCCATCACTATCTTAGTCTCCTCGCTCGCTTCCCCCTCCCTGATAAATACAACGAAGGTTTGATTAACTCAATTTTCTACCAATAGCAGTGTTCAGGGCCCCCTGGTGGGAGATTCACTTTATATTGTGCTTAGAAAAGCTCGACCGGGCATGTCTCTGTTGAACTAATGTTATTTCAGTCCTTTGTTTGACACAGTTTAACTCGTTGATTTTCATTTTCTACCGCACAAAACACCTACCACACCTGCTGGTGAGCCCCTGAGTGCCATTATCAGGTTGGCATTTAGCATGTCTCTACTGGCCACGTTCTGGTCGTTTAGAAACTCAAAGTTGTTTTAGAGACTGATTTTAAACTTTTGCGATCTGGTTCTGACAGACACCATAAGGGATTTCTTATTTTTCGCGAGTTTCCTCCTTTCTCTTTTCAGGTACAGACTTAGCTTGCATCTAACCGTCCTATGATCACTGCTCCGAATCTTACCTAGCTCCTCTAGGTCTTCAACGGTACCTGGGTTGCTACTTAAAACCAAGTCAATTTCGTTTTTTGTTTTACCAGCGGGACATTTCTATGTCCAATTCCTATTCTTTCGTTTGCAAAAAAATGTGTTCATCAAACTCAGGTTAATTTTCTTTTTAAATCCCATTATCCTCCTCGACTACTGAGATTGTGTTTTCCAAAGTTTCCCACTGACGTTTTTCCCATTTGCTTCTTACCGACTTTTGAGTTAGTCTTCCATAACAATTGTGAACTGTGTTGTTGCCTTCTTCATTGCTTATCCATCGTCCTCATAGAAGCTCTAGCGGCCTTATCGTCATAGCTGGTTGTGGGCGTATTGGCTAGTCTAGCTTTAACCTGCATCGCTTGTTTAGCCCGATCACAACAGCCGCGGCTTTCTCACTAATGCCAAAAAAAAACTCATCCACGTTTTCTGCTGCTTCTCTGTGTAATACAAATCCCATCGTGTGTTCTTTTCTCTCGTGGGGTTCACTGTGGCACGGCATATTCCGGCTAGTGAGCTCCATGAAGCCGTGTCCTGTCCCTCTAACTTCGAATAAACCTATAATATCCCACCTGGTGTCCGAGAGCTCCTGTAGTAGTACAGCTAAGCTTCCATCGCTAGACAAGTTGCGTGCGTGGAAAATAACCAGGGTCACACAGATTCTTAGCCCCACTGTTGTACTGCTGTTATGACCTCGGCCGTGGTCAGGTGCTCTACAGCTGCTGCGGCTGAGGGCCGAGAGTTTAGTTGGTGAGTCATGGAAGGTGGCGGCTAACTACTACACCAGGATGGAAAGATCCTTCTCTGGTAAGGGAGTACTGTTTGTGTCCCTCAAAGCCTTCTTAGCAAGGTTGCACGTTCCTAGTGTAGCCCCTTAGGTACCTGAGATGGTGGTTACTTTCGGAGCGGGCCCATACCTGCATCCGTTGGGCAGAGGGCGACACGAGAGAGAGAGAGAGAGAGAGAGAGAGAGAGAGAGAGAGAGAGAAAGAGAGAGAGAGAGAGAGAGAGAGAGAGAGAGAGAGAGAGAGAGAGACAGAGAAGTTTCCAGCGAACGACGTTGCCGCTTACGCGTGCAGTTATACACAGCCAGCGTTTGTCGGTTGGGCTTTTCATGCGCGTGGTTCTGAAGGACTAAGCTGAAAGGCCGGCTTACTGATGAAGCGATTACCCGCAAACAGGATATCGCCACCCCTGCCTTAAAGTTCTTCGCCTTGGAACTGCTGTTCGAAAAATACAGGGCCCACACCCATCTATACACGGATGGGTCTGTGACAGCTAGCTCATCGGCTATAGGAATCTGGTTTCCGTCCTCCTGTACCGCCTTCAGCGCAACGCTTAGCCACAGGACGACATCCATGGTCACCGAACTTGCCGCTCTGCGGGCTGCTTTCGCCTACATCATCGAGCAACCAGCACGTCAGTGGGCAATCTTCACGGATTCTCGGGCGGCCCTTCAGTGCTTAAAATCGTACCCGAAAGAACAGCTTGTTTTAGACATCCATGCATTGCACTTACAAGCTCTAAATGCACACCATCATGTAGAGCTTCAGTGGATTCCTGCCCACTGCGGTATAACTGGAAACGTCAAGGCGGACACTGCGGCATCGATGGCGCATTATCTGCACGGGCCAGTGATACCGATACCGTTCTCCAGAAAAGACGCTTCTGCCCTTGCGTCCAAGGCTGCCTGGAGATTTCAGCGATCCATGTGGGCTGATGCGCCGCATAATTACGCGCCGCTTCACTCCATAGACCCGCACGGGACCTTCAGGATGCCTGAAGGACTCTCCAAGCATGACGAAGCGGTTATTCACCGTGTGCGGCTAAATGTCGCTTACACCAATTACTTTCGATTCAAGACGAAACAGGCCGCTTCCCCCTTGTGCACTCTTTGTGACGTGCGCGAGGACTTGAACCACGTGCTATGTGAGTGTACGCGGTATAGAGCCGCCAGAACGTCCCTTTTAGTGTCCTTGGGTCTTCCGCTGTCTAGAGGCCTAACTCTCAGTGACGTGCTAGGCCCTTGGACGAACTCTAAACGAGCATCTCGAGCGACAAAAGCTCTACTGTCTTTCCTGCGAAGCACAGGACTTGATCAGACTTTTTAAACAGGACTCTCTTATTGAGCGCGTCATCTTCATCACAGTCATTATCATCACCTCTTCATCGATTTCATTTTTTTTTAAACATCTGGTGTAGCAAGCTAGGCGCCTTGGCCATGCTAACCTCACCAGTATCATTAAAGACTATTCTCTCTCTCTCTCTGATATCGGTCCGTTGCAAAGCTAAGTCACTGCTATCCTTAAGTGTCTAGCGACAAAAATGGCTAGTTTGAAGCTCAGCTGGCCAAAACGGCCGCTAAAGTTGTATTAGCGTCTATATTTGCCTTTTGATTACTATTCTAGTGCGAAAATCTGTTTATCGCGCGTTCCGCCAACAACGGTCAGCTTTTGGCAGGAATGCGCAAACATAAGGCAACCCTGCACTTCCTAAAGTCCGGCAACGGTCGGACCACGACAGAGGTACAAAGACTCTATTTTCTTACATAACAAGCGATTGCATATCAAGGCAGCCATGCTCGGGCGGTTATGGCAAGTGGTTGTACTTTTCTGTGCGCACTAGGGTTGTCGAGTTATTCAAAATTTAGCTATGCTATCCCTGTCACGCAGGGCCGTATTGGTATTCCTAGCCCGGTATGGGCACGGCGTTTCTGGCGTAAAGCTGAACCTATTTGGAGCTTTTCCCCTACGTAACTTAGTGCCCGAAGATGTGGGAGATCTTCTTTAGCTTTGCGAGTTAGTCTTAGGCCCTTTCCTAGTAAAATATTTCCTTTTCTTAATTTAACACCGCCGCTTTGGCCGGTAAGCTTGTAAATACTGCGGGTCAATTGCTTACTGCGCGTTTCGCCAAGCCTTGTTATCATTCGACCTGTCCTGGTTAGTAAGTGGCTCCGTGATTCAGAGTAATGGTTTACCTATTTCTACTGTTTAAAGGACCCGTCGAGTGAATTATATACTTATTCTGCGATTTCCCACAATCGGCGCCGTGGTTAGGGCTACACTGACTGTTTTGTTTACTTTCGGGATTTCGCTGCAACTTTACGAAAAAGCCCCAGCGACCTCATTTCACGTGTCAAAATATTAGAACAGTCCCCGATAACGCAAGTATGGCCTTTAGTGGCCACCCTGTCATGGAAGGTAGCTAAATTTGTTTTACTAGCCTTGAAATCAGGTTTGACTCAACGGAAGCACCCCCGCACATAACAAGAAAGCGTTCATATCTGTGACGCTATTGGAGCTAGGAGGTTCAAATTTCGTACAAAGGTGCTCTAGAACTTTGTAAAACAGGGATGCAAAATGATTAGAACTTACACGTTAATTTTCGACAAACACTTGAAAATTAGCGCTGCTCCGTCCACCACATACACCAGGACGGAAGTTTCGAGGAAAAGTTTCGGTCTTGGTGGACGGAAAAATAACTAATTAGAGAAATAACCCAGACTCTAAAACTGGAAAACAAACTAAGAAAACGAAGAAAATAATTGCCAGACGTAAGAACATAAAAATTTCCCCGCATTTCCCCGAGGGGAAGAATGTGAAAGTGCGAATGCACGAGTTGAATTTGCGTGGTTCGGTAATGTTCGCGAAAGAGAGATCACACACACACACACACACACACACAACTACAAAGAAAGAAAGATGCATTTATTCACAGACACCTATTTGTGTTGTCGTTGTACTTGATTGCTAGAGCGGATCTCAGCTTTGAAATTTCGTGTCAGTACTCCTTTAAGCAGGTGCATTAGCCCTTCTCACGCCCGATTCTTGGCCAATCCCCCACGTGGGTATGTGCCATGTCAGCGGCCAGGCAGCGCGCGCCCATCTCCCCCCGTTGCCAAGCAAGACGAGGAGAATCCTGGCCAATCCCCCACGTGGGTATGTGCCATGTCAGCGGCCAGGCTGCGCGCGCCCATCTCCACGTGCGCGGACATCGCCGGTGGACGCAGGTTCAGGGTCGCTTAAGAAGTGCATTGCACTTAAAAGTGTTAAGTAGGGCGGATTTAATTTTACTAGCCGAGCTGTCGAAACTGGTTAACAGGAAGGAAAAGAAGGAAGTTCGTGCATGTAACATGGCAGACATGAGGAAACGCTGCAAATAGTGGGAGGCTTGAAAGCAACGAAAAGAACGCTAGCCATTGCCAAAGATAAGATCTATGCACTCAGAGACGAGCTGGGGAGCATGGTGCATAATTTGGATGAGACAGTTAAGGTAGCAGAACAATTCTACACGAGGCTTTATAACCACCACGTTTGATCAGGGGGAACTACTGAGAGTAGAAGGTCAACTTGCGATGTCAACGTTCGAAGACGGAGTAGGAAAGGCTCCCAACCACATCAAATTAAGAAAAGCTGCAGGTGACCCCTGTATAACCATGGATGTTTTGAAAGCGGGAGGATATATTGTGCAGTAGAACCTTGATAAACAAAAGTCGGGTTAAGGGAATTGCCGCCTAAACAAAAGCGTAGCCTGTAAGTTGGTTGGTGTTGTATTCAGATAACGTAAAAAAAAAGTTTCGGTAATCGGAACTAAAATTTCCGTGCTACCATGTATACGCAACTGAAAATCTAACTTCTTGTCAGACCTATTGCCTTGGGCATCAGCTACTGAGGATCCTAATCCTGAATATGAAGTTACAAGGGCTCGAACTAAAAATGATGCATTTTTAGTGCACAGTGTCTAATTTCTGCCAAATAACTTCGAGAATTGTGCGCATGAATCTTATACGCATAAATCTCATCTCCTACAGTCACCTTGAAGTGCTTAGACTTCCACAAAATGGTATTAAAAAGGGGTACGGAAATAAATTTTTACTATTTCCCATCTCTCGCGGTAAACAGAACTTTTCAATAGAAGTAATCTTTGCGGCACCTTGAAGTTCTGTTTGTCGAGAGTCTACTGTACTGGAAAAGCTTGCTGTACTATTTTCGGAATGCTTGAAGACTCAGAAAGAGCCCTTAGCCGCGCAAAACGCCAAATTTATTCTGATTGATAAGAAGGAAGATCCAACAGACTTTAGGAATTACCGACACATCAGCCCGATTTTAGTCGTTTACAACCGTTTTGCCAAACTTATAGTTAGCCACATAGGTGACAGTCTGGATTCCTAGTACCAGAGAGCACACTGGGTTTATGAAAGGGTACTCAACTATGGATCACATTTATGCCTTCCATCGACTGACAGAAGAATTCGCCAGAGTACAGTAAGCTCATTTGCATGGCATTTATAGATTATGGCAAAGCCTTTTATTCTGTTCACACCGGAGCCGTGCTAAAAAAAATTGGCCGCGTAACTGCTCCTTTCGTTGCAAATGCCGTCAAAAGACGATAGTCTTTATCGGCTTTTGCGAAGTAAATGCCTCCCTTCGCTTTCCCGCTCACCTCTCATGTTGTTCCTCTTGCGTCGCGCTCCTCCCAAGGTAAATACGCCAAATGTTTGCTTCAATCATTTTAAACTTCCCGCGCTCCACTGCTCCAAACCGGGTGTCTCGATGCGAATGCTGCCGTACGGTGAAGACGAGCGTTCATCGAGGCGCCCTACTTCAACGTTTATAGAACCGCGTTTCCCCACTCCATGTGCGTTGCAAGAAGAACGTGAAACCTATCTAGTGCAACCTTGCGTAACTGTTTCCGGTTGATTTCTTAAAATGGCGCCAGAAGCTGTAGTGGCGCGGGCGACAGCAGGCGACGGCGGAGTGAATTCTTTTTTTGCAGTTGCTGAAGTATTTATTTTTGCAAAAGTCAAGCATGTTTGATTTTTTATAAAGGAACACTGTAAATATCACTTGTGTATTGATTTGTTGTCTCATAATTGCGTAATGTCTTGTTCTACTTCAACAACGTTGACAAGTATGAGCATTACACCGGACATAGACGGGTATTTTTAGCTCTGACTATATAAGACTATTGCGCAGGCATTGTTTTGCTTTGGCCGGGTGGCTGAATCGAGTCACAGACAGACAGACGAACAGACATACAGACATACAGGGCTCAGGAAAAGATGTTCTAAAAAGAGTGAAACGAATGCCAGTACGTTCATCTGTTAAATCTTTCTTCTTTAAACTTCATAGCGGCACGCTTCCGGTAAAACCCTGGCTGCAGGGAAAAGGACTATATGTACACCCATGGACACTTAACTGTAGACTATGCAAAAAGCTGGAAACAATTGAGCACATCTTTCTGGACTGTTGGGATGCGGTGTTTCGCTGGGACATCCTCCAACGAACCCTGAAAAAAGACTTGCCATTAACGCCTTATGGCATTCGCTTTTTGCCCGTAAACAATGATGGAGGCGTGCCCTATGATATGTTCATGGCACTTAGTCTGCATTCTATGTGGAAAACTCGCATGGCGGTTCAAAATGCCGAAGAGGATGCTCGCACAGTGCGAGAGTACTTCATTGAAAGCGTTGCTTATATAAGAGAAGTTTATCGAGTGATGCCAGAAGAGCCTGAGTGGTTACCCATTCTGGATGTTCTAGCGCAATTTAAGATGTTTTAAGCCACTCCCTTCAGCCGATTGGTGGCTGGAGGTAGTAATTTGTGTACTGAACAGTGCGTGTTGTGTTGTCGCCAAGCAGGCAATAAAGAAAAAAAAAAGACAGACCAAAATTTCTGGGTTTAAGTAGCCCAAGAAAGATTATCGTCTTCACAACACTAGAAAAAGCAGAGAGACATCAGTAAGGTAAGGAATTGGGCTACTTTGTTTTCCATGTTCGTAGAGTGCGCCTGAGGTTACCGGGGACACAGTTTTCAAAGAATACAAACGGACGACATTGTGCTCTTACTGTCCACCTTGTCCGTTTCTGGTGCCGTCCACGTCGCCGTCCGTCGTCGACGTCGTCCGTCGTTCGTGCTTTCGACGTCATCCGTTTGTATTTTTTAATAGGTGTGTTCCTGTTAACCTCAAGCGCAGCGTACGAACATTAGAAGAGACCTACATAAGGCTTCTAAAACACATATATAAAAAAAATACACCATCTTCCCGTGGAGAACCCTGATGAGGATGCGAAGCATCGTGGCGGTTCCGTGTGGTTCCATTGTGTTGCCGTTATGTTGAGTGATCTGGTTTTTACTAGCGCCAGAGGTAATTCCGCGTCCGGGTCCACACCGCTGGCAAAGGCACGCAAGTGCTGTTGTGTTACGGGGAGTAGGCGGTGGTTCTCGAGGCGCCGAAACTCGTCCATCATGTTCTTGTCGTTGTTGTCGCTGTGGTAGAATCGGTAGTCACCGTCAGCTTTGGTGAGGTAAAGGTTGTTGACATTTGTGCACCGGCTGAGAGCAATGTACACGCCCTCCTCTTCACAGCTTTGTCTTCTCGTTCTTCTTCTTCTTCGGCGGTTCCCCTACGGGAAGATGACGACGGTGGTTGAACGCGAACCTATCTGGTGATGGATTCTTTGGTTGGCCAATCCCTAGGGGCATCCTGTCACAATCAGCATCAGAGGCGCTGCGGACGGGGCTGGTTGAACTGCAAGGCGCGTGGCGCTTCCCGCCACAGCTTTCCCACTGGAAATTCAGCATCCCCCTCTAAAGTTTTCAGTTCGTCGTTTCCGTTGACGTTCAGCTTCGCGTGCCTTCGTTGTATCAGTAGCTTCTTGACGTAGTTTCAATGAGTCAAGGACATAAGGCGCGTTCGTAGCACTTGCTCCTGTCCCGGATTTGTAGCGTAGTGGGAAGAGCACCGCGTATCTCCCGTTGCGGCCAGAGAGTCGTGGGATCAAAACCGGGCGCCGCTAACTATTTCTTTTTTTTATAGTGTAGTATCGAGGAGCTGTGGGGGTAAGGAGGAGAGTTGCGCATGCGCTGTGTGAGTGTGGACGGCGCCGCCATCAACGACGAAGGACCAGGCGAGTCTAAGAAATGCTCCGAATTTAAAATAAAGAAGCAGGATAACAATCCTCAAGCAAAGCTATAAATTTCCGATCCGAAAGGGAGTAAGAAAGGGCGACACCATATCGCCAGATCTAATCACAGCATGTCTGGAGGGGGTATTTAGAAATTCTGACAGGAAAAATGTAGTATTAAGGATAAACTGGGAATACTTTAACCATCTCAGGTTTGCGGAACACATAGTCTTGCCGAGTGAGACTGCCGGTCGCATGCAAAAAATGCTGGAAATGAAATTGAAACGACTTTATTTCCATAAAAGAAGTACAATTTATGGAGTATATTTAGGGAAAAAAGTTGCGGGAAGGCAACTCGACTAGACCTAAAATCCAAGTTGAGAGGCAGCATCAGGAAGTAAAATAAGAAAATCAGCAGGAGGAAACAAAATAAAAAAAACACAGCCTTGGGCTAAAAAAATAATATGAATAAACCTAAAGTAGTGAGGAATAAGAAAACGAAACCCTGGAAGAAGTAAAAATATATAACCTCGGGCGGATTGTTAGTGCTGACTCCAACCACGAGAAAGAAATACGGCGCAGAATAGGTATGGATTGAAGAGCACTCGGCTAGCAGTCCCAAATCATGAAACGTAAGCTACCTTTCTCACTCAAAAGGAAAATCTACAACCAGTGCATTCTGCCGGTGATGACATATGGAGCTGAAACTTGGCCCCTTAGTAAGCAACCAGAAAGCACCCTTAGGTGGGCTCAATGGGCCATAGAAAGAATAATATTAGAAATAATTCTCAGGGACAGGAAACGAGCTGCCTGGATAAGGGAACAAACTAGAATAGAAGATATCAAAATTCAAATAAAAAACAAATGGGCTTGAATTGGCCATTTAGCGACACAAACAAAAATAAATTGACTTCGGCTGGCCTTGTAGTAACACAAACCCACAACCGGTGGACAATTAGGCTAACAGGATGGACACCAAGAGATGGGTCTAGGTAAAGGGGAAGGCCATTAGCCCTATGGAGGGATGAAATACGGAAAGTTTCTGGGTAAAACTGTGAACTGAAGCAGCATAGGACAGCAGCAGCTGGATATCAATGCGAGATGACTTCGTCGCGCAGTGAAACTCAGTAGGCTTATGATGATGGTGACGACGACGATAATGATGATCGTACAAACCAATTCAACATGTATAGGACACATAACTGGAACAAAAGTTGGAGTTCATGTCGTGTACACGTACGTGCCATTCGGAGCAGCACCGGTTGCTTTTTACAAAGAAAATGCCGAAAGCAGGAGAATTGCGACTTGCACGTTAGAACACGAAAGGGAGAGGGTTTGACGGAACATTTTTACCTTAAAAACAAATACTGTAGAAAAGATCTGTGCACACTTCATTAGCACAGCTCGCACTAGTGGTGTAAGCCTGAAGAAACTGCACGGCTGGTGGCCCCTCTCCCAATCGTTGGAGGACCGGCTGTTGCAACCTGCCATTTATTTCCGAACTTGCCGCTGAATTTTCAACATGACTCGGACACCCGCACCATTTCGTTCCCCAGGCTTTCACGTCTTTTACAAAGTGTGGACCCCGTTAGCACGCCATGGAACCTGCGGCCAAATGCAAAGCCGACGACCGCGCTACGAACCCAAAGAAAGTGCTGAGCTCCCGGAATGCCATGACACCTGAATGGGATAGACACTGTTATTTTAACGCGAGGCACCTCCGTTCAAATCCGACCTCGGGAAGTGCTTTTGTTCTCTCCAATTGGCTGCACGTGTTATTTTTCCCGTCGCTGCTAACGCCGTACTCTTTGGGCCGGGCATTTTGGTGGCCCTGTGGTTAGGTTACCGGTTTAAGGTGCAAAGGTCATGGCTTCGTTTCCCGGGACACCCTAACCGCATTGTTTGCTTGAGGCTTCGAGATTGTTCTTCGAGAGAGAGTTCTGCCGTTAAAATATCTAAGCGAAATACTGCTTGATGATCAGCCTCTTTTTAAGAGACCAACCATAGCTATCATAAATAACACATTTGGTATGTTAGGCTAAGGCGTAGGGTTTTGTCGTTTTTCTTTTCATTTGGAATGATCCTCCTTGCGTCCAAGCGCGCTAAAACATTCACCCATGCCGGCGAGTACCATAGCCTACCGCGCCTATTTAATATTAACCGATATGTATACAAGAGACAGTCGCTAAAGTACATTTCACTAGCGCAATCGGCCTGAAGGGAAGGCGTCCGCTCTGATGCTTTACGCGTACATTCCCTACGCCTGCTCTCAGATGGCCATACCTCTTGAAAAAGCTAAGCCTGGGTTGTCAAGCGCGTCCAATTCAGACGGGAGATTTATGACCGGCTCATCCGTACGCCGCCATACCAAGATGTTGCCTTACTGTCGACGAATCTCTGGTAGAATATAAATGACAATGAGAGCACGCTTTCAGGAAGATGACAATGACCGATTAAGGCCGGGGCACCACCTGGTCTTGGGGTTTTTAATGTACTCCCAGATGTCACAAAAAATGAAATGGAAACGGCACTGAAAATCTCAGTTCTAGCTATGTACTTTTTCAGCACAGAAATCAAGGCTGGCACACAAGCCGAGAGATCTAGGAAACACGCCATCTTTCTGTAAAAACACTCCCCGTTACAGGAGAACACTCGTATTTTCCGTTATTAAGTTGTATTCTCTTTTATATATGTGTTATGATTCCTTTGCCATCAGTAACGTGTTCGCTTAAGAGCCACGTCTGCAGCTTTAGTTGTTGACGACGGTCCAGCCTAAATATTTTTTAAACTGTATTTTGGCCGGCAGGTTGAATTAAGTGACTTACAAACAGTGAAAGAAAAGTTACCTGTTTCTCATTTAGGTAGCCCTATAGGGCTGGTGCAATTTTCAGGAGTAGTTGAGCTTGTGCAATTACCTGCGGGATCACGGTGATGGCTGTTCGCAGTTTGGGCAGTGGTACAGAGGCAATGTCCACGCCATCGACGAGGATCCGTCCCCCGGTGCTTTTTAGTACACGAAGCAGCGCTAGAACGAGGGATGATTTCCCCGCTCCGGTTCGCCCCACGATGCCAATCTGGTGTTCAGAAGAATGAGGAAGATTTGGACACAGTCGACAATGACGAGTTTTCCCGTCTTGTTTGGCGTAAAAACAACATTGCATTGCGCAGTTACGTTCGCTACGAAGAACTTTTCCCCTAATTACACTCTTTATTCAAACTCGCTTTGTCAGATTCAAAAAAAAAAAAAAAACCACAAGGGCTAGAGCTTTGCGATACAGAAGGAAACAGTAAAACGGGACCCATCACAAAATTTGAGTCTAAGTCTTCTCCCAATCACTGCCTAAGCCATGCGCCGTCATGGTGAATAGTTGTACTTTAAAAAGAAGGTGAAAGAGTTTATTGAGGTGCGTTGGAAAAGTACATAAGTATAAAACGTTAAAGCCGTTCCTCTCAACGCGAAAGCTGACGGAAGTGCAGAGCAGTGTTTTTCCATAACGGTCGATAGCGCCGTTATCCGCTCACTGCTACCACCCAATGAAAATAAAATTTCCCGCCTTCGCAGTGGTCGCGCACTCCCTGCCTGGGACTGCGCCAGCGGGCGTTCTGTTCTTTTTCTGCTTGCTTTTACTCCCGCACGTGCGGGCGTTGCCACGCCACTTTTTTTCGCTTACTAACGTAAAATCAACCCAATAGGCGTTCCTAACTAAATAAACGCGGGCGGTGGCGGTTCATTACGTATATTTTGCCTCAAATGTGCATATGGTTCTTTTTTGTGCTAAGTAACGGTGCAGATGTAGAACAAGCGCCAGCGGATCACGAGTTTCGAACGCTTATGACATTAAACCGCTCGGTGTTCGAAGCCTCTCGGCCGCGACTCCAGCGGCTACAACGGGACGCCCTGTTGCTCTACTTGGGTCCACCGAGCGAGCGACGAAGACAAAGCGAGTGCCTAAACTGCTCTGCACTTAACACACTACAGACAAGGGTCCCAAAGTCAATGACTGTACAGGTACCCTCGAAGAGGTAATACGGAGGTAATAATTACAAAAGCATTAGCAGCAAGAGTGTAACAATAAGAGACGCTCCAAAAAATAATAAAAATAAAAACTTAAACTAAACAGTACTGAAGCACTGTAACCTAGTTCTGGCTACCTGAAAATTCCTTATTATTCGGTTATCCGCGGCATGTATGAAAAGCATTGACGGACTCTGCTTATACTAAACGCAAGCATATTTTCTTAACCGCAGAAAAGCATTGATTCACGTTATACACACAACACCTACGGAGCGTGCTCGTCTCAAGGGCGCAGGAAAAATGGTACAGGTAACAAATAACTCCTCAGAGAAGTGTCCTGATATTTGTTTGCTATTTGCGGCAAATACAATGGGCCGAAAAGTTTATTTACGTTGAAATTTTCTACTTGCAACTCTATGTTCCCCGTATACTATGCCACAAGTAGAAAACAACAAAGAAAGCTTGGGCATAAACTTTGGCGTAGATACTTCCGTTTGCGTCGGATTGAGATATCTTTGTCATAGCGCCAAATCGCGTTATCTTAAGGCGGCCGAGAGCACGGTCATTTTGCGATGATTGACTGTGTTTGGGTAGAAGCTGCGTATTTGCAGAC
Source organism: Haemaphysalis longicornis (assembly GCF_048455015.1). Taxonomy (NCBI): domain Eukaryota; kingdom Metazoa; phylum Arthropoda; class Arachnida; order Ixodida; family Ixodidae; genus Haemaphysalis; species Haemaphysalis longicornis. Next base: position 39,381,291 of record NW_027526204.1, read on the forward strand.
TTCTTAGAATGTTTATTGCCTTGCTTTTGCGGAGAAGAAAAGATACCGTTTAAGCGATACATTTAAATTATTACCGTGAGAAACCCAGGCGACCAAAACCAATCGGCAGAAAGGAATTTAGGCGTTTTCCCGCCATGATAAATGCATTTTCCTGCCAAACCTCACCAAAGTGATTAAAACTCCTTAAAAATTAGTTTCACGTTTTCTAAAGCTATATCATTTTTGAATGAATGCCCAGTGTTTGTTTATTGAAGCGAAAAAAAATAAAAGTAGCCTTCAACGAGTTGGTCCTTAATAAATCAGTTGACTCTAAAAACTTGGAATTCTTCATGTGTTGGTTGTTAACACAAAGCGCCGTGGTTGGTTAGGGCTGTTTCTCAACGGAAACACGCACCGTGGTCCCGACTTTTGTTATTGCCTGTCGTCGGCCCTTGTGCGTTTATTTTTTGCTATTACGTATTAAAATCAAGTCGCCCAACTTTTTATTGTGTTATCGCTCTGTGTTATTTATACTAATCTGTGTAGTGGCTCCTCCGGTCTATTTTCTGTGCTTCGGAAATAAATGAAAAATAAAAATACAAATGTAAAGGTTAAACCCGCATTCCTTGTTCGGAGGCCATAGGTTCCGGTCACAGGGTCCGGTATTCTCCCTATATAAAAAAATAAAAATGGGTTGATTTATTCGTCATAGGAATCGGAAAAATATGAAAGTGTAATGTGCAGCGGAAGCTGCAGCGAAAGGAGGGTGATTTGCGGGTCGGCGACTGTCTTGTGGGTGTGCTTGCCGAGCGACGTCCTGCTAGCGGGTCGCTTCAACAAAGGTGCGATCACCGCGGTCCTGCTCCGTGGCGTGTACGGCAGACGGATGCGATGCGACGACCTAAACTGGTGGAACGTGAGACGTAGAATTACTAGCTAACTAGAAACTAACTAGAAAAACGCGTTCTCTTCCCGCTCGCGTTTCTCTTCGAACGAAATCGCTCAAGTTCGCGCTGTTCGCTCGTCGTCGTCGCTACGACGCAGCTTACGCCAACTGTCGGCACTCGTTAGCGTCATGATGCACTACTTCGGTTCACCTCTCCTAGACGGCAGCCCCATGTTCGTCAATAAAACTTTTTCTGGCGTTTCTCTCGTGTTCGTTATCCTGGCGTCATCTCCGTGACGAATATGACGTCAGTGGAATCTTGGTGTATCGCGGAATAAAACACTTTCGTGTTAATAAAATATTTTTGATGTTATCAGGAGTACGACATTTCAGTAAATGCCCCGTATGACCCATGAATAAGCTGTGAAAGGTATGGTTTCACGCTTTCTATACAAACGCATAAACAGACTCTTGAGGAGGCCTCGAAAAAATTAGCGTGTTAAAACACTTTCGTAACCGAACCATATTAAAAAAAGTTCCCAGTCTAAAGCGTACGCTTCAACACTCCAACCAAAGACGTAGACAGGGCGTTGTTGTTTCACCGTCAGAACGCCCGCAGAAATTTTCTGAGCGCCGCATCCCTCCCTCGCCTTTCCTTTCGCCCTTTTTCGCCTATGCTATTTTGCATACGAGTCGGCATTCCCTAATTAAAAAACAAAAATAGAAGGGGTGCCACTTTATCAAAGCCGAAAAATGACTCAAATTTATTGGAGCGCCAGATATCTTTCATTTTGTGTTGTTTTACGAGCGGCGTGCAACACCCCCGTAAAATTACTCTGGCTACGCCACTGACTTCAACTGTATCGAATACTCTATGACATGATTGGTCATTGGTGGCGCTCGTTGAAAAACAACGCCAAGAACTCCCTCCGGGCAGTTTTAGCCTAAACTGCCAGAACATTTCACTTTGGCATACGTTGAATTTCTTCCTGTCTCACCTTTTCCCTGGGGTAGACGGTGAAGGAAACGTTCTTTAGAGAGTTGTCAAGAACCTGTGGTCTATATGATGCGGAAAAGTTCTGGAACTCGACGCGACCTTCGGTGGGCCAGTCAAGCTGATGCAATGGTAGGGCTGAAGCAGCCTTGGAGCTTGGGCTTAAACCGGAAGTGTTTGTAGTGGGCGCTTTCTCGACTTCTTCCTGCCAAAAAATTGAACTTCAAGAGATCAAAATTGCTTCGCAGCAGCAGCTGTGGTTTGAATTTCCACCTGCCTACATGGATCTTTTGTTTTTCCGCCAACCCAACGTAATGGAGCTGTATCGGGTACGTGGCACAATAACAGTGAGACTGGAAATTTAGTTTACTGACAGCAACACACTGATAGGGTTTCTATTCCCTCACGCACGTAAATTGGGGGGTTGCTGAGGTCTGGATATGCTCGGTCGCACTGCGCGTGAGGACGTGTAATAGCCGCTAGGTCGTTCTGACATTCTTTGGGAAAGCGCCTTTTAATTCAGCCTACAACCTAAAATTAGAAGTAAGCGCTGGAGAAGTTATTGTGCTGGGCGTCGTCTCTTACGTTTCTCCTCTTGCACGTATGCAAATAAAATCTAAAAAAAAATGGTTTTAAGTTTCTGTTGGCGCGGCACGATGCTTGGCCGGAACTGTTTGGAACTAACAGTAACAACAAAATATCTGAGCGGTATTTCCTCGGATTTCTCCGTCACGCAAACTAGAAAGTACGCAAAACTACTTATAATGACCGATGGAATCCACACGCTGCACCAAAACGTTTGGAGCATTTATCATGCAGTGGCGCATCGTGCCAGCACGCTTTCATTGGCGACTCACCTCTTTCGGAAGTTCCGTGAACTCTATGTCTCTCTCTAATGAGACCATGAGCTGCACAATCCCCAGAAATGTGAAGCACAGCATCACCATTGACATTGGTATCTGTAATAAACAGGAGCATGAACTGGTTGTTTTCTCGTACTTTGGCGAGACCTCAAGTTTGTAATTTGTCTGCCCAGAACGTCTTCAGTTTGCAGCTCTATCTCATTGAAACTGTCCTCAAAATTCAATTCTGAATAATACGTAGGAGATGATACCAATATTGCGTGTTCCCAACTCTATAGAATAGTAAAAATAGCCCAGCTTCGCGGACGTAACGTCGCGGACGGTGATCTTAACTGCAAATCCGCCTGGCGGACCCTTATTGCAAGGCCAAGAAGAAAGGCTAAGCCGGGCTTCGAAGAAGTCAAAGCCAGCAGATCGATTTCAGTTTTTCAGTTTGCGCAAGTTTAATTTTTCCGGTTTCCACTGTTTGCGTCATCTACTGAAACCTTTTGTTCATTTTCAACTCTGAACACTTCAATGAGGAGGCACCACAAGCCTTTGTTTTTTGAGGGCAGAGGGGTATATTTATTTGCTATCGCAAAAATTTCGCGGCCACGTATTTTTTCGAAAAAAAACAATGCAGATGCCACTTTTGTATTGATATCTTGCCTGAAATATGCCTACTTTTTGCTCAACAAAGTTGACAAGTTTGTACATTGCCACCAGGTTTAGTCGTTTAGAAATGCTTTGCCTATATAAACGTCTCACTGAAGATTTCTATTAACTTGCTGCTCGTGTGCGCAGCGCTTGCTCTTGCCGTCGTTTGGCCACGCCCTGTCCCCATCGCTGCGCTCACATTCCAAAAATCATCCTATGAATGCCTCGTCTGAGAAGGGCTTCGCTTTCAGATGTCAATAGGGCACACAATTTTGATGCTATAAGTGTGGAGTGAGAGTGTAAACGTCAACAATCGAATGTCCTTAAACACCGTTGCTAAAAAAGGAAATATTTTCAGGTGCTGTCAAAGTTTGAAAGCTGCCTTTACAATCGCTGCATCAGCACGCACCTTGTCACTCGAGCTAACAAAGCAAGGACACATCGCTTGCTTTAGTCACCTAAAGAAAGCCCTTCACTTCAATGCTTTTACTGCATAATTTTTTTTCTGGGGAATAAGACAGTTGTAAAGGCGCGTTTTCTGCCCGCTGCCCGAAATATAATGACGCGTACCTATGGAACACAGCGCGACTACCTGATACTAATAATAATGTTAAGTTGTTCTCCTTCAGCGGCAAGGTAGTTTAGTAAGGTGCTGTCCTCTAAGCGATTCGGCAAAACATTTTACGGGGCTATTTGTGTACCAATGGCCACCGAGTTTGACTTATGGCAGGCCATGCGAAGCATGCCCATTACCAAGTCTCCTGGCCTGGATGGAATACGATTACGAGATCTTGTGTGCAATTTCAGTCATATTAAATTAGTACTACTTTCTATCATTAATGAAACCTTCAGAACGGGTAGAATACCCGAAGGGATGAAGATTACGGTGATACGGCCCCTATTAAAAAAGGGCTCAAGAAAAATTTTTGCAAATTACCGCCCTATAGCCATTCTGAAATCTTTAGCTTGTGTACTTGAGAAGATAGTTTCCAAAAATATGAATTCCTTTTGTCAGAAATACGATCTTTTCAGCTCTCATCAGTTTGGGTTTCGCAGCGGGTTAAGTACTATTCATCTGCTTGAAGAATTCAATGACCGTTTATGTAGTGAAATTGATAAAAATAACCTCGTGATAACATTGTTCATAGACTTGCAAAAAGCATTTGACACAATAGACCACTGTATATTACTTAATAAATTAAATGATTTTGGGTTTAGGGGTCCTTATCTTGCCTTTTTTAAAGATTACTTTTCCAAACGTTTTCAACGCGTCCGGGTAGGTGATTGTTATAGTAAGCCGGTACTAATGAAAACCGGGGTACCCCAAGGGTCAATCCTCGGGCCGCTGTTATTCAATATTTATGTTAATGATCTGGCCAGTATTTCCCTTGAATCCCATGTCTATATGTATGCCGATGATACTGCCGTAGTTTTCCCTTGCACAGCCTACAATGATGGTGGCCGTGTCTTTCAGAGAGACATTTGTACCATTTTAGACTGGCTGACGGATAATCATATCTATATAAATAAATCGAAGACAAATCTTATTTGCTTCCATAGCCCTTATAAGTCTTTTCAATCAGCTTACCCATTACACTTGCACGGCAGTAAATGCAATAACTGTTCTTGTTCCGTGCTAACACTTCAACATAACGTAAAATACTTGGGGTTATATTTTGACGACACACTTAATTGGAGCCTTCACATTGAATACGTTGCCAAACGTCTTAGAGCAGTGTGCGCTTCCTTGTATGCGCTGCGCTCTATTTGCAACACTTCAGTTAAAAAGCTTGTATATAAAAGTTTAGGAGAGTCCATTATCAAATACGGAATTACAATATATGGTCTCGCATCATCCTATAAGCTCAATATTCTGAGCACCATCCTCCATAAAATTGCACACAACCTCGCTTATAGTACAAAGCACCATGGTGAACCAATGGAAGATGTCATGAAACAATTTCATGTTTTACCTGTTCAAAAGCAATTTATGTTTGATGCTTTGTGCAAGCACTTTTATCAAAATGAATTCAAAGTTGTCAATGTTAAAGCTAGGCATTTGAGAAACGTTGAAAAGTTTGTATTGCCACGTGTGTACACTTATTATGGTAAAAGAACCCGTGCCTTTTATGTCCCACATTTATTTAACAGAATTAAAACCGAGCCAGTGGTTAATAATATGAAGCAGGTAAAAACATTTTTGATGTCATTTATTGCGGACATTGAATGAATGCATTGCGCTGTTTTGGATGTACCTAAAAAACCATTGTAACAATTTGAAGTGCGACTGACTGCTAAATGCCTTTCTCTTGTATGTAAGTAAAAAGTACCTTGGCGGTTTTTTTTTCCTGGGCATGGCAGTTGCTCAAGATATTTTCCTTGCGATTGTTGGGCTCCTTGAGCTTTCTACTCACGTTGTGTCCCAATTTGCGCCCTCCTGTGACTGCCCAGCGGCGCACACAAGCCATGCGGCTTATGCGGGCTTGATAATGTTCAGTATTTTGAAATGTGAATAAACATTATTATTATTAAAAAAAACTATTGGTCGGTCGTGTGGAAGAAGGAGTAAATTTTACTTGTACCAACAGTTAGCTAATTTTAGACACATGGCGTGGGGAGGTTTTTTGATCCTGAAGTCCCTGGGCGGTGGGAGCCTAATGCGCTCTTTCTAGATGCTTAGGCTTATCGCTGGAGTCTGGGCTGGCTAGCGTGCCTTCCCATTGTTAAGGCAGGCGCACAGAATAGGGACAAGAGAATGAGTGTAGGAAGCATTGTCCAGTCATTGGGTAGGGTGCACAGTGTTCGGGGAAAAATTCGTAGCTGGCGGAGAAAAAGCAGTGGTATGTGGCATGAGGGAGGGCCCGCGTGGGTATGTGTTCGCTTGAAGGAAGCAGTAGATGCTGGCCTCCTTACTATCTAACATGTCTTTGGCCGGGGGTATAGCGCGCGTTCGAAACGGTAGTGCTAAAGTATATGTTTGTTATATGCACAGAGTTGTAGTCTTTCGACGGCGACGGCGGAGTGCTGGAGGGAAATGCACGGTAGATATTCCCGCGGACCGCTGCGTGCGCCGCCTCATACCCCTCCATACGTGCATTTCCGGTTTTCCAGAGAATGCAGAGGTCAGGAGTATACGAACGGATCGTAGGTTCCAGAAGGCTTACGATGTGATGATGCCGCTGGTGTAACACCGACAAGCAGCTTCAGAGATGGTGAAAATGGTTGTGATATCTGGGGCAGTAGTGGCAGCAACTGCTCCAATTGCTATAGTTATTTTTCTCTCGTACTAGAATCAGATTTGTACATTTCCAGAGTTTAGATCTCTTCTTCGCTGCCTGAAGGGTTTAGCCGCGAAGGTTGGTTTGCAGTGGGGTTTGGCAGCGTCAAGGTACCGTATACCGTTGTGGGTTTACCTGAAGCACATTGCGTTGATGGATCCTTATCTGGCGAAATTTCAGAGTGGAAGTGGGAGATCTTTGCATGTTTATAGGCGTGGCGAATGATGGTGTCGAGTTTTGAATGTCGGTTTTCTGAGAGATGGGTCTGATTTTTACGCGGCTGACTAGTATGGCTTGAATAAGATACACGGGGCCGTTTTCTTTGAGAACTTGCCGACAATGAGTGATACGGTACAGGGGGTAGTGTGGAGGGCAGGTGACGAGGTGACGCGTTTGAGGAGGGTGGCTTTAGTATTTAGTAGATGGACGGGCAAGTGAGGCCTTGTCTTCTGGCCCAGCAATAGGGGGACAGATATTTCGAAGGACAGGAAGCGTTATTTTTTAAGAAGCACTTCTGCTGGACAAGGGGTGGGGAGATTGCCTGTGTACCTATAGGAAAGAAAAGGTCATGAACCGTGCGAGACTGTTTGAAAAGGCTAGCGCAGCTCTACCGGCACTTCAAAAATGTAGTAGCAGCGCTGTATCTTTGTTTGTAGGTTCGTCGGGACGGGAAAGTAGTATGTGGGTAGGTCTGAGTGGTGCGAGCAAGAATTGGCGGTGGCGCCTAGCAGAGTCGGCGACGGCATTCCTTGTTGCCCGTAGGGTGACGAAAGGCAGACAATTACCACTGCTGGTTGCAGGTGTGGTTCATGCCGAAATTCTACCCATGAAACGTCGAATAGATGCTTGTGTCGGTGTTCGTAGATACGTCGCGGCGGTTGCTGAGGTCGCTGCACAGGGTGCACAGCTGGATGGTGTGACGGGAAGTGCGGCAGTGGGTGAAGGTCCCGTAAGCGCGTATGCAGTCAGGGACGCATTTGCCGTCCAAAATAATGGCCGCCGGCCTGGTGGAGCCTAGGAGTCATGCACGCACGATTTGTGCATCGTTCGAGGTGAAAACCTTCGGAAGATGGGCGTTGGTGCTGATCTGTTAAATGCATGCATGTCACCGCAAACAGTGTGGTGTTGAAGTTTCAAGTGGGGCTGGAAGTGGAAGGTCACGTTGTTGAGATAGATGTGAGGTGTGTCTCTAACCGCAAGAACGCAGGCCTGGTTGGCTGTTCTTCATACCTTGAGGGCTTGCCGAGTCACGTTTGTCCAAACGCTTCGCTGCACAAGACCCAACGTGTGACATCTCTCTTCGCGTGACGCCGAGCGTAAATCAAGCGGGGTTATAGGGTGCACCCCGAACTTAAAGCGACCTAAAACGTACCAAATCACCTATATTGACAGCAACAACGGGGCAAATTTAGTTCAGAAACAGGTCGCCAAAAAATTTCAAAGTTCGACCCACTGGGGCTCGAACAAAGGTTGTCAATTCTTGTACCCAGAACTGTACCTAGCGGCCACAGCGCCCGAATGGCGGGCTACTCTTAACAGGAGCTCAATAGAATAGCGCGCGCAATGACATCCCACATGTCGCGTGGGGGCGCTGTGCAGTAAAGCTTTTGGAAACACTTTCGGGTCTGCTGTTTTAGGATGACTAGTTCTCCGAACATGTTTAGTTGGATGTTGGTAAGGCTTTGTAAGTAACTCGTGAATATGCAATTGGTAGAGGCTGAAAGATTCAGAGCAACTTGAGAGCAGTAGACAATTGATAGTTGTCTATCAATTGGTTAATTGACAATTAATAGTTGTCATCTCCGTCAGATGAGGTAGCGTGAGTGGCAGGAAGTGGTGATGTTGGGGAGTTCCGGGATGTGGAACCTTTTCAGTTTTGCGATATGAATTTTTTTTGTTGCCGCGGAGCCCATAGGGAAGATTTTACACCAGCTTTTCGTGGCGAATACCTGCTCAACTTGGTGCTCAGAGAATGTTAGGGGTGTTATTAACGATAGCGTTAGTCTGTGCAGCTTGACATGATACTAAGCTGAAACTCATGGGGGCAGGAGGGGGGACCTAGGAACATACAGCAGAAGGAAAGTATAACTAGAAGTATAAACAAAAGAAGTGTGTTTGCGCTACAAGGTTACACTCGTGTTTTCGTTCAGTCTGCATTGCTTGTACACGTGTGTGCTGTACTACAGGAAGAACGTCGTCCACAATACCTCCAGGCGACGCTACCACGAGGCAAAGTCGCGACAGTCAGTCATATTGTACAAATAGTGGCACCCACATAGAGCATCGCAAGTAACGTGGGTGTTCTAAAACAATAAGTCAGCCTAATACATTCACATCTGCAACTTCCAAACATTGTAGCTGGAATTTAACGTACGGTGCGCAACACCCTTGTCTATAACACCGAGTTCAACTTCAACTGGTTACTTCTCAAAACTGCGGCCTCAAACTTGTCACAAAAGACGTTGAGGTCAAAGTATATTGTCAAGACTTCAGAATGACACAATAGTGTTCCTGAAAAGTTTTTCGCTCGAGGCAAAATAAGGCTATAAGTACAAAACCTGTGTTATAGAAAAGGGTGTAGCCCTCTGCACCCCAAAACATCAGCAATTTCTTCAAGCCTATATATACGTAAGCCCTGCCTTCAAATTCAGTTGGAGGATAAACATCTTTATTTTTGGCAAAGTGAAGTAGTTTTAATTGAGTATTTACGAGGTGAGGTCTTCAGTCCAGATCCCCATATGCTTGCCAGACGCAACTTTCAAGAAGTCAGCGATATTTTTCCGGACTGCACCCAAGGTGCTCCAGCGTGTAAAAGTAGACACTGGCCATGAATGGGATTTTCTAACTATGCTGGTGCCACCCAAAGTAGCAAAGAGCATTACTTGAAATTTATGTGATACAAAGCGTCAGCTACTTCTTTGTAGCCGTATATACACAAGCCCTGGCGCGAAATAAAAACACTACACCTTACGTTTTCGTGCTCTGCCCAAAGATCTCAAGCATTTGAACGTGGGCATGGGGAACGAACATCACGCTCGAACAGAGATTGCACCCCCCCCCCCTAAACTACCAACAGTGCATTTTGAATTTAGTGTTACATAAAGCAATAACTCTTTGTTGCTATTTCCATAAGCCGTGCCCTCGAATTAAATAAGTCAGTCTTAATTTTTCCTCGCTCCGTGCAAAGGGCTAACGCGTGTTTAGCTGGACAGCTGCAACGAGCCGGACGTTTGAAAAAAAGATACCCCCCCCCCCCCCCCCTAAACTACCAAATAGTGTAGCTTCAATTCTGTGTTACACACATCATCGCCTACTTGTTGGCAACTACATATGTGCAAGCCCTGTCTTCAAAGAGCGTCAGAGAGCCTTATTGTTCCGTGCTCCCCAGGGAGTTCCAAGCGAGGGAATATGGAATGTGGGAAATACTGCGACTTCAAAACAAGATGGCGGCAGCCTAACTACAAAAACGTTTACTTGATTTTAAATTAAGGCAAAGCATAATGCCCTTGTTAATGGCCAAATATACGTAAGATCTGCCACAAGAATATTTACTATGCCTAATTTTCCCACATTTCGCCTAAACCGATTGGTTGCGGGGTTTAACGCACCGACGCAACGCAAGCGATGAGGCGCGCGCGACGTAGTGGAGGGCTCCAAATTAATTTGGACCACCTGGGGATCCTTAGCATGCGCCGAAATCTCGTACACATGGGCGTTTTCGCTTTCTGCCTCCATCAGAATAGCAGCCGCCGCGGCCGGGAATCTAAACCGGGTCCTCGTTCTCAGCAGCACGACTTCTAAGCCACTTAGCCACATCGGCGGGTGAATGAGTGTATTCTGCGGCTGGGAGTACGCCTTGGGCACAAATTTCAAAACCCACGGCTACATGATCACTATTGGTTGCATCCAGGATTGTTTCCCACCAAACTACCAGACCTGGTTCTGAAAGAGTCAAGTCCACAGCCGAGCAGGGTTGACCCCTCACGCAAGTTACCGCACCAGAGTTATAGCATGCCAAGTTTTCACCAATCCGTTCCCACAGCGTCCGACCGGATGCATCTGTTCGGAAGTTCCAGCACACGTGGTGAGAGTTGAAGTCCCCTGCTAGCAGGCTGTGCGGTGTACATGAAGCTAGAGCTGAATCCAATGGTCTCGTAGATATTCCCCCAGATAGAAAATATGCATTGGTCACAGACAAGCGAGAAGCATTCGGAAGACACAGGTCCACTCCGAGGATTTCGAAGTCGCTTGTCGATAGCGTGAACGAAATAGACGCCCTCTTGCAAAATGTGGCCAAAATTAATATAAGCAAACCTCCTCCCTTTTTTGGTGATCTGAGCGAAACTACCGGAAGTTACGTACAGCGAAAGATTTTGAAGGAGATAGCTACATATCCAGGAGTAGAATGATATCCGGGGATAGCTTAGAAATTTGCTACGAAAGATCAGGATACGCAGAGATTGCATAGCAACAATTCCATTGTAGGACCCGTATCTTTCCTATGGCAACTCGAGCTCTGAAGAAGCGATGGCCTGTTTCAAGATGTCTCCAGACTTCGAGGTCCGAATTATGCCCTTGTTGCTTTTGCATTTAGGACCCTTGGCTGTTTTAGCATCTGTGGGAGGGAGAGTGTTCTTTTTGTATTGAGAAGTTGCAATACTGAGTTCCATATCAGAAGAGCTATCATCGGAGGAGAGGGGAGCCTGGGGAACATTCGCGATGGAAGCAGGAAGCAGGATACACGCCTGCCACTCACTCGCCGTCGTCGTCCATGGTGTGCCATTGCGCCGTCGGACATTGTCGCCTATGTGCCGTCACATCAGTGATTAATGGATCTTGCTGGCAAACTAAGATTTTCAGTTTCGAATAAGTTGTTTAAACCCTTGTAAAACGCACTTCGGCGGGTGAGTGCGACTGGCTGGGCATTTCATACAACTCGACTTCAGAGTGTCTGTACACAACACTAAACAGTACAGAGTAAACAGTCCACAATGAGCACTTCCGGCACGCCGCCAAGTATCAGTTATTTACAGTCATACGCTACAGGTAATGTATAATTCTAATTTTGAGCAATTGTATACTGTTAATTTTGAACAAGTTATACATGAAGTGGTTTGACGTACTAAACAAACTACATGAAATAGAAAACATCAAGGCAACAGCGTCTTGTATGAAAAAGAACACTGATGGTGTTAGTGTCTTGCGAGAAGTGCCACTATTGGCCTTTTAGAAAACGAAATATTGCTTCGCGCCCAAAATATTCCACTTGATAGACCTAGTTCTTGAGCCCTGCCTCAGCGCTATTCTGCTGGCCGGATAGCAAAGGACGTTGAAAACAACCTGCCTGCTTAGGAAATAAAAATTTGTGTGGGAAACTTCGAATACTTCAAAACAAACCATAGTCCGCTATTACGATATTTCTCGCTTGCCTTCTAGTGCCCATATCTGGCAGCACCCACCATTACTATGTTTTGTGTTCAACATAGAAATATTTTCCATGCGATTAATACATTAGGTAAACATCGCACGTTTCTTTCGTTTAACGCGGTCAAAATGTTTTCCCTGGAACGCTGCTGCAGTGCTGAAACGGCTGTAACTTTCAGTATGGGGACTCCATTGTTAGTGCACACGAACTCCTGTACTCCACAGCTGTAGGAGTGAGAGTTTTTGATGAAGATAGCCTTCCTTGGGCTCCTTGGCCGCGGAATTTTAGGATACTTTTTCTTGGGATCTTTGGAAGCGGAAATTTTGGTCTGTCTGTCTGTCTGTCTGTCGGTCTGTCTCTGTGTCTGTCTTCTGTCTGTCTCTCTGTCGATTGAGCCACCAGGCCAGAGATAATGCGGTTGGTGAACGGGACGTTTGTATAGGAAAAACCATTTCTAGACTATAGGTCTGGTGAAGGTGCTCATATTTGTCAACATTGCCGAACTTTAACGATGACATGAGGCTCTGACCCTCTACGACGCTGTACGCAGCGGCTAGGTACAAATCCTCTTCAACTCATGTGCAGACGCCCAGGATGATATAACAGTGAGTCTTCACGGAAGAGGATGTCATACGCAAACTTATCACGCCGCGACTGTGATCCGCTTTAGAAATATTCGTTCATTAAAGGCTGCAACGGCTGAGACAAGAAAGAAGGTGTAATGAACATGGCTCCTCGGTTGTGCTCTTGAACCAGAATGACAACGCCTTTGGGGGAACCGGCCACCGAAGCATTGCTTCCTAACGGCGCCCTTCTGTTTACGCTGCCTCCTAACCATGACCTCAAGTAATCTAGGGTAGACCGTGTAGGTGCTTCATTTATTCTACAGGTGTAGAATACTTGTAGTGCGTTTTGAATAAATGCTACAACGCGAACATATCTTAAACTAGATATCGACATATGGGCTTCGCTTCGCGAAGATTACTAGGCTTAAGATCATATCAGTCGCCTCACTTACCCCTAGAGAGGAGCTGAGAGCGAGGCCGATGCTGCTGGATTGAGGCACTTGAGCTGCCTCATCCGAGCTCCCGACGGCTACAACAATGAAGACCAGTGTTGCCAGCACCACTGTTTGACTGCAGGCTATGGCGAACGTTCTTGTCAGGCGCTGGCACGCAACTGACGCGAGAGATGCCCGAAGAGTCTCGTTGGCTAGGCCACAGAAACGGCCGTAGAAGCGCTGAGTCATACCGAACACGCGTATGGTGGTCAGCGACTCAACTGTCTCGGTAGTGTGGTGTAGCAGGCGAGAGAAGCTCGTGCTTCGGATAAACCGCATGACGTTCACAGCGTGGATCAGCACTACCTGAAAATGGCGAAAAAATGAACACAGGTTAGGAATGAAGGAATAAATGGATGTCCACATGATAATAAAAAAAGTGGTTAGTATAGCGTAAATTCTGCGAAACTTCATGAATGTATTGGCTAATGCAATTCCAGTAGCTCCGTCCAAGAAAACATACACCGCGTGTTTAACTTAGTTTAATCAGCACTACTGCTTCACTTATCAGTCTTTGTGTAAAGTGGAGCAAATACAACACAACGTTTTCTAGAAAGAGGACCAGTATTGGTTATAAAATTCTTAAATCCTCCAAAAAGCAGTGCAGAAGAAAACACAGAAGAGGTACCTAGCACGCATGGACAGCGGTGAAGCGACATATCTAAAGTGTTGCATTATGTCCAACTCACTTTACTCCGGCTTAGGCTCACCACGAGAGACTTAAATGCAAACTAATTGCTGCAGCACTATCTCCTGGATATTTAAACGCACGCTGTGCAGTCAGGGCAAGAAAAAAACCCATTTACAACTTCCAAGAAAACCGAAACTCACGGTGATACCCTTTGCTATATTGCAGACTATATTCGCTGGCTATAAACTAGTCAGTAGAACAATAGGCTTCATATTTGGCCGATATTGCACTATCTCTGAATAAAATGAAGTAATGTACTTTCAGAATGCAAAATCTACCCGAAAGACCCAAAGGGAAGTTAAGACTTCTCGAAGAACGAAATATTAGAACCCGCCTGAGCTCTCCCGAAAAGGTTCGCGCTGTAGTAAACAATTTGGTACGCCCCATTTTATTACCAAATGTGGCGCGCGACTATAAATCTCTTTTCTGTCCGGTGAGGACTTTTAGCATAACAGTACTCCAGTAACCCGAGGTATCTTCTCTTAATTTGTTTCTTCCTTCGCCCTTAGCGCGTATGAACACCAAGAGATTATCCAAGTCGACGTACCAAGCCTACGACGAACACAATGAACACGAAAACTCCGATGCCAACCACCACGGGGCTCTCGCTTCCGATGACGGCGAGCCGGGATAGCGCCAAGAAACCACTCTGTATTGTCTGACGGCCCAAGCTGGCCATGCGGAAGTCAATATCACTGAGATCCGCAGTGAATCTGTTCAGAATGCGGCCACGTGGAGTGCAGTCGAAGAAGGACATCGGACTGAACAACACGTGTTCCAGCATCTTGTGGTGCAGCACTCTGGACATGCGGTTGATCGCGAACGCCAGAAGCACGTTCCCAGCCAGCCGAGTAGCCACTGCGAATTGAAAGGCGCACGGAAAACTAAGCAACATTTTATACGTTCTCTAACCATATGTACTAAGAACATAAATACAGCAAAAAAAAACCTGCGGCAACAAAATTCACGGAACGGCAAGATCTGGGCCACTGATAATTACCAGCCCGCAGTGCCAGAAGTACGGAGGCAGGAACCAACATTAGAATAATGAGGACGACAGTTGACAGAATCCCGTTGCTTTCCTCGACAGACGTGTTTTTGGCGCTGCTTTACGGCAATGCGTTTAATGGCTAGGGCTCTCTTCGGCAAGAAAAACTCTAACTTCTGTTAGTCCCTGCATCCTCCGGTTCCCCAGAGGTGGCCACAGTAGACGAACCTTGCACACGCCCTCGATGAGCTGCGTGCTTTCAAGCACAAGGCGTTAGATAGCGCGAGCCATTCTTGCGTGCGTATTTGTTCCTTTTTATGTTTCCTTGTATGCTTGCTTGAGAAAAAACTCTGCCGGCCGAGGACGCAAGAACAGCGCCTATCACTTTGCACGGTCTTTGCCGTGAATTTTCGAAGCAGTACAGTTCACCTGGTGCAGTACAGGATGCGCTCTCTCCCCGAATGCAACTACAGTAGGGGGAAAAACAACACGTGATTCCACCCTGTTAAGACTGGTGGCCAGCGAAGGTATTCAGTACGCCATTTCGATCCTAGCCGCTATGGGCGTTGCCTGATAGAGGCAGAAAACGCCCCTGTGCCGAGATTTTTCCCCCTTGAAAGTTCCCGGGAGATAAAAAAATTACACCATCTTCCTGTGGGGAAACCTGATGAGGATGCGAAGCATCATAGGGGTTCCGTGTGGTTCCATTGTGTTGCTGTTATGTTGAGTGCTCAGATGTTTAGTACCACCAGAGGGAATTCCGCGCCCGGGTCCACACCGGGGGCAAAGGCACGCAAGTACTGTTGTGTTACGGTGAGTAGGCGGTGGTTCTGGAGGCGCCGAAATTCGTCCATCATATTCTTGTCGATGTTGTCGTCTCTGTGGTATAATCGGTAGTCTCCGCCAGCGTTTGTGAGGTAAAGGTTGTTGACGTTGGTGAACCGGCTGAAAGCAACGTACACGCCCTCCTCATCACAGCTTGGTCTTCTTCTTCTTCAGCGGTTCCCATACGGGAAGAGGACGACGGTGGTTGAACACGAAGCTATCTCGTGATGATACTTTGGTTGGCCAATCCCTAGGGGCATCCTGCCACAATCATCATCAGAGGCACTGCGGACGGGGCAGGGACGCGGGACATCCCCCGGGCAAGAGATGCTTCGCATCTAAAAATACCCGGAGCCGGCACATGCACTACGGTATTACAGCACGTTCACTACGGGACGCTTTGTACCCCCGTGATACTTCCGCTTGTGAAACTTCTATAAATTGGCTTCAAATTTGGTTACCATTTAAGAAGATGCGGCACTATATAGGAGAAAAGTTAGAGCAAATTTTGTTTCTCTTCAAGGCGGGCATGTTCATAAGAAAGCAACATACGTGCCTACGCGTTTACTCTCAGCACGCTGATCATAAAAATGGTGCGTATTGAAAACTAATCAACAAAAATGCATATCAAAGGAAAGAGACGTATACGCGTCAGGCATAAATATTGATGTTTTGATCTTTCGAATGGTGCCCATGATACACCTATATACTTAATGGGCCCATAAAATTTATGAGACTACAAGCTTGGCATCCAATTCAGGTTTCGGATGGCGTGCGACTGGGGTTGTATCAGCATTCTAATGCCACACACAGCAGGACGTTAGATTTCTAACGCCTCGTGCTATAGATATGACAGACACGTAAAGCTTCAGGAGTTTTCGTTCGCGGACATAAAAATACATGAACCGCTAGCCATATTAGCTGCGTTCAAAATATTGTCTTGTCGCCTCAGTTGCCAGCTTTGTTCCAAATGATTTGCAACATGAGTTTTGTGTTCAGTTATGTGCAGCCTTACCCAACGTCGCACAAGAAATTGATAGCCCATATGCACTCGCAAGTTTAAAGGCAGGCTACACAATATAACGGGCACGGCGCGGCGCTCTACCAATTGTTATTTTTTTGTTTACATCTCTTTAAGATAGCAAACTCATCCTGGCGATTTTTTGGTCGGCTGAAAAAAATGCCTTGACGAACGGGGGATCTTTTTTTCAGATCCCCATGAACTCCTGCGAGTTGGACCATTCGTCAAAACTTCGGAGTAATCTGAACGAAACCAAAGTAAAAAAATTGGCCAACTCAGTTTTCACGATGAGCCCTACTTTCTATCTTAGCGCCATTTTATGCTGACATCTGCTAATCATAAGGAATAAGAAATGAAGATTGTTCTATCGAACCGAGGCCATTAAACCAAATCTCAGTTGTACTGCGAAAGCATTAGGAGCAATTAAAACGCTCTAGGTACTTTTGATCTTCTCGTTATGGCATTCAAAAGCGCGATGTGCTTTTTTAAGTTTCACTCTGCCAGTACTGAGTTCGAGTTTTGCTGCGTGTCAGTTTTTGAAAATTCGAGAATAAATTGATGCGGGTTCTTATTTAGAATTTCGACGTTTGCTTCTTGGTTGAATACCGGAGTAATCGGGACAATATAGGTAAGTGTCTGAAAGCGGGGCGGATTCTTGATCACCTGTCATAACGCATTACTGCAAATGCTCACTCGTAGATTACCAGCATATCTTTTTGTGATCAGTGGCGGGATCAGGTGCTATGGAACGACGCACTCATATACCTATTCTACCTTTTTATTCAGCTGTACTGTTTTTTGCTTTTCCAGTCTTGCAAACATGTTTCGTAACCACATACCCCCTCCCCCATGTATTGCACTGACAGCCACTGAGGGTACTGAAATCAATCAATAAATACGTTTAGGAGCCGCTTCGCGCTTATGACGCCATGTTTTTTCTCAATGAGTGACTGAAGGGTCTAGACATAGAGTATTCGTCGCAAAGGTGTGCGAACTTTACAAATGTGTAAACACTAAACACCTAGAAAGCAAACGTAGGTCGGCTCAACGGGCCATAGAACGAATTATGTTGCGAATAACACTCAGGGACAATAAACGAGCTGCCTTGATCAGATAAATAAGTAAAGTAGATGATATCATAGTTCAAATAAAAAAAGAAATGGACTTGGGCTTGCAATGTAGTGAGATGAACGGAGAACAGGTGGACAATTACAAGTATATTTACGGCTGAGGCACATGATATATTCATTACGCTCCAACATATAATACCAACAAAGACACAATTCATTATATACGCGCACTTATTGAGCGTTGTGGCAGCACTGCATTATGGAAAACCAAGTATGAACATTGTGCTGAACAGGTTAGTTAAAAAGATAATGGCAGCCTACTCATTCAAACAGCTCATAGTCGTGTGTTGGCTGCATGGACACAGTAGCATTCCAGGTAATGAACTCGCAGACAAGAGCGACGCTGTGGCAGCACTCCGCTGTGGCATCGACGTTCAGCAGCTTCCCTATCTTGACTGGAAACGATTCATTCGAAAGGCAATCCGACAACGCTGGCAGCAACACTGGCACACTCAGATAGATAAAACTCTCCACACTATAAAACCCCAATTAGGCAGCTATTGCACAGAAAAACACAACAGAACAACGGAAGTATACATGTGCAGATTACGAATAGGCCATACACACGCTACTTACTCCCACCTTTTTCAGCGAATACCACCGCCAGAATGCGACAGGTGCGGACATCGTCTATCAGTCACACATGTCTTAGTGGAGTGTGGGTACTTCCACAAGGCAAGGAAAAAGAACTTCCGGGAACTCTACACTCACACGATTTCACTTCATCCCTCGATGTTTTTAGCTGATCGACCCTTAATTCCAAGTAAACACCTTTTTGCTTACCTGGAAGTCATTGGATATCAAACCGCATATCATACCACGTGTAACCTCAGGGCGCCTCAAAGTGGGAGCAAGCTATGAGTGTCTATTTATTCTTTACATTCTTACCCTGCCATCCCAATTTCCCCAATTTTATTGTTGCGTTAAATGAGGGGCTGTACACACCCCCACATTAACCTCTTTTAATATCATCATATTTACAGCACCATTCTACTAAAACATCATTCGAAATGATCAACCATTGCGTTGGCGCTCTTTGGCCATCGTTGCTCTTGAGCTCTAAAACAAACAGATACCAGACAGCTGGACAATTGTGGTAACAGAGTGAATACCAAGAGTTGGGTCTAGGAATTCGGGAAGGCCAATAACAGGACGAAGGGATGAAATAAGGAACTTCGGAGGTAAATAGTGGACCCGAGAAACGCAGGACAGGAGTGGGTGGAGGTCACTGGAAGAGGACTTCGTTCTGCAGTGGACCTGAGCAGGCTCATGATGATGATTATAATGATCAATATCATGCCGGCGACAATGACGATGATGATGAACACCATATTTTTTGCGACAACCTTGTCGTCCCCTGGACACTGCCAAAGAGCATCAACACCGTACTTGAACCTCCCTCCCCGACATTTTTGGCACCCACGTGCCTAGAACGTTGACTACGAAAATGAATGGCTGCCTAAATAATACGTTTGACATGAATAGCAGCGTTCTCCATTTTGAAATTTCGTACCTCGATGGATCCACGCTGATGCAAGAATACGAATTCTTAAAACACGTTTGAAAGTAACACGCGATGAAAGTAGGTATGTGCGTGCAAGGAAAATTGCCTACATAGGGAGGCGAAGCTGCAGTTTGCCGGGCGAGGGCAGCGCTGATTCTATAGCGAAGCGGCGTCCTTTTCGTTTCGAGGGAGTCAGGGGAGTCCCTGCCGCCCTTTGTATGTGCTGGGGTAAGTGGATCGTGCGGCCGGCGGCCACATTGTTCGCATTCGAGAGTAGGAAGGTCGGATGTCTCAGGTGGTGCAGGAGGACAGAAATGGGTCCGGAAGTGCGACAGCGTGCACCCAGAGCTGCACGTGCACTTGTCAGACGAGACGGAGCAGGCCGGCGGGCGTCTACTTCCATTCGATACCGCCGAAAAGCCGTCCACCAAACACAGTCATTTCGCGATGTCTGAGGTGCGAAACTAAAAGCCTGTTGCCTGGTCGGCTGTCACAGCAGTAGCAAGAAGACGAAGGATAAGAATCAACTCATGAAATTCTACAGATTCCCTAGAAAAGCTTACGAAAAGGAAATACGGCAAGCATGGATCAGTGCGGTTCGAAGGGCCAAGTAGGTGGCACATTTTTTTTGTACTTCCAAACTTTCAGTTTAAAATTCCGTCTTTGAAAATGCCAACTAGTGTTCTCTAATTGTTTCCCGCTATATGAAGTGAACTTGGGAGTTGTTCAACTGTTGCCGTTCGATGGCGTCCATATATGACGAGCTGATTGCTGTTCGTGAGTTTGTTTTTTATTTTTCTGACATTTAGTAATAGTAATCAAAAGAGCTGTAAACTGCATTGCGACGATAGCGGGGACGTATTTGCCTACATCGTGACTCTCGGAAAGAGGCTCCCTCAAAATTCCTTCAATGACAAACAAAACGGAAATGCGGGTTTGTTCAAGGGTTAGAAATATTTCATTAACGGGAATCGATCACGTCTATATCTAATTTTTTTGTGAACCTCAATGTTCCTGTAATTCACAAAATCCTTATTTATTTATTTATTTATTTATTTATTTATTTATTGAAACACCCTCAAGGCCCAGAGGGCGTTACAGAGGGCGTGGGTAACAGTATTTTATAACACGCAAAGAAAACAAAGCGAATGAAATACAAGAAAAAAAGGAAGAAGCGAAAAGAACAACAATAGAAATAAACTACAAGAAGGATGGATATGTAAAAAAGCAAACAAGCAAACCAAACACAACAGAAAACGAACACTGCAGAAATTGTACAAAAAGTGCTGAGTAATGACATTTTTAAACAATAAAGGGTCTTGAATGGTTACGATGGAAGAGGGTAGGTGGTTCCACAAGTTCTGGGTAAAAAGGTAGCAAATAATTTTGTATGGAAAAAAGGAATGGCAACCTTATGCTGATGATGAATGCGTGATGAGCGGTATGATGGTTCTGAAATAAGGTTTCGCCTCATTGATGAGCTGTGAAATAATATCTTATGAAAAAGGTGAGGTCGTGCCAATTTCCTCCGGACAGTTAAATCTGGTAGTTCAAGGTTAGATTTCATTTGGGATACGCTCGCAGTACGGGAGTAATTAGAACAAATAAAACGAGCTGAACGGTTCTGAACAGATTCTAGCGTAGTGATTAGTGTGTGCTGCAGGGGATCCCAAATTGCTGAAGCGTACTCAAGTTTTGGGCGAATTAGTGACCGGTATAGTAGAATTTTGAGAGACAGCGAAGCATGACAAAAGTTGCGGCGCAAGTAACCCAGCGTTCGATTAGCATTATTACAGATGTAGGCGACTTGTGTGTGTCAAGATAGATTGATTGATTGATTGCGGGGTTTAACGCGCCGACGCAACGCAGGCGATGAGGCGCGCCGTAGTGGAGGGCTCCGGATTAATTTTGACCACCTGGGGATCTTTATCGTGCGCCGAAATCTCGTACACACGGGCGTTTTTGCTTTTCGCCTCCATCAGAAAAGCGGCCGCCGCAGCCGGGAATCGAACCCGCGACCTTGTGCTCAGCAGCGCAACGCCTTAGCCACTGAGCCACCGCGGCGGGTGTGTGTCAAGATAGGTTATTGGTAATGTACACGCCGAGGGACTTATATGAAGAGACATGCTGAGGGGGGGGGCACTGCGTTAATGGTATAAGTACAAGTCGTAGAAATATATCCCCGGGTTATTGTCATGAATTTAGATTTGTTAGAGTTGAGAGTCATAAGCCATTTATTGCACCAGGTGGAGACAGTCTCGAGGTCATCGTGTAGGAGTGTGTTATCTGATTCGGTCGTTATTTCGCGGTAAACGACACAACCATCGGCAAATTGCCATATAGAGGACTTGATACTGTCGGGGAAGTCCTTAATATATATCAGGAAAAGTAAAGGGCCTAGAACGGAACCTTGTGGGACGCTAGATGCTACTTGAGAAAGAGGTGAGTTAGAGTCATTAGTTTTTACAAACTGAATGCGATTAGTCAAAAGCACTCAATCTTTTTATGTATGTTTGGATCGATGTTTAACGTACTAATTTTCAGAAGAAGTCATTTGTGAGGAACTGTGGCAAAAGCTTTTTCAAAGTCAAGAAAAATACAGTGTACAAGTAAGCTGCGCTTTAGAGCTGATGCTATGTCATTGGTAAAATATAGAAGCTGGGTTTCACATGAGTAACGTTTTCGGAATCCGTGCTGGAAGGGAGTGAAGAAAGAGTTAGTTTCCAGAAATGAGACAAGAATTGAGTAAATTATATGTTCTAATAGTTTACAAGAGACACTTGATAAGGAAATTGGCCTGTAATTGAGAGGAGACTCTGCGTTACCCGATTTGTGCAAAGGGACCACCTTCAGGGACCACTTTCCAGTCAAGCGGCAAAGTGGAACACTGAATAGAATAAGAAAAAATTACGGACAAATGAATTGAATACACTTCAGTATTCAAAGTGCGAACACGTGAAGAAAGCACGGGTGGTGAAGAAAAATGCGCTTTGACAAGTTGCACATCTGTCGCCTGGACAACCAAAAGACGGCAGCCGACGACCACCCAAAGAGCACGTTGATCCTGTGAAACCGAAGGGGCACTCGGCCGTTCGACTGGCGCGTAGCAGGCGGCGCCTCTCTAGCAAACGACAAGACAAGCGCCGGTAAAAATTGAACCACTAGCTACTCTACGTGAAAACCGAACTTGCTAGACACGTGCTAACGTGCATGCTTTCATAAATCGAAAGAAACGTTTACCCGGACCACATCGTAGCGTTAGAAATACAGCAAGCCCGCAGCGAAAAAAGCACGCATCAAACCGGCAGCAGCCCCCGCGTGCTCCCGCGGAGAGTAGAGTTCCTCTACATAACTCCCGCAGGGAGCTAAGAGTTGCGCGATCCTTTTCCACGCGCCGCCGTGATGACGTAACTCCGTTTATCCATGCCACGCGGAGAAGCCCCCGCTACGGCTGGGCCGCAGCCGCCGACGCGGGCAGCACGGCGCCTTGCCCAGTAACAGCAACAGCAGCAGCAGCAGCAGCAGCAGCAGCGTGAGCGACATCGCAGGAATCCAGCGTACCCGCGCCACCGACCGAAGCGCCCCCCCCCCCTCCCCCCCCCACGCGGCACCTGAAGTTCAGGAACGCTGGACAAGCCTTACTGCGCATGCGTCAACTATACATCAAAAAACAAAGAAAGCGACCTTTTCTTTTTGCCGGATGTGACATGTCATGGTTAAAAAAATGGCAGTTGTTGTGCGGTTATTTCGCTACGCTCTTCTCGTCGTGGGTGTTTGGCTAGCGATTTTGATGAGGGCGCTGTCAAAGAACTTCTGGAGAGCACTTGCGGCGGTGTGCAACGTGTGATTGGGATGCTGAGTGTGTGCGACTGCCTAATTTGCGCGCAGTACGTTGCGACGGTGACCACGGCCGCTCTGCATCAGTTCTGCCGCTTCGATTTGCGAGAGTGATGGGTGCGTTACCGACGAATGTCTGCGCTGTGTTTTACTAGAGCGCCGTGTTCAGGCCGCTGGGCGTTTCGTCGCCTACGTGCCGTGGCGGGAGGCAGCAACGCCGGTTACACGAGAGCACTGGGACGGCGCATGACCACTCCCATCGTAACCAAGCTAGCCACTGCAAACGATTCTGCGCGCATAAGTTATTTCGCACCAGACTGCTACGTAGACTACAGGGCTGTGTTTTATAATAGAGTTAACGTGTGCTACGTAAGGCATAATTGTGTGCTCGTAGTCGTGAGGCAGACAGGTAATGTTCCCCATTGCGAAGGTGTTGTAATTACCATGCTGAATAATCTGTCTGCTAATCACTTTGTTGGTCTGAAACCTTAACCGAGCTGATAATAGGACATGCAGCCCGGTGGCAGGTAGGGCTGCGCACAACACAAACGTTTTTTGTTTTTGTTTTTGTTACCAGCTGTAGGAACCAAGCCTTAATATTACACATCAAGGCCACAAGTAGTGAATGAGAAAATGTTAACTAGTTCCGCTTAGCCCTGGTGCCAAGAATTTTTCTTTGTGTGGGCCCTCTCAAGTTACCATTTTTAAAATTATCCCTTCTGGGGCACGTTAAAGCTACTATAATACCATGAACTGTTCACGTGTGCTGTTACATGTCGCAGGATAATATTGGACTTCAGTTGGTACTTTTACCAACAGATCTTATGATGTGCAATGCTTTCAAATCCATTTATTCTGTGTTTAGCAAGACTGAGGATTTCTGTGCAGCAATCTTACCACAAATAAGTTATTGCTTGTATAACAGCACAAAAGTACTACGACAATTTAAAACTGAAATTAGGCAGCATGAGGCTTTGGTTGTCACTTTTCTCTCTCCAGCAGTAAAGGCAATGGAAGCTGTGTTTTTTGTTGGTACAAGGAGAGAGAGAGAGAGAACAACTTTTATTAGGAGCATTGATCGGAAGATCATGCGGGAGTGGTTCCCTAATCACCAGGATTCATTGGCCGTCTTGACCATATCTGCCCTCTCCTACTAAGCCTGTTCTCCTACTAAGCCTGTAGTGCTGAGTAATCTCTTGGAATGTAGTGAGTGGGATAGGCTCTACCGTACTCTCTAGGGCCCGGTTGATCGGTACGCGGGCCTGTTGGTGAGCAAATTCGTTGCGCTCTATGGAGGGGTGAGCAGGAGTCCACACAATTTGCACCTTTCGGTTGGGAGATTGACTTGGTAATATTCGATGTGCTAGAGGGGCCACCCATTCCAACTGGCAACTTCGGTACGCTTCTTGAGAGTCTATAATGATTGTACGGGTCTTCGCGAGCGCCAGCGAGGTGGCTAATTCTTTCGCTTCTTTCGTTGAACTTGTTTTTGCAGAAGTACTTGTGACCAGATCAGATCGTGCCTGGTCGTCACTACTGCTATCTTGGCCTTTCGTCCAGGGAGAGCTGCTGCGTCAGTATAGACCGTGTTTTGGTCTGCTCCCTATACCTTGTTCAAGGCTTTAGGTCTTGCGGCCCGCCAGCCTGTGTGGTGAACGGGGTGCATATTCCTGGGTAGAGGATGAAAAGTGGCTTGCGCTCTCCAATGGTCACGAAATTCTGATTCTTGGTTTGCAGTGCCGGAAGCCCTTTTTATTTTCTCGAGGACTTTTCTTCCCATTTCAGTCTTGGCTAGTATTGACTTTCGGCTTGAGAGATGACCTTCCACTAACTCGTCCAGTATATTGTGCAGGCCCATTCTGAGCAGCCTGTGGGTGGACGTGCTCATAGGAATGCTTAGGGTGTGCTTTGTTGCCTTGTGTATGAGGGTGTTAATTTTGTCGCCGTCTTTCTTGCTTAAAATCAAATACGGTATGTAGGTGATTCTCGAGAGCACAGATGCCTGAACAAGGCAAAGGCTGCCTGTTTTTTAGAGTCTCCCTTGTCTATTTGCAACTCTGTGTATCATGTGAAAGACCTGTTCAGTGGTTTTTGTCAGGCGTTGGATCGCGACATTACTTTTACCATCGGCTTGAATGTGGAGGCATTGGCAGGGCAAGATTGTATGTCCCTCCAAGACGACGTAGATGTCTTCGGGTTCCTTTTGTTCCTACAAGGCTGCGCAATCAATAGCTCAGACTTTTGGGGCGAGCAGGTGAGGCCGCACTTTTTCGCATATTGGCTGACGGCATCTGTTGCTTGTTGTGGTGTCTCCTGTATCCCTCCTATCGAGTCCCTGCCCGTTCAGACGATTATATCATCGGCAAAGAGGGCATGGTTTAGGTATACTGGCCGAGGAAGACCAATTAGGGCAATATTTAATAAAAAAGTGGATAAGACAGATCCTTGAGGCGTGCCGCAACTCCTTAGGATTACCGACTGGAGGTGATGTCAGCTATTTTAAGTGTTGCTGTGCGGTCTGAGGGAAAGTCGGTTTTATAGTCGTTAGTCCTCTGACCACACCCTGTGTCGTTGAGGTTCTTTAGGATGGTCTCGTGGGCAACGTTGTCGAACGCTCCTTTTAAGTCCAGAGCTAGTACCACTCCAGGGAGCATTGCATGGCTGGATTAAAACCTCCCCTTTGAGTTGCAGAACATCCTGAGTGTTGAAGTGTTTACGGAAGCTAAACATTGTGTCTGGAATTTGTTTTGGGTTTGACTGGGTACTTTTGCTTGAGTACTAATTCGTTCCATGATCTTCCCCACGTAGGATGTGAGAGAGATTGGTCGCAGGTTTCCGATATGAGGTGACTTGGCAGGTTTCGGGATGAATCTTACTTCCGCTGCCTTCCACTGGACGGGAGTGTCCCTGTGGCCCAAAATTTGTTGAAGTGCTGGAGTAGACTTTCGAGAGCTTGGTCACCTAGGTTGTAATGTAGTTTTAGGTGATGCCGTCCGGCCCCGATGCACTGTTTTCCTTCCTTTCGGCTGTTGCTGATCGTAGTTCATGAAGTTCAATAGGTTGGTCTAGAGTTGGGTTAGGTGTACAGTGCAAGGTGGAAGGTTTGGTCCGTTTTGAGATGTCTGGTCTGTAGGCCTTGTAGAAGCTGATCGGTGCTTCCTCTGTGGGTGTTGAGAGTGCGGGCCATGTTGCAGTTGGTCTCCCATCTTGCTAGTCAAGGGGTCGATGAGATGACGAAGGAGCGTCCAGGTCTTTCGGGTGGACAGGGTCCCCTGCAGGCCATCGCATAGCTTAATCTAATTCTCTTTACACAGTGACATAGCATACTCAGCTTCTTGCTTATTGATCTCCGCAGCTCTTTGTGTAGCTTTCGGTTATGTAGTCGCTTTTTTCATAGTTTCGTAAGGCTACGCCTGGCATCCCAAGCGTGTAGTAGGCGAGAGTCCGCCGAGGGAGTGGACTAGGTGGTTGCGATTGATTGAGTATGCCGTTTGAGGTCTTCCATTGTTTCTGTGACCCAGGTGTCATAGGGTGTCTCCGGATTAATTTCTTTTGCACCTTAAGCCTCCCTAAATCAGTCCCAGTCGACAAGTCTGGCCCAGCCGATATGGGTCTAGTTGCTTTGTCCGTTAATAGTTATTTGAAGGATGTCATGGTCTGAGCCAAGATTGGTGTTCGTATTGTCCCAAGTAACGTCGAGGAACCCAGCCAGTAGTGAGAGGTCTGGAGTTGTGTCGCCGTACTGGTGCCCAGACTGGTGTGGACATGGGGATAGTTTAGTAAAGCAATTTCATTCTGGTCCATGATGCGGGCTAACTGTTGTCCTCGCTTTGAATTGTACTTGTAGCCCCACATCTGATGAGGGGCATTAAAGTCCCGAAGGATGAGAACTGGTTGCTCCGTGGTTAGGTTTAGGATTTCTTTGATGGTGTCTGGTAGGCCGGTCTGTTTAGCGGAAGGTCGGCAATACACCTTCAAGATAAACAGATTGCGTTTTGTGTTGTAGAACGGGAGTGAATTTCAACCAATGTGTACTCACAGCCCTTCTGAGCCGTGAGATGTTGCGTTGCTGCTATATTATTCTTGATAAGGTGGCTCTTGCTCTTTCTCAAGGGTCTGCGTAGGTGATTTAGCCAGGAAGGTGAGTTTTGCCATTGATCTTCTGCAAAGTTATTATATCTGGTTGCGGGTCTAAAGTCCAGATATATTGCTGAAGTTCTCCCATCTTCGCCCTGAACTTATGGCAGTTCCATTGTAGGACTGTCGTCAGGTCTGTTTGATTATTGTGGGGTGCCATCTTGAGAAGAAGTTGGGTTGGGTGTCCAGACAGATATCTGAGTTGGTTTTAGCGTACGGGGTGGCACGGCGGGTTGAGCGTTGAGTTAGCAGAGCTTCGTTTATGTTGGCTTCCCACACGCAAACTCTAGCGGCTTGGTTATGTTTATCCTCCTGATTAGCTTTGGGAATTGCTTCTACGCTCTCAGAGATACGCATGATGGCTTCTTGAAGTTGTTTATTTATATCATGTTGTGCTGTGTTCTGTGCTGAGGTGAGATCTGAGAGCATACCTGTTTCCATGTCTTATTGATGCTGCGACTGATTGTTAGGAAGGGATGGCTGCTCCTCTTGGCCTTCTTAGCCTTTTTGCGCTTGCCGGAAGGGTCGCGTGGTTGCGCCTGCTCCACTGCCTCCAGGCGAGGACAACTTACCTTTTGTATATATATTTAGCGGTGTGTGATTATCAACTTGCTATTTCAATTATTTCAATTGAATACAAGAAGTTAAACTTGGCTGTGAATTGAATAAAATAGTTTTGAATACGAATAGTAAAAGCTGGCTGCGAATTGAATATTTTCAAACCACACTACCTTTGCTTTGGTGTTTCTATTGTGTATAAAACATAACTACATAAAAAAGACAGCTTAGGCACTCAGGACTAGACACATTTCAGGTACTTGTCCTTGACATGCCAAAAATTTAATATAACAGAGAAAATAAAAATACACATGCGAAGCAGTGCAACAAGAATTTTGCATACCTTGCCATAGAGAAATATGGATTCTTCAAAATACTGTGAACACAGTAGGCATATTAAGCATATTTAATATTGTCACGAAGCCAAGGACGACGCAGTTGTCTTGAAGGAGAAGCAAGTTTACTGGGGCGAACTTGTGCTCCCCTAACAACTCAAAAGAATACAGAGGCGGCGAAGCAGCGGTCAACAAAGTGACTTGCGTCGGCGTGCGTCGCAGTACAGTGTACACTGTAGGCGCAGAATCCAATGCCGCGGCGTCTGCTGTGCAGGCTTTTATCTTTCGGCGCGAGAGTTTCTGGAACCGTCGATTTACATCCAGAACATTGTGAATCACAGAAGATTATTCTGGGCTGGCGGCGTTAGGGCGAAACACTCTGCTTATCTGAATGAGATAGCCCGTGCGGCATAAAAATAAAGAATGGAACACGCGCTTCGCATGGGACATAGATAACAGATCCGGGCGCGACCGGGCATTGAAAACAAACAATAAATAAACAAACCCGTATATGGTTCGCGGCAATATGATTGGCAGCAGTCCCCCCGCCCACCCCTCAATCATTGAGAGGAGGCTGGGCATGAGACCTCACCAACAAGCCAGCAATGACACTTGATTTCTCACTCGTGCTATTATATATACAGGAAACCTATTTGTAATCATAAATTTTGCTCTCGTAGTGTTGCAATTGACCTAATATACACCGCAGTTAGCAAACACTTGTGTCACGTGTACGGATGGTGGGGTGGTCTTAACCAGCTCGGAGCAATGGACACAGGGAAGCCGTTGACTTGTTTAACAATATACATTTAATGCACACACAAAAAACACTCAGGCACAGCACTCAATATTTAAACTACACACAAACGATAAACACTCACATCGCTAACTAACAATCCCAACATACAATTCAACTCTAACCCAAAGGTCTCTACAATATAAAGTTCTGCACAACTCGTCCAAATCAAGTTATTCTATCACCCTCAAGGTGATCTCACTAAACCACAACTCCCTAGTTGTGTCCTAAGACTGCGTCCCTATTGGACTGGCTTACCCCGGTCGTCGGCGCTGACGTGTCGCACCCTTGCGTGGCCGTGACTCGGTGGTAGCCTCCCTCGTCTCGCTTCTTCGGTGCCGGCGTTCGATGCGCGCGGTCACTCGTTGGACGGCGTGGGTTCCGCGCGTTCTCACTTCTTTCCTCTGTGGCTACCCCCTGGTAGCCGCTCTCGCTGGAGGTCCTTGATGCCGGCGTTCGACGCGCGCGGTCATCCCTTCGGCGGCGTGCTTCCTCGGTGGCCTCCCCCTGGTAGCCGCTGCCGCTCGAGGTCTCAGGTAGGCTTGGCACAAACGTAGCCTTTCGGGGCCGTCGATACGAACCTCGACGGAGCGCGGACGCTGGCCGCTGGTGCCCGACCGATGCCGCTGGGGCCACGAAGACACACCTTCGTGGTGCACCTAGGATGAGGGTGCCGATGCGAAGTCGGCCCGCTCCCGCCCAGGTTCGGATGGCGTGGTCGATGGCCTGGCCGCGTCCCCCTGGCTCGTTCGTTAAAGCGCACGTGCTCCGGCCGCCTCCTGGTTTCTTCGGTTTCTTGCCTCCCTTTGTCTTGCCTCCCCTGATTGGCCGACCAGTGCGCTGCCACCTTTGCCCATGATTCCTTGGTGCGTCGGCGCTGGCACTTACTGATTGCCGCTTTCATGGCGCGCCCTTCAAAATTCTCGTTCCTTTGTTCGTTTCTTATATTTTTGGGGGGTTTTGATGCGTCCTCCTCTCAGGGGGTGCCCTGACACATGACAACTTGTTTGGTGCAAGGCTTCTACATTGGGCTTTTGGCACGGCTTCGGAGTCATGCAGAAAAACCAACCCGTAAGGTATTACTATGTAGTGAAGCTTGCAAGTCTTGCGAAAAAGCAAACATTCGTTGCTCAACCACTTGTAAATTTCAGATACGTGTTTGAAACAGAGCTGCAAATCAAATATCAAAAACTATTCACAAAGTATTCTAAGTGTGAATGTTCACACACCTTCAAATATACAGCCTGGTCACTTCAGTAGAAGTGTATATTAAGTGTATACAAATAATTTCATGAATTAAAGTTTAAAGTGCCGTAAGGTGTTCATTATTCAAGTTTGACGCATTTCTATAAAATCATTGATAAGCATTGGCTGCAGTCAATTGGATAGCTAACCCCTCCGTCTTGCGTGTACTATCCCCTTACTCCCTTTACAGGGTGGGCATTCATAACGGCACGAGTTCAGTAATATGTTGCGTTGTAGTATGCTTCGGTTTGTAGGCATCTGTATATCGTCTTTGGCCTTAGAGGTCGGTGAGCGAATCTGGCGGGTCTTTTCTGCTTTCTACGAAACCCTGGCTAGTACATTTGAGGGCAGCAGTGCATACCGCCTCATTCCCTTGTAGTTTAACAAGGTGTGATGTCCAGATGAGGTAGATGATCGCTAGCTTTTGTATGCGTCATAGTGTATTTGAGGTGTGCCGCATCCTTGTTGATAGTGGAGACAGGGTTACTGGGAAGCATGGTGATAGAGGTGAGTGTGGCAGGCATCAAGGGTTTCTTATGAGTCATTAATGGCAGACGTCCCTGGGTTCTGTGCCTAAATATGCATCAAAACAGTGAACTGAATGAAGATAGCTACGCAGGCTAGTTGGGACTTCATCGTGTAAATTTTGGTCAAATGTCAAGCATGCCTCAAGGAAAGGAGTAAAAAGCTTCTTCAAGGAAGCTTCATTTCCCTCTGAGAGTGATTACAAAGTAAACAAAACCCTCATGTGACACTGCTTTAACACCACATGTAAAAAGCAATTACAGCTGCGGCGCACTTCACACTAATCATTGAGTAATCTGCAGTGCATCTGTCTCCCATCTTTATCACATAAGCCTCAAAGATTTCTCGTTCCTGTTTTGTGCCATACAACTTCAGCACTCTCGTCATGTGAAATTCTGGCATGCAGCTACCTGGCGTGCATTGAGTCTTGGAGTGGAGCACCAAATCGGTTTCTGTTCCAGTTGTCAGCAATGCGGCAAGCTCCCACCAGCGCCTGTTAGGGCAGCGCCTTTTCTGCCCTATGTACCACAACATAGATTGAAATCCGAAAAACAAAGCACGTGACTTTCAGTACATGCCGTGCATCATGGTGACGGGCTGTGTAGCCACAGTAGGAACAAGTTACAAGAATTAGTGTCCAATCGTTTCTATGCAAATAGCATTTGACAGTGTTTATTTGGCCCAGTGCCGCATTTGGTGCGAGGTTTCGCTACGGATATCAAACTTTGTCGCTGTGTAGGATCAAGCAGAACACGACGAAGGCTGCTAGCAGAAGCACAAACGGGCACCAAATATGGTAGTGGGCGAAATCAATATTTTCACAGGCGGAACGGTGCCCTCTCAAAACCCACGTGCAAGTTGCTCTTACTGGAAGTACACAATAGCTTCGATAAACTGCACAAAGCTTATCATCACTCCCTCACCTCCCGCCTCAACCACCTACCAGACGACACACCCTTGAACTCCTCGGATGTCCAGTACCGACCAAAGAACAGCTAAAACGTGTGCCCCTCCACATCCGTCAACACATTTGTGCAGCTCGCATGCCGCGATATATGCATCAATACGCTCGTCAGGAAAGTAACACCCTGGAAACCAACGAATCTAGCGTGGATAATTAAAAACTTTTGATTTCTGCGCGCCAAGAGCCCTTTGCATTGATTTAATAAGAATATGCAGCAGGACCATGACCTCCTGAATATAATGTTCCGGAGCTCATGAGAGCACGCAGCGATTACAAGACACGGGTTTCGACGAACCAAAGCGACGCGCAGAAATCACCTTTCTAGGTCTCAATAGTCTTTTCTTGTTATTTCTTAGTCAACGACCGTGTGGTGTGCGACAAGAGTTTCGTGCGAACGATCGTTCGCGGCTGGTCACGATAGCAGCGCCGTTTCAAGACATACGCGCACTCGCACGTCAGGAACAAAGCGCCCAGCGTCCTCAACAAGCTTGGTGTTCTAATAAAACGCAGAGTGGAAGTTTGTCGCGAGCGCACTCATCACTTCCGCAAATCAAGGCGGCAGAACTGATGCAGAACGCCCGTGTTCGCCGTCGTAACGCACTACGCGCAAATTAGACGGCTGCGCACACTCAGCGTCCCAAGCACACGCTGCACATCACCATGAGTGCTCTCCAGAAGTTCTTCGAGAGCGCCCTTATCACAATCGCAAGCCGAACACCTATGCACCGCTGCAACGGCAGACAAAAATCACGGCGAAAAGAGCGCAGTGAGGTACCCGCAGTACCCGTACAACACGTGCCATTTTTTCTAAAACCGTGACGTCGCATCCGGCAAAAAAAGGTTGCTTTTTTGTTTTCTGATGTCTAGTTGGCGCATGCGTAGTAGGGCTCGTCCACCGTTCCTGAACGTCCGGTCCGCGCGTCGGCCGCCGTCGGAAGCGTGGCGGCACGGCTCCTACACGCGCAACGGGCGGCGCTCCCGCTGCAATCCGGATAAAAAGATGGCGGGCGGTCGCGCAACTCTTAGCTCCCTCCGGGAGCTATATAGAGGAACTCTAGCGGAGGGGAGAGTGCAGCGTCCTCCGGCGATCTTTCCGTAGCCAATAACGACCATCCGCACCACTCACTCCAAAAGTAGCTACACTTCCTTCTCCTTACTGACTCTCAAAAGAAACTCGTTACTCTACATTAAAATAACCGCCCCTGACAACACTCCTGCAGATTTTTGTTTAACTAATTTTAACCTACTGTATTAACCACTTCAAATTGACTTTTGTTAAAGGTGTCTATACATTAAGGGGGTGCTCGATCCAAAGCTTCCCCTTATGTTTTTGCGCTTTGTAGCCTTAGTATCACTGCTGTGAAGTGCCCAAAATAACAGCCCTTTGGTCTTGAGGAATTCAGTGTTAAGTAGGCGTAACCGCTTTTCACACAATCGAAGCATGCACAGGCAAAGTGATTTCGATTTCGGGGCATCGGTAGATGCACCTAAATGAGAGATTTCGTTCAGCGATTCCGTCATAGTGAGGTTTGAAGTGGCGTTATTTGTATTTTATGCGTTGTTGTCTGGATGTGACGGAGTACCATTATTTTTCAGTGCAAAGCCTTCTACCTTTATGTATTTTAGCACCCACGTTTTAAGGTACAGAAAAACGTTTGTACAAAAAATATTTAGGTTATGCTGCTGCACCTTCAAGCCACGCGGCGGAAGCCGGCATAGGAAAGCCGCACCGCCCAAACAAAGTACTATCTTGATAACAGTTGGAGTGAACATGGGAGCGCGTATCCTTCCGTGCGCGGGAGCCTCCTGGTGGCGCTCCGGGTAGCCTGGCACGCATGCGCAGTTCGTTTGCAACGAGGTTATGTGATGCGCGTGCGAAGTTACCTGGAACGCCGACGGGTTGCTCCCGCGCACGGAATGACACGCGCTCCCATGTTCACCCCAACTGTGATCAAGATAGTACGGCACGGCCGCACGTGCAATGCGAGTCCCCTTGACCGGACAAGGTAACGCAGGAGGTGAACACGACGCGTCTGGTGATGGCAAGCCAGCAGAACGAGCTCAGGAGTGGTCTGTCGAAGACCTAGTCAAGTGAGGACGGGTGCAACAACAAAGTTGAACATCAGGTCAAGGGATGATCCAAATAGGGGTTTGCCATCGCGTTATTGGAGGGTTTGAGCATCCCTTGTAACTTTTAAGGCGAAAGCCTGAAATGCACAATATTATAGCAAAAAACCGCCATTGCAATTTTTATCTGTAAACAGAAATAAAAACCACATTGCAGTCTTTATGGGATTTTATCCTGGACCTACTGGTTCGGAGCCGAGCTCTCAAAAATCGTTGTCACCGCATGTTGACAGCCGTGTTACAAAATTTATTGTATTCCTTTTTTCGTGGCACACTCTCACTTGGCAAATGGCAACGAATCGGGAATTTTAGTAGCTGATTGATTTGATTCATTGCAGGGTTTAATGGGCCGACGCAAAGCTGGAGATGAGGTGCGCTGTAGTGGAGGGCTCCGGATTAATTTCGACCACCTGCGGATCCTTAACGTGTGCGGAAATCTTGTACACACGGGCGCTTTCGCTTTTCGCCTACACCAGAGAACAGCCACCGAAGCCGGGAATCGAACCCGCGTCCTCGTGCTCAGCAGCACAACGCCTTAGCCACTGAGCCACCGCGGCGGGTAACACTAAGGGGCTGATGTGCCCGCTTAACAAAACTATGAATAGAAAAAGTAAAAGTGATAGAATAGTACTTCCGGCATGACACGAGAACGTGATGGCATGTGTCTAAAACAAGGGCACACAATCCGCGGAGAACACAGATTATAGAGAATCAATGGGTAGACCAGTCCGCTTTGTTATGTTTTTCACGCCAAAAGGGGAAAAACAGACAGGAATAAAGAAAAGCAAACATGGTGTTTCAGTAACCAAGCCTGTTGTAGTAATTCGCGGAAGAGGACAAAAAATGCAAGAGCAAATAAAGAAGCACAGATGCAATTTAGCATTTCAGAAGTCATTGACAACTACACACGGCTTTTCGCCTTCCAAGCACTTCAGGGTAATTAAGTGCCCCGCAGAATTTTCACTCACATTTAAAATGACTAGAAATGCGTTACTAGTTCTTTAAACGTAGGTTTCTTAAAGGTGTTGTGCCACCAAATTTGTTGCTTGTGCATTCTTTGTTGCAAACGTTTTATAATTCGTTAGAAAGCATGATACATGCTCTCACACGCACATATTCTGAGTGAAAAATTTATTATCGCACGATTCATGTGAACAGGATTCGGTTTCGGTTTCTGGGCGCCGATTCAAGCAGTGACGTCACAGTGTTTCGAGGAGGCTCTGCCACGGCGGCGCTGCGGTACGTTGCGACTTTACTCCGGCGTCTGCTCCCCCACATACCTGCTTCACCACGGAAGTAAACACGCCGACTCGTCACGTCAAGCCGCGACAGCTCCGACGCGGATTCTTTGTCTGCATCCTCGGATGCAGACAAATGAAAACCATGGATTTGCAAACCATAAAAATGCTAAAAAACGCTAAAAAAAAAAAAAGCTGCCCCCGCCGCGAATCGAACCGGCAACGTTGACCGGATGGGCGGAACGCGCGAGACCACTGAGCCAGCGAACAAACGATTCCACTCCGCGATATAGCCGGTGTACTAGATGGAGGCCCATCCTTGGAGTCGTACGTCGGTGTTTACTAGCTAATTTACAGAATTCCTGGCTTGTAAACTCACATTTTTTTAAATACCGCTTGCGCAGCAAGGTTCCGCGAAGCCCCCGCGACAGCTTATCGCCATCAACTCTGCTCTTCTGCGAAAGCGCTCGCAAAAATAAGTGTGCCCGGCTGCGACTGCGATTTTGCACTGAAGGGATAGTGCTTGCCGTAGTTTGGTTTTATGTTTTACGTTAAAAACCTTTGCCGATACTGATCTCTTATTACCCAAATTAATTTACGTAACTGTTCTTCTGCACGAAACTGACCTTATATTTTCTACAGGCGAGCCGATCGCACACGCATTCCGGGGTAGCGGCGTCGCCGAAGAGCACGGCCGAAGCGTCGAACGCCAAAATACGGATCGCATTAGCGCTAGTGTTGAGTTGTATGGGCTTCATGGAACTTACTGCGTTTATTACCCTCCAGAAACTAACAAAATAGAGCCGCGTTCATTGCGGCACGAATGTTGTCGGGGCGCAGTTTTCGCTTCTCGGTCGATTGACGACGCGTCGTGCGACCAGTCAGGCGACCGGTTTTGTTGGCGTCTTCGGTCGGCGAGTCAGTCACACTACGGCGACTTTCCATCGGCCGACGTGTTTGTGTCGCCGTCGGCGTGATGTGACAACGCGGTCTGGCAATTCGGCAGTTGGCCGATGTTTTAACAGTTTTAACGACTCGTCGGCGTCGCGTCGTCGTCGCCGTCGTATCGGTATAGTGTGTCGATACGACCAAGCGACCAAACAAACTGTGGTAACTGGAGTTCACGTTCACGTCGCTCGAGTCGCTAGCGTTGTATGACGTCACAAACTTTGCTGCGCTGGCAATTCACTGACGTCATGGTTAGTGGCGCTAGCGATGGGTCCCGATTTCCAGAAGAGCATTTAGGTAATTTTTAGAAGTGAATTAAAATATATATTAAGCGCTTGCTGTACCCAGCACTTCGTGTTGAGGGTCGTTGCATGCAGAGGAAGCCTACAGCAGGCTTTTTACAGACTTAAAATTTGGTGGCACAACACCTTTAAGACGTACCTTTAGTGTCGATTCGCCGTTAAAATTGAGTAAAGAGGAATCACGCGTTTATCGAAACCCACCACGTACATTTCGACGTCGCAGTTTTATGGAAGGGTCCAAGAATAAATGCAACTAATCGACAAAATTAGTTTTCGTGTTATCTTTTTCGCGCTCAAATTCGCAATAAAGACATTTGGTAACAATGCTCACCGGCTCCTAGAGTAAGCGCAGCAAGTCCGTACATCCAGATTGGGTCAAACGGGCTATGTCCACTCAATGGGTTGCTGGAGTCCGTCCACTGTTTGATCCAGACCAGTTGGCAGGATGTGGCTATGGCGCTTGCTGCTAGGCAGATCACACCCGGCCAAAGGCATGCACCGCACATCTTTGCAGTCGTCCAGAGCACTTCCCTAGTACCCTGCGAGGATATCCGGATATGTGAATAACTTCACTGGGTAATTAGAGACTTGAAGCAACGAATTTTCGGGTCATAATATCTGGTTAGCCAAGTGTGTTTTTTGTATCTGTCACAACAGAGACCATTTTCTGCGCTTCGAAGGTGGGAATAATCCTTCCTCGAACTTCCCCTCATGAGCCCCTCTGGTTCCCTTTATCTGGTGCGGTTCCCGTGGGCCACAAACAGTCAACAACGTTGCAGAATGCACTCCGAATCTTCTTAGGCTTTTCTTGTAGGTAGCATTTTCATCAACTTGCTTATATAACAGCATACTTAAAGCATTGCAACAAAAAAAATTACGCCCACCTCCCCTCGCGGGAACCCTGTGTAGATGCGACGCATCGTGGGTTTCCCTCGGTGCTTCCGTTGGGTTGATTCTCCCATCGCGTGAAACGGGCCGTGAACGCGTACGATGCATTTCCGTCTACTACGGAGTTGCCGCGAGGGGAGGTGGGCGTAATTTGTTGTTGTTAGTCTCCATTCAAAGCAGCGTTGGACATCGGAGCACCGGCGCTGGAACGACGGAGCGGAGCGGCGCAGGTACCGCGTTTTATACTGCCGCATAACGGTGAGGGGAATGAGAGAGAGCAGCGCATGCGCATGCGTTAATCGAGCGCTAGCCCACGCCGACGCACAGCTGGCATTGCGAGGAGCGAGCGCTAACCCGCAGATAACGCTGCGGTGAGAGCGGTGGAGAATGGGGGAGGGCGCGGACAACGACGACGCCGGATGAATGGAAGGATGCATGCATGCATGGACAAGGCGGGTGAATGAGATGCGTTGTATTTAAAAATGCTTTCGCATCTGTTGACACTACAGAGCGGCGCGCATTCGTAGAGCTGGCTTCAAATATTTCTCGATATCTCATTAAAAAGCAATCTGTCCTGATGACGCGGGGTAAATCCGCATAACCTCGTGTCTTTGCGGATTGAGATTGTTAAGCACCTTACTACTTGTGGATGCGCCAGTAATTTCAACTCTATGGTTCTGCTGCACAACGCGCATGTTGATAGCGGGATGTACTACAGTAGCCGACCGATTTCTCGGACCCAGGGGGGAACGAAAAATAGTCCGAATAAAAGAGCAGTCCCAACTATCCGCGAGACGCAAAAGCTAACTTTATTTCAGTTAAACAGCACTGAAGAAGTGGCGAATGGGTCTTTGGCTTAAACGCCTCCTTCGTGTGAGAACGTGTACTTGCATCTCTGCAAGCGTCACGTTTTCTGCGTAAACATTGACAACAATGCCAAAGCGTTGGCAATCTCTTGCGTTGGTGATTGCGGACGTTCGAGACCGTCTTCATCAGAATCAGAGTTGCTTTGCGGTAGCGCGGTCACTTTGCGCACGATTTCTTCGTCCGTCACCTGTGCTCAACACTATGCTGCTGTCCCATGCAGCAAACTCTCGAAATGTCGCCCAAGGTCAAAGGTTGCTACCCCAGTGGGAGTAAAGCCAATCTCTATTCAATCCGGAGCTAGCCTAGTGGTTAGGATTCAAAATGGCATCGTCCTTTAGTGGCACCATAGCTCTGTCCAAAAAATGTTTTTCAGAAAAATCTTAATTTTGGATATATTTATCCGAAATACCCATTGTTTTTATACATTCCTCCTGAAGAGCAACGGGGGGGTCCTCGGGAAATTCTGGAATATCCAGCAAGTCCGAATTTTTGCAGTCCGAAAAAACGGTCGGCTACTGTATACCTTCAATTCCTTCCACCAAATACATTAGAGAGGAAACCAAAAGCTTGGAATGGCGAGAAACTATTTGTATGCTTCTAAGCTTCAAGCGAGTTCTGTTAGACTCAAAAACTTCTCGGAAACCGGCTGTTTTTCTCCTGACGTAATTGTTGCAACTTGAACGCGCGCCTCCAATCCACCTCAGACACCGGGTGCGATTAGAACCCACTTCTTTAATTGCCGTGTCATTATGCAAGTTACGCCACAGCGCGGTCCTCCTAAAAAGCGGGAACGATTAACCCCGCCACTTTCAGTAGTCAGAACCTTTTTCCTCTCCAAAGGACATGTGACGGATTCGTAATTCTCAAGTCAGAATACAAACCCAGTCATAAATCATTCATACTCTTTTGCACAGCTTATACAGATTGTGTTGAGTTGTTATAGGATAATTGTTTTTCGATGATAATTATCCATGTCAAGCCCTTCGTCTGCACTGTATCTTCAACGTACCGACGAAATGCTTTTATTTCACCGGAAGCAACCAATATTCTTGAAAGCAGGTGAGCTGTACGGCCTTCCAAAGATTGTTCTTGATATCCTACGACATGCTCCTCGAGCACCATTGCACACTTTATGAAGTTAGTTGACACTTATTGACAGTTTATGTCAAGGTGCATGCTCCCTGTGCGCATTCTGCGATTTCTTTGCAACCAGAGACATTTGCTGCCTGCACTGCCTCGCTTGCATTGTTTGGACGCATAAAGGCGTCTTATAGGGAAACTTGGTAGGGAGGCTTTTCTTCGCAAAACACGATGCATCAGCGGTAATGCACCTCTTTTGGTTCATTGAAACAAAGCAGGAATAGTGCAATCCGCCACATAACATCTGTTTTATTGCCGCCGTTTGACTTGAATGTAAAGTCCAAACTTCTCAGACAGTTCCTTCCACTAAAAAAATCCGTGGACCATGACCTACGGCTAAATGCGACCGACACTACCACTACCCACCCCGTTAGGTTAGAAACACGTACAAGGAATGGAACATAATTGTTTTGTAGACTGTTGTACGTATTTAATTGTAATGATAGTGGTCTCATTTTAATATTCAGTATCCCGCAACCTATCCTGGACCAAAAGTAAGATACCACCAGCCTCCAATCCTACGCCGCTGTCGGATTTGTCTTCTGGCGACCCTCTTTGTCAGAATGAGATTCGCAGAACATTTTTCTCTTCCCCCTCCGCCGCAACAGAATTAAAATTTTCGGTGTTTTAAGTTATGAAGTGACAGCTGAGCTAGAAGGGACGCTGTGGGGCACCAGGATAGTTTTGACTATCTGGGACTCTTACAGGTTCCGGCCAAGTGATTTCATGCTGCCATTAGAAAAACAGCCGCCGCGGCCGAGGTCAACCCTGCGTACTTGGGCAACACCAAGGCCACAAAAAGTAAAGTGGCGTACCCCAGGCGGCGAAGAAAGTGTGTCCCAAGACCGGCCCGTCTATGGCCGCTTTCGGGCATGTCCGGCCAGCATCCAGGTTCTGGCCGCCACTGATCATACGATGAGCGGGCAACATTCCGCAGCCAGCGCTTCGGTATTTCTCCGGCCACCCGTGTTCAGACGCACAACGGCAGCTACCCGGCTGCCAGATATTCAGTTCAGTTTCGGCTGCCGATGTTGAGAAATTCCCCGCATTTCCCCGAGGAGAAGAATGTGAAAGTGCGAATGCAGGAGTTGAATTTGCGCGGTTCGGTAATGTTCGCGAAAGAGAGATCACACACACACACACAACTACAAAGAAAGAAAGATGCATTTATTCACAGACACCTATTTGTGTTGTCGTTGTACTTGATTGCTAGAGCGGATCTCAGCTTTGAAATTTCGTGTCAGTACTCCTTTAAGCGGGTGCATTAGCCCTTCTCACGCCCGATTCCTGGCCAATCCCCCACGTGGGTATGTGCCATGCACAGACACCTACCTATTTGTGTTGTCGTTGTACTTGATTGCTAGAGCGGATCTCAGCTTTGAAATTTCGTGTCAGTACTCCTTTAAGCGGGTGCATTAGCCCTTCTCACGCCCGATTCCTGGCCAATCGCCCTAAGTGGGTATGTGCTAAAGAAATTAGGAACTCTTCTTGGCCAATCACCCTAAGTGGGTATGTGGTGCGGACGGACGGACGGCGGTGGACGCGTGATTCAGATTACTTGGCCAATCGCCCTAAGTGGGTATGTGCTAAAGAAATTAGGAACTCTTCTTGGCCAATCGCCCTAAGTGGGTATGTGGTGCGGACGGACGGACGGCGGTGGACGCGTGATTCAGGGTCGCTTAAGAAGTGCATTCGCACTTAAAAAAGAACGGCCGAGGTACGGCTTCAGGGAATCCGTTTTTTCTTCGGGAAGCAATGTTCAGCCGAAGCACGGCAATCGACCAGCCACGTAATATCCGTATTTTTGTGGTAGTTCGTGTTCGAAAGGATACCGGCCGGAGCGCGACTGCCTCGCATTCGCTTTTTCAGTGGTGAACCGTGCATCCGGCGGCAGAATATTCGTTTTCTTCGGGCAACCGGTGTTATACAGGAGACCGGCCGACGCACGGCACCAGAATGCACATTTTTCATTCGGTTCACGGTCCTCGGCCGAATTACGGCAAGCGAACGGCCCAGAATTTTTGGCAACCGGTGTTCAAGAGGAGGCCAGCCTACGTAAGGTCTAAGGTTATACGACATTCTTTCGGTAAGCGGCGTACAGCCGAACAACGGCACTGGTCTGGGCGCCGAGAATTCATGCACAGACGTGTTTGGAAGGAGACCCGCCGGTGTAGGACCAGTTTTTCCCTGGGTGAAGAAAGAGCCGTTAGGGTGCCGAATGACGCAGACGCGCTTTTTATCCGCTTGGTGTTTCTACGTTTTAAATTAACGAACTTCGTTTGTGAAACGGTAATGAGTGTTCTTGGTGAACAAGCAAGGTGCAAGGACTCATTACCAGGGAACCTTTTAGGCCATCGGAATGCCATTTATTGCCACAAGAGGACTGTGCCACACCGACGGGTGAGCTAAGCCTCGCCAGCCATAGCAGCTTTGACGCCTCACCCACCGGCTTTGTCGACGCATCAGCTCGGGCTATTGGCCCCATCAAGAAATGGAGACCATTGGCTAAATCGACCCGGCAGAGATGTTCGACCCGAGGTGGCGGTGGTTCACCAGAATAAGTGGCCTTAAAGGGAGTCGAGCAAGCGCCCGCCACGCAGGAGCTCAGCCGGCGCCATGTCAAGTACTCCCCACCAAAGAAAGGCAAGGGCGCGCAAAAGCGCAAGTTTGCGGCTATTATTCTTACAAAATACTGCGAAAAACAATGTTGCACAATTTTGCTGGTGATAAAGCACAAAAGCGCAAGTTTGCGGCTATTATTCTTACAAAATACTGGGAAAAACAATGGTGCACAATTTTGTTGGACTTCCTGCCCTTCTTCATGCGATTTCATGGCTGTCTATTTAGAAACACGTGTTATTTTAAATTTGCCATAACAACCGAGCTTTGTGAATGACGAAGCCTGGATGTTAATTTAGTTGCGGTGTTTGAAGGTGAGCTTAGCTACACTTCAGAAATGACTCATTTGTTTAAACATAATCTCCAGCATCCTAGCAAACACGGATTTCATCGGGGTTTTCTTGCTCAGCAAAGCTGGTTGAGTTCACGCACGATTTGGCTCTAGCAATAGAGAAGCGTAAAGTAGCTGACGATATTTTTTGTACTGCAAAAAAGCATTTGCAGGTGTTCCATATCAGCTGCTGATTAGTACATTGCGGGCTATAAACTGAATGGTTCGGTCATTGCATGGATAGCCGAGTATATTTCTCTAAGACAGCATTCGGTCGCCCTCAATGGTTGTTCGTCCGGATATGTTCCCGTGACCTCAGGAATAAGTTTCGGGCCTTCTTTTGTTTCTGTTATATATAAATGTTATTACTATTGGCCTCAACTCTTTGTTCATAATGTTCGCCAATGACTCTGTAGTTTACAGGACTATAGCGAATGAACGTGATTCCGAATACCTGCAGCATGATACTAATTTAATAACATCCTGGTGTGGTGATACAGAAAATTCGTTTAATGTTAAAAAGTTTGTTAACTTCACCTTTACAAAAAAACCTTCCATTCCATCTGAATACATTTATCGTAACATACACTGCTTTAAGAACGGCCGGGATTATAAATAACTATAGAGTTTATATGACGAGAGGTTAGGGGTTAAATAGAAGCCTACGCATTCGAACTTGAACAATAAAATATTTTTTTGTTTTATTCGTTGCAGTATGATAGGTTTGCTGTATGAATACTAGCATTGCTATGGTAATGGTTTTAAAAAAATTTTGAAACTCTAGTCTTACGCCTTTCCTTGGGTGACAAGAGAGGGATACAAATGCCGCCACCTGAAGCAAGGCGTCATTCGCAACGCGTCTAGAATTTTTTTACCGTGGTACGACATTAGAGGAAAATTAAGTTATTTTGGGCTATTAAGTGTTGTGCACGTAACTCATGAAAACAACATAAAAAATTGAAAATGAAAGCACTTGTTCGATCACCCCTAGGATCAGCCCTGTGAAAGATCATCAGAAAAGTTGATCTAGTAGAAAATTTTCTTGCAAGAAAAATGGGCAAATACTGGACATACATTTTGTGTGAAGGAAATTATATTGAATGCTCTGCAGTTTTTGTGGAGTACCAAAACGCTTCGTAAAGACATTCCCGCCGGTTTTATATACAACAAAACTGGTCAAGCAAATGCTTTAAAAATAGGTGATTTAGTCAGAACATGAAAGTACTCAGGAAGATTGTGCTAAATGAAATTTCCTAAAAGCGCCACTTTCATCTTAGTGAAATTCAATACCCCCCCCCCCCCTTTTTTTTTCCCTGTTATTGCAGGTAATCCGCCCCACAGAAGATATCAGGACATAGATAATACATCTATTCCAGGTCTACAAAGAACCGAATATTTTGTGTATTCGACAGTAAAAGAGCCACAGCAATAAAAGGAACGACGATTTGTGAGCATTGTTTAATAAATGAGTTTTGGTGTCAATTGACCCTGATAATTAAGCACTGAAGGCTAGACGGCTGTTGGTTGCGCGTGGGCTCACATTGATGTGGCTGCATTGGACCCAAAATTCTGGGTTTGTGATCCTGCGCAGCGCGACTGAGGCATCTGCTTCGCGACATGCAGTGACCGGCCTCAGTACAAATGACGTACTGTGGCTGAACTCCAATGCCCTTAGCACGGCCGTATTTCCGGCAACTTCAGCCCGGCTGGATGCCGACGACCGCATCTCGGCTGTCATCCAGTGGCCGTACTTCGGACGTACACGGGTGGCTTTGGAATGACCGGAGGCCTACAGCTGGAATCTGGCCGTATGAACGTAAGCCGGTCGACTGGCCGACGGACAGTGTGTCCGTTGGACAGCCATGGGAGTACGGCCGTATACGGCCAAAAGGCCCACATTTGGACACGGGCCGAACATGGCTGCCAGAAAAAGGCCGGACAGAAAATCACCGGCCAGAGTACACCGGCTTGATTTAGGCCGAACAGTCCTGTGCAGCCTGGGACGTTTCTTCTTCCGCCTTATTGGTGAAGCATATTACAAACGGGAAAAGAAACGATGTTTTTCACTAAAGATTGGTATTTCTCTTTCATTGACTGTTCGAGGAAAAACTGCGTTATTCATTGTGATTCAGGGTTCTGGTTATTTACCTGTTACAGGAAGAAATCAACTGAATGCGAAATTTGCGCCGCAACCTATATATCTCCGGGTGGTCGAGAACACTACGGAGCCTACGAATCATAACCTATGTGTTCATTCGATTCGTAAAACTTTTAATATTTCTTTCTCTATGGTGTTTCATTCCTCGTTGTTTTAGATGCGACTGCATCTCA
Organism: Haemaphysalis longicornis; assembly: GCF_048455015.1. Classification (NCBI taxonomy): domain Eukaryota; kingdom Metazoa; phylum Arthropoda; class Arachnida; order Ixodida; family Ixodidae; genus Haemaphysalis; species Haemaphysalis longicornis. Next base: position 39,425,759 of record NW_027526204.1, read on the forward strand.
TTCACTCGCCTTGTCCCTGCATCCGGCGCCGGCGTTGCTGTCCGTGTCCGCCCCTCCCCCATTCTCCTCGTCGCGTGAGCTGCGCTCTCCGCCGCTCACCCGCTCTCCTCTCCGATAGCGAACACTCTCTCGCGAGGGGCATTGGATTGGATTCGAATGGATTGGCTTGGCTTGGCTTGGCTTGGCTTGGCTTGGATTGGATTGGATTGGATTAAAGTGGATTGTGTTGGATTGTGTTGCGTCATAGCCCCGGTAGACGCACTGGCGCCGACGCGTCCCCTCACCGTTATGCGCGCTATAAAACGCGGTGCCTGCGCCGCTCCACTTCATCGTTCCAGCGCCGTTCCTCCGCTGTCCAACGCTGCAACGTCAACCCCCTATGCGTCGCATCTACACAGGGGTTCCCACGAGGGGAGGTGGGAGTTTTTTTCCGATTGACCTGCCTATGGGTGCCTCTATTTTCCCCACGCTGTCTTGTCACACACACGGAAACAGTCATGTGCACAAGGGAGTCTTCTTTCTCTTGGGCTGTGAACAACGCCAAAAGGAATGAGTTAAAATGCTCGGGTTTACGAGTACGTCCAGGAGAGTTTTCTATAGCAGACCATCAAAAACGCAATGACATTTATACTATCACGCTCTTTTGTCATCATGTGTTAAAAACGCGTTACTGGATCCGAGACACATGGTCTTTTGTAGTTGCTTCTTCTCTAAGAAAGTGATCGCATGACCGCGATAGCGTGAAGCGTCAACCATTTGGCACATTTCCAAGTACATCGGTGTACCTGCTGCAAACAATATTGTGAATTGACGTGGTCAGCAATACTTCAGCGCCGGCAACGTGTAACAGAATGCTAGGCTTGGTTTTTAAAAAGGCGCTGAACTAACCATTGAGCACCTCCAAGAGATAATAACGCAGCAGTAAATATATTTACAAAGCCATGAAAATTATGCGTATAGTGCATGGGCAGGTGTTGGTACATTTTGCGAATGATGTCTAGTGAAAACAATACGACACCAATAATATTTCTGCCAAATTTTAAGTCATGTCTGTACATTAAACAGCTACATCACGGCGTTCATTTCGGGAATTGTTGTCGGTAAAATGACAAGATAAATCTCATCCGCTCACTTTACACTTCCAATCGGCAATCTTCCCTTAACCCTTCATATACGGCCAAACACTGCCGTAATATTTGTTGCGGGTTCAGGAATATTTGGTTTATAATTTGAAAAGTTATGCTACTACCCGTTGTCTGTAACTTTTCCCTGAAGTTGTTTAAACCATTAGTGGTGTTGATTGTTTGACTGTAGGGTTTAACTCGCATACGCAACGCAGGCGATGAGGCGTTCCGTAGTGGAGGGCTCCGGATTAATTTGGACCACCTGGGGATCTTTAACGTGCGTTGAAATCTCTTACACATGGGCGTTTTTGCTTTTCGCCTCCAACAGAAAAGCGGCCGCCGCGGCCGAGAATCGAACCTGCGACCCCATGCTCAGCAGCGCAACGCCTTAGCCACTCAGCCAACGCGGTGGGTCATTTGTGGTTTTGTATGCGGGGTGATATTACGTTGTCCTTCCTGTTCGCTCAAGACAAATTTGTGTATGTTTAATCTAATTTACTTATGCGCAACATACTTTTTCGTCTGTATGGAAAAACTGAACCAGGTCACATTGCTGAGCTCATCTGGACACTTCAGATGGGAACTGTTGGTGTCGAGTTTGCAAGGACCTTTCGTGCTCATGGCTGTGTTTGGCACCCCTCAGTAAGCACATATTCCATAATGAGAGCACGCGCCTCCTAGGACCGTCCTATGGCAAGCACAGTTGATGCTAGGAAGGTAAAGGTGCTACTTGCTGGTCGGATCAAGTCTGCTGAATTGGGCGCATGCCTGAGTCAGCTGACTTGCATTCTGAAGAGCGAAGGTCTTTACTATCAGTATATTTGGTTATCCCCAAATAATGCGGCTTAGGTGAAAGCAATACTTATTTACGTGATTTTCACGCAAGGGTGGGTAAAGGGAAGTCCCAACCAGAAATGTGATCTCCTCTGAAGTTCACACATCTCTACTCGGAGGAATATAAATGAAAAGTACCGCTTTTTACAACTATGTGTGGCCGAAAGAGTAAGCGGAAAAACATCCTCATCACGTTAAAAGCTATGATGTTTGAAGAAAAGATGGTATTTCGAACGGATTTTTGAAGAATAATTTTTCTCTCTTACCTTAGTTGAAACGCTTTTTTCTTCTTTGACCGTCACACCTTTGCTGGGGTCGTTGTCGGCGCAAAAGGTGTCCGTACTAAAAAATATTACATGTAAATCAGAACGGCCATTTTGAACCAGAAATCAGAAACATTCAACGTTGTGCATCATGCAAGCCCATGTGCTGCAAGCAAACAGGAGTAAAGTTGTGAATTTGTGCGAGGGTAAAGAATAAAAGCTATATGCCTAATGCAAAAACACAGCCGTGGGAACAATTTAACGTTGCTTAAACTAGGATCCGGTAGAAAATGGGAGAGAAACGTTCCAGGAAAATTCACCTTTTTATCGAACCATGGGATATTAGCACAATGAAATACGTTGTGGTTATGCAGGAAATATCACGTGACATTTTTAACACGCTTTTCGCCGCTGTTAAATGCGGAGGTGCAACAATCTCCCTCCTGAAGGGAGAGACCAGAAATCGGCCGCTTACTTCGCTGAACGGCTCTTAGGTGTTCTTATCTATGTTTTTGGACATGTTTTTCTCACATAATTGTTCGTCGTTTTTTCTTTTGTAATAGCACCCGTAAGCATCCACCCTAAAATTTCAAACCTAACTTGTATACCTGGCGGCAAAGTGCATGCCATCCTACCCACATGCACGTCTGCTTAAAGTGATACTGAAGTGATTTGTAAACATTGCGGCATTAGTAGTGCAAATTCTAGTCCGGATTCCCCGGGCCCGGTTTCTACCACTGTGGGTGCGTTTACGTGAACTTATTTAGTAGAAAAATCAACTCGAAAATGCTATCCTTTTCTCTGCATCCTCGCCCATTTTGTGTCGCGTTTCCATGTGACGTCGGGAAAAAATGATTTGGCCCTGACTGCGTTACTACACGGCTCGCCGACCTTCCGACATAGTCAATCGGCCCAGCGTTTATTCCGCCAGCCGGCGACGGGTCGCCGCAATTCGTTCGCTCAGTTGAAACTAAGCCACGACACTTTTCGGAACGGAAGAACGTGCCTCTGTTTCGTTTGTTAGCTTCTACACTGTGTCAAGCCCCAGGTCCAGGTCACTCCACACAAGCGCTGCACAAGCGCACAGGTGACGCTTCACTGACTGGTACGCTATTAGAAAAGTCTAAGGCGAATTGAAGGCGAGGGAAGAGTCAGCGAAGGTAATTTAGGTACCAAGGAAATAAAATCAACCGAACGTTTTACCGTACAGCGTAAAACTGGAGTGCAGGAAACACTTTTTGCGATGGTTGAACAAGAACAGCGGTTCGTGGCACGACCATACATCTGCGAACGCTTTTCCACCTAAGAAATACAATTGCTGGACGGGAGATATTGTGGGAATTTCGGGGACGCTTCTTGCCCGAGCGCTATACAACAAAAAGTCACCTAAGCGGCTTGAAATGCTAAAACTCAGTAGTATTATAAACTGCTTATACATTATATACCTCATATTTCCATCTCTTGCAGCGCTGATACGTGGTCGAGGGGTTTGGACCGCTAAGTGTGTTATTTTGGAAGTCGCGAGTTCGAACCCCAAGAGTACATCCTTTTTTTTTTCAAGTTGATTTCGTGTTCGGCCGATGTTTTTGATACTGAATTCACCCTTTTAGGTTTTAGGGCCGTAGCATTCCTTGCTCCAAAAGCGAGTTCCCAGAACGCTCGCAGATTGACACTTGCGCGCTGGCGGGTTCTTATTGGCGTGCTGTTTCCATAATTACTGACATAAGTAGTGACACCGGCAAGAATCAGAAGACCCTTGGCCCGGTGCGAACACGATTTTTACGATACAGGCATGGGTGAGGCAAGTTTTAAAAATGGGGGGAAAAGCGCATGGCATTTCAGCGTCTGCGAGCCGCGGCGGGCGTTCATCTACTGCGTAGGCCTCGGCTAGTGATTGCTACGACTCCAAGCAGTCCTGGTAGGCTTATCCGAGGCATTTTACAGCCGACAATATGACAGAAGCGTGGTATGAGATATAGAAAATGCCCAACCAATGATAACGTTGGATGCGAAGCATGTTGTTTCACAGAACGGAAATCCAAAATTGTTTGAAGGCTTATCTTGGACACCGTCTAATCACGTAGCACGTTTACGTGACGTCACAGTTGTCAGTTAATACAGCCGCCACAAACTGCGCCTGATAATTTTTCTTCTTTCAGGCTTTATAAAATAAATACCGCCATATCAGATGGATAAACGATGAAAAGTGTTTTCAGTTGAGTCAGTCTACCAAGTGCAAGCAAAAACGGGAGCTTGACAAATTCTCTTCAGTGTTCCCTTTAAAAGGACGTGGGGCAATGTTTGAATGAACAATTCACCCAGAAGCAGCAGCTTGGTTGTATTTTTTTTTCTCTCCTCGCCTACCTCTAAGACGATCGTATTAGCCCGCTGTCCGGCTGCTGTATAGATTTTTCGGCCCGTCAAGTTGAAATGGACAAATGTTTTCCCCATGTCTGTCCAAAAACTTTGTTATATGCCTAATGGGAAATGAAGGCACTTCAAGGCTCTGGCAATAGTGATATTGTGCCTTCTGCACGCGTGCTAGACGGGAGTCCCTCAGTGCTTACACCACCGGGTTCATCGTAAACGTATGTGTTTCTTGGTGTTGCGCGGCGGGGCCATAGCGGGGTATGCCTTTTCGAAATATATATATATATATATATATATATATATATATATATATATATATATATATATATATAACACAGAAATAAGGGTTGGCAGTCGAGAAAACCTCGGAAAGCAAAGGGGAGGATGTGGTAGATCATTGAAACAGATTAAGAATTTGGAAAGAAAGAAAGAAAGTGAAGAAAAAATGCCCGCCAGGTGGGATCCGAACCCACGACCTCCAGCTGGTCGACCACTCTGGACATGTCGTAGACACTCGAGTCACGACCCGGGGGTTAAAAAGAAGGTCCCCTTCACCCCGATTAGTCCGAATGGCGCTGGCTACCACCCCCAAGCACAGGAAACAAATCTACCTAACATAAATACCCCAGAAAGTGAATAGGAAAATCGCCCCGCCGGTAGCGTAGTGGTTATCGCACCAGACCGGTATTCTGGAGGTCGTGGGTTCGGATCCCACCTGGCGGGCATTTTTTCTTCACTTTCTTTCTTTCTTTCCAAATTCTTAATCTGTTTCAATGATCTACCACATCCTCCCCTTTGCTTTCCGAGGTTTTCTCGACTGCCAACCCTTATTTCTGTGTTATTTTCAACGAGCCCCTCATTTCTTATTCTGATTCGCTACATATATATATATACATATATATATGAGATGACGCCCGGATGGCTGCGCCGCTCCTCCCTGGCGTCTCAATAGAAATACACGAGGCGATGTCTCAGTAGACGAACCAGCGGCCTTCTTTTACTTCTCTTTCTCTTTCCCCCTTTTACTCCACGAACTGATAAGAATTCTATCGTCTTGCTACCGATGATGGCCTTGTTTCTTGTTACTGAATCTGCCGCTTGAAAATCACGCACATCCACTATCAAAGAACCCAAGCGAAATGCATATCAATGCCAATAATTTTCGACAACTGCTCAAAAACATTTATGTCGCTTCTGTACATTTTATTCTTCAAAACCCTTGTACGTTTTTACAATATGGACCCCTACCTACGGCAACTTTACAAATTATTTATTCCTAAATGCATTGCTTGTGTTTATTGTTTTGTGTTCTGTCTTGGTATCGTTATTTTTTGTATAGTTATGCCCTACTGAAACGTTCCGTATATACCAAATAATGGGAGTATGGAGTTTACACGGTGTATAGCGCACCGAGTCGCAACTGAAGAATATATTATTTCCACTTACACCATACCTCGGCTATACTGTGCTCCACTGACTCACACTCACACAGAAAAATATATGTTTCCTCACGAACTTACTCACACTCATGCTCACCAGTCGCCCTCTCTACTCGCATTCACTTGTACTCACGCTCACTGCGCGCCCTCCACCACCCGCACCCACTCTCGCTCACCCACCGCTCTCGTCATCACCACTCGCACTCACTCGTGCTCACGCTCACAACCCGTCGTCTCCCATCGCATGCGAGTGTGTGCATCACACCCTCCAAGAGTCATGAAACCGAACAGTATTAGTGCACTACGGCGTCAGAATGCAATACAAACCATGTCCCCAAATCAACACGGTACCCTGGAAGGGTGCCCAATAGCAGGATCTCAGTGACGACATATTTCCGGAGAGTGGGGCTCGCACTCACTCGCGCTCATATTTGCCAGTCCAAAACGATGGTGAGGCTCACTCACCACTCCCTCATGAGTGGTGAGTGAGGTGTGGGTGACTGTACTTGGTAGTGAGCCTGCCGACCTGTGACACACAGTGGGATCAACTGATTTTGCACAATTCGAACGTTGAACTGGTTTTGTTTTTGTATATCCAGTAAATGGTCAAATGGGGCGCCGTATGTGTTTCGTGGATTCCGAATTTATACGGACAACGGTTTTTCGTTCCTGGCAGTCGTATAAAAGGAACGAAGTGTGTCGTATGTTATAACAATGTGTTAATTCTGTATAACAATGTATACCAATGTGTTCCTTAAAAATGACTCTCGTATTTACCGGCCTTCTGTGAAGCTTCATGAGAGCTTCGTGTTCCTATATTTCCGTGTATACGTAACGTTTCAGGGGAGTGTGAGAGCAGCGTGAAAAAGAAATAATGTTTATTTTGTTTGTGCATTTTATCATTGTCTCATTGCTCATTTATCTGTTTTTTCTTCCTTTAGAAATTTCCTTCGTGAAATGATCCCTGTTCAAAATTTTATAAAGCAAAACTACGCTGACTCCGCTAATTCTGCTTTTTTGGGCGCATGCAGCCTGTCAATTGTTTTAGCTCGTTCACAGGTTTCCTTCGTGCTCTGAATTGTACTTCGAGTAGTTATCCATTTTTCTTTTGTCTTCATTCTCACATGAGAGCAGTGTATCACGCTCGCAGTTTTCAATTAATGTTTACATTTTCCTAGATTTTATATTTTGTTTTGGCAAATCATGTGACTAATGAACTGAAATAACCCTATGATAAAAAATACGTGCGTGCACTCGACCAATTCTGCATTTTTGAGCAGATGCAGGCCGCTACGGGGTACGAGCTGGGGGGTAAGTGGCAAAAAATAGGCATGGTAAAGGGACACTGCAGTGCATTTTTCAAGCTCCCTGTTTTGCTTGAACTTCGTAGACTGGCTCAAATTAACACACTTGTCATCGTTTATGAGTTTGATATTTCGGTAAATATTTTGTAAAGCCCGAAAGAACAAAAACTTCCATGTGCGGTTTGCGGCGGCTGCACAAACTAGAGGCGGCGACTTCCAGAGAACGTGCACCGTGATTGGACTATCTCCAGGATTAGCATTCGAACAAGTTTCGGTTTCGGTTCTGTAAAACAACATGCTTGACATCCGACGGTATCGTTGGATGGATCGTCACACCGCGCTTCTGCTATGTTGTCGGCTCTTAAATGCCTAAGACAAGCCTCCCAGGACGGCTTGAAATCGTAGAAATCACTAGCCGAGGCCTACGCAGTGGATGAACACCCTCCGCGTCACCGGATTCACTCAAATGCCATGCGCTTTCTCCCCATAATTGGAGATTGACTCAGTCATGCCTGTTTCGTAAAAAGCGTCTTCGCACCCGGCGAAGGGTTTGCTGATTCTGGCCTGTGTCTACTGCCGCGAGCAGTCGGGGCTTATGGCAACAGCATGCCAAAGCGAATTCGCTAGCGCGTCAGTGTCAGTCTGCGCGCCTTCTGCGAACTAGCTCGGGGAGCAGGGAATGTTATGGACCAACAATGGTGACCTCAGTATATAAAATGTTGGCCGAAAACGAAAAAATCAACTTAACACCGAAAAGGAATGTACGCTAGGGGATTCCAACTTGCGTCTTTCAAAATAACATACCTAGCACCCCACACCACTCGGCCACAAGCCAGCGCTGCTCGTATTGGAAAAGTAAGGTATATAACCTACAACTAGTTTACACTATTATTTAGTTTTAGCATTGCAAGCAGCTTAGGTGACTATTTGTTGTATAGAGCTCGTGTAGAAAGCGTCCCCCGAAATTCCGCAATATCTCACGTCTACCAATTGCATTTCTTAGACGGAAAGGCGTTCGCAGATGTATGGTCGTGCTGCTGAACTCTGTGCTTTTTCACCCAGCGATGCTTCCTGCTCCTTAGTTTTCCGCTGTGTGGTAAAAGTTCCAGTTGATTTTATTTCCTTAGTACCTACATTGACTTCCCTGACTCTTCTCCCGCCTTCAAGTGGTCTTAGAGGTTTGCGTATCAGTCAGCGAAGCATCGCATATGCGTCTGTGCAGCGCTTTTGTGGAGCGACCTTGACTTGGAGCTAGATACAGTGTACAAACTAACCAAGTAAAGAAAGGCACATTCTTCCATTCACAAACGTGTCCTGGCTTTGTTTCAACTCAGCGAACGAATTGCGACGACCGTCGGCGGCCGCCGGACTAAACGCTCGGAGGCGAGCCGTGCAGTAGCGCAGTCAAGCAAGATATCTCCTCCTGGCATCACACGAAAACGCCACAGAAAATGTGCGAGGATGCAGAGAGGAGGACATCCTTTTCGAATTGATTTTTCTACTAAATAAATTCACGTAAACGTGCTCAAAGTGGTCGAAACATGGTCTATAGACTCCGGACTACAATTTTCGCTAGTAATCCCGCAATGTTGACAAATCACTTCAGTGTCCTTTACAGAGTACTGATAATGAGCCCATGTGAATCAATTGACAGAAGAGGCATTTTTTGCACTGACATTCTTCCACTGCATTTTTTTCTGCCGTCTTTGAGGAACGCGCTATATATAAAAAAAACTAGTAGCCGAATATATAGTTTACTAGTGGTAACTAAACTCGGATAATTGAAACTTTCGGTTAATTAACACAAATATCAAAATTTTGGTTGGCTTGCGATATTTTGAATGTGTTTTAAAGCTGCCTAAATGCAACTGCTAAATTTTTTAAATTTGGTTAATACGTTCTTCTTGGTCCTGGGTGAAAAATATCATTTGCATTTGTCCGCTCTAGTTGCGTGTTTGTTTGCTTGTAATACTAGTAGCCACAAATAAAGCCTGTATACACATATACACTTGTCAAAGTGAAACTGCGCACGCCAAGAATCGCGTGTGAATTTAGGAAAAAAAAAAAAGCTATAGATTCTCATGCAAAAACAAAGCAGCCATCAATTCGTGATTCTGGTTTCAAAATGGGAATAGCACTTCTCTATTTTGGGGTGATGTTGGGTTACTAAATATATGTGAATTTTCAATTGCAACACCAGGTGGTATGTTGCCCAAAGTCATGTATATGCGGACTTCTTATACTTCAAACAACATCCTTGCGTCCCTTCAAGTTAAAATCATCGGGAGTCTACTGTACTGAAATTTATTATTGCACCACGCTTAATAGGAGCCAGCCGAGAACAGAGAGAGGAATTGTTTGTTGCCTTTGTAACGGCTACAGATTTACGAGTATTGCTGTAAGACATGTGTCAGCAGCGAAGCTAATTGCTGAAAACTAGAATGAGGCATAACGCAAAAAAGATGATTAAGATGGACACAGTAGTAACCTTGTTTGTTTCTGTAAGAATTTACAAGTAAAGAATAGGTCCGAAGAACCAAAAAGATGGTTCGCTCTGGATACGCATAAAGCCTGTAGCTATATCGATATCAGATTTTACAAGTAATACTACGGAGGTATGCTGCTAGAAACTTCGCAAAGTTGAGCTAAAGGTGCAGTTCCTGGATCTTACCATAGGGCAGCGTTCGTCAAACGAAAGCGGACCCTAGGAGAAAATATCCGGCTGGGTTTCCGCTATTCAGATAGCGCCAAGTAATTTGATTTTCACAGGAGGTTAGGCATGCCGCTTTTTTTTCTGCTCTGCGCCCGCAAGCCACCCACGTTACTCAAGGACATTAAAATGGCCGCACAAGGCGTGTGCTACCAAAAAACATGGTACGTGGTGTGTGAATCGTGCAAACATAGTAGCTCACTTGCTTGTGCTTCCATGTGAACGAGTTACATTTGTCAAACCGGCCCCTGTTTAGATGACGCCTAAGGGAGCACACCTGTCAATCAAAACCAAAAACGTTGGTGTCTTTCCAAGACTGCATGGTGTGGGCACCGTCGCCATATCAGCCGCCCTTGATCCTACCACGTGTGCGGCGAGGGAGCCCTGAGAAGGTGGCCCATAAACATTATTCATAGGAATCGGGGGCACTCTCCCAAGTAAACTCGCATAGCGGTTGGCGGGAAACAAGTTTCGATTTCTAGATACTTCTGTGGCTTGACCGACGTACTCACTTTGGGGCTCCTGCGATGAGATGCTCCTTTAGTCCTGTTCCTACTGCAGTAAACTGTAATGTGGGCCTGTGCCCATCCTGCATATACGTTTGACTGCGGTAAGTGCTTTCAAGAGACAAAGACGAACGGCGGGGAACATCTATAAGCCAGGGAACTTACACAAGTCGTTCGTCTTCGTCTCTATTGAGCGCTGAGCGCAATCAGACCGACAGAAATCAGTACCAACCGGTACTCCTTTTACCGTTCCTATCTTCTGCTTAGCTCTGCCTAATAAGCTACATTCTCCGTTTTACCTGCAGCCGAAACTACACAAGCAATGTTCTGCGCTTCGTAGAATTTTAGACGGAGCCGCGGTAAAATCTTTCCTCATCGCGAAGATTCAAACCCTGGTAATCGCTAGGCTGCATAGAGCCGTCATGAGAAATAGTATAGCGCTGAGTGTTCATGTTTCCGCCTACAAGGTTCTGCGATTCAATTTTGTAGCAGCGCAAGTTATTCTGCTAGTTAGCGTAAAGTGACGCGTTCTTCGGTTCAACTAGCAGATTTGGAACGTCGCTGTTGTCGAGACGGGAGTGTCACTGGGTTTCTTTTTCTTACAACAATAGATGACACTGACCTCCTCCTTCGTGCGGGGCGGAGCCCTGGAAACGTTCCACACTTAGTGCATTAATTTCCTTCTCTGCGCTTGCAGCGGGAGTATCAACAGCCCGTTGGACAAACGGAACTCATTTGCAACGCGCCGCAACATGATTCAGACTGTGAATGTGTGCTTGCTCAAAGACCGTAGGCAAGCGTGCGACCGGTGGAGCTCCAAGCGGAACAACCCATTAAGAGTAAGGCCCTAATGCACGGTGCTTCGGCATCAAAGGCGAAGTAGTCAGCGTGCCGATGGAAGTGTACCACCGGGTCACGACCCTTAGGTGACGTTCTCGACTACGCAGAAATCTACCCACACCCCAAAAGCATGCAAGTGATGAAGACAGAGTACGAACAAAATAGTAAAGCTTTGCTTCACATCGATTCCTACCTCTGCACTTGACCCGCCCTTTTTTTGTTACATAGGGAACAAGAAAACTGTGTCGCTGAACCCTTAGGTATTCTCTCTCGTCACCTTTGTTCCCCTGCAGCGGACGTCGTACTTGTCAGCCCTAGCTGCAACGTGGTTGGGGCCCTTTTGTCGTTGAGAAGCTCCGAGAAGCGGCTGTAGGAGACTCCGGTTTTTCCGCACATCAGGTAGATAAGATCGCACTCCTTGAGCAGGTGTCCTTGATTTGTCACAAGAAGCCGTGTCTGCAATTGCCAACAAAGCGCACTTTACCCCGACGTCTACACAAACGCTTTTATTAAACGTGGTGTGCTACGCGGGAGTGACATGCAAATTCGCCGCATCCATTAGATGGTGGGCACGGCTTTTGGCGATAACGGATAGCAGAAAATGGAACAACTGGCCCTCTTCTCTTTTTCCGGATCAAAAGAGGCGTAGCATTCCTCAGCGCAATGTTGTTGCCGGTCTTAGATGATTTGTAAAGTTGAGAAGGCTTCGACTGCGCACTCGTCTATGTTGCGGGACTTCAGATGTGTAGAGCTAAACTGGGCGTTCGTAGCTTTACTATTGGTCTTGGAAAGCCGAGCGATTTATGATTCTTTAAATATAGAAGAATTAGAAGGTAGATACAGTCAAAACGTGATCTAACGAAACCCGTACCTTACGATTTTCTTGATCCAAACAACAAATAGGGATTCCCCCGCAGGTGCTGCCTACACGGCTCAATGCTTTGATAAACTCGAACTAGCGAAACAGATTCATCGCCATTAAAAATTTATCGAAATGTTTCGAGAAACAGACACACCTACAAAAGAAACAATTGCGAACTTGATTCTCGCGAACGCAATAAGGAATATTGCGCCACGCCAGGAAAAGAAGTCGCCATTAACTTTCGTTTTTATGGAGCTCTGCCTAACAAACTGAGAAGTTCCGGTCTCCAATCGTTTCCCACCTAACCAATATAGTTTTATTGTTATTATTTTCCCAGCGGACGTTTACGAATTGCTAAATTATCGGCAGGTCAGTGCTGCTGCCGCCGCAATTCTGATCTAATCGCAGCTGCTGGGATACACCTCCCTTTTTACGTCGAAGTTATGGAACTAACTTCTTGTCTGATGGCAGTCCCGATATAACGGAGTAATCCATTTAGTGAAACAATTTGCAGTTATAGGTAACTTAGATCAAGTTTTAGTTGTAACACTAGCCTTGGTTTTGAGAATAAAATTAGGCAGATTTATTTGTACGAAGGAACGCTTAGGTAACAGAGGACCTGAAAAGTAGACATGCCAAGGCACAGAGGACCCCTGTCACTTAGATAAACACGGCATTCAGATAAACACAGTTGCACGCGTTAGTTACCATTGTTGACCAGAATGAAGCAAACTTAATGTGTTATAGACTTTTCTCCTTGCAGCGGCAGTAAATTCAGTTGGAGGTTGCAAGCGCCCCTTTATAGCTGAAACTGACTTGAAAGAGGCATAGTGTGGCGTCTTTGCAACGCCGAGGTGTACGGATATTCATATAGCGCGATAAATTCTAAAGTAGGTTGTAGGAATGATCATAGTACGGAATTTATTGGCCTCTGTGCCCTGCACTCATACGATTGAATTGACATGCGCTGTAGTTATCCAACGTTCGTTCATATGGCTGTGCTTCCGTCGGTTAATCGTGACTGTTTCTTCGTCGGCCTTAGAAACATGTTTCATTCTTTTTTTTTCTTCCCTAGACTTTTCTCTCGATCTACACTCTCTCTCCAAGCCTGCGTCGTAAGCAGCTATACCCCACGACTGAGTAGAATTATATCCTCAAAGCTTTACCGATATTACTCTGTTTGGAATGAATAGACAATCTGCGTCTACTTCTACGTACTGTTACGGCTCAGCGCGTCGCTATTCTGATGATGATGATGATGATGATCATGATTGCTATTGGTTTCCCCTTTGTAGCGGGGTGATGACGTGTCATTTTATCAAAAAGAACTAATATACTTATGTTTTATACTCTTGGTTTAATACTAGCGCTGCTTAGTGCAGGCACAGAAAACGTATTAAGCACAAAATACTGTTTTTTCCCGGTTATAGGTGGTTACTGTCCTAGGCAATATTCCCTTCTCTGCTTTTCGTGCACTAGCATTCTAATTTTCTTTTCGGGGCCTCGACAGCCATAAAGGTAACTTCCTCTGTGCTATACTTAAATCCTAGGGCTTCTGGTAGCCGAATTTTTCCCTCATGTATATTTGGATGGATACCTTCGCATTCTAACACTATGTGCCTCAGAGTTTCTCTTTCTGTTCTGTCACTTTATGTCATAGATTCTATTCGCGCATACTGCAAGTTTCGTGCAGTGCTCCCGTGCGTTGTGGCAGGGCCTACACTCTGCATGCGCACCGGCCGCGCGGCGGTAGGCGGTGAGTTAAGCCGTTGTAGCTACAAAACACGAAGCCAACGGCTATTTATGTAAAAACATTTCCTTCAAAGCGGACGCCGCAGCCGAGATCTTCTCTCTCTTTTCTCGCAGACTCTCAGACTCAATAGGCGTCGCTACTGTCGGCCTCCGTACTCGGAGTGCTTTGTACGTCTGTACTGTTTTCGGCATCTGTGCACAGAAGCCCTGGGAAATCCGCGCGTCCGGCCCTGCTACTGCGCATAAAACCGCCCTCTCGGTGGATAGTTCGTTTCGTTTTGCAGCAGCGAATCCATGCGTTCGCTCTGTTCGAGCATTGCTGTAAGCTCGCCCGAAATAGTATTGTTCCAGAATTGCTTCGGGTCATTTCTCGTCCTGAAGGAAAATAGTTAAGTTTGCCGTCGGCATCTTGTCAACGTCAAAGCAGCAACCTTTGCTGGTCGCTCACCACCACGCAAAAACCCATGATGGACGCGACGGAGCCCGGTTCGGGGACGCCTTCCCAAAAATGTAACAATTGTCGCGCTGTGCGTTCAGAGAGCGAGTGCGATCGCTTTTATCTCACGATTTTCTGTGGCTCACGTAGTATTAACGTCAGCATGATTCAGCTATTCCCGGTATTGGCTTCTCTCGCGATTTTTGGTGTTCCCCTGTCAACAACGCACACAGTACAGAACGTCCTGTGGGACGTCGGTTCATTTGCAGCTTTGGAATTTATATATTATGGAAAGATTTCTTGGTAGCTTCACAATTTCTGCGGTAGGGTGAGACGTGCCTTGGTGCAAACGGCCGCAGTGTGAATTTAAATAATATGGCTCGTTTTTTGGCCACTGCACCTAACAGCGGACATAAACTACATCAGCGAAATGTCTGTAAATCATACAAAGCCTTGGGTATTATGTTATAAGCGGATAACACAGCGCAAGTTGTTTCTTGGCTGCAGTATTTGCAGTTTTGTTTGTGGGCTGTAAAAAAACAAATTGGGTCAGGTGACGGCTTCAGCTCGGAGTCTTCTCCATGACCATTATTACTTTCGGAAAGTACCAATTATTCCGCACATATAACAATAACCGTCTTTGGGTTCAAGTAGTTACCAAAAATTCGAATTTTGCTGTCATGGCACATGCTTTTATGGTGGTCTCTAAACTATCTCATCGCTGTAAAGGGGTAATGAGGGCGCAGTTACATACCTTGTCTTTAAGCAGCCCTTTGTTACCGATGAGCCTTGCGTAAACTCTGGAACCAACGGTCGTATCCAGGGCACTCAGCGGATCGTCCAGGACGTATATGCTGCACTCGTGGTAGGCCGCCCTTGCGAGGGACACGCGCTGCTTCTGACCCCCGCTCAAGTTGTGGCCCTGTGGTGTGGTGAGAGTGCTTCTTCTTAAAACAAACATCCTTTGACATCCTGGCTTTTCATATGCCGCAGCTGACATGCCACTTTCACCGTCATCGTTCGTACCATTGCAGTACACCGAAAAAAAACATCCGAAGTACGTGCTCGCGTCGCTACAACTGTCGTCGAAAGATGATAGTCTTTTCACGCCTTTGCCACGTATTGACCTCTGCTGTTTCATCCGCCTCCCCTTACCCGCTCTTCTCTTCCTCTCACGTTGTACTGTATATAGGTTTCATGAATTGAATTCTCTGGTGTTTGCATTCCTGCCGCGCCATCTGTTAGGACTGTTCGGAGTTGGCGCTGAAGGCCCGAGCATGATCCACAGGCACCAGCCTTTTCTTCTCTTTTGTAAAGAAAACATTGTTTTCAACCAATTTTTTTTTGCTTTGGTATCGCAAAAATCGAGCCTGCCTACATTTTAATTAAAAACGCAGGAAGTGACAGTTATGTATCAGGGCTTCTATCCAAAGGACCTAAATACAATCTTTTTTTCCGAACAATGGCGACAAATATGAAACATGTTTCTACATTCAGTGGATTAAAAGTGTTTTGGCTCTAAAACGTATCGCTCAAAACTTATTTTACTTTGGCGGGCGCCTGAATCGATGGACGGAGAGAGACAGACAGACATAAAAGGAACAAAATTTTCGCCTTTCAGTTGCCCAAGAAAGGCTATCACGGGTACAAATCGAAGCGAAAACGGTATTGCCGTCTGTAGCGGCTGTCATGCGCTTCAAGACGCGAGACAAGCCCAGCGAGCAAATAACGCGGTCCATTTTGAGTGAAGGGCTTGCACTGCCCGCGTTAATAAAGGGACAACGGATGTGTCAGCCCTCTGTAAGCTAATCCGAGTCGAGAGTTTAGGCGACGTGGTTGTCTTGTCTTTTCTTTAAGAAATGATCCAGCGAATCTAAGTGGGCAATTTCGGGGGAGGTGACTTGAATTGCATTGAATTTACGTCGTGCCTTTGAACCGAAAGGGTAATAGCGGCCCAGAATCACTCTCTCGCTGTAGACGTTGGGCTATGTTTTGGAGGCGTGCGGTGAAGCCTTACGATGAGCAAGACGAAGGGCGCAGTGCTAATGCTTCCGTTACTGTACAAGCCTACAGACGAGCCTAACTTAAGCATAACTTAATTTAACCTAACTTAACACGCCTAACGAAAGGCTCAGGCCTGGCAATACCCAACAGTTTCTAACCAATATGTAGCTGAACACGGCAAGAAGTACATTTGAACAACCTTACTAACGGCTCCGCTGTGCGGCCGTTTGTTGGTATATCAAATCAAACTCCTTTTCTTAAAACTACATTTTTTCCACAAGTTCCTTATGAGTAGACACTACAAAAACGCCCGATTTTTTTTAAAAACTAGGGATGGATACGTGCCCTGTCATCCTCTTTGTTTTTCTCTGTGTTTTATTGAGGAAGCAGTTCTATGTAGCTCTTCCCTGTAATCTGATAGTTCGTCAGTGGTCCAGCACATCATGACGCGTAATTACTCGTGGAACTATAAAAAATGTAGTGGCCTTTTTATGCGAGAACCGTTGATCACAAACCTATCCTCTGCCTTATGTTCGTAAGAAGCCACACGACGGGTTCCCAAAATGAACGACGGCCTTGTTCTTCGCACGAATAACCGGTCCGTACGCGGAATAGCGCCAGCGCCCATGGCGTTATATGAAAGCGAGATTCGCTCAATTTTTGTGACGTTGTGGCGCAGGATGAAGGTGAGTGCGCAGTGGCACGTTTGTTTGACTTGTGATTCCTTCAAAGAGAAAGCAGGCATGCATGACAAGAGGGGCGTTATACGTAAACACATACCTCCACAAACGAAGTGTATGTTGAGAAATTAGCCGCTGGAAAAAATTCTTCCGGTGATACGGAAGATGCAAATGCAATGTTGCGTTTTTTTTCTGCCACTTATCATTATGACTAAACCTTCTCCATTTGTTATTTCAAAAGCTTCTCGGTAGGTATATTCTTTTTAGTGACTTTTTTCTAGTGTTACTGCAAGTATATGTATTCTCATAAAGACATAAATATAATAGACATACAACTAACTTCCCCACAAAGTTTTCATGAGAGCGGTGGTATATTGGGGTTTCTCGGGTGTATTTGTGCGATTTTGCAGTGTACCTAAGTATGCTGCTGCTGCTGCTGATAGTACAAACGCGCTGATTTGGCCTTATAAACCACGCATTGACAACTTCGTTCATGTGGTCAGAATACCGAAGCCGCGCGAAGCAGTGTGCGAAGTTTGAGTTAGAACAAAGCTTGATATCGATTATGCAGGTCCTTTGTGTACTTGCTTGCACAAAGCAATTGAGTTGTCAGCCAGCCACAACGCGTGTCAAGGAGGTAAACTAAGCGCGATCGAAAACACAGCAAAATCTGCATCGTTTTGCCTCCGTCCTTGTCCTTGTAGCGCTCGTTTTTGTAACCCGTATCCACTCGTAATGTTTTTGTCAGTACTAAGAAGCTTCTCGACGACTGTACTACAACAGTCCCAATTTTGTGGTGCTCTGAGTGTGACAACGTCCGAAAAATGTTTCTTGATGTGTGCCGAAAGCTTTCATAATTTTATATGTGCTTCACCTATTGATGCAGCAATGATGTCAGTTGCAGCGCAATCAGAGGTATCTTCCTTAGAATACCGCAGCTCGTGGAACTGTGGGCAGAGGACCCGAGGAGGCATCATAGCTATAAGTACAACTGCCCCGGCAGCGATCACACTTAACGTATGTAAAACTCCGGGAGTTTGCAAACACAATGAATCTCTGCAACAGTTCTTATTGGCCGATCTAAACTCCTTTGATAATAAGAGAATCAGCCCACAAGCTTTATTCCGGTTATTTTTTATTTATATGCTTATTGTCAACCCCTTATGTCAGTACAAAAGTTCGGTTCCTATGTTAGGCACAGTTCGTGCTGTGAAAAAGTTTCCTATATGACTACGAAACCGTGCGGGTGTTGTTCCTGGAATAAAATTTCTAGAGTAAGTATCTGGTTACTCAGCTTGCTTTTCTCTCTGCAGAGCGGCGCACTACTTCCCGTGATTTGCAGATAGAGACTTGGGCTCTCTGTTTTTCACCATGTTAGCGTTGTTGAAACGGTATCGTCTCACGTTCGCCTGCTTTTTGTGCGGAAAGGAATGCGGCCCAGCTAGTACTGTTATTGGGAATGGGGGCCTCATTTGATTTCGACCCACAGGCGTAAGCCACACCCTCAAACGCCGCCAGAAGATACATCAAGCCACTACAGAATCACCGAAGCATGGTGGAAACATGTGGAGTGCATTGCGCCCAATTGAATGCAGACAGCTCAATCGAATGCAAGTACCCCAGCGTAATATCTTCACCTCCCTTCAACAGTAGCCAGAGATACATGGTCTGTGGAGTTTCTGAGCTTGTACCTCCTTTAGGAGATCAGAGCTGCGCGTACATTCGGCATTTTGAGATCCAAGTTCATGAAGGAAAGCCTACCCTCCGACTAACCAGTGAAACTTCTTCGGACTCCCCTGCGCAAGATCTCACACATCAGCGGAAAAATGAAGCCTTCAGTTTTACTTACATCGCTTTTCGCTCACTCATCGTAAAGTGGCGATGAAGACGCCAACAAAACTTTCGCTTTGATGGAGTGGCCACGCGCTCATAAACAGTGGATTGGGTCCTTTCTCGTATTCGTCCTTTGCGCAGTTACATCTTAACAGGGGACCCTTAAAAAAACTACCAAAAAATACCGAGCGCTCGTGAGCGAGTGCCTCGAAACGATCGCTGAGCGTACCCACCACGTGGGGTGGCTTTACCAAAAAAACACTGCCGAAAACCCGACCAGTGAGAAAAAGCCAAGCGCGTGCGAGCGCGTGCCTCGCAGCGACCTCCGAGTCCCCGGCTCGCACAGTGGCTTTAGCAAAACAAATACTCAAGCGCAAATACTTAAAGATGAAAAGACAGACTGCTTGGGAGACGCAAGCGCGACCGGTGCATTCCCTAGAAGCCATTATGGCTGATTGGAGACATGGCAACGAGTGTGCCCGTCCTTTCCGAGGCGACTTGCAGATGCCGCCACGGCTGCCTGGAGTCGATGGCGAAGAGCTGCTGGAAGTCTACAATGCTACGGATTGCTTCACATCCATCAGTCTCCGCGAAGAAGACGACACCTCTTCGTTGCATATGACGACGATTACTAGCACCACAACTAGGCAAGTAAACAATGATAGTGATACCTAACTTTCGTTCCGGCAATGCTTACCTACAACAGCTTCACTATTGAATTCTTGCGCGTGAGTGCAATTTTCTGTGAATTATTTTACACCATGAACTCGTTTGAACTCGCCCAACTGTCTTTGATTCTAGCCTCCCCGCTGTATGAGATAAATGTGTTTCATAAATACCGATTGCATGACCGCGCCTGATGTGTGAAACAAGAATATTTTTTTTCTTGGAAGGCTAGCCGGGGTAGCCCCCTCTTGATTCGAGGGTTATTTCTAAAGGTCGCTTGAAGTAGCATGTTCTTGTCTCTTTTGCCTGGAAAACACTTCGTGGGTAAATAATGTTTTGGAAGAACTTTGAACGAACATAACCAATCGAAGAGGCGCGGGGCCTCATCATTCAGATATTGCACGCACTGTCGAAACTATAACACCCGGAGAAGTGTTCCCCATACTATGTGCAAGATAATTCGAAACCCTCTTGCCACAAGAACGAGACTCTTCATCTAGCAAGACTCGTCTACATAGCTTCTTACACTCGTTTAGTAGGCAATGTAAGCTCGCTCACCTTCTCACCAATCTCCGTCATGTCACCGGCCGGGAGCGTGGCGATGTCTTTTAACAGTTCGCAAGCATCGAGTACTCGTCTGTACAGCCCCGGGTCGTATCGTTTTCCAAAAAGGATGTTGTCACGCAGCGTGGCGTTGAACACTGTCGCTACTTGAGGCACGTAGCCGATGCTTCCCTGTGGGTACAAATAATTTTAATGCTTCGTCAAAGTTTCACACAATGAAGAGCAGGGCATGGAAAATTTGGCTTGGCTTAGTAACGTTTCCGAGTCAACACCCCGGAGACGGGAGTTTTGTTGTTTTTTTCTACGTATTTTGTTCGAGGGTACGCAAGTTTGTGGCGAATGATTTGCGCGAAACTCCTTTGCTGATACTGGCAATTACGTAATTGGCTTCGCACGATGCTGTGTAGCGCTGAATTATTGGAAATAAAATTGACGCTATGGGCTTCAAATTTCACTTCTGTGCGATTTCGCCCAGGAATGCAACCGGGTTTAGACAGCCTTGTCGTAGGAGAAAATATAAACATGAGTAAAACCGGAGGAGTGCTAAGTCAAAATATTCAAAGCGCCCTCTTTAACGGTAGGCACTAAAGTTTTAGTCGAGGTAGGTGAACATGACTCTCTTGGATAAGCATTCAGTTATGATCACTTTAACGAACGAAAATATTGAGCAAACAGTCCTGCGTATTCTACGGTACGCAGGCAGGGTCCCTCTGACAAAAATAATGTATGCAACCACTACGTAGTTCCAGTGATGACGAATTCTGCACAATGTTTTGGGAAATTCCAACGAACCTGAAAGACAACTTAGTTCGGCAAAACAAACCAGATACAGGTAGCGCTTGAGGACAGCGAGAAACTGGCTTGAATAAAGCCGAAAACTTAGATTGACGATGCCGTAGCTAAAATCGATATTAAGAAGTGCACTTGAGCCCGACTGGCATTGCGGCGAACTTACACTTGTACCCAGAAGTTCACCGGCTTCGAACGGCCCGGAAGTCAAGACCGCAAATGCAGAAATATGGTAACTCGTGGTGGGGGTTAAGAAAAAAATCTGATGCAAATAATGATTTCCGATTGCTTAAAGCAGAGTTGTTAGAAGTCAACAGGGGAGGCCTTAAATCTGCGGCGGACATACAAACAGGCATGCGATCATGATAGAGGAGGATATCTCGAGATCAAAATAGCAAGAACCAGAAGTTACCTATGAAGCGCGCCAGAGAACACAGCTGTCATGAATGGCGATGGGATTGGTCACCGACTCTGTCATAATGCTCGTAGCTAAACACCAAGGGGTAGGCAAACAGCATAGACATGCACGCATCCAGCCTTTCAAACACATGCAAAGGGACCTGTAAAACGAAACTTTTACGTCATATGTTGCTGCGCCGGTTTTGAAAAATCTACTCTATGTGGTAAATCATACGCATAAAGGACGCGGTGCAGTGACGTATTGAGAAAATATGAATTAGTGCGTTCGGCACTCACACGGATGCGGAACGTGCCGTCAGTACGGTGTAAGTCTCCCAAGATGGCGGCGAGTAGCGTGGATTTGCCGCTTCCCACAAAACCGACAATTGCCACAAGAGAGCCTGAAGGCACCCTGAGATTTATTCCTTTGAGGGCCGGAGCGCCATCAGCATTCGACCTCGTGAATGTGCAATCTTGCATGAACACTTCACCTGGACAGAAATACAGGTTAATTACAACAGACGAACTATAGTGTATCAAGTGACACGGTTTTTGTTGTGTTTAGGGGACTCGAAGTCGGGCTATAGCCTGCCTGAAATGTCTAAATGAACCATTACTTTGATGATGCTTATTATTAGCTGAAAGTTGTAATATTTGTATCAAAATATAAAAACCCCTAGTTTGAGGTTCAAGCAAAATTGAAATAACTATTTAAAATTTGCTGTAGTATAAAACCACTAAACGCTTCACTCTGTAGCGACAACTGTGAAGTTGAAAGCACATACTGAAAAGCCCATTTGTTCAAACGTTATGTAATCGGACGTGAGAAATTACATCCTTTCGTTGCTGGTCTGCGTCTGTCGTATTTGTGCCGCAACACGAGCTTTCTGACTCGGTCAAGGTGGTCTTCCAAGTGTATTTACCAGGGAAAGGAGCACGCGTACTTTGAAAATAGAAGCGATATTACAAGACTAAACTTAGAAATGTCAAGATTAGCGGTTACCTAAGGAGCGCTTTGAGAGACCGCATGGTGTAGAACTTTATTTAATGTGTATTTATTGATTCTGCAGGCCAGGATGCTGGCCCTTCCAGGAAGGGCAATGATAACAAACCAGTAATGTATAAACAGCGCACAAACATGTTACGACTGGGTGCAAATGCTAGCCTTAATACAACAATCACAACAGATGAACAGCACGGATGAATTCACAGTGGTAAAAAGTGCCGTGCCCCAACAAGAAGCTGTGACAACATAAAAAGCAAGGCAATGTTATACAAAGTAAAATGTTGCCGTAACAATCATTTAGATTAGCCTAATTAGCGAATCTTGAGCGTCGTTTCTCGATTTTAAAAACTGAAGGGAGATAGAAATTCACTCGTCGAGAGTACGCACATAAAAGCTCTTCTTCCTTAGATTTTGTTTTGTCAAATATTGGCGCAAGGGAGAAGCAGTGTCAAGGTAATGTTCTTCCTGGAATAAGTGTCCTTTCGTTCTACTTTTATCCTTAATTCTTTTGTAGGCATTGTCAATGCTTTTTACTTTTTTGATGTGAGGTATCTTTTATTTCAATTTATCGTTGTTACATCGAAGGCTTATGATAAAAGCTGCATAGAAGCTGCTTGACAAGCCCGTCAGCCCAATTCAAACGTCAGCAGCAGACGGCAAAAATGCATGCTGTACAGGTTTTACAGTAATAAACACAAAACACACCAAAGTATCGCATTCCTATTGCGATAACAAAGACATGCAAAGTAAAAAAATATATATATGCACGCTAACAACTAAACAAAGAAACGATATTGTATTCGAAAAACATGAGAATGCTACAGGAAAATCATATTTTTGCTGAGAAAAAAGACAAACAAGAAAAAGAGAAACGACGAGGCACATACTGAAACATACAAAATGCAAATAGTGTCAGTTTCCAAAAAAATGCACCTGTAAACAAAAAGTGATAAAGAAGTATACATATGAGCTACTGCATACAACAGAACCGGAATAAGCACTTCAAGAAAAATGGTTACACCAATCAGGGCATTACGCACAGTGAGATGTATAATGCATTAAAACGTTACACATAGGAAAAACAGTAATGCTAATTATTGAAGGCCCGAAAAATTGGAGTAGCAAAGAAGAGAAAGAATTAGAGGAAGGCCCGCAACGAAGTGTTTTGCAAGGCCGCATTGATGGGTGCTAGCTTGCTTACTTACTTTACTAGCTAGCTTACTTTATTTGCTCAGCCCAATTTTGGTAACGTGCGTGCTGCAGCTAGTGCGAGAACACTGGAATTGTTGACGATAACACTTAAGGACATAAAGGAGGAACTAACTTCAGAACTAGTGGGGTAAACAGGTAAACAGTCATAAAGTGAGAAACGCCCGCCAAATCAGTGAACGCTACTTTGGAGGAGGTTAAGAAAAATTCGTAGGGCAGTACAATCTCAAGAATGCAATTCACCCTTCATGGCCGTCCATCTGGCTGAACAGATTATAGTGAATTAAGAAATTAAGACTGTCTGTTGACAACACGGTCCGTGTTTATTTTTACTGAAACATTTTGGCATATCTAAAAATATTGCAGGCTACTTCGGATACAGGAAGCTCTGTCAAAGGTTGCAGCACTGAATTTAGAGGGATGTAACTTGATCTGCAGCTTTACTGGGGGTGCGTTTAGATTACTTCAATTTATGTCTGTCCACGCTAAATAAATGATAAATTATGTACCCTAAAGCCGAGCAATTGAGATAATGAAGTCAGGTCTTCTTTGCTTTTCATATAAAGCAGGTGCTATAACGACAGTATGGCAGGTTTGAGCCCGGGCAGTATTTAAACAAATGTCGTTCAATGAATGTTCGTTTTGGTGGGCTGCACATATAGGCTCTATGTACCAGGCAAGTATCCAGGAAAAGAAAGGGCAGCAGTGACTCAGAACACCACCAATACTAGCGTAGCAAATAATTGTTTTGAAAAGTTTTGTGCAACAAAATTTCTTAACCTTGTTCGTGAAAACTGTAATGCTTAGTTCTTTACCACAAACAAGAGCTTGCTAAATTTATCCTCTTTTATTGGGGACCGAGCTCGCCATTTATCAGCGGTTTATTGAAATACTTTTCAGATCAGTGTGTTTAGGTCACGCTACATACAGTTATAACCGCTGTCGTAACCATCTACAAAAAACTAACCCTGGGGGAAACTCCAGAAGGCACTGCCGAACCTCTCAGCGAAAAAATGAGCGTTATCACGTTTTGGCAATAGCTAAATAGGTGACACAGAAAAATCGACTTGGCACACGTACCTTTTTTAGTGGAAGGATCAGTCATTGAGGATTTGGTTTCGACAGCTTCCTCAGCTGTACACAGGGTTATTATTTTGTTGGCTGATACTCCCATCTAGCAGAGAGTAAGCAAACCATTCAGGAACAAGCACAGTCAATTAGCGACTACACGTTTCACGGGGCACTTACGTCCGCTTAAAGGGGCCCTGAAAAGCGTTTTGAGCACACCAAATGAACCAGCGCAATCATTAGGTTGGGTGGTCAAGGTCATCTGGGCCAAGTATAACATTTGTAAGCGCAGCGGAAAGCTCACTCTTTCTTTGCAAAGTATGTTCCCGCGTTAACACCCTTTCTTGCATTTTTTGGGGGGTCTGCCATCGTCCCGCATTTGCATGATCGATTCTTTCATGTGCGTCCCGAAGCAAAAATCTTGCAATTGGACTGCAACCAACGCTTCTGCCCTTCGCTTTGGCGACAGTTCGTTTCCCGGACTTGCGTGCAGCATACTCGTGCGCAACCAGAAACGCCTGTAGAAATTATAACCTCAGTTAAGAGCGGAACAGGAGATATTTCAGGTTTGTAAGGTTATAAAGAATCAATATCGGCCAAAGGTTTTAGCGAAAAGCGTAAAGCAAAAGCACGGCGAGCACTACATCCGCATGGCGAAACAGCAGTCGCCGCCGACACAGTGTTGTTGCTGGATTTCAGCTACAGCGGGAACTTTTTGGAACCTTACTGCGACTGTTACTCAAAAAAGTTAAGTTAACCAGCCAGAAATTCTCGGAATCAGGTAGACAACGTTGATGGGACACCGACGATGGGTCTCAATGTAGTATAGAAGTTATTTTCAATCTCCAGTTATTTTGTGGCGCTATGGCCGAAAGCCTTCCGCCTGCCCAATCAAAGTGGCGGGTTGAAATCGCGGCACAGTGTTGCTTTATCATTTTTTTCTGCCTTCTAAGTAGCGTGGTCTGACAATCCTGTTTGTGAATTGAAAACAAAACTTGATGGTTGAACTGTGGACCTACCATGCAATGTCAATGGATCGTTGAGGTTACGTATATAAAAACAGGCAATTGTACTTTGCGGGGACAAAATACTTATGAGTGTATTTTGTTAACTCGGTATGTCTTTATAGAGAGAAACATAGTTTCCTCCCACCGACTTCAGCAAGACGCAAGGTAGGCTTGCGGTGGGGGGGGGGGGGGTTAGAGCGGGACGGCAAATACAGTGCCACGGCCTGCCACCAAACCCTCCGCATATGGGAATTGGCAACACTCAGCAACTGAAAATTGAACGAACATCCTTTGCATAGGGTAAAGGAGCTTGAGGACATCAGGAGAAAAGGCGAAGATGGGATAATTTTTTTGTGCAGTCTCATGCACAGTCGAACATAGAGGCAGGTGCACACGGCCTCACAACTCGCAGTACTCTTTCGACACCACTCGTAATATCTTCACGGTGTACTTGTCTAGTAGTTTATGAACACAGGGTCGCGTAAGATTTTCTCGGAGAGTAATTGGGAAGGAAGGAAATGGAATGCACGACCCAACCCCAAAAAAAGTCCCTGTCCCGTACCGTGCAACCAATCATCTGTTTTTTTGGGGGGGGGGGTTATATATGTTTAGAAAGGCGACATGAAGGACTTGAAAAATTACAGGCCGATCAGCTTACTGTCAGTCGTCTACAAGGTATTTACCAAGGTAATCGCTAACCGAATCTCTGCAACCTTAGATTTCAGTCAACCTAAAGACCAAGCAGGGTTCCGTAAAGGTTATTCAACAATGGACCACATTAACACGATCAATCAGGTGATAGAGAAGTGCGCTGAGTATACTGAACCCCTATGTACAGCCTTCATAGAATATGAGAAAGCATTTGACTCGGTCGAAACCCTAGCAGTCATTCAGGCATTACGGAACCAGGGGGTAGATGAGCATTATGTAAGAATACTAGAGGATATCTACAATGGGTCTACAGCTACCATCATCCTCCATAGGGAGAGCAGTAAAATACCTATAAGGAAGGGTGTCAGACAAGGAGACACAATCTCTACAATGTTATTCACAGCATGCTTACAAGAAGTATTCAGAACGTCGGATTGGGAACAGGTGGGAGTAGGGGTTAATGGAGAATACCTCAGTAACCTCAGATTTGCTGATGACGTTGCCTTGCTAAGTAACTGGGGGAGGAATTGCAAAGCATGCTTTCCGCACTGGGCGAACAGAGTAGAACTGTGGGCCTGAAAATTAATATGCAGAAAACTAAAGTAATGATCAATAACCTCGGGACAGCACAGCAGTTTGAGATAGGTGACGAGGCAGTGGAAGTGGTAAGCGAATATATCTACTTAGGACAAGTTGTGACCCCAGATCCCAACCATGAGGCAGATATAATTAGAAGGATCAGAATGGGGTGGTGTGCATATGGCAGACATTCTCAGATAATGAATAGCAGCCTACCATTGCCGCTGAAGAAGAAAGTGTATGACAGCTACATCTTACCGGTACTCAGCTACGGGGCAGAAACGTGGAGGCTCACTAAGAGGGTTCAACTTAAATTGAGAACGACTCAGCGGGCAATGGAGCGGAAAATGATCGGTGTAACATTAAGGGACAAGAATAGAGCGGAGTGGGTCAGGGAGCAAACTGGTGTTAAAGACATATTAGTAGAAATTAAGAAGAAGAAATGGACGTGGGCAGGGCATGTAATGCGAAGGCAAGATAACCGCTGGTCATTAAGGGTAACAGAGTGGATCCCTAGAGAAGGCAAGCGTTGCAGGGGGCGGCAGAAAGTTAGATGGGCGGATGAGATCAAGAAGTTTGCGGGGATAAATTGGTCACCGTTGGCACAGGACCGAGGTAATTGGAGAATAATGGGAGAGGCCTTTGCCCTGCAGTGGGCGTAGATAGGCTGGTGATGATGATGATATATGTTTAGAAGCAATCCGAATAACGAAATATAACACCTCAACTGCCTGTGTGCGCTAGTGCATGGCGTCACCACAACACGACCAAGTTCGACATTGGCGCAAACGAGCGGCCAATTAAGCAATGTATAAACCAACGTCAGTTCGGAATGCACGTACGTGCTCACTCTAACGAAAGTTGATGTGATTTTTTAGTCATTCGCTCAGATGTTTAACGCTCACATATGTATCAAGACAAGTCGTCACTACGAACGCGTGGCGACAGGATCGTGCTCTTTTCGCGCGATCTTTCGGAGTGGTGTGGAAACTTAAACGTCCCGCCCCGCTCCTTGCATCAGCTTTTCCAGCCGTGAGCAGAATGCAAGATTCAGATGCGAAATGATAAAAAAGCTGCCCAAACGGAACGCAAAAAGTCAGATGGCCCTGCCCCCGAGCGATGCTGCGCCAAAAAATATCGCAGTTGCAGACACCGCCCGCAAGCGGATGATCTTGCATACGTAACCGAGAACCGAGGCATAATGGGCAGTCCCGCACGCGCGGGGCGAGGAGATGGACGAAGCGAGGAAGAATCGCGGCGTGGGCGAATACCCGATGTTTTGATTTCCAATAACTTCACTAATACGCATCAGTTTAAAAAAAATTCTTGAGGAGGTTGATTTAGGACATTGATTTACCAGAAAATGCCAGCACCCATGTGTCGGGAACCCTCTTAACTCCTTTTAAGGCGTTAAGTTCTTTGAAGGCGAGAGCTACCGTATTGTTCTGACGGGCCCCTTTTAACAACACGCGAACCTGTCTAAAGCGCAGCTACGCTTTTTTACCGTCGTTAGTGAACCATGTTACCGCGCCTAATATATTGTAATCCACTTTAATTTGTTGCTTTGCATCTAGTTCAGCTTGTTATTGTCATTCCACCATAATCTATTCGTATCCAACGTTGTCAGAGATGGAGAGGTATTGCCTGGGTTTGTGATTTTTATTTCATAGGTCCCAGTTTAATATTTTCGAACATATGGCCTCAGATATAGTATCAGCAACATCAGGAGTGCCTTAGGGCTTTGTGCTTGGGTTCTTGGTATTTTTCATGCAGAATAATGCTATTCCCACTAATCAAAATAAATATATTGCTATTTTCAGATGAATGAATTGATAAAAGGAAACCGCAACACCAGCACTCACTTCACAAATCCCTTCGTACGATTATATGATCTGTGTACTTTTTTCTAGTACCCAGAGGTATATAAACAAAGCAGAAACAGTATAAAGCAAGGCCATACAAGTTTCCAGAACAAATTTAAACGTACAGTCTCCCCCACAAATCTTCCTGATCTTTCTAGGCTTCTTACGTGAGAACCACAAGCGAAACAGGCACTTCTAAACTGTTCACTAACTCCTGCATAATTATTAAAAAATGGACATGCCAAAGTACTTTTCTATTTACTGGAACGGAGTACCTGGCACAACAAAAAACCTTTAGTAGAGTATATACATCTACAACAGAGTCTATGAAGTACTCTGTTTTTCAGACTGTCATTTGCGAATGAGCTATGTTAACGCCTTTCACAACGAGAACCGAAGTAGCGCGTGGTTTTGCAGCAAAAATTGGAAACACCTCTTAGCATCTTTTAACGGCCCCTGCTACTACTGAATCTCTAAAACCTGAACATGTGTGTAGTGGTGAAAGTTATGTTCCTAAATTAAATATTGTATCAGGAAACTAACCTCTACTTGTGCTTTCTGCATTATGTATATGATGCAATTCGATATTGTTGGAAGTACAAAGTTGATGCTATTCAGTTTAGACAGTTTTTCATGACTGACGTGCTAACGGTTTTTGCATTTGTATACTGTGGCCAACATCTAAGGTCTCAGAGCAGACTGCCGTTAATAGAAATGAATTTATTATTATTAACAAATAAGTTAATAAACAAATAAATACTTCGCCGCAATCTATCCAACTTTGCTTTTATTTGGGATAATCTACACCTGAATTCAAGGATATTGTCACAAACTCGGGCGTACGACGTCTAAAAGTACCTTATAAATTTTCCATTTCATTGTACAGCGCCTAATTCTTCTTGCAGTCGTTCGATTCATTCAGTTCGGTTCCATTCGCCCCTAGACAATATGGAGCTTTCTCGAACGAAGAGACGGTAACACGATCACTCGCCGTCTCGCCGGCGAGAAAAACAACAAAAACAAAACCTCCGCCACTCCGGTTTCGTCGAAGCTTCCAGTACTTTCGAGGAGCTGCGCGTGGCCTTGCCAGTGCTTAAGAGCGTCGATGATTCTAGAAGGGAGAAGAGGGAAGTTATTCACTGACGGCGGCGGGCGAATTGTGTGTTGTGCTCTCCCTCTCCGCACCGGCGCGCCTATAAAAAGGGTAGCCGCGCCTAAGCAAACCAGCTACGTTTGGACGTCGTGATTGACAACGGCACCTGCCAGTTTGTACATCACACCATCGGCGCCCCGCGCCCTGGAGGACTCCAACGTACTCCCGGGCCTCGAAGCACCGTGATCGTCTCGGACGGCCTGGCCTACAGCGAAGCCACGCTTCCCAGGTAGCCGAATCGCCTCCGACAGCGGTGCATCGTCCGGCCCGGTCGGTGAATATGCTGGGACTCCGTCTCTCATATGCATCGAACTGTTCGTTTCTTTTTTAGTTATCTGCTCCGATTCGTAATATTCATTTGTTAGCGCTCCTGTTTGTATAATTTTGTCGAATTGGACTGTTTCTTGTATTTGAATTCCATCTAAGTTGTCTGTAATTATCGATCCGTTACCTCGTGCTTGTGTTTGTAACTTGCCTGTCTAAATATAAGTCTT
This sequence comes from Haemaphysalis longicornis, assembly GCF_048455015.1. Classification (NCBI taxonomy): domain Eukaryota; kingdom Metazoa; phylum Arthropoda; class Arachnida; order Ixodida; family Ixodidae; genus Haemaphysalis; species Haemaphysalis longicornis. The sequence goes on from NW_027526204.1 coordinate 39,456,163, forward strand.
TGTGCTGTTTTCCGATCAAGACTCTTGCTCATTCTTGCCGCTCTAGTCGGCGAAAGCCGCACATCAGACGGCCACCCCCTTTGTCACCTGTGCCCTGTAGATTCGGTGGGGTTTGTTGGCTCTTTTGAGTCGACTCCCCATATCTTCTGACAGTGCACCCTAATTTAAGGAAGCGGGTGACAATTTCTGGCGTCCGCGACAGGACGTCTGATGTGAGCGGTAGGGAGGAGAAAGAGCCTGGAACATTTTTGGCATAGGTTGCTACTGCCTTTATAAGCGGGTGCTCTTGTTCACTTTCTCTGCGTAGGCATACCTAGCTAGAGGCTAGGGTATTGTGACTAGATTGCGATACCTTTGCAATCATGGATTTAGAGAAAATCGTAGCGTTGGGCTGCAAGCTAGGCCTGTCAGGGGCCGAACTACGAAAGTGGGTTGCGCAGAAAGAAAAAGAAAAAAACGAGAAAGCTGAGAGAGCAAGACAGGCAGCACGAGAAGAAGCTGAGAGGGCTGAAAGAGAAAGGGAGAAAGAATTTCAGAGACAACTTCAGTTGGAGCGAGAGAAAGCGGAGCGACAAGAGAAATCCCGCCAGGCAGAGGCAGAAATGGAGCGAGTTAAAGCGGAGCGCGAAGAGAAAGCACGCAAAGCTGAACTCGAGATTCTAAAAAGGCGACTCGAGATACAACGGTTGAAGGCGGAATCCTCATCAGATGAGGAAAATGCGAGAGAAGGGTATAGTGGCCTAAGTGCTAACTCTGAATCGATAAAGGAACGCCCGGGTATCTCTAGAAGCAAACAGGCGTCATCCGCGATCCGCAAGGAGGAAACCCCTCCAGAATTGTGCGAAAGTGCACCACTTCAGACCTGGAAGGACGATGATCCTACAGGTGATGAGGAGCTTGAGGATGAAGATAACATCCCGGTTGTAGATGCCATCACGACGTCGGGGCCGAACCCTCTAGACGAAGGGGTACCCGATATTACGGGGAGAGTGCCCGAGAAAACCCTTGTCTTTCCGAAAGACACGGGTGGTTGCACGTTCGTTGTGCAGGAAGACCCAGTTCGAGACTACGAATTCGCTGGGCAGACTAGCGTCGCTTTCGAAACTGACAGCTCGAGGAGCAAAGAGAGTGACTCTAAGGTCAAGTTTGAAACCCCCGTGCGAAGTGGAGCCGCACTCCGCGGAGGGAACTCGCCGTACATAGGCGTCGGCGACGATCCAGTGACTTCAGCGGTGGGAGAGAAACCACCCGCTGTTTCGAAAGAAGAACCCCGATTCGATGCCTTGGATCGAGGCGAAGCCTTGCCCGTCGCAACTCGAGCACCGGCAAAACCGAGGCCAGCACGGTTCCGGCTCTCAAAATCTGCGGCCCCTGCGACGGTGCCGCTTAGAAGAGAAAGGAGTGCCGAAGGGCCTGTAAAAAGCAAGTCAATGAAAACCGGCCTCCCAAAACTCGGCAAGCAGCTGAGCTGCCGAAACAAAGAGTGCAGGTTTGGGCTCAAGAGTAAGAGAAAACATCTCTACTGCCATTTGTCCCGACGGACAGGTGGGAAGAAGCGCCAAGCCGTTATTAGCCACTCGCTCGTTCACCAGGTGAAGGACCAGGCAGTGAAACATTTTCGTCAGCCCGGTATCACGGCGGTCACGGAAGAGTTCGTCGTTTCGCGCGACCTTTGGGAAATAACTTCTCCGCAGAGAAGAATTCCGCAGGCCGAGTTATGCAAGCGCCCAATAGACACGGGCTAAGCATGAAGAATGCAAATTTAGATATGCACGTGGGATATGAGTGGAATTGTGTAAGACAGAGTTGTATTTTCACGTAGAGTACTGTATACTTGAACGCTGTATTCATTGTTTCTCTGTCGTACTGCACGCGAAACTTGTACTTATTTTGTCACTCTGGCTGTACAGTGTATATTCACGTACAAGTCCCGTTTTGCGTAAACTTTACTTTCTCTGTTAACAGTACACTTGTTGTGTATTATTGACGTTACTAGTGGTGACATTCGTGAACTTTGCGGTTGCATGTTATTGTTTGTGAACAACATATTAGTTACGTTTCTTATGAGTTCCATTGCACCAGTGTATTGTATGTATTTCTGTGTACTGACGTACACTCACTGTATTTGAGACTACGAGACCTTCGCACTGGAGCGCACGATGTATTTTCATGGGTTTCGCACTTGTAATGACTACTGGCAAGACATTTATTATGGGCACTGGCTTAATTCGAATGCCAGAACTTTATTGTTCTCAAACTTATGAATTGTCCCTAGGATGTGTATTTGTTGAGAAATCTGCGCCAAACCGCTGTTCTGTACGCGAATTCTGTACCTGTCATTATTCTTATGAAGAAAATTGGGCTGTACTTGATTTTGGGTTAGTAGGCACAGCCTCTTTTGTTCACTAAGTGTGAACGACGCCTACGCACGACTTTGTAAGTTTTGGGAATATTATTGCATATTATTCTGAAACTGGGGGGCTGTGTCACAAACTCGGGCGTACGACGTCTAAAAGTACCTTATAAATTTTCCATTTCATTGTACAGCGCCTAATTCTTCTTCCAGTCGTTCGATTCATTCAGTTCGGTTCCATTCGCCCCTAGACAATGTGGAGCTTTCTCGAACGAAGAGACGGTAACACGATCACTCGCCGTCTCGCCGGCGAGAAAAACAACAAAAACAAAACCTCCGCCGCTCCGGTTTCGTCGAAGCTTCCAGTACTTTCGAGGAGGTGCGCGTGGCCTTGCCAGTGCTTAAGAGCGTCGATGATTCTAGAAGGGAGAAGAGGGAAGTTATTCACTGACGGCGGCAGGCGAATTGTGTGTTGTGCTCTCCCTCTCCGCACCGGCGCGCCTATAAAAAGAGTATCCACGCCTAAGCAAACCAGCTACGTTTGGACGTCGTGATTGACAACGGCACCTGCCAGTTTGTACATCACACCATCGGCGACCCGCGCCCTGGAGGACTCCAACGTACTCCCGGGCCTCGAAGCACCGTGGTCGTCTCGGACGGCCTGGCCTACAGCGAAGCCACGTTTCCCAGGTAGCCGAATCGCCTCCGACAGCGGTGCATCGTCCGGCCCGGTCGGTGAATATGCTGGGACTCCGTCTCTCATATGCATCGAACTGTTCGTTTCTTTTTTAGTTATCTGCTCCGATTCGTAATATTCATTTGTTAGCGCTCCTGTTTGTATAATTTTGTCGAATTGGACTGTTTCTTGTATTTGAATTCCATCTAAGATGTCTGTAATTATCGATCCGTTACCTCGTGCTTGCGTTTGTAACTTGCCTGTCTAAATATAAGTCTTTGTGCTGTTTTCCGATCAAGACTCTTGCTCATTCTTGCCGCTCTAGTCGGCGAAAGCCGCACATCAGACGGCCACCCCCTTTCTCACCTGTGCCCTGTAGATTCGGTGGGGTTTGTTGGCTCTCTTGAGTCGACTCCCCATATCTTCTGACAGTGCACCCTAATTTAAGGAAGTGGGTGACAGATATACACCTATATCCTCATTTATCATAATTCAACTAAACCCAGCATTTCTATAGCTATTATGCACTGTAAATCAAGAGTTTATTATTATTGAGCTCATTTTACCTGTTGCCTACTTAATCCATTTTATTTCGATTTAATGCCACTAAAATCTAACCTTTTTTATAATTGTTATCAATCACTAATCAATAGGTATTATGCTTGGTCATCGATGTTCATGCAGACTGCTGGCCGGCTTTGGCACGCTTCCGGCATTCTTGTTTTTTTGTACCGTTTGTGTCGATGCCGGGTTATTCAATATCACAACCCAATGACCTTTTATAACACATCAAACATAGAGGGCGTATCGGGCCCTTGTATCGCATGTTCCCTGCGCTTTGGCTCCTAATCATTCTAAGAATGTGGCAGTGCACTTCTATGCAATAGCACTAATTCTTACGGGGACCGCCTTGGTACCTAAATGTTAACAAGTTGGTTTTAAGTTGGTGTATAGAGAACGCACAACGTAGGTATGCTTAGCATCGTTGTGGACCATCATAATAAAGGCCTGTCAAATGTGCAGTACCAAAGCTTATTCCCTCTTAATTTATATCGACGCTTCTTTCCTTCCTGATTCCTGAAACTGAACTTCTTGTTGAACAAATTCGCTGATCTCAGCTCTGCACTTGCCCTCTCGCCTGAAGAGTTTCCTCGTGTCGTTCCTATTACAATTACCAGGCAGCTAATTCACTTCAAATTATGCAATATTCTTGATCCTTGCATCGTTTCTCACAGAAGCTCTAAATTGCGCTTTTGTTTAGAGAATTGTAATGTAAATGCATCCAAGGACTGGCATCTTTGATTTAAAATACCCAATTACGATTCGTTATTGCGTGTAGACACAGCCATATAGGTACAACAGAGAATGCGGAAAACCTAGAAACCCGAACTCACCCCAGCGAATCTTAACTTGTTCTTTGCAAGGTAAACACCTAGGCTCACCATGTTGTGTGGCAATGCCGCAAATAATACGCAGACAAACCAATTTCAGACCTAAAATTGAATGCGTGGAGCACTTCTAAACAAGAGGGGGTGGGGGCGCAGTAGTTAATCGGTTTTTCTTGTTTCTGGCAGTCCGGTCCAGTAATAATGCGCGATCCTATATGATGATACTGCTACTATGACTCGAGACCTCACCGGTTTAATTAAATGGCGATAAGTCCAGGAAAAAAGTATTTCGTGCAAAACGTTTCCTTTTTATTTTGCGCAGATGTATACTAGGCTGCGCGCCACAGTAGCGGTAGCCTGTCTGCATTCGTGCAGACCAGCGACAAAATGCTAGCAACAAAAGGGAGCAGGTGTTTCAGAGATGATACACGTCTCTCAAACTTCAGTGGAAGTCCAAGAAGTCTATCGAGCAAAAAAATCTATGGATGACAAAATGCTGGGCAATACCTGCACTAAACTGTGCGTTCACTAAAGCAGCTTGTATAGGGAATCTGCTGCTACACGGGGGCCCGCCACGGTGGCTCAGTAGTAAGGCACTGTGCCGCTGAGTCCAAGGATGCGAGATCAACTCCCGGCCAAGGCGGGCGCTTTTCTGATGGAGGCGAAAAGCGAAAACGCTTATGTGTTCGATATTTCTGTGCAGGTTAAATTAATCCGGAGCCCTCCACTACAGCGTCCCTCATCGCCTGTGTTGCGTCGGCGCGTCAAACCTTATAAGCAACCTACAACATGGGGATGCAGTTCGACACGCCACAGTGGACTGGATCATAGAGATGTACAGCAGTCCGTGGAATCAGTGTATCAACAATGACGGAGCCTTTCGCAATATCGGGTACCAATTCTTAAGTTGTCAGCTGTGCAAATGAGATCTGAATTCGAAATTGAGATCGAAGTCGGCAATTTCGTTACGACCACCCTTTCGAAACTAGCACAATAACTAATTGAGCATTTGGTTTAGGTGCATGTGGAGTTTTACTCATGTTTCCCACTAGCAGCACCGCATTAAAACAATACAGTTTTTTTTAAATAAAAATTTCCAACAGGAGCTACCAATTTGTAGGCCAATTTCATCTCAAAAACCTGTTCACAAAATAGATAAAGCAGTGCTGACATCACCAGCCACGTTCTCGACAAATCCTTAGGACGCCACATGGCCTAACGCGAGCGGAACCTTCTGGCTTAAGATACTCCGAAAACATGAGTATGCAATTTCAGTGTTGCCTCAAATTCTCTTTGATCAAGCTCCTAATGCGCTAATCATAGCTTGTTCTTACACTTCCTTCCCTTTGATTCGCGGCTGACTTTCTGTATCATAAAACTTGAATTTTTAAAAATCAATCTTAACTTTTTGAATTCCGTTGATAAACATTTATAGTGCTGGAATGAAGTTGAAAGATTTATCAAAAGCTACAAACTAAACAGGACAAGGTTGTATTTTGTTTTCATTGTACGTATAAAGAAGCATAAACTAAAGTATTAGGATCCCAATCGGTGTAGTAGTGCGTAAAATAACGTTCACGTTTTTGCGAATGGGTTTGGGGGAATATTGAGGAAATCATGTGAAACAAAATACGCACGTCACTATTTGTGGTCAAACCAGGCCACCTCGGGGGCACAATACGGGGGTACATCCCGTGTAACATGATTCCATCGGTTATAAGAAAATATTTCTAGAATTGTCTGGTTATGGGGCTAAAAAGCTGGGGGTTTTTTATGTCGGTTGGTACAATTTGCACAAATCAATCCGTAACACAATAGAGGTACGGGCCGCTACTGCAAACAGCCACAAGTATACATAATTTTATATAACAACATCCAGCCGAACGCCTGAGACGCTTTGCTTTTACATCGCGTTCTTGGTGGGATTCGCCCTCTCGCCGGTTGAGAAGATTTGCTAGGCCAACTGCTTCCGCCTTACGCTTTTGAATGACTTCGATCTGTCACCTACTCTTTTCACCCCTGGTCGTTCCTATTACCAGGTGTGGGCAGTTTATGACGATAGCAGACTGCGCTCCCGGCCGGCCCGCTCGTTCCGTTGCATATTTCCGCTCACTGACTTAATCTGCTGCGTACTGGCGTAGGTCGCTCCCTTTCGTTACTGCAGAGTTTAGGCGTGTTTTATGCTGTGTCGTCCGTACGGAGCGCTTCAAAAACAAGCTGTCTAAAAGTTTCTAGGCTAGTGCACACGCCGACGCGAGCTAATTGAGTTTGGGCTACGTGGACCTTTATTTCAGAATTATTGGTCAAGCCCAAAGCACGTCTTGAGGAAATAATAAGGACAGCAAAGAGGTACTGATAAAATCTGGGTACTGAAATTGTACGGCGAAAAACAAGAGCGTTAGATTTTCGAGGACAACGTAATAAGAAAGGTGGGTGATAGATTATAAGCAAGCCTTTGTGGACCTATAGTCCAGAGAATAAGATTAAGTAGATGGTTAATGTAAACTGCGTTGCGGTTGTCGTCGGGTTTGAAACTAGTGTCACATGGTGCTGTTCGTTGCTTAGTATTAAGCGCCTCTTCCCTGTTCTTGACACTTTACCCATTTTCCCACGAGAAAGTCGTAGCTACCGCGCATAGACACCTTGATTCAGCCTATTTATTGGTGCCGCATGCCAACTATTACCCGAAACGTGTACTAGTGCGCCGATTAGAGAAAGCTTTCTCAGTGCTCGTCAGCTTCGACATGGGTTGGAGTGGTCGGCTGTCTTCAACACGTGTTGACCTTAGTTACACCACTGAGCAAAAGTGTTCTAAGATCATTTTTGGGATCCTTAGTAATGCACTGGCATTGACACGTACAGTGCGCAACACACTGAGTTCAACTTGAACTGGTTACCTCCCAAAACTGCAGACTCAAACTTATCACAACGAACGGTTATGTCAAAATACATGGTCAAGACTTCGTAATGACACAATTGTTTCCTTCAAATGTTTTTCGGCCGAGGCAAAATAAGGCTTTAAGTACAAAACCTGTGTTATAAACAAGGCTGTTGCCCTGTGTACACCTTACTCTCGCTCCCGACCCACCACGCTTACTCCATGGCTGAGGTGTTGCGCTGCTGAACCTAAGGTTGCAGGTTTTATACAGGCTGCTGTGATCGTTTAGGGGCGAAAATCAAAAACGCCCAAGTGTCTAGATTTTGGCACACGTTAAAGATCTTCAGGTGGTGAAGATTGAGCCGGAGCCCTTCAATACGGCACACGCCATCGCCCAATTGTTTCTTAAGCGCGTTATAACCTACAATTTTATACTCTTGCTCCAGGAGTCCGCAATTGAACCTTTCAGGCACGCTGTTGAAGTATTGATTCCGTTCACAGCACAAAGTATGCGTGGCAGTGTTCCGCAGTCTTAGAGCACTTGCGGCGGCACTGAGTGTTTAGCGTATCTTACGTTGTTGACTTTTCAGGCAGCTGCAACTCTTGTCACAATTGAAAATGTTGTTTCCTTTTTTGCCATCACCCAAGTGCTAATGCAGCCAACATTGCATCGGACACGCTACAATTCCAGACAACGCCGACGACTGTGCTTGATGTCATCCCCCTTCTGACTCCGCCAATCTGCAGCCGTGTGTCATCCCGTGAACAACAAAAGTTTTTGCTAACACGTTCTTATTAGTGCTCACGCAATGATAAATTGGCGCTGATTTCGCGCGAAGGCTGGCGATTCCGAAATCGTAAACACCGGCTGCAACTGTCATGGCTGGAAGCTATTTTGTGCAGGGTTATCATTTGCGACCCCAATGATATGTTTTTGACGGAGGAGCTGTGCAACCCTGATTCTGTTTGATCGTGCGGTCCAGAAAGGGAGATGTTTAACGTGTACGTACGAGATCAGCCCTCTGGCACGATGGTAAACAGCACGAAAGCGGTACCAGCGCCGAAATAAAAGAAGCGTGCACATGAGCACTCGTTAGTACTCAAGATGACTGGGTGTTTCGAAACTGTGTAGCATTCTTCAGCCCGGTACTACAACGTATGATGCGACGTCGTGATTTAAATATTAGACCAAAATCAACAATTGAGCCACTTTTACTATTCATCAGTCTTCTGCAACTCAATGGCTTTAAGCTTCCCAGGAGAAAAAGAAACTTCTTTTTCGCTGGCGCCGCGGAGCCACCGCGAAGGGCTGCACATTTGTGGACAGGGAGGACGAGTTCTGGGTTATACTTCAACTGCCGTGAAGTTTTCTTTTATAGTAAGTTTTTCCGTACGAACTCACGCACGCACCTAAAAACATCCGCTACTTGGTGGTGTAAAGCTCAAGGTGCTGCCTAGGCATACATTTTGAATGCCAGTACTTACCGCATTCGCTGTTCTCATCAGCACATTGAGGTTGGCGCAAAAGGATTCAATAAACGAAAGCAGGTACACGCTTGAAAAAGATTCAGACGCAGATAGGATTCTCGTTGGATTCACGAGTGCCAGTGTCCCGTACATCACGATGATCAACTGTAAAACAGCGCATGCCTTTTGAAGCAGCCAGTGCTAAAATTGAGAGAGCAAAATGTCTTTCCCAGCGGAAGGATCCCTGAACCGCAACAGCTATGACTTAAAAAGTGAGTGGTGCTTTGGAAGTTGATACACGTTTCTACCACTCCGGTGTGGTAGCAGTTCTGGAAAGCATAGGATTTTATTTGCTGGTGCTACGTGGTTTAACGTTTAGCTATCTGAAGGCACTGGTGCAGTAATTTTTTTATCAACTACGATAGTATGTGTTTTGCAATAGTTGCGGTCTGTACCGGGCATTGAAAATTTCTTCTTTGAAGCCTCAAAGTCAGCAGCCGACAATCGTGCTATTAATAACTCAGTGCTGTCTAGCCTGCGTCCTAATCAAAAGCACAGCAAACGGAAAGCTGGAGAGTGAAAAATGAATTCGTTATTTGCTAGTCTCTAGAAAGTTCGGCCGACCATCTGTTACCGTTGACTCAATGCTCTGGCAACTGGTATCGCAGCTGTGACGACAAATACTATATGAAGGGTTAGTTAGACCTCCTCCACTGCACACAGTAAAAGTACAGCAGTACGCGATTACTGCACGGCCTTAATAACAGGTTTCGCAGAAAGAAAAGTCAAGAGTGAGAACAATGTAGACGGAAGTATAGTTACCCGCTGGCGTTGAAACAAGCGCAAAACTGCGTTGAATTAATTTATTCTGAGGAATTTAGCGTGAACCTAATTAGCTAAAAGCGTCGAGTGATTTTTGTTGCACCTTTCGCTTCTGCAGTTAAGTATTCTTTTATGAGAAGATTCAGTCATGGGACAGTCGTTATGAATGTTTGTGTTTGTTGTTGGGTCAGAACTTCGACAATACACAATTCAAGTTTTATGTTTACGCTGAAGTAAGTTAAGTTTACTGAATGTGTAAGCGGCTAGTATTGGGAATTTTTTTGAAAATGAAAACATTCAGGTGCGTTACCAGTGAGCTGACGGCACTGTAAAAGGCTTCAAGAGTCCCGCTGACAACGTTCACTTTCAGCACATATCTGAGCTCTTGTTCTCTATTTTGCTTCAGGCTCTCCAGGTGGTTCACTTCCCAGGCGTACATTTTTACCGTGCGTATGCAATTAAGAAGATCTAGCATCCGGTTCAGTCGTTCATCTCGCATCTCCATGCTCCGCTTCTGCGCAAGGTTAAACAACAAGCAAAATACATATAAAAACTTAGATTTTCAGGGCTCGCGTAAAAACAGCACTTGTGCTTGTTTGATAACTTTGGCACCGCTATCTCGCGCTTTATTTTCGACACACGCAAGTTTTTTTTCCCGCGAGCATAACCAAGGAACAAAAGTTGTGAACTGAAAATATACTTTCAAATATTTTTGACAGGATACGGGGTTTAACACACGGACGCTACCCCTGGGATATAAGGTGAGCCGTTCTAGAGGGCTGCGGATTGATTTTGACCACCTTAGTATATAAACGTGCGAGGACGTCTCGGCACGCGGGCGCTTTTGCTTTACGCCTACATCAGAAAAGTGGCCACCGTTGCCGGCAAAGAACCCGTGTCCTTGTGTTCAGCATAACGCAGTAAGGCTGACCTCTGGGGTAGTTGGTTCAGCATGGTTTCGTTGGTTCAACAGGTATCGTGTACCATATTCTTCTTCATGTGGAAAGTGCTAAGTAGGCCAGAGCGGCCGATGCCTAAATGACCGCTTGCCGGAACACGATTGCAATGTGAAATGGGGGCTGACAGGGCACTTGGCAGCGCATTGTCGGAATCACAAGTGCGTACCGAAGTTTCAAGTGTGTACGGTGTTGAGCAGAAGTGACAATTAGACCACAAGAGAGATAATCGAAGGAGAAGAGATTGTACGGTTGGGGGACGACTGCACCAGTGTTCCTCCAATCTCATTAATGGCAAAGGAAATGGCTTATTTACACGAGGCACGTGTTGGCACTGGACGGGAACGGCGGGCACATAAAGTGTAGTGCATTTATTATCTTGTTTATCTTGTTTATCTTGTTTATCTGCTTTTATGCTGTAGTGTCACTATATCTTAAATGTGTAAATGTTTCCCGTGTCAATAAAGTATCAGTTCGAAGTCAGCGCTGCGTATGTCCCTTACTTATCCTTGTGTGTTGCTTAATTGAGCTGTAAATTTAACAGCATAACGCCTTAGCCACTTGCCTACCGCAGCAAAACTTTTAAATATTTTAATACACAATTTTAAATGAAAGCACGAACTGGCTACCCAAGTTGGAATGAATTGTCAGATATAGTGGAGGAGAAAAGCAGAAATTCACATTGTTCAAAACTTGAGACGTAACAAAATCATTCGTCCTTAAAAAAGCGATAAATAGCAACTAGGCTTAAGATAAATAATGCGGATGCTTTAGATAATATTTTAGGCGCATATTGTAATAATTGTGGAATAAATGAAATATATGTAACCTGGATAACTCTGTAGAAAGTTGAATGCTGTTCTTGGTGTTGGCTGTTTTTTATGTAAAAATTTGTTTTTGTCGAAAGACTATTTTGTTTCCCCTATTTCAGTTATTTTTATTTGCTGTTAACCTCCTGTAGTTTTGCTGGAGCGCGTTCAGCGGGAACACTGAATAAATAAAGGAATCAATGATAACTTCCATATTACAGAATCTTCCCACTCGTTGGCACAATGCACTTGTCTACAGCGTTTCTAATTTGGCTCTACCTGCAGATGTCCAAAGGATTTTGACATTGTTTTGTGTTACAGTTTAAGTTCTTTCGCTGATAGCGTTCGAGTGTCAACTGGACAAAGGTATAAAGCGAGCCCTTCCTAGAGAGTGGGTAATGCTTCTACAAGGCAGAAATTATTGAAGAATTCTATTACCCCCGATTGTTGCATCATGCGGCGCTTTCAACAAAATGTTCACAGCTTTAGGCACGTAGTTACTCGTCACCATAGCTCTGTCATTTATCAACAACTTGTATCCCTGCTTTAGGAATCACGAAAAAATAGAAATAAGGTGATGACTTTGGTTTGGAACTTTGTTGATTGCTGGATATTTTTGTTGTTTTATTTCGTAAAAAGATTGTGTTCATTGCTGTGGAAAGCTGATGCTCCTGTGTTTATTGACGACTTCTTAAATTATAGTGCGTAAAAATACATTTTACATCGAATAAACTTAGCAAGAAATTTTAAACGCCTGCAATCCATGTGGGATTTCTTTCCAAATGTGTATGCATACGAACTCTGTCAACTTCAACTTGTTATATTTGTTCTGGTCAGTTTGCTGTTCGACTGTGCTGTGCTATCCGCTGCCCCTTATTCACGATTCAGTGGTGCTATTCTGTGTGTGGACATCCTTCTGTTAAAAAAAGTTCCTTAAGTGGGAAGAGCGCTGGGTTTTCTTCAATTTTCCGCACGATGTCGGTACGACGAGCTTGAACTTCACATATCCCTTTGTGCCTCGTTTTACGAGAAAAACACATTAAATTAACACTGCCTCCTGTGTAATCGTTCCTAAAGATTTTTCTTAAGTTCAGTAACCCTAAACACGTAGAAGCGCACCATTAGCTACACAGCTAGGTGCAGAACCTAACGGAAGGTGGATTCGTTATGTCTGGGCTATAAATTTTATAAGCGTCGTGCCTACATTCTGGGTATGCCTGTTTAGGGTGACCTCAGCGGCATTAAATGCACGCAGATTTGCTGTATAAGAGCAAATTTCTACAACTAACCCCTACTCACCTGCATAGTGTGGTATCCTGCGACTGCAATGCAGAAGCCAGTCAGAGCTAGCAACACTAGCGACCCACATCCCAGCCCCGGCCAGAGACCCACACGTAGAGTCAGCATGTAGAGCACGAGTGGCATGGTAAGTAGCCCGGCAACAGGCACCAAGACAAGCTGGGCACAAAAACCAAGGGTGGTGCAGTCCACGCCCATTACGGACACGATGTAACCCGTGGTTATTGAAGCGCGCGCTGCTACAGAGTACGCCATCACCTGCGTATACAGCAAAAAGACATGAGAAAAGACAGAGAAAAAGTTGTTGAGCGGAGCTTGTAGAAGTATTTGCACATCCTTCAGACCAGGGCATTACTACGAATTTCTTTGTTAATATTTGTAACACTTTCAGCTCTTTCGTGGACAAATGTAGCCTTGCCGTCTCGAATGCAACCAAATTACACGTGCTGTCGTCGTCAATGTGGTATCTTTACATTCAATATTCCTGTTTTCCCCAACACAACCTTCTCAATAACCTTCTTGAATCTGGTTTTTCCGGATATACCCTGCGCTGAAGCACTTTTTTTTCTATAAAGCCAAACCACTGTCTGGCCACTGTGAACCTATATTTTGAGCCCTACTGCACTTGGTTTACCATGTGCGGAATGCCTTTCCCGTAAGTTGTTATTATCGAATAAATGATTTTCAAACCGTGACGATTTGCTTCAGTCTTTTCTGGGCTCAGGCTCAGCACCATGGTCTCTCCCTCACAGTACAAAACATAAAAAAACATCGCATTCATACACTCTTTTGCGCAAGCACGAGTGTGAAGTGGTTAAAAGCAAAACGAGAAAACCAGAGCAGCTTGATATGTTTTAACGAAGTATTTTGCCCAGGTAGACATCTACTTTTCTCCTATGATCTATCATTAAACGGTAGCTGCGGAAAAGACGGCTTTCGGTGCCCTTGCATTACAAAACATGCTCCAATATGCATTGAACGGTCACAGTGATAGTATAAATTTCTCTGCCTTCATATGGTTCCGGAATAGGCCCACAACTGAAAGCTTCCTTCTTTAGGCGTGAAGGTCTTCACGCCTAAGAATTTTGTTAGTAAAAAAATTTTTAGGCGTCAACCTCTGGATTATGACGAACGTGGGATACCTGGTTTTGATGTATCCGTATACCCGAGGTATGTTGCTTGAGGTAACCGAATGTTCTGCTCTTGAGCTACCTAGTAAAGATGTGCGGTTATTCCCAGATACCTCCATACGGGCTCGTTTGTCGATTCTACTTATACAACCTGTGGAAAATATATGTTCTCGGAGCAGAGATTTGAACACGATTTGGTGCGTATTTCCTGTTTTTGCTCTATCTGAGACATCTTTTCGCATATTTGAATCAACAAATGCTGATATAGTTGATACATGGCCTATTATAACCATGTGTACAATCTTACGGGGTCAATAGCCAACACATAATTTTCCAATGCCATAATGAGGGCATAAAGACAATAGAGTATTTGCTTAAGTATTTTGCCGGAGGAAAATATAAGAATTGGCTTTGAAACCTCAAAGCAAAGTTGCTGCGCATGCGTGGTTTTTTGAAGTTCAACGCAAGGTGAAAAAAAATGCACGATGTCGTTTTCTTGTACTAAACTAGTGAACTTAAACTGGACCCTTCTCTGTGAATATTTTTTAAATAACTACCTTGCAAACATATCATCCTTTCTAGGTTTATCCAGATACTCATCCCCGTAACTTAATACCTTCTCAACCCCGCAGAAAGCCTGAGTTGCAGCACGAAGTTAAATTTACAAAGAAACCAATTGCCTACAGCTGTTGGAATCCTTGATCCACTACGCACAGCAGACACCAAAAAAGAGCAGTCTTCAATCAGCCTTTCAAAGGTTCATCACACACAAAACCAGCAGAAGCACACTTGACTGCTCCATCCTAAAGACGTTTCGGAGCTTACTTAGTGAAAAAATAGTCGCTCTGCTGAGAATCTTCTGGTTAACGCAGAGAGCACTGCAACAGCACTCGAACAATGCTCTAAAAACACCAACTCTTACTTTTAATCTGTCTTTACTTTTGAATCTGACCACAACACATCCACTTTGCCAACATTACAAGATAGAAAAATTACCCTATCAAAATAAAACAGAATGCATCATAAAACTGACGAATAACATACAGCAGTGTAGTGCTCCCGGCCCTGACGATATGCCTGCTAAAACAAAGTTACAAACGTGCGTTGGAGGCGATTTCTCAAATTATTTTCACTTAGTGTATGTTTCGAGGCAATAATCCCAACGATGGCAAAAACAGCATAGCAGTGCCAGTATTCGAAACCAGCAAGAAAGGTTGCCAATCTAACTATCCCGCCATCGCACCAACCTGCATCGCGTTCAAGCTACTATGGCAAAACGTTTGTTCACACACCGAAGCTCACTTCGATAATTTCAACTTCTTCTTTTAACCCCAGAACAAATTCTCTTGTGGTATTTTGTGTGAAGCGCAACTTCTCAATATGACTACAGACCTTAATCCTAATCCCGACTCTTCTTTCTACGGCGATGTTACTTTTATAGAGTTTTCAAAAGCAGTCTTCAGCGTCCCTCACAAAAGAACATTAGAAAGCTTTCGTGCCCCTGCCTGCATCCGCTGTTTGCCGGCTAACGAGCCTGTTTATCTATGATTTTGAAATAAACGCGGCACTGTGAGTTATCAAACTGACAAACCACCATAAACTATAGTAAACGCCTGAACAAATCCAAGCACGTCTACCTTCAACGCGGGTTGCCTTTAAGTATATTCCAAGGTAGTGCGCTGTAGTCCAAGGTACTTTATTTAGCACTTTTTAGAAGAGAAGCGTCTGAAGAGAAGTGTTGACGCATTAGGACACTTACAGCACTGGCAAGCTTCAGTAAAATTGAAATCGGCTGAGGATGTTAATAGCACAGCAGGGCTGTTCATGCAACGCTGTTCTCATTTTTTTAGTTTTTAGAATCTCAGCATTATGCCTTGACAAAACAGATTTCTTCATTTCTAGTACGAGAACGTCCTCTTCCCCTCATCAAATGGTGAGCCGAAGTACTCTAAGGGAAAGTACGCGTAGTTAGGCAATGCAATACAAAAATTTTTTGATGCACGGTGCAAGCACTACCTTACCTTTTTCATAACTGCTCCTTGACAGAGTACTTGAACTCGCTCAGCAAAACGTTGGCAGCAGTGGTTCATGTAGCACATGAAGGCTGCTTCCCCAACGCATGTCAGCGCAAAGAGAAGCACCATGGGCGCCATACTAGAAGTTCCGGCGATCAGTGCCCTACAAAAGTGTTCACACCTCTTAAACATCACTGCTCACCTGCAGCTTGGCCGGGTGCATATCAGGCATTTTTTTCAAATCGCAGCAGGACTGCACACCAGTTAATTGTGCCTTTTTATGAATGTGTACAAGCAGATCAGTCCAAACAGCTTCTCTGGGTAACCTGTTCACATACGAATCGTACGGCTCACCAATTTTTCTTCCATGTACAAAGACAACGAAGGTTATGATGTTATTATGAGGTCATGGTGATCAGCTAATAAACAACCAATCTATCCACGGTACGGTGAGTTCTGGTTCACTCGCTATGCCCATGCCCTCCATGCCCCTACACATCTTTCGACGTTTCCAGTATGACCGACGCCAACGAAAAAGAATAAACAGTTGTCACGACCCTTACAACATCCATAGAAACAACCCAATAGGCTGCTATCGCCATATTCACCACAATTTGCGAAGAATATACAGTTATACTAAACGATGAGCAAGTTGCATGCCGCGAATTTTTGATCGTACCAGTATCCATGCAAGAATTGGCTGCTCTAAAACACATTAAAACAAATCACAAAACTACAGATCTTATGGTCACCTGGGCACGAATCACCCAAGCAAATGAGTCTGTACACGCCGCTTCCCGCGTCCATACACACCGGGTCCTTTCCAAATAGAGATTTGACTTACAAGATGAAGGCGTTTCAAGCCTACGCCATCGCGATAATACATCGACATGCTGACCAACTACTAGCACGGGTGCCAACAATACCCGTCGCCCCAACCACACCTCACCGGAACCGAAGCTGCCAGAACCCACCCCCTTCCAATACTGTGCTCGACTCCATATACCCAATTTATACACCGCCTATTGATAATACTTGATAATTGATTCGTCCGCAGCCACCGCGACCGAGGCAGCTGACGTCTCTGAGACTGCGCAGCTCGGCACGACATCGGCGCGGGATAAAAGTGGACTGTGCTGCGGCGACGGGACCAGTTCGGCAGCGGTGCTTCTAGAGCGAACAACTGAAGTAGCCTTGCTGTATTTTTCACGCAGCTTCCTCTGACCCATGCATCGCCGTTCCTGATACGAGCATCCCGTCGACTGGAGCACCTTTCGTCCGCAGCCACCGCGACCGAGGCAGCTGACGTCTCTGAGACTGCGCAGCTCGGCACGACATCGGCGCGGGATAAAAGTGGACTGTGCTGCGGCGACGGGACCAGTTCGGCAGCGGTGCTTCTAGAGCGAACAACTGAAGTAGCCTTGCTGTATTTTTCACGCAGGTGAGCTTCCTTTTCTGGTAAAAAAAAATATATTGCCTGCTGCACCGCTGCCGAACACTTCAAGTGCCCCTTCTTTTTTGCTTTGTTGTTGTTCGCTTGTTACTTTTTTGATGACATTTTGATTTAACCATGCCAAAGGGGAACAACGAGATGGCAAAGCTGTTGGAAGAGTTTAAGAGTGAACTCCGTCAGGATATTCGCACTCTTACGGAGAGCGTTAAATATTGCTCAGATACATGTGACGGTGTAAATGAAATCCAAAAGGACATGAAGGAGCTGAAGCTGGAAATCAGGAGGCTTGTCGATAAAAACCTTGATCTCGAAAAGCAAAACAAGAACCTTCGTGACCGGTTAGACGAACTTGAACAACACCACAGGCTAAACAATCTTGAAATTAAAGGGCTGCCTGTAGATTGCGACGAAGTAGAAATTGTGAAAGAGATTGGCAAAAAGTTAGGGGAGGAAATTGTCGATACTGACATCGACATCTGCCACAGGGTTGACATACCGCACTCGAAAGACAGAAATGTAATTGTTCGTTTCACACGTAGAAGCAAGCGCAACGCGGTACTTGCCAAGGCAAGAAAAATGCGCCTAACTACCGAAGCCCTTGGCTTTGAAGGAGCGAGTAAGCCGGTATTCCTGAATGAACACCTGACCCAGAAGAATAAGCGATTGCTCGGGGCGGCTATCGCAAAAAAGAAATCAGTTGCCTGGAAGTTTGTCTGGACCAGCAATGGAAAAGTTTTGGCACGCCGAGGCGAATCGACGCCGATTCTGCGCATTTCCACGATGTCCGATGTCGAACGCATGAATGCGCAATCGCCTGCGGCATCTTTATCAGAATGATAGCGCCGAGCACGTCAACCTCTCATGCATTCAGTTAAACTGTTCGCCTTGAAACTTTATTATTTTTTCTCGCACAGTTTGCAGCGAGTTCATGAGTAGTACCAGGTTTGATTTCGATAGCTTCAATGAATTAATAGCTAACAATAAATGGTCACGCAAGTCTGTGTCGTTATTTCACTTAAATGCTAGAAGCCTCCGTAACAAAGGTGAACAACTTGATGTTTATTTCGAGCAACTGTCTCTAAAATTTGATTTTTTGTGCTTTACGGAAACCTGGTACGCAGATGCCAGCGATGTGTATTTGTTTGATGGCTATTCCCATGTCGGCTTGTTTAGAGCAGAAAAGCGAGGTGGTGGTGTTTCAGTTTACGCCAAAGCTGGGTTAAAATGTGACCGAATAGATGAGTATTCTGCCATCACTAGTGATTTTGAAGTGATCACGATACGCTGCTGTAGCGTTTGTATAGTGCTCATGTACAGGCCCCCGTCTGGCAAAGTAGGACATTTTCTAGACTATTTGGATAAAACATTAGCCCATGTATCTTCTTCAGGTCTATGTGCGATACTTGTAGGTGACGTAAATATTGATCTATTAGCACGTAGTAATGCCCAATGTGAATTTTTTTCGACTGTGTACTGTTATGATTTTCAAAATCTTGTGAATTGTGCTACTAGAGTCACTGCAACATCCGAAACTTTACTTGATGTTTGTTTTACGAACTATCGTACTGGAAGAGTGATTTCTGGTGGGCTTTGTGCGGACGTGAGTGACCACTTGGCTGTGTTTTGTGCTCTAGAAATTCATGTTGGTAGAACGAAAGCACCTACTTACAAAACAAGGGTAATAAATGATACTACTGTAGAAGCGTTTGTGGAACATGTTAGACAGGCAGATTGGTCCGATGTTATGAACGAGGAGAGTTCGAGTACAAGCTTCACAATGTTCTATAGTAAAATTAAAGACTTATACTATAAGGCTTTTCCGGAGTATTCTCTGCGGAAACACAAAAAAGCGAGAAAGCCTTGGATATGTGCCACACTTTATAAGAAAATTCAAGAAAGAAATCGTTTATTTCAGCTTTGCCTGAAGCTCAGAGATGATACCAAATTTAAGGAATTTCGAGCTCTTCGTAATAAAGTAAATGCGGAAATAAAAAGAGCGAGGGATATGTACTACCGGCGTAAGTTTGAACAAGTTGATCAACCACATAAATTTTGGAGAGTCTTCAATGAGTTAAGCAATAAAAAACCGAGTCACGTTTTTTCCAGATTTTTTAGATATAAATGGTGAGCCTGTTTCCGGAACTAAACTGTGTGAGCGCTTGAATGAGCATTTCGTCTCTTGTGTTACAAGTCGGAAAAAATCTTGCCTAGTAGCTCCTGACCCAATCAAATATCTAAAACCGGGTTCGTCAGGTACAATTTTCATTTCCCCGACTGATGAGCCTGAAATTATGACTACTATCCTTTCATTGAAAACTAGCAGTGCTGCTGGTCCAGATGGTATAAAAGCGTGGCCAATCAAGTTAATCGCCCCCTTCATAGCAGTACCTTTGGCTCACGTATGCAATCGTGTGTTTCATGATGGTCTATATCCCAGTGAGCTTAAAATTGGTCGGGTAACCGTAGTGCACAAGGGTGGGGCAAAAAATGATTTCAACAACTACCGGCCAATTTCCGTCTTAAGCATTTTTTCAAAGGTTTTCGAATCATTAATTCTTAAAAGATTCACCGATTATGTAAACCGCTTAAAAATAATTACACCAAAACAATTCGGCTTTGTAAAGGGAAAGTCTACGAAACTGGCCCTACTTACAATCAAGGAAAAGCTTATTGAAAACATCGAAAAAAAGATTTACACAATTGGAATATTCCTTGATATAAAAAAGGCATTTGATTCCGTAAATCACCGTATATTATTGAAAAAGTTAGACAGCTATGGAATAAGGGGAAATGCGCATAGCCTCATTGAAAGTTATCTTAATAATCGTAAACAGTATGTAATGCTCGGTGAATATGCATCACAATATCAAAATATCACGAAAGGTGTCCCACAGGGTTCCATTTTAGGACCTCTCCTTTTTTTACTATATATAAATGACATACGCAATATACCGCAAACGCAAGATATTATACTATATGCCGACGACACTAACGTGTTTTTTACTGGTGATAACATGGGAGATCTTGAAATAGTAGCGAACGATTGGCTTAAGGAACTCTCCGCTTGGCTATTGACAAATGATCTGGAGCTAAATACAAAAAAAACCAAGTGCGTAATTTTCAGAGCTAGAAACACTCCTTTAGATAAGAATCCTGAACTCTATTTTTCAAATGAAGGTATTAAATCTGTGAACAGTATCAAATTTCTTGGCGTATATTTTGATGAATTTCTTACGTGGAACGAGCATACTAATCAACTATTACTGAAGCTATCTAAGGTTACTGGCGCACTATGGAAACTCCGTGATAAAATTCCCAAGAGTTTCAGACTAACTGTGTAATATGCAATGTTCCAATCACAATTAAATTACTGCCTTTTAGTCTGGGGCTTAACAAATCGTTCTAATATTTTAAAGCTAACCATAACGCAGAAAAAAGCTATTCGGGCTCTAGAAAATCTAGGTTCCCGACAGAGTACCAGACAGTTCAGAGAAGCACATGAAATACTCAATATACAACAGCTACATATGTACAACTTAGCATTATATGTCTATAAGGAAATGCGCATAAATCGTCATGAATTTCAGCAAACATATCTATCAATGAACGATAGTTTTCAATTCAGAAAAATAAACTACAGGTTACCCCGTATTAGAACAAACTATGGCTTAAAGACCATGCACTATCTCATTCCTAAATTCCTAAATGATAATGCAGATATCGGTGAGATTATCGAAACATGTCCTCCAAATTCCTTTAAACGAATATTACGAGAATACTGTTTTGCAAGATCTCTATTTTGACTTATTTTATAAGTAAATTTAGCTATTGGCATCCTGTGTTGTATATGTACCTCTCTTTTTTTTGTATAAATAATTCCCATTGAAGTTCCGTTCTTTGTAAGTTTATATATATGTTATTTTGTGATGATATGTTGTGTTATGCTCACACTGTTACGCGAAGTGTTGCGAGTACTTGAAAATTTGTTGTTTTTTTGTTTGCTCGGTTACCAGTTGTACTGAATTTTTATTTTTTTTTCTCTCGTCTTGTAACTTTGTACAGCTGCTGATGTCTCAAAGGGAGCAGGGACCCAGTCAGGTACTTCTGTGTACCTTTTGTCCCCGTACCCTTAGTCTTTGTTTATGAAAAATAAAGAGTTTTTACATTTTACATTGAAATACTGCCCCCACCTTAGCTACCTAGACCATCTGGTACGGGGTGTGAACAAACCCCGTCTTTTGCTCTAATTATCAATCCAGGTACGCGCAGTGGGTAGCACAGCTGACCTGAGTGTGTGTGTGTCTGTGTTGAGCATAGCTGCTATGGTAACGCTGAATTTTTGATAACCTTAAACGAGAATAACCTTAAAACGAGCTGAATTTTTGATCGATAACCTTAAACGAGAATTGCGGAAGGAGATAAGGGAACTGAAAAACAGCGTTGAATTTGTAAGTAAGGAGTACGATAAGCTCAAGAAGGAATGTCTTGGTGTAAAAACGGAAAACGTGGCACTGAAAGCCTCCCAAGAAAAAATGGCACAAGAACTCGAATGCTTGAGACGCACTGTACGCGAAAGCAACATGCGTCTTACCGCTCAAGAACAATACTCTAGGGGAAAAAATGTGGAAATCAAGGGAATTCCACAAGAGACGCATGAAAACCTTGTGGACGTGCTTGCCAAGGTCGGGGCTGCTCTTGAGATACCCATCAAGGCTGACGATATAGAGGTTTGTCCCGAGTTCCTACACGGCAAAATGCTACTAACGCAAATGAAGGTGATGGTTCGGAACAGAATATTGTAATAGTCTTCAAACACCAGACCAAACGGGATGCAGTCATGTTGAAAGCACGGACAATTAGGATCGCAACCGATGAACTGGGGTACGCCGTAAAACGACATGTGTATGTGAACGAACATCTTTGCCCACAACTGAAGAAACTGCTCGGCATGACTATTGCAAGGAAGCGAGAACTGAACTGGCACTACGCATGGGCAATCGGTGGAAAAGTATATGCCCGGCAGGCGGAAAAGTCACCCGCCATCCAGATTACTTGCGAAGCTGACCTGGCAAAGATGCGCAGTGCCATTCCCGCCACTTAGCGCATATGTAATCAGCAGTACAGCCACAGCCATTGTTTTCTAAGATGGCAGTCCCTAACGATATTACGCAACCTCTCGATGGTAGCTATTTAGCGTTTCTACACTGCAACGCGCAGTCCGCTCGAAACAAATGTGACGCGTGAACGACGCTCTTCAGTGAAATATGCTGCCCATTTCAAGTGATAATGATAACGGAGACGTGGTACACGTGTGAAGAGGAAGTGCTAAGACTTCCAGGCTCCCGAACATATTTCTTAAACAGATTAAATTGGCGTGGTGGTGGTGTGCTTCAGTTGGTGTCTGACGAAATTGCTTGTAGCATTGTCACAGACTTTTCAGTAGTAACACCAGACGTCGAAGTTCTAACACTAGCATACAAGAATCGTCTGTTTGTTAACATTTACCGTCCACAGGACGGAAAAATTGATAAGTTCATTGACTTTTTGGAACAGATACTCAGCCACGTAAGCTCTGAAAACCTCGATGTTATTATAGGTGGAGACTTCAATATCAAGATACTCAAGAACACTGCCACAACCCGGGGATTTGAGCTTTGCCTGAAATCGTTCTGTTGCGAAAATTTAATAAAAGAACCTACGCCCATAAGCGGCGACTCTCAAAGCCTTCTAGATTTATTTGTTACAAACAACCAGACTAAGCGAAAAATCTGGCACAATTATTACTGACCTAAGTGATCACCTTCCGATTTACATGTTCTACAAGCATTCTGTAAAGTATGTAAGTTCTGCAGGTCCTCCTCAGTCACACAGTGTACAAGATATCACTTCAAAAACTCTAGCTGCCTTCCGAAATCAAATTGAATGTACTGACTGGCGCCCTGTATTCCAATGCACTAGCTCTGACAGTTCCTATGACATGTTCATAGATATAATGAAAAAAACTTACCATAATTGCTTTAAGTGGAAAACTAATAAAACGTCAAAAAAGATACGGAAACCATGGCTTACCAATGACTGCCTTAAAATGATACAAAAAAGGGACTCTCAATATTGTAGGTTATTAAAATCTAAGACCCCCAGTGATCTTACAGCATTTAAAAAGTACAGGAACTATGTTACAAAATGTCTGCGTAATGCGAAGAATGCCTATTTTGAGGACATGTTCAGTGGCTCTAAATTTCGAAGTGCATAGTGTGGCGTGAGATCAATAAGCTCTTAAACAATGGTATCTCTCAAGACGACGATATCCAAATAACGCTTGAAAATAAAACATATTCTGGAAAGGAGCTAGCGGACAAGTTCAACAACTATTTCACAAATTTAGTGTCTGGAGTTTCAAACGTTTGCGGCGACATAGACAAGAGTACTTTCGGCCCACCCAATGCAAATATGGCTTTCTTTGAGGCTATAACCCCAGGTGAAATTTACTCAACCTTCATGTCCCTAAAAAACACTAACGCAAGAGACATTGATGAGCTTCAAATAAAGCCAATCAAATTTGTTATTGATCTTTTGGTGCCGGTCCTCTCGCACACATTCAACCTTTGCTTATCCACAGGCCAATTTCCGCAGAACATGCAGCTTGCAAAAGTCAGTGTTCTGTTTAAGTCTGGCGACAGAAATGAATTTTCAAATTATCGGCCTATCTCTATACTCCCTGTAATATCTAAGAGACTAGAAAAAGTTATATGCAGAAGAATAACATCTTTTTGTGAAATGTTCTCCATCATATCGCCACAACAATTTGGTTTCCGCAGGGGGATGTCAACAGAACTAGCATTACTAACGCAAAAAGAATTGATACTGAACGGGTTTGAAAACAAAAATGTGACGTTAAGCATTTTTATTGATTTGTCAAAAGCGTTCGACCGTATAAATCACGAAACTTTATTTTGTAAGCTGGAACATTACGGTTTCCGAGGCGTCCCACTAGATCTCATTAAATCGCATTTAAAATATCGAAAACAATGGGTATTGCTAACCACAGCACGATCGTCTATACTAAATGTGAGAGCAGGGCTGCCACAGGGTAGTATATTGGGGCCCGTTCTATTCAACATTTACATAAATGATATAACAAGAATTGATGAACACGCTCAATATGTAGTATACGCAGACGACACTAGCCTTTTTTTCCAGTCAGACAGTATTACCGAACTCGCGAATTCAGCCAACACAGCTTTACGTAAGCTTCTTTCGTGGAGCATTGAAAACTCGCTCCAAATTAATGTTAAGAAAACGAAGGCAATATTGTTTTCCCCTCTGCAAAAGGTAATCGATCGTAACGTTGAAATAAAATTTGGATCTGAGAAAATTGAACTTGCAAAGGAAGTCAGGACATTAGGGGTAATTTTCAATCAAAATTTAACTTGGGATGCACACTTCGAACGGGCTGCTGTAAACCTGGCTAGGGCTTGTGGCGTACTTTCCAGGTTCAGGCAGGCAATGCCACCGAAAGTGAAGCTTTGCATTTACAACGCAATTTTCTCTTCCCATTTAAGTTATTGCAACCTTGTTTGGGGGCATGCACCTCAAACCCATATTCAGAGGTTGTTTTTATTCCAGAAAAGAGCAATTCGTCATATTGCGAACGTTGAATATAGGGACCACATGAAAGAGCTGTTTGCCGCCTTCAATGTTGTTCCTGTCACGCAAATGTACAAAATACAACAAATACCTAAATCTTAACAACAACTGCTTCTTCAAATTATGCAATCTCCGGACACCCGCCCAAGTCCGTTATGATATAAGACAAAAAGAGAATTGGCTTGTACCCTTTTCCAGAACAAACCACGGTATGCGCCGAATAGAGTATGCTATGCCTAGTTTTTTAAGCTACCTAGAAAACATGAACGTTAATAGAAATACTCGTTCTAAGCGTAAGTGGAAAAAATATTTTATCAACTTCCCATTGACTGTGTCCTAAATTGCCGACACTTGTACATTTATAATATGCCGACGTGTATGTACTGTTCATTTGCTCATTTTTATCGCACATGTGTTTGTATGTATCCACCGTTTTATTTTCGATTGTATTCTTGTTCTTGCATACCCGCACATCAAGTTTGTGTTTTAGGACAAACCAAAAGGTATCATGTTTTAAATATGTGTTAAGTGTATGTTATGAAAGTGTATGATGAGGTTCCCTCTCGCTGTTTCCGATGACAATTGTGGGGCAGAAACCCCGTCAAGCTACTTTTTGTGGCTTTTTGTTTCTGTCCTGGAATTGTTTTTATGAATGTAAAAATAATGCTGAATAAACTGAATTGAATTTTTTTTTTAATGTGCCGCGTTCCCGTGAGGCTACTCCGCGGTCTCAGAACTCTGTTTAACTTGAAGCGAACATTTCCTCGGGTATACTTAAACATTTCTTTTTATACGGAAGTACTGAACTTGATTGCGACTCCAATTCTCACCATACCTTTTTTCTTATTTTTCCATATGTCTTTATTTCCTTCTTACTTTTCTTTTTCTTTTCTAGTTTTATTCGTTTTCACTCGTTTCAGTTTTCACTTGACGTAGCATGTCATGCTCCTTGCTTGACAAGCCTCGTCAGTATCAATAAACCATTCTCTCTCTCTCTCTCTCTCTCTCTCTCTCTCTCTCTCTCTCTCTCTCTCTCTCTCTCTGAACAGGCCTGCTCCGACCTCTCCTCACAGCGTAGCCTAGTGGAGAGGGCCCGGGTGGCCACCGCAGATCAGGGTTTCCAAAAAAAAAAAAAGAATCCACCCCCCGGGCGGGTGGCCAGGCTTCAGCCTATGAGGGTTGCGTTAATAAAGTTTATTCCTCGCCATCTATTTCATACTGAAAACCGGACTATATTTACACCTATATTGATTTAATGTAGTGTTTATAACGCGCCGACGCAACGCAGGTGATGAGGCGCGCCGTAGTGTAGGGCTCCGGAATAATTTTGACCTACTGGGGATCTTCACGTGCGCCGAAATCTCGTACAGACGGGCGTTTTTGCTTTTCGCCTCCACTAAACCTAGATCATACAGCATCTGTGGCTTTTATGGTTACAGAACAATTACTTGAACACTGTCTGTGCACAGAGTTTCTGAGCCGTTTCTTTTCCTTCCATACTTAGGTTGTCACATTGTTGCTCCCATAGTCCCCATTTCGCCGTCGCGGACAACGGTAGTGGTTCGAACACGACATTTCTTCTTAACATTCTCTTGCATGAATTCTTAGCGGATATGTTTCCTAATGCGCCAGTTAAACTCTGTTTTTAGCTGTTCAAGCAGTAACCTTCTTTTATTCAGGGAATTAATAGACATCGAATTGTAGGCAGATGTCCGTTTTGCTTCCTGCGCTCCTATAGTCAGATTTTGACAATCAACCAATAATGAGAGCTCAAGCAGAGCTTTTATGGTGATTGTATAATGCCCAGAAATACCTATAGAGGCGTTTATGATAAATGTTCCTAAATGCATATAAATGCCCATTTTCAATATCAGCGCCTTTATGAAGACTATCTCTCCTCAAGTTTTCCTTTCGACTGCGGTTTCATTATATTATAATAAGCAATGTTTTTCGTTCTGGGCAATACAAACTACAACACGAGTGCGGACAGGAGGAAAAAAGGTGTCCTTTGCAGCTTGAGCACCCCTTGCGACGCAGTTTACCAGGACACTAAGGGTGAGACATTGTTTAAAATGATACCTTCTGGAAGGAGATGAGGTTACACCTAAAATCGTTCGGAACGCTGCAATGATCCCTTCTAAAAAGAAACGCCGGTTGTAATGCTATTAGGGACATTTCTCTAACAACTGGTTAGCAGGCGCTGCGCGATCGGCATATACTTTAGGTATATGTGACAGAAGGTAGCACGAAGGCGAATACACAGGAAAAAACACATACTGGTGAGCTGGTGGTGCGCGCTGGGAGTTTCGCTAGCGGAAAAGGTAATAAAGTCCTCTTTTTGGCCTTCGTCGGCCTTTTCAATTAAAACGGCGACACAAACAGCCCTGAACAACTTGTAGGCACGAGTCGTCACATCCTGGGAACTTGCCCAATCCGGTGGAATTTTAAGTGAACTGATAGTGATGTCTTGTTAAAAGCGAGGCTAGCATACTTACCCCAGAACGGGTGCCCTGGAGATCATGCAGAGATTCAAGGCCAAGCAAGTGGCTATCACCCAAAAAAAGTCGGCCCACAGTACACTTAAAAGGGCGCAGATGAAGCGCTGCTTGCTTCCAGAATAAGGCCTGCGTCGGTAAAATAAAAATACATTTCTGTCTATATGTGGCGCCAAATACCCACAGAGTAATGTCGTACGTACGCACATGGTAGCACAACATGGGAGATTGGTGTGCGGGTGTGAAGCATTCACCTCCTCAAAGTCACCTTACCACGCCGCCGCCATGATACTGCTTGCGCATACACCATCCTCTCGATAGCACAGACCGCCCCAAAGTCATTGCTCCGCAGCGTACCTAGGCGATGTTTACGACACTGACTGCGACCAAAAGCCCACTTCATTCAACTAATATCATTTTTGCATACACGGTGATGTGAATTTCCCTGTCTAGCGACGGAAATGGACCTCTACCATCTCTTTCAGTCGAGGCTTGCACGGCGATGGTTTCATTTGCTTTTCGTGACCAAGAACTAATTATCTTTTAAGCGCGGAGGCTTTTGTAGAGCGAGGCGTTGGTAAAAAAACTTCTCGGAATGCGTAGTGCTGCCACGCGGTTCACTGTTAGAGCTTGCTGTTCCCGACGGCTAGAATTTCAGTTTCAGTTCGACCCGCAAGCTTAACGTTAGATCAGTGAAATATGCGTCTTTGGTATAGAATATTTACTAATTCCACTGTTTTCAACAAGAAAACATGATTTAGTCCTCGTGGCATAAGGTTCATCTTTTGTATATTCATTTTAGTCAAATAAGTTAGCAATAGGCCTGATATGTGAGATTAGTGGTCAACACAGAAGTGTAAACGTGTATTTATATCTCTCAGGGATGACGGGTGCCTACTCTAAATAGAAACAGAATATGCTGTTTGACCTAAATTCCCCGTCAGCTCTATGTGGTGGCTTCTCTAGATATTCACCTTTACAGAGCAGAATAGCGCAGGAGTTTATAGCATACATGCTTAATATACGTTCCAAAACATGTCACGTGCCCAGCACCTTCGGTGAAATCCTAACGCAAGTTCGCAAACAACTCTTCCTTAACAAATTGGTGTTTCTATATTTTAAGTGTGATGCAAGCTTAAGACTTCTTAACCGTTTGATGCCTAATTCGCGTTAGCGTCACTCCTGGACGCTAGCTGGGTTCCTAAGACTGCTGCTCCGGACATCTACACCCGTTGTAAAGAGAAATGACTGACGTTACCCCTCGGAAGGCTCTTGCAGCATACTCTTCATACTGAACCATCATCTATCTTTTGATTATTTTGATGATGATGAATAAAATGTTTAGGCTTATATTAGCAGAACGCACCAAATGTAGGCTGCTCGCTTGGGGTGAATGCCTTTCAAAGATAAACTGTGGGGTATATTGTTCTGGTGGCTTTCGAAGTGGTTGTGTGGACAGTATTACAAGGGCAATACCGCAGAACATTGCCCGCAACCAGCGATAGGGAATAAAAAAATCGTCTATAACTAATAATAAAGAACTTGTTATGCCTCTTTCATTTGACCAACGTAAATCTCCTTGTGACACGGTCGTTCCGCACCGTGCCTAGAAATGATGCAGTGTACCAGTTGATTATCAAGGGTGATCCGCGCAGGGGCAACGCGCAGTCTCTTAATCACAGTTTCTATTGTTGTATGTCTTCGAGAAAATGTCCTTCTTCAATTGGACCAAATACCCCACATGTGCCGACCCCAACGGTTGTCGTTCTTGAAATCCGTTGCTAAGCCGACTTATGCCGAATTTATACTGGGTTGTCGCCGTTGCAAAGCGATTGGGATGTTATATTTTGTTTTATCTAGGAGCCTGCACTAATGTTCACACGAGTTTTACGCGAAGTGCTTACGCTAATGGCTGTGCCGGTGTACTGTCGGGTCACAAGATATGTGTCCCACGCAGGGGCTTGAAACCTCCTACTAGCCATACAATTCCCAACACAACCAATTTTTCCTCCCTGATGTCTAACACGAATAAAAAATTTCATCCTACCACTTGAAAAAAAGTTAAGGGGGCCGAGTTTATATTTTTTTTAATGAAAGTTCCTGTTTTTTTATGTTTACAGTTATTCATGGCTTCAAATGCCATATAAAGCATTTGCTCGCCACTACCTTTTGAATTGCAAATTTTAAAGAGTTCCCAGACCTAACACCAGGACTGTTGCTTAACCATGGCTGCCTCCAAAATGGTACACCTACCGTTTTCCATATTTCCGGTATAGCTTCCGGACCATTCGTGCGCATTGAATGTGGAGGCTGGGCTTTACGAAGAGGCGAATGTCGGCTGGGGAACCGATGAAGATGTTTTTAAGGTTTCTGAAAGAAAACGTAATTTTTATTCTAGACAAACGTTTGATTATACGCATGCATATAATTAATTTATATAAGTGTGAATTTTACGCTACGGATTTGTTGTGGCTTGGGCAAGCAGAAATGGGCGACCGGTAGAACGCGAAAATATTTTTAAGCTCTTGGTGATTTTTACTAGAGTGCTTGTAAGTACTGTGAACATCACTCCGTAAGTAACAATGTATTAACACGAGGGACATAAAAGCTTCGTTAATCAAAGCAAGTGACTTGAGGGCACGCATGTGACAATTCAATAATGTGGGTTGCTGAAGCAACAAATTACGCCGAAAAAGTAGGCAAAAAGCATGTTAATAAACTTCTTGATGAGGTCGCGAACTGCACATTAGGCACACTTGAGGCCTTATCGTTCACGACAAACCGGCACCTCGCTTCTTCTCATCGCCCTCCACAATTTTAGCTGAAACAGATATTGCTGAATGGGTTTAGCACGGAGATGAACCTGAACGCAACCTTTCAAGTTGTTTTTATAACCTAGAGCCATTTTGTGACCGCACTACCCTGAGAGAGCGTAGTCTAGGATCCTAGTTGCGGGAGTTTGCTGAACTGTTTCAGTGTGGGCATTCAACCACGTAAGGGCTTCCAACGCAATATGGAAGAGAGGAACAACGCAGCACAGACGAAACACAAGAAGAAGAAAGTGACAACAATGATCACTAGTGTTTCGCCGGTGTTGCGCTGTTCCCCTCTTTGAGATTATGCACCAACTCCCCCAAATATTATTCATGCCTGCATTGAACACAGTGCGAAAAATTCCAGCAGGTGAGACCCTTCTCAAAATGAATCAACGTTAATAATAAAAAACTGCAACAAACTTTGTTAAACAACAGAATAGGGAAACAAATTATCAGCAAGCAAGGGGCAAACATCGTACTTGCCTCTGCAATAATGTGGCGGCACTTCAATACCCGGCTGAGTGAGATTATTATTTTTCGTAGAACCCATGACCCAGATGCATATGTATTGCTTGGAATCTCTTACATCTAAAAAAACTTGCAGTGATTCCGTGAGAGGTACTTCAGTGACTACCATTGATACTTTGCCCTAATGGGTTGTTGTGTTCATGTAACCGGCATTGATATTGCGAGGATTGTCACTTTTTCTAGGTAGAGCAGCATGTTTCGTTTGTCCAGTTTTTAGGTCGAAGACGTCAACGCAATCCCCGGGTCTAGAGCCAAACAGCTTGACTAGTTCAGCAGTTCTGTTTCCGACTCCCATGCCGGAAGCTCTTGATTCCAATGTCATCGAGATGAAACTTTTTTGTAATTTTGCTTCTAGCTGAAAGAATGTATTTTTATTAGCACTTCACCATCTCTGATTTGACGAGCAGCTTCTTTGTTATGATTTCCCGCTTCATTTGACACTAGCGGTTTCTAGCTGACCGTTTTCGACGGTTCGCTACGGTGCAGGCGACCAGCACAGTGCCACCGGGGCCAATGCCATTTGCGGCAAACCGCGCCACGCATGCGCAATATCGCTTTCGTCTGCTAGCAGAGCGAAGCGGACCGGAAAAAATGGTGCCTAAAACCTTCTAGCCACTGCTTTTGCAAAATATGATTTAAATGAGGACCCGCAAGCGCCCTGCACTGCGTTAAAGGCACAGAGGAGGCGTTCCTGATAACTGACGTACATCTCCTACCGCCGTTTCGGTCATCACAGTCAAATTCATGTATTTCGTTATTATAACTGATGACTTTACGCTCTGTGCCCAAGCAGGGGCCTGACACAAGTGTCAAAATAGAGGGAAAGGTAGAGAATTTGTGGTAAAACTTGGATCCATGAGTATTAATCAGACAAAGGAACCACCGCCATGACCAATGCGAAACCTATATGGCTCACCTGTGTACAGGAGCACAGAAAAAAACGGCCAAAGGTGACCACGACTCTTCTTCTCCGGTGTACTTGAACTGTCAGAAATAAAACCGGGCAACATCAATAAAGTGGTTACTGGGACTCCTCCACAGAGAGATGTGGAGGAGTCCCAGAACACGCACACGCACATGCTCACACACACGAGCACGCGCGCAAACACAAACACACACGCACCCGCACGCACTCACGCACTCACGCACACGCACACACACACGCGCTCGCTCGCACGCTCGCACGCACGGGCACACACACTCATTCACACTCACACTCACACTCACACACACACAAACACGCGCGCATGGGCATGCGCACAACACGCAAACGCGCACACATACACATACACACACACACAAACACACACACACATAAACACACACACACACATACATAAACATCATCAGTACCATACCGAGGGAAGCAATGCGCGGACCCGACTTCCCGCCGCGCAATTAAACTTGTGATACTAAGGCAGCTATGGACTGGCTGAAAGAGAAACGGGCTGCTAGTTGAGACCAAGCAACAACAATTCTGAACGAGGCGACGACGCAATCTAGAGCGGCGCCACTGACAGAAAGCCGTTCATGGAGGTCTTGGACAATCGTCGCAAGCCTCGAAGATCTGTGCTGATATGGAGAACGCGATTCTTGTCAAGATCTAGAAAGGGCCGACGAGCCTCCGGCCCACTGCAATTAGCGGAGACTTGAGGCTCTGAATCGCCTCGATTACCACATCGAGTACCTCAGCGCTGGCAGCAAGGTGATGGGTGGCGGCTCCTCGATCGCGATCAATACGCCACTTGGACTAACGACGGCTACGTCTCAGATATTGACACCTTGTTTCTCAATGCTCACCTCGACACCTTTTCTGTGGACGTGTGTCAATGCAAGTCGTTGTGGGAGCTATTTAAAAGGGGAGTCCACATAAACGAGACTCACCGGACAACTCACGAATTTTTCTACCTTCACAACTACCTGCAGCGCAAGCGGCAGCTTCCATTGCCGGACTTCCAACAACTGGGGCGTGCTATGAGGGTTCTACATAATAAAACAGCACAAAGGGCAAGACACAATATTAAACGTGCAACGACCCTTTTTATTCACCAAAAAATTCTATTAAAAGAAACTGCGATATATATGGAGAAATGTGGTAGGAGACCGAAATTTAAATGGAGCAACCTGGCAGGAGCGCGAAATTTATATTGAGCAATCTGACCTGAGGAGAAATCTGGCAACACGGCTGCTCACCACAGCTTCACCGGGCCTGGATTGCGAGCAGATACCCGCAACAACGCTCAAGTGAAGTTTCGGGGGCGTTCGCAATTTACCAATAGTGAAGCATGCTTGTGTTAGCATGCCATCATGCGCACTTTATTCAAAAGAGACAACCTATTTAGGTAGCCTGGCTGTCGTCTGTAAAACCTCTAAGTAGCAATGTTATTCCTACCATACTGTTTTTTTCTTGTTTCTTATTACACGCCCTTAAATCCCATATATGTATTTGGCTGTTCTTTTCGCTAAAATTTAGTGGACAGTAAGCGTCCCTCCTTATCTCTGTTTAATTGTGGCGTGTCCTTCACGCTATTTTATTCATGAATCTATAATGGCGCCAAGTTTGGTGCTCGTGTTCAGTTCTACACAGCTGCTCAAAGAGAGGTTAGGGACCAATGGTCGTATTATACAGCGGCATTTCCGAATGCTTCGAGAACTACAGGACGACACACCTCCATCGGATACAAAGGAGCTCGGCAGGCTTTAAGACTGCGTCCATGTGAACGTCCGCTGCCTCAACATTCTGAATATCACGGCGAGCAGGTTCTTGGCGATGTTATGCAATGACTTTCGTCTTGAAGTTTTGCCGGATGAGACCGTCGTAGCTTTTCACCGACTCTTCCGCCGCGACGAGAAAGTACCGTGCACGGCATATTGCCTTTCTGGGAAAGAAAAATGGATCGCCTACCGCACACTAGAGCAACGCTTGCGGTACACGCAGATGACGCTCGAGGC
Organism: Haemaphysalis longicornis; assembly: GCF_048455015.1. NCBI lineage: Eukaryota > Metazoa > Arthropoda > Arachnida > Ixodida > Ixodidae > Haemaphysalis > Haemaphysalis longicornis. The sequence goes on from NW_027526204.1 coordinate 39,489,847, forward strand.
AAGAGACCGATGTGCTTCAGTACAAACTACTGCGGATTAAAGCGACCTTGATGGCTAATTGACATCAGTGTTACATGACTCGCAAATGCCTGAACGTATCGAGTGCGTTTTCAGCTAATTGGAAAAACACACCACCGAGGCATGCAGAGCTTTATTGAGCATCGCAGACAAAAAGAACCGGCTTGCACAGCAGAATTGATATTTCTGAATGCACGATTGTGAGCCGTCGATGAAAGGACTTACGCTGAAATATATCGTCCAGGATACGCAAGGGCAGACATGTGACTATCATGTGTAACCCAGTCTACAAGACAAGGCGAAATGACACAAAAATTTAAACCACCTGCGATTTTGCAGTGCGAAAGCAGGCCACCAAGTCCTCGTTTGCCGCCTTCACGAGTTTTATTCCTTACGAAATTCGTTCGAATGACGCAAGCTATATACGACGCATTTTAACAGTGGCAGCCCTTGAACATTTATCAAGGAAGACCTCGCGGTGAACTTAGGTTTAAACGTCGCGGGAGAGACGAGCCTAGCTGTCAGTTTGTTTGCGTCGGTCGTGCAATCTCAAATACGAAGGTACAAAATGGTTAATCGGCGACTTGACAGTCATTTCGACAACTCACAGTAAGAGATCAAGGCGTTCACCATAGCCACAATTTGTCCAAACGTCGCGGTTAAGGATGTAAACGCTGCTTTTGCTGCACGAGTAAGAAAGTGACACCTTCGGCTCGCAGACGAGAGCACGGTTCCAGAGATTTGCGAGGAGCCAGGCAAAATGGTTCTTGTAGGCTGTAACCAATGCGGAGGATAGAGACCGGGGACAGGGTTCGTTTAAACAAAGTCTGCAGTTTAGTTGCTCTAAAAGCTACGTTTGGGTGGACTCCGCAATGTCCAGCTAAGAATCATACTAAGATATCTACCTCCCAGCAAGACGAGACTGGCGTTCTCCAGACTCAAGATCTTTGAAGAGCGGACACTGATGCTAGCATTCGTAACGCTTGCATCAGGAACGTGGACATGACCCACAACAAACCTGTGGGGGCACTTCTGGAACGGCTGTGTTCGGTGCAAGATAACGAAAAAGACACTCAAGAGGAATTCGGAGTAGGAACGGGTATTCAAGGCTTTAAAGCCAGTGTTTCGGAAAACCCATACATACGTGAGGGCGTCCAGTCACAAAACCTTCGACAGAGGTCAGACTAGAGTGCATCTATCGAGCGGGAGAGTCACACATTTGGGCGGTCCTGGTCAAGGGATCCAGAGGTCAAGCTTCACGAGCCGTTAGAAGATGACGCTCGAAAGTAGAGACTAAAAGATTCAAACAGCCTTAAGGACGGTCGCAGAGACAATCTGCTCGGAGCCGCCCTATATATTGTGTTTTCATACAGAAGAATGGTTTTCGCCGGTAGCTTTTTCTCAGATTTTTATGTTTTATCCGCAACCGCTTTGTGGTCATGAGTATTTTGCGAATTGTAAAGGAAGATGCATCTCCTGGAACTTAACGCACCAGTATCATCATATCTGCATTGTTCTCATTCGTCGCCATTAAAGGGGTTCGATGGCGGGTCTCGAGGCTCTGTATTCTGTCTGCTCCACTTTTACTAGTTTTGCGTCCCGCGACACCCGTTTCAGTACACTGCGAGATTAGTTAGGCCTGCTGAGCGTTGGCCTGCGCCATATACTTGACTAATCGAAATCAGGTGTTGGTGGTACTTCATATGATCGTGCCAACAGCCACAACAGCTCCGCCAGGCAATCTGTCTTAGTGGGAGACGACATTTTTTTCGAAAATGTCCGAGAACCAGGCTGAGCTACCAATTGTCCTCCACAAACAACTCTTCAAGGCACGGCGGGGGGCGCGTAAAATAAAACACCAACTGTGCACACTGCCACGATTGCGAAATCCAGTGCCCCAGACATCTGAAACCGCCTCGTCATATAACAATCGTTCTCCGGCTGTGGAGCTGTCTCGTGCTAGCCTTGCTGACCCTGACTGTACTTGCGAACCGTATTCAACACCAAGTGGGTTTTCCACCAAACGGCAAAAACAGTGTGCGTGCAAGCCAGCTTCATTGTTGTCTCCACCGTGCTTTAAGCACGAGCTCCAAATATGATAATATTGTACACCCTCAAATCCAAGGAAAAAGGTGTAACGTGACGACACACGTGCCGGAGCGAGAGAAAAAGTCCACAGGCGTTATCTCAATTATCAGAGACGCAGCAAAGAATCGCCCGCAAAGCATCTCCAACTGCGGCCTCCAACTGCATTTTCCCGACTTTCCCGGACTCATGGTCTCAACACAACCAACATGATGCAGATCGCAACTCCACGTTTCATGTGGGGTTGAATACCGCGCTTCTGCATACCTTTGTGAACCTATGGGCAATTGTACGGAACCCTGACCACAATCTGGAGCATCTGCCAGAGACAGGCTCTTTGGCTTTGGCCAAAAGTGATCACAAAATATGCCGGGTGGGGTGCGATCCACAGCTTGCGGGAGCAACAATGAATGCCGAGGTGAATCGTCTGTGGGAGAAACCATATGTGTCCGGTTTCTAGCATTGAGTTCGGCTCCGCAATACCTATACCAAGGTAAGCTCCACTTGCTAAATAACGACCGATACCGCTACTACCCCGACAAGGGAAGCCGAAACCAGTTAAGCAAGTTGTTGAAGAGAAATAACATTGAGCCGACCTGGCCACATTGAGCAATGCCCCTGACACCACGAATGGCAGGCAGCACGTGGGCAGCCTTCACTTGCCTATTCCTGCTCAGACGTACAGTAACTCAGTCCGACGTAACTTCTGCAAATCTCATTGCAGGCGTTTTTGAGAATGACACATTATTGGGCCTGAACTCATTTCACTTAAATCTTAACACTCAAACCGCTACCACTAGAAAGCATGTCTATCAAAGCCTACACGCTAAAGGCGATTGTCATTCCGAACAAAGTAGCAATCCAGGATCTTCAGGAACGAAACACACGATGCACGCGCAACGCAATGAAAAAATGTCCGCTTTTTTCGTCTTCTTTGGAGCCGTAATACAAAGCAGGTAGTCTTCGTCCCCACGTAGCTTTTTCTTAATTGTAATAAAACACAAGCAGGCTGAAGCTATCTGAAGCTTCAGTAAGCTGAAGTTTACTGAAGCTATCATCAACGGTAGACCTGGCTGCGTGGTACTTGATAGATTACCAATAGGAAGCTAAGAGATATAGGTTACAACTTTGGATGTTCGCCTTTTAATTACTATAAAATGCACAGAAGTTCCGGTGGTTAGCAAGACGGTTGCGCTTTTAAATGGGATTTAACTACTTGCTGCACCTGCGTCGCATGCCTAAACGCGATTGTCTACGTATGGCCACTGGCACCCACATAAAGAAGGTGGCGACCATCCCAAAGATGTGTTAGGGCTTTTTCTGTTTGAGCCGCTAGAAGTGAGCTAAAACATTTTGAAATGCCAACATTGAGCTTAGTCGTTGTTGGGGAGCTCCTTACTGGATGTGAAAAAGACTGCAGAATCTCTTCGTACCATTTTTGAGCTGCGGCTGTACACAAGGGTATCTCTCAGGCTGAAGATAATCATGTTCCCAGTTGCAAGAAGCAAGGCCACGGTGTTGAGGATGAAAAGGCTTCTCTTGAAGTCGTCGCCAACCTCGAATATCTATAAAAGAGACGACCAGTTGTTCGCCACTGTTAACGATAAAACTGTTCGTTGAGAGGCCTAAGCATGCCGAACATAAGTGCTGGTAACCACCGTTAATCCTTGTCTTGAACATGTCACTAAGCGAGTTGTGATTCCAGCCGAACAGTTTACTGGTTAATTGGTGATTGAAACGCAATGTCAATACACCGTGAAATAGGCACCTAACCTTATTACGGCCTCATACAAAGTAGACATATTGTTTCGCATAATTTATTTATATTTTAGTTTTTTGTTTCATATTTTAGGTGTATTGAATCGCACAAAAACTGAAACCGCGATCGTCGGGATTTATTCAGCGGTAATTTGGTACTGGGCCAGAAGGGCATACAACTTTTACGACTTTCTACGTGGCAAATGGCCTCTCGTCGCTGTCGATCACATTCCTGTTTTGTGGCCAGCATATAGGAAAGTGTGGGTCTAAACTTAAGACTGCCAAGAGTAATATTCTTCTGAGAGTTCAGCGATTCCAAAGCGTTCTTATCGAACTCCGTAAAAGTGAATTACTATGTAAGGCTTCACGTCTCTACAAAAATATAAATGACGAAGTTTGCGCATTTTTTTCCAATCGTGTAACTAAAAAAAGTGGTTGAACAAATTTTTATAGAGCAAAAGAAACAATAAAAGCAAAAAAGAGAGTGGCGTGACCAAAATAAGGACACCCATATTATACACCGGCCTCCTCTGAATAATGCGAAAAAAAAGCCGGAGATGAAACAGCAGAGAAATTGATTGAAAAGTTCAACCGTGCGACTCCCTAAATTTTCACTAAATTGCGTTAATGGCGTAGTGACGCATTTAAACACTATGAGAGCATAACTGAAGTGTATGTTTGCCAGAAAAAAAAAACAATTTCAACTGAAACAAAGCTTAGAGTAATGAAATTACTAACTTTCTTGCTCTTTACCACGTTAGGGCAATATGAAGTACCAAATAAAGTAACCAAACCTAAAATAAATAAGAGAAATAAATTCCCAAAAGTTAAACATTTTGTGTATGCACAACATGCATAAATGTCGACGTTTATATGTGAATTGTTATAACTGTCAATGTGCATCTCTTGTAAAAGAAATATGACGCGCCAATTCGTCCAATACGGCAGAATGCACCCCACGGCGTAGAGAGACTAAGAAAAGTGCTCCAAATTTGCGACTGTACAAAATCTGCCTGCATAAAAAACGAGCAGTGAAATCTTCACAGTTAAAAACTCACCGTGACTATTTTCAGCATTTCTATAGATTTTTTTTTGCATAAGCTGTAACCTCATCCTTTAAAGGGGCATTACAGACAAAACAAGTTTGGTTCATTCAAAAGATTGCCGCGTTAGAATCATACTGAGACTACTTTTAACGCACACTTCACTCAAATAGGCTATATAATTAGGAAAGAAGGGAATGGCTATGCGACCTACTAGTTCATTTCGCGCCACAGAATCTATGATGTCAAATGCGCAGCTGTGCGATTGGCTATGGTCGGAAAAAGCAAATTCAAATTAGCCAGGGCTTATAGGCTTGCCCTACAAGATATTCGCGCTTAAATGTAATGCCTATTCATTTTGTAGCAGTAAGAATCGTGGCGTAAACAATGAAAGTTGCGAAAATACAGGCAAACGAAGAAGTGCCGGTGCGCACTGCTGTTGGTACTGGGCGGACTAGGCTTGTTTTAACTGCACAGCAGTCAGCAGCTTTCGAGTTGTCTTACACGACGCTGGACGAGTGGCGTAGGCGACGGTGTCTTACGTGACCCTGTTTGTCGGGCATACCTCATGTTTCACGAAACGATTACTTTGTACCGTAACAAATACGAGCCAGTGCAAATGTGGTTAAAAACAAAGCAAGGGCGGCCAACGGTACGCAGCTCAATATGGCAGCGTCATCTGGGAGGACTGACGGTAAGCGTGGCTGCAGAACGTAATGACGCACTGGAAGTTTGTTTCAATACCGGCCCTTCTGACTTCATGGCCGACGTGACGAAAATACGATTTGGCGCGAGAATCAAAATTGACTAATTTCTCCGTGAATACGGTATCGTTTGCTGTCGTACAAGCGCTCGGGCCACTGTACAACACAAAATTTTTCATTTTGCGGGTTAATTTGGTAAATAACCTGAGTTAGACTGCAAAGAAACCCGTTGCAAAGCAGCGCCATTATTTCTCCGGTGCTTCGCTGTCATTATCTTGACTACGGCCATTGGTCGTGTAAGTTCAACGCTATTCTTTTATACTACCGGGGAGATAAAGGTCTTTAGAGGACACAGTTTGGGAAAGGAATATTGAAAGTTGCTCACCATGTCACCAGAAAGTTGGCTTCGAGAGGTAAAAAGGTCCATTGCGGAAGCCGTGAATATCAGGCACAAGACAAAAAGGAAGAATGACGAGGTGTACTGGGCTTTAAAAAAGCGATGTATGGACAATACGGTGGTGGTCGCCTGGTGTAAAGAATAAATATGATCGGGAAGTAAACACACCCGTTAATCGCATGGTAAAAGTTTTAACCCCACATATTTCCACTGCTTTCTTAAATCGGAGTCGAAACATGAATAAATAAACCGATCCAATGACGGTTCCAAGACAGTGACTACTATTTCCTGTTCTGCGATTCACGATGCCAATTTGTTGAGTTAAAAGCAGTGAATATTAAATAGAATGTTGTCGTTAAATGCCTCATTATTATTGGTAGGGCGCGGCTTTTGCTTGCAGAACTAGTGAGAAGCTTTGTTTACTGTTTCCATGCTACGTACAACACATTACAAACAGGAAAGCTCAGTTTACAAGAAACAATCCACTTCCTTGTAGTGTTGCGACGTATAGGAATGTATTGGAAATGTTCCTGCTGCAGGAAGCCACAGTGCTTTACAGTGCTCACGGCACAAAATGATGGTGTCGTGGGTTAACGTATTGCCACTATCACCATAAAATTTGTTGTTTGATCTTCTATACACTTAGGAGTTGCCACATTTCCGGTCACAGCAATGCCACTGATTCTATGTAATCACAGCCACAATTGTTTGTCTCCACGTGTAAACCTGGCCAAAACTTTTACTGAAAGCGAAAGGCGAAACAACTATATAACCCCGCTGTTTCAATGATCAATAAAAACACTGCACACTTTAAATAACGAGGTTTTTGTAGCAGAGTCACATCTAATAAATGTTCATTTGACGACAAGCTTATACGGCACCTTTTTTCAAACATGTCGTGTACGTTGCTTCTTAGGTGATTTCTTTTCAATACGCTTATCTCCGCATTGGTTTTGTCTTCTTCAGACTGTTTTTTGAGGTCACACTGTACGAAGTGTTCAGGTGTAATCTCGAAGCTTTGCTCTCTGGGATTTCTTACACTAGAATTTGTTTTTGCATATACGCACACCTTTACGCACACATACGCAATGCTTTTCGTTGGAATAAACTGTTTGAATGTTGTCAACCGTTGGTCTGTTCATGAAACGCTCTGTATAAAGAAAGAAACGAAAACTCGGCCGCCCGTTAAGCCGTTTTTCTTCTTCTGAGTTTTGTACGAGGTTTTTTAGGTGGCAGTGCATGTTCTGACTTCAGCTGCGCAACGACATTTGCTTTATACTGTATGATTGCGTAGTTAGTTTAAATAATGCTCACTCCCGCCTTTTACGAAAATAAACCTGTATGCTGGTTTCGTAGGCCCAGTAGGGTTGATATTCTGTAAGAATTCTTTTCCTTGCTGTCGTCAAATTACGTATTAAAAAAATACAAAGAGAAAAACAAAAACCGTCACCTTTTAAGAAGCTTTCATATTAACCTCCACGCTTTACACCGCTAGGGAATCTAGTTGGTTAAACATTTATTTCAGTCTTAAAACTTGTTAAACAAAAATTAGCCTAATTGAGCACAACTACAGAATTTCCTGCGGCGGTGCAATTGCCCAACTAGAAAAGAGAGTATGTGCCGCGACTGTATTGGCGTTTTTGAGCTAACGTAAATGACATTGACTGGTCAGCATGCGCTTCAAATATTCCGATGTGTGCCTTTCATATTGCACATTTATGTGAACGTGCGGAACCTATCTGCGAAATACTAGTGCAATGCATTTTAAACGTGTCTTTTTGATTGTTTTATACCTAAGATGCTGGGTGCATAATATTGAAAATACAGGAGAGAGATATATATGGTCCCACACATTACGTGAAGGACACGGGGTGAACCCCGTATTTGGGGCTCAGGCAAAAACCCTGAAACTACGGATGTGGGGCATGTATCGAAGTAGCTTTAATTTGGACATATTTTCTTGAGTTAGGGAGCGAAAGGCAAAGGGAACTGAACAAAAGGTACCAATATTTGCAATTGTTTATACGGTCGACAAAACCAATAATATTGTTCCAACGTCCCTCTCCACAGTAGGGGGAACTCTAGAATTCGCTCGTATTGCAATATGATGAGTATCAAATACCAATGCCAAAAGTTTGTAAATCAAGAGAATCTTTCTGCTTCCCGCTCAAGTGGTCGCTGGGTGGGCGTAAAACACTTTACTCTTCACTGTGTCTTTAAGACTTCAAATATTGCGCGAAAGTTTCAAGAGAATAAAATAAAAAAACAGCGTCAAACATCAGGTCAACTCTGTTATAAGTTATCAGGCACGCGACATGTGTAGATGCAGTTTAGAAGTGCTTCAAGCGTCTACTTCCAACTAAAAAAAAAGGCCGAAATAAAATGATTTTGGTAAAAGTCTTCCCGGTGATCTGACAATGCCAGGACGAAGTTGGCATCACGAGATATTCATTAATCACACGCCAATTGATACGGTTGCAAAGATTATGAGCTGAATACAAGAGAGACGTATCAAACCCGTAACTACAGTAAATTGTCATGCTTACGACAGCAATGGCGGCGAAAAAATCGGTAATAGCGGCATCCCGCAAGGCTGCTCTTTCCCAGGCAACGTCTCTAACTTGTAACCGCAAAGCACCATAAGCCTTGCCGCTGTAGAGGACGACCATGACTAGGGTTAACACCTGCAAGAAAGAGCAAAAAATCACGTCGGACGAACTTTATTCGCAACACGAACAAGCAAATCAGCTTTGCACTTGCTTCAGTTTTGTCCAGGGGTATTCCAGTGATAAAATTCTGAATACGTGAGCTAATGTTACTGTTGTGTTAATTAATTGTAGCATTAGTTGGTGCAGTTGGAGGCATTTTGTGTTTGGGAGGGGCGAAAGGGCAGCTGACGGACAATGAACGCAGCTTTGACAATTATTCCTCCCAAAAATGCAAATAAATAATTTGTCCAAAAATGAGCTCGTTGCTTTGATAACCCTAAATTGTGCTGGTCAAGGCGTTACATGCCCTTTACGTAAACTTGTGTACGCCTGCATTTCTGTTCCGACTGTTGGTCTCGTGGAATAAAAATAACTACGGGCAAATTTTCATAGGGGTGAGTATGATACTCTTATAGCCAAAAGGCCATGTCCCCACGCGCAGTTTATAGAGCTCATGATGATTCACATTGAACATGACTCGTGTAATTTAAGTAACACGTACAGCAAATACGGTTTTCTGTCATCGGGCGACCGTTTTCTCTGCACGAGTCTTTATGACGTTGCTTCTAGACCAACTTAAACTGTTCAGTCACTTATGAATGCAGACCTGCTATGGTTAACTATTGTATCGCACCCATGGGCTTTCCGTAAAGAGCTATTTGCTTCTGCCTATAATTTGAATGGTTATATCGCAACAATCTTCCAGATCAGAATTCGTGCAGATGTTTGATTCCATACCCTCCACACAGCACTCAACAGTCGAGCCTTCGTGCACGTAGATGAATATATGCGGGTTACCCACGCTCCGGAGGCAAGACTGTGTTCGTACACAACAAAGTTTTAATGCTTGAGGCTTACAATGGGGAAATAACATGGTCAAAACAATAAGCTAGATTCTGTAGGTCTCCTGGGCGCCGAATCAAATATTTGGTTTGTCCTAATGCATTCTAAATCTTGTTTTTTGTATGTGAAATGCCATGACTGTAAGATAATGACGCTGATTTGTACTTTTGGTTCTTCTTAAATCGGTGGGCCAGCACTTTGTGAAGAATCACAAGTTATGAATCACCGCCAGCTGGCTATATATTTTGTTTCTTTACTTGCTTCTTGGCGGTTTTCATTGGTCTGAATTTGTGAAAAGCCATTAATTTTTTTGTGAATGTATCGCTGTATACAGGTGCATTAGCTAGGAGTTTCATAGGAAAATACTGATTGTGTGACATATAAAAATATGTGAAGGAATAGCAGGTAAGTTGGCTACTGCCAATAAAACAAACATTCATTTCGGCAGAGACAAAAAACCATATACAAATCGCTAGCAGGATTGAACTGCAAAAGGCTGCGAGTGATCTATTTCTTAAAATTGAGATTTTCTGCACCATCTCTACACAACCGTTGAGCTTGGAAATATTCTGCCTGATTAGGAATGTTCAACAAGGGCTTTCTTAGGACATAATAATCACAAATATAGCCTCTGGGGTTGGGGCTAAAACACACTACGTTCTGCCATGAACCAATGTGTAAGTCGATAAGCCAGGGTGGCGTGTTGTACACTTTCCGCCTTGAGATCATTACACACTGCCGGGGCCGACTGAAATGTTGTGAGAGAGCGGCAGACGAATTTATGCTTAGCTTGAAAATATTGGTACACGATTCTGCTCGCACTTAAGCAAAACTTTTACAATTATGAAAGCTGTGCTAGCTAGCTTACTAGCAGACTTTATACAGGGTGACCCAGCTAACATGCTCCAAAATTTTAAAAACGAGCAATGGCCTTACTCGAAGGAAACGTAGTGCATAATGTTTCAGTACTGTGGAGAAGGGCAAAGTAATTTTTTTGTTAATGAGGCTTCACTAAATAATTGTAATTAATTATCTAACTGAAGAATTACTGTCCTAATCCCTGAAGTGTTAATGAGGCATTTGTAGGTACCCACGAGGGGCATCTAACTGCGGTATTTTCAGCGACGAACTAATTGCGTACTCATTCATTCTGACCGATAAAGAAAACCCGCCAAATGCGAATAATACCACGTGACGGCGCTTCCGCCCGCATTGTAAAACAGCGAGCCCGAATAAGCTGACTAAAAGCAACTCCTTCGCCAGTAACCCGCCCGAAGAGACAGCGCATCACCTTGATAATGGCAAGCATGGAAGGAGAAGCAACAGCAAGATTCGCGGGGTGCATGTGCAGATAAGGCACAAACTCGGTCACGATTTCTTCTGTTTCGTTTGTTTATTTCATTCTTGCTACCTCAGAGGCAGCCTGTTTGAGGGCATTGCTTTACGATGCGCGCGGAGCCTCTGTCACGTGGTATTTTTCATATTTCCCAGGTTTTCTTTATAAGTCAGAATTAATGTGTACGCGATTAGTTCATCGCTGAAAATACCGCAGTTAGATGCCCCTTGCGGGTACCTACAAGTGCCCCTTAAACACTTTAGTGATTAGGACAGTACTTCGCGAGTTAGAAAATTAATTACAATTAAATAGGTAAGTCACACTAACGAAAAAATGCTGCCCGCTTCTCCACAGTACTGCAAAAATTATGCACTCGGTTTTCTTTGAGTAAGGCCATTACTATTTTCTAAAATCTTGGTGCATGATAGCTGGGACACCCTGTATATTTTGTGAAGTGTAGAAGGTAGAAGACCATAGATGCCTTAAAAAATAAATGCTAAACCGCTATAAATGTCAGACCAGCGCTCAATTCTAATCGTTTTGAATACTGCCTCTTCCGTCCACTTGGCGCTGTTTTATGAAATAAAAAAAATTTAATCTAGAAACTCTTACCAGATGAGCAACGTCCAATAACGTGAGAGCACGTGTCCGGCCACAGATCTTTGTTTTTCTTTGTTTTAATTCTGGCCAGCCGAAGAATATCAGCGTCGCTAGGGCCGCTGCCTTCAGGACTGCAGATGCATTTGTCGAATTCAGCTCCATGGGCATTTTGTTTCTGAATAAAACAAAAAAATGTCACGCTTAGCACAAGTAAACCTGGTTATCACCAGCAAAAGGTTACAGAAAATTTAGGCTACTGGATGCTTGGATTCATCCTGTAGCTTCCACTGGAGTCCACACTCAGATAGCGCAGCGGGTGCACCATCGATAGCTTGGCAGTGTGAGCAAGCACCGGCAACGCACCATTCACACTCGTCTATTCACGTGGTACCGCAACACAGAGTCTTCGTGGAGCACAGCTTCAATACCTCCCCGCATCAAATTACGCGGGGTGATGTTACACCGACCACACTTGTGCCCTGGCTGTTCAAAACCACTGTGACGAGACGAACAACTTTGCGACATGTGGCGTAGTACAGCAGTCGCTCAAGAAACCTACCCGGCCCCTCGGGCAGAGTGTCTGTTGGACTCTGGGCAATTATGGTGTCTTGGACCTCTTAGCACAAACAAATTCAACACAACACTTGCAACCATTTATTTGGGGCTTGCTCCGGTTTATTATAGCAGTTTCCATCATTCAGAGTGTTGACATTGCAGTAATATTCGACAGTGTACGTAACAGTACTCGTTATTACCGTGTATTTCATCAATGTCTTTACTCAGGAAAACCAATTGATTTCTCACTGCAGCCTGCTGATCAAGGAACCCCGTTAAGCACAGCCAGAACCTAACAAAAATCGCCGACATGTGTGTTTTGTTCAATCCTTAAAACTCATAGTAATCCCCCTAGCTTACACTGCCAATCAGTAGCTCATATTTTAATGCTCCTCAATTGCTATCAACATTGATTTCAGATCTAAGTTTAGTAGAGTATAATCTCTGCCGTTTGACAGGTTTCAATGGAGCAGGCTCACTCTCAGTGCTGGCGAATTTATGTTATGCGCCTAGTCTTGCGAAAGGGTGAAAGCGTAGGCGAGTGGGCGATTCGTTGTAGACGCGACTTAAAAATGCAAGAACAGAAGACTGAAGGAAAGACACTCTGCTCACGCGGCCTGTGAGAACATGAGAACAGGCAGTGAATTAAATTCGGAATAAACCGGTAATTGGTACTCAAATGTGAACAGGTGATAAGGCTTCCATTCAGATGTAGTGCTGGCATGTTGGGGACATTGACTTCCCCTTTTAAATGCAGAGCATTTCAGTAACTCACGATGTCACCCGCGTAGACGTCCGTAGTCCGCATCGCCCCCCCCCCCCCTACACTATATCAAAAAATAATACTTACCGGCGCCAGGTTTCGATCACACGACTCTGCGGGCGGAACGCAAGGTACATGGTGCTCTACCCACTGCGCCACAAAGCCGACACAGAATGGAAGCTTACGAACGCGTCTTATATCCTTGACTCATTCAACCGTCGGCCACACGTGCGCCCTCTCCCCCCGCGTCCTCCTCGCCTTTTCTCCGCTCGGAACACCCTCTCTCGCCGCGTTGGTTTCGCGCTGAGCAACAGTCGGTTCGCGCGCAAGAACAGGTGGGGGCGCTCGTATCACGCTCTCTCGCCGCGGTCGGTTCGCGCTTAAACCACATATGTCGTTCGCGCGCGCTCCGGTCGCTAACATCTGTGGCGCGATCGTGACGTCAACATCACGCGTTCGTGTGGTGGCGCGATGTCGGCGCTATAACACTCTCGCGAGGGGAATTGGATTCGATTCGATTGGATTGGCTTGGCTTGGCTTGGTTTGGATTTGGATTGTATTGGATTAAAGTGGATTGTGTTGGATTGTGTTGCGTCATAGCCGCACCACGTTGCGTCATAGCCACTCCACGCTGCGTCATAGCCGCAGCAGGGGGTTCACGGCACGTTTCACGTTTCACCATCGACTTCATCGACAATGTCTACGCTGGAAGACAACAATTACAACAACAACAACCAATGCGTAATCCATACGACTTGCAGGCGCGCCCCCCGCGGAAATGCTCTGCATTTGATCGTGCCCCTCGCGAGGGGGATGTTTCGGTCACCGTACCCTTAGTGAGTTGTAATGCGTCAAGACGCGATTGAAGGGCTGACGTAACTGATTTTTAAACTACGTCGAGTTTCCTCACCTCTGTGCCCTACCTGTACAGTTCGCGAAGACCTGAAACACGTTCTCTGCGCATGTCCTCGCTACGAACTTGAGCGTACCACGGCAAAGCTTTCTCTGGGCCTGCCCGCGTCCGCCCAGATCTCTTCGAGTCACCTCCTTGGGCCCTGGCTTACAACCGGCATGGCAAGTCGCGCAACAATAGTGCTCCTAACGTTCCTCCGGAGCACTGGACTTGTCAGTGAGCTATGAACTCTCAGGCAAATGAATAAATCGCCTGATTGTGTGTGTGCTTTTTGTGTGCGTCTGTGTATTTGAGTATTCATGTGTAAGTGAGAGTTTTCATTAATCTTCATCACACCTTCACCCCCATTTGGTGTAGCAAGTCGGGCGCCCCGCCTGGCTGACCTCACTTGTTCATAAAGATGTTTCTCCCTCTCTCACAATCACCTCGCCAAAAAAATACAAACAAAATAAATACAAAATAATGTCAAAATAAAAAGAAAATACTTTTACGAAATTTTTGTGCTTGTCTAACCTCTTTGTTCGCATGTCTTCCCAGATTGTTCTCTGCTCTTTTCGCACCAACATTCTAACCTTCTTTTACTAACCTTTACTGCTGTCCAGTTCACTTTGCCGCTAACCTTAAAGCCAAGGGTTTCCGCAAGCTGGATGGCTCCATCACTGAGGACTGGACGGATACTTTTGCACTCCGTTACAATATGTCGCATGGTTTCTGGCTCATTTCCGCAGCCTGCGCATAGTTCTTCCTGTGCCGGCTCTCGGATAAGCGTTTTCGTGCCTTTGAGTTTACGCTTGGCGCGTATAACATTTGGAGGTGTAGAGATCGACTGGTAGTGTTAGCACTGAGATATGCAAGGCGTAGTGTCATGGTGTGGCTTTGGCACGAGGTTTTCTATTCAGTCTTCACCTCGCGAGAGTGCCTGGGAATAGAATAGCTGTCGCACCAATACAAGAAAACTGGCCGCGTTACCGCCTGTTCTATAAATAACAGCGCAGGATTCAGGACCATAACATTTGTTCTAAAGCCGTAGCGCATGTCCGGCATGAAAACAGACCCTGCACGAGGGTGTTTCTATCAAAACAAAAGTTCATGGTCAATACGTTGGGTTTTCTGAACGACAACACAGCTGGACTACAATACACGCCACCGTATTTGTCATTCCACAGTTGCATTGTGTACCACGACCCACAGACAATCCGCGACCAAGGCGCAGTATTCAACTTCCAGCGCTGTAACGATGCACTGGACGTAGTAACCTGGCGGGACCACCTACCGCCATGAAAAAATTATCTAGTGAAACATGACCAGAGGCACATATTCCTGATACTTTGGTACCTTTTTGTAGAGAGTGGTTTGAGTTAAGAGTGCATTGATTCTGAGATTGGATTAGTGTTCGTTCTTGGCGTTTATCGGGGCTTTACCGAACGTTGCAACCTCATAAAATCCGCACGAGCCCTTGCGAACTCCTTAGAAATATGTATTTATGCCACGTCATCGTTACATACCTTGTGTCGAAGCTTGTTCCGGAATTTCGGATGATCGGATATTGAAAACCAATTAGCTAATTCAGTTTAACGCATTTAAATAGAAATTTTGTAGACCCGCGATGCCACATCCAGAGCTTCACAAACCCAACATCATCGGGCTCTTTTCCCTGTTTCCGTTCTTCCACTAGGCTCCCTTACCAATCATAAAAAATCTCGCGGCGCGTGCATTGGATATTTGCTAAATTTTAAAAACAGCACCACACTTGTTTTATTTCTCTGCATATGCTCTTTGTCGAACAGCTGGCACAAGTGGGGAACTATGAAGATGCGCTCATTGTTTTCCTTTCCTTTCAGTTCATATGCAGTGCCAATCTGCGTCACTTCCGTATTTGCCTTAGTTCAAGCGTTCTTTTCTGTTGTGACTAGTCGTACCAGAACAACTTATTTTCAAAAGGTCTGCTTCTGGCCCAGCCGATGAAGCAGAACTAGCAAAGCAAATTACTAACTAAATCACAAAGAATGTCTGAAAAACCCAAAGCAGTACCTAGGAATTCCGTCATCAGCACTTGCAGCTCATGTCGGCAGTAATCATATCAGAGAGCAACTTTTCGCATGCTGCCACTGCACCTCCCGCACACGACGACGCTTCGTAGCTCGCGCAGCTGCTTTCATTTCTATTGTTGCTACCGTTGACATCTTATAGGGCAATTTCGCAGTGACTGAACGCTGTTTTCGGGCTACGAGTAATTATTATTTGACCCACTAAATCATATATCTAGCAGGGAACCAGTCCTCTTGCTCCCTCTTTTGCATTAAAGCCTGATGTTCCCAAGCTTGTGTGATTAGACGACCAAAATGATTTCGCTTTGTAAACGGCGAAGACAATCTTAATTGCCAAGACCCCTTCATATTATTTGGTATTGCTCTGTCTGCAAAGCGACAACTGAGTCAACAACGTAACAGACCATAGTGAATGTTGGCTCGGAACAACTTACCAACAGCTGATACTGGAACAAACACCGCAAGCACAGCTACAAAGACTTCGGAGGCATTGCACGTGTATGGGCGCATCTGGCACTGATTGAATAAAAATCTCAAGTAACCAACCCCCCAACTGCTTGCAAAACGTGTAGCAAAAAGTGCTAATTTTGCGGTAATAAAAACGCGATGCTGGCAGTCAGTGAGTACTGCTCAAGGCAACCACGTATAACAGCGAACTCGATCCTCGGTCACTTTGAAGTGGTTATAAAGTTGTCTCGAGTGTACAATCACCATCAGTGACCCTTCGAACACGGGTACAGTCACGGACAAGCTAAATGCGAATCCAAAAAAAATAAAAACTTGAACACACCTATTGGAAAAGTACTGTTGATTGAAGGCGCAAGGGCATACGTTTGGTCTATTTGGAATGGCACATTTCCCAACTTTGTTATTATAACTAGGCAATGCGTCAATTAGACGTGCATGCGGAGAAATTGCGCTTATTGTGTGTTTTGGTTCATATTTCAGTGTTCGCATTGAATTTGTTCATGACTGAAGAAAGGTTTTCCCGCTGTAATTATTCTAGTCCGTAGGAGGTAAGATTGGCCCTATTGTTAATCCGAAAGGAATAGTTTATTAGACAGGTTTAAAATCCCAAGTTACCGTCAGCGTAACCAGTGATTGACATACAAAATGACGTCGAGGGTAAGGGGAATATAATAAAGTAACAATGTTAAAAAGAAAAGGCGACCAAAGCTGTGCCATGGGATTGCATTGTGGCCTCCGACTTGAAAACTTACGTTTAAGAATTGCATTAAAACATAAAGGGGAAGTATGGGCGTGTTAGTTATACAAGAAGAAAAGTACGTATAGGCTAATAGCGTTTAGGTTTTCATAACATTAGCGTCGGGTGCGACTTCTCAGTGATGTAACAGAGAGAAAAAGAGAAAATAACTTTATCCTGTGATGGCCAGTACTCCTAGACGTTGGCCAAGAGCCCTACGGCTATAACATCCTCTTCGACAAGACGAGTGGCCCAGGCTTGATCTTCTAAATTAGAGCTGAACAGACAAAAAATATCAGAAGCCACTACACTCTGTGTTGGTGTATATCCAGCGAAGAGGTACCACATCAAATCAGATTGAAGAAGTACACAAGCATTTATTTTATTTGGCGGACCCGAAGGGTAGTGACGATGGCTCGGCGATCTGCGCCGTGCACTCATTCACTTAGTTGATGCGGCACGGACCGAAGATTTGTGTTGGCAGGGAGCACCGCCAAGTAAAGCCGCGGACGGCGCGGTCAGCTCGTCGTTTTCCCATGTCTTAACGTACGCCCGTGTTCCAGACCTTCCGTGCGTTATCATGCAAAAAGATTCCAGCGTAAAACCAAACTCTGCGCCAATGGAACATGTGACATCATTTGAGACTACGCCATTCACTCAAGACTCCGCCTGAACCAGGCTCCGAGCTGAAGTGCCTGATTCTGACGCAAGTTATATATGCATGTAGAGTCATGGAAAAATGAAACCCGATCACAAAAACAAAACCCAGAACACAAATAGCGCGATTTCTTCCCATTCAAGGCAAATTCACGCGTGGACTAATTTAATTAGAGTAACTAAGTTTGGAAATTAGTCTTTTGAAATATACGAGTAGCGGGTCATTATTGGGATTCCACGAAGAGTATTTTTCTGTATGGCCTGTTCTAGTTATTTTTTTGTGTTCGCCTTTTGTTTGTCTATGACCATACAAGATGAAGATTGGTCCGGCCGGCTGGTTGCCATAACCGTTCTGCAAATTTTCCGCGTTGTTGTATTTGCTGCGGTTTCAGTGCCATCCTCCATCGCACTTTGTACTCCTAACCTTCCAGCGATCACCAGGAGGTGGTCTCACCGCATCAAGAGGCTGTGAGGTGACGCGCTCGTTTCGACGCAAGCGCGGGCACATGACCGTGCCGGGATCGCCCTCATCCTGACGTGGCGAAGAAAAAGAAGCGGCAAGTCACACGAGGGGAGGACGTGGACCAATGAGAGGCTGCCACAACCCAAGAGCTAGGGATGCCAGCGGAGAACAGAGCAGAACGTGTGGTGGAGTAGAAGAGGAAGGTTCGAGGAGAGCCGTGTCCAGGCGAGAGGTCGAGAGCGCGCCGCGTTTCTGGGACCCGAGCTCTCGAGAGATCTACCTGACGCCCTGCCTCACTGCGGCCCCTGTTCGGTCCTCCGGAGTCCTGTCCCGCGGCAGGCGCAAGAAGCCACGGCGTGCCTCGTTCATAGCCCGCTGTTTCCTCAGCGTCGACACTTGCCTGCTTCCCGCGGCCTGCTGCCGCTGGGTAACTGTTCGTGACCGGGTGTCGAGAACTATAGTAAGACGGGTTGAACTCGGCGAGAACCTTGCACGCCGGACGCAGCCATCGGACCCCGTCGCGCCCCACAGCGCTCTGCATCGCATCACATCGCCGCATCGAGCACCGACCCCCTGACAACACCGCTCAGTCATGAGGAACTTTTTGTATGACCATTTATTGCCACTATTTATTTATTTATTTATTTATTTATTTATTTATTTATTTATTTATTTATTTATTTATTTATTTATTTATTTATTTATTACAATACTATCCAGGCTTCGGAGGGCGTTACGGAGAGGAGTGGGTAAGGTTTATACCAAGTTTACAATGGCCGTCTTGAACGATGATGGGTCAGGGTTGCTGGCGATGGAGGCGGGAAGGTGGTTCCAGTCGGTGGCTGTCCTTGGTAAGAATGAATTGAAGTGCACGTTTGTTCTAGAGCTCGGCACGCTAACTTTAAATCTGTGATCAATACGTTCGGAGATATAAGCAGGTGGTGAGAGAAGGTCGTGTTTAATATCAGGATTGGTGAAGTAGATTTTGTGGAAGAGGCAGATGCGAGATACTTTTCTTCTGATAGATAGGTCAGGAAGCCCAAGGTTAGATTTAATAATGGATACGCTAGCGGTGCGGGAGTAGTTAGAAACAATAAAACGAGCTGACCGGGTTTGGATCGATTCAATTATTTTTACATTGTGTATTTCGTGGTGTGTGAGGTCTTTAGCTTGTTCTGCCATTGTTTCGTTTTCAGCTGGTCCTTCGTCTGCGTCGTGCGGCATATAAGAATACATGTTCACCCATATCTCTTCCAAGCGCCCTCGCCCATTTTTTGCGCTCTGGCAAGTCCTAGTCGCCCCTGAATTCTTGAAAAAAAAACCTGCGAGGGATTTCCTCCTCACAGAGGCTAGCTTGGACCAGTGATCGGTCCCTGAGGATGAGCGGGTTACCGCCATCACCTGTGCTTTATGCCGAAATAATGAAAAACCTCGACTGAAGCGTGCCGCACCAGCCTCCACCTGTTGTGCCATGCGACTCCTCTGTGGACCTGCCGTGCTCGCCAGCCCCGAAAAAGCGTGCCGTCGACCATGCTCCCTAGGACTCTGCTAGTTCTGGTGATGACGTGGTTGAAATGGACCATTTGCCATTCACGGCTGTCACGTACAAGATAAAGCGAACCGCCGGAATCCCGACTGCGTTTCAACCGATAGCAGCAGGATGCTCGTTCTGGAATGTCAACCCCGACCTCTTGCTTTAGAGGTCGTGGGCACCGCACAGAAAAAAGTCCTAGCGTATCGGTTGAACATGGACGGCCGCCCTATGGTCACCGTAATGAACTCTTACTGCTTGGAGCCGTCTTCTCTAGCTCTCCAGCTTTGCTGGTATAATCATTGACGCTCGTGTACCACAACCCTTCACAAGCCATAAGCCCTTATTATTATAACTGTGGTTTGCCTGAAACTGTTAAACAAATCTTATTAGAGTGTCCGGCATACAGCCAGGAAAGGAGCCACCTCGCCAAGAAGATCGAGTGCATCAAAAATGGACGCATATCATTGAAAGCTTTTTTTGGATTGTAGTCATCTTCATCATTCCAAAAAAAAAGTATTAGATGCAGTTTTTAATTATTTACACGACATCGGCGTCGGGAGACAATCCTCAACCTGTGGGATCACCTGGACTTTTACGCAATCCACAAAGCCCTCCATGTTGCCTTATTTTTGCCTTTCCCCTCTTTTTCGCCAGCTTCTTTTAGGGCCTTTATTCCCTTCACCCCATCCCCGCAGAGTAGCATGTAGGCGAACAGACCCCAGCAAACCTCTCTGCTTTCTTCTAATAAAGAGCTCTCCCTCTCTACACACTTTCAGTTAGGCTTTGGGGCGTTAAACCAGTGTGGGGCAGCAACATGGCGTACGCTTTTTAGGACGTGTCCATAAATATTTTTTTAGTACATTCTTGCGTACTCTAATTAGTGCTGTCCTACCTGTTAAACAATTGTGAATTACCCCAGTTGCTATTGCACGTCACTATCCGAGCCAAGCAATATGTCACGGGTACGAGATTTCTTTCTTAAGGCCAATGCCTTAGCAATTCCTTTGTATCTTCCATTTTCGAACTTAGGGTAAAAAGATCTCTCAGTTATTACTACATACACGTCGTACGGTTTTTCTCAGCCATACCAAAGCAATGTTTTGAAGCAAGAACAGGCAGTGCACTGCGTACTTGTTATATTCAGCACTCAAATAGGCCGGACTATGCAGCAATTACTCAGCGTGGCAGGTGAGGCGAATGCGACGCCCAAGAATAAATAGCATATAGCCTAGAAAGGCGATGTAGCGATCCACCTTATTTGGGTTTCACGAAGTATGAGGAATTCCTGTTGCACATTTCATCTAATTTGTGGGTCTAACTGCTAGCTGAGCGCGTTCACACGGGTAGAAAAGACTCTCGGCTCGCAACAGAATGGGAAACACAGGAGGTTAAATTTTCGAGCTCTCCGAAATCAGGCCTCTCTAACAAAACATCACGCGCGTACCAAGGACGCTATATCGCCGTATTCACCGCCACCTGCTTCGGAGCCATCCGGGTTCACCTTGGATGGTCATTTCTTTGTTATATGCCTGTTGAAATGGAGCCACCGTAGCCACTGGGAAATGTACGAGGCCATAAGCGCTTTCAACCGTTTCACCGCCGCTCTCGCGTTCGGGCATGCGCTCGGGAGTTGGCGCTGCCATTTTGAAAGCTGCGTTCTCCTCGCGTCGTGGTCCCGCGAGAGTGAACCAGACACGTTCACGGATACCCGCTCGTAGCCGTTGCGTGATTACACACGCCTTCCCGAGGTGGATGCGTAGCGTTGTACGCATAGGCAGGCTCCACACGCATTTCTGCGACGTAGGTCCTTCTGTAGCGTACACCGAACTAAAAGGCTTTATTAAACACAACAGTCTTCTCGGGCTTCTTCAGCGCCAAAAATTGTTCTCTGTCTGTCTGTCTGTCTGTCCGTCGCTCTGTCTGTCCGTCTGTACGTCTGTCTGTCCGTCTCGCCGTCCGTCTGTCTGTCTGTCTGTCTGTCTGTCTGTCTGTCTGTCTGTCGGTCCATATGAACGGGCCCCAACTAACGGTTAAAAGAATTTTTAACGACACCTTTACATGAGCAAAACATTTTCGAAATCCTAAACCTGGTTGCAGTGTTAATATTTGTGAATACAAGTCGGGCAAAAAGAAAACTGTAGGGATATATTAGCCAAGATCTAAATACATAACTAGGTGTATTTTCAGTGCTCTTTTAATAAAAAACCCTGTCTGCCAGAGTTTGCGACCGCAAATAAAATTTACGCCTTAGAATGCGTTTAATCAATAGTAAAAAACGCTCGCGCGCGACACTAGCGCTCCTGGCGGCACTCCAAGTCCGACAGTTGCGAAAGGTTCTAGAAGATGGCGCACGAGCAGAGAAAACACTAAAATTCAATTGAAGACAGCAAACCTCCACTGTATTTATTGTCGGACGAGCGTGAGGGGACCGGTGCAGCGTGAGATATTTGCGAGGGAGAAAAAAGAGGAATGTACGTGGCAGAGGCAGGAGGCGACTGTCGTCTTTCGACGACATTTGCACCGCAGTGAACAGATATGGGCCAATTTTTAAAAGCCCTTCGCGAGGAATCTGGGCAAGTACATGATGACAGTAACACACATTCTGGTGATGTTTATTGTTACGCGTTTACATAGGCAAACGCCTGATGTCTACCGCCAGCTCCCTGCTTGTTCACGTGGTTACATAGCTCAGAAGTGTGTTGGTTGCCCTCATTTACCTTGTTTACATATTACCTTGTTACATGTTACATGTTTACTTTGTTAGCGATTACTTTGTTACATATTGAACAAAACTGAAGAAGGGGGAGGAGAGGGGGGGGGGCAAGAAGCAGATGTTACCCACTACTTCGGTAAAAAGTTGCAACTAGACTGTGCCGTGGCAAACCAGTTTTCGCAAGAGTAGAGGCTATTACCACACACCCAGAAGCAGTACGCGCCTAATGACATCGGCTCAATTTCGAAGCCCGTAAGGTTTTAATACGCACAGTAGGTGAGACCGATGCTAAAATTCTCGCTTACGAAATCCTTAAAAAGGCGCTCACAGGGTTACCAAACTAGCCAACGGCTTCATAGCATACTGCCGTTTTCTTCTTGCTGATAGTTCTTCCTAAGATGTTCCAGGAGTGTTGGAAACTCATCTGAAGCTGTACCAACCAAACGCAGCGTCCCACCATAGTGGAAACCTCACCTATTCTCCTGACTCTTGCTCATAGTCTCTTTACACTCGAAACAAATATGTAAGTGCGCAGAAAGAAATGCACCTTTTGCAGACATTTTTTTATTCTTATAAACACGTTCATAAAAGAGGAGCTGCACGTGTGGGGTATAAAATTGTACATCAACATCCGGTCTACCGTACGTGAGGCTAGACAGACAGGTCTCGAAACGGGCACAAAGTCTGTTGCCACTCGAGCTGCAGGTTAAGGTAAAGGAGTGTGCCGGGGTAGAAAGTTTCAGATATTTGCAACTGTCTCGCGACCCGTATTTCTGCCGCCGACCTGTGTGGCTCTACTCACCGAAGCATCAGTAGCAGGTGACGAAGAGGCTCCACATGGTCTAGCTTAGCATTTTAGTGCGAACACTGTATTGGACAACCCCACACGATTTCGCCTAAACTCACTCGCTCGTGGAAGGCTCATTTGCGACGCCTCATCCAAACAATCTAACCGGGTAAATACCCTGACACACTGAAGTTATGTCTAGTGCATTTGTAATCCACTGCCAGTTTCAAGCACTCGCGGAAGTTCCACGGCTTCCGCACTAATACAGATTTGCATCTTTAAAGAAGCTTCATGGGCTAGACACAATTATCATCGCGCGTAGATTGCCAAGATTCGTGTCAAAGACTTTGGATTCGGCAGTGTAGTTAAACTGTGGCGGTTGAGCATTGTTTAGTGCGCACCGCGAGAACTTTGATCATGTTTTGACGGCCTACACTATGATTATGAAACACTTTTTTAAAATGACCGGTAGCCAACGTGCGTGTCGAAATGACAAGATGCGCCTGTGAAACTTCGAAATTACACGCTGGTGCCCACGAAATTATCCGCCGAAAGAGGCAATTGATTCCCGCTTCTCACTAGAAGAATTTGCTATTAGGTTTTTGTATCTTTGCTTAACACAGGCGGCATTTGTCTGCGTGACGGAAACAGGTGACCGGCTGAAGGACTTCTACAAATCAAAAATTACGCTGTAGAGGGAAAACAGTGCATAATTAGCCGCTTTTGTCATCTGCAAATTAATCTTTTTGTTTTTAGGAGACGCTGCAGCTCACCAGAGAGAGAGCAGCTTTCTTTACATGGATAGATTCTATGCACGTCTAGTGGCCGATCAATAATTCTCTCAATCCATTGCCCCAATTGTAACAAGAAATCATCGCATACCTCAGCCTAAATCAGATTGCCCTACAGGGGCCACTCCGGTGGTCGTTGCTGAGCAGCTTCCATCGAGTCTAATAAGGTTTTATGTTGGGCTAGTTGGTCCACTTAATGGGATGTACAGTAATGTACAAATGAGCCACGAATACGAAAATATGAACCAAGCACTAAAATGGCGTAATTTTTGTGGTACAAGGGAAATTGTCGCGTGGCCTCATGACAGTAACAAACATTGAAAATGTGTCTGCCCAAATAGACAACTAGCTAGCCATTATTTT
Organism: Haemaphysalis longicornis; assembly: GCF_048455015.1. Classification (NCBI taxonomy): domain Eukaryota; kingdom Metazoa; phylum Arthropoda; class Arachnida; order Ixodida; family Ixodidae; genus Haemaphysalis; species Haemaphysalis longicornis. The sequence goes on from NW_027526204.1 coordinate 39,514,130, forward strand.
AGCTCCACTATCCATATTCTTTGATTATGGTTGACATTTTTGTGTTTTCATTACCTTTGTGTATAACTGTGCAGCGCCACATAATACGAAGAACAGTAACCATGCACAAGGACAGCGAACTAGCTTTCTACTACTAGTTTATTGATGAGAGCACTGCGAACATCAAGCTATAAAAAGAAGCAAACCAAGCGACACGGACAAAAGCAACTAAAAGTAAAGTTCATACACCACAACAAGTCGGAGACAGACGCATCGGTCGAGCATCGATTGCTTTATGGCCGAGATTGCAGATTTGCAAGTCCGTGGCTCGTGAAAGGGACGATAACAGCTTGTAGTGGTGTATCAAATTTACTTTTCCTTGCTTTGATTTGTGTCGCTTGGTTTGTTTATTTTGGTGTACCTCGATGTGATAAGTAAGTGCTTTCTTCAATAACCTAGTAGTTGATAGTTAGCAGCTTGTCCTTGTGCCTCCTTAAAGACCTTAATCTTATGTTGCGCTGTACATACCCTTAGCTTATATGCAGTTCGTAAAATCAGCTGAATTTGTTTTGTGAAGACCCGCAACACCAGCAGACCAGAAGGCCCCAATTCTTCGAAATATTCCGCCCCAGATGGCGCATATAAACGCATACCACCACAAATGCAAACCTCGAATCTCATCACCAGCCAGTTTGTGAGAACCTTGCATCTAGACATAAGGTAGGTATTCGAAGATCAATATCAGAAGAAGGGTCTAATGGTGGACAAATATTTTCAGTAAAAAAAGGCGTAGGCGCCTACTGCCACCATCTGAGTATATGTGTTCGTCGCATCCAAAGTTTTTGACTTCTCTGGCAACCATCCCGTTCGCTATCGTTGTGGGCTGGAAACGTGCAGTGAGCAATGATTACCCGAATAAAAGATTTGTACAATTTTCTCTTGTGTTTTGTGGCTATAGAATACATGCTGAGCCCCCGAAGAGACAATAATATCAAATTCGCAATGATGCAAAGTGCTACCACCGACGCTATGATTATTCTTCAGCTTAGAATGTTAACGCCTACTACCGGTCATTTATAGTCTCTTCAACAGTTTTCTAAACTAAAGAAACACGGGAAAACCCTGCGCGGTAACTCAGGTAAATGGCTGGCGGAAAGACGGCACAATGATTATTTATTGTGGCATGCACCGAAGATTGGTGTTAGCAAAGGGCGCCACCACCCTAGGTTGACGGGCCGGCCAGACAGCCTTCGTCGCATGTCATAACGCTCACCCGTGCTCCAAACCTGCCGTGCATTATCGTGCGATGAAGTGTACGGCGTACAAATCAAAACCCGCATCAGAGGAACACGTGGGACCACCCAAGAACGCCATTCACTCAAGACTCCGCCCGAATCTGTTTTCGAGCTGAGTTCCATATCTAACGCTTTGCATATGATGTATATGTCTATTAGGCACTTTTAAATTGTCTTTTTGGGTGTTAACCCATTGCATTTCGTAAAACGTAGTGTACGCTCACCACGACCTGCCCTTGCATATTTTTAATGTAAAGTTCTTTGTATTACCTGGCAACTTGCTTTACCTCTTAAATAATTGCCAAGTACCCAAGTTGTTATTGCACGTCCATATCCAAGCAAAGCAATATGTGACTGGTAAGCGAGTTTTTTTATTCAAGACAAAGGCGTTAGCCATGGTTTTATCAGAAATTTTTGAACAAGGAACAAACGTAACCTCCTACCTTTATTCATTCTTAGAGGGAGACACCACATACCCGTCGTGAGTATTTTGCTCAACGACCCCACACCAATGTTTTGAAGCAGAAACAGGCACACTCTTTTTATTGGGTATCGCAATAAGCCTGACTATGCAACAATTACTGGCCGTAAAATAGCTAGTTGGGCAAGTTGGTACGCAAAAGACAAGATACAAAAGAAAGGGACACAGGACCAAGGCAGGCAGTGCTTGTCCTGTGTTCCTTAATTCTTTATCTGGTCTTTTGCGCTATCGTTCTACCATGAACTCTTGAGCATGGAATGTGACCCGAACACGACGCGGAAAATTAAATAGCGGATATCTTGGCAAGTATATACACCGATTCACACCACCCGGGTGTCTCAACTCCACAGATGATGAGGCAATCCTATTGCTAACTTGCTCTACTTTATGGGGCTCCAATACTAGCCGAGCATGGTGACACGGTTAGCACAACACTGTCTGCTTGCACCCGAAGGTTCCACAACGGGACAGGTCCTCCACAGACAAAACACCAGTCGCGTATTACCTCCGTCACATGCCCCTGTTCACCGCCACCTGCTTCGAAAGCAATCCGGGTTGACCTTGGATGTTCATTTGTATGTTGTATGCCTGTTTGAATAAACGGCCGTCACTAGTGGGAAATGCACATGGCGGACGTGCATTCAATCGGACCAGCATCGCTGTCGCCTTCAAGTTTGCGTTCGGAAACTGGTGCTGCCATTTTGAAAGCAGCCTTCCCCCGGGCCGAGATCTACCAATAGTAGGCCACAAATGTTCGCGGATACACTCTCCTAGCTGTTGCGTGCCTACAACCACATCGCCAAGGTGGATGCATAGCATGCTGCGCACAAGCATCCTACACTTACATCAGTCCGTCCATCCGCATCCTCCACCCGCATAATCTGTCCGTCTGTAGCATACGCACGCGTAACCAAAATCCTTAAACACGATTGCCTTTGTAGGGCCAGTTCAACGTGAGAATATTAGTCTGTCTGTCTGTCTGTCTGTCTGTCTGCCCGTCCGTTCGTCCGTCCGTCCGTCCTCCGGTATGTCCCTTGGACCAGCAACCCGGCCAAAGGTGAAAAGAGTTATCGGGGGCAACGTCTACATCAACGTAAAACATTTCGAAACCCCTAAATCTCGTGAAAATCTTTGTATATGTCCACATTGTTGAGCAAAAAAAAACATAAGGACATGAAAGGCAAAACTTCGATTAATAGGTTAATTTTATTGGGTATGTGAACTAAACATACATGATGGCTTGGTTTTCGTAATAGGAAATAAAAATGACGCATTAAAAAATGTTTTGATCGAAAAATACAAAAAGCCCTCGACAGCGACACCAGCCTTCGTTGCGGCATCCCAAGGTTCCCAACAGTAACAAAAGCAGCTACTAGATGGCGAAGGAGCAATACAACGCGGTAAAGACTTTTTGATTTCAGAAAACCTCTACCGCATCTCTTCTTGGAGTAGAGTGAGGTGAGGGGAAGAGCGTGAAAGGTGACCGGGAGAGAGAAAAGAATTACATGGCAGGGGCGATAGACGCGCGACAATATCATTCCCAGTCTAAAAACACAACAGGAATTTCTGTCGCACAACAGAAATTTCTGTCGCACGACCGGGATTTCTGTTGGGACTACAGGATGGTCTGTCGTGCGACAGGAATTTCTGCAGTACAACTACAGAAAATCTGTCGTAAGACAGGCATTTCTGTCGCACGACAGGAATTTCTGTTGGGACTACAGGGTGGCCTGTCGTGCGACAGGAATTTCTGTAGTACAACTACATAAAATATGTCGTACGACAGGCATTTCTGTCGCACAACAGGAATTTCTGTTGGGAATGCAGGAGGGTCTGTTGTGAGACAGGAATCTCTGCAGAATGACGACAGAATGTCTGTCGTACCACAGAAATTTATGTAGTACAACAGACATATCTATCATGCGACAGACATTCTGTAGTCCCCACTACAAAAACCTTTGTAATAGAACTACAAAATGTCTGTCGCATGAGACATTTCTACTGTACTACAGAACTTTCTATTGAGCAACACTCTGTAGGCGCTACACAAACTTCTGTTGGCCCACAGACTGTCCTTCAGCCACTACATTCAGCATTCCATGATTACTATGATTATCTGCTATACGACAGATCATTTTGCAGTCCCAGCAGATTTTTATAGTGTGAAAGAGAGTTTTAGATTCATTGCAAAAGTGTCACATGACCGACCGTTCAGTATTGCTACAAAATCGCTTGCTTACCCTGTCGGAAAACCCCGCGTTTTCCAGCATTAGGAGAACGATGGAATAGGCCGGAAAGAACGGAATACACAGAAAACATCCCCCTCGCGAGGGGCACGATCAAATGCAGAGCATTTCTACGGGGGGGCGCGCCTGCAAGTCGTATGGATTACGTATTGGTTGTTGTTGTTGTAATTGTTGTCTTCCAGCGTAGACATTGTCGATGAAGTCGATGGTGAAACGTGCCGTGAACCCCCTGCCGCGGCTATGACGCAACGTGGAGCGGCTATGACGCAACGTGGCGCGGCTATGACGCAACACAATCCAACACAATCCACTTTAATCCAATCCAATTCAAATCCAAGCCAATCCATCCAATCCAATCGAATCCAATCCAATGCCCCTCGCGAGAGAGTGTTATAGCGCCGAAATCGCCACCACGCGAACGCGTGATGCTGACGTCACGACCACGCCACAGATGTTAGCGACCGCAGCGCGCGCGAACGACATATGTGGTTTAAGCGCGAACCGACCGCGGCGAGAGAGCGCAATGCGAGCGCCCCACCTGTTCTTGCGCGTGAACGTAACGCGGCGAGAGAGGGTGTTGCGCACGTCCCCACCTGTTGTGCGCCCGAACCGAACGCGGCGAGAGAGGGCGTTGCGAGCGGAGAGAAGGCGAGGAGGACGCGGGGGAGAGGGCGCACCTCTGGCCGACGGTTGAATTAGTCAAGGATATAAGGCACGTTCGTAACCTTCCGTTCTGTGTCGGGTTTGTGGCTCAGTTGGTAGAGTACCGTACACCTTGCGTTCCGCCCGCAGAGTCGTAGGATCGAAACCTGGCGCCGGCAAGTGTTTATATAGTGTAGGGGGAGCGATGCGGACGCGGACTACGGACGCCAACGCGGGTGACATCGTGAGTTACTAAAATGCTCTGCATTTAAAAACGCCGCGCTGAACGACAGCAACGCGGGGAGGTTGCTGGAGAGCATCGAATAACACGGGGACATTGCCTTTGGGGACAGGGCTTCAGCCAGGGCGGACGGGATAGCACGAACTGGATAGTGCGGGGTAGCATGGTGCCGCTGCTTGGCTGGACACGGGAATGCCGCGCGCCGGTTAAGGGGTGGACTGGTTGTACTCCAGCACCGCGATCGGCCATCATGCTCCGAAACTTGGTGTTTGCGGCCAGTGCGGTGCCACGAAATCCCACTTTTTTAGCGTCCGCTGCACGGAAACAATGCTGCGTGCGAGTGACGGTCATCTGGTTCAATTGCATTGCAAGCGTCTGTTGTAATGAACGTTTGTTGCATTGCTGCCATTAGCATTCCGGCCGTGTTTGAAATAACCTTCACTACAAATTTGCAATTAACAACGCAACTTAGCACAAATCACACTAATGTTGGAGCATCTAAGCGCAGCCCCATAATCAAAGAAATGGATACATACAGAACTTCGCAAATTCCTTGGGTTCTTTGAGTGAATTGCAATTGCATATATTGTACTGTGGACAATCCTTGATAAAAGAATCAGGCAACAAGGCTAGCCCGTCGGCAAAACGGATGCATAAAGGGCAAGCAAGACGCGCTTTTTGAAGACGTGGTGTAATAATTGCTGTGCACATTCTGACATGTATTTCTGGGTGTCTTTGAGAGCCCCATTGTTTCGATCTGCGTGCTGTTTTTTTAGCGAGCAATTTGTTTATTTTAACGCGAGCCATGTTCCCAATCAAGCCTAAATAGTTAAAATAGGATTTGAAAACCACAAACCAGTTGTCGCTACCTGTGTGAAAAGAAAAAGAAACCACGCCAGTGAACCTGTTGCATTACCAAGATGTGTTAAAAAAAGAATAAATGTAGAAAGAAAGAAAACACGCCTTCGCTTTACCCCTGCCCTTCGGAGGAAGTTCGGGGAAGCATCGTCAACACTGAAGGCATGTCGCGCGACAGCACTCGCGGGTAGGGTGCCTCGATGCCCACCCTACTCGCAGGGCGGGGAGACCACAATAAGATGAAATGAGAAGGGTAAGGAGGGGTCGCAAAACAAGTTCTCGTGTTCGGCCGGTTCCCTCCTTACCCTTCCTTTGTTCCCTCCTGCTTTTCGTCTTTCGGTCAACATTTGGCGGTGGCTGCGTGGCTGAGTGGCTCGTTCAGATTTCACATCGGCGCTGTGCCTAGTTGAAGTTACGCGTAACTATTTGTTTGTAAAAACGTGCATCTTATGTCTCCGCGAAGTGTCAGCAGCAACATTTGAAGCTTCAAAAGCTGTGGTACAAGAAAAATCAGTGGTCCGGATTTCAAGCATCTCGAAGTGAGGACTTCTCTATCGACGACTAACCATGGTGCTTGGGATTATTGGCTCTTTGATGCGAGTGAATGCGACGAATCTCGCATTCAGTGTGATTTGGAATACGTGCGATGTGCTTCGACAATCGACTGAACTTGCAATTATCCCTGCGTGACTTCGGCAGGTATCGTGCGTGCGTACTCTTCGAGATAGTGCAGCACCACAAAAACGTGCGGTTTTCGCCACAGGATACCCTTCCACGCCTTTCTGTGCGAATGCATTGTCAACGGATCAAGGTTCACCAAGGCAAGCATTCCAGTTAAAGATTGACTTTCCATTGTAATTTTATCACGTTCTCGCACGTTTTGCAGTATAAAAGAAATATTTCTTCACTTGTGTTTTAATGGCCCTAACTGATATAACGAACAAATTTTCGAACGGTTATTGTCGATGCTCGTTTAATATTTTTTTTCTATCCGGGAGAATAAATTTGCTTTTATGAACAGATTGAGTGTCATTGACGGAACATGATGACGGGACGCGATTTGGCCCTTCTTCCGAAGCACGGCCACATCAGCTGAAAAGTGCCCAAATGAGTCTGGGTAAATGTTGTAGCGCTACTGAGGTTTTCCTGAAGGAATGACTTCTGTATTTCTTGTTAACAGCTACGCGGGTTTGTAATTACACGGCTATTAAAGAAAAAGGCCTAGCGCGAGCATCGGCCACGCTATTTGCTGGAGGCGGCGTGGTCTCCGGCGTGTTCCAGCGTTACGTTCCAGCGGCGGCCGGATCCACGAGTTTTCGCGTCCGACGTGTACCAGCATCCAGGTTCCCGTGAGTTTGCAGCAGGCGCAGTTTCGCATGACGTGCGGTTGAAAGCTGTTTTCTACCAAAAGAAATTGTAGTCGGTAGTTAATCCTGTCCTGTAGTCTGTAGTAAATCCTGCCCTGTAGTCTGTAGTAAATCCTGTACTGTAGTCTGTATAAATCCTGTTCTGTAGTCTGTAGTAAATCCTGTCATGTCGGTTTTCCTAGTAAATCCTGTCATGTCTCGAATTTCAACTCGTTTTGCATAAGACATTTACTTCCCGTGATGTTTTTTTTTATTAAGTACCCGAAGTATGCAGGATATGCATAACAATTTTAATAAAAATATGACCAACAAACATAAGCATTTGGGGTCATCTTTCCTTTCTGGTACAAGCTTAAAATTTTCTTCAGTGAATAACTCATTTCAGAAAGCTGTACCAAAAGGCAATGTAAGCAATGCAACAAGTGGTACGTTCATGCAAGCAATTCAAAAGTTTGATGTTACGAAGACTGCACATGCCTGATCACTGTCCGAAAAATAAGCAGTTTGCGGTGCTTATCCAGTTTATTTTCCTGTTTTTACAAGACTGTTCCTGGGCACTGCCATGGCATCACTTGCCATGGCTTCACTTTTTGTCATGGAGAGGCTTGTACTGCCCTCTAATGTTGCTGATACACCAAACAAATAATTTTTAATTCATTGCCAAATATAAAAACAAAATATGGCGCGTTATTTGTATGCTCCATGATCGTGCTGACTTGTGAACGGTCAGAACTATAACTTCTTTTGGTAGAAAACAGCATTCAACCGCACGTCATGCGAAACTGCGCCTGCTGCAAATTCACGGGAACCTGGACGCTGGTACACGTCGGACGCGAAAACTCGTGGATCCGGCAGCCGCTGGAACGTAACGCTGGAACACGACGGAGACCACGCCGCCTCCAGCAAATGGCGTGGCCGATGCTCGCTCTAGGCCTTTTTCTTTAATAGCCGTGTAATTACAAACCCGCGTAGCTGTTAACAAGAAATACAGAAGTCATTCCTTCAAAGAAACCTCAGTAGCGCTAAAACATTTACCCAGACTCATTTGGGCACTTTTCAGCTGATGTGGCCGTGCTTCGGAAGCAGGGCCAAATCGCGTCCCATCACCGCGTTCCGTCAATGACGCTCAATCTGTTCATAAAAGCAAATTTATTCTCCCGAATAGAAAAAAAAATATTAAACTAGCATCGACAATAACCGTTCGAAAATTTGTTCGTTATATCAGTTAGGGCCATTAAAACACAAGTGAAGAAATATTTCTTTTATACTGCAAAACGTGCGAGAACGTGATAAAATTACAATGGAAAGTCAATCTTTAACTCGAATGCTTGCCTTGGTGAACCTTGATCCGTTGACAATGCATTCGCACAGAAAGGCGTGGAAGGGTATCCTGTGGCGAAAACCGCACGTCTTTGTGGTGCTGCACTATCTCGAAGAGTACGCACGCACGATACCTGCCGAAGTCACGCAGGGATCCTTGCAAGTTGAGTCGATTGTCGAAGCACATCGCACGTATTCCAAATCACACTGAATGCGAGATTCGTCGCATTCACTCGCATCAAAGAGCCAATAATCCCAAGCTCCACGGTTAGTCGTCGATAGAGGAGTCCTCACTTCGAGATGCTTGAAATCCGGACCACTGATTTTGCTTTTACCACAGCTTCTGAAGCTTCAAATGTTGCTGCTGACACTTCGCGGAGACATAAGATGCACGTTTTTACAAACAAATAGTTACGCGTAACTTCAACTAGGCACAGCGCCGATGTGAAATCTGAACGAGCCACGCAGCCTCCGCCAAATTTTTACCGAAAGACGAAAAGCAGGAGGGAACAAAGGAAGCGTAAGTACGGAACCGGCCGAACACGAGAACTTGTTTTGCGACCCCTTCTTACCCTTCTCATTTCTTCTTATCGTGGTCTCCCCGCCCTGCGAGTAGGGTGCGCATCGAGGCACCCTACCCGCGAGTGCTGTCGCGCGACATGCCTTCAGTGTTGACGATGCTTCCCTGAACTTCCTCCGAAGGGCCGGGGTAGAGCGAAGGTGTGTTTTCTTTCATTCTACATTTATTCTTTTTTTAACACATCTTGGTAATGCAACAGGTTCACTGCGGCGGTTTCTTTTTCTTTTCACACAGGTAGCGACAACTGGTTTGTGGTTTTCAAATCCTATTTTAACTATTTAGGCTTGATTGGGAACATGGCTCGCGTTAAAATAAACAAATTGCTCGCTAAAAAAAACAGCACGCAGATTGAAACAATGGGGCTCTCAAAGACACCCAGAAATACATGTCAGAATGTGCACTGCAATTATTACACCACGTCTTCAAAAAGCGCGTCTTGCTTGCCCTTTATGCGTCCGTTTTGCAGACGGGCTAGCCTTGTTGCCTGATTCTTTTATCAAGGATTGTCCACAGTACAATATATGCAATTGCAATTCACTCAAAGAACCCAAGGAATTTGCGAAGTTCTTTATGTATCCATTTCTTTGATTATGGGGCTACGCTTAGATGCGCCAACATTAGTATGATTTGTGCTATGTTGCGTTGTTAATTGCAAATTTGTAGTGAAGGTTATTTCAAACACGGCCGGAATGCTAATGGCAGCAATGCAACAAACGTTCATTACAACAGACGCTTGCAATGCCATTGAACCAGATGACCGTCACTCGCCCGCAGCATTATTTCCGTGCAGCGCATGCTAAATTAGTGGGATTTTGTGGCACCGCACGGGCCGCAAACACCAAGTTTCGGAGCATCAGAGCCGATCGCGCCGCTGGAGTGCAACCAGTCCACCCCTTAACCGGCGCGCGGCATTCCCGTGTCCAGCCAAGCAGCGGCACCATGCTATCCCGTACTATCCCGTTCGTGCTATCCCGTTCGCCCTGGCTTAAACCCTGTCCCCAAAGGCAATGTCCCCGTGTTATTCGATGCTCTCCAGCAACCTCCCCGCGTTGCTGTCGTTCAGCGCGGCGTTTTTCTGTGTATTCCGTTCTTTCCGGCCTATTCCATCGCTCTCCTAATGCTGGAAAACGCGGGGTTTTCCGACAGGGTAAGCAAGAGATTTTGTAGCAATACTGAACGGTCTGTCATGTGACACTTTTGCAATGAATCTAAAACTCTCTTTCTCACTATAAAAATCTGCTGGGACTACAAAATGATCTGTCGTATGGCAGATAATCATAGTAATCACGGAATGCTGAATGTAGTGGCTGAAGGACAGTCTGTGGGCCAACAGAAGTTTGTGTAGCGCCTACAGAGTGTTGCTCAATAGAAAGTTCTGTAGTACAGTAGAAATGTCTCATGCGACAGACATTTTGTAGTTCTATTACAAAGGTTTTTGTAGTGGGGACTACAGAATGTCTGTCGCATGATAGATATGTCTGTTGTACTACATAAATTTCTGTCATACGACAAACATTCTGTCGTCATTCTGCAGAGATTCCTGTCTCACAACAGACCCTTCTCCATTCCCAACAGAAATTCCTGTTGTGCGACAGAAATGCCTGTCGTACGACCGATTTTATGTAGTTGTACTACAGAAATTCCTGTCGCACGACAGGCCACCCTGTAGTCCCAACAGAAATTCCTGTCGTGCGACAGAAATGCCTGTCTTACGACAGATTTTCTGTAGTTGTACTACAGAAATTCCTGTCGCACGACAGACCATCCTGTAGTTCCAACAGAAATCCCTGTCGTGCGACAGAAATTTCTGTTGTGCGACAATAATTCCTGTTGTGTTTTTCGACTGGGCGAGCGCAACACGCGGATGTTACCTATTGCATTGGTAAAAAGTTGCATTTGGACTTGGCAAACCATTTTATGCAAGATTAGAGGCTAGTACCCCATGTACTACCGGCGTCACATAAAACGCGAACACGAAAATTTGAGCCTCAATGCACAAATAGCGCGGTTTCTTTCCATGCAAGCCAAAATGACGCGTGGTTTAGTTACAAAAACAAAGTTGTGGAAAGTGGATTTTTAAATATACCAATAGCTCTAGGAACTCTACGAACAATATTTTCAATTTTGCTCAAAACTGGTTCATATTTTCGTGTTCGCGTTTCATTTGATGCCGATAGTACAGACGCACTAAGCGGATAATCGCCTACATTCAAATGCGGAGGCCGCAAGATTTCATTATGCAAAATAGGTAAGACCTGCGCTGAAATTGTGGTGTATGAATTCTTTAAAAAGACACTCACAGGTCGCCAAAAAGTGCCAACTGCTCCTTAGTTTCCTTCCGTCGTCTTTTTCCCGGTGGCTCTACTTAATGGGTTCCAGAAACGTTGGACACTCATCTGTAAATCCGTACTGAACATACGCAACGACACACTATAGTCGAAACCTCAACTACTTTCCTCGCATTTGTTCTAGTCTCTTTACACTCGCAACAAAAAGGCAGGTGTGCGGAATTGAAACCACTTTTTACAGAAGCTGTTTTTTTTCTAAAAAGCGTGTCCATGAAAGGGGCTGCACGTGTAGGCAATAATATGGTACGTCATTCTCCGGCCTACCACACGTGAGGCTGCAAAGAGAGGGCTCGAACGGGAGCCGGCCCTGTTGAAATGCCAGCTGCAGGGTCAGGCCAAGGACTGCGCAAGGGTAGAAACTTTCCGATACTTGCAACTCTGTCTACTTCTACCCGCCTCGGAGCAGTGTGACTCTGCTTATGGGAGCATCCGTAGTAGTGAATAAATAAGCTTCGAAAGCCACACATTCTAGGTTAGCATTTTTAGTGGGCAGACACTATCAGCGCTGACACAATTTCGCGTAATCTCGCTCGCTCGTTGAAGCCTCATTCGTGACGTCTTATTCGTGAAGCCTCCTTATTTCCCGGTTTAAAAGAGGCTCTCGCAAAGGCTGATGCGACACGGCATCAGAGGGTCACGCGGTATGCTATTGTACGATGTTCGTCCTGGCGTCACGCTTTGAGATCAACGTCGGCACCCGGTACCAGCAGCTCGGCAAGTCATCAGCATGGCCTTGTTTTGCATGTAGTATGACACCAGTTGAAGGTCACGTGCAGTTTGAAGTTTTCCCAATAGTCGCACTTAAATGTCTAACATTTTATCTCTGTACCGCTTAAAATATAGCCCTAATGCTCATTCTAGTTTAAGCTCAGCCTACCGGTTAATGTCGCAAGGCCTCAGGACACAACGTTTGGCATAAGTTCCGGCGCTTTCCAGAAAGTTGCTACTGGTAATTTACCGCAGTGGTAAATTACCGCTGCACTTTATCAAAAGAAATGTATGCTGCCGCTAAGCACGTAGCCACAGACGCTGGCACTCCAGGTTTATGGTAGAGCATGCAACAAGCAATCAATGAATTATCTATGGCACACACGCTTCCGAAGTGGCAAAAAGAAATTGTGTCCCTGAAGGAATTCTGGGTTCCCAATGTCAGCCTTATTTGGGTGCTATAAAGCCGCCAAGTAGACCGTACCCCGCGGAAAGCCTGGCTTAAGATTTGTCCGCAGCAATTTATACTGCTTTCACTCAATATTTTGTCATTCTCGCAGCGAAAATATCGATAATTTTTAATATGAGCAATGCTTGCCTGCCGTAAATTCTTTTGCATATCCAAATGCCCAAATATCATCACCGGAGTTTGAATCCGTTTTACTTTCTTCTTTTTAGAGCGAAAACTCAACTATGCCAAGTCTCCAAAGATACATTTATCGTGCGGCAATGCCCTTGAGCCGCCGGAGCGCAAGTGTAGTAATGCGGTGTCATGCCACGTGACTAGGAAAGGGCTCTCCGGATGCTTTTCATGTGGTTTGGTTGCTTCATCTTGTCATGGATTGCACGCTGGCACCATAGCGCAAGTTTGTTTAGAGTGAGCGAACTTTCATGAAACACTGTGTTGTGGGTATCCTACGCAATGTCATGCCAAAATCACGTCATAACTAGGTTGACACGTCTTTAACCTCACCAATTCTTTACACAAAAGGAGCGGTAAATATTGATAATTTACTATGAGTTGCAACACATTATCAAAAAGCCGCGTTTTCTAAGCTCAGCTTTTGTCGGTAATTTCGATGTGAGTGCAGTTATCTACCACCAATGCCGTTATTCTTACAAAAAAAGGGAAACAATTATGAGCGTTGATCCCGAAACACGAGATGGCACATAACAGTGAACAACAAAAGTAAAAAGTAATTGTCTTGATCTGCAATCATCGTGACGAAAGGTGATGAATTTTTGCCGCGTCCTTTGCCTGACGGGCACATAATGTGCTCGCAATAAGAAGTTTTTGTAACGCCATGCCTATGAAACATTAGCGTTCAATAAATTCAAGCAGATCGACACAGTGCAACAGTTGATAAAGAGAACACGCTGAAAAACATTTCGCAAAACCCAAGCTTAGCCTCCTTCACGAGGACTACCCATGGCGGTTATGTCACATCCGTTATACCAAGATCGCTTTTTTGGCGTACCGTACTTTCGCCTCCAATTATATGTGCCACGTCACGAGAGGTCGGTTTTCATCAAGTTTCGCTTAGGCGTTTTGCTGTTCAGTGACTACCGGCAGCGCAGGGAGTGCTAACTAGCATTGTCGTTTCGGAATTCGAGTTCGCAGCAGAGCAAAAATAACATATTCCGTGTCCTTAAAGCCAGGTGTTCTTTCCGTTTGAACAAGCATACGAACTGCGCAGTTGGTCGGAAATCGAATCCGCGGTAGTGACGACACGGCGGGGGATGGCGTGTGTCGCGTGTATAAATACTTTAGAGTCAACAGGAATTGTGAAACTCTCCGCCTCCGCTCGTCTCCCCACTTAACGCCTGGGTGGTTTCAAGTGCCAAGGGCACGGCTTTTGCGGCGGGCTTTTGGAATGTATCTTGAAAGCATGAAGTATGTTTGTGGAACCAAGAGTGGGCGATAAGAGTGATACGTTAGTTTACGGGAATATTGCGAACCCGCAGAGGGGGGGAAAAACACAAGGCTAAGCAAAAAGTATATAAAACAAGCAAGCACAACAACATTATTAACACCAAAAAACACACACTGAAAGCAGCAGTGCGAACTCGGAATAAGCATGGCGACGGTAAAGTTCTTCGATATCCTCCCAATTGGCAGTGAGCTGACAGAAAGGAAACCACCTGTAATGATACTAAATTGAGTGCTATGGTTTTTGACGTCACGGAGGACATCTTGCGTTAGAGAACCCTTATCCGGAATCCGGAAGCTGAAAATAAAAAAAGTACTCTGCGGAAGACAATCTGAAACAACGAGACATATTCTAATCAAGTGCAAAGGTACCAAATCAGTCCTCAACATTCAGCTTCAGGTGGCTCTGCAGCTTAAGGGTGAAGATGGAAATTTGAAAGCCACTAAACTTTGTGAAGGCATTTATACTGAGGTTGAAAAAAAAGCCTGGAAGAAGTGATAAATTCTTATACAAATCATAAACAGAAGCTTAAAAGTGTGATATACAATCATTTATTTAATGTCTGAACATGAGATGAATTTAACTGCTGCAGCTTTGCCAGTAAGGTTCATTTACACTCCTACCCGACTACAAGAGGAAAGTCATTATCATCAACATCATCATCATCAACATCGATGTCTTTATAATTACCACTTCAAAGCACTCACCTTTCACCGGTCGGTTGTTCCCCCCTCCCCCCACTTAATATTTGCGGACAACATTGTGAAAAGCTGGCAAGACACTGTTTATGTTGGGTCTCGTGTCCACTGCTGCTTAGTACGAGCGTGCGCGTGAAATAATATTGCTACGGAAAAACCGGCACGTCTGGGCAAGGCGCAATGCCTAATGAGGTGAATTTAACTCGGCCAATGGCACAGACCACACCAATAAATATCATGGTTTGCCAGTTGATCTGTCGATACAGAAAAAGAGAGAGGATAGAAGTGCCAAGTGAACTTCATTATTCTTTACTAAGGAAGCAAGGGAGGAACAGGCCTTGTACATATCCGCGCTATCACCGATTATGTGACTTACTTGTATTTGTGGCGTCGTCCTACAAAGATCGTTGGTGCAGGGCATTGAATTTTTTGCGTGTGCAGTGTCGTCGGTGTAAGAGATTTATTTGTTGTGGGATACGGTAGCTCGTAATTTATTCGGAGGTTTTCAATTCCATAGGTCCAATCTCCGACCGAACAAAAGATGCTCCATAGACCAACAATTCTTCGCCTGTTTTCAAATTCGCAGTGCTTTACCTTGACACAGAAATTGCAGGCCAAGGCAAACTCTCATAGCTCAGTAACAAGACCTGCGCTACAAAAACAAACTTTCTCCTCAAATACGCCAGCTCGCGCACCTACGCCAACACACCTACGGTCATAAAGGGTTCAAGCCCGGTACAACAATGCCGCGCTTATAAGAGCAGCTAGTATCCTTTTACGGCCATGGCGTTAGAGAAAGGGTTTTTTATAATATCTTCTAAAACATTTCCTAAGTACACGCTTACGAAAAAGATGCTGCAATAACGTGCAAATTTTCCCAAGCACTTCCAATCCAATCACCCAATACGATCCAATCACTTGTTAAACCACTTATTAAACTATAGGGAATGAATATTGGCTCGAAATTACGATACTCCCTAATGCTATAATTGGGCGCAGCTGTTTAGCTGTTTTGACCGTGCAAAATAATGTTTAGCCAAAGAATTTTATTACGACATATTTCTATGGTTAAAGAAACCTTGTCTTTGCAGTGGCTGACGAAGAACCTGCGCCGGTTGCCTCGCTCATTATTCAGCACTCACTCGGTGTTCTGGCGTCGGTGGGGCTGGGCCTCCGTTCTGGCAGCTCGTTTAGCTGCAGCGGCTGAAGAAGCCCACGATTGATTGCTTCACTAGCAGTTGAGAACTCTCTCCTGAGGCTGCAGTGCACTGAGGCTGCACTGACTCGTGGTGTCTCTCGGCGGCCGCTATGGTGAGCCTCTGCGTCGACGTGAAGGGCCTCTCAGGAAGGGACCGCGAACTGAGTCTTAAGCGAACGCACATCATCGTCACGCGCACGCCCCTTTCACGTTTACGCCAAGCGTCGCGCAGTCGAGCACAGCATACCGCCCCCCCCCCCCCTCCCCCAGCACACTTTCGAAGAAGCGTCCCGCGCCGCCACGGAGAACCACCCTCCCTTCCCAATTTCGCGACAGCCTCCTTCTTTGCTTGCTTTCACTCTTCGGTCTTGCCATCGTTATCTCAGTAACGACGACGGCGACGCGGCCCTGGCCAGCGACGGCCGCCGAAGGGCTCGCCCTAAAAAGTATCAATGTTAGAATTATGAAACTTGCCCTCTACAAGTCTTAATCCGGAATTTATTTTTGCCTGGGTTCGATTGATTGATTGATTGATTGATTGTAGGGTTTAACGCGCCGACGCAACGCAGGCGATGAGGCGCGCCGTAGTGGAGGGCTCCGGATTAATTTTGACCACCAGGGGATCTTTAAAGTGCGCCGAAATCTCGTACACACGGGCGTTTTTGCTTTTCGCCTCCATTAGAACAGCGGCCGCCGCGGCTGGGAAACGAACCCGCGACCTCGTGCTCAGCAGCGCAACGCCTTAGCCAGTGAGCCACCGCGGCGGGTGGCTCAGTGCCTGGGTTCCCTCTCATGGTTACTGTATTTCTGGGCCACGTCCAATTCGTATTGTTTGGCGTATATACTATTAGCTTAAAATAAGTTCTCGCAAAGTGAACCTCACGGCTTGCGAAACCACGTCTAACACGTTGTATGTCAAAGTTGAAGCTCTGCTTGATGGCCTCCGATCTTACAGGTGAAATGACAGGCGGTATCCATTCGCATTCGCACTTCGTTGAACCACGGCCTCCGCGATCGGCTGCCGGCGGCGCGCCATTGCTCCGGCCGTCCCATTCGGCCGGAGAGAGCGTAATTTCGAAGGGGCCGTTTCGGCGCTTTCCGCCGCACCGCGGCGCGCGGAGCCGATGGTTGAAAGCAACAGCCGTCCGTGCTGCGTCGGTCCGGGAAATGGCTTTTGACAGGTTTTGCGCTCCATATGGCAAAAATAAACGGCCATAGCTAGTTTTAGGAATGGAAAGTAATATTAAAGCACCTGGTGATGCCTTTATGTCAGCTACGGTGGCGAGAAGACGGGGTTATTTCACATGCGCTGTCCCGCACTACGCTCCACAGAACCGACTATGCCTTTCCGATAATACCGCGGTAGCGAAAATTCCCGCGTTTAAATGATGTTCAGATCAGAAACAGGTATTGCTATTTCTTATGCTGGCGTACGGTCTTAATTCAATTCTGTACAGCCAAGGCTATTAACTTGAGACAACAGGTGGCCGCAGTTTTTTCTGGCATTCGAATCAATCTTTATAGGTCGTAATACCGGTTGAGACTGAAAAACGCTGGAAGTGAATTATGTTGAGGGATTCCTGAGCGACGTCGTAATCTCCGTGGCACATCTGCGTTATGCTATTACGTTTTCGTTTTCAGCGGCAGCAAACGGAGCTTAACTTCCATGTACTCCGTTTTTATTTCGTTCTTAAAGGTATCTCGGTGCCTACTGGGAAGCGCAATAAGCACTGTGAGTGGTTTGAATACCTAAAATACATGAACTTTTCGTTACTGATTTCAGGTCTAATCTGAGAAGTAACTTAGCTTTTATATGTTTGGTTTGAATGTTAGCAATTTCTGTTCACCCTAAACAGTTACCTACCACAGCGCACAAGCGAGTCCAGGGGCCGCATGGCTTTTTTACATCATCACTGCGAAAGCATTAAATACTCAATTACGCAAAAATATGGAGTTGGGGGTCAGTGCGAGCGAGATATGGTTCCAAAAATTACACGCCTCGCAAAGAAAATAAAATGGAAGAAAACACGGTGTATTTGGATCAGGAAATGAAATTCGGAGCCGACGGAGTGCCAACTGTCAAACACGCAATACGCCTGCAAAATGGCCAGTGAGTGCGCTGTGGCCTTAAAGACCGGTACTCAGGTCCACAGTTCTCAGCGGGAGCTGTGAAACGCGGGCGACCACGGGAGAGAGAGGGGGGGGGGGGGGGGGGGCTCGCAAGAAGATGCAAACGAACAAAAAATTAGGCAAGGCGTACAAAGACGCAAGTTCTCGCTGCCGCTAGAACGATTCCTAATCGACGCCTCCTCAACCGTTACGACACGTAGATTATACGCCAGATGTATCCCTGTGATGACTAAGACATTATCGAAATAGGAGGTGACACAACCGCGACGGACCTACAGTGAGGATCGCACAGCTTATAATAAAATGCATTCGCATTCCTGCAAATAAGCAAAGTGTCTCTGTGAACGTTTTTAAGGGGTAGTGTTACAGGCTAGGTTCCGATCAGTAGCTGCGAACGTCGACAGGGTGCGTAGAAAAAGTCGCGTTGACAGCATCTGTCTTGCGGCAAAGCCAGCTTTCTGGCGTTTGCTCTGTATATGTCGATCTCATCTCGGTCCTAAAAAAATCATAAAGAAATTGGTCGCCAGGGTGGTTGCATCATTACGCTGTGCTTTATTTAATTGTCATAATTAGTTTACAGTGACGTTATAAATGTTACAAAAATCCTGTCTGCTCTACATGGCCCTGTGGAGAGTGTATGGATACAAAAAACGGCTGTAACTTTTGTTTTATCAAAACTATCGCGAAACAAATACGACAATTATTAGCGGAAACGACTCGAACATTACGCCAGGTTTTATCTGCTTTTCACCACTAAGTAGTTCACAGCTGAAGTTCGAATTCCCGTCTGCAGTTAATACATTTACGTAAGGGAAACGAACAGCTTCATATGGTTGTCCAGTTTCATTAAACAAATTAACTATGGAGTATACCGTATACGTTCAATCACAAGTTACAAATAATGTTTGTTTCATGCCCTTCTTCGATTGCACCCTGCTGGTCTGGCCGCTGGTCAGATTTCACACAGAACGGCAGTAAATTTTTTTTTTATATATACGCAGTATTTTTATTCACAAATGTAGGATCTCAAAGCGTGTGCCTGACACAAGCAGAAAATATTTCAGTGCGGTAAAAAATTTCATATATATGCTTATAATTTCAAATCACGTTGCAGTGCCCTGGACGTTAGTTTCTTGCGAGATGGGTCCTGGTAGGTGACCGTTGCAACAACATGGAACGCCAACTGCAAACTCGTTCTCATCACCCCAAATAACTATTTATAATAGCTCTATAAATGACCTCCGAGAAAGTACTGCGTACCACTCCGCATGCTCGCTCCACGCTTGAAACATGGTCAACCTTTCGTTGATCGCTGGCCCACTTTAGCTCCATTTAAATAAGTTTCTCTAAGCTGCTGAGACAAGCCGACTTCATAAAATCATTGTCAAGTCTTATTTCATCTAAACAAAACTCCCGCAGGGGAGCCAAGAGGAATTACGACAGCCAAGACACCCCGCCGCGCAATCTCCGCCAAGCCATTCAGAGGAGCCGGTGCAAGCGGCCGAACCATCGGCTAACACCGCCACCTCACGGCACATTGCGGAGTGAGCCGCATTACATTTTTTTGCTGGGGGACGCGCCGAATGGGACGGCCCGAGCAACGGCGCGCCGCCGGCAGCCGATCGCGGAGGCCGTGGTTGAACGCTCCTGTTGGAGCTCCAATGAGTGACCGTCGGTTTCGGTGGGCATAGCGTGATGGCGCTACAAACGTCAAACCGGCGAATTCCAGCTTTGCGTTCACATAGCCACGCAAAGAGGACATACAGAGGGAACGTAGTTTGGTGCTTGCCTCATTGCTTGTTTCTTTATATTCACAACTAAGTTACATACTTAGGTCTCAGTACGCGTGTTTAGCATATGTTTCTATGTTAAAGGCCTAATTTCAAGCATGCGCAATAGAGCTGCAGTGGTGTTACTGATCCGTACTCGACCGGCTGCCGCCGGCGTTTCGATCAATGTTCATCATCGATTCACATACCGCATGCAGATACTTCATAATTTGTCGCATCTCTCAACCCGCCCTGTACATTCATCGTCAAGTAAAAAGAGTACCAGTACCTAATATCATCTGATCACCCCGCCACCAATCCATCCCAGGGAACGAAGCGGTACACACCACTACCCGTGCTCATAGACACCGCGCCGTTACCTCAGGGGGAGAAAACAACGAACGAACTACCTCAAAGCTAGCACCAATCCACACATACACCGAAGTCTTAGCGCACTACAAAAACGACCGCCGTCGCTTCCCACCACCTCATTCACAATTAACACGCAACGAAGAAACTACTTTCCGGTGCCTAGAAACTAATTCGCATCCCCATGCCACCCTACTAACACTATGCACCCCACCCAATACCCTGGCACCGTAACGTCTTCCCTGTTGCTGGCACCCTACTCCAGGTGGAATGGAGTGCCAACAGACCCCCAGCTCCGAGCTTTCGGACCATCGCCGATTGGTGGAACGGGCGCAGACGGCCACCCAGCACCAAGGCATCTTCGAATGAGGATGCCTCTCACTGGGTGGAGGCCCTGTGAAGTTCCTCCTGCTCACCAGTAAATGAATGTTTTTTTCTCTCTCGGTCTCTCATTAAGACCCGGTTTTACAAAAATGTTCTTCAAATCAAATATTGTTTCTTTTTTTGCGCAGTCAGCAGTTATGTCTGCTGTCGCTAGGTTTCTCCATATGTTCTACGAAAGAGTGAGCTAATGCTTTCACAATATTATACCAACATTTCAAAGGGCAACCCCCATTGACAAACGCGCTATAAAGCTTTCCTTTACTCGCTTCCACAATGGAACTCCTGTTTTTCAAGCCTCAGTGCTCCTTGCTTTCTTATTCGGAAAGTAGTACGGCGAAGTTTAGTTGGCCTCAGGGGTGGTGCAGGTCGCATCGAAAACGCACTGCAGAAAAGTCGACTTTTGATGACGACGAAGATTATCTTGGGTGAAGTGAAAGAAAAAATGCTACCCGTGGTCGGAATGAAACCTGGGTCGCCCGCGTTATGAAGGTGACGTCTTTCGGATTGCGCCCTTATTTTTTTCTTTATTGACTTTTTTCGCTCACAATACAAGTCCCGGATAGATTGAAACCATCGGCAGATGTTCGGCTGACGAAAAAACGTAAACATCAAGCGTACGCAGTTCTAGAATAGGTAGCGATTTCAGATCCGGCGTCTACAAACTTGCGCACTTTAACGTGCAAACTAATACGTCGTACGAAATATCTGAGCGCAGTCAGGCCATGAGAGTCACCATGACGCACCGCCATCCTTGACCTCCAAATGGTGTGCAAGCCTAGAGCCATGATGAGGTCATATGGCACACTGTTGTCACTAGATATGTAAAGAAATCGTATACCTGGTGGCGAAACCGGCAGGCCTATATTAAAAGTTCCCTGCTACACATCCCACAAAAAGATGGCGTCCCAGCAATAACTGTGCCATTCCACATGGTCGAAGCAGCTTGGCTTTGGAGAAGTGCGTCGGTGCGCAAAATTAAACAGAAAAATTATGCCCCCCGCAGCCTAACACCGATGATGGTTCAACGCGAAGCATTCTTTTTACGAGATGAAATGGCGCAGGGTCAAAGTCAAGGCCACTGCAATCGGGTTTCCAAACTTCATGCGAGTCAAAGCCCAAGCGCATACTACAACCAAGTTATACCCTATGAGAAAGCTTTGCGTTAAGCCATCGTCGTGGTTTTGCGGAGGGGTGCGTAATTATTCTGAACGTGATTTTCCTTTACTGCTTTGTCGCTTTGGTTTGTTTCAGGAACGATTGTGGCAGTTGAGCAGATGGAGAGGGAAGAAAGGGATGGCTGCTTTAAAGAAGCAGTCTATCTGAAACTAATTTAATGCATGATAGTCTAATATCAGCAATTTGTGGTAGCTGTGATATTTTTTTAAGCGGCACGTTGCGCCTGTCCCAAGCCACTCGAATCTTGCGCGGAAGTAATGCATAACACTTCGTGTAAATAGATGGACGTGGACGTATGGCGAGAAAGAACTCGCTCCCACCAAGCCAGGAAAGCAGGTTTGACCATGTCTTTGCGTATCCAGATCTACGGAAGCTGTGACGGCCTTCTATGTTTAGTAAGCCGCAGCTCGGGGATGGGTAGGTGATTGGACCCTTCGGGTAGGTGGATAGCATTGGTAGGTGTGTAGACACTAGATTCTGGCAACGATTTATGCTCCGCAATGTCATGTGTGGCGGGTAATATAGCCCCAAAAGCAAGGATATAGAAATGACGTTGTATCCAATGATTTGCAACTTTCTAACACCAGTTTTCTAGGATAAATTAGAAGTGAAATAATATATTTTGGGGAAATTCAATATCAGTTATTGAAGCTCGAGATAAATTTTAGGTTTGTTGTCAAGGCATCATGAAGGCATGTATTTCATGTTTTTTCGCTATAGCTTTCAGAGTTTTAAGCCTTCTGTCATTGTTGGAAAATTTTACCGCTTTGTAATTGTTTGCGAAAACTGTTTTCGTTAAACATATCGATTTCGCTTGTATTTCTAACTACTTTGAATAGCACTAGTCTTGTAAATGTTTCAACGTAGGCTGGCAAAAGGGGCCAACACACAACAGTTCGATAAACTAAAAGATTTTCCGAATAAGTGGTTAGTATAAGTAGTAAGTATAAGTAAATAGTTAGTACAAGTATTTAGTATACCCTGCATGTCAAAATGAATTTAAAACGCACACCTTCATCTCAAACAGAAAAAAGTTTTATTTCAAAAAACATGACATAGATATTCCAAAACACTTTGTAGAAAGAACTAGCATGCAAAAGTAGTTCTGACAGAAAAAAATACATCCAGGATACCTCAACCTTCCATGAGTTGTAAGTGCGAATGCGTGCTTGTCCCTTGTAATGTCGGAAATTGCTGAGTGCTCATTATAGCGCGGTGCTGCCTGTACACATTTGTAGTATTGCCGTGTGGTACGTTGGTCAGTTTTACAAACATACAGGCGCATGTTACGCTTCAGAGTACTTACTCCAGTATTGACTGTACATTGGTATGATTTCGACAGTATCTCCGGGCTTTAAAGTGCGTTTTTTACGGGTTCGATACTGTAACACCTCTGAAGAGATGTATTCCTCCGATGTCTTCTTTTGAAGTCACTATATCATCATGGATCTAAGGGTGCAACTTCAGGCTCCATTCTGGCACGACTGACAGGCACTGCTGCTTAGCATTCACCAGGCTCGCGTTAGACTAATAACAGCAGAATGCACTGCGCA
This sequence comes from Haemaphysalis longicornis, assembly GCF_048455015.1. Taxonomy (NCBI): domain Eukaryota; kingdom Metazoa; phylum Arthropoda; class Arachnida; order Ixodida; family Ixodidae; genus Haemaphysalis; species Haemaphysalis longicornis. The sequence goes on from NW_027526204.1 coordinate 39,537,403, forward strand.
TAGCATAGATACCGTCGCTATGGAACCCTTCGTTGCTCAGCAGTGCACGGATTTTTGGGTTGCGAACTTGCATAGCGCATTGGTTAATACATCTATGCGTGCCTGTGCTATGCCTGGTACATAATGGGCGGTAAGGTATGTGCTATCTCATGTGGTTGTTTGCACGTCTTTGCTGAATGGGATTTGGCTTAGGTTGGGAGCTTCCGACGGCGCTTGTTACTCTCATTTGATATTCCCCAGTTTAACGAAAAGGGGATTGACGAAACGGCTGCATTCTTCCAATTGCAGCAGTCATCATCCAAGACGAAGACGAAGTGTAGCTCTGTTCTGCCAGCTTACTCGTCTTACTTTTTCATTTCCCTCTCGGTTAGACTACTGACCACGGATCTTAAGTCTTCAACATTACCTTGTTCACGATGGTGGGCGCGACACCGCAAGGGTTGCTGCCTTTCTTTCTACCAATCTAAAATACGTTCCCGCTTCCAGTTCCTGGAGGGTTTCATGCCACCCGAGTTGCTGTGCGAACCGACTTTCTGTCACCTTCTGGATACCCATAAGGACCCCCATCCGCGAAGTTAAATTTCAAAGGTGAATCGGTCAGCCGATAGTAGAAGATCGCTGATTCGACAAAGCGACGAATGGCTCAAACGGTGACTCGCTGGCTCGTTGGCCGACGGCACATAGTCGACGACGGCCTACTCCAAGTAAACTAAAAATGTACAATATGTACACTTTATTTACACTACCTATTTACAACATTCAAGGCTCATGATCGCATAAAAGAGGTGGGCAAGGCCCGCGCCCAGCGGGGTCGCAGCTCTCCACTTTCCTCTCCTGTTCCTCTCTATCCGTCCCCAAAAACCTCAAACTCCTCGGTTTTACCAACAATACCCCGCCCACAAAGGGACGTCACAACTTGAGAGTGAGAAGGGTTCATTATTAGCCCACACTAGACCACTGAGTGGCCACCGTGACAAACAAAGCTAGGTGGCTTCAAAATAGTCACGTGAACCACCTCTCTCCCTCTTATACCGAACCATAAGGTATTCCGCAAAACACAAAAATAACAGAAATGACAACCAACCAACTAAAAGCAGATCTAACGGCGGGAAAAGGCTCTCGGATATTGTCGATACCATGCGCGCCTATGTTAGTGCACCACGCCGCCCAAATTCCTTTCCTTTGTAGAAACGTTGAGCGCCTAACAAAGCCTGGTCGCCTACCTAATGACGCATCCCATCCGCCAAGTCGCCAGGTTAAGACGTGTGACGAACTGAAACTTCGCCCAGTGCTGAAAGTGAAACTTTGAGCAGTGCAACTGTGACAGACAGAACGTCTGGTGACCTCTCCCCATGTTTGACCCAAGGTTTGACCCTTTGACAGACCTTCAGCTCCCGTCTGCTTCGGGGACTCTCGTGGCGGTAATCGCGGTCGTTAAAATGTCAACGGTCCCCCTCCGCCGGCTTCTCAAACGAACGCAAGGAAATCTTCCTTCGAAAGTTTACATCGCTTTCAGCTATTATGGGGTGACAGACGCGTTTGTATGCGTCGTATCCGGGCCCGCTCGCCGGGTGGATACAAAAGCGCGGCAATTGCCAAAGAACCCTCCCCAAGTCAACTCGGCCGGCGTGAAAACAAACACTGTACAGGTAAACCAGCCAACCACAGCGAAACATATCTAGTTGCCGGGCAGTTTTAATTAAAAAGTGAAAGACCTAATTTTAACACGCGACGACCATGCTTTCGATGTACTAGCTTCAAAGTCTCAAGCCAACTCTTGCATGACCAGCTCGGCTAATGTGCAAGCTACACAGTGAGGACGTGTTCTGTGACATACGTTTGTCTTCTACATCTTCTACAGTCATCTACAATCATGCCGAGCTCGAAATGGGTGATTAAAACGATATTTTTGGATTCCTGCTTCCTTCAAAGCGCGGTCGTAGCACAAACCGCTCGCAACTTGCTTTTCACTGACAACCACTTGTAAGGGCCTCAAAGCAGAACCTAACCATCAATATTAAGCCAGTGAATGGCAAGAACGCATGCAGAAAATAAAATCTCAGGAGGGAACGTCACGTGACAATCGTGAACGCTAGTCATAAAAAATAAAAAGGAAAACCTCCTGGGAGCTCCCCTATCACACGACAGGCAAGCGGTAGTTCTTTGGGCCTCATGCGGCCGTCCGCCCGGGCTGCGTGTGTGCGTTTGTCCGTTCGGTTGCCGGGCCGTCCGGGTATTCAGATTTCGGCGACGACTCGCTGTCCATGCGTTATGCGCAGAGCTGCCTGCAACGCGAAAAGCATAGCGGGCTGATCATGTGGGCAAGTTGTCAGACGGGGAGACATAAAACATCTTTATTTATTGAGCTTTCGGATCCGTCGAAGTTCGCAGCGCAATCGAAGTGTTGTGTGCCGCCGCCGTGCAAAAGTGGGGATGACAGAGTATGACCTCAGTGCCTCACATTTTATAAACCCAAGCGCACCACACTATCTTGGTTCTGATCATTTTATCTTTTCAACTTTGTCGCTGAGGCCCCATTCTAGGTAATTCACGGTTTATTGTGAAGGCTACTCAGACCAGAACTCACCACGGTCTCTCCCAGGTATAATCTAGCCTTCGCTTTCCCCATATACCTCTAGCACGGATTGTATAGTCCTAGGACAATTAGCCCGCGTACTGTCTGCGACGTGAGGTGTAAAATGATCCGCCCTTCCCGTGTAATCCCCCCCCCAATCAGTAGTTCTACAACCTTTCCTTTCCAATGCATGCGCACTGGAGGAGACAGCAACGCACCACAAACCTCATCGCGACAATTTTGGAACTTGCAACGTGCCACCATGCCGGAGCACCGGTAAAGCGAACGTATGCAAATACGCACGCGAGCGGAAGCACCCAGAAGCGGTTTACCAGAAGCAAGGATTTTAAATGCAGAGCATTTCTTAGCCTCGCCTCTTCCTGCGTCGGACGGCGTCCACAGCTCCGCGTCCGCAGCAGGTGCGCCTCTCCTGCTTCCCTCCTCTCTCTCAACAGCAGCTGGCGCGCGCATGCGTCGTAGTCAGCCCGTTTGCTCCGTCGCGGTCTCGGTGTAACAGGTGCGTGATAGTAGTGCGGTGGGGCGTGGAAGGGCGCGCGCTGCTTCCGCAAGCGCGCTCTCCTCCCCGTACTGCTTTCCCTCTACAGCGCGCGCTGAAAATATCAAGCGGCTAGCGGTCGCTCGTGCTTCAGTCACTGCGTTGCTCCTTCCTTCCTTGGTTTACGCTCGCTCCACCCTAACGCGACTTTACTCTCCTTTCTCTACCCCAAACCAACACCAACGCAACTACGACCCAACTACCCACCCTAACGCGACTTTACGCGGCGTTAACGACCCCCAATGCTCTGCATTTACCCGTGTTCCCCTCGCGGGAAGGCGCGGGATTTTTTTTCACCACCTCTCAGCTGATAGAACACTAGTTACAGCCCTATGATGTAAAGAGAAGGTGCTCCGATAAGTTCCAGCAGAATTCCAGGCACAATCGTCACAGAATGTCAGGCAAACACCACACAGCCGTACGCCGCTCCGTGCTTGTGAATGTTTGCGGCCGCGCGTTCGAGCAAGGCCGGTCGTGGTTCTAGCGATAAACGTCAGAAGTCAAATTTGGCTGGCACATCGTGAGAATGCATCTATAGCATATGATCTACGTCGCGTGTCGCTTCAAATAGCGACACTACCTCCACTCATACGAGGGTGGGAGCTCAACGCTGGCGAAAAATCTCGTACGGCCCCTATCGGTGACGCCCCTCGGCTCCACCTCCAGCGGCAGCCAGCCGGAGCCGGAGCCACTAAATGCTACCGCGGGCCTGATAGGGGGGGATCTTCTTCCATGGTGCATCGCGCGGGAGGAGCGCGAGGAGAGGAGAATGCGGCATCAGAGGAGATTGGCTTGCAAAGCTGGGCCACCTGACGTCACGCTCCCTCCTAAAACTTTCCGTCCTGCTTGAACAAGCGCCATCAACCATTTGAACCCGCTAACATTCTAAGGTGCCTTTGAGAAAGCTCTACCGGACAGTGTAGTTAGGGTTATACCCAATCACTACAAAAACCTCCTTGCTTTGGACACACCAAATGCTGTCGTTACGGAATGCTTGTTTAAAGTATCGACTATAGGGGCATTCCTGTTAGGGCTTATGAAACCCGCCCCAAGTGTGGAGTTGGGGTGATCAAGGAAGTTCCCGTAGACATGTAAAATTCTGAAATCCTTGAAGCAATGCGGTAGAGAGTCCCTGCTACGCCAGCTCGGCGCTTAAGAGAAAAATTTAAGAATGGGCGCATTATGTTCTGTACAGAGACCACTTCGGAACATATAATCTTGGGCTATACCCGGTACCAAGTGCACGAGTACAACAACAATCCCCGACAGGGCGCCAAGCGAAAGTGTTACGGTGTTGTGGCCGTCGTCTACAGGCTTTCGCAGCGAAGTTGCGGTACGGATAATGACCGTGCTTCCTTCGTGAATGAGGACCTCCGCTGCCCAAATCATGTACGGACGCTTGAACAGAAAGATTGTCATTGCTTTGTGCGGCAAAAGGTGAAAGCCATCTACAAGCTGAATATCTCAGAAAACATGGTGCAAAAGCAGCATTTCGAAAACCGCGTGATTTTCTCCGCAAGGATGCGTCAGCTGCTGCTAGAAAGGTGAGCAAGCAGACTATAGTCAACGCCATGCCTCCAAAGCTAGATGTTGGTTGTAGATATCAGGCTGAACAATACTATATGTGTGATGCCATCAATTCTTGGGCATTGTCATTGATAGGTAAATGCCGTGGACAGATCATATTCGGTGCCTGAAAAACAACCTACTGTCTACAGTAACTGCGTGGGTTGATTCGCTGCTGCGGCTCTACGAGGCACTATTTATTGGTCTGCTTCGCCACAGCCTCCCTGCCTTGAGTGCACTGCCTAAGAGCAGCGTCAAGCAACTACAGGCTCTACAGGCACAAGCTCTGCGTATTTGCCTGAAACTCTCTAAGTGCACTACAACGAACGTAAGGTTTTGTAAATCGAGGTGCCTCTCGCGCACTGTACCATAAGACAAGAAAATACCCGTGTTTGCCTCCGCCATGTTGGCTGTTTGTTTGTCCATCCTTTGGCCAATAGCTCCACTACTCATGTTCAGTAATTCCTGCCTTATAGTGTGAGCGCCCTATTAAGCCAGAGTTAACGCCTTGGCAGTTTTTGACGTGGCCCTCAAGATGCACGCCTATATATCAGGCCGGATAAGAGTTGTTAGTTTCGGTAGCCGAAATGTTGCTCAAGGAACAGACCCGCCGCTGTGGCTCAGTGGATAAGGCGTTGCGCTGCTGAGCACTAGGTCGCGGGTTCGATTCCCAAACACGGCGGCTGTTCTTCTGATTAAGGCGAAGAGCAAAAATGCCCTGTGTACGACATTTCGGCGCCCTTTAAAGATCCTCAGGTGGCCAAAATAATCCGGAGACCCCCCCCCCCCCGCCCCCTCCACCCCCCGTCGCCTGCGTTGCGTCGGCGTGTTAATCAATGCGCAAGGAACAGAAAAAAGGTGGCAATGGCGAGATCGCGGCAACACCCATAGGAAAGCAAGAAACTTTCCTACAATTTCAAAAAGATAGCCGAGCGGTCGAAGGTAAGGGTGGTCTTTTCGGCTCCAAACAAAATGGGCAAGCTGTGCAGGTTGACACATCCTAGCCTTCGTACTGAATCGACGTGCAACAAAAAACACAAAAACCACTTCGCTGCATGCCGAGAGGCCTTGTTTGCAGCCTTCCGTTGGAATGTGGGAAAATGTACATAGGCCAAAGAGGGCGGTGCCTCAATGATCGTCTCCGTGAGCACAGGAATACCGTAAAGAACAACACCGAGGAATGGCTTGCGTCACACTGCAAGCAGCTTGGTTGCAAGCTCGTATTCGAAAAGTGCGCAGTTGTTGCCAAGCAAAAGATCCAGCTAACGCAAGAGATACTGGAAGCTCATATGATAACAAAAGCTGATTATTAGTGCGTTAGTACTGCGTCTGTCGTCTCACCAAAAAGAGTGATTTTTCGAGTTGTGTGTGACATGATAAAGTGGTACTATGACGTGGGCCAGCGTTCATGTATCTATATGAGGCATTTTTTTCGAAATGAGCCGGATCCAGAAACCGAAACTGAGTTGGATAAAGCTGAAGTGATAAGAAAAACTCGGCAACTTCACCCTAAAAAAGTGGTCGCAAGAAAATAGTTGAGATAACGCCCTGAAAGCGCGTACGGAGATCGTACTTCGTATAAAAATTAACCAGATCCTGCTGTTTAACTGATGAAAATGAGCTTAATGCATTTCCCCAATGGTAGCTTGGTTTTCGGGTTGAGTGTTCAGATTGTTTCATGGGTGTTTCCGGAAGTTTTTTTTTTTTTTTTCGTTGCCGGACGGGCTTATTATGAATTCATATAGCAATCACGAGATCTGCGAATGCTTTGTCCGCAGATGCCAACGACGAATTTAACGGAAGAAATTGAAAGAGATGAGAAACGACAGTTTCATTTTGTCCCCAACGTTCCAGCGAAATAACTCTGGTTTTGTTTATTTGTTTTTATTCCCATATTTACCATTTCAGTGCTTTACTAAACAGCGGCCGCTTACAAGCACTGTCAAATCCCCCCACCCGCTCTTTCTGAGAGTACGAACCACTTCATTCAGGCGGACAAATAAAATACGAGCCGCTTTCCTGTGAAACGTATTGGAAATTCATGACGAAGCAATGGAGAGTTTACTTGCTTTGTTATGCGTTGTGGCGTGCCCAAGATAAGTATCTTAAGAAAAAACTCAAAAAGAGCAGCTAATGGTGAAAAGAGGACACACCTGCCCTCCATGTATATTTCTACTGATCTTGATGCCCTGTTGCATATGTTTTTAATGTCTTTTCCACCAAAACTCAATCGCACAATGGTTAAATGTCAATGTAAGTAAAGTTTTTATACGAATGCCGCATCAACTTTAGTGTTTCAATTCAATACGAGCAAAATCCAAACTTTTCACACCAACATTGCTCAAATTTTTGGTATATTGCCTAATTACTTGTGGCCATCAACTTCATCCAGCTGACATGTAAAATATATCATGTAATAGTTTTGACGACGCTGCATTTGGGTGCGTTAACAAGCTTCCGTTTGTTTTTCAAATTCGCGTTAAGTGGACATGGCTCATTTCGAAAAAACGCCTCATATGTGTATTCTTCTGCTAATAAAACTGTTGGAAGTAGCGCCTTGAATGTGTCGACTCGCTTGTCCTTTTGTCCTAGCGCTTCAATTCATTGAAAAGGGGCCAAGAAACACCACAGTCATGTGTCTTGTGGGTGGCTTAATGGAGTTCTTAGGAAGACGTAAGGTCAGGTTGAAATATTGAATGGCAGAAGTAGTAAAAAAAATTACGCCATCTTTCCGTAGGGGAACTCTGAGTAGTATGCGAAGAAGCTATGGGGTCGATTCAAATGCCGATTAGTTTTTAGTTCGTCGTTTCCGTTAGGTTGAGGTACGTTGTTACTGTTATAGTTACCGTTTGGTTTCCATGGTAAATACCAAACTTTTCACTTACCAGAACTACGAAATGGGAAATTGCGTTCACCCCATGGCTGCCTCGCATACTACTTAGGGTTCCGTTACGGGAAGATGGTGTAACGTTATTTAAGGGGGGGGGGTGTTAGAGTGGAGAGGCATTAAATAGAGAGGGAGAGAGACACATTGTACGTGGTATGAGTTTGTCTTTATTTAGGCGTTATCATCATTATGTTCAACGTGGGTGACGTCGAGCTGTGGTTGGCGTTCCGCTTTGATCATGACCGCCTTATGGTCTGTGAAATGTAAAGTCAAGGGCTGTTGTTGTGGATGAACCCTAAAGTTGCTGAAGATGAGGTCGATGCACGTTCCCCGAATGGTTGTGGGCTGCTTGTAATGGGCTGTGGGCTGCTCGCACGGCCCGCCGAGACTCGCCGACGCACGCCGCCGCCGACGACGATGAAACGTCGACGGCGCGTGAAGCGTGCTCGTCTCGTGCCGGCCCAAGAAGGCACCGGCAACACTGTCGCTCCAGGAGCCATTAAAGGGTAAGACACTACCGGGCGTTCAGCAAGCCGAGCATGCGCAGTGGGGGTGTGGACGCCACACGGCAGAGGGACAATGAGATGCTTCGCATCTAAAAAGTGGTAGTTTATTGGAGCAAATGGAAAAGGGAAGAAGGTGGTGGTTAAGCGTCTCTTGTCCACGATGTCTCTTAATCAGGCCGACTTGATGGCTGGAGAAACCAAGGCTGTCTGGCGTGCCAGGTCCGGGCTGGTCAGCTCAGTATTCGAGTGCTCCGGAGTGGGGAATGGGGGGGTGGGGGTTAGGGGAGTAGTAATAGGAGTTTACCAGGTGGGATGTGGTGCGTGGGGTGTCGCGCTGTTGGCATTGAAGGGGGAAGATAGTGGGCGCAATCTCGTGAAGGATTACGTGATGGTAGAAGGTACCTGTCTGGAGGCGACGATAGATGATGGCTTTCTGGTTGGTTACCGTGGGGTGTGTAAGGGATATACGGATCGGGTAAGTGTGCAGTGAGATACAATAGCGTTGTACGCATTATCGAGGGAAACTCGAAGGTCGGGCGCGTTCGTGCGAGGAGGTGGGAGCCCCTCATCGTCGGTGGAGAATTATCCGGAGTGTACAGCTCCGGCTATGTTTTCCTTAAACCTAGCCTAAGTTTTTAAAGTTGAGCTGAATATTGCGCCACGTGTATTGAAAAAAAATGCAGCATTTTAAATGAACGAAATTGTATCTAAGTTATATGGTGCATTTGAAGTAAAAAGCTTCGCTAATATTTCAGCTCTGAATGGCTGCGTGACCCTGGTCAAGCTTTATTATTTATTCAAGCTTCATTATTTAGTCGAACGGAAACTGAAGCGGAACGAAAAAAATTTCTCTGAACCCTAACTGTAACCAAACCGATATGTTTCCTTGTTCGGCACACCGGCGGTAACCTAACGAACTCTGGAATGAGAACAGTGGCGTACACGCTTTTCCTGTAAGTTTATGGTCGGTTTAGTGGCTTACGCAATGGGCGGCTCATTATGACTGCTAGAAGGAATTAATGTATTCGTCGAGCCATGTTGATGGTCTTCGAAGGTTACACGTGACTACCAGATTTGGGGGGAGACGTGTTTTTTTGTAAAAATTGTTGTCGGCAGAAAAATCGGTTAGTAAGTTTTTATCTAGGAATGAATACCTGTAGCTTCAACTATTTTTTGTTTTAAAAACTGTACAATAAAATGTATATTGGTGGCCGTGTAATGCGCACACCGTGTGTAAAATCAATGCCCCTATCACTGTCAAATGTCCTGCATACAAATTGTTTGAGTGAACTCTTACATCTATTAAGATGATAGCCAAATAACACACGTCACCGGGACAAAAAAATTTAAGCCTATGTCTAATGAGAGAGAGATTGGGGCGTATTTCAGAAACAGTTTCGGCGTAAAACATTTTATTGTTTGCACACGATTCAAAATAACTATTATTGTCATGCAATCCAGCAGGTCTTCCAGTTTCAGAAGGTTCACCGACCGTAAGGCTGAAAGGCAAGGGCAGAATGATTAGGAGGAAAGAAGACAGGAGAGGCTTTGACGTCTGGTCTACTAAAACCGGTAACGGCATTTTCTTCCGGGCCCTATTTTGCGTATATTTTAGTCACAACTGCCACCTCCGCGACTTTTGCTCGCTCCACTGTGGTCTGCTCCGTCTGACCTTGTCCACCATTGTGTATCGGCGGGGCCTCACAGTGATGTAGCAACCTGCTGCTCGGGCCTTCTCCGCGGTGGCTACATCACGCTTGCCAGTAACCAATCAGAGAGGCTGAAAAAGCCACGTGACTTTTTTCACACCCCTCCCAATGCCTCAGTGGCCAGCTGGGCCTCTCCTCAACTTTTTCATTCCTGCGCCAAATACTAAGAATGCTGAATGTTTTATGGTGCAGTCTGTTGCATAGTAGTGTGATTTTGCACGGGTACTATATCGTGTACCAGTGGACTAACAATTGTAACTACGAAAGTTGCAATACCTAGGTTTTGCGACTCAATAGAGGAGATTTGGTTCAAACGTTTTCATGCAAGGCGTTCTCTTTTTTCTTTTTTTGTGGGACACGCCATGGATATTTATTCATACCATTAATATCTTTATATTCGTACAAGAGAAATTATCAACACCGAAATAATTTAATAGAATTTAATGATACTATTCAGCAGGGTTCACCAAAGTTGCAGTTTTTTATGACCTCAAATAAGCTATTATGCAGAGCTTCTATGTTTTCGTATAGAAATGTTGATTGCATTTTATTCACATAAGAGAAATACATTCCAGAACGCCACTTGTTGTGCAGCCTTTTTGTAAAAATTGTTGAGAGAAAAATTTTGTAAGCGGCATTAACGTTTATAACACTAACACTTTTAACACGCCTAACCCGGCTCCTGTGATTGATTCGTATTCGAGTTTTTTAAGCAAAACTTGTGTTGACTGGCTTGTGTAGCCAAGCGCTTGATGGTGTTCCAAGATCCAAGGTGCTCAAAAACCGTTTCTCGTGGTCGGAATCAAAGCTAGGTCCTTGTGTTATGAAGGCGGCGTCTATCAGATTGACCTGAAAACGGCATTTGTTTGCAAAGCCTGGCGCTGCGTCATTGCCAAGGGCTTGGGCGTTTCTAGGCAGCACTGCACACTGGGGGACCAGCGGCTAATTTGAAATGGGTGCGCTGCAGACTCATACCCCTGTCTACCGCCGCGCTGTTGCCACGGGCACTGCCGTTGACTGGCAGCGCTGCGTGCCGGGAGACGAGCGGGTGATTTGAATGTTGCCGAGATACTACAGCGTGACAGCAGACGCGTGAACGGAAGTGAATTTGTATGTGTTAGGTGATTATATGATGTGAAGTGATTCTTTATCCGGTGTGTGTCTGTGGTATGGTTTTCGTTTTGGATCGGGTTAAGCCCAGCCAGTGGGTTGGGTGGTGTTTGGCTGCGTTCGGTAAGAGGTTGCGTTGGGGTTGACTGGTTGGGTTTCGGTAAGCGTTGGTTTGGTTTATACTGACTTGCTAGAAGTTTCTCGCGCGCCCTAGTTTTCTTTAGGGGAGGGGTTGGTTAGTTTTTATAAAGAAATTTACTTACCCTAGGTTCTGTGAAAAAATAACGCGCATCCAAAGTTGATTAAACATATTTTTTTTATATTTCGTCACTGATTTTTGTAATCAAAAACATTTTTCACAGAATAAAGAGCACAATTTTTTGCCCATGCAATATTGATTACACACACATACATATCTTTTTTATATTTCGTCACTGATTTTCGTAATCTAAAACTCTTTGCATATAATAGGGAGCACAATTTCTTGCCCATGCAGGACGCTAAAAAGGTATTGTCATTTGGGTGTTTTTTTTTACAGCTTTACATTTGAACAACAGCGCTTAAACGGAACAAGAGATTGACAGGACAGCGCGCTGTCCTTAGTGCTCTGTCCTGTCAATCTCTTGTCCCGTTTAAGCGCAAGCGCTGTTGTTCAATTTTGAAGTATGTACCAACAAGCCGGCACTACCACGCTTTTCCACAGCTGCCAAGGCGTCTGCTTGACTACTTATTTGTAACAAGAAAAACTATGATAGTCATACCAGCATGCCACACAGAGGATACTCACGGTGGTGTCCGTGCTTTGGGGGATCTGTTAGGACAAGTAAAAAAGCTAGGCTTCAATTACAGCGAAGTAGCTGTACATCTCTTCGGCAAAGTAGGTATAATTCTTTAGAATATTTTATTTATGGGATGCGAAATTTCTTTTTTATGCCCCTTGGTATATTTGCAACCACCTTTCACGTGTGGAGTTCAATCTAAAGCACCATATGTATAATAAGTTCTGGTAAAAATAGGTGATAAACGAAGTTTGTCTGCGCTCCGTGCAACATTAGGAACGTTTTAGACATTGTACCTTACATTGTTGTGCAATTTGATGAAATAAAAAGAGCTTTGACGGGAACCTTTATTTTGGTGATACAATCGCGCCGTGCTACCAAGGTAACCATCGCAACTCATTCTGGAAATGTAACATGTGCAAAATATATGTTATCGGCAACAGATAAAGAAATGTGATCAAATTAGGTAAGTCATTCTGTCTCGCACTTCAATTTACGTAGCGGTAACATCTCCATTGTTTTTCCTCTGTGCTATTTATAATGATTGTTGCACCGGACATGACAGGTGTTTGTGCTTTCTGCTGCAATTATATTGTTTGATAGAAAGCAAAATATGCAACCCATTCTTGTTTCTTAAAAAATGTTGTATAGCTGAAAAAGGAGTACTTAACTCCAACGCGAGATTGATTATTCCCGTAAAGAGCTTAGAATATTATTGCAACGAAACATGCCGGAAATGGGCGTCTGTTTTACGTTCCCGGATTATTGCATTTTCAACGCGCAGTAAACTGAATTTCAACAACATTTTAAAAATGAGGTGTGCTCAAGCGTGTGTCAACTTACGGTGGTAGACGGGACCTGAAGAAAAAAAGACATGGATATGAGGGCGTTGCTTGTTATGCGTTACCAGCTAAGGAACATTTTGTATGTATCTAAAAGTCCGTTATTTTATGGGGAGCTCCAGAACTTTTATGTAGCCCACATGCAAATACAGCCCCAAAAATGGAAACATGAACATCTTGGGAGCACTATCCAGGCCTCGCCATTTTAACACATCAACCAATTTTTTAAGGAGTATAATCTCCACAGCACAGGGCGCTTTTCTTGTTTAAAGAATGCGATTGTATTGACAAAGGTTCGCAGGACATATTTTGAAACGAAGCATCTTTTTTTTCGCACGTAAACGGTGTAACGATAGCCACTCAACTAACCATCGCCGCAATATTATCCGCATACGTCTCTCGCGTTTTCAGAAGGAATTTCTGGGGAGGTAAGCATCCAATACTTTCAAGAGGTAACTGCTGAAGAGTTTTACATCAAAGTATAACTTACGTGGTGGAGGGGCGTGATACACGCGAGGCTCTGAAATTGCAAAGGACGTTTTTGAACGTCAGGTATTTTGGGTCAAACAGGCGTGTGTCTTATCCTGAAGGTATGCCGCCGGGTTCGTACAACTAACGTACTTCTGCAACAACAGCTATACTTTGTGACAGTTACACCTGTACTCATTGTGACAGTTATACCAGCAACAGTTATAACTGTGCGCATTATATGTCCATGGTTGGAAAAGCGCTTATTTTGTGACATAAGGGACAAACGTAGAGCGAAGAAAACCAGACAGAACGAATGAAGCGCCTCATTCGTTCTGTCTGGTTTTCTTCGCTCTACGTTTGTCCCTTGTGTCACAAAATAAGCGCTTTTCCAACCATGTACCGATACCAACTAGCCCAACAACAAGCCTTACTGAGCATTATATGTCCCTGTCTTAAAATCTGCTTTGGCTACGGTTCTACCTGTGGGCTCCCAACTGTGCAATCTAAGCAGTATCAAACTTGAATTCTTCGATCTATCGAGGCACCAGGCTCCGGCGTTATGCTTCTAACTAAGAAAGCCCGATATTTCCCAAGAGTCTACGTTGCAATATCACAAAGAAATATCGCGCGAGACGTATTTCTTGCGGATAACTTTTCCCCATGTTACGATAACCGTTCAGACAACTGTATACGTATCTATAAAGTGTTCAAGTCAGTTTCTACTTACGCTGGTATACAGGACCTGCGGAAGAAAAGTGAATGGGTGTGGGAGCATTGTGCCTTGTGTAATAAATGATTAGGAACATTCAGTTTGATTATGAGATGGTAGGACTAGAAACTCACGTGGTGGTGGTGCATGGTAGACTGGTTGTTCTGAAACATCAAAGCGAGGACGTGCGGTTCGGAACTAATATTCAAGAAAACATGAATTGGTTCACCTGTAAGCTGAAGACGGTGGAGAAGCATGCCTCCGTAACATTTATTTGATGACCATTTGTTTTTCGATTGATAAGAAAGTTTAACACGCCGATGCTACACAGGCGATAAGGTGCGCCTTTGTGGGGGCTTTGGAATAATTATTACCACCAAGGAATATTTAACGTGCGCCGAAATCTCAGACGAACGGGTGTTTCCGCTTTCGCCGCCGTCATAAAAGCAGCCGCCGCGGCGGGGAATAGAACCCGCGTCCTTGGGCTCTGCACCATCATGCCCTAGCTACTGCGGAACATTTCTCATTTTATAAATTTGTAGCCCTTCCTTTATTCCTGAGCAAACAACTTCACACGAATTGCTAAAAGATACGGTGCCTGCATATCTCTTGATGGCAGAGTTTTAAAACAAGAATTGGGGTTTTGTTTCCGACGTATCCAACCACTTCATATTCTTTACAGACGTGAGATTTTGGAGATACTTATGGGGTCAGGGCGAAATGTATGCTCTAAAATAGCACGTTTCCCCCTTGATGCGTTGCAATAACATTGAAATTGGTATGTGTTTCTAAGCGTAATTATTGAGGAGTAGGAAATAAGTAGGGACGTAAAAGTGAACGCGAGTTCTTGAGGTACGCCAAGGATAATGGCCCAACCGCTACATTTAGTTATTCGGTAGCCAAACTTTAGGGCACCATTCCAGGTTCCTTTCAAATTCAAAGACTAGGTGCGGTACTTACGAACGTATACCGGGTAGGGCACTGGAAAATAGAAAGAAGCAAGTCAACCCGAGATGTACATGTTATAAGCCGTGATCAGCGGCGCAGCTGTTGTGACAAGCATGTGAAGGCGCCTTGAAGGCGCGTGCAATGAGGCTAAAGTGTCATTGCGCAACAATGGGCTTGTCTTCTTAGTGAGCACTTTTCTACATTATTGCAGACTCACTTTGTAAAGCAACACTTACGGACCACCGCACGTACCGCATCTTTAAGAGAGAATATCATCCAGCAAGAAAGAACCAAACTCGCATCAAATATCTTGAGCGACAATAAATACATTCTGATGTGCCTTAACAGCCCGTACTATTGTACAATTATAGAAAAATAAAACAAAAAAACATCAGGTATTCGCTTTGGTCTAATCACCAAATTAGAAACCTCAGCTCAACATGGTGTGACGTTTTTCTTTTACTCTGATTCGACTAAAAAAGAGTTCCCTCGTTTATGACGTGGTATCTCGTATTTCTACACTTAATGTCGCGGTTCTTGAATTAATAAAAGGAGGGGCGTTTTCGGTGAAATGCGTAGTTTTGCAGCAATCATCAGTGCCGTTCTTTTTGATGACGCATTTGCGTATTTGACACGTATATTAAGCCTTTACAAAGCTTTCGGCATGATCCCGGAGTTCAGAGAAAAGTACTATTTTCACAGTCTTAACTGAAACACATTTTGCAGGTACCGGTTGAACAACACTTGCTGATCGAGTTTTTGAGGTTAGGAACAATCTGAAAATAACTTTATACACCGGGACCAATGTAGGTGAAAGTAAAATCCCATTGCCTCTACAAAAATTCACAATTTTCTGCCTTCAGGCATTCGTTTTTTAGCGCCCCATGTTTTGCTTCTCTGGTGCCATTTTGCTCTGGTGAGGTTTAAATATTCGTATGGCAAAATGGCAAAATGGGATATGTAAAACGAACTGCTCACCTTTGTGATGCACAGGCACTTTATCTGAAAATATGGCGTAGTAGAACGCATGAAACGTGTGAGATAAACCGCAGGCAAGGAAATTGCAGAATTGGAAGTATTTGTTTTTTACAGATGGTGAAGTACTTTGCGGTGACTGGATTTGGTGGCAAAGGCTAGAAATTATTCATTATTCTTAAACGACATGTCATACCACGTCTTTGTTACGATCTTTTGTGTTACGTTGTTCCTGCACTGCGTCGTGTTCACCATTCCTGACAATCCCATTAGTACTATCCTGATAAGTTGAATAACATGCGCGTTGTTTTCAGCGCATGCTGCGCTCCCTGGCGAAGGGCCGTGTATGCACCGCAGGCATAAGGCTGGGAAAGACCTCTGGTGTCTTATTCTTACTGCGCAGGCATAGCTCCCGGCTTATAATGCGGATCGTATACTTAAAATCACGCGCGCCGTTGTTCGTATTTCACTTTATGCCGATAGTACAAGTGCAAGCGTATCTCTGGAGAAGATGTAGCTTCGACTACGCTCTTTTTTAAGATATACCGTGAAACAAACGGTGAGATGTAAAGAGGCGCAAATTGTAGTAAAACTAAAGATAAGAAAACAAAACAGCTGTAACTGATTACTTCAGGTCATGCCCACTACATTCTTCTGGTCTGGGACTACGACCTAAATTATATTTGGTGGACGTGGTCGAAATACCCAAACATGTACACCTACTGAAAAGGGGAAAAAAGACGGAAATAGCGACAAGGATTGAGCAGAGTGCACAGGTCTGTAAAGACAAAACAGCGAACGTATATTTTTGAGGTTTATTTGTAGGACAAAAAAGATATATATAACCTATTGCGTAAAAGGGGACGTCATGAGTCATTATTGATTTTTTTTCTTTTCAGATAACTGGCTGCTTTGTCCGCGGCTACCGCTCTTTTTTCTCTCTCAGGTATTCCTATTGGATCGCATGGTTCTATCTCTGCTTGTCCAAATAGCGTCCGCGCTCACTACCTTGAGCAGTTCTGAAGGAAATCGAGCGTTCTTTTCTATCGAAAGATGCAGGTACACAAATCATCACCGCCTTAAAACTTAGTGCGCGCATATAGATAACATTTTGTTTCGAAACAGTGTGTAAAATGGCTCATGGTTGTCATAATAACATATCTCGACATGTCTAAAGTATAAGAACCAACACCCCAATCCCCTACCCTTAAATTGGTTGACGATTGCCGCATCCCCATTTTACGGACTGTTTGGGTGAAAGCACAATGATCTAGGACCCCCCACGTTTGGTCTCGTTGAAGTAGTTACCTAAAATGATATTTTGTTTTTCTTAGTGAATATGCGCCGCGTGCCGTCTACTCATAGGCATAATAATGCTCTACAAAATTATGAGGAACCATTACTTGCAGTTCCATAACAAGGATATCATTCGGAATCGTGCCGTCATTTATTTGAAAATATTCACAACTTTGTACGCGTCAACCAAAATAAAATACATGTTTTGTTTACGTACGAATACGGTCCTGGTACACCGCTGCAAAAAAAAGAATAAGGCATCAATTTATAGCCTCAGGATGTACGTGATGCTGAGAAAAAATTGTCACGTGAAAGTATGGCGGCGCAAGTGCCGTGTCGCATAAATATGATTAATGCCACTAAACAGAACCGCCACAAATCCATCCTTCACCTAGTTCTTCAGGTCTGCCAACGTAAGTGCCATACAATACTGGCTTTCTTGGGGATGTCTCAGCGATCGTGAATTTTGGACAGCAGTGAAAGCCCAAACGGATTGTCAAATACTTTTTTCTATAAATCAGAACATATACCATTATAAATAAAGGTAGCAGTTATGCGCGAAACCCAAGTGTTCATCAGCTCTTGATTGCACTCGAGACTGGTCAGGTATGTAAAAAACTGTAGCGCAATAAAAATTTTGCTTTGATTAGAGGTTCTTTTAAAACAGCCACTATTGATTAACGGTAAGGTTGCAAGAGCGTGACTAAAGAAAGACTGATTTGAATGAAAACTTCATTTACATGATGCACCTTCTTTGGTGTAGTAATTTTGCCCGAATGTGAATACCAGTGGAAGTGGCAGGCATTTATTTAAAGTTTACCTGCAATATATATCGTAAACAGTATATCTGAGGATAGGAAACAGGTCTGCACAACTTAACAATGCTTTCGTTAGACAATTGTTCGCATTGCTATCAAAAACACTAATCTTGTTGGAGGGCCATCGACTAGCATTACGTAGTTGTCAACTGCCGGCAATGCTGTGTGTATGCACTACAACATAAAGACAACATTGAATAAAAAGTTGATACTCACGGTAGTACACGGGCACTGTCGGAAAGAAAAGAAAGTTGATATGTTCAAACCCCTATGATGTACAAGAAAATTTGCAAAAGATATTTCAAAAACGACACTTACCCTTAACCACTTCTTTCTCTGAAATGGCGAGATCAAAGTAGCAAACGCGTTATTGCATTATTAATCCAAGCAAGCAAGAAAAG
Source organism: Haemaphysalis longicornis (assembly GCF_048455015.1). Classification (NCBI taxonomy): domain Eukaryota; kingdom Metazoa; phylum Arthropoda; class Arachnida; order Ixodida; family Ixodidae; genus Haemaphysalis; species Haemaphysalis longicornis. The sequence goes on from NW_027526204.1 coordinate 39,555,551, forward strand.
GGTCACTGCGCTCATACTGCAAAAGGTGCCTTTTGCTACTCGCGGTCCCTAACTTTTCCCACCATCCTGCTGAAACAAGTATTTTATTTAAAAATTGCTTTATTACGTAAGCCTAAATTTTCATTTAAAACGTGCATTTAACTTACGTGTGTGCTTTGGAACCAACTATTGATTAAAATTTTTAGTAGTGTTAGCAACATGACCGCAGTCTTAAGTTTTTTGCCAAGAATGAGTAAAAAGTTTCTTGGAGCATATACCATTTCCTAAACGCACCAAAGAAAGCTCAGCTTGCATTTAGCCTTCAGCACCAACAGGTGTTAGAAACAGCAACTTATGGGTGTAAAGCGACGAAGTTGGATAGTTGGTGGCCGCCAGCTTGTAGGATTATATCACCTAGAACAACTTCTGTGCACATGTGCCTTGAGAATATCACAGGAGCGACCACACCTACTACAAAGAGGGAGCTCAAGCTTTCCATTCTAATGTAAAATTATATATCTAAATACCACGAAGACACGCGGGACGCTTTTTGTTTCCGGCTGACAGCGCAAAAATTATACGTCCTGTAAACACAACGCTGTGTGTTCTTTGCTGTATGGGCACCCGTAAATGCGAGAATTCAGTCTTACTTATGCCGTCAAGCCTGTTTGTAATAATTGAATTCAGCATTCGTTTTATGCACGGAGATAATTGTGTGAAGTCATTGCGTTGTCTGTATCAATTCTTGGTTAAGTGATAGATTACTAGCAGGCCCAGTATACTATCAAGTTTTAAAAGCTGATTAGTGATTTACATCACATGTCTTTAGGTTATGTACGACTTTGGTGATTTCCACCCAGACAGGACTTACCTCAATATTGCAGTTCAACAAAACGTTTAAATTCAGGAACAATTATAGGAATCGAGCCCATTTTTTCACTTTCCGAAATTGTTCCCAATTCACTTCTGCACAAACAATCTTCTATGCAATATTTCATCAAAGATAACAAGCTTCATTTAGTGAAAGAAATGAGTCAACGTCATGTCACTTCGTTTCATTTTATTTATTTTTGTTCTAGAGAACCAAAGGCATTACATCCGTAAGTCAGTATGTGGACTTACTCTGGTGTGGCTTTTGGTTTACAACTGAAAGGAATAAAAAGGCAGTAAGATCGCAGGAATGTAAAACAATGTGTGGGGCATCAAACCGATGATCGAATAAACGGTTCTACGATTGAACCACATAATTTTAGTTGGTGATAAGTGTTACCTTTGATGTGGAGATCTGAAAGGAACGTCATTGTACATGATTATCCAACGTGCTTATATTTATAAAATGAATGTATGCGTTTAGAAGAAGAGAGGTGAAACTCACTTATTGGGCGAACTGAAATACAAAGAAAGAAGAAACGAGCGGTATAATTTCCAGGTATGTACATTCAAAGCAACGTTTATCTATTCAGCAAGCAGCATGCTCAGCTTTGTTCTGAAAATAGTGTATGCTGTGGAATCTCACGGTTGTCGCCTTAAAACCACTCTTCTAAAATCCCACAAGTTTTAGTGGGCTCGGATCGTGTTTTATCCTTGCAGCCCATCTGCCACCATAAGAGCTACAAGGTATCGCGTTTACCGTTTAGTATCACGCCGGCATTTTCTGCGTTTCAAAAGTGGAATTCAACCTTTTATGTTTTTTTACGCCAGTTTGTATCCAGCACTATTGTGGCCCAAACTTACACGAAAGAAAGTGCCCCGCACGCGAAGCTAGGTGATTTAAAACGAACGGAACAGTAATCGCCATCATTTTTTTTGTTGCTCCACACTAACAAGTTCCAAATCAGCATCTCCTAGTATATTACGGCCGAAGCGCTTTCCCCAAAAACTTCTTTTTGTGCGTGTTGCTGAACACATTAGTTGTAGTTTATAGTATGATCGTTATTGCGGTCGGCCTCGTCACTCCAATGTCAAAGTTCTTCGTGACTAGCCTGTACAAATAGGGATATATAAGTGAATAAATAGCACAGGGCGCTACTACTAGTGGAACAATGCCGAACGGCGACCGCAGAGGCGAATTAGTGACGGAAGAGTGTGTAAGAACGGGGCAGAAGAGTTACCGGAGGGCCAGGAAAAGTTTCTACATGCGTGCACTGCAGAAAAAAAACACATTGAAGCGAATGCCAAGGTGTGCAGCGGCTATGACAATGGGCCAGAGCGTCACCCCATCGCAAATTTCTGACGTCTGTATTCAGCAACTCGTAATAATTTTGCCCTCACATCACAAACTTGTTTCCTTACATAGTTACCCTGTCAGCGGTCGCACCACACTCCGCTGAAATCTATATGTGCTGCACAACACACGACCCACTAGCCACAGCGATCGCCTCAAGGTTGTTGCCTCCAGGTGTCGCAAAATAAGAACGCCAAAATTTCGCACCATGCGCTATTGTCGTCGGTTATAATTACGAGGCCATACTCAACTTTGTTATTTTTATGAATTACCCAATGTTTGGTATTTTAGAACGCCTTTGGACTTTTTCATTCTTTGGGTGAATCCCGCAGGGTGAACGTGCCTTTTTTCACAGGCGACGTCTATACCGATAATATTTCAATTGGGCTAGGAATACTTTCAGTGGTGATCAAACAATGCTGTTACGTTTGTTGTGTTTGATCTTTCACATCCTTCTTTTAAATGTGTGTTCCTGCGTAGTAATCGCCTGATAAACAATTTTTTTCTCGCATGAGTTTGCGTCTGCCAAAAAAAGAAGACTGCCACACTCACCTTTCTTTTCTTTTGGAGGTTGGTAGTACACAGGTCGCCGGTACTCTTGGTACGATGTGTGGACGTGCTTGGCTGAAGCAAATGAATTGTTATTGCCAATGTTCCTTGCGAAATTTTCAAATGCTCTTTTGGTTGGCCTGGCAAAAGTAGCGCTATATTTGAATTTACTTAGGCGCACTTGTAGACAGCACGCTGTTGGCCACGTTCGTGGCTATGCCAATTGTTACAATAGCTCCAAAAATATACCTTTCCTTGTACGGTCTTCCATTCTAATATTTGTGTACGATCACAAAAACATTTGACTTGACGTTTTATTTACGCCTATTCCTTTGGAATTAGGTAATTGCTTTATTCGTTGTAAAATTTCCTGCCAAATACTCCATACACTGCTCCCATTAGCCGGTTAGCTGGAAGAACGCTTATGTTTAGACAAGAACTAACAGGACGCCCAATTTTTCAGTAGCACCCACTAATTGCGCAGGTTTAAAGACAAACAAAAGTCTACCGGTACCAAAATATAGCTGAGCGAAGCTTTTATAAAACAATACGTGCTATACTTCTTTCCCTATGAAACCCATTTCCTCCGGAATATATTTAATCAGTAAAATTCCGTTCACACTCTGCGTAATTTATTGGAATTATTGTGTACAACGAGCAAGTCTGGCATCAATCTTTATGGGACTTGTTTGTTATAGCCTTTAAACTTTATCCAATCTTGTTGGATCCGGACAAAACATCGTATAATTTTTTTTCCCGCTTGTGGTCATTTGTGTTTAGGGTTCACGATCGTAGCATGCACTCAAGAAATCATCCCTGACATTGCTCAACGTCATAAACACCATTCAAAATTCTCAACCCACCTGAGAAAAAATAGGCGGAGGTCGGCCTCAAAAAAAAAAAGCGCTGTCATTTAAAGTGAAAGGTGCTTTAAAGGTGTTCAACTTCATTGCCCACAATGGCTTGCATACTGACCATCAGCCAGTCGTCCAGTAAAAGCGCAGGTTTGAAAGAGAATTAAGGATTTGCTTTTAAGGCCCGAAGTGCCCGAACTGCAATGGCTTCCAGCAAATATTTGCTAATTCATAAGTTTTTAAAACTTGCCATCAGATTACGAGAAATTGGACAGTGTCTGATAGCGCTTCCCCCCTCCTCTGACAAAGACAAAAATGTGCATCACACGCAGCCTGACTGGTACTGCGATGGCCACTTCTACAGAGTTCACATCGCCTTGTAAAATGCTCAGCATCTGCGATGCCTCGTGTCACCTTCATCCGGCCGCCCCGTAACAATAATAAACTGCATTTATCCGATATTTTCGCGTGACTGGTAAGGTTAGTCGAAGTGAACAATCCTCTATTACTCTTTTCCTTTTTAGGTTCACCTGCTTTCGTCACACACATTCAGGCTCAGAAAGGTGCCTGTTGTTATCAATCCAAGTACAAGAATAAAGAGAACACACGCACTATGGAAGTAGCATTTAGCATACATTGGCCCAGTATTTATTGCGACCTGTCTTTATTGCGACAAAGAAAGGCTGCGAGCTGCGCTTCAGGTTAGCTTCCGAAGAGAGGGGAAAAGTTTAATACACACTTTTCCTCGGTCGTGATGGAACGTAGTAATCATCTGCGGAAAGAAAGTTGAACATTATCACACTGTGCAATTTTCACAGTACGGAAATAGCAGCTAGACCTTCTCACCAGCCGCATTAAGCACGCTTTCCTCAAGTATAAAAAGCTTTTAAACAAGAAGGCTCGACAAACACCTTTCAAAATTCCTATTATCGACTTTATATTTAGTTCTTAGCTGTTTCCACGGTTACTACTCAACACAAACATATTTTTTACTATTTCGCGAGTAACCTGTAATATGTTTCTGCTAAGTCTAGTTACCACATAGAAATGAACAGTTCGTTGTGAGCAATCAACCTGCAAAATTTCTCCTAATCTTTGCCTTTTACAGCGAGGGCAAGGAATGCGCGTTACCCATTAAGAAATCTCGGATACGAAATCAAAGTAACGCCAATTTTTTAAGTCCCTTTTTTATTTAGGCTGGCGCAGCGCGCCACGAGGCTTCCGTGCCCATGCTACAACGCAGCTGTTTAACGGTGGCATGAACAGAGCAAAAAAATTCGCTTGAGGCGCTCTTTTACATCCTAAGCTTTTTTATCCTAATTTTTTATCCTAAGCTTTTGGCGATGAGTGTTTGGAGTGGTGCACTTTTTCAGGCTACAGACAGGAATGCCCGCAACAATTTTTTCGCTGTCGGAATAAACGCGGTTTAAACTTTAGCACAAACACATTGAATAACGGCTTCCCATTAGGGGTATTGTTAAAAACTCGCATCGGGCGATATCGAGAACCTCACATCACATCGAGTGCCCGAAGAATTCACTTTTTCGCCTCCGTAGAGTGAACGCCAACCATTGGTAATGTTCAAAGCTTTGATCTGTCGCTCAGTTGTTGGAGGTATCAGCTTATATACCGCGGTAGCTAAGAAATATTGATAGCTAAATCCTTCTAAATTTGTTTCAAAGCAGTTTTACTTTGTTTGACTTGACATATGCTTTACCGAACTGGAACAAACATGCCTAACAGGTACTGGGAAGACGTTCTGTAAATAGTTTGGCCAAAAGACCCTGTTCCGATTTGTAGACAGTTAGAAAAACAGCATTTGCGTCAGGCACGAGTGTAGCGCGAAAGAGAGTAATCTCCGTAGTCACCGTAATCTCCGTAGTCGTAGCTGTAGTATGGCCGGGGTCTCTCGATAAAGTGCACTGGATCGAACAAGGACGAAATTTATATACAATGAGCATTCTGCTTGTAAAATCCTGCGCAGCAACATCCATGTAAAATATCCCGTAAAACTAAAAAGTGTTTCTGCTCACCTTGTTGCTTCTTGTGATGCTTTGACTCTGCAAAAGACCAAGGTGCGGGAAACATTATTGCACTTGCCTTAAAAGTGTCTCACCTTCCTTACCCCTCAATCTGTTTGTGGTTTCTGGTCACAGACACGGCAACAGACATGCTGCTACAGTGAAAAAACAATTGCCTAGCTTGCTACGTACGGCTATTGTTGGGCGTTACAGACGGTGTTTCAAACTTTACGTAAGAAACAATTTTTGCCACCCTTATGATGTAGAAATTACCCACTTGTTTACTTTCGAAAATACAAGCCGCAATTCTAGCGAGTCCACCTTCCACAAAAAAATGGGCAATATACTTCAAGCAGTGGGACTCTTAAGTGAGAATTTAAAGTGTAAAAGGTCCATTGTTTATTTTTGCATCATTATTATGGGCTGTGTGGTCAATATCAGTAAGTTGCCGATAATTTTTGTACTGTTTTGGCTGTACTGATGTTGGGCACTACGCTTAGACACCAGACTTTTCATACGGTTTACTGCATGCAGTCCACTGCTTTGCAAAGATGAGCGTTCAGTTGAGCTACCGTGGCATTAGAGTGCCCGCAAGTTTACACTAAAATTACGTGTCCGGATCAATTCGCTTTATTAGACTGCTACTAAAGTACTAATATACCAGATGCAGTAGCCACCAAACGTGACAGCTGAGGAAGAGCTTTTCTTTTACATCGCCTTAGTCAGAAAAAATCATTTGGTAAGAGCCATAAAAACCCGGATACGCGAGTTAATCGTAACAGGTTCCAAAAAGTATTTTAAAGGCGATAACACGAACAACTGCTTCCTCACAACACTTTAATGTTGTTACAGAGCACAGAGCTCCTGCTGAATATTTCACAAATTCTTTCATAAACTCTATGCCGTTCTTGTATTCATCTAGATAGGAACTATTAGGGCAGACATTTGGTTTTTCTGCATTTGATGTTCAAACAGTAAGAAAGAAATTCGACATGAAGCACACTGCCGGCGTCCTGTGATATTACTTCTCAACAAAAGCCATTCCTAGCTTGGAATAAGTGCCGAAACTGCCGTCAGAGTTTAGGTGGATTTGCATGCAATAAATAAATAATCAATGCGGCAAAGCTTCCCTTTGTATTCACTAGCGTACTAATTTTTGTATTGTATTCGACTGCACCTATTTGACTAATGGAATAAACCATCAAACGTAAAACTTTTTGCTTCGGATAACCTAGCTGATTTATTCAAGCAATAAGCTCCTCGGCCAAAGATAAATCATAAGGCGCACTGTTTAATACAAGTAGGCTTGCGCATCAATTCATTGTTGCTTTTCTAGAAAAACTTGATATTGGCGCTTTTCACTTGTTTTTGTCGCATAAAAAAGCAAATATATGTTTGACATGCTTTATTGTAGGGGCTGAAAGGTAAAATGTCAGCCAGTTTTTTGTACAGAACTATTTTTTGTTGAATTACTCAACCTAATTTTCTTCTTCAAAGATATTACAACCCAAACACAATCTACACTGTTAAAACTTATATTTTCTCTGCCAAACAGCATCAGAAACGTATTAGGCGTAGTTCTAGAACAATACGATAAAGCAAAGCTAGAGGTACATTTACGATTGCAATGTCACGTTTATTGGCGATGGTTGGTGCTGGTCGGCAACGGCCAATCACATGTTTTGTGTTTTAAAGGCACTTGGCGGAAAATTGGCTGGCGTGTCACCACTGTTTGATGTGTTGTCCTTTATATTGTGAATATCATTCTATTGTAAAAAGACTGGTAATATATTTTAGGGACAAAACCGTTGTTAGAATTATTCCTTGTATTACGCTTTCTGGCCGATTTGACGTAATCATAAATTATTGCAACTACAATGCAGGCATTTTTAACACTCTAGTTCTATTTTTTACCTTGCTGTTGCTTTAAAACATATTTGTTCATGCTGCCCATCTCTTTAGTCCTTTTCTTATCACTTTTATGGTATTTTATGAGGATTATAAGTTTATTAGGTTTGTACGGGGTGCACATCACACAAATGTTCCTTTCACTCACTTTTTGAATGCGACACGTGCACAGGATACTCCACGTAATTACCTGCAAAAAATAATTGCGAAGGTACTGCAGTAACGCAATTCAAATGTTCCTCGATGGAAAGAGAATACATTGAAATAAACCATAAATAAAACTACGGTAAAGAAATTGCGACCGTAGTTGACAGTGTTATTCACGCCACCGATAGAGGCCGCCGAGATACGTTGTGGCTCCCAGCAAGTCATTAAACAAAGGATAATATCCGGATGATTTTGTGAAAAAGAAATGTCCAGGGAATTGGTCCGCCTTTTCATTTTCTTGGAGCGCTATTTCTTGGCTGCCAGGGAAAAAATTAGCCGAAATTGTAATTTTTAAAGAAAAGTGCTGCCCACAAGAAAAGGAAAGATGGTAATTTTTTATTCGTGAAGGCACGGGACTAAAAATCAGGCTAAAGTAACTCTAAAAACAAACAGCAGTTTTCGAAGAAAATACTAAGAACCAGTTTTTGTTTATTTCTTCCAAGATTAAAAATTGTAGTGCCAAAATTGTATTTGGTGAATGCGATGCAAATATTACTGAACGAAGACATTTCTAAGGCTTCTTTCTAGTGAAGACATTAATGTCTTCAGAAACCAGTGTATTCTTGTAAGACCGCAAATCATACCCAGAAACGCGTGCTTACAAAGCAAGTAGTTTACCATGGCGGTAACGTTCTTTGAATTTACATCATCAACGCTGCCTCAAGTACGCGGAGTGGCACACAGACAACTTAGTTCTAGTTGTCTTTTAATGAAGGATAACATACATAAAGAGGATTGCTTTAAGAGCAATAAAATGTTGTTTAGCAATAAAAACCTAATGACAGGAGAAAAATCACATCTGTCAGATTACCAAACAATGACTAGGATAGCGCTCGCGTCGTCAGGTGCTTTAGTTATTAGTCGGGTTAACAGTGCAAACATATGAACGCTGGTCGTATCGTCCTTGATAATGTTATTAACTCCCAAATTATCAACAAAATCCGTCCGGAACCAGTAAAATCAGCAAACCATGTCGGGTTTTACACTTGATGTTAATAGCTACGTTGGATTCTCAAATGAGTGGCGTACGAGACAGTAATCGCTTGCAACCGTTAATTCGAAACCACAATGTTCAGTAATTTCTGTAAAAGGTTCCTCGGGGCCCCTCTGCGAGGTTTCAGGCCAAAAGCATTACGTCTTCCCGCTTGTTATACCTCAGGTAGAATTATTCATTCCTCGATGGCATGTGCGCCTCCCTCTTCGCTTTTCCTTTTCACCTTTTGGCGTGAATTACTTCGACAAGCAGACTAGCGGGAGTTCACGCCAGGGCTTCCACAGAATTACAGCTCTCAGCGCCGTTGCGTTCCCCTGTCACCCGCTGTCATGTCAGCTCTGCATGCACCAGGCTATCTCTTGTCTTGCAGCTGCAAAGTGCCGAGGTAGTTCGGGAGTGATCCGCGCCTACGATGCAGGCGCAAGTTACAGCGTAGGCTTCAGCGGGTTACAAGATACCCAGTTTCAGCCCGGGTTACGCGGTAAACACGTAGGCACGGGTTTAGTTTTTGTTTTAGGTGACGCACATTTTCACTTTTTATAACGGGCGGCGTTTTCTCCACTCGCTGACAACAACAGCGCTGGTGCTTTCCACAAAGGGATACGTGAGGCAGAAGCCCTGAAACTCCCCGGTCGTTCTGTCAGTGGGAACCAATGAATGCAGTGGCTGAATAATTACTAACGAAACGTTGTTATTAATGGCAACGAATGTTTCGGGAAGGAGAGGCAACGTTGAAGTTCAGCCCGGTGCACTCTGGACACAGTATCATTGCATAAGCTTTTTTACAACTGCAACTCCTTACGAATGCTTAGGGAGGTTTATTTCAGGATGACCTACGAACGTCGATCTCGGGCCGTTAACTGTACTTAACTGCATTAAGCAGTTAAGGTAGTTAAGTCTAGTTTGCGTAAGGTAAACACTGGAAGCAAAAACACGTAAGTAAAAACATGTTTGTTTAAATTGCACAGCTGTACCAAAGAACGGCAAAATAAGCCAAGTGAAAATAGACCAAAATAGCGTACGGTGAACTACTGTTTTCTTCACTCCGGCTCGCCCACAAGTACCACACTTTCGCTAGCTCGTAATAAAAAATGTTTGCGTATATTCCCTCACTACCTTCAGAAACGTGGCCAATTTATTGTGTACCGGAGCAATTATCAGTCTGTGATAGGGCATTATTACCTTCGTTCAACAGTTTCCTCGAACAAAGCTGTCATTACAATTCATAAAATTCCACAAAAAATTACGTTAACACCGCAATCATAAAAATGCATTGAAAAGGTCATCGTTGAAAAGGTCTATATAGAAACTGAAAACTAACGCTTCAAATGTGTGGTACTTACTGTACGACGGTGCATAGTCGTACGAAGGTCGGCGGACTGGGTAATCGTAGACTGGTTGTCGCTGCGGGTATGACTCGACCAGCACAACTGCAAATTTCCAAATAATTTAAAGTGATTGAGACGGAAGCTGGGCGCTTCTCTGAATGAAATGTCCTACCAGCCGTTTGTTTTGCAATCTGGAGGATATTTGCAATAAACTAAAGGACGAATTCGCCTTTGCTTCAAAAACTTTACGTTTGAAAACAATCAAAACGGAAAAGGTGAAGAGCCACCCCTAAAGTCTGATTTGCAAGCTGCGCGGTGTTCGTTGAGCCTGTAGCTTAAGGGCATTTCGTAGTATTGTTAAGCGACATCAGCATTCTTCTTAATTAAATCAATAAATTTCAGGTTTTGTTAATGCATTTTATGCCCACAGCAATCAAAGCGTAACTTGCTCGTTTTACTTTCTACTGTCTTTTTCGCTACTATACTATGCGGTTTACACAGCTGCGTAAGTGTGACATGTTAAATATTTTTGTGATGAATAGATTCCTCGGAGAACTTTCTATAATTTATTTTTACCAGCTGAAATCTTTTGATCAGGCTACCTCAAAAGGCACTTTTGTAGTTTAATTGTAATATTGTTATGCGTGTATGTCGACTTTTGACTAGGGGTATGATGTTTCGAGCAACGACAACCACGAAACTTCTCCCTTTGCCATTGTGTGCTGGCTAGTTGCCCGCGAAAAATCAGTTTACGGTCCAAGCAATTGATTAGTGTTAAGGGTTAATGCTGAATTATTTTAAACGTTTTAAAAATTCAATGTTCCTTCATAAAACGTCCCGTAGATGCGGAATTAATCGAATACAACGGTTTTACTAATAATGACACGCTGCAGGAATAAAAACACGGATACGGGTCCGAAACTTATGAAAAGAATGTAGAGCATTGCCCTAAAAACCTCACGCCCGTTTTATCTCTCTACAACCGCCAGAAACGTCAAATCATGGTCGTATGAATTTCCTTTAAATGGATCATATGAAACACATACAAAAAACGTCGTGCTCTGGTGCCGTATCCCGCGCTTTAATTGAAACATAAAAACCAGCACTGTTTTAAACGTTTATATCCCCACAACTCACTTGAGTACTTCGTTTTTGGAAAAATTAGGTACATTAGTTACGCCTGGGAGCGTAATACTCCATGTCAATTTGGTATTCTCATAATGGGGAGTTTTAGCTTACCGTAACGTGTTAACGGTAGCGTCTAGTGTGATTACGGATGTTGACTGCGTGTGCGCGAGCACGTAACGCGAACGGTAACTTACAGGCGCAGCTATTACTGTCGCCACCGTGTTTCCTGAAAAGACCGAGTTTCCTGCCACCGAGATTCCTTGCGTCTTGGTTACAGTAAAGGCTTTGCGCTCGACGCCTAATGCTTGGTGCAGCCAATAAATTTACCTGTGTTTATGATGTTTACAACGTTATTGTATCTCGATGAAGCTCAGGAGTACGACAAACGTCGAATTTTCGGCGATGGGTGGGCAATATGGCCACCCCTACTTGCGCAAAGCCCCGCTCAACTCAAATAATTGGGACAATTTACTGAGCCTGCAAAGCATCTCAAAAATTGCACTGGACGGGCAAATGTAGGTCCTTGAGTGAAATCAGAATATATCTTATTTATTTTGAGGCTAGATATTTAGCGTTGCAGGCTATTCAAGGTCAACGTTATCTGATGCCAAATATGCCCAGAATATGGCGGCACCGCCATCATGTTATCAGTTTTCACGCTGCGCGGGTGTTGTCTGCAATATAAGGAAAATGAATAACTGTACTTTGAATGTATAATAAAAAAGCCACAGGTTCAAGCTATATTAAACGAATGTGAATAGTTCTGAGCAACAAAGATTTGTGTCATTTATTTTAGACTGATTCGCCATATGTCGGCACGCCCATTATGGCAGCCGGTAAGCAGGACTACGGAAACTGCAAACGGTCTGCAAAAACATGCCTACCGTTTTCTGCGGTGACCGGAAACTTCGCCTTCCGGTGACACAGTACACAATTACGTAAAGACTTTAACGGTATACTGAAGCTCCATAATCAACATATACGGGACTTTTCACAAGGATTCTCATTTCTTCGTACAAGTTATGGTTTTTCGAAGTAATGATCTCCTCGGATGTAATTATTCACATGAACCCCAAACAACCTTTCATAATAACGTTGTGAGTGGGGGATAATAAAATGTTTACTGTAATACCTTCTTGGCCCTTGGACTTGCCGCCTTCTGCAAAGAAAATAAGGCATTCAAGGTTATTCTACTTATTATCGTCTAGACTGATTTTTATATAACCAACCAGAGCACAGTGCGGAGCTGGTTAACATCCTTACTTCATCAAAACTGAGCACGATAAGATACAAAGAATACAACGGCACCCTAGGGTAAAATTAGGTCGGATTCACAAACTGATTAAACAAAAAAAAATGTTTAACATTAGGCGTACCATCTTTAACCAATGTCAGGATATAAGCTGCGTTATTATTTCTTTCTCTTACAAATTAAAAGCACAATTTAACAATAATGATAGAATATTTATGTGGATCAGAATATCAAAGGTTTCCTATTAAATGAGAACCGAGAACTAGGAACAATGTGCGTAAAGCGGGTTTTGTGTCGAGAAAAAATTGCCTGTGCTATTTCTGAACTTTTTAAAATTTATAGTATTGAACCCAATTTTCCGGAAACAATTTTAATAATGTAAGTAAGCCCTAAAGAACAGAAAGTTTGGGCCTCCAGTCACCATAATAATACTTGTCGTACCAGTCACCTGTCGCAACTTATGTCTTGGCAATAGTACAGTTTAAATAGTACACCTGCTTAAAATACACCTCAGACTCCTCAAAATTGGAGCTATTTAATACCCATTCAGTATGTACTCAGCCTGTCATTTCCTACGAAGTCTATCTGCATATTTGATCATCGTCATAGGCACCATCATTATTATCATTATCGCCGTATTTTCTCAATTTGTTTTAAACGCAGGGAGACGGCATCTCCAATACATGTCCTACCCATCCTATCTTGCCCCGTCAAAGCTTCTTTCTTGCCATCGCGGCTTGTCATCTTATTCATTCATCGTGTAATCTATTTTCTCCTCATTTTACGTCTTTTCCTGTAGCCATTTCGTTACATGAATAATCCATCGAGTGCAGCTTGTCATGTCCTAGAGGTTTTGGGCCAAAGTACCAGCCACGCATACGCAATACTTAGTTTCACTATTTCTGGGCACTTAGCCACGCATATCCCTGTAGCCTCAATTTATTTCTTTTAGAAAGTTACCGGGTGAGTGATAAATGACCAGAACAAAAATTGTGAGAGTGCACGGTGCACTCCCACAAATATTTTTTTTGTTGTAGTCTCGTTTCTTACTATTCTTTTTTTGGAGAAACGTCCCGCACCGACCAGCTTATCTCAGTTTATTTGTCCAAAGACAAAATTTTGGTGACCGTTCCTAGTGGCTAGCTCAGTGATCCAAGCTTCTAGTACAATCGTATCAACCTTCTCATATTGCGTATACTTCGTGAGGAATTTTTATTTCGCTATTTTATATTTATGATCTCAGGAATATACGCAGTGCGAATCCCGTTCACAAATAGTATACCTTTGAAATGAATGTTATTTTGCTATGGCATACATATAAACGTTATTCTGCAATTGAAGCTGAATGCTAAAACTACACTGTGATTTGCAGCGCACGCTGACTCTCGACACGCGAGCGCTAAGGCTTCAACTATTATCTGGCAAATCTTCCCCGTTTCTACAATCAATTCTGTGACATTGTGCTCAGTATCGCTAAAAACAACCAATTGCAAATTGTGGCTGTTAAATCGCAAGCATCTGGGTGCATTCTAGGCTTCATCCTGCACGAACACTGAAAACATAGGCGTGTGTACTACAGTGTCATGCACTGATGTTGAATCTGGAAGCTCTCATAGTAAAAATAATCTGAAATTCTATTCGAAGAACGGATAGCATTTATCGCAGCCACACGAATGCCTCTTTTTCCTCCGAATTGAAACAAATACGACGACTCGTCGAACTGACCTTTGATTCCTTTAATGGTCAAAGTAAAATATTTCTCTGCAGGTTAAAAGGGGAAAACTGTGGGCGGCTAAAAACGCAGGTATTAGTTTTCGAGAAAACTAGGAAAAACGTAGCGAGCTTATCTTCCGAAAGTGCCTGTACTAACAATGGCCTTTCTAGAACAGTTGCGAATTTTGCGTGCTAGCTGACAGTAGATAACAACACTCCAGAATTGCTTCATTAAGTGCAATTTTTCTGCTTCCCCTTTACATTGCCAACAAGAAGCTCTGTTATCAAAATTTTACAATAGCCTACAACTTTCCTAGCTTTAACCACGCACTTACTGTTCTTGTGAGCCGTCGCCAACACGGCCACGGCGGCCACGATCGTCACGGTCAACAGGAGCTTCATCGCGGCCGTAAGTGTCCGTCCTTGCTTCCACAACTGTCTTCCGCTGCTGTTACGGTCGAACAGTTGCGATCCACTGAACACGCTCGGGTTTGTACTCCGGAAGGGGCTCCTTTTAAACTCCTCGCGATCCTTCAGGACAGAATCCCTTGTGGACCCGAAACAAAAGCAGGGCTCGGTGGCGTCGGGAGACTTACGACCGCCGGGCAGCAGTCTGTGCGACGTGTGCAGCCATTGTTTCGGTGAACCAACAGCGCTTGTTGAGCCTGGTGCTTTGCGTTAGTTACATCTCGGCTAGGTTACCCGTGGAGAACGAACACAATGAAACCACAGTAAAACAAATGTGGGGTCAGTGGCATGCCCTTGGCTGCTTTCGGCCGGCCACCAGGAAACCATTCGTTCCAGAAGACACTATAACGCTTCCCTTGTTGTTTCAAAATGCAAATGTTTTAAAACGAAACAAAATCTAGCGTTTGGAGATTGGTGTTAGTTTTTGCTCTTAGATTTGGTTCTATAATCACCTGCGACACCCAAAAAATTTCAATGACCAGAACTGAAGCTACTACTTGAGGCTGGCAGTTCTGAGAAGCTCCCATTGACTGTGGTGGAAGAAAACTGTGCTGCCTTCTGCAGTTTCACAATATCAAATCGGAATCTTAAGATGTGCTGAAAATTGGAACAGAGGTAGCAAATTGTGCTTCTAGTTCTCTTTGGGTGAAAGCCGATGCGAATAGTCCGGTATATATACACTTTATTGGTCACGGGATGATGGAAAGTAATCAGCAGCTTCTGTCTAGGTCACCGCTGAGGGTTTTAATAATGTGAGCCGCAAGTTACCGTTGCTCTTGGAGATTCGCCGCAACAGCGAGCTACTCTCTGATGTAAATGTGGGATTGTGCAAAGTTGTGGCGGCAGTCCCAAAGAGGGTGGTCCTGTGTGAATGAAGTGAAGGGTACCCAGTGGGACAGGGGCGCGTGGCGAGCATTGAAATAAATGGATCCGTGCGGGTATTGTGTAATGTAGAAATTTTCGCCGGCCAAATAAATTCTTGCTCGCGACGGGTAACACCAACGTGGTATTGTGAGGGTAAGAGGCTTTTCATTACGGAGGAGAATGTAGACGGCTTTACCGACATGTGTTGGCCGACATTCTCTCTGCGAGGAGGGGGAGAAGGAAGGAGAGAGTTGGTTAGTAGTAAGGGGAAGGGTAGCAGGGAGAAGCAGAAAAAAGTGTCGACGGAGTGGTGTTTGAGGGCATGGACTAGAACGCAAACAGTCTCCACTAAGCGAATACCAATACTGTCTTGGCGATGTCAGTGTCCTCAATGTAGTGACATGGAACCACTAGGAGTTTCCGCTAAGATGAGGCAGACCGCCACGGTCAAAGTATCAGGCCTAGCGCAATAGGTTCAGGGTGAATCTTTCAGTCCTCTAAAGCAAACGGCACTTTCTTTCGGTGCAAGCGCAGCTTTTTATTCGTAAATGTTCAACGGTATCCAGGGGGTCACAGTTGTCGCAACATGAAATTGATGTCCTGGCCATGCGGTGTAACTATGGGTTCATGATGCTGCATTAAGCCGCAGTTGATGCAGCAAATTGTACATTCGGTGGAATAGTCGTTCTGGCAGCCTAATTTTTGCGCGTTGGTCAATGCAGCATAGAAACTTACGATGATCCCCCAGCAGGGATTAATAAAATGTTTGTATCAACATAATGCCTTTTTCATAGCTGATGCTTGAATTTTTGTGAAGAAAATCTTTTTGCTCCTCACTTTCGGGTCCCAGCGATCAGCGTCATCCGCTGTCTGGTTTCTCATTGTGTCCGGAGCCACTGAACGGTTACACTATGGCCAGTGATATTTGCAAGAAGACACAGATAGTTGACATCGCGATTTGTGTTTTCTTAAATGCCCATGTACTTAGTACTTCTCAGTTTGTAGAGGGCGGTTGTTTAGAACATGCGAATGATCCACTGCACCAGTGGCTAGCGAGACATGTACCGAATGGCTCCTTTGATCCCACAAAGCTGATCTAACGTCGACGAAGTCGCTCACGCATGCCAATTTGACACCGGTCTGTTAACTTACGGAGAAAATTCCTGACTTGCAGGATTGCACTGCTGCTGACCCATATTCGGGAATAGAGGCACTTGAGAGTGAACTTGGCTAATTTGCGTGTCACCTCAAGTAGGGCAATTCTTGGCGCTCGCTGTTTTAGAAACAATCTCAGGAACGAAACCTTTTATTCCCAGAGCCGCTCTGTCCAGGGCGAGAGCTTGAGAGACATTATCTGCGGTGCTTTATTTCATAACTGAGGCACTAATTGTAGTTATTCGTTGTACGAAGTTACAGTTTTGTCTTGATCTGCTATGTGGGCAGCAAAAATGGTTGTTGCATGTCACCTGTGCTTGAAATGGAAGCGTAGTGTTTTTGTAGCCGTAACATGTCCAAGGCCGCGCACCCATCACCCGCAATGGTCACACAACATGATGAACCACAGGCCGTGGCACGTCCTAAGCCAATTGTTCCTTGCTCTTCCAGCGGCCTTTTGCTCGTCGCGGGCAGTAACTGCAGTGAGGGAATGCTGTAGCGCAATAGCCGCCAACTTAAGCCCTGAAAATGTGCACCGGGCTGCAAAAATTATTACTGCCTCACAGAGATATTCAAAATTTTTTGTAATAGTGTGGATATTCATGTGCGTCATCCTTTACCTTTCGACGTCAGGAGAGCTTCTTTCTACTATGATACCAAGGTATCTTTTGGTCCTTAGATAATTCAGAGGATGGCTACTGATGACTAGAAGATATCGATGTATGCTTTATGGTAAATGCCAATCCAGCACATTTTTGTCAGGAAACCAAAGCCCGGGAAATTACCACATGAACTTCGTAACTTGCGCCCAATTGCCTTGACATCTACGCTGCGCAAGCTGTTAGAGCGGATGCTTGCCACGCGTCTTCAGTGGTGGCTTGATACTTTTCAGTGGTATCGCCCGGCGCAAATCGGATTCAGGCCTCATCTTGGTACTCAGGATGGCTTGGAATACCTGTAATCTATGATTTTGGTTGGATGCCATTCTCGCCGTGTGAGGACTGTGCTAGCTATGGACATATGCATGGCGTATGACAATGTTAACCATGCTGCCATCTTAGAGGTACTAAGTTGTCTCCGCCTCCCAGACAAAGTCTGTGTCTTTGTCCGGCAGTTACTACAACACCGCTCTTTTTCCGTACGCATCAACGATGGACGTTTCGGCTACTTTACACCACTGCGCGGTGTGCCACAAGGGTCTGTTCTGTCTCCGTTACTTTTTAACATCGTCTTGTTGCCGCTAGCCTGGCACCTGGCCACTATTCAAGACCTGTATTTCCTCATGTACGCGGATGACATCACTGTATGGTCAGTCCATCCAGACCTGCCATGACAAGCCGAGTGCCTCCAGCAAGCGTTAACAGACTGCCAGAAATAATGCGAGTATGTGGGCCTCACCCTCTCTCAAGAGAAGACTGCTGCACTTACAGTCGCGAACGCTTCGGGCTGTCGCTCCCTTGCAGTATCGCCGATAGTCCTACAACTGAATGGTACCACCATTCCCATTGTCGGACACCTTCAGGTTCTGGGCTTACAGATATCGGCTTTAGGGTCGGCAGCTCAGTGGATACGATCTGATCGACAGAAAGCCGGACAACTGCTCCACCTTGTTCACCACATCTCCCAGAAGTCTGGCGGGGCATGCTGGATGATGACTCGTCTTCTCCTAGTGCGTTCTGTACTACAGCCAAGGCTCGTGTACCAGGAAAAGTTCCAGCACGTGACGCAAGGGGACTGGAACCGGCTTGAGGCTATTAAGAGGGCCGCCATGCGCACTATTACTGGACTCCCCCGCCCAACACCAATTCCCCATCTCCAAGCATAAGCCCAGCTAAACACGCTTGATGAACTCATTCATCAGCGTCATTCCGCACGCCTGCTGAAACGTGGATTGTTTCCAGAGGCAGCAGCTCTCGCCGCGTACATGGGCCAGCCGCCGAATACGATGCCATCCTTTTCCTCCACAAGGCCGCCCGGGCTGTTCCATCAGGTGACGGACAACAAGCCTCTGACAAGGCTACACCCCCGTACCTCGGGCCTTTACCAGCCTCCAGATGCCGTCTATGTTCCTGACTGGACGCCTGAGACGCAACCGCTGGTTGTCCAGGCTTTTGTGGACGCCGGGGCATACGACTGCTTCGTCACCACGGCATTGACGCGTCCCTCCTACCCTGCCCTAAGACAAAGCTGCGCGTATGAGTCACTCCGTGCACTCCCAAGCCTGCTAGCAGGCGTTTGCATCGACTTTGACTACTGGGGACAAGCTGGAACTTTACACAGACTCAACGACAGCGATTCGGGATTTGCGTCGCGTTGCGCGTTGCACAAGCCTGGCCGCACGCATTCACGAGAATATGGACACTTATCCATGCCCTGTCCGCGTTTCATGGATTCGCCGGGACACGCTTCCTGCCCACACTGTGGCATATCGCGCCTGCCACCGAAAAGACCTACCACGGCCACTACCACTACTTCGAGTATCCAGCCTAGAAGAACTGCTGGTGGAAAAAGAGAACCTCCGCCGCGCCACGCGTGCTTTACTTCCACGGCATGGAACTGACCTCCCCAGTAGGCTCGCTCGCTGGGAGGAGGCCTTGCTGCGGAGGCTTCGAGTTGGGGTGGCGTTATCCCCAGTAGTTACTCACGCTTGGCCTGCCCTATACCACGCTCCGTTTGCGAACACCTGCCCCTTCTGTGTGACTCCTGCGCCAGAAGCTGACGTTGAACACCTGTTGTGGACTTGTTCAGGTCGTAGAAACGCCAGAACCCAACACCTCTGAGGCACAAGGCTCCATCCTGAGAGACCCCCCGATCTTAACCGTTGGATATGGGGACCCCAGTACCGGTCTCTTCTTGGCTTTCTGTGCGCAACTGGTGCAATGTTGTACCTATAAACCTCTCTGTTATGCCGAAGGGCAATCTATCGCATTAAAAAAACATCAAGTCGCTCAGGCGTTAGGTGTGCAGTTAATTTTGTACCCGCGTTATAAAGCTTCTGTTTCAGCAGCGGATGGGATGTGGACGCACTGTCCGAGTAGATATCATCCGCATTCAAAGCTCTCTTGACGCGACCGGGCGATCGCACTTCAGGCATAGAGTTTCATACAAATAACTAGAGGGGAAACTAGCGCTAGTGTCAACGCGAACATGGCAGCGGCGCTTGCGCTCCAGTGGGAATGATGGGTAGTTCTGGAACTGGACTGCGTAGGATCGAAACGGGCCTATGGCCTGGCAAATGGTGTTTTTTGAAAAAAAAAATCTTATTGCCCGGTTCTTCGTTCGTAAATGACATGACAAACAAGGAAGATAGTGACCAAAAACTGGTTTTGTACGAAAGAAAACCGCGCGTTTAAATAAACAGCAGACGCGTAGTTGAGGAGGTTTGTGGAGCAGGTTTGCCCTTTGCCGCCAACTACAGCAGAACTCGGACTTCTTTAAAAACTATTTGTAAAAGTTTCGGCGCTTGCAGTTTGTAATACTAAGAAAAGTTTTGTGCTTATAAAAAAAAGCAACCGATTACCTTTGGAGAAGTTATTCTTGCCTGAATTAGTGACATTCATCAAGATGCGTTCGTACCACCCGCCGGTGCTGCTGTTCTGCGCCGCAGGAGCTGGCGTTCGCATGAAAGGTGTGGCTGTTCGAAGCGACTCGCAACCGTCGTCAGCTTTGACAATACATTGCTCCGCCGAATGAGCAGCACCGCAACTCCTTATTCGCAGACAACTTCGCCGCACAGAGCGCCGTCATTTGTGTTTTCGTGCTCGCTGTGCGGCAATCAATTGGTAACCAACCAAATTCGCAACTTTGGCTATAAAACATTCCACTCAGGGTGGCGGCAGTGCACTCGAGGCATGCGGTTCAAGGAGAAACACATTTTTGATCGCTTTTCCCAACACCCCGAGTAGGCAAACGCGTTCATGTAAATCAAAAACGAAAACGAAACTGTCTGCAATTCATAGCAACTTCTACAAGCCATCGAGCGCCAATCCGAATCCAGAACTACCCATCACGTCCATTGAGGCGTACGATCGCAGCGCCAGATTCCTCTCTAGTTGTTATTGTATGAAACTCTATGACTTAAGGTGCATAAGTATGAGAATAATAGCAACGGACTGAAGACAGCTCCTTGAGGCAGCACTCTTTATGAATCCTTGGAACGTCGGCTCAAAACATCGAAGTGAACGTCCTTCATTAAGGCAGCTTAAAATTCAAGAATATGGCCTTGCCACTGACTCAACAGCGATTAGCTATGTCAGGATATCATCGTGATAAAAAGAGCCAATTCTTACTTGATGCCCTAAGGTAGTTCATTCAGGATTTGTCCAGAATTTACTTCTTCAAAGGACAGCTATGTTGTCAATAGCCTTTCGGTTCAGCGGACATTAATTTGAGGTAGGTGAGGCTTTTCATTCCGGCAAACCCATTCATCATTTCGCAGATAATGATTTCCCATTTTTATACAAGAAGTCAACGCCGCCTTTTGCGTCATCAAGAAATTCCTGTTGTGAGAAAAGTCCTTCCGAGGGTATTTCCTTTCCAGTCCACCCCACACCACAGATTCCAAATTGTGCAGTATTACAAAGATACCTGGTTGCATAGTGCAGTTGCTTCCGTGTGGGATATAGCGAATGATATCCCCATCCAAAAGCCTCGAAAACCACGGAAGTGCAATGACTCATTTTTAGCGATCCCTTTACTCAGCTGTGTAGGAAAATCAACGACGATCAATTGGTTGAACAGTCGACTAGTCAAAAGTTAAGCGGCGTTTACAGTATGGGGATTGATCTAAAAATCAGAGCAACGACTGGGTAAAAGCGGATCTTCATGGAGCGTTGAGGAGGGTTTAAGATGAATAAAAATAAAATGCTGAAACTGCCACCCTTCTTTGTCAATTCTTTTTCCGCAGGCTTGTGAGTACCTAGGTGAACCGAGAGTCACGGCGCCTCTCTATTAAAGCCCGGCATTTTCATCGACGCGGCCATGCGATACCAGAGTGCACGTATCTAACGCCGGTCCAGTTTCGTTCATTGCAATGGCTGCTAACTAGGATAAAAAAATCAAGCGTCACAAAGGAATGCTGTCGCCGTTGTTCGTCCATTTCTCCGAAACATACGTGTGCATTTTTATTGACCTTTATGCAATATTCATCAATATCACTAGTCGGCGTACTTTTGTGTGAAACTAACTGTAATGTACCCTCGCACCCAGACGAAATTCCGCCTCACTCTCCACTTCCTTATCCTGTGCGATGAGTGTTTCCAGAAATTAATCACCCAGATCCCCATCGTAACTTTAAAGGGAAGCTGAAGCGCTTTCCAAAAAAACGGAGTTAGATTAACAGTTATATAGTTTCTTGCGCGGCGATTTCGAATATCACATTGAAATTTATCGTACATGAGTCCAAGTGGCATTTATCTTGCAAAAAGCGCGGCCCCATTTGAAAGACGTGCGCTTTTCCTCTTTTGGCGCCCCTGATTGGTTGCGCCCGTCATGACGTCAAAGGAGGACACCCTTCGGCCGAGCGGGTTGTCGTAAGCATTGCGAACGATCGCACGGTTACCTTCGCGCAATTTAGCTTGCAGTTTAATTTTCGCACATGACTGGAAGTTTGTTTTATAATTTCCCGTGCTGTTGGTTGAATTATCTTGGAGCTTAAATTTGCTTTACACGACAGAGAACCCCAAAGCAGTGACTGTGACGTCGACTAGTGGGTTCCATCAAAATATTTTTGAATTAGGCAACCAGCATGGGGGGATTTTATACCTTATGTTAATAATAATTACTGCCTTAACTGTTTCTTATTATACACAAAACCATTTATGCCGAAGATTAATGGCCGTTTTATAAACAATCTACCAGCGAAAAGCACGTACGTGCACTGCGCGAAAAAATAGCGTTCATGCGCTGTAAACGTATATGCGAGACACATCTTGCCGGTACACGCATAAACCAACAAGCAGACTCTGCTTCCGCATTTCCTTTGTTCGTTGTCGACCACCCCAGCCCCGTTACTCATCTCCGTACACAGACGCACACGCGCGCGCCATTTCGGCAGCGGCGCTACGGCGCCTCCGCGATTGCTAGCTGCACTTCGATGAGTGGCGTCTTACTGCTTCACATGCATTTATTCTGAAAACACTGCAGCATACTAGTGGCTGCTCAGCATTATTGGCTGTAGTAGGGCTTGATTTTCGCTTGTGCGTTGCGCATTATGCTACAATATTACGGCCACCTCGTTATAATTAATAGACCAGTCGGACAAGGCAGTTACGTTGTAGTTACCTTACTTTAGGTAACAATCACCAAACGTTTGTGATAATGAATCTTTGGCCTGTTTCAGCATTTCTAGATTTAAGCATTTACCGCGCTAGTCGGACAGAGGCCGTATATTTACTCTTCGCTCGTAATTTTTTTTAGTATCATCATTATATATATCACCGACTATCACTGGAGCACACTTGAGGTTCAGTGACAACAAGTGCTTGCCAGGTTATAGTATGCAGCCACACGGAATCTTGGGCAAAAAATTAGGCCCCCGCAGTCAACACAAATTATGGCACGGTGGTGGTTCGGAGTGGTGTTTTTTTTTTATATTCCAGACAAACATCACCTTATCGTGACATGTATACTTGCAAAATAAGTAATCTGGTTGTCTTGGTTCTTTTACTTTGTAGGAATACTGTTTACCTCTTAGCCGGGAGAGAACTTCTATCAGGATTGACCCTTTGTTTTAGTTTCGCCAAAAAAATGTTTTTTTGAACACTGTCCTGAGCCCATAGAGAAAGAAAACCGACGCGTTTAGCGAAAGATGTATTTCCTAAACAAATGTGACTTGGTTTCTGGAATAGAACGAAACATCCCCGGCCAAAGTACAGCAGTATTCCCCATCCTTCCTAAATCTAGAATCTAATGTGAACATTCGCGTCCGTCGCATAAAAAAAAACCCGCATTGGAGTGGTTTACAAAGTATTTAACGTAGAGTACTATATTCTCTGTCATCAAGCACAGCCATCTCGGCTGTCGCTTCCGTGTGTTTTTTTTTATTAAATTGTCGCTTCCGTATGTTATCAAGCATCCCGGCGTGGCATTATTCTGCTTATGAATACGGCATAATAACGTATGCCTCGTTTGGCGTTCGTGCATACTTTTTTAACACGAAAATTGTACAAATGAGTGCTATCAACCACAACAACAACAAGTATCATTCCCAAGGAAACACAGCGAAAAGAGCATGGCCGAGGCGGCCGATCCGGCCGGAAGTCCAGGTATGACGTTTTTCAGCCGGTTTTCGCCCGCGCTCTTTGGTCTTCCGGCATCGCGCGGCGAGATGGGGGCGGGGCATCGGGCCACTTTTGTTTGCTCATTGCGCCGCTTCTATTGCGTGTATTGCGAAAATATTTCGTACACATGAACTATTCAATGTGTACTTGCTGCTAGTCAACTTCTCTTTTAATTCTAAAACCGCTTCACCTTTCCTTTAACTGCTGTACCGTCTATTTTAAGAACCACTTGAAGTTCACATAACCTGCAAAACCCACAACCGGGCCCCCCGCTCCTTGCGCCTTAACAGGTCCGCGTCTTTGCCTTTAGATTACCATGTGGTCGGCAATGCGGAACGGCTGATACTACAAGCTAGGATTGTGGTCGGCAAAGAGAAAATTCGCGCATTGGAGACCGACGCCTTCTTCGCCCGTCGTCGCCTGAAATACCAGCACCCCAACGAGCTCACGCGTATCCAGCGGACCATGAACAAGAACAGAGCTCCAGCACCAGAGAAGGGGGCTTTCTCATGACGATGAGCTGCCCAGCTTTTTCGCTTTACAGTTCGTGAAAAGCTGGACGCATAGAAATGACATTATGGCGAACTTCTCACCATACAGGCCACGTAGAGATGAGGGAAGCGTTCTCAAGCGAACCTTGAGTTTCAACCTAGGACCGGCACCGGACAAGAAAAAGCTCTTATGTACCATTGAGAATGCTATCAGCCTTTTCCAAAACACTCGCCGCGAAGAGGCCTGTACCCGCGTGGTTGGAGTCTTTAGAGCCGTTCAGCGCGGACTTTCCTGCTCAGCGTTGTCCTGAAGGGAACGCGAAGCAATCAGGAGCCTTTTTAGCAGCCGAAAAGCCGCAGATAGTGTTCCACTTGGTAAAGCCGAAAACGGGCGGAAGACGCTGCTTCTTCTCGAAGACAATAATATGTATGTCCTCTTCAAAAAGGACCCAAAGCTGAAGTCGGAAAGACATTTTAAAAAGCTGCTGCCTCCTGTATTAATGGCCGTTTATCTTAACCACGAAGCGCTCTGCTACAAGCTGCTCAGACACGGCAGATCCGCACCCGCCTTGCATAGTTTGCCAAACATTCATAAGCCAAGCGTTAAATTGCGCCCCAGTGTCGACTACACGCGGTCGACCATGCAGAACCTGTTTAAATTCCTGCCATGGCTTCACTCGTCGTTCACTCATGTGCGCAATTCATTTGATTTTGTGAGCAGACTCATAGCACCGTAATCGAGAAAGACAATTTGATGGTGTCATGCGACGTGAAGTTCCTGTGAACACCGCTGCTTCCGAGGGTGACGAAACGTTGCCCCGAAAATCCCCTATATGTGCAGCGGACCGGCGAAGCCTCTTAAATGTATGCCTAAATAAAACGTATTTTGTGTTGACGGACTACTTCTACAAACAAAACACGAGACCACCATGGGCGCGGCTCTTTCGTTGACGGCGGCTTACCTCACCATAAAAGCGCTAGAAGACCGGGTGTTATCCCCTTTTGCCACCTCCCGGAAATTGTTCCTCCGCTACGCAGACGATTGCTTCATCGTTCGAAAAGGCGCGGTATGCAAGTTCCTCTCCCCCGTGAACAGTTAGGAGACGCCATTCAGTTCACTTTAAAAGAGGAGGTGGATAGGAAACTTCCTTTCTTTGACGTCTTGTTTTCAAGGCGGGCCAGGAGCTAACGTTCAGTGTGTAACGAAAGGATACGCACACAGGTCGCTACCTGAACTTCAGCTCTGCCCACCCCCCGCCTAGAATAGGGATGGTCTTGAGATTGACCTCAAAGCCCGAGATTGAGCTCAAAGCCCAAGCGAGCGGCTGTGAACACGGCAAAGGTACGGCACGAGCTCCCCACGGCGGACACCCTAAGCACTTACCTAATCAGCGTAACAGAACGCCAGCTGTTACGACGAAGACAACCGGGCGTCTCTTCTCCCCCCTTGCGCCTAAAAAAGAAGCTCATGTTCCATACATTTCGGTAGCAAACGAATGTCAGGCACGTGTCCAGCTGGAGTATAACGTACAGGTGGCAAACGCTCCAGCCATAAAGATGCGCCATTCGTTGGTGCAGCGAAGGACGCTTGTCGAAGGAGCGTTTACCAGGAATTTTCTGCAAAATACCTTCGACAGACTGCAATGGTGTTTATATCTTGGTATCCCGATAATCCAAGCAACAACTGCAGCGCGATGGTCGTGACGTTAGGAATAAGAGCGTCCGGCACAACGATTTAGCGGAACACGAGCTCATGAATGACCACACGATTCATTGGGAATGCACGAATCGCCGCGACGGGAAAAATGACAAAATCACGCCTATATCTGGAGTCAGTAATCATTCAGACCACATCTAACACAGTAAATCGCAACGACGAAAACATAAATTAGGTCTACGCTTGCTCTTAGCGGCGGTCACTCAACCCTATTAAAGTTAACTATATCTGGTGTTTTCTTCATTGTATATTTCTTTTCTTATATTTCTTTCCTTCAGGAAATGTCTTCATTGTAAAAGGAAATATATATTTCCTTTTGGATGAAGTTATAGTTTACAAACGTACCCGCCGCAGTGGCCCAGTGGCTACGGCGTGGTGCTCCTAAGCCCAAGGACACGGGTTCTATTCCCGGCCGTGGCGGCCCCTTTTCTAATGGCGGCGAAAATAAAAAATGGCCGAGTGTTCGATATTTCGGTGAACTTTGAAGATTCCAAGGTGGTCAAAATTAATGCGGATCTCTCCACTACAGCGCGCCTCATCGCCTGTTAGCGTCGGTGCGTTGAAACACTCAAGCAGTCAAGTGTATGCAAACGCGCAGGGCACGCGCAGTGACGCGAATGCCTTCCCCGTCGAGGAAGACACAATAATTGCTAGCTAAAAGGCCTTCTGCTGCTGACGCTCTGGTTGCGCTGTACGGGCCGTAAACGCGGAGCTGTTCGTCAAAAATGGTCATCTAAAAGCCTCTATTGCGACATTATCTGGTCGCGCTCGCGCACCAACCGCCATGGGCCGCTTCCCTTCCTCTATATTCTTGCTGCGTGTCCTCGAGTAAGGTCTGCAAGTAAAAAGAGTTTCCTTATCGCCTCGCGGTAGCCTACATAAACGCAAGACGCTCAAGCCATAGAGTTTCTTACTATGTAGAGAGCAATGTGGTGCCAGCGTCTATGTGGCTCACATCAAGGCCGTCTGTGTCGTCATGGGTCGCCTTCACAATAGACTCTCGATAAACGGAACTTCAAGGGGCCGGAAAAATTAGTTCCGTAAAACAGGAGTTCCGTTTACTGAGAGAGATGTTCTAAGGTGCAAATTTACGTGCGTACACACTTCTAAGGGCATTTCATAGAACTCTAACCACTAGAAAGTGACTGTAGCTGATAGTTTTCAGAAAGCAAGAAAACTACAAGAAGCGTAAGCACAGAATTCACAAAGTTGATTTGGCAATGATGAGTCGCTGTGCAAAAAAAAAAATGCGTCAATTATTTTTTTTGAGTCCTGGCAACTGCATCTTCACGGAGGCTAGAGGCATCAACTTCGCGAGTGCTTACGAGCCACCGAATTTAGAAGACGGCAACGCGGTAATGGAGGACGAATAGCACAACGATGGCACGAACGAGGCGACAGGAGGTGAGCCCTGTAGCCTCGGCGTCTAGAATCGAGACCGAATGACTGGAACAAGAACTGCGATGTTGCATTCGTTGCGCTGACACGGCTAACCACTTCCGAGACGTGGATAACGAGGCCAACAAGGCTAAAAAACCATGCAGGAAGAAAAAAACAAGAATGAAACAGCCGGAACCGTAAAAAGGTGATTCTCATGCCAATGGATTTCACCAGAAGTTACATTTCTGGTTCCGTTTGCACGGTGGAGCAGAAATTTTAGTTCCGATTACCGGCAGTTTTTTTACGTTATCTGAATACAAAATCAACCAAATTCCAGGCAACTGTTTCGTTTAAGCGGCAATTCCATTTAAGCGATTTCCGTTTATCGAGATTTTACTGTATACCATGCGCTCGCCTTAATTTCATTACTGACGCCCGTGTGTGCGAGATTCCGGCGCACGTTAAAGATCCCCAGGCGGTAAAAATTAATCCGGAGCCCTCCAATACCCCGCGCCTCATCGCCTGCGTTGCGTCGGCGCGTTAAACAATACAATCAATCACTTTCATCACTGGCTAAAATTGAAACGTTTAGTGGCTGTATATTTGAACACAGTGCCACAAAAACCCAAATAATGGTGCGTATTATATAACTGGAAAATAAACAGGCGGTTTTAAAGGTAAGAAAAAAGGAAGCAAAGCATATTTTTGCCGGAATGGTCGTGCCTATTATTCTGCAGGTCAATCTGGTAGTTTACAGCAATGTTAATATTTTTAGAGAAACTCAATAAAGACTCTCATTTTATTTTTTACCATTAAATAAAATATTAAGTTGTTTCAAAACCCATAAAAATGTTTTTCAGCATGCCTATGAAAGCGTCGCTTTCGTGGTGAACCGGTAACAAAACTTGCCGCTGAGCGAGTCGCTTCATACTTGAAGAAAAGGGAAAATTTGCGTTAAACCATCGTGAGCGAAGACAAGATATGGGCGGCCGCAGCCTCCGTTATCTGTCGTATCTGGTATTCATCGAAGTACATTTGGTTTCTTTTTTTTTGTTCGTCAGCTATAACTTTCGCGGCGGCATATTACCCGCTCAGTCATACGTTTCTTTGACTCCGGCATGACCAACGTGAGGTACGATCACGTACTACCTGCTCTGTTACCGAACGCGCAGTTGCAACGGCTCACTGCTACCACAGGACAGGGAGCATTATTACTGCTTTGTAGCTTGTTGACGTGTGAATAGATAGTAAACAAAGAAAATCCTAAAAAAATTGCCCCCACCTCCCCGAAGGGAATCGTGAGGAAGTGCGAATGCATTTCTTGCGCCGAGAGTACACGGCGTAGTAATTCTGCCATCGCCTTGAGAGGCGCAGTACCGGCGAGGGGGAGCTGTCAGGCGAGGGGAGAGGCGCGCGCCGAAGGTGAGTGCAAACCTAACGGGGGGAGAGGCGCGCCAGCTGCAGAGCATGTGACGTCACGACGCGAGGAGAGGGGGAGCAGACGCAAAGGCGCCAGCGCGCGGTCACGTGGGAGTGTGACGTCACGGCGCGAGGAGCGGTGCGGGAGCCGGCGCGGGCGCGCGCAGCCACGGCGCGGGAGGCGGAGCGCGCGCGGGTCACGTGGGGTGTGACGTCGCTGCGCCGTTGCTACAGACGCTCCTCTCCGCTCCTCGCGCCGTTGCTAGGGGAGAGGAGGAGGAGCGCGGATGACGGCGGATTCAGGCTCACTTATAAAGTGCATCGCACTTAAAAACGCTGAATAATCCAACTGTCATGCGCAGCCCAAGACAGAAGGATGGGCCCTCCCATAACGCCCCATGACGACAATGATTCCCAGGTGCTGTTTCCTCTCTAGTATACTTACTAAAACCTCTATGGCTCCAGCGTTTAAGTTATCCGCGGACGCTATTGCTTGCTGCCATGCACGCTCGCTGCGCCGAACAACTCTCGCTCGATTCGGGATGGCAAACGAGCGCCTGTAACTTTTGTTATAGCAAGAGCGCCATGGGCAGCACTGGGCGACCCCTTTGTTCTTCATTGTCGTCAAATCTGGCGAGGCCGCTTCAAGGCGCTGGCAGAAAGTACCACAGTTTATTCAGAACATCGGTGCCTGGCACTGAATATTCTAACTGAATCATCCCCGGCGAAGAATACCTCCAGCTCTGCCGAAAGAGTGAGACGCATCCAAGTATAGCGATGAAAAAAAACAGAGAAAGACTTTGCCTAATCGGTGCCGCCCTCACTACCGGTGGAAAGGTTAAAACGAGTTAAGGCGGCTATGTTTACCTTTTTTATGTATTCAAATATACAGTTTTTTGGAAACCTTCTCACATAGTTAGAACAGTCAGTCTTCTTTTCGGCTACCTCGAACAGAAGGTCATGGAGGCTTCATTAAACCCATGAATTTTTGTGACAAAGATGAGTCGCAATAGCAATTTGGATCATCGACAAGTGTGCAAAGGACAGCGAACGCAAATGACAGCGCAGGCACTCATATCTGAGCATGTTCGAAAATATGACCGTCCTTTTTTACCACGACCCCTTCCATCTGTAAAATTTTGAACTCTAAAGTGTTGACGCCATCACTTTCTGCAAATTCCTGTGTATTGTGCCTAAGGGATAAGGGGGCACCTGCAGCACCAGAAGATTACTGCTCTGAATCTTTGAGTGAGGTGTGAAACAGAGGTTTATGGCCTAAGGACAATGAGCAGCTGCGTCGAAATATCGCATCAGGGAGTATCACAATCGCCAGCCAATTTTTTTTATCATTTTGCTTATGAAATCCGCGCTCCACTCATGGCTGTAAAAGCTGATGGAAGGAATAGGGCGGGGCTTAACACACTTCCAGAACAGCCCAATGATCACGCGAAGAAACAAAGACCCTATCACTACACGTTCGCGGCGTCGACACGTCTTGGTACGTATGGGAGTCTAAAATATGTAAGTGAATGACTAAAGAATCACCTAAAGATTTGTCTGAGTGAACGCGTACATGCGTTCGTAACCGACTTTGGTTAATATATAGCTTAATTGGCCGGTAGTTGGGGCCAATGGCGGGCTTCGTCATGCTGTGGGGACGTCATGCACGCGCGTGCATAAGCAGTTGTACGTACAGTTGCACCTGGTTATCACGAAGTTGACAAAAGTTCCCAATTTTTCGTTACATGCAGGTTATGAGTTTAGGCTTGTGTGAAGGTAGCAGAAGTGAAATCATAATGCTAGTCATCAGTGACCTTCGTGAACTCACCCTTGAAGGATTTATTTCGCAGCGGAAAAATGCCTCATTTGCGCATGCTGTTTTCACACAAGCTTAGATACTACATGGCACTCTAAATAAGCAAGGTCACTCCCCCCCCGTATTTACAAACGCAACTTAAGTATCACTTTTGCCTTTTAGCATTTTCCGTTGTCCTAATCCCCTCCAAATAGCAAAGGTAGCTTGAAAGGGCGCCTTTTCACGAACTCGATGCTCTTTTCTGCCCTTAAACCGGTGAGAGGATGCTAGCCGGGAGACTGTACCGTATGGCGACTTTCGTCTTTCTCGCCGGTGGAAACGGCGTTTAAAATTGCGCGCTTGTCTTGAAAAGGCAAACAAATTTGTTTTCTGGTAGCACTACTCAACACTCACGAATCGACACCAAAGATAACAGAGGGGACGCACACGGGCTAAAGGCCGACAAGCAGGCCTAGCACCTAACCATCACGCACTCGCACGTGGAAACGCCCTGTAGGTCCCGATGTGGGTGAAATTCGCTCAATCAGTGCATCTCTACCCACAATTATTCTGAAAAAGAGCAAAAAATCATGATTTATCAGCGTGGCGAATTCGATAGATCAGGGTTAACCGTCGCAAAGTCTTCGTTATCTAGAGCTCGCAAACACATGGGCTTCAATGGGGCTAGCAATAAGGAGAAGAAGGAGGAAAAACTTTATCCCATTCGTTGAGTGCAGTCACTCCAGACTAGTGAGGGGTGTCCTCAGTCAAGTACTCCCTTGCTGAAGCCGGCCTTCCGTGCCCTATTCACCAGCCGAAGCTGGGAGCAGGGATCAGAGCTCGTCAACGCCGCTAGCCACGGTGAAGGGGTAGGGTTGGGATTGAGAGGGAGGTCTGGGATGTTCGGGCATGCCCACACTATGTGGTATAGTGTTCCTGGTGTGGTGCAGAAGATGCACTGAGGGGAGTATTGGGTGGGAAATATTTTGTGCCAAAGCGTGTTGTGGGGGAAGGTGTTATTTTGGAGCTGGCAAAGCATAACTCCCTCCTCTTTCGTGAGTTGCTTATGTGGGGGAAAAAAGTGTTGGTGGGATTGTCGGTAGTGAGACAGGATGTCGTTGTATGTTAGCAGGGGTTGGGGCGTATAGTTAGTGGGGGTGGTTGGCAGAGGGTTGTGGCTGTCTGCAATGGCCCGGTGTACTGCTTCTCGAACCGCAGTATGTGCCGCTTCATTGTCGACTATGCCTGAATGACTTGGTGCCCAGATAATGCAGAGAGCAGGTAGGTAAGCCTTGTTTTCGAGAATAGGGAGGGCTGCTGGGGAGAGAGTGCCGTGCAGGAAGTTGCGACAAGCCTCTTGAGAATCTGTCAGTAGGGTAACGTAGTCGCTCTGTGTTGTGGTGGCTGCCATGGCTATTGCTGCTTCCTCTGCAATAGCTGTGTCCATGGTGAGGACAGTGGCTGTGGCTATGGTCTGAAGTTTATTATTGACCACTGAAATCGCAAAGGCGTTTTTGGTTACGTTGGGAGAGGCATCTGTGTACAGCACATCCTTTTGATTTTGAAATTGTGTGTACAGCACATCCTTTTGATTTTGAAATTGTGCCTGAAGATAGTTTGCGCGGGCCATTCGTCTTCCAATGTGATTGGTAGGGTGCATATTTCTAGGAATTGGGGTAACGCGGATGTGTTTTCATATACACAGTGGAACACGTATTCTGCATCTCGAGACCGGAGGCAATGAATATCCGAGGCGCACCAGGGTCGCGCGTCCAGCATTAGCGAGTTGGAGCCGTTGGAGTTGTGAAGTGCGTTGCGCCTCACAGAGCTCTTCCCAGGTGTTCTGTAAGCCCCGTTGCAACAGCTTGGCGTTCGATGTGCGTGTAGAAAGTCCGAGGGCCGTCTTGCATCTTTGTCGGATAAGAATACTTAGCTTTCGCCGTTCGGCTGGCTTGAGGGACAATTAAGGCGTACTGTACGTAATACGGCTGATAAGCAAGGCCTGAATGAGTAGGATGAGCTCTGGTCCCTTCAGTCCGGTCCGCTTGTGCGTGATACGGCGAATTAATTGGGTTAGCTGAGTCATGGTGCGTTGAAGTTGTAGGATTGTAGTTGAGCATGATTCGTTGGAAGTGGGTAACAGTTGGAAGAGAAAAGTTTTGTTGAATATAGAGTTTAGGGTCTGGTACTGGAGAGATTCTTCTGTCCTTCGTACGCTGTTGAAGGGTAAGGAGGGCCGATTTTTCAGGTGCGCATGTAAGACCGCGTTCCTGTAAGTATTTGCATGTGCAATCAACAGCTATTTCTAGGGCTTCTTGCTGGTCTCCAATGAATCCTGTGGTTTTCCATAAAGTTATGTCATCTGCGTACAAAGCATGGTTCTGGTCGGGTATGCTAGAGATGTGCGTAGATAGATCTTTGATAGCGATGTTGAAAAGGAGTGCGGAAATGACAGACCCCTGTGGGGTACCACGTGGAATAGCGGTAAACGCAGGTGAGCGTAGTTGTCCAAGTACCACTGTCGCAGTCCGCTCACTTAGAAACTATTTAACGTAGTTGTAGGTGTTCGAACCGGGGTTGAGTGTGGCGAGGCCGTGTAGGATGACGTCGTGAGTGATATTATCGAAGGCTCCTTTGATATCTATAGCAAGAATGCAGTAATTGTGGTTTTTGGGAATAGGAAGGATGATGTCTTCCTTTATTCGAAGTAGAATGTATTGAGTGGAAAGGTGTGGTCTAAACCGTACATGGTATTTGGCAGTAATGCGCTGTGTTCTATATAGTCAGTCAATCGAGTGTGAACCAAATGTTCCATGAGGTTACCGACGCCCGAGGTGAGAGAAATAGGACGCAGGTTTGAAAGGGAGACGGATTTCTGAGGTTTTGGAATAAGTGTTCTGTCGGCATGGCGCCACTTTGGTGGGATAGTGCCGCGGAATTGGAAAACTTCGTCAAATTTAGGAATTTGTTACATAGAGGTTTGTTAAATCCAGGTTTAACTGTTTTCCTTTCCGTTATTCCTTTCGGTGCTAAACCTTTATAACCGCAGCAAAAACAATCCAAAGGGTTGCTTGGTACGGAATGGGGACTATTTTTAGAGTGTTTCGGGCATTGCATTTCCCCCCCCCCCTCTGCTTTCCGGGAAACTTCTACGTCACCCTGCGTTTATCAACTACTTCAAATGTACATTACACCGTAACCGATATTACGAGCGGTATGGGAGGGGTAGCGTGAGTTTCGGGGCCGCGCGTGCCTGCCTCGTTAGGTGACTGTGCATATGATTACATGAAGCAATTATTCCACCCTTGCTCTTTCAATAAACTCTGTTTGTTCATTTTGGTGTCTGCTCAGTGGGGCCAATTGTGGTATGCGGAGGCTTTGGATTCCTGCCGTGGCCCTATATCCCCCTTCTCCTCGACCCCACCACCCAAGCCTTCCTTGTGTCTCGTTTAAGAGGATGGGCGGAAACAATGTTTACTCTTTATAAAGAAATACCCATTTTTGCAAAATGCACCATCAGTATTTCGCCCTCTGAAAGTACAACTGCCTTTTCATACATACAGAACACGATCGAGTTTAACACTGAGCAAATCCTTCGTATGACTCAACCAATGCGTTGTCGCTTGAATGGTAGTTCCACAGCTCGACCAAAAAGTTTTGTTTTCAATACGCGAATGCGATACGCAAACCATACCACTTCAAAGCCAGGAAAAAAAGAAAGAGCGACAACCTGCCGGGATCTGAACCGTTCATAGCGTTCAGCGGGGCAGGAAGGGCTAATTAACCAAAGCTGCCTCCGCTCTCTTTCACGCTGAGAAGACAAATCTTCTCTTCGGCGGAAGTGCGATAAAAAGCCGTCCAACTGCAAGATTTCTCCTTCGTGACGCACGTGAGAGAATCGATGACTTACGTGCGGGAAGATGGCGGAGCCCCAAAAGAAGCAGGAAAGGCTGGGAAGGCGGCAACAAACTTTGCAACCAAAGTGTGTGCTTTCCGCTGCACGTAAAAATCTTACGCTTGGTACAGATGACGTTGAACAACTAACCGAACGATTGCGCTAGTTCGTTTAGTGTGCCCAAAATGTTGTTCAGGGCCCCTTCAAGGAGCTATCTATAACACACCACAGCTACAAACTCTTGCGGACAAAAGTTATCTCAATGGTGCGTACAGCAGTGACATAATAAGAACGGGAGTACGGGGTGGTCAACGCACCGGTAGTAAGCTGATGACCCCTAATAGTTACACAGTGAAGCACATGGCTGGCGTTTCTGGAAAGGTATGGTCGAGTGGCTGATACGTTTCCCGTTATCGAACGCGCCTTATTTCCTCCTTTAAAGCCGAAGAAAAAAGGTCGCATACAGGGATCTTTCAAGGAGGAAAAAACCAGGCGTAGAAACAAAAGCACGCATTTTGATTTCACAGAAGACTATCGCCGTTCCTTGCCACTTGGAATTTTCTTTACAAGAGGATAATTCGTAGCACTTCAAAAAAATTCTGCGCTATGCATGCGAAAAAGTGTTATTGAGGCAGGCTTGCCTGAAATACTTGCCCCCTCTAACAGCGCCCTCAAGTTTGACCTTTCACAGACGACTGCTTTCGTGAAAGGGGCAAGCGAGGTCATGTGTCTTAGCCTTGTGTTTGAAGACATTGCCTTCACATTAGGTGAATAATAATGGCAACGTCCGCCTCCGCGAAAATGGCGTGTCTTTTGGCATTCGGAATGCAACATTTACACTTCACTTTGTTCAAAGAAGGTATGCTGTGTTCCTGCCTACTGAAGCAAATATTTTTTTTTAGATATGCTATCACGCTTAGCTAGTACAGGCCTAATATTTGAACAACGCCACTGTTCACACATCATCACATTTGCGGTGCCAACTTTATGGCCTTTACTTGTCCAGAACCACTAAACAAAACGCAGAATATGTTTCACCAATCGTAAGTTTTTGCGGAATACCTTCAGTGTGTTCCTGATGTTTGCGTTTATTTTATCCCTCCGCAGATTTTCACAGTCGATTGAGAAAGATAATGAAGCTATTAAGATGGTCAGCTTGCATTGTTTGATTATTTGGGCAGTGAATATTTTTACGGGTACTTCAGAGCACAGCAAAGCACAACACAAATATAATGTTCAAGGGTGTTCATGGCTTTGGTGTAAAGCGCGGCTTTAGTGCGTTGCGCTGGGGAGTGAAGACCGAGTTGTGGCAGATGTGATTTGTGATGACTGTGAGTGTATCTTATAGACGCTAAAGGAAAAATCCATTATTTCTTGGTGATACCTAATTCCAATTGGAGTACGACGAAGAATTGTCTGCATGTCAACGTCAAATGAAGGAAATAAAATCATTTACAGCTGCATATCCTCAACATAAAATTTTAAGATTTTATGGTATAAATAGGGGTTCACCTAATTCATTTATCAAATTAGTGGGTGCCAAGTTAATGGGGATAAAATCAGTGTTTGAAAAATCCTTAAATACTGCCGTCTTGGATCAGCCGGGGGTAGAATGTTTTTGGTTGTTTTACTTTTTCATTCGCTTGTTTTAGATTTCTTTTGCCCGGGATGTGGTAATACGAACTTTGTTTAGAGTTTATAAGTTTCTTTAGAATTTTTATTTATTTAGCCTCCTAAATGTGTCGTCAGCAGCGGTGAAAAACTCGTGTTTGTTTCGGCCTCTGTTACCGGCGCTTTTTGGTTGATATAGTAACTGTTAAAGTTCTTTACAATTTTAATTACGTTTTGCACAGTAGCCAACAAGGACGTGTCACTTGTAGAAACGTCTCTTGTCTTTTGCTAGTGATACGGCCAATATATATATCAGTCAATGATGGCAATAACTCGCATATGTGGCTGGCCTTTAGGCGTGTCAGTTTAACACACACCTTATTCGCACTAAATGAAGTCATCAAGTTCTTTCCAAGGATCATGCCGCATACTATCAAAATGAACTACAGAAAAGTGAGAGAAATAAACAAAACAAAATTGCTTGCAAATGCTATTGACTTTAGAATGTTGTTTACGAACGAGTGGAAGCATGTTAAAAATCACCCGCAAACGATTTCAAAATCCTCAATGAAAGGCCGAGGAAATACGTTCGGATATTTGTTACGGTGAACCACCTTTTTTAAAAGCTACCGTGTGCACGAGGAAAAAGTTGCAGAAGTGTACCACTGAAAACAGCGCGAATCAAAAAGGTAGTCATATTTCGTGGGGAAGAAATAAATGCTACGACAAACACGGCCGCGATCATCAACCGGCTGCCATTTTCCCGAATGCTTGCAGAATTTATGAATATTGATAACAGTAGAGCTTCGAACTACTTTTGTAGCTTCCCACTGGGCGCAGGGTTATCAGGGAGCATGTGTAGCTGCAACAGACTAAAAAAGGTCGGTTGTAGGCGTGTCCTCTTTAAGTAAGACCTTAGGCAGCTTTATTTTTAAACACGTTAGGACCCCTTCTTTTCCAGATGTGCACCTTATAGCGCAGAGCCACGCACTGCTCTGTAGTTATATTTAAACTACAATGAATGTCAAGTGCAATTTCTTTATGGTTACAGCAGTGCTGTGTTTGGAATTCTCGAGTGGTGAGTTAGCCATGCCTTCGCACGCATATCTAGCTTTTATACCTTCTAATAAAATCAGGTGCCCCTCCGCCTACAGACGACGATGATTGAACGCAAAGCTTTTTTTTTCAGTTTTCTTGGTTGACGTCTACCTTTTTACTTTGACTCGCATACTGACTGGACTTTGACTAGCAGACCTTTGAAGTTGACCCGTATGCAGTGTGGGGTTGACCGTAGCGTCCTTCGCCTTGAACTTGTGCCATTCGGTTTTGCACGAACAAATCTCCGCGTTCAACCATCATTGTAGTTAGACAGCAAGCAACATAAAATTCATGTTTAATTTCTTCCGTCCATTCAACCCTCTCCAAATTCAAACTGTTTCCCGCGTGCCGGAAATGCGTCTATGCTGGAGAACTCCGGCTGACGCATCTGTATTTGAGGCAACTAGTCATCCCGTTATTACAGCCTTTTGCGAAGTGAATCTTGTTGATGTTCTCCTCGGTATTATTGTTTCTGATATATTTTTCTCAGAAACATATTTGTGGGGATTCATGCATGAGATGTGTTCTTGCGTCAGATTGTTGCTGGCTTGCTCCACCGAATATTAATTTACGGTGCCTCGCAAGACGATTTAAAGACAGATAATATCAATGCAATTTTCCGCACTCCTCCGTAAATCTCTTTAGGATGGTATACCCGGGCATGATGTGCCTAAGCGAGTTTGTAAAATACCTCTTTCTTTTTGTACAAAATCTATCTCTTTCAAGGTTCATATGGAAACCTTGCCCGTTAAAACATGGCTGCGTAGATGGGCATTCGTGTATCCTGCTAATTATCGCGTTTGCGATGCTCCGGAAACAACTTAACACTATTTCATTTACTGCGAAGACGTTGTATTGTTCTGGGAAGGGCTTCAACGAACGCTGCAAAAGTAATTTATATTACGACTCCACAGGGCGCGATACCAAGTTCGGTGCAATGATTTGTCTTATAACCATTTTTTTACGGCTCAACACAGTTTATGAAAAACGCTTATGTGAGACAAAAACGCCGAAATGAGGATGTCTTTCTAGTTGCACATTAGTCATATTTTAATGAAGCTAAAAGAGTAGTATGACCAAAGGTATTTTACACCCGATTGGTACCTTGTTTTGCATTGGAATGTATCGCTGCCCACTAACAAGCGGGAATTGTTGTCAATGTTTGTTCACATATTTCCAGATTACCTATTTCACTTTGTATACTAAGCTTCATGGTTTGTAAACTTCTTTTATATCTGCTTCTCCACATTTGATTAAATATCATGAAAGAAAGAAAAGGAATGACGCAAATGGGTAGACAACGACTTCATAACACGGGAAACGCCGGTTCAATTTCTACCACAAAAAGCGTTTTCTTTTTTCTTTCACTTCATTTACGATAACGAACATCGTCAGAAAAAGTCTGGTTTCCTCCGGTGCGTTTTTTATGTGATGGACGCCATCAGCGAGGCAGAGGAAGCTTTGTTTTAACCGGATTTTCATTTTGATTGGTACCGTTTGCAATGGGTGTGTATCACTGTCACCTTGCTAGCGAGATTTGTAGTCAATGTTTAGTTCGCCAAATTCCAGATTACCTACCTCGCTTTGTATATGTAGGGTCATAAATTGTAAATGTATCTTGCAAAGATGCTCCTCAAACTTTTAAATAAATGAACTGGAAGAAAGAAACGGAATGGGGCTTTATGGCGCGAGGTACCAAGATTCGACTAGTACCACGGGAAGCGTTTTTATTCTTTCACTTCAGCCGCTATAATCATCATCGTAGGAAATTCGACTTTCCTGTCGTGCGTTTTCCATACAACCTACGCCGATAGTTGGACATGGGGAGCTTCCATTTCAAATTATTTGAAACTTGATTGGAATCCTGTTTTGCACCGGTGAGTTTGATTGCCCCCTTACAGGGGGAACTGCTGACAATGATTCGTTCGCCGAATTACAGAATACTGTTCCGCCAGTTATACGAAGTGCCATGATTTGTAAACAGTTCTTCTATATATGTTCTTTTATATTCAAAATAAATACATTGGAAGAAAGAAAACCAGTGGCCCGGTCGGATAGACATCGGACTCATCGCGCGAGGGACCCAGGTTAGATTCCTACCACGGGAAGCGTTTTTTAAAGATGATAGTCTTTATTGGGCGGCTTAAACGCAGATATTTTGGTCTGTAACTCTATTCAGCCACCCGGTCAAAGTGAACCTGAAGCTGCGCAATAGCCTTATATGCCCACAACCGAATCTAAACGTGTAAGTCCGGTGTTAGTGTTCATACTTGTCAACAGTGTTGACCAGGAACAAGACATTGCGCAAATGTGAGGCAGAAAATCAATGAATAAGTGATATT
The DNA here is from genome assembly GCF_048455015.1 of Haemaphysalis longicornis. Lineage (NCBI taxonomy): Eukaryota > Metazoa > Arthropoda > Arachnida > Ixodida > Ixodidae > Haemaphysalis > Haemaphysalis longicornis. The sequence goes on from NW_027526204.1 coordinate 39,595,223, forward strand.
TGCAGTATGCCTTATCAAAAAATTCATAGATGCTTGGTTTTTGCGATAGCAAATGAAATGCTGCATCAACTGCAGAAAACTGTCGCCTCCTGTTTCCATCTCTACTACAGCTCCTGACAGCATTTAAGAAATCAAACGGCAAACGCAGCGAAAGGCTTCACTAGATAGGCTCCACATTCTGCTAGGCGGCCTCGTGGTATTGGGCGACGTGGTTTTATACACGTTCTTGTAGGGTTAATCTATTCATGTCCGTCTCCCCCGTACGCCAGCGCCGCCATCGAGGCACCCGACGTGGAGGCGTGGGACGCCGTAAATTTAAATTCACTTGAGAATACCTCTAGCGTGTTATCGTGTCAGTAACAAGACGGGTGATGGACAGCAGGAGAGGTGAGCAGAAACGAGAAGGGAGGCGTTTACTTGGCAGGGGCGCCAGTCGGCTATCATCTTTCGCCGACATTTGCAATAAGACGGACACATACGCGGCCATTTTTCTTTAACTTCATCCCCGATAATCGCCATCGTCAGAAAAAGTTCGATTTCCTGCAGTGCGTGTTCTACGTGAACTGCGCCCTCAGTGAGACATAGAAAGTTTTGCATTAATTTAGACTAATGGCCTAGCAGAACTCCATATTTTAGGCTTACACCTTTCGGCAAGTTGACTAACAGTCGGTTTATATTTTCTCGAAGGAATATCATAGTGAGAAGCAGCTAGATGTTCTCCGTTTTTTTGTTTCTAAAACCTTTCCCCAGACACAGTGCAGGAAGGTTTTGCTAACAGGGTTTGTGTTACTGCTTTAAGCTTTCGCGACGAACCGATAATCTTTGGTGCGAAATCAATTTTCCGAAACCTAAACTTGATTTGACTAAGTTTGATAGCTGGTTCAGTTCGGTCATAGCTTTTGAAGAGAGAACCAGTGGTCAAGACCATGCACAACTGCGGAAAAATACGCACAGACCAGCACTTGTAGGTACGTAATTTTATGTAGGCGGAAATATCCAAAGAGACTTCAAACGGCTGAGTAATTGAGCATTCCGGATTGTATTATACAAAATAAACTTAGCGCCACTTAACAACCGATTGTATGCTACATTTTAAGCTTTAGGTGAAATATTGACTGATGTATGCTAGAAATTTGTAGCTCCCATCGTTCTAAATTGCCTTTAAAACTACCTAGCAAATTTCCAGCAACCTTAATAATGGTATGCCTAAAGAAGCTGGTCGTGTACTACGTTATTGCTATGGATACAGGTAAGGTGGCTCACTGAACTATAATGCGTCTTTCACTATCGGCCTAATAGCACGGCGGTGCCACTTTTTCTTCAGGCGAGCGCAATGCGTAATGTTACAAACAAGGACTTTAGTACAGGCAAATGGCTGCCTCTTAACTGAGGTAATTTATAGTGAAATAGCACAAGAACAGCCTTCCGCAGCTCAACGCGCCCATCCACTTAGGCGCTGTGTGTATTGAAATTCCCGCTAACCACATCTTTCTATTGAAAAAGTCCTTGTAGTTGCGGCAGTGCCTCTGGATCGTTGACACATCGGCCACTATATTCAGTTCCAAAGTGCTTACTGTCTTTTCATAATTGCACTTTGCGAATAGCAGTGTCCCATTGCACCGATGGTGTAGTAGTTTGGTCGTTAGCCATTCTTTCTAAGCTTCTATACGCGAAAAAGTAAGGAGATTCGGGGTGATCACTGCAAAGCTGCGCGCTGTGCAACCTTTTGTTTAGGGTTAAAATTGTCGCCTGCAAACAGTGAAAATGTGTATGCTGGAAATAAACAGAGAAGACGAAACAACAAACACTGATGAGGATTTTCGGAGTGTGCACCCGCCACAACTAACGTTCATTTGACTCAAGGGTAACTTCCAGCTTTTCGGGTTTCGATGCAGACGCCGAGCCGTTGCTGGTACTTTTTGCTCGTAGGACACGTTCTTTCGCCTACTTTGACTGCACCACTGTGGCAAGGAGTCAGCGACTGGTGCATCACTTAATTTATTTTCGTTCTCGGCAATGCCCGAGGGGTCATACAGTGGCTTTTCATACGTATGCACCATAGCATCCAGACATGAACATACGTAAGCGTACGTACACATAAATATTTTAGATAAAAAACAGTAATATCAACCGATACGAAAAATTATTTATATTCCACCGGGAGTTTTCGTATGCAATTTTAGTTCTCAAAATATTGCGTCATCTAAGGATTCTCACTGAAAAGGCGGGTGAAAAGGACGCCACAGAAGAAGCTGTGATGTCTGTTGAATTTCTTTTAATGTCTTTGAAACCATATAACCCTTCCAAGCCAGTTTTAACATTATGGCTGCAAGGCATACTTGACACACCGCTTTCTGTGAAACAAGAAGCTACAGCAAATATCTCTTTTTGCGTAGAAAGTCATTCTATGCTCCATAACCTTAACACGTCTACTTACAAGTTCTGTATGTTGTTACTAATCAACCGTAAAAACCACTTGTTTTAAAGGCACATAGCAAAGTTCGTGCTCCAGAAGGAGTGTATATTATTTGTTGTGAAATATGAATTTGGGGCGTAGATAAAGCCAACATTTTTTTATGCACTACCATCCGTGAACTGGGTTAATATGAACGCATTTTAAATGAGGAAGAGAGAAAGAGAAAAATTTGCCATCTTTTTAGTAGCAAGAGGCACTGCAAAAAACACGAAAATGAGTGAAAATGAGCGCTCATCTTTGTGTCTATTGCTTAGTCCCGTGTAATGCATACAAAGATTTACCGCCATGAATTACAATCAACTAGCCTGCCTTACCGTGGTATTGAAACAAAAAAGTTGGAATACACGAAGGGTTTGATGTCAATGCCACATTTTGACATTTTCGGTGGGCTTATTTCTGTTTTGGAAAGTAGACTGCTTTCATTTACTTTAGTGGCACGTCTCACAGCGTGACGAAACAGAATTTTGCTTTGAGAAGGTTGGATTAGATTTTAATGCCTTATGCCCCGTGCACGGGCTTCTCTAGCACGTTTTTCACTTGATATTTTCTTGATAATGCAAGCAGCTTCCATTTTTATTAGTTTGATTTGCTCATTCAGCCAACCAAGCCACCGCTTAGCTGAATGACTGAATACAAAGAAAGAGTATAGGGGATTAAGTAGTCTGTATCTGGACAAGCCGCCTTGCAAATTTGAACATCGCAATGTTCAACACGTCCACTATGCCCAGCAAGGGTTAGCTTAGCTGTGCGGATACATGAGCTTGAATTCTTTAACTGCCATAACGCTGGAATAAACGAGGTTAGAAACACCCGCTATGGCTTCTGGGAGTTGCTTGTCTACCCCGTGGGACACGCCTGCACATACGGGAAGCGAACTGCGCGCCACCTAGAACTACTTTAGCTACAGTCGCAGGTGACCTTTTGGGGCACTCAGCGTGGTTCCAAGGGCGTGGTGAAACCTACCGGGTATGGCACAGCGCACGTTTTCATCGAGGGCATCCATCATCCTGCGCAGTTTTCTGCATCATCACGATGCCGCATCAACTACTTCTACGATGGCGTTTTGCATCTTCTGCATCTGCAGTAATGCCTTGTCGCCAGTCTTTTGTTCACGTGGCTGATACTGACCTTGCCATGGTAGAGGATACGCCAGAGCGACGGTTGACGAAGGCAATTGACTTCGTTCCAGAAAAAAGCAGAAATTACTTATTACCGCAGCGTCCAGGAATATCATGACAAAGACGGGCTCATTGTGACAGTTGGAAATTTTGCGGTGAAAGGGGCAGTGGTGCCTCCCTGTATTGGTAGCACAAAAATCATCACACATGATCGAAACGTCATTACACTATTGGCTGCAGGCAAAATACGTAGTACCTCTGAGAATGGCTCTGGTCTGTGCTAGTTGGTACATCTGCGGTGGGAATCAGATGGAATAAAACTAACACGAAAGGAAGAGGGAGTAACACGACACACTGCTGAAGACGACCAGTACCACGACCAGCAGTTTGTCGTGTTACTCCCCCTTCCTTTTGTGTTCGTTTATTCAAGGTGATTCCCTTTCAGAAATTGCCGCTTCCGCAATGAAACGTGTTCACGACACGACATTACAGGGATACCCGGACGCGAGAGTCTAGCAGTAAGCAAAAGAAACAAAGTGGCACGGGAACTCACATACCATACTCGTTTCGACAATGGCTGCAACATACTTTCTCTGCAAATTACAGAGAACGTCTCCCCATCCTACGTCTAAGGGCACGACTATTCACCGTGACACAGCCGCGACTTAACTGCGCAGAAAAGCCGACCCTGCGCCGGACAAAAGAAGACGTACGTCTAGAAATCTAGATGGGGAAGATATATGTTGGGAAAGTTCAGAAACTAACATAAAGCTACGCTAAATAGGACGGGCCACTCTCTCCAACGCTCCGTTGCCGTACCTTATAAAATGAATACCTTAAATTTCATATTTTACTTCTACCAAGACAAGGGAAGCACTGAGCTGATTGAGGGGCAAGGGAAGCAGGGGATGCATCTTGGGCCCTGCCGTCCAGTTCTACCCTTGAGCTTCCTACATTCGTCTACCCTTATTCAGAAACTTCGCTATTTCTTATTCAATAAATGTGCATTTCCATCTCTTTCTCAGCAAAAACGCAAAACGTTCCCTCACCCCAATACATAGGAGATCGAACACTTTGAAACACCAAACTTTTACCTTGTGTCTCAAGCTAACCAACACCCTGCAGCCGCAGTCATTTAGCGCCACATCTTAACACGAGCGTTGATGACTTCCGTCGTTCTTCTGCCACAATAAGTAAAATTCCTTGTGGATAATCTTGCTCTCTTTACTCACTTTCAGTGCGCGGAAAGCACAAATGGTACATGCAGCAACTATGTTCCGATTTGATCCCTCCGCGTTAGATGTAGATGTAGATCGGCCTGAGATGTGAGATGTAGATGACATCTGCAACTTCGCAACACAGCACATTACTGGGAAAACTGGGTACTACTTCCGCAGCACATTGTATACGTCAAAGGGAGCGTTTGAAAATCTATTTCAAAGGGCAGGCTGTCGGGCGCTATTGTATTGATGCTGTAAGTATACACTACGTATTTCCAGCTTGGATGCACATTTGTAAGCCTGCTCCCGCAAGCTAACGTGTGATTCCTGCTTTCAAGGTTTTACTTGATATCGTCGAGATGTTTTACACTGTTTCTGTCATCCCTGCTGGCCGTTTTAAAGCTAATTTCAACAAAATTTCCGGCCACCCAAATACGCTCTTTGCCAGTAGTATTGCTTTAAAATGTGCTTTAAATTACTTTAAAATCTGGAGGCCCAGATATGCGTAGCTGTTTTGCAAACGACGATCAAAAATTCCTGTCTTGCAATCCGACACTGGGGAAAAAGGGCTGCCTTTACGGCCGACCGGAAGTCACGTTCCAGTCAGTAATCTAGTGCGCCTGGGAGAAGACGGCACACATTCGATGTGTTTCGGCCCGCCTGTCTCTTCAAAACCTCCAAATATGCGGAAAAAGGGGTTGGGAAGTCCGTGCAACATTATTGCGCCACTGCGAAGGGCTCAAACGCAACTATAGTCGTCCGGTAAAACGTAAGCACAGGCATGACGAGACGTGGGACTAGGAAGTAGCCGTACACAAAACGCAGTGTTGAGCGCTAGATGGGCGCTGCTACCGGGCATATTGGCAGTGCTGATTGAATCACCCTCCGTGTGTAAGAGAGAAAAAACAAAAAAAACCCACTGTGGCAGGAAAGCGCCGAAACATGCTAGCTAGCGTGTTAGAATTGAGTTTCGCCGCATTTTATCAAAGTTCAATTCCAAAATTTTATGATTATTTTTGTGTACACGGACGGTATTTTTTTCCTGTTAGCAGGGTGCCAGCACCAAATCTTTGGGCAATAATGCCCGCATTTTTAATGAAATATTGCCCATCCACTCTGTGAAGAAGGATGACCTGCGAATCTGGACACAGTCCACGGAGTGGCTGAAGGAAAACACGTTTGTTTGTAATTTCCGATTAAGCATACTTTCGAGCCAAATAGCTCACCTAAACTCGGGAGGACTAGAGCTTTAATCTAGAGGACAAACATGGAGCTGTCTCTTTCCCTCCCGTGTCATGAGAATCGCACTGTCTTTATAAGCCATCTATCCAATCCGCTCGACAACTGAGGACACCGGCCAGGTCGCATTGGGCCATTTGCCGTCTACGTTTAAACCTCCCGCCAGCACAACGTACATATCATCAGTAAAAACATGAAGCGTACAGCTGCGCGTGCACGTCCCAACTTCCCTCCACTTCCAACCTTTGCACACATGGACTGGAAACTGGTTATGGATGCGTGCTTAGAAGTGAAAAACACCGTCGAAATTGTCTATATTATATCCCTTTATGCTGAACAAATAATATTGAATCACGTAGGCGTTCCAAGCTGGCACGTCGCTGTTCATCCGGTGAGGTTTCGTAGCTACCCGTCGAGGTTAAACTTGACGCGGCGACGGCAGCGGCTTTCCCTGGTTTGCTCGTTTCTGTTCGCCCCACGCTTCTTCAATTCCCGCTTTTCTTCCACAAAGCGAGCGACATGCGTCCGTCCCACAGCAAGTTGATACCTGGAAGCTTTATTATAGTGGACAAACATGTGGCCGTCGGTTTCGGTCCCCCGTCGCAGGCATCTTACAGTTTGTATGTCACTCCGAAAAGGGGATAGAGTCATAGAGTCACGCTACATATTAGGTGGGTTCAAGCAGAGTTGAGGGGAAAGGACGCAACATACGCTTGGCTATATACATAGTTTAATTAACGATGAAGTTGTGCTGGTGCAGACGCGCTCACCGGGCGAGATGCTGTGACTTGAAGGAGCGGGTCAGGAAGGCGGCTGGCGCAGGAACTCCGGGACACGACCTCTCGTTTCGGAGCTGGCGTTCACTGGGTGTGCTTGCTCTGTTGGCCTCGGAAAGTGGGGACTCCTGCTCCGTGGTGCCGTGATATCCGTGCACACTTCAGAGATGCGGGGGCGAACTCAGGTAACGCTGGGGAGGGCTGTTCTGCGAAGCGGGCCACAAGGAAGGCGGAGGTATCATTGTCTCGATCTCGGACGGAATGCGGGAACGTGTCCTCAGATGGCTCCTACGGTGGCTCTGTCGACGGCAAGTGGAGGCAAAAGGTGGAGTTCAAGAGGTGAGAGAGAGAGAGAGAGAGCGATCTCTAATGAAGTCTGGCGATGTTAGCTGGGCTAAAATGCCTAACTTGCTACGCCAGTTGATGACGTGATGAAGATGATGGCGATGATGTTCAAGAAGTTGATGCGTACAGATACGGCGAGTTATTTACAGCGACTGGTCTAGACCTGTGTGTTGCAGGTACTCTATCAGAGCTTTGGTAGCCATTAAAGCACGTTTGGGACAAGCCCATGGTCCTAAAACGTCCTTTAGCTGCATGTCCACGGAAAGCGGCAGTCCCAAAGTCACTGCGAGGGATACTCTTTGAGCACTGAATCGAGCACATTCACAGAGCAGGTGCTGCAGGGTTTCTCGCACATCACAGTGTGGGCAGAGTGGCGACGTAACCTGTTTTATCTTGAAGAGGAAGTTGCGCGTGTATGCGACATTCAGCCGCATGCGATGTAGAATTCTTTGTACCCGCTTGGGGAGTCCTGGTGGCATTTTAAATTTGCAGTTGGGATCTATGAAATATAACGGCGCGTAATGACGTGATACGTCATCCCAGGCTGCACTCTGCATATTCCATGCCACGCTGGATGCAAGTATAGATGCATCTTTCCTAGAGAATGGTATAGCTATTGCCGATCCATTATGGTTATGCGCAACGGATGCAGCAATGTCCGCCTTCACATTGCCAGTTATCCCACAATGGGCTGGAATCCACTGAAGTGCAATATGATGGTGCGCTTGGAGAGCTTGGAGATTTAAAGCGTGTATGTCACACACAAGCTGGTCTTTTGGAAAAGATGCTAGACATTGAAGGGCAGCCCTTGAGTGTGTGAAAATGGCCCACTCTCGAGCGGGTTGCTTGACGATATGAGCGAAAGCCACCCTCAGAGCTGCAAGTTCGGTAGCCGTAGTTGACGTTCTGTGGCTGAGCATGACACTGATGGTAGTACGGGATGACGGTATCCACACCCCGATAGTGGATGATGTTGACGACACCGACCCATCAGTGTACACATGAGTGTGGTTTCTGTATATCCGCGACATGTAGTCCAGGGCGAGGAACTTTAGTGCGGGAGCCGGAATATACTCCTTCCTCGTGATACCGGGCACAGTAGTCGTGACTGGTATGGGCGGGAACATCCAGGGCGGGTGCTCAGGAAGAGAAGGCTCTTGATACACCTTCGGCAGAAATTCACGCACTTCTTTGGCCCAGCTTGTCGCTAGAGGATGGCCCCGCTGTCTTGCCACAATCCGCAGACGCGTACGAAGCAACTCCTGCGTGCTTAGAGCGAGTGGTGAGAGCTGCCTGCATTCTGCCAGCGTTCCGATGGTAGAGGTTGTCTTTGGAACGCCAATGCAGACCCGCAGGACTTGTGCTTGCATGCTCTCTAGCGCTTTGACAGTTCCTTTTGATAGAGGGACCAAAGCAGGGTTGCTGTAACTCATCAGGCCAACGCAAAGCGCTTTGTATACCCGTAGAAGAGAATTGACTGAACAACCGCCAGTGTTGGTGGAGAGCATGCGGAATATGCGGGCGAACGAAGTAATCTTGTCCTTGATGTGGCGAACCTGAGGCGACCAGGTGAGATTACTATCAAATGTCACTCCCAAGAACTTGTGGGTCCGGACGTATGGAATTGCGATCCCTCCAACAGTGAGGCCGTAGCGCGTAAGGTCACGCTTTGTGAAGGCCATCGCAGCACACTTATTCCCTGAAATCACTAGTCCTCTAGTTGCCAGAAATGCCGCAATAGAGTCAATTGCCCGCTGCAGTCTTGACCGTAACACTCGCCTATTGCGGCCAGAACTCCATATGCAGATGTCGTCGGCGTACAGGGAGATTTCTACCGACTTTGGCACGCATTTCTCCAGGCCAACTATGGCAATGTTGAAGAGTGTAGGGCTCAGCACCCCACCCTGGGGAACACCTCGGGTCACCTGATGTAGCGATGAGTCGCCCATGTCGGTAGACATGTACACATACCTATCGGAGAGGTAGTCCGATAGCCATGCGTACATGCGGCCCCTAATGCCTAAAGACTTCAGCGCAGAGCGGATGGCTTCATGCTCGACGCAGTCATACGCTGACTTGATGTCGAGGAACACGGCAACAGCAATGTTCCGCCGACACTTTGCTTCTCTTATGCTATTTACAAGGGCGATGACGTTGTCGAGGCTGCTACGACCCTTGCGGAAACCAGACATCTGTGCCGGGTATATATTTCGGATGGTCAAATCCCAGTCCAAGCGGAGCAGCACCATCTTTTCCATCAGTTTCCCGACACAACTCAGGAGCGCTATGGGTCGGTAAGACTCGATGGCGGTTGGAACTTTACCTGGCTTTAGGACTGGGACAAGGCGAGCGTGTTTCCACCTTGGCTCTAGACGACCAGTTTCCCACGAAAGATTGAAGGCATGCAGGAGGCAACTTCTTCCCTTTTCACCTAGATGCGAGATGGTTGTGTAGGTGATGTCATCCGGGCCTGGGCAGCTGGATTTCTTGACAGAAGCCAGTGCAGCGAGCAACTCTGCCATGGAGAATGGCTCGTCCATTGGGGACACCGGGCCTGAGCATCCCTCGTTGGTGGGAGAGTGTGGCGGAAGAAGAGCTGTTGGCGCTGCAGTAATTCTCCTGCAGAAGGCGTCAGCGACTTGGAGGTCACTGGTGTTCGTGCTCAGTGAGATGGATTTGAACGGGTGCAGTTGAATTTGCGGGGTCCGCAAACTTCGGAGCAAGAGCCATATTCTGGAGAGCGGCTTCCGGGGGTCCAGCTTGGAGCAGAAAGATTCCCACTCACGCTTGGCGAGCTTAATCATATGCCTTCGAATTGCCTTCTGGGCTCGTCTTGACGCACGGATATCTTCAGGTGCTTGTGTCCGGCGCGCTCGTCTTTCTGCTCTTCGACGCACTGCGCGAACCCTCTCATACTCTGATTCGGCGGCGGTGTATTTATGCGGAAGGCGCAGGACTTTGCTGCTTGACTTTCGAGCTCTTGACATCGTGTCCACGAAGGCTTCATATGAGCTCACCGAGTCCACGGCTTCCTCCACCACAGTCCTAAATGCCTCCCAGTCAGAGGAGCGAATCACACGCTGTGAACGAGAGCCCGAGAGACCATCTACTGCAATATAAGTCGGCGCATGATCGCTGCCATGCAGTTCAATGTCCACTGCCCAGCTCGTCCTAGGGAGGAGTTGTGACGAAACAAACGTGACGTCGAGGGCGCTGGACATCTTTCCCCGGTAGAAGGTGGGCTCTCCAGAATTGACAACGCACATACCCTGCCGGTGAGCAATGTCCAGAAGGTGCCTCCCTTTAGCCGTCGTTTTCCTACTTCCCCAGATGGGATGATGGGCGTTGAAGTCACCGGTCAAGATGTGCGGGGCTGGTTTAGTATTGATGATGCCTTCTAAGCGATTTAAGTCCAGTGCTACACGAGGTGGAATATACGCGGCGATTATGGTGAAGGACAACCCAGCGCCGCGAACTGTAGCTGCCACGTATTCGTTTCGTGCATCCGGTGATAGACCATGCTCTATTATGGTGAGGTCATTTCTAACGGCCATTAAAACTCTTGACATTTCTATGCCAGTCAGCGACCGCAGAACTGTGTATCCCGAAAGGCGTATGTCTTCCATCAGCCGAGATTTAGAAATAGCGATCACGGGAAAACGATGTTTGCGTGTGAATTGGCGTAGGTCCGAAAGACGCTGCTTGAGTCCGCAGGCGTTCCACTGTAAGATTGTAGCTTTATCTCGAATTTCTTGTACTCTGGGAACGGTGATTGCACCAGCAGTTGCAGTTAACGCCATTGCATAAGTATAGGTGAAACATAGTCCAGGAGTGTCAAGATAGCCACGGCTACCGGTGATGAAAGGGGGGCGAGGAAGAGGCGCACCGCCTCCACTACAGCTGATATCACAGAACGCAAGCCCCCGGAGCTCTGGTGATCCTTTGGCTCACGCTGCTCTCTCAGAGATGTTCGACGAGCAGGCTTCGAAGTTCGTACAGCTGGAGTTGGAGTCTCGTCTGATGGCCGAGCAGGCGCAGCTGTCGATGCAGGCGGGGCGGCATCTTTTGAGGGGGAGTCAACCATTGCTGCGGTAGCTCGTACTGGCAGAGCTGCAGTAGGGGGATGCTTCTGCTGCGATGCGCGATGGAGGACTGGCAGAGCTGGGAAATCATCCTCATTGTTGTTGAACCCGAGAGCCGCAGATGTGTACTCTTGCTTTCTCCCGTGTTCCTTATGTCCAGCCTTACGGCGTTCCAGTAGAGCGTATTTCGCTGACTTGTAGTCAGTGTTGTTTCTAGCCTTGATTTTGAAAATAGCCTTTTCATCACGGCGGACAGAACAATGAACAAACGTCGACTCATGCTTTTTGCTGCAGTTTGGGCATTTAGGATTTTGAACTGAGCAGGATTCTCGGTCGTGAGTGCCACCGCACCGTGAACACCGGAGCGGGAGTTTGCACATGTTCGCCACGTGCCCGAATCGCTGGCAGTTTTTGCATTGTATCGGTGTCTCTATGTAATCATACACGCGATAGCGCGTGTAACCGATGACTACATTCTCTGGTACAGTTTCTGTGGCGAACACAATCTGCACACTCTCTGATGATTTTCCCAGTCTCCTGGCGGATTTGACAGGCGCTCTGGCTCGTAACGCACTAAGGATTTCAGGGTCGGAGAGCTCCTTAGCTACTCCCCTGATCACGCCCACTCCGCAATTGCTCGGTCGTGGTTCATAGGCCTGGACTTTCACTCCAGCAATAGAGGAGATTTTCAGGAGACGCTCGGTGGCATCAGCGTTGCGAGTGTCAATGGCGAGCAGGTTGAGGCGATAATTTGGGCGTACTTGTAGCACGCCATCTGGAGCCAGAATCTCTAATCCTTCCTTTACAGCAATGGGGTTGTAGCGAGGGATATCCTTCGAGAAGACGAAGACGAAGAGCCAACGGCTGGCTCACCTCGATCGTCTCTTATTGTGTTAATTTTCTTCTTGCTGTGTTTCAGTCGAATCAGATCTCTGGTTATCTAGTGCTTTGAGCGCCAGAGATGCTCCCCGCGACGGCCGCGGCCCCGGCTTGCCGCCCCCCACGCCGTGCATCGGTCAACCGCCTGATCAACCGCCAGGCCCTGTCATGGAGCCGGAACCTCCGGCCGCCCCGCTGTTCGTAGCCTCTTCAGGCCCATCGCAAGCTACCGGTCACCCCTGTTCTGATCTTGGGTCCTCCGGGTCGTCGCTTCCGCCGGGTCAAATGAGTCCGATGGTGATACCATCCGAGCAACCTCTGCCAGATGACGCAGACGACATGTCTGATCTTTCCGACTCATCATCTGCAACGGTCATCTACGCAAATGAAACCATTCTTTCACCTGAGAAGTCTAAGCCATTTGAGCCTGTGACTCCTGCAAAGCGCTGCCGTGGCTCTAAGCGTGTCTACAGGCCACTTGATGTCAGCACAATCCAAGTCCCCTGAGACATGGCGTCGTTGTGGTGATCAAACCTGTCGACTCCTCGAAGAGGTGAGGGTCTTAGTATTTCCTTCGCGGTTTCGGGGAGAAAAGGCGCAGCGGATTTCGGGAACAAAGGGGCTTGGCCGGTCATTGCACGCTGCAGGCGCTCACGCGACTTCGGGAGTTGGGAGGACTTGATTCTTTGAGCCCGGAAAGAGAAGAGTCTTGGGCTCTGGAAGGAGGGCCCGACTCCTAGGACAATCCAGACACCTCCTTTTTTTCTCGTAATAAACGTTTTTTTTTCTCTCTCACTCTCAACTGGGCGCCTGGAGGTCAGTGTGGGGGCAAGTCCTAAGGACAGCCATTGCTCGGAGCAGGGGTGGTACGCACGTCGGCTCTTTCGTGATTCTGTCCACGCAGTCAGCAGCCGGTGGCAACGTGCGATCCGCAGGGTGTACCACGCTAACCCAGGCCCAACCAGCTCGATTGCGGAGGACAGCTGACACGGCGCATTAAACCATGAGGCTTCCAGGCTTAAATCTCCCCCCAACACCACGGGCGTGTCCTTGGTAGCGGCCCGAAATCCTGTTGTACGTGCATTCACCTCTCCCTCAACCCCCAAACCATGCACGCATAAATCGGTGACGGGCGCACACTCGGGTGTGCAATACCCGGAGAAGATGACGCTCGAAAAGCCTTCCCTGCTGAACAATTATGGGCCCACACCGGAGTTCCAAACCGGCAAGTTGTCCGTCAACAGAAAAGGACCCGCAGCTAATCGGTGAAGCGGAATTTTAGGCAGCCAAAGCGGCGGCGGTTTTCGTTTTCGGTAGTTTTTACGACCGTTCTCGCATCTGCTCATTATCTGCAGTCATTCGATAATGGCGTTACCGCCGTTGTCAGCCCGTTGCGCAACTTGTGAAAGAGGCATCGGTGGTGGCGAGGGCGATATAATTGCGAAAGACGGGTCGACGGTCGCAAGGAGGGGGCCAGGAGCGGCGCCGCATAAAATGGCTTCACTGGTATGAAAACTGGGGGTGGGGCGGTGTGGGCTAGACATATACTGCCTCACAGTAAAAAGCCATGCAGAGACGAAATCACTGCAGTGCCAGTGACACTGGAGGTGCAGCGTGGCTGGCACCTCAATGTAGCCAGCCTTGTTATTAGCGATTTAGCCAAATGTGGCCCCCTTTCTTTCCTTTGTTTTCCTGATAGATGTGCAGAATTGGTCCAACAGCGGCAAGTCTTTATTAATTTTTTGACGGAGATGTTTGTACCGAATCAATTTCGTGCAGGGCGCTGTGTAGCTTCTGCACCTGTTTGCGTCCCGAGTGGCCTCGACAAGGGTAACAGTGTTAAGCAACCTTACCAGCATATCGCCTCGCGTCGGCCGTAATCATGAATCGCGCTCTGGTTCCTATGGTAGAGTCAACCGTCCGCGCTTGTGCAGTGCGTCAAACAGCCGCAGGACTCTTTCGCGCCCCGACCTGTCGCAACAGCTTATTGTCTCGCATTGGCTATTATTGCAGCTCGCGTGCTCGCATAATTTAACGAGTCTTCTTTTGATAATAATTTTGTATAATAATCTTATTTCGAAATATCGTTGGCATAAGGGCTACAAACGCTAGTTGTATAAACAGCGTGTTTTTTAGTTTGCAGTGGTCTAGCTTTTTATTAAAAAAATTCTTGAGTATCATTCTGCGAGACAATCCAGATTCTTCTGCAACTCCTATTCATTCGCACCGTCATTGTACCACAAAACGTTAGACCACGTGCAACGACCATGTTTTCGCTTCAGCTTAATGTTTCCGAAATATCTATAGTCTTGCTGTTACTCTCACCGGAACAGTTAGATTCTGGGTTTTAGGTGGGAGAGGGGGAAGGAAGATGGGGGAGGCTACCTGTAACGTTGCTGTTCCTCGTAAGTTTTGAGCTTTATTCGACATTTTGATTAATACCAGGAGGAAGGGATACCGTTGCAGCGGCTTTTGATGTATGGAAAGGAGACATGCATATATCTACGTTAATGATCCACAATGAACATTATATATGAGAAACGATTTTGGGTTTATTGGAATCTTGACACTCAACAGTAAAATGTACTGCGGGGCCCAGACATTTTTTGCGTTTTTGTTTAATAAAGCGAAGCTCCAGTGTCCTCACTGACACCGTTGTACACTAATACGCCCTGCAGGAAAGCCAACTTTCTCTCACGATGATTATGAATGATCGTGGGTGCACCGAAAGAAAAAAAAACCTTCCCGTGGCCGGAATCGAACCTGACCGGACGTTATGAAGCAGGCGTCTATCTAATTGCTCCATTTCGACTTTTTTTTTCTTTATTGTTGCTCATTAAAAAAAAGTCGAAATGGAGCAAGTTATTTATTTTTTCTTTATTGTTGCTCGAAGGCGAAAAGCAAAAACGCCCGTGTGTACGAGATTTCGGCGCACGTTAAAGATCCCCAGGTGGTCGAAATTAATCCGGAGCCCTCCACTACGGCGTGCCTCATCGCCTGCGTTGCGTCGGCGCGTCAAACCCTACAATCAAGCAATATTGTTGCTCGACTCTGACGACAACTACAGAATCCGTCACGAGAACAATGGCATTGCTCTGCGTGCCGTGGGGCTGTTAGCTGTAAGGCCTTAGGCCTAACTTCGTATTTTAAGGTTTGGGACCCCAGGCGTAACTTCACTTCTTGGGGTTTAACACCTATAACCGGCACCCACTCAATAAATTGCTCACTGAGCGCCAAGCAGTAGTTACCGATTCACGACGCACACCCAAAGCCGAAACGTTAAAACTACGGAGTAGACACCCGAGAGTTGCTGTGGGTATTCTACAAAAGTGGTGCGTACCTCCAGAGCAGCAGCAGAGAATCCATCTCGAGTAAGCTTCGCGTTCAATTCAACCATCGTCGTTGTTAGATAGAGGGGTGCATGACTTTATATTTATGTTTCATTTATTTGTTCACACATCTTCCCTGCCACCTAAATTAATTAGAGATTTCATTACAGATTATATGGTTTTATGATTTCAGCGCTAACATCAGCTCTGTAATTGCAAGGAATACGAGCATATACTGGCGATAACTGTGGCCCCTGTCGTGCAGACAATGCCGGTATCTCAACCGAACAGTTGAAACAGTCGCGTTTATTCGTTTGTCTCTCGCCGTTTTCTATACATACCTTGGTGGAACGTTGTAAGTAGTTTCCTGCCGAGAGAGAGAGAGAGGGAGAGTGTAAGTGCGTGTGTGTGTGTGCGTGTGTGTGCATGTGCATGTGCGTGTGCGTGTGCGTGTCTGTGCGTGCCTGTGCGTGGGCGTGGGTGCGTGTGTGTAAATATGTACAGGAAATGGGTTTAATAATAATGGGTTTAATAATAATAGGTTTTTTTCTTGTGTTTGTGTGTATGACGAGATGCGTACATATTTGAGCATACGCGGGTGATATCAAAGAGGGTATATATGTGTTGAGCGATGAATAAACTTTCAGTTGTTAGTCTCCGCTGGTCTTCGTGTCTCTGTTTAGTCCTCGTTTTTTGTGTGCGCAAAAGTTACAGCTATGAATGGTCACCAACTAGCCCGCCTTTCAGTGTTATTGTAATAATAAGGGATTAATAAATCCTGACGGTGTCCGCCACAGCTGCCCTTGTACTCGTGAACTTTTATTTCAGCTATAATTATAGTTCTCATTTTCTTCGCGGAACAGCAGTTATCGTATATCCCACCATTGTACAAGGAAAAGGAGACGGCGGAGAAAAGAAGCTGCTCATAGATCTCCATCACTCGTTGGACATGGAAGCGGTCACAATTCTCGGAGAAAGCTACTTGAGGACAATTCCACAGAACGGGGCATTCATAACTGCAATGGTGAGTTCGCATTAAATTTCAAGAGGTTTCGATGTCCTCTACGACGTAGAAAGGTGTATGTCGTTCAAACCAAAACAAAAAGCGCAAGTTTTCTAGTTAAACCACATGATGCAACCTGTCGGAAGGGAAGCAGCAGAGCAACATCGACATGCTGTACAGGTACATAAAGACTGCTTTCCTTCTACGTGGGGTCTTAGAAACGCACCTGCATAAAATACCAAATAATGTATGAACAAATGACGAAGGGCGTTTGCATGAAGTGACCACCAGTGGCGAAAAGCGCGCAACTTGAAACGCTCTGCACCGTAAACTGCAGCATACCATAGAAGACGATGTACTCGCAGCATGTCTAAGGTCCTTTTAGTATCTCCTATCATTTTCGCGCAAATAAAATGCATTCTGCAGTCATGTTGATTTGAGCAAACTGAAGGAGCTTGAAATAAATGGGTGTATACCTGTTGCCCGATATTCATCGTCGGCTCAGCTGGATTGCGTAACATCCACTGCATTATGACTAACAGGGCAAAAACTGGACGAAAACACGAAAAAGGGGAAAACACAAACACCGGCTGTTTGTGTCACCCATTTTTCGTGTTGTCGTTCAGTTTTTTGCTCTGTTAGCCGTCATGAAACCGTACCAACGAGCCCATCTCACAGCACTCATCCACTACATTAATTCATGTCCTTCGGAGCTTAGATCGGTTGAGAAGGGTCAGTTACGGGACAAGGCAGCTTTTGTGACAGCTGACGGACTTCAGAATTGAATGAAGGGTTTGGCTTTTGAGTTATGCTCACCCGTAGCCACTACTATAAGAGGGGTCATAACTAAAGGGGCGAAGGGGTTTGGTATAACTGGTCCACGTGATGCCGCTTATGTGTGCCTTCGAGGCAGTCTGATTCGCCAGGCATACGCTAAAATTTATGAAACCTTATATCTTAGGCAATGGGAACCTGCTGTTTTTAGTTATATTGTGCTCAGTGCAAGCTTTATTCGAAGGTCATTTGGTTGATTTTCACAAATACGTGAGCATCACGAGATTCGCTCTTGTCACCTTGAGCTTCATGTGCTGCGGACTGGTTTTCTCCGACTTAAAAATTCCTCAACGCTGTGGTTATCGCCAGTCTATCTTGTACCGTGCTTAGCCCTCTAACCATGTCAGCGGTTACTTCTGCTGGTTTCAGAAGTAGCATCACGTGTATGTCGCTCCTTTGGTTGCCCACCAGGTAGACAGCACTGCGGCTTGATTTTTGCCTCTGTTTTTTGCCTGTCCACAGGCTTTAAACTTCGTTCCAAACTGCGGGGAAGTACTGTTCATTCACGGGAGCCGTTGAGACAACTTGCGACCGGCGTGTCAGCAGTCATCTGGCGAGCCGCTCTTTCACTTCACGCCCCGTGGCAACGTTTGAAGTGTAACGAAGGCAGCTGTCCCCACGTGCTTTTCTGCTATAGTTTTCTTTTTTCTAATTTGATTGATCGTGATGTTTAAGGAGCCCAAACTACACAGGTTATGAAGCACGTTGTAGTGGAAGGCTCCTGGCTAGTTTGGACCACTTAGGCATCTTTAACGTGCGGCGAAATCTCTAACACACAGGCATTTTAGCTTTTCGTCTCCACCAGAAAGGCAGCCCCGTGGCCGGAAATCAAACCCGCGGCCGTCGGCTCAGCACCGCAACGTCTTAGCCTCTGAGCCACAGCGATGGGTTCCATCTTTTCCTCACGCAATAAAAAATAGGAGGAGTACTAACTGAAGCTGCACTTGTAGTCAAGGAAATACCAGAGCTAAGACAGTGTCGTCTTCACGGATGTCTCCAAAAACAAGGAAACGACCCGAGCAGGCGTGGTGGTGACAACCAGGGGCGAGCTGCTGACAAGGGCATCGTTTTAAATCAGAGAGGTTGAAGAAGCAGAAGAGTTGACAATTGCCCTTATCCATAGCGAGCAATGGGAGATCTTGCTGTCCAGCCCGGCCTTGGAGGATTAAATACGGCTCTCTACCAGGCGCCAGGTGGTGAAGGCAGCATATAGAATCCTGTGAAGAGGAATACTCTCATCCAGCGCGTTTAGCACTGACATGCTTTGCAATAAAAGTTTTTCCTCCTCTTCCTACAAAAAGACGGAACTGTCTGTACGGAGATTGTTAGTTTCCCTTCCACAAAAAACAGTTCCGCGACCCGAATTAAATCCGCATCCTTGAATTCATAGACAAAACGCCGTAGCCGCTTACCGCCCGCGGAAGTTTAAGTTCCAGACGGTCGCAATGCTCTCAAAGTCTGCCTACAAGATAAGCATGTGACCGTAAATTCGTGGTGTTTTTGTCCTATTACAGATAAACCTGAATATAACGAAGTTGACAAAAATTTGCAATTTTTCCTTACATGCACGTTTCAATTTAACGCTCGCGTGAATGAAGCAGAAACGAAACCACAAGGATTGACTTAAGTCATGATGTGCTGGCCCTTAAGCGATTTATTTCACAGTGCAAAAGTGCGTGATTTGCGGCCCCTGCTTTCTCAAGAACTTAGTCACTACAACGCGCTCCTTAAAAGCAAGGTGACTACCCCCGTATTCAGAAACGTGACTTAAGTATCACTCTTGCCTTTTGACGCTTTTCTGCGCCTCAACCCGTTTCAAGGACAGAGCGTCAGTTTAAAGGGCGCCTTTTTGCGAACTTGAAGCTCTTTACCGTACTCAAAATTGTTGGGAGTGGGCTAGCTTGGATACTGTACTTGGTTGCGACGTTCTCCTTTCTCGGCGGTGGAGGCGGCATTTAAACTTCATAACTTCTCTTGAAAAGACAAAACTTTTCGTTTTCTGGCAGCATAACTCATAACCGACGAACCGACACGACAGATAGCAGTGAAGGCGCGCGACCTTACCCCGACAAGCAGGCCTAGCAGCTTAGCGACACCGCACTCACACTGGAAACCACGGTACTTGCGCGGTCCCGCTGAAGCTCTCTAAATTAGTACATTTCCCCAGCAAATTTTTCGTAAAAAGTCCAAAAGCAATGGCTCATAAGCGCTAGCAAATTCGTTACATCAACGTAACTGTCGCAACACCTTCGTTCCATGGAGGTCGCAAACACATGGATTTCAATGGGGCTACCAATGGGGAATGAAAAACTTCTTTAAATCCAAGAATTTGTTATATACAGGTTTGCTACATCCAGTGTTAACTGTGCCAGCATTTTGTTCACAACTTTACTCATTTTGCGGCCCCGCACCAGCGTCGTACACGCCTGATAATGTCGTACTCGTCAAGGTGGGCGTGCCACAATGTTGGCCATATTTTTATTGTCACCCATTTATCGTGGAGTGACATAAACATTTTTGATGCTATTTGAACAATAAATATCACAATGGGCGTTTGCAGGAAGGCCGTTCCGTCTTCAAGAATTCGCAGCCACCCTAGTGTTGGAGTATCTCCTCACACATGCCTATCACCAGTTGCGCCTTCGTCAGCGGATC
This sequence comes from Haemaphysalis longicornis, assembly GCF_048455015.1. NCBI lineage: Eukaryota > Metazoa > Arthropoda > Arachnida > Ixodida > Ixodidae > Haemaphysalis > Haemaphysalis longicornis. The sequence goes on from NW_027526204.1 coordinate 39,615,179, forward strand.
ATGAGGACGATGGTGACGCGTTTTGGGGTGCATTCTACACAATCACAACGCCATGAAAACAGTTGACAGGCTTTAGGCATCAGTCAAGGATTGATTTCTTCCCAGGGCTTGTTTTGAGGATGCCTAGGTTGTTGTCTAGGAGCTGCCATGGGTCTGTTTACGTGTTGACCGTCTGTAGAACTCTCTAACCGTGCCGCCTCGAAACAAGGTTTTCAGCCTTGCTATAATGAGGTGCCTGTGAGGGGCTTCGGTTATTCCCGTACCCTGTCTACAAATGGGCAGATGTTCAGCCGGGCAAAGCTTTCCGGGGCTGTTCGACATTACGTGCGCGATCACGCTACCACTCCGCTGTTACGTTTGCAAGTGCACGAAGACTGCGTTGCCCAAAGGCAAGTGCGGATGTTAATAAATTGTGCCTAACACTAAAACACCAGTTCTAGATACCACTGCGTAGACCTTCACAAAAAGCTGACATATGGTCTCGTCTTTACTCCGTTGAGTTGTAACTTGAGAAGGCTGAGCTAACGAATTGCGCATATTAAGAGTTATAAAACATACGAAACAGAAGAATTCGTTTAGGGTAATAGCCGAATACAAACTATGACATTTAAAGGCACAAGGTTATATTTTTCTCAATAGGATGTGAAAAGTAAGTGTGGCTTTACATTTGCTGACGGCATTATTTTTTTACATTAAGGGTGAGGTTGTTAACAAGAACGATCTTGTAATCGTGTTAGTAAATTTGGTTGTATTACAATGTCGGCATGCCAAGATCGATAACGGGTGTTGCAAAACGACTGATCTACTTTAAAATAAAAAAGGATGTCGGCTAAACTTGGGAACTGTGCAAATAATAAGCACTATTACTTGTGAAAATAACTCCCTTGTTGCTACAACACACTGAGTATTTGGAAATATACCAATACTACATCGCGCCTTCTATGATTCAGTTCAATGAAAAGATAAAAATCAAGGTCTGAAAGCAGTCAACGTTTATAAAGAATACCATTTAATAACGCCGATGTTACCGCATTTGTGTGATATTCGCCTCGTGCAGAATATTTGAATCTTCACAATTAGGCACCATATCTTTTCGAAGTAACAACTACCCTTTGAGCTTCGCAATGCCAATTACAGGTACTAAAACACGTTTAAGTAGAGGGTGTCAGTAAACGGACGTTTACATCTTTGTGTGAAAACAATCGAGCGTATACCTGTGGAACTTCCCGCCTTAAATTTTGTTTTTGTGTGTATTTTTTTTTCTGGGCACAAATTACCCCTTCTTTTGAAGAGTTGCGCATTTTAAATTTTGTAATTTTTACATTAATTCAAATTAGGCTGAATAAGCAGTGCCTGTATATCTACGAACTATCATGATAGAGTCCGATTCTTTCCCTGACTTTGTTTACGCATCTTTTGTTATCTCCACCAATACAGTTCGACTCATCCGAAGTCCAACGTAATATGTTTCAATGCCGCCGTAATATGGCCACCTACACGATTGATGAAAAACCTGGCGGTGGAATCCTTGTGGTAAGTTTATGATGTCTGCAAGCGAAAAACGGGAAGGGGCTAATAAGTGCAGGTTATTTTTAGATACACCCTGAATGAACAATAACTAGAAAAGCAGAACATTAAACACGCACGCGCATTGACAACAAAACCCCGTTGTGTATGTTTCACGTTGTGGGTTCTTGACGCCAATTAACCATTTTTTATGCTCTACAGAACACTTGGAACTGGCAAAATCATCCTTATAACGTATACTGCACTGGGAAAGGCTCCCTCTTAACCAGTGCATTCGCTTCGTGCTCTTTCTAAAAGTGGCTGCAACTTAGCTTGGCGAGGCCCTGTTACGCTCGCTCTTGTCGCATATTTGGTATAGCATATGCAGCCGCAGCGTTCCTAATACCGCTGAAAGAATTCCATATCCTGCTTTTTAATTTACTTTAAACCCAACCTGGAAAAGCCAGGTTCAGGTATCGACTTTGACTTCGACTTCAGCTATCGACTCCAAAAAAAAAATACTGACAACTTCTCACATTTTTTTTTGTTTAGATTACATATCGCATCCAAACGACAAGACCACAGCTTGAAAACTTGTATGTAAAATATTGAGCTGTACCAAAGCTTTTAAATAATTGTTCCAGCTTCACTCTGCAGTTATAAGGTATAGGATGCCAAGTGCTCTGCTTTACTGTGCCTGTGCTTTTAGGAAACGTATGTCTGATCTGCAGTAAGGTATATCTTGGTAATTTATTTCCAATTGCAAAGCTTGGCTTTTCACTCGCTGTAGATAGACCTCTACTTGTATACTTCCTCCCAGCTGTATGCAAATAGATTGAAATACTCATAAGCAGACAAGTTCTAGAAGACCTCCCTTTCATTCAGAGCACGTCGTGTTGGAAGTAAGTGAACAAAGCTGTTTCAGCAGCTACCAAACTTGCATATACTTTTAGCATAGTGCGTGGGAACTACATTAAATGTGTTTGTTTGATACGGCCGCGTTTACAAGATGGCGGCCGGAATTTAGATCTGGTTTCTGCTTTCATCGAAATCTTGTGGCGTTCAAATTGTGGTACTCACCACTAAACTGGCGAGATAGTGGGGTTGCCTCCGTTCCGTATCCTACTCTGGTATCTATACCTTAATTTGTTTTACTGCACCCCATTGCAGTTGCACTGCCTCGTACCCACCTGCGGGTTGAGTTGAAGTCGTGATACTGACGTGCTTCCCCGTCTTGTGACACACCAGATGTGAAACCTTTAGCAGGCGGAAATCGCACAACATGGTATTTAATTTAGGGCTACAAAAGCCGACTTATCCGTTTGTTCAACCTCCTAAGTGTAGTGGTACTTCTGTATGTTTTGTTCACAGGCATTAATGCTGCCCAGTTTACCGTGAACATTTCTGCGTAGCATATCACAACCGTACTTCGGAAACGCACTGCACATCTGACCTTCCACCAGCCTTAGCTACCTACACGCACAGAAACAAGGGATGGTGAACGCGCATACCATCCAGCGTGTGAGCAATGACTTTGCTTCTAGAAAAGGGCACGAGGTCGCGGGTTCGATTCCCGGCCACGGCGCCCGCTTTTCTGATGGAGGCGAAAAGCAAAAATGCCCGTGTGTACCATATTTCGGCGCACGTTAAAGATCCTCAGGTGTTCAGAGTTAAACCGCAGTCCTCCACTACGGTGCGCCTCATCGCCTGCGTTACGTCGGCCAGCTAAAACCAACAAGCAATCAATCAATTCGAGAAAATGACCCAAGCTGACGGCTTCAATCGCGCGCTACTCTGGTAGAGGGGTCACGTACACACGCGAAGCCAGTGGTGACCGGCCAAGCTCCCTTTGTTTTCTAACGAGTTCTCCCGTTCCGTGACGCAACTAACGCAGGGTATAAGACGGCGTGAGAAGAAGCTCTACCATTGCCCTCTCCACCTGTCGCCTACTAATCCTGCAGAACGACGAAGCCGCCGTAGGAGCCACCTGGCAGTGTACTCCCGCATTGCGGCCCGAGATCTAAATGAGCGGATCGCCGCCCCTTGAATCTCCTACTCACGCGAATCCGCAAGCCCGCGGCTGTACTTCGAATGTCACTTCCACGGCCTGCAGAGTATGCGCACCTCGGCACGAGATTTCCGACCACGAAGGCCCAACTGCGTACGTGCGCCTCCCCGCTAACACCGGCGTAAGAGTTGCGGCTTTCACAGGCCAGCCGAGAAAGAGCACCCTGTGCATCCCATTGCAGGTACGAGAGTTCTCGCCTTGACGGTCCAGCACCAAGCGCAGACCTGACCCTCTTCTACCGAGTCACAACATCTCGCCGGCGGAGCCCATCGGAACCAATACAAATTTATTTGCTATTGCATTGTTTAACTAAGTATGTGTTGCATCATTCTCTCAATCTCGGTGTGGACCCATCCAGGTGGTAGCAAGACGCTAACCCCCTTCCGGGTGTCCCATCACTGACGAGCATGTGGTGTGTCATGCGGTCATATTTCATTTCAATTTCTCCAGACAGGCTGGCAATACATTTGACAGCAGCGAGGGAGTTTGCTTCGGGAAAGGGAGCGTGTATGGGGCAGAGTGTGATGCATATCGGGATTGGTTGTATGTATACAATATCCCCACTTATCTAGCACTAAACTGTTTGGAAGGGATAACGGATGACCTTACTAGTACTAGGCCGCAAATCGTCAAGACATCGAGTGTGAACTTGCTTTCTATGAGTCGTTGAAGACCACTGAAGCATGCTGATTTTTCCGTCTGTTTGCTAGTGTTCGTGGTGATTTTTTTGCGATGGCTCCGTAGAGGAACTTGACTACATATTCACCAAGAATACGTTTCAGTGTGGATGCAAAGTTCGTGCTCACTGGCGGCATGTCACAGAAAAAAACTGTTGCTGTCTATAAAACTTCCTTAGGCACCATAGGGTGCACAATTTTCATGGAAGATTGTGCAGGAAGGCCATGCTCTTTGAGGGCATCTTTCCCTTATTTAGAGACCACCGTGCTGTAAACAGCCATGCGATATTCGTCTTGTTTATACAAGTAGGCTTTCTCTGACATCTTTAAATGCTTCATCGTCGTATTCAAGAAAATTTCTGACAACCCTCCCGGAGAAAGGTTTTTCCCAGAGGCATAATCTGAACCGGAGGAAATCGTATTTCTGAACCGGCAGCAATCTTTGTGCAATAAATTCAGTCAATAATTGGTTTGCGAGCTGTAATAAATAATTTTTGGCGGCGTTCAAATCGCGTTAAAAGCTGTCTGAAATCATCTAATCTTTAGTCATGCGTTCCTTCTGAATTTTGACCCGTATTTCTTTATACAGTCAACATTAGGCGATGAGTCAGACCCATATTTTACCACATAGAATAGAACCATAAGCGAGCTGACATCGGAAATCTTTTATCGAGCTCATTTGTTTGCACCAATATATTTGCATTGTTTGCTGAGAACCGCTTCGTTAACAGACGCATTGATGCCTCACCCAGGTTTCTCCTTCCATGTATGCTTCTCCTAACACCGTTGCCTGCCTCATTCGGGTCTTCATTGAATGTTCTTACAATCTAATCAAACTTTCGTAGGTAAATGTTCACACATTAATTTTGTTGTTATCTGCGGTTGTTATACCACGGACATAACAAATTTCTGTGCGCCCTTCACATTGTCCCCTTTAATGAATATGCCTAGCTACCGTTTATGTTGATGCCTTTTTGCTACAAATTATGACAGCACAATATATGCTCCAACTTTGCACAAAATTGTCTAGGTTTGAGTTTTTGTGAAGCAATTAGTATCCTCCTTCGCGCGAGTTTCATGCCATCGCATGTATTGCCGAATATACCGACTGGCGACTGAGCAATTCGCGTTTTTGCCGTAACAGTGCAAATTTCCAGGCGTAATGGTGCCGTTGGCAACATGTCTGTTAGAGATAGGGTAGCAGTCATTGCGGCACGTCATTTATTAGGCCTATTTGCGGAAGTAGTGCCGTAAAAGGTTTAGCTCACTGTCAATTTATAGCTTGAAATTAACTAGCTCAGTTTTTTATTTATTAGTGATCTCGGCATGCGCGACATCACCAGTGGCCTTTTAAGTTTGTGCCCTCTATTTTCTAATTGTAAATGGCTTTTGATGACGGGGAGGACCTGTGCACCTTTTTGAGTGCATCATTTATGACAAAACATCAGCATTTCTTAAGAAGGTGAGTGCCAGCAAGAGATCGAGCTTGAATCTGGCTCCCTTTGGCCCCTACAAGGATCCTGCAACTCCTCGGATAAGCGCTTTTACTCTTTTCTTCCCGTCTGGAACCACTGCGAAAGCTGTTGTTCTTGCCAGCGCGGAGCAGCATGCGTAATGTGCGCGTCTCCCCAGATAGGCCTTCTATTTCTGCTTTGTTTTTGTGGCTTCTTTTTAGTTGTTATCGAAAAGCGTCCATTGCTGCAACTGAAAGAAAACCGGCCAGCAGCCGCTACATGGCATGAGTGACGTAATCCGAGCTGTTGAAGAACCTTCAAGACCAGGAAAGAGAGAAAAATCTTTTTAGCCACTTTACAGGTTATCTGACAGGCATAGAGCAGTAATTTTTGGTGAGGTACTTTGCGACCCCCTAATTTAAGTACTGGGTGTGTTGGTTGATTACGTTCTGCAAACATTTAGATTTCAAAAGAAGTTGACAAAAGTGTTGCAGGGTTCCATTAACCAATGACGTGAGAGTTGTCCGGGAAACAATTTTGAACAAACCTTCGGCTTGTGTGCGTAAGCAGACGCGAAAAGATGACATCCACCGAAAGTGTAGCTGTGCACCTCCTGAATTGGAGCCGTACGGCTGCACTTCCGGTGGATGTAACTTGTATCAGTTTTCCTTCCCCAAATAGTGTTGCGTTTTGGGTAGACTTCAAATTGTTCCGCCGCAGAAACTTTCTCCTGCATGGGTGCTTCCCTTAAAGTGGTCGCCATACGTCGGCGTTAGCCGTGAATACGGGCAGCGTTGCGATGATTCGCTGATAGCAGGAGTGACGTCAGAATCAACCCATTATAAAAGCCCAGTTGAATCAGTGACACGCTTTGGGGAACTTCAACCAGTGTCATTTTTGTTTCAGGAGGGCATTGTTAACAGTACCCACGGCATAAAACCCCTACGCCAACAAACAAAAGTTCTAACAAGGGCGCCGCACATGCTCTTCCGAATTAACTCAACTGACGACGACCATGCCTACAGTCTTATTACTGGTATGCTATACATTTCTCATCTCACTATTTACTTGCGTTGAGATAATGACTATAATTAAGTTCGTTATCGCACTACAACCCGGATCGCACGCATTCTTAGGCGGTCAACTAATTTGAACTACAAGATGCTCTTCCGTGCAGATGTGCCAATCTAGCTGCTGCACTCAACTTTGTTCGGTGGCTTTTCTTTCAAATAATTATTTTATTTTGCGCATTTGTAAAGAGAAAACATTGGTGTGAAAATCTCGTGGGTCCTGCGCATAGCTAGTGGGCCCATGGATATTTTAAATCCACAAAAAACGACTCCCGTTATGAGACACAAAATATATGTACCTTTTTCGAATTCCGAGAGTTTGCTCTGCCGCATAAAACGGTAGGGGAAAGTGAGTCTAAATGTACCGAAAAAGGTAGTTTTCAGTGAGGAAGTCTAACAGCTACGGGTGATACCGCCCAAAGTACCAACGTCTGTAGTCGGGCAGCCGTCCAGGGTTGAGTCCCACACCATTTATTACTTGCTGTCGGGAACGCTGGCTACCGAGGTAAGTCTACAGAAGATGGTGAGTGTCGGTGATCGATGCCGACGTGGATACAAAATGGCCGTGTCTGCTCAAACGGAGCCCGTCGATCCTGCAGGGCGAGTTGTGGGTGAAATCTGGTGTAAGCAAGGCATCGACGCAAATCCTTTGTAGCGCAACCTCCTAGGAGCGGGTGAGCCAGCCAGGGAGGTTTTATCCACATGGTGGGATAAGTGCGCGCTTCGAGCACTGAAGGTATTGTTGGTCGGTGGTCACTTTGAGTTTGCGACAACTGGAAATAAAGATAGTGGATGAGCCGTAGGAGGTATACGATACGATTCACCCCATGCCCCTGTTGCGTCCAGGAGTCGACGTCTTCTGGGCCCAAGTAATCTTCACTTTCAAGCTAAGAGTCGCAACCTTCCCGTGGATACCTTGGAATATAGTTACATGGTGGAGTGGCTTCCAAAAGTCATGAAGACCTTGCATTAAGTCTGCTAAAATAACGACAGGTTTTGCTTGGGCTGGCCAAAGCCGCTTATAGTCGTGAAGATGTTGGAAATTGCTTTGAGTTCAGCCACTGTTGACGGGGGCCTATGAGTACCGTAGTAGTGGCAGGTTTGACACAACTGCATGCCAGTGCTCACGACTGCTTAGGTGATGAGGCTCCCTGAAACCCTGAAGTAGACGGCAAATGTATCTTGTCCCGCACTGGGTGCAAGGTCTTGTGCAACACAGCTTCACCGGCCCACAGGCTTGCAGTCAGTGAGTAATGTACGGGTGTTAAGAGGGGGCTCTAGAAAGGGGACTGTCGTAGTGTTAGTGTGGAGGCCCATGTTCGACCTTAAGGCAGCCACAGATGAGTACAACTTCGCTTACACCTTTCGGGTCTGGTGTCCTATATTTACGGCATTAACCAAAATTCTTCCACCCATTTGAGAACAAAGCCCATCCCGCCAACTTTCTGCGAAATAGTTTTTCGAGGATGGCCTTTTCGATAGATATCACAACTGTTACCTTTTCCCTATGGCTGAATACTAGAGAGAGGAAGACCTTGCAGTGAAGTCCAGACTGATATCGAGGTGAGCGCGAGGACAAAGTTTTGGTTTGATTACATGGTTGTAAATCGAAAAATACTTTCAGTACCAGCCTTATTTTTGTGTGTTGGCTGAAGGGTTTTCAAAATTTCTGAAAACAAGCAAAAATTTATTTTGGAATGTAAACTTTTAATTCCTTAGTGACTTAATTAGATAGCATGCCTCTAAATCGTTACTTACTTGCACCACAAGCTGAATTTTTTGTTTGTAATCTTATCTCAATAATAAGGAAAACACACACAAACAAGCGTTTTGCTAGAAATAAAAAATCAGGGCCGACAAAGGTAAGAGAGCGTGCCTGTCAGCAATAGTGAAAAAACTTGTCTATATTGTTAAGGCTATGGATTCTTCATGTAGGGTAGAGATGGGTGTTAAGCGAGGAAGGCCGGTAATCGCCCTCATCGTTTCTCTATTTATAATCTCTAGATGATCACCACACTCCACCCTTGTCACGTTCTGGAACAGCCTGATACATGATACGCGGCTGCAGGATTGCACCTACGAGAAGCATAGCCATTTTTCTGTGAACTCCGCCTGATTTCATGGAAATCCGGCTCACTAGACAAAACAGTTAAAGGGTGCGCCGGCGAGCACCCCGGAACCATGGCGTAGCTGAGCCGGAGGCCACAATGTCTAGGCCAAGAATGCGGCAACAAGTAACTTCCGTTACTGGTTCGCCAGTCAGCAAAAAATTGAACTTCGGCTGAACAAGCACCCGTTCCTACTGCTGTGCACCTATTATTGGGAGTATCGCAATGCGACTTTATTCTGAAGCGGAAAAAAAGGGCGATCCGGACAATATATCACTGGTGCTACCAGAGAAAATATGACAGGTCTGCGCAATTTTTTCCAGTTTTCTTTTCTGCAATTGCTGGAGCTGCCGCCACTATAAGGTCGGTGTGAGCCTACGCCGTCTGTGATCATGGAATGCGTGAATTCAACGTAAAGCATCTATAGACCCGTCGCGGTGGCTCAGTGGCTAAGGCGTTGTGCTGCTGAGCATGACGACGCGGGTTCGATTCCCTGCCGCAGAGACCGCTCTTCTGATGAAGGCGACAAGGTAAAAATCCTGTGCCTTCGAGATTTAGGCGCGTGTTAATGATCCTCAGGTGGTCAACATTAATCCGGACCCCCCACTACACCGCGCCTTATCGCCTGTGAAGCGTTGGCGCGTTGAACTCTACAATAATCAAACATAAAGTATACGCTGTCTGACCAGGCGTACTTTCATTTCGGCGGAACAGCTCTGGTTTCTCGTGGACGCGACGTTCATTGAACTTTAAGAGAAAATGTTTACCTTAATAGCAGACGACAGAAGGTGAAAAGGAACTTCTTAAGAAAGCCTAATCAAAACATAGCCATTATTAAGTGCAGAACACTTTAGGGGCACGCCTTGTCGTTGTGGCTCACTCGCTGGACCACAAGTAGACCCACACGGCGTTCTATCGTCGTGGCTTAACCCAGAGGCTTCGAAGGCCAAGCTGTTTATTTGAGTCATAAACGTTCGAAACTTGTGAACCGCTGGCGCTTGTCGTACATCTCCCCTTAGTTTAGCGCAAAAAAACTGTAGGCACATTTGACGAAAACTATACGTAATTAATCGGCAACGCCCGCGTTCATTTACTTAGGAATGCTCGATGGATTGGTTTTTGCGATAGTACGCGAAAGAAAGTGCAGTGCAACGCCGGCACGTGCGGGAGGAAAAGCAAGCACAAAAAGTACAAAACTCCCGCTGGCGCAGTTTCCGGCAGGGGGCGCGCAAGCACTGCGAAGGTGGGAAATTTGAATTGCAATGGGTGGTAGCAGTGAGCGGAATGTGTGGCGAATCACTTGTCTGCACTTCTGACAGCTTTCCCATTGAGTGCAACGGCTTTAATTTTTTTCTATTGCAGCAGTGAAAGGGTATTCTGATAAAAAGGTGTAAAGGTAGGTGCAACCACCTTTCGTTCCTTATTGATGGACCGGAATTAGCCCGCCACGTCTCCATTCCTTTGTGACTGATTTGTAGTACGCTCGCAGTCTTCTTCATGTGTACCGCGTATTTAGGACCAACCTGCCAACGCGAACCATCATACGTTATCTTAAAGGGCGGAAGTTGCAAAGAGACCTTCAACAGACCATGCTACAAGCCTTCGCTGTCTTGCAAGATTCTACTTTATTTTAACAAACACACTTTATTGAACAGCTAATAAAAACAGTACACGTAAAAACTGAAGGCTGGCCACATCACTGATCCTACAGCAAAAAAAATCTATTTGCTTTTGTATCATTCCTAGTGCCGATAAGTTCCGGTAGTCTGAAATTCTCGTACATGACGCGAATGCTTTTTTGTCTATCTTCCCTCTTTATGACGAGCAGATTATCTCTCTAACCGGGCTCTCCAAGTTGATGGGAAAAAAGCTGAGCGCTTCACAAACAACGAACAAAAACTTCATCCTAGCCCGATTGGACACATTGAAAGCCGCGCTAATAAGTTTCCGGGTAAGTGAAAATGTGTGACCTCTTATAAATGCCTCACAAAAAGTCCCCAATCAACAAGCTTGCGTGCAACGATGACACCCCTTCCCACCCCCCACTTTTCGTTTTTGTTATTGCCTCACTAAGGTATGTAGTTCAGGTACATAGAAAGAAGCTTAGCGTTCAAAGCGACCCTGTGTATGGGTAGGGTTCTAACTTTTCGTGTCAATGCACAAATCTTGGTCTGTGAAAAAGCCATGCACCAAAATAAACGCTACCATAAATTCTCAGAAGAAATCGGCTGTCACACGTTTAGCTGAAGCAATGTATGCCGAACTATTGCATTTTGAGCTATTTATCTCCCTCCATCAATAAATGAAACCCTGTTACAGTGCGGACAGCAATCATTGTAGATCACGCGCTTTGTCAGATCACAACAGCAAACACAGCGCAAAAAATTTATTGTTGTATTCGCTGATGTTACTTTGTCAATTTTTTTTGTGCAAGGAAGTTGCGAGTTGTTTGTGCATACTCGACTGCATTTTCGTTTGTAAAATTGCGATTGTAACTAGACCCTCCTGCACTGTCATTGGCCCTTCGGGCATGACTAGCAAGTAAACGAACAACACATTGCCTCCTACACAATGGCACATACCGAGAAATCTGTGCAGATCCTTAATGTGGTTCCTGGACGAATGCAGGGTTGCTTCAGTCCCCCTGCTGCTTATCTGTTAGGGTCGCAAAAATTTGTGATCCTAACAGACAAGCAGCACTCTTTTTAGCAGGCATTGGGTGTAGCGGCGAATAAACACGGAAAGATAAACATCAAAGTGCGTCAGTCTTGTCGTGCCTCAAGTCAGTTTTTCTAGACGTATGTCTGATTACGAACACGTTCGTTACCGATGTTTTTTGAAACCCCGGTGTCCGAGAATCACAAAATGACTCAGCGATGGTACACAAATGTCACAAAGGAAAACATGCTGCAAGTGAATGCTCATGATTACGCCGAAGCTACCAGGGAAGCCCCTATGGACAAGGTGACTCTATCTTGATGAAAGAAAATCGGGCAAATTTTGCGCTGGCTGGGCTGCAAACGAGGGTCCCCCTGAATGCGTTACGGGCAGGGAAGCCCCTTACCACAACTGCTGGGTAATTTGGCTGAATAGGTGGGAGCTCGTTGAACGGGTTATAGCCTCCCTCTTGGGAACATTTTCTAGAGAAAGAGGGAAAGAACGAGTACTGGAGGGGAGTCAAGGATATTAAACAGGAAGCTCCAGCTGGCTACCATACATTTGGGAATGGAGATGCGAGAATTGGAAGGGAAAGAAAGGGTCCCGGTCTACATTCCTAGAGAGAAAATGAGAAAAAAGTACAGAAAATGAAATACAAAGCATGGAAATGGAAATTAGAAAGAGAGAAGGGCACACAAAAAAGGCCAAAAGTTGTTCAGGTTTAGCAAACGGAGGACGCTGAGCGATAGTAACGTCCCTATAGACATCTACTCAGTACTAAAAGAGGAGTCAAAGCACGGTAACGGCAGAAGAAGTAATGAGATGAGTACTAATATCGTTACCACTAATAGAACAAGCGAATGCGTACGTATGGAATAAAAACTGCTTGTTTATTTAGACGACACTCTCGAGCTTCAATGAACTGCTCCATTAATCGGCCAAGAAACGTTGTTTTCAGCTGCGACGTAAACATATCTGGAAGGAAATACAGAAGCGTGTACCTTTCTTTGAAAAAAGAAATGCAATGACCCGGTAAATTATGCAACTTTATTCCGGACACAAAGAACATATCTTTCACATTGATATGATATTTTGAAAATATTTAATATGGATGATTTTATTTAGGCAAGCCCCACCAGTGACCCCATGGTAGAAAACGCCAAACAGAGTTATCAATTTGTTAATTGCAATGACAAACAATTGGCATGATAACATAAAGCTAGAGGCAAGTTTAATGTCACAAACCCAAGCTTCTTGGGGGTAGCTTTGTCAGCAAGTCTTCGTGACGTAGGTGCTATGGTCAAGGCAGAAAATTGCATCTGAGAGCCAAATTTTTTGCGAATTCTGAGCGGAAAGCTCTTATAGCTGACTGTATCTTCCTTAGTATGACCTCCATAGACACTCAAGAGAAATAAAATTTACTTATTGCTTTAACACAAAATTGTAAATTACTAGCTCTGCTAGTAATTTACTTTCACTGAACGGAATGGCTCATTATTGTTTCCTATTATAAAAATTAAGTGTTTGAACCGACATGCTTTACAAAGGCATGAATGTTACTTCTCATATTCCAACGTTTCTAATGATCGAAACTGTTGTAATGATCGGAACTATAATGATGGGAACTGTTTTCTTGCTTGCTCTAGGGACTGTCGGTCACAAAATAAATTGGACCAAGGGAGCGGTGTGGGATAACTATCGGCCTGTTGCCTTCCGGATGAGCGCCTGCTGTCAAGGTAGGTGAGGGCGCATGCGCGTTCTAGTCTTGTCAATGCGTGCCAGTTTTCTCGAACGCGGCCGCACCGCTTCTTTTCTCTTGAATGTAGCACCCCGAGGTGTCTTCCGCGGAGCTCCGACCGACCAGCATGATTTGTGCCGGCGACCGAAAGCGTGTAATATGCGTTACCCCACACAACGGCACCAATCATGCTTATGTGTTGTCTGGCGCTATTTTTATTTTCAACTTATTGCCTGTAAAGAAAATTGGCATTTACGCATGTCTGCGATAAAGAACCAGTGCTGGTTATTCGACGAACGTTCAGTTCATATGAAGAACAGAAAACAGCCATGGTGGTATATTCGCTTCCTAAGAGACATTGGCGATCTGACACAGCGAGTGCTTTACTACAAGCGGGTTGGGTGCAAAGTAGCCGTAATGATTGATTACTCCATGAATGCGTCGGAAAAGCGACAGGTAAAGAGAGTTTACAATTTCTGGACGGGAGTGAAGGTGTATCAAAACCTCTCTGACTGCACTCCACAACTGGTCAGTCCTGCGGCCGCAGTCATTTGTTTTGGCGAGGTGCATTTTCAATATTCCCCCGACATTATCGGTGGGGTTCAGGTATGCCCCGCACGGAGGGAACCGCAGGTGACGCACCGCGTGGCCCTCCAGGATCTACTTCACTGTTCGTGCTGTGTGGACAGGGCTTGAAAAAACTGAAACACCTCATGGCTTTTAAATAGCACTTTCTTGATTTCAACATAATTGTGTATTTGGTGTGTTTTCCCCAGCGTAATAACCGTCGCGGTTGCTTACAGTGCTTGATATCAACAGCATGCTCGTCACATAACCAGCACAGACTCTGTCATGTGTGAATGTTTTTCGCACACTTGATTGAGCGCCAGTTTTCTTTATAGTCATTCACATGGCAATAAAAGGAGCGCCGGGCAATATATCGCAAAGAAGCATGAACGGCACTGTTGCGCGCGTTAAGCGCCTGCCACGCGCTTGGGCCGCTGCCACAAACCGTGCCGCTCTCTCGGATCACCGCGCAAGGCGCCGCCGGGTGCCACATTCGAGAGGAATGAAGCGGTGCGGGCGTAATCGAGAAAACTGCCATGCATTGACGAGACTAAAACGCGCATGCACCCTCGGCTATCTCGACAGTAGGCGCTCCACCGGAAGGCGTCACGCCGATAGTTTTCGCGCACCTCTCCCTTGGTCCGTTTTTTTTTTGTGATTGACAGTACATATAATTCCTGAGCTCTAATACATCGCTAACGCTTATCAGCATTTTAAAGCACCTGAATTAAATAAAAAAATTTCAACTAGGCTGATTCGGCATGGCAGTTGTTGGAGTTATGTGAGTGTCGTGAGATAACTCCGCCAAACCTCGATTTAAAACACCGTGGCGTCACCAAGAGTGATCGTTTTAGTCACACTTGCAAAGCCTCGCCATTGACCGGCATGTTCGATGGGGAAATGATTTGGGGCTATGCCAGGTGGCATGGTAGAGATGTGTAGGTACGCAGTGAAGTCCATAGGAGAATAAGGTTTTTGTTAGAGAACTGACAACCTGCCAAAGTTCTCGTGTGATTTTAGGCCTATACTAATATTTCGGTAATAAGCATTTCGGCTGTCGTGTTGAGGACGGAGGGCATGTAAGTGGTGGCCTAGTGTGAGTTGTGGCCGCACTTTATTGGACATCGAGCCTTTCTTCTATCAAATAAGCGCAATGCCGTGAAGAGCACGGCATGAGAATGGAAAGCACGAGGAACGTGGGTAAGCGCACAGGCAAAGCAAACAATTTTGAAATAGAAATACCTCTGACGTTGCCGCCTGGGCCCTCTGATTCTCAGTCGATGATGCTTCACGGCTTACATTGCAATCCCTCCGAACATAGGGGCCATGGGTGAAGGGTTCATTGATTCTCCTCGTAATTTTTTAGTTAATTAACGTGTTGGTAATAGTTCGCGCAGCTGATGTATTGTTTGCAACGAGTGTGCGAGGATAGGTACGCCATGGGGATTCAGTATAACCACTAATACATGAGGACGTAGTTCGTCAACTTTGGCAGAAGTTAGGTTCGGGAGTGAAATGTATCGCATAACAAGTGTTACTCGCGTTTTATGGGAGGGCACACGGGATATATGTGGAGTTTTTGTACGGGTCGGTTGATACGAGCGTCCATAAAATTTCAGTTTTATTGAGGTGTTCAGTTTTGGATAGGCAGGCGGCTTATTGCTTGTAACATTCAAAGGAGCCCCTAGTACTCGTTCTAGACGTTAGATTTATTTAGGCAAGCTTCAAGGCGGTAGGAGACCAATAAGCTGCGGAGGTGGTTGCCATTGCCGCTAACCCAATTTTGAGAGTTGTGTGACTCGGTGTACGTGTGCTGTCGTTTGTAGCTGGCTTCCCGAAATGGTTTGTTAGTAATGACTTCAGTGGGTAGTGGGCGTACAGCAGCTGTAGTCGCTGGATTGTCTATGATGATGTAGCCTGCGAAATACGTGTGCAAGTGTTGCGATAACGGATGCCCAGGGTACAAGTGTGCGTGCCTTTTACTGTGTGCGCTAAAACAGTAGAGGTGCGGGAAATCAGAGCGTGAGCTCGAGCCAGGATTTTAGTGGCCTTATGATTGGCTTTAACGTATTTGTGGAGAATTCGTGTAATCCTATGCTGCGTACATCACATTTTTTTAGTTTTTGAAGCGATGTAAGTGGGCTCTTTCCGTGCGCAGTAGGGATGCTGGACACCCGAGTAATGCAGTTAGTCATGCGGCCCACGCATGCTGCAGATTGACTGGTAATTATTAAAGAATGGGCATCACGTGCTATGAAGGTGGACGCGGTTGCTTGCTTTCGGGTTTTGAAGGTGGCTGAATTTCTCTTAGTAATAATTATTTCGTCTCTTCGTGAACTTGACAACGTAATAAGGGAAGCTTCCATCTGTGTATTAAAACATGGTAATAATTAAAATATATTTCTTTATTTACCATCAATAAGAATATTTCTATGGTGAAATTAATATCTGACAACGCAACGAGCTTCATTTGCATATTGTCCTTCCTAACATCCGGTGCATATTACGATGTTGACTACCTCAGATATAATTTTTTATGTTCTGCTTCATTTCTGCACCTGCATCTTTGTCTGCATCTTTCTAGCACGTCAGTACCCCCAATCGCATTCAGTACCGCACACATGCTTTTATACCATTTCTCAACAGTCAAGACGGTTTTTTAGACTATTTATTTTTCTATACTATCTGGCTTCAAATAGGTACACGCAGGACTCCTGTGAAGAAGGTAGTGCCGCGAAATCAACGTTTTGAAATCGAGGTTCATGTCCTGCTTGACAACGCATTTGTAGAAACTTTTGAATCTACATCAAAGATGATGCATTACGTCGTCGCTCTTATGAACATTGTAAGTAAGCCTGTTGTGTCCCATTTTGTCTCAAGGTGTGCGACACAAACGAACCTTTATTCTCAACTTTTTTGTCAAGAGCCTTTGAGTTTACATTGTAATGTTGTTGACCAAAGGAAGAAAGTTGGTTGCTGTGTGAAACTAACGTTCACACCAAATGGTTGATGGAGGATTGTAGAGGACGATACCTTTTGTGACTTTGGTCACTACAGTTGATAACTGTGAGCGACAGATGAAACAGCGAGAAATACAAGGTATAAAAACAATACCTGACAATCGCTCTTTTACGACGTAATATCGACGTAAACACTGCTTTCTTACGCGACGGAACAACTTCAGCGGTCTTTGTGATGGCGATTGGCGCCACCCCGCATCCAAATTCCCCTACATAAGCTGTTCCGAACCATGTTAATGGGTTGACAGGTGTAGCGTCAAAAAGCACAAGCAATGTCCGTTGCAGCGTTGGTCAAGCTCCAGCCCTGTTTGTCCACCAGGGTCGTACACTTTCTCCAAGGCAATGAGGCTAGCCGGGAATTCTATCGGAGAATTCCTTTTTTGACGTATCGTAACTGACAAAATGTGGTAAAAATAAACTACTAGCGGTCTCTTCTTTAATATGCTGCATGCGCCCACCATGGGCTGCTGCTTTCATAGTTAGCAGCGCGTGACCTCGCCATTGAGGACGAGCCACGCTGAAGAGAACACCACTGCTTCAGTGCTGCTCGGCCCAAACCTGCGGGCGCTCCTTTATTCGTGGGCCCCAGCTGCCATTAAATTTCGTCTGGAAATACCATGTACACCCTGCCGCACAACCATATCGGCGCCTACATATTTCTGTTGGTATCGAGTCACATCTTCGAATAAATGTAGGCCCCGTTGCACAACTCCATCAGCGCCCACAAACTCTAGTATCTGCAAAATGTAGAAATGCATACAAAGAGTAAGCGGCAAAATTTTAAGTACCTAAAGCCAAGAAAGTAAATGTAGCATAAGCTTTTGACGTCCGTGTTTTTTTTTGTTTCGTTTAGGCAAAGCTCAAAATAGAAACCATAAAAGTGGTTAATATGACACTTCGGCTTTCCAGCGTCCAATACATGACGGTAAGTGTCCAAATGGAACAACCACTGCTCGTCACCTACAAAATATCTCCGCAGTTAGCTAGCAACATCTATTGCGTGCTGCAATCATGCAAGTTCTCGTTGCTTCTTTCAAGCGCCCTTCGTGTTTGTGACGCGAAAAAGTTGGTCACAAAACAAGTTTAGTATACTAGTTTTAATTATTTTTACAAAAACTCAAGAGCTGCGGACAGCGCCCTGCAAACTTGCAAGCATGCCAGCCATGATCAATTCACTGCCCATGAGCAAAGTAAAGCTTCAGCTTCTGTGAACGTGCGTTTTCCGATATATACCTATGATGCCACTCGTCTTCGACATCTCAGTAGACACCTCTTCCAGAAGTAATGTACTCCTTGGAATAAATTATGAACGACAGGCCACGTGGAAGTAACGTCCAAAATTACTCGCCTCATGCTGGTCCTGATGTTAAAAAGAATGCCTGCAGCCACTTACTGCTACCCAAAAATTCCATAATTTAGTTTTATTTTAAGTCTTGGAAAAACTGGTCAGAAACGACTTGTCTGGTATCTTGAGGAACGAGACGATTATCCCTCTGAGATATCGGGGTGAAAGAAGGCACAAGTGGCACGGAAAAGCCATTCCTTTGGCGAATAATATTGTTGTTATTTATTTTATTTTATTGTTGTTATTTATTTTATTTATTTACTTTATTTATTTAATGCCCTTGAACCGTAGGGTATTACGGAAGGAAGTGGTTTACAAACAGAACATAAAACAGGAGTAGCGCATTATAAGATACACAACAATTTCTTGGTTGTAGAATAACAGCTGAGGTGTTTTTAAATAGTTGGTGATCTTGGATGGTGGCCGTACGTGCGGGAAGGTAGTCCTATTCAGGAAATGTACGAGGTATATACGACTAAAAAAACTGTTGGTTCGGCATGATGGCACGACTAAGTGAACGTCATCTAAACGAGGAGATGTGTACTGTGGGGGCAAAATGAGGTCATCACTTGGGATTGGATATTGAAATAATTTATGAAACGGGCTGAGGTGAAGGATTTTGCATCGGTATGATAAAGATGTCAGGGTAAGGACAGATTTCATTGCTGTTATACTGTCTGTTCGATTATAGTTAGCAGAAAACGGACGGAGTTTTTTTGGATAATTTCAAGGGAATGTTGGTTATGTTGGGCTGGATCCTAAACGAAGCAGGTGTATCCTAGTTCCGGATGAATTAGTGCTCAGGTAGGAGTTTTAATGAGGAAGGGGCTTTAGGTAAATTCAGGTCGAAGTAACTGAACATCCTGTTAGCATTTTAATGACTTAATCAATGTGAAAACCCCAGGCCTGATAGGATGTTTAATAAATGCCTAAATATTTATTATGGTTAACAGTATATAAAGCAACGTTAATAAGGAAGTAAGAAAGCAAAGCCTTACAATTTGTGGATACTCGCATGATTTTATGTTTGCTAGTGTTTAGTTGCATTGCATTTATATCCATGCATTGCATGCTAGGGTTTAGTTGCATTACATAAGAAAGACATAGTATTAAGGTCTGCTTGGAGGGCGGTTACCTCATCATTAGAAGTTATTTCGCAAAAAAACCGCAATTGTCGGCAAACGAATGCATGTGAGAAGACATTTGAGACGCTAGGTCGTTTATATTGAGAAGAAACATAAAAAGACCAAGTACCGAACCTTGCGGTACCCATGAACGAACGGGTCTTTGCAGGGAAAAGTATTGTTAGCTGACACTTACTGGAAACGATTATTTAGAAATATTTCGAGCCGAGTTAGAACTTTGGAGTCCAGATTTAGTTGCTGAAGTTTAGACAGCAATACCCTGCGGCAAAATTTATCGAACGCTTTCGAGAAATCAAGAAATATGCAGTCAGATATTGAAGAACGGAAAAGGATGATGCTGAGATGGCGTGTGAAACATACCAGTTGTAAAAATATCACAATTGCTGTTTTTGTCTTTATAAAGGCAGTGCAAACTGCGTTGCTGAATTCTGTTTTGAAGGGTGAGAACGTCGGTAGAGCTGCAAGGTCAATGCCACAGTTGGTTCTACATGAGCCAGCTGTGCCATTGGCAACAATGAAGACACCACGGTATGAACTTACGCAAAGAGAACCACAAGGCGCCGCTTTGGTTCCCACCTCATGCAGACCTTTCCTCAAACCTCAAACCGACTGGCAACGCCGCGCCGTCCGCTCCGGTAGCGAAGGTACTGGTGAAGCCATTGTTGCTTGCTAGCTCTTTTTTCTGTTGGTTGCCGGTGTTGCTGTCCACCTGTGCACGTGCTTCCTAGCGATTGATACAGTTTTTGTGTTTTAGATGAGGCTCTTTATGCCATATACCTCTGCCTGCTGCACAGGGCAGCACTGCGATGCATACGGAGGTCACCAGAAAAAAACGGAATGGAATCGACCCACGTTTCTCGAAGAAAACGTGAAAGCGGGACACCCTATGAATGTTGTTCGGGCAGATTTCTGCGGAATTCGCGGTGCGGGCCAAGAAAAGTGCGGATGGAATTTGCGTTTACAGCATTGATTTCATGAGGACCCGGAATTGAAGCAGCGTCGGCACATGCTAAAGACCCCAGGGTGGTCAAAATGAATCCGGAGCCCTCCACTACGGCGTAGCTCATCGCCTGCGTTGCGTCGGCGCGTTAAATCTTACAATAAATCAATTTAGGGCAGCGTTCGTCTCATGCAATATAGTGTAAATATTTTCCGTCAACAGAATCGTCTCAGCCGCGCTCCAAACACTCCAAACACAACCCCGTGCCGATTCTTCGCATCGGAGTGTGTTGCGCGGCGTAAATTTTCCTGTTACTAAACACCACAAATTTTCCGCACGAGCTACATCCCCAATCATTAGATGTGTACGCAATTATGCGCCTTGGAAGATTTGCACTTCTCATAATCTAGACGCCACAGACTTTGGTCTGGATGAAATAGTACAGCACATGTGCTGCTCACACGCAGGGACAGTGACTAATGCCGTTCATCTAGGAATTAATCGCATCGGGATGAATGTATATTTTAGGCTCCCTAGAAAAAACCGTGCAGAAGAAGAGAAAAATTGATGATTTCAAACAGCCCCGTGGTTTTTACGGACAAACAGCACCCGAAAAAAACCATTGCTAATGCTTTCTACGACATGGCTTCTTCCGTTCAATCCTCAGAGGATAACAACACAAAATGCAAAAACCCAGTAATGGGCACGATGATAGGCTGTTTACAACAAACGGAGCGAAACCCGCAGCCAACAAAAAAACACGACATGTAAACATTTAATGTCGGCACCTAATAACTGATCGCAACTATCTTGCATGGGTTTTTTTTTAGAACAGATTGACTGTCGACGGATTTAACGTTGGTTGGTAAAAAAAATGAACGACACGATAACCTATATATGTGAACAATAATCAAATTGCTACTGAAGATCGCCACTGGGACACTCTAAACAAATTTCATCGACCCTACGAATTGCTTTATCAGTTACAAAAACATGAGTTCAATCAGTTCGTAGCCAACTATGCCAGTCACGGCCTGCGTGCCTATGTAACCGACTGAATTTGCGTGCGACATGCTTGACCAAGCTCTCCCCGGGCCCGCTCATGCTTGGAGAACAAGATTCACGAGCACACCCAAATTTCAATACCAAAGAGAAGCTAACTCCCCACGGAGTTAGCTGCTATTGGGGCGGCACTGCTTGCAAGAAAGAAGATATAAGACCAGTCTTCTTGCTTGGGCTTAATAAAGTTTTTTCTCTCTCTCTCTTCACATAGCCGATACTCCTGCTCAGCAATGGGTAATCTTCCTAAACACACGCCAAAGGATGCCAACATATTGCAGCACTCCTGGAATGTTGTCGACTATGCAGCTGCGAAAGACGAGCAGTCTGAATGAGTCTGCTGGAAGACCGTAATTCAAACAAAGCGGGAGTGCTGCTCTATCTGACCTGAGGGCGAGGTTGCAGCCAAAAGCTTTACGGTAGCCTGTGAAGAGCCATGCCTCCGCATTTAATGGTGGACTTGCAATACTATTTTCCATGTAGGTGATGCCTACCAAAACAAACTGGAATTGTCCTTCAGTTATTACGCCTGAATACTACATTCATTGCTGTCTTCGTGTTTGAAATATTTATTTATTTATTTATTTATTTATTTATTTATTTAAAAAATACTTGCAAGCCATAGAAAATGGCCCCAGCAGGAGTGGGAGGGGGTACAACGATAATGATATGACCAATGACATAGTCGTGCAGGTGTAGAGAAAGACAGAAAAAAGAAAAAAAGAAAAAAACAGACAGGTACACAAAATATTCCCAAGTAGCATAAATCACATTTCAAAGTAATTTTCCAGAGTTTTTAGTACATTTCCAGACTCCAAAATATGGTGATTCTGGAGGATTCTGGAGGATTCCACATTGTTTTTGGCGTGTCGTGCTAAGAAAGGCAAGAGGCAGTCTTCTAGTTCTTCGTGCCCTATGCTACACAACGAGAACCAGGGAAAGGAGCAGCGGTGAACTGCGTCTAGCAAACGCCCTAAAACGTATGACCTTCTTGAGCTATGGCATCATCATGCTGAAGCGGCGCTGGCGATAAAAGCTCTCCTGATTTTCCTAAGTGATTTATTGCTGGCCGAGATTCATCAACCTCCAGGGCTGAAAGGCCAACTGCGCTGAAATGTTTGACAGCGTAAAAATAATGCCACCTAATAGTACCCATAAAAAAAGTGCGAAATGCAAAATACTAGGTTTCAAACATGAACGCGAGGGACGCAAACATAACACGACATAAGCGTTTGCGGAACCGAAACTGAATAGAAAAGGCGGCCATTACCGATGACCGGACGTGACGTACGTGATGGAAAGAAAGCGGCCGCGGTAGAACCGGCGGCCACTCAGAGCCGCCTTCAAATGCGCGTGGTAGCGTCGCGTTTCGCGCAGTTGTTTCCGCAGAAGAGCTCCCACTAACGTTTGCCCGGAATAATGGAGTTATGCGCAATTCCGATCAATCGAAACAAAGTAGACCGTACCACCTTTATTTATCTATTAGAATAACTGCCGTTGTAGCAATCCTTGACATTGCGAGTAAAAAAGCGGGCCGTGATTTACAAAGCCAGTCGCTCGTACAATATCGAAAAGCAGCTTTCGTTAGTCGGTGCTTCGGCTGTCACATCGCTCTATTTGAAGGGAGTTATAAAAAAAGATTTGAAACCATAAGCCGGCTTGCACAGCTAAATGATGCCCTAACACACGAAAAAAGTGACCTATCTACCGCTGTTTTCTACTTTCACCACTGACATGTGCTGTTGAAAACGTTTTGATTTCAATAAAACTGAATCTAGCACTCTACAGAAGTAAATACTTCATTGGGGAGTTTAAAAAAATCAAGTTAATTATTGTTTATGAGAGGAGCAGTTTTGCAAGTTTCGCACTTCGCGAATACGGCGGTCGATATGTGTGCGGATGCATTTGTTACCACGAGGAATGCTGATTTTGGTTCACCCAGCGAGTAAGGCAAAGTCACACAAATGTTTATACCCGCGTATACAACTTTAGTGTGGCCTTAAAACTTTGGACGGGTCTACGGGATGGAGGTGGCGTTGGCCCAGCTCAAATATTGCAAATATTGGAAGCTGAAGTGCAACTAGTCAAGAATATAAAAAAGATACCTTTTTTCTGTCTTAGGTGCAATAGGAATGACGAATGTAATGCAAGGGTGCGTGTCGCGCTATTTTTAGTAGAAATATTAAGTAAAAAAAGGGTTTTCTAGCTCCAAAACGTCCGAAAGCGCGCGTATAATTTGTAGGCTTTAATATCCTTCATTGCCCTAAATAACGGATATTGCTACCTATGCGGTTGCTTTGAAACGTGTTGACGGCGGCGGTACAACGCGCTTGTGTAGCAGCGAAACCCGGGCGAACGCATCCCCGCGCCCGGCGAACCGCCGTGCAAGTCGCCGGAGAAGCGCGAGCTCCACGGGACAGGTTCTCCAACTTCCGTCATAGGCCGCTCGGAACTTGTTTCGGCGGCTCTCCGTCAGGTGCCAACGTCGTCTGCACGGAGCTACTTTGAAAGACGGTACGCAGTTTGCTGTGTGCTTACGAAGCTTAGGATTTCGCCAAGGTGACATTAGGAGCTTAGACTGCTTATTGGGATCAAATGTCGAGAAAGAGAACTTCCAGTGCAGTTGGCGTTTAAGTTTTTTTTTCTCCTAATACTACATTTGTTTAGATTTTCTAAACTCATACTTGCTTTAATCTATGTTTTCTCCTAATAATTGTCTTAGCACTTTTTCCCATTTCCCGTTCTCGCATCACTACATTCTTTACCGTGCTAAGTAGCCAGTTTCGCCATTAGTGGTAATAGCTTCTTCAGGATTGACTGAAGTTTTCTCTTTCTCTCTCTCTCTTTCTCTCGCTATACAGCCTCGCCAGACATGAACTTCAAACTATAGATCTTTCGGGGCCAGGTATAGAAAGGGTGTTATCGTTTTCAGCTAGGTCCATTGTATGGTATATTTTGAAAACATTTCTAGCAGAATAAGGGCAAAAGTATTAGTACGTGAGAGCGGTAGTGCCGTTTGTTGCGGGCCATTTATAAAACATGCTGAGTTCATATTCCCGAGTTGTGCTAGTCGTCTTGCCACAAACTGTTTGCTAAAATCGATTTTGAAACGTTTTTCGCGTGTCCCTGCAGACGAAAGAAATGGAGAATGGCGTAATCTTTACCAAAAATGGAATCCTCGACATTAAAAAAACACTGGATGCCTTCGCCAATCATACCAAAACAAATCAATTGCTGAAGCAAGCTGACCTTGGAATCTTGCTCACAGGGTTGGTACATACAATTTCTGTATCTCGGCATCCAACGACGTATTTTATTTTGAGTTGTTTGCGATTCCTGAAAGAAAAAAACTAGTGCGTGAAAAATCTTTTCTCCACATTGCAAGACAAAAAAACTTTTTAAAAATATTCTAGAAATTCCAAATAGTAAGGGAGCAAAACTTCCAAAACCACAGACTAAACGTATAACTCACAATAGGAGAAAGCAGAGCCCGACGAGTAGAAACTGATTTGAGCGGGAATAGAGGTGCCATCGAGCATACAGAGAGAAGCACATTGTACCCACAATTACGCTTGAAGCTTGCTGTCAGTGTGGTTGGCTGAAATGCAGGTGTGCTTCTCTGACTTATCACACGGAAACTTTTAAGATCCACGTATTTGACAAAGTGGACGGATCCCGGAGAAAGCATTTTTTAGTATACAGCGCGGTGTTTATATAAAAGCCTATTTGAGACATTCACAATATATGCATCATATCTGCAAAAATGAAAAGTCTGAAATAAGCAAACAAATCAAGGTCCTCCGAAAATGTGCAGTACTTGTGTTTCTGTGGTCCTCCGTAAACACAAATAATACGAATAAAAATTCATTAACGAAGTTATAGCATATATATGAACAGCGAAGTACCGCAGAGTGCTACACATCAGCAGTAGCCATGACGAGTCGAAGACTGAAGTGTGAACTTTATCTGTACGACCAAGAAGGTGGGGTACTGGAGCTGCAAAGATAACTTCAAAACAAGAAAATTGCAGGACATAAAGAGCAAGCTAATTTGAGACGACGAAACCGAATCTCGACGAAACAACAATAACAACAAAAATTGAGTAAAGTCGGGAGATATGGGCAGAAATGGTTGCAGCACCTGAAAGCCGTGCGCTTTCCAGGCACCGTATACTGGCTTATGGAAGGTATTCTGATAATAAAGAGAAACGTGTGGGCAGGCAATGTTTCTCAACAGTAGTCCAAGGTGCTGAAGTGTATTGAATAAAGCAGTGCGTCAAATCAAGGAACAATATCGGTTCGGCTACGGTTCGGGTCCGGCTTAATTGCTTCATTCCCGTTAAGTTCCTGTTAGAGTCAATCACGTACCGAACCGGTTTGCAAACCGGTTCAGAATTTTAAACAGTCTCGCGATCCCGCTGGATGAGTTGAATTATCTGCGAAGTGAGGAAAAAAATGTTTAGCAGTTTAGAGTGACCATAAAAATTAATCCCCCAAAAATCAAAATGCTGCTTTTTCCGAATACAGAGATGCAATTTATTTATTTATTTATTTATTTATTTATTTATTTATTTATTTATTTATTTATTTATTTATTTATTTATTTATTCGTAGTACCTTACAGACCCAGCAGGGCATTGGGTAAGGGGGGCTTGTAGAGGAAATGACACCATAATAACAATCAAAAGTTGTACAATAACTAGTCATACATACAGACATCAACAAGTCAAGTAGGCAGTTCAAAAAGAACAGCACATTATCATCACAACGGCGAGAGAATTATACAAGAAATAAAATGCGCGACTACAAACGAACCGATCCGAACGAAATAATTCCTGTTTATTCTGGAAAATGGATCTGCAAGTGATGACGGATACTTCCGGGTTAGTCAGCAACGCGGTGGTATCAAGAAGATCGTTCCACAAGCCGATAGCAAGTGGAAGAGCGGATGATTTAAATGCGTTCGTGGTGCAGTATATGCGTGCGAAGCTACGTTGGTTTAATAGTCTGCGTGATGTGGAAGCAGGGGCTATAGTTCGCAATGAATAATATCTTGTGTAATGAATGTATTTGTGAACAATGCACAGGAGAGCGATTTCGTTCCCGTCTAGGACAAATTAATGTTGTCCCGTCAAGGGCAACTTTAAAATCTAAGCCAGATATTACGGATAAGTGAAGAAGGAAATGAAAAAAAATTCCCCGCATTTCCTCGAGGGGAAGAATGTGAAAGTGCGAATGCACCAGTTGAATTTCCGCGGTTCGGTAATGTTCGCGAAAGAGAGATCACACACACACACACAACTACAAAGAAAGAAAGATGCATTTATTTACAGACACCTATTTGTGTTGTCGTTGTACTTGATTGCTAGAGCGGATCTCAGCTTTGAAATTTCGTGTCAGTACTCCTTTAAGCGGGTGCATTAGCCCTTCTCACGCCCGATTCTTGGCCAATCCCCCACGTGGGTATGTGCCATGTCAGCGGCCTGGCAGCGCGCGCCCATCTCCCCCCGTTGCCAAGGAAGACGAGGAGATTCCTGGCCAATCCCCCACGTGGGTATGTGCCATGTCAGCGGCCAGGCAGCGCGCGCCCATCTCCCCCCGTTGCCAAGGAAGACGAGGAGCGCGCGCACCCGCAGCTGTTGCTATGCGGACGGCGGCGGACGCTACAGGCTCGCTTAAGAAGTGCATTCGCACTTAAAAAAGGTCAGTTCGAAACTTCAGTATAGCCAATTGCGACAGTCGAGAAGGTACACTGGTGGGATTTGCAGAGAAATTACCAGAGGTTGATGAACGCCTTCTTTTACAAACGAAAGAATAGGAAATATACGTCGAAACGTCCCAATAATACAACAAAAACGGAATTGTTTTTGGTTTACGTGACAACCCAGGTATTGTGCACGTGGAGACGCTCACTGAGATTCAAAGCAGCAATCATAGGATGGTTATGGTAGGAAGGTAATGATGAATCACAAAATACAAAGAAGAAAAGCCGTTAAAACCTAGTAGCCCCCAAGGCGTCAGTGAGGGCCAGACGGCAGGTACCTAAAATAATTACTTAAAACAAATTTGCGCTTCTAGATCAGCAGAAGAAGGCAAGTGTAGGCAGGCTAAATAAAAAACCAACAATGGCTGTCAGTGAATCAGCAGCAGCAATGGGAGAAATAACATGCAGGAAACAAACAAACTTAAAAACTAAAAAAGGAGTATTTGTCAAATGAAAAAACATAAAAGTGTGAAGTACGGCAGACCAGACTGAATTAGCCGAGCTGTCGAAACTGATTAACAGAAGCAATACAAACGACATTCAAGCATATAACATGGAAGTGATCGAGGAAACGCTGCAAATGGGGGGAAACTTGAAAGCAACAAAGAGAACGCTACACATCGGCAAAGACAGGTTGTACGGACTCAAAGGCGAGCAGGGTGACATTACGCACAACTTCAACCAAATAAAATGTATCAGAACGATTCTACACCAGGCTGTATGCCAGCGACGTTAGCCCAGGGAACCCTACTGAGAGTACAAGCGCAAGTTGCGATGTATCCGTAGTAACTAAACCGGAAGTAGGAAAGGCTACCAAAGGCATGAAAAAAAGAAAGGTGACGATGACATAACTATAGATCTTTTGAAGGAGGAAGGAGATATGTACTGGAAAAGCTTGCTGTACAATTTCTTGATTGATTGAAGACTCAACAAGTGCCCATAGCCTGAAAAAACACCGACATTCTTCTGATTCATAGGAAGGGAGAGCCCAGGGACCTAAAAAATTAGACCCATCAGCCTACTCTCAGTTGTTTACTAGCTGTTTACCAAAGTTACAGTTAGCCGCAAAGGTGACAGCCTGGATTTCCAACAACACAGAGAGAAGGCTACGCTTATGAGAGGGCACTCAACCATGAATTACATCCATGTTGTCAATAAAGTTATAAAAAGATGCGAAGAATACCATAAACCCCCTACATGGCATTTAAAGACTATGATAAAGCTTTTGATTGCGTGCTCACCAGAACCTTGCTAGGAGCAGTAAAAGACCAGGGAAGCTTGAAAACCTACATAAGACTTCTAGAAGGCATATATAGGAGTACGGGCAGGATAACCTTCCACAAACAAAGCAATAAATTCCCGATCCAAAAGGGAGTACAACAGGGAAATACAATCTCGCAAAAGCTATTCAAAATATGTCTGGAAGGGGTAGATAGAAAGCTTGAACGCGAAAACATAACAATAACGATAAACGGAGAATACCTGAGACATGTGAGGTTTGAGGACGACATAGTCTTGCTGAGTGAGACTGTAGAACCCCTGCAAGAAATGCATGAGTAACAACAAGCATAAAGCACGGCCGCTAGGCTAAAAATAAATATGAATAGATTTAAAGTAATGCGTCGTAAGTATTCCTGAAACCCCTCTTCAGCTTAGGAAACGAAACGCTAGAAGTAGTTAAAGAATATAACTACGTTGTTAGTGCTGACAGAGGGTTAGTGCTAACCCCGAGAGAGAAATCCGGCCCAAAATAGGAATCGACTCGGGAGCACTCGGCAAGCACTTCCAAATAATGAAAAGTAAGCTACCTATGTCACTGAAAAGGAAAATCTACAACCAGTGCATACTGCCAGTTATGACATGCGGAGTAGAAACTTGGCGCCTTACTAAACAATATAAGGCCAACTTAGGTTGGCTCAACGGGCCATGGATCGAAAAATGTTACGTGTAGCACTCAGGGCAGGAAGTAAGCTATACCACAATCAGAGAACGAACTAGAGTAGAAGGTTTACCTAAGATAAAGAAAGGGAATGGACTTGGGCTGCCATGTAGTGTGACGAACCGACAACCGGTGGACAATTAAGGTAACAGAGTGGATGCCAAGGGATGGGTCCAGAAGAAGGGGAAGGCCATTAATCCGATGGAGGGATGAAATACAAAAATTGGGGTTAGACTATGGACCCGAGCAGCGTAGGACCGATTGAAGTTCAATTGGAGAGGCCTTTCTGCAGCGGACCTGAGAAAGATGATGATGATGATGATGATGATCGTGGCGATGGTGATGAAGAAGTAGTGGTGGCGATTCACCAGCCCCTTCCTCACCCCAACCCTTGAGTCTTCCTAGGGACTACTTTGGGGTGTTTGCAGAACATATTGGGACATTTATCATTTGGACGAAAAACACATAGACTTCCTTGTGCGCAACATTTAAGATATATCAGCTTGTTTTGCAGGAAAACAAATATCACAAATGCATCCCCATGTTGTCCTTCATCACACGCTTCAAAAACATGTTCTTTTATACGCGAAGTTTTGTAGCTGTAAAGCACAAAATATGAGCTTTCTAGTTACTTTCAGGTGGCATACTACAGTGTCTTTTAACAAACTTTTGTCTTTCACCTAACACGAGACATTGCCCTGACTAACTTGTATGCTCTACCAGTCCTGAGCAACTAACCATTATACCGGGCCCGATGGCTGCTCGTTGCCTTCGCAGTGATGACCAGTTTTATTATGTGAAAGGTTGTCCAAAATAGCGACTTTCAGAGAAAAATCGTACTCTTGGTTTTGGGCTTGATGGATGGCTGAATACAGCGAAAAACAACAAGTGTTATGCGTGTTTGAACTCTGCGTGGAATACTATAAATCAAAGTGTTGGACCTATTTTATTAATTTTCGCAGAAACAGATTTTGCGAAACATGTTGGCTCCTGCGAAGCCCCGGAGGTCTCTCTGTACTGTGAGAACACCGTAACCGCCGGGCAGAAGAAACATTTTCGCCGCTGAAGAATCTTTACAAGCGTCGAAGTATCCGCACCTATATAGGTTTTCGTTTTTAATCTACATCAGAAAAACGGCCACCGTCGGGTGGTGATCGAGCATGCATCACTGCCAGCGGTTTGTTAGCCATTGAACTAATCCTGCGGATGACGCTTGTTAAGTTTTTGCACTTTCTACGTGTGTGACCTCTTTTAGACAAATATAAAATACAACTCCTGTTTAGAGTATAGGCCTTCGTTGCTGTCCCACGCAGCAATTTTTGAATGTAATTGCCGCTGAACCGGCGCAGCGAAGAAAGGCAAGGTGGCTGTTTCGTGCAGCCTACAAGATGCGAAACTGTGTCATTCCTTTCGCTAAGCCTCGCAAGCTCAGCATCATGTCATTGCATAATTTTGCGGAAACCTTTTCTTATGCGGCGACCACATATGGAGTGTTTACAGTGTTGAGTGCTTCGCAGGCTAAAAATTGCGTGACATGTTACTAAGGTGATTTGGCATGAAAAAGAAAAGCCCCGAATGTCATTTACTTCGCACTAACAACATGTTGTCGAACCGTTAATCGTAAACCGGTAAACATTATTTACTTTTTCGGTTCAGCTCCGGATTGGGTTCAGCGGGCTAAAAAATAATGGTTCGGGTATCCGGTTCAGTTCGGGAAAAATAGCGGTTTGGCTACAACTTTCTGTTCTGTTCGGTTCTTGGGGCAACTCCCCGAAATAATGGTATGTTGTAGTTATATAATAAATACATTTTTGGGCTTGGGGCAGTTTGAATGAACGTTAGTTATAATAAAAATATGCAAGGTTCAATTCAGAAACAGTTCTTTCATGCATAGCACAGTTTATATTTTTAGTACACATGAATAAACTTTGTCGTTTTTATATCACACAATAAAGCTTTTTTTACCGGCGAAACTAGGATATTTGCTTCCCTTGCAAGCGAGGCCCTCGCATTGAGGGCTTGCGCTATCACGTCATTTATTTCGCATTTTTTCAGTGCATGCCAAACGAAACCATTTGGAACCTGAAATGTTCCAGTTTTGGGATGTGCATTTTTAGAATGAATGGTGCCGTTTTCAAAAACACCGTTTTTATTCCCGCAACTATTTTTGGCAACAATATCATTATAACAAAAGTGGCATATCCAGGTTTAGCCGAGAAAGGGTAGTTAAAATGTCGATATATGATTGTCTTAGTTAACTATGTTGGTCGAAAATACAGCTTCCTGGCACTGAAAATACCCGACGAATGTACACAAAATCACAGCCTAGAGGCAAGCAAATGGCTCAATACTCTGAGGGTAAAAACCGGTAAGTGATTGTGCACAATGGCGCTTCGTTTTTTAAGATAGCTTCTATAAACTAGTGAGGAATTCAGTTGAAAAGAACGTTTAGTAAATTTTCCGCTGGGAAGAATTTGAGTCAGATATTTTGGTATGCGAGACAAGCACGTAACCCCTGGAGTTTCCCAGCCCTATAGTTCTGCCTGACAAAACATGAACCAATGAATGGGTTGTGGCGTTAGAATTTATAGCGTGCGTTGTAGACTTGTACTAAAAGTAATAGGATAGATTGAAACATGGCACTTCTAGAAGAAATAAATAGCTCACTACGTCGACATGTTCCAGGCGGCAGAATATATGTAGGGCCAACAAAGGGCGACTGACCAAGCCTCTAAATCATAGTAGTCAGAACGTAAAAAAAATTTGCGACGGAAAAAGTGGCCGTGATAATGATACGACACATGTTCACCTCCGGAAACTTGTCGCGGTGGGCACCACGTCATTTTGGTGCGTATCTTGTGCTCCGATGCGGACCTTCCTCAAATTTTATCGCTTCGGTGTACGTGGCGAAGGAGTACGAATCATTATCATAGACACCAGATGTTGTGAAAAATGAGATGAACCTTGCTTTTGGGTTAGATGTGACATCTAGCCTGTGAAAACTCTGCATTACTTATAGCTTTTCAAATACGGCCTTTTACGGGAAGGATACTATACACAAACGGAGAGATGGGATCGTTTGTGTCCATGCATGTGTGTGCGTGTGTCATCTGCTTCCTTCGGATGCCGTCTTTGTAAACCTAAGCACCGCTGTTTCTTCACAGTTATGGTTCAAAACATGGAAGCGCGCACTATATCGGCCTGTGTTTTACGCAATTAAGCTCTGATGCTTTCAATCCACAATATATTAGCAGCGTTTTGTTGACCTACAATATTTTAACGGATCAAAGAGAACAGTGGTATGGCCAATTGTTTTTGCAGAAATTATAAGAAAACACTCCCTTCAAAACTTCCTTCCGGCCCTAATTCGAAATATTTTTTTGAGCGATCGTGTACCACGAAAAAACAACAGCTTGCAGTCAAAGCGAAAGGAAAATCTGAAATACCCAAAGCAACAACAATTTTATACCAAGCGAAGAGTATAATCAGTATTTCAGCTACCAGTAGGTGCGCTCCTTAATGAGCAGTTTAATCGCTAAGTGTGCAGAGCACGCACATTATCGTACTTTGATTCCGCATTGCTGGTACCCGATGCCAAAGCTGTTATTTATATACTAGGAAATAAAGTTGTCGTTTATTCAAAGTATGGCAAACCTTACAAGAAGTCATACTTGTATTTTATTAGAAGCGACAGTGGGAAAGAAGCAGAAAGTAAAATATTTGTAACTCTTCTTCGCTGTCCCTCCAACTGAAAGAGCAAAGCTGATGATACAGCCACTACTCTTCACGTACCAGTCGCCGTTAGGCTATCTTATCCACTTTTTCTTTTACCTGTCCACCGTGTTAGCGTGGCATCGGACCATAGGAGTGTTGCACTGAAATACGTTAGCGGATATTGCTTGTCATAGTAACCTAGGCACGTTTCTAGTAACTGTTTGCTTTTTCACATGTGACGTTGGAGTAAACAGTTACTTATACACACACCAACTTCAATAGAGAATTGCGGGATGATTCTTGTGAATAAAGGCTAACAGCAAGCTGTACACTTTTCCCATCAGGCGATTGGCAGCCATGTATAGAAATGGCAAGGCATTACCTGTGTCAGGCAAGTAAAAATGTTTTTAATTTTCTTTTCTATGCAATAGTATTTCTTTTGAAAATATATTTCGCATTGCCGCAATTGCTCTGGGTGCAGTTTTTTTTAGTATGGAAGAAGTGCAGCTTGGAACTTCAGCTTAGAACAAATATGGTGTGGTAGGGTCTGACGATGCATATTTGTTCTATGAAGTCACCTTCTGTCCAGAAAACAGCACACAGTCCGCGGAAACGAGAAATTGTTTTGAATCTGTTTTTCATCCAACAATACGCATTATTCACGTAGCGCCAACGCCCGCTTTACAAACAGCTTTATCTTTCACACTAACTAGAAACGTAAGTTGTTTACTTGTCTTCCGTAAATGTAAAGCTAACGTCACTGGCGGAAGCCAATCGACATCAACGTTTTGAGGATCCTTCTCTCCACCCTTCCGCAACGCGATGTGGGCTTTTTAGCCGCTTGCTTGGCGCCTGGTTCTGTTGCATCTGTTCACAGAGTACTGCCTCAAAAAATATTTATTAAATGTACCTTCAGCACATAAAGGATTGACATGAAGTCCGGATAAAAAAAGAATACAAAACATGTACAACTGGCACAGAGCAAAGTAATTTAACCTGCCTAAACAGCGCCTCTGGTCATCGTTCTTTAGAGAGTGGAAGGGTGCTGATTTTTTCCACTACTTGACAGATGAAATGGTTGTGATCTATTGTTAGGTATCTTTTTCTAGACCAAGGTTGTTTCTTGCGTTTTTGAAAATCTAGGCTGTGGCTATTGCGGTTAGGTAATACCATGGTGGAGAGCTTGTGTGCAACTGAGAGTAGGCTGATGGGTACGTAATCCTGAGCCTTCGGCGCCATCTTTATTATGATTCGTAATTATGATTGCGTTTTTTTCAGACTGCGGGAACCTTCCAAGTCCTTAGCCATTCTGAAAATGAGCAGCAAGATTTTCTAGTAAAATGCCTCATCCTACCCTAAAGGAATCAGCGTTTACGCCGTCGCCCCCTGTAGCTTCCTGTCAATTCATGCTCTTCAGTGCCCTTCCCACTTCCGCTTCGTTATTTTTAGGCTTAGTAAGTTTAGCAAGCTAATTCGAAAGCTAATCTTGTAAGCTTAGTGGGACCATGGCTGTATGTTGCCAGCGTAGAGCTTGATATAAAATCGTTTTGGTAAGTTTATTGCCACACTGTGCGCATTCGTTACCTTCTTTGTCGCTCATTTTGCACATTCTATTTTGAGCCACTGACTAGCTTCTTGTTTGCTTCTAGCCTATTTCCGCTCTTTAGCGTTTCTTAAATCATTGTCTTGCAGTTGGTACGAATGTCATTAGCTTTCGTTCTGTTAACCAATGTCGGCAACTCTGCCAATTCTATTTAGTCTATTGTCCTTCACAATTTTATGCTGGTATGGTGCGAAAGAAGTTTCTTCGCTTTCTCATTTATTTCACAAGCTTATTTCCGCGCTCTGCTCCTTCTACAGCTGCTGCTGACTCCCTGATTAGCGTCGGTTGGGCGTCATTTAGTATGTCTGCCCTGACCATGTTTCTCTGATTAAAAAGCGAATTTGTTTGAATGCTTATTTGATCGTGGCTCTAACCGAATCATTGTTATGTTTTCTACTCTTGGCTAGATTCTCTCTTTCCATTTTGAAATCCACCCAACCGGCACATTAACATTCTATGGTCGCTGTATCTAGTATTGGCCGGCGGTTTCATATCGTGCACTACACCTGAACATTTTCACGTAGTATGATGTGAATTTTGCTTTAATTATTAGGTACATCGATACTCCTTCGTTCCCGCAAGAATGTGTTCCGTATTCTAAAACCTGTCTCTTGGCAAATAAGACCCATGTGTTCCTTCGGCTATGGCGACTGCCTATTCTAATGTATCCAGGATCTTCATAGGGGCAGACATCTTGACACTTGAGCTTTTAGGCGACAGTGGTACGCGGATGGTCCCAGCGGAGAGCAAAACAGGTGATTAATTGTCGACGAAAACGGCAGGAGTACTGTAATAAACTGACAATATGACGCACAGCTGAAAAAGTTCCTCCCTATGGCAAGTTTCTAGCCATGAATCAACGCGTCGTATGGGGAATATATTTGTCATTACACAGAAGCGGGACTTCTGCATGGACTTAGAGGCAATGCGTGCGCTTGTGCTTTCTGGTCTGCACACCGCACGCTCTTTTATAGGGCGCAGTTACAAATTATGCACTTCGATAAAAGTTACGTCACACCCTTGTAGACACAATCTTTTCAAGAAGGAGACACCATGTTTCAATAATTTCTCCCTTGGAATAAAAACTGCCGCCGCAACCAGTAGTTTCCCTGCTTTTTCGCGATCAGTAACACAGCGTGTTAGACACTGAGCCATAGAGGTTAAAAGTCAACCACTTCAACTGGAATGAAACGTGCGTGTAGGGAATCGGTATTATGTTCACGTGCAATGGGAGTTTTTCTGGGCAAAATGAAACAGAAACAGAATACTTTCTTTCAATACTTCAGTTACATCAGGGGAACTTGTGTATGTCCAAGGCAGGCGCCAGTAATTTCATTTTTTGCGCGTGACAGGATTTGCATTCCACGAGACTGTATGCCATCAGCAATATAAGGTAGGAGTCGTGGTGGATCACGGAGGAGTCTTCTACGCATCTAGTTTCCTGGCCCACGAAATGGGGCACATGTGAGTGCTTTTACGAACTGCATCTGGCATACAAATTGTATCATAACATTCCTAAATTTTTTTTGAATTATACGATAGCTATTTTCATTTATGTCTGAGCCTTGTTTGTGACTGTTTCATTCATAATGTTATCTGTGATTAGTAGGTAAGGAGAATGCAGTAAGTTATTTTTTAAGGCCTTTTCAGAGAACTAAGTTGTTGACCTAAAGAAAGAGGTACTTGGGCTATATTTTATTTTGGTGTAGAAACAACGGCAATAATTTCACTCTCTCATAATGAAGTGGGGAAGTTAAAGGGGGAACCGGCCGTGATGGACCCATGGTTTTACCATTCGCATTGGGCACATTTATTCCCAGCTGCCGGCATGGCTGACAAGTAATGGGTGATAATAAAGCTGCATGCTAACCTATTTCATTTCATGTCATTTATTTTATCCTTCAAGCCAAATGCGTAACAAAGGGGCGTGGGTTACCGAAGAAAACAAACAAACGTTATAGCAACAAGCTAGTGAATAGAATATTCATGTAGTTTCTGCAATAACAGTACTAGATAAAGAAGTGAGAAACAGACAATGGTCTTCAACGGTGGCGATTGGTCTGGGAAAATGGTTCCAGTCATGGTGTGCGAGGAATGAAGGACTTAAAACAAGATTTCGTTTGTCAGGAAGTGATTGCAACCTTATGTCGATAATCAATCCGGGCAGAAACACATAAAGGCGCGGATGTCAAAATTGAACGCAAGTAAGCGTTGTAATAATACATTATATGAAATAGACACAGAAGAAAATTCTAATGGCGACGTGTGTGCTGATGCCAAGGAATTTAACATATTCGACCTTAATTACCTGTAATAAGTTTTTCGGCACTGTTTCAACAAGTTTGAGCGGTCTAATAAGAATTTAGTACCCGGATGTCATATTGATGCTGCGTATTGTACGTAGGATGAAAAATTACGGCGGAAGTATCCAAGCATTGGGTAATATTGTTGTTGGTGTTAATTATTTGTTAAATACGCAGGAACCATTAGAGCGGCAAATTTACGTGAGCACCGAAGTATCGGTATGGCACTCGTGAGGGCTCCTGAGGCAGGGACAGCTTTGCATTTAGTAATGTTTAGTCCACGGTTCACTTCCTCAACCTCAATAACATTCTGTAGCATGTTAGTGTCGGTATGGTGAATTATTTGGCGAAAAATAACAGTCATCGGCAAACAAGTAAATAATAGACGAAACACAATCAGGGAGTTCTTTATTATCAATCAAGAAAGAAGGGGGCGTAATGCCGAACAAGGCCGAGATAAGATTATTCGTCGTTACACCTTACGAACTGAGAGCGGTTGAAAAGAAATTGTTCTATTTATAAAAAAGTGTTACCCTGAAAGTTAAGCCTGATAAGTTTAAAGGGAAGGGACGTATGACATACTTTATCAAAAGGTTTCGAAAAATCGAGGACGAGGGAATTTGCCTATGAGCCGTGGTCTAGAATGATGTAAGTTGATGAGCGAAACAAAGTAGCTGCTTTCGCAAGAAAATACCTTCCTGGAACCGTGCTTAAAAAAGAAATTTGTTTCAAGAAAAGATACAATATGTGAATACAACATATGTACAAAGATTTTATATGGCATGTGTGTTAGCGGTATGGGCTGAATTGTTGCGCGAGACTTTTTTTTCGAACTGATGTATGGGCTGCACCTTCCTGACCTTCCAGTCAGAAGGGATTGTGTTGCTGTCATGTGACGGCTGAAAGATTTTAGTCAAAAGAATCGATGAATATAGAACATTGTTCTTGAGGAATTCAACAGTAATAAGATCAGAGCCCACTTGCCGACATTTTCAAAAACGTAATAATTTTGTCAACGCCTTGTGGGTCAGTTATGACGGAACTTATTGCATCTACTAATACTTGCCCTATCATGGTGGAAAATCACAAGAAGGGATTGCAAAATTCTTAAAAAAGCACTGTGAAGTACAGGTGGGCAATCAGCATTCAGTTAGAAGAGCCACTGGAATCGACTAGGTGAATTGAGTCATACTCGGGAGGATCAATCGCGAACCAAAACTTTTTGGGATCGTAGGGAAGCATAGAGAGAATTGTGCTTTGAAGGTAGTTTTTCTGTGGGTTTTAATTCGTCCTTGTAAGCATTGTTAGCGAGTTTTTAGAAAGCCCATCGCTGTTCGAAAGGAAAGCGCTCAGCTTCCCCGAATAAATGTTTTTTGTGATTAGATCGCCGTTTAATGTGGTGGATGTTGTTATCGGGTTACAGTGTTATCGGGGGACAGGAGAGCTTCGCAAGGGGATGTGTTTTATCGTCATCTCGGGCACTTTACATTTGAAAGCATTCAAATTGTTATCAAGCGTTCTTTCACGGAAGTGGTCGAAGAAAGGGTCAAGAAACCGGAGAAGTTCGGCAATTATAATGTCAAAGTTCCCATTGCGGTAGTCGCGTATTTTGTCAGTTTTGGGGATTGTTTAATGTGACAGGTATGCTGAGTTCAAATGAAAGGAGCAAGTGATCGCGAGTCTTGGCAAAAAATACTTCTGGATAGAGTTCCAAGTTTGTTGTCAGAGGTAGATCAAAAATGTTAGCGACTCCAGTTGGGACTCTTGTTGGCTTAGGAATTATTTGGTATGCCGAAAATAAAGAACACCTGTATAAAAATTCGGTGCATTGAGTGGAGGGTAGGATGCATATTGGAGGTATTGCTGTCGATAAAGTTTATGGAAACTTAGAATTACTTAAATAAAAGAGCCATGCAATCGGTTCTCCATTGGAAACAAAATTTAGAGCACCACGCATTTCGCAAACAAAACTAGTGCCATAAGAGGGAGGGCGGTAGGAGACAGCAAAGATAAATGTGCGATGGCCAATTTCAACACATGCCCACCTTAGCTATATTCTCACCATTAACTCTCCCGCCGCTTCAGCCTGCCTTCGAACACCAAGGCACGTAGCGTAACTATTCCAATGCCTGACGCAATGTTTTTTGTGGAATTTCTTGTGGCAAATTGTTATCTTTTACAACAATAAAAACACAATTTTTTTTTCACATACCTTATAGAATACTCCGGCGGAACATTCTTCGCGGTGTTCACCGCAAGACATGTAATTCGAAGAGAATGTATTCCTGTACTCTGAAATAATGTAATAAACGTTTATTATCACTGTGTTGAAAGCTTTAAAACTTTTGATTATCCTTCCAGTCTTGGCGCCCCCCACGATGGCACTGAGAATAAGAAGTATCACTGCCCCACTGGCAGCCACATTATGACTCCATTTGCAACAACCACCAGCGCTCACAGATTCTCCCAGTGCTCACAGAAATCAATTAAAGACAAGCTCGAGTAAGTCTCCGAAGAAGACATCTCCTTAGTATGTTTTACCTGTATTGTGAGCATGAGCATGCGAAACGTTTTTGAAACTGATATAATTTTTAATAAATAGAAATATTTTCAAATTCTTCAGTTATGGGCAATTCAGTTAAGCAGGCTACAATGCAAAAAAGCGCCACATATCTGCTAATTTCACATCAAACGTCGTGAAGAAGACGGCATTCTTTTGCGCGCCTGCCATGCAAATGCCTCTTTTCTCTTCCCTAAAATATAAACACAGTGGACGTTTGCTGCATACAATTCAATTTTCCGCGTTCTACTGCTGGCGCCATCATCTGGAACCTGTTGTTACTTTTGAACTTGGAACAGTGCCACGAGGGTGCGACGCTAGCGCTTCCTGTATTTTGACGTCCAAATTTCTTTTTAAATGCGTATTTTTCCTTTACTATCTCAAAAATAAAGGGTAAAGTATTTTTAATCGCAAGAACAACGTAAATACCTCTTATGAATTGATGTGTTGCTTAAATATTCCTAATGTTTTTTTTTGCTCTACAATGTTGACGAGTATGAACATTTCCAGCATATGAAGTAGTTTAGGAATGACTTGCATCATCAACGCTCTGCTCAAAAATTATTTAACTTTTGGTCTGGCGGCTAGATCAAGAGACAGACCAAAAGTATTGGGTTTAGTAGCCAAGGAAAGATTATAAAGCTAAAAAATCTAAAATATGCACACCGGTGCACTGTGGAGAAAAATGTGTTTGAAAGAGGCCCCAGGGATACTAACAAAACAGGAGGTGTAAAAATGGAAGGAAGAAAAGTTCAATGCCTTAAATACACACTCAGTGCATTTAGACACTGAATAATGGAAGTGTGTTTAGTAGAGTTCACAAAATATTAGTTAGTTTTATGGAAATTGGTATTGCTCAGCAATTTTTAGCAACGCATCCATTAGCTACTTCTCAAACGAGCAAGAGTGGTAAGTTCATTGCAGAGAGAACGTACTGTTGCATAGCGTTGAATTAGTTAGCGCCTGTTTGGTTGCAAGGATCATAATTCCTTGTTTGGATCATAATTCCTTGTCGCTGTTCATTGTTTGCTGCCTGAAATTTAATCAGTGATTACCCCTGTTGTTAACTTATCGAGGGTCTCGAAACAGTCTTCGACTTCGGGACCCTTGTCTGTAAAATTTTGTACTGTTGTAACACTTGCCTACTGCATTTTAATAAACTTCTTCTTCTTCTTCTTCTTCTTCTTCTTCTTCTTCTTCTTCTTCTTCTTGTTGAACCCTCAATACGCAGTGTAACGGGTTTAAAGTTTCTAGGACTATGGTGGAAGCGGTATGGAAGTTCAGAGAAGTGCTGCGAATGAGTTCATGAGGTGATCGCTGGCGGTGAGCGAGTGGGTTGTTTGTCTATAGAGGATGAGTGCACAGGCCTCTTTTTTTACGGAAGAGTAGAGTTTCCAGGAAGGCAAGGGCGATTGCCAAGGCAACATCGTGTAGTTAGATGGCAAATCTCTTGGACACGAGTGTGACAGGCAGTACGGCTAGTCGGATCTTGTGTGTATTTTTTAACCTCTCAGTTTTGGTGAGCGGTGTCAGATTATTTTAGAACCAAGCGGTACTGTTCGCGTTGCTGGAAGTAGCGTTAGAGTTAAAAGCGTTTACGTTGGAGGGAGCAGTAATACGGTTGAAAATAATAACAACGGAGGACTAGCAATCGGGGAGGTGAGTTGGGATGGCCAGTGGTACTTCGCTCCACTGATGCTATCCCTTCTGCGCTGTACCCCCTGGAATGTCGCTGTTCCCCCTCTCCCTATACAGGGCACCACATGATGTGGGCTTCGCAGCACAACCAACCTGTCACCCTCAACCACATCTCCCGCCGCACAGACAAGATCTTTCTGTGCTGGGGTTACAGCCAACGGCCAAGGGCGCCTTGGATGAGGCAAACACACGCGAGCGATTCCCGGTTTCACAGCTGTTTGCTTAATCCACGTTTAAGTTCACCTGTCATTTAGCTACCCCAGATTTAAGAAACCGCAAGTCTGTCACACAACGTCATAGTCCGCGGGTACCCTCGATAAAAAATCCCGTCGAGAAATGCCTCGATACCTTCGGTAAGGAATTTATTTCGCGTGGCCGGTTTTTCGACGGAGACGCAGATGCAGGCTTGATGTCGCACCATTATTATACGGGTGATTAGCAAATTTTCTTATATGTATGTGTACTGTTAAGAGTGGGGGGAAGTATCGTCGGCAGTGGATTGTGTACTTATGCACATGCAGAAAACTAACGCATGGTTACATATGAGACAACTAAATGTTGTATTGGATGCACATTTATGCTGGCTTAAGGAACGAAACACGCTTTTCTGGTCACTTCAAGTGACTCATTCTTACAACAGCAGTTTCAAAGTGCTAAGCGATAGCGTCAAATAGAATAACACCCGCAAATTGCAATGCTACTTGCTTAATAGTTGGCCCCGATCGTTTCTCCGCCAAAACATTAGTATCCTAGCTGATTGTTTTTCGCACTGCGTCAGCTACATTATTCAAAAAAAAATTACGTCCACCTCCCCTCACGGGAACCCTGGTATGATGCGACGCTGAGGGGGCTCAAGCGCAAGCGGAGAGCAACCGTCAATCGAAAGGCCGCCGGAGAGCGGCACACTGGTTATATACGCAGCGCACCCGAAGGAGAGGAGACCGCGGAAGAGGGAATACTGCACATGCGCCGGCGCCAGTGCGTCTGCCACGGCTATGACGCAACACAATCCAACACAATCTACTTTAATCCAATCCAATCCAAGCCAAGTCCAGTCAAGCCAAGCCTATCCATTCGAATCCAATCCAATGCCCCTCGCTAGAGAGGGGCATCGGAGAGGAGAGGGGGTGAGCGGCGGAAAGCGCAGCTCGCGCGGCGAGGAGAATGGGGCAGGGGCGGACGCCGACAACAACGCCGACGACGCTGCATGGACAAGGCGAGTGAATGAGATGCAGTCGCATTTAAAAACTCCCACCTCCCCTCGCCGGAACCCCTGTGTAGATGCGACGCATAAGGGGTCCACGTTGCAGCGTTGGACAGCGGAGGAACGGCGCTGGAACGATGGAGCGAAGCGGCGCAGGCACCGCGTTTTATAGCGCGCATAACTGTGAGGGGACGCACCGGCGCCAGTGCGTCTGCCGCGGCAATGAGGCAACACAATCCACTTTAATCCAATCCAATCCAAATCCAATCCAATCCAAGCCCTGCCAAGCCAATCCAAGCCAATCCAATCGAATCCAATCCAATGCCCCTCGCGAGAGAGTGTTCGCTATCAGAGAGGAGAGGGGGTGAGTGGCGGCGTGCGAAGTTGGCGCGGCGAGGAGAATGGGGGAGGGGTGGATGCCGACGACGACAACGCCGGATGCAGGCACAAGGCGGGTGAATGAGATTCGTTGCATCTAAAACGTATTTAAGCCAAATCACGAGATACTGCCACGGAGTACAGCCCACCATGGTGACCGGAGGCGTGAAGATCTCACTGGCCATGACGGGGCGTGCACAGCGATGTCCACTTAACCAGGGCCTTTTACACCCCCACCCCTGCAGTGCGGCCGAGCAACGGCCATGTTCACGTTTAGCCAGCACGGCTGTAGGCAATGGGTAATCGTCATTGTAATGGGCAACACATTAGCAACAAGGAGCATTTGAGGGTGATTTTGATTACGCGGTCGTGCACCAGCGTGTTCTGTGTCCACTACAACGCACGTGCGTCTTTTCAAATTCAACACTTTGCATGCTAACAAATACCAATAATTTAACACAGGGAAGAGCGTCCTCGCATGACAAACGAAGGTGCAAGGTTGTAAACGACCGAGCGGAAGGGAATATATTTTTCCGAGTTGTAATGTACCACGCCCTGTCCTGTTTAGCTGCACACAGGCGGCTCACATCTGGCGTGAGGTACAATGCTAAACATTAAACAAGAGGTCCCTTCCACTAAACTTTCTTTACAGCATACCCCTACAACTGGCTCCCTTGAACGGTCCCTAAACAGCACATATCAGCTAATCTGGGAAGGCCCCTTACGCGCTTAACCCCCGTATCCTCCCTCCCCTCAGCAGTGCGGGAATGAGCTGCCCAGCTAGCGTTGACAAACAACGAATTCCTCATCCTTCGCTCGCAGGCTGCTGAGCTGGCTAGCGCCTTTATAGACCAAAATAGCCACCAATTTTGATGCTCCTTGAAGGTTTTCAAACAATCACTCAAAAAATCACCCAATCAATCCATTCCTTGCCGAAACTGGCGAGTCCCCGTTATCAAGCACATCATCACTTGCATTAATGTTTATTTACTAGCAAATACTAATCACGGCGGCAATTGCGCACCGCACACGATTAGCTTGCCTCACTTGTTGATAGGTGCACTAGTTAAAGGAAAACCGAAGGGATTTGTAAACATTGTGGGATAACTTGCACAGATTGAAGTCCGCAGCCCCTGGGCTTTGTTTCAACAGCCTGGATGCGTTTTCAAAGGTTACTTTAGTATAAATTTTAATTCAAAAGTGCGGTGCTCCTCTCTGCCTCCCGCTTGCAAATTTCTTATGAAGTTTCGTATGACGCTTACTCGAGAAGGCTTGGCTTGGCTGCGCTACTGCGCGGCTCGTCTACCGTCCGATAGAGTCCATCGGCCGGCCCATGGCGGGTCGTCACAATTCATTCGCTCAGTTGACACTGAGCCGCGACAATGTTTGTGCCCGTAAGAATGTACATTTAGTTTGTGAGTTTGAAGACTGTATGGAGCTGTATGAAGACTGTATGAAGACTAAAGTTTGTGGGAAACCCAGAGTCCTGGCGCGTTCCCCATTCCTCGCCGCGGCCGCCGAGGCGAGGGGGGGAAGACTCCTTCTCTCCCCTCGGCAGATGCGTCGCTCGCGCCGCGCCGCTGGCGTGTCGTGGCGCGGCGATCGTTGTCACGTGACCGGTTCTTCGGGGCCCCGGTGGGCCGGTCTCGGCGCGCGGAACGGAGGAAGGGCTTGGATTCCAGCGGTGAACGAGGAGAGACGTGAGTACCGGAGATCCGGCTTCCCCACCTTCCTTTGTCTACCCCCTTGCGCCTGCCTCCTGACCCTCGCCGGACGGCTGGGTCGGGACGAGCGAGAGTCGGCTACGTGATTTGGTGGCACGCCAATAAACGAGAGTTTGGCCGTTCGTTGTGTTCGTGTGTTCCTTGCTGCTCTCTGCCGCTACGCCGGACGGCGGTCCGTGGCGGAGTTCAGCCGAGCTAGCCCGCCGGCCGGAACCCTGGTCCCCACAAGTTAAAGAAGCTCCACACAACCGCACATGCGACAGTTCGCTG
Organism: Haemaphysalis longicornis; assembly: GCF_048455015.1. Lineage (NCBI taxonomy): Eukaryota > Metazoa > Arthropoda > Arachnida > Ixodida > Ixodidae > Haemaphysalis > Haemaphysalis longicornis. The sequence goes on from NW_027526204.1 coordinate 39,659,690, forward strand.
CACGTCGCTCTGCTCCGCTACCGGGAAGCTCCATATTCCTGTGCGACTGAAGCGGCTGTAGTAAAGGTTAGGCCACTTAAAGGGGGGAGAAGAACCAGCGAAGTTTACACAGCTAATAAGGAAATAAAATCAACCCCTACTTTTTTGTAAAGCATAAAAACAAGGTACAGGAGCACTTTTTGCATAAGGTGAACTAGAACACCGGTCAGTAGCGCGACCACACATTTTGATCTCTTTTTCCCGCGTAAAGAACACAGCCGCTAGTGATAGGATATTCGTGAACATTTTAGGGGCGCTTACTGTCCAAGCGTTATTCAAAAATGGCCCTCTAAGCACCGGGGCTGCTGAAACTAAGAGCAAATAAACAGTCCATACGGTATATACTGTGGAGTCTACCGTTGCAATAGCCGTATGGTGACCTATGGTCGTAAAAAAAGGCGTGTCACCCAGTTCGGTTGGTTGAGACGTGAAATGACGTCATTTTAAAAAGTTATTACGACAGGTGCAACCACAGTCTGGAACCCGGCCTCATGCACTGGATGTACTCTGTCGCCGTGTGCAAATTCAAATGCCTGACTTGAATGACGTCTTTTAATCTTTTTCTAAGTTGATTTTTTTTTGTCTAGGCAATGTTTTCTACACTGCATTCATTATTTTGCGCTGCAAGCTCCACGAGCGAGTTGGAAAACCGCGGGCAGACTGAGCATCCCGCGCTGACGACTTCTAGTTGGCGCGGTAATGGCATATAAGCACCGACTGCTCGCGGGCATAGTAACGAATAAGCCATTGTCGGCCTGCTGGGAACACGCCTCTTATGACACAGAACAGGGACGAGCCAGGTAGGCTCGAAAGGTGGGGGTGAAGCACGCACCTCGCAGTTGGACGCCTCTGGTGATGCGGAGGGCGTTCAGCCGCTGTAGACGCCTGTGTTAGTCACCGCTGCGGGTCCAAGTGGTGCCGGCCGCCTTATCTGACCCATTCTGCAGCCGACATGGCAGAAGCGCGGTGTGCCGATTCCAAGAAGTTACCGAGAATGTCCAACCATCAATAACATGGAATGCCAAACATGTTGTTGCCCAGAACCGAAACCGAAACTGATTTTAATTGAAATATTGTGCAGCGTTCAATCCCATCGGATCTCGAATACGCATGATGCTGTTAGTTGTTGCGGCCGCCGAAAACATCATATGCACTTTTTAAAGACGATTCTTTTTTGGGCTACTTGAACGAAAAAATTTTGGGCTGTCTCTTTGTCTGTCCCTCGATTCAGCCGCCCGGCCGAACTTAAGGCAGACGCTGAACATTTTGTTTATATACCCATAGCCAAATCTAACGGTATACGTCCGTTGGCGCGTTCATACCTCTCAACAATATTAAGCCAAAACAAAATATTACGCAAATCTGAAGCAAGAAACCCATACGCAAGTGATATTCACAGTGTTCCATAATAAAAAATTGGCTGGCGATTACGATACCGCCTAATGCGATATTTCACCGCAGCAGCCGTGCGCTGAGGCAACACTCACTTGTGGGTTCTCTCGACGGCAGCGATGATGAGCCCCTGCGTCGGCGGCGCGAAGTGTGTCTCAGGAAGGCAGGGAACGCACACCATCTTCACACGCACGCCTCCCTCACGTTTTCGCCAGCGTCGCGCAGACGACCATCTCGTGCGTGCACAGCATACTTCCCGCCCTCTACCCCCCTCTGGCACCGCACACTTTCGGAGAGCGCTCTCACCGCAATGGCGAACCGCCCTCTCCTCACAATTTCTCGACACTCTCCTCCTTTGCTTTCTTTCTCTATTCGGTTTCGCCATCGTTCACTCGGTTACGACGACGACGCGGCTCAGCCCAAAGACGTGCGCCAAAGAGCTGCGCCCTAAAATACATGTATGGTTGATTTATGAAACATACGCCATAAAGATGCAAACGCGGTCGCCCGCGGTTTTCCAGACGGCATTTTAAGATATAAAACGGCAACATAAACGAGTGGTTCCACTACATAGGCTCCACATTCCTCTTGGAAGGCATGTGGAGTAGTGTGCCTCGATTCCCGTGCGTCTCCTCCGTACAAGCAGCGATGGAAACGTGGCATCTGTCGTGGAACAGTGGAACGCGGTACATTTAAATTTATTTGAGCAAACTTCTAGCGTGTTTATCTTAGGAGGAGCTAGACAGAAGAAGAACAGCATTAGAGGTCAGCGGAAAAGAGAGGGGAGACAAGTACTTAACCGGGGCGCCGGCCGACTATCGTCTTTTGTTGACATTTGCAACGAAGTGAAGCAGATACGCGGTCATTTTATGTTCTTCCTGGCTTTTTTAAAATTAAATACTGATTTATCGACCGGACAAACGATGAAGAGTGCATTTATTTCAGCCAGTATATGCAATGCAAACAAAAACGGAAGTTTGAACAGTTCCCTTAAGTGTTCGTTAGGGGAACGATGATTGTGTACCAACGCTTTTGCGAAAATCGTGGACACGCTGTGGCAAACAGACTAGTAGGCCGGCCACGGTCTATGTGAAAACTGGCAAAGAAGTATAGACCATACCCATTAAAAAGAAGGGAAAAATTCGGCAGAAGACTCCTATATAAAAACACGAAATTGTAAATGTCGAAAGAGTTGAACAGGGCAGAAACCTTTTATATATGTAAAAAATGTTGCAGGTGTTATCTATGTTTATTTGTTAAGATGTATGATGTGAAAGCGTTATTTCGGCGCCGAGGGAGCGCTTTGGAACAGAGGTGCCGCATCAGTATTTATGCTTTCCAAGCACTGAACTTCAGTGACGACAGCTAGGCTAGGCGCAACTCTTTTTCTCACCGAGGAACAGGAGAGCCACAGGCTATCTACGCTTGTGTGGCTAAAGATGTGGGCGTCAATAGCTCCGTCTGGGGGTCTTGGCCAGTTTTAGTGAGAATTTATTTGATTGATTGTAGGGTTTAACGCGCCGACGCAACGCAGGCGGTGAGGCGCGCCGTAGTGGAGGACTCCAGATTAATTTTGACCTCCTGGGGATCGGTGACGTGCGCCCAAATCTCGTACACACGGGCCTTTTTGTGGGAGAATGCGAGGGTCGAAGTGTTCAAATGTGTGTTCTCTGAAGCGCCGTGGCCGACCCGAACAATCTGGTTTTTTATAGGGCAGAGAGAGAAGACCTTTGTTGAGCATGATTTAGCGAACGTTTGGAAAATGGGGGATAAAGAACACGTAGCCCTGAAGTGTTGAACCCAAAGTTCAGGTCCCCAGACGTAGCTCACGCTCATCTTGAGTTAACAAGCTGATGAGGCAGCCTGCCATGGATCGATATAACTGAATTATGTAATGTTTTAATTGTTTACACCTGACCATATCCTTGGATGGGATGAGGTTGCGCAGAAGAGGGTAGTAGTTTCATCGCAATTAGTAGAGTTTTCAGTTAATGTCGAACGTTCTAGACCAGGCATCTCCGCTAATATATATGCTGGTGAATTTATGGGTTGGCTTGTATCCTGCGCAGAGTTTGCGATTCTTCGGCGTTGAGCTCATTATGGGGCACGAAGAAGTTTTGTGTTCCTATATGCGTAGAATGAGAAGACGTTCTCATTTTTTTTTCGGGAGGGGACTGCGGTAGCCGTGGTCAACACAGAGCGCGGTATGCGAGTTCAGACTTACCTTGGTCAGCTGCGTCGTTCTTTTCTCCATCCTTGTGTCCGGCTGTAATGTGATGTTAACTTTCATCATTGTGGTCAGGAGAATATTTCTCAGGCGTTTGGGTACTCTGCGTGCAGTCAAAATACAAATGGCCGTTTTAGCGTTTGGAAAGATGGTTCAGCAACTATTCAATAGTTCAGCTACGCGGATCGTCACAGGCATGGGTCAGATTTCCGTATTTTTTCCACTCCTGCACGTAGGAGGGTAATTACTTCACGTCGATTGTCCCTGTAGCCCACTACTGCAACTGTTGCCTTCGTGTTATCAAACATCCTGGCTTCGGCGTACACTGTTTTTTTTACATAGATTTTTAACTTTTCTAAAAAAAAGTTGGCTTGTCGGTGGCCTCTAAAAGTTTGGTTATACGTCTTTTGGTAGACGGAGGTATTTTGGAGGGGCGTTGGGTCAGCGGCATATCCATCATGGAGTCTAGATGTTTTCTACTCTCAAGTTAAGCCTGTATTTCGTATGATGACCTGTCCTAAGATTACTTTTTTTGAGACGTGCCTTTTGGGCCACTAGAGGAACTCCCGGATTTCAGCAAAGGTGATTTATAAGAAAATTTAAAGAACTTTGCGATGATCGGGAAAATTGGGAGGTTGATGATGCCCTAGGTGCTGTTTTTATATGCTGCCTGCTTCAGTGCGGGTAGGCCTGTAAGATATCTGGCTAAAGATCAGTACCCCAGCTTAGCTTTGTCCTTTCTTTCATTCCCGCTATAAAGGAGACCGTCGGCCATATTGGTACGGGCGTCGATCGGGAAGTCTCGTATTGTTTACTGTGGAAGAGTAGATGACGGTAACGCGGTGTGGCTCAAACTGGACGGCGTTTTCCGGCTCCCGACCGCGGATTGTGGGGAAGGACTTGCCTGCGCTGCCGACTGTGTCTGAAGACTCATACCACTCGGGGTGCCGCGCCAAAGACCCATTCGAGCGGCAGGGAGCAGGGCATGCCGCCTAGCCACCGAGGTGCATTGTTCGCCTTCATCGGTGCGGACAAACACGTGCGACTCGAAGTAAGTAAATCCTTCTTTGTTTTTCACTTGACGTGAGTTAACCGGTATGAGCATTTGTATAGCACTTTGTTCACCGTTGTTTACCATGCAAATCCGTAGCGGCGACCCTGTTGCAGTAACTCTGAAAGAGGAAAGCGGCAATCGCCAGACCGTACCACTGGTGGGCGGATTAGGTATTTTCAAATGCTGAACATCGAATTTACGGGATGATTTCTGGCGAAGATGTTTACGGAAAGGTTGCGGCCGTTTTCCGTGACGTTTGTCCGCCCGCGCGTTTGCCGCAAAGCAATCGCACTTAGCGGCGAAGTCCATTACAAAAGCGCACATATGCATTGAATTTTCTTTTTTTGTGTGTGTTTTCATTATTTATTGCGCATGTTCTGCCGCAAAAATCTGTTTGGGCGTCTTTCTTCTCCTTTTTTGGCGGTGGGGTGGTTGTGTTTGTTTCTAAAGCGCATTATTGTGGTGTGCACGAATAGATAATACAGTAAAACCTCGTTAGCTCGAACTCACTGAACTAGAAGATTTTTTTTTAATTCGATGGGTGATCGGTATAGCCCGAATCTTTACCTGTTTATCTCGAAAGGTTCTGGAAGTGAGTGCCAGATAATCATATTATTCCTTGCTTAAGTTATGACGAACACGATTATGCGGGTACTGGTATCATTACCCACGGTGAGGTTTTTAAATGTTAAACTTCCTTCTCTTGAAAGTGAATTAACAAAGCATGCAGAGATATTTGCACGCTCGAACTGGAAAGACAATTTTGACATCATTGCTGTTTGAGGTGAAGATTATTGCCCTTGCAACAGTGTTAAGCAAGACACGAAATCGGGTCATTTTGAGTTTGTTCCTTGCGGCCACTTCATTCTGTTCAGACCCTTCACCATAAACTGTAGCGGACCAGTCCTGTTCTTCTCTGAGTGCTATTTACTGGTACTCTCTCTATTCTTGCAGGTTGGGCCTCATCCATGTGCTCAGCAGCTGATTTCGCTCCCAGAAGAAAAGCGGCCGGCCCTAAGTTGTGTGCCTCACCTTTGAGACGGACAGTGGGGCGATTGTGGAGGCAGCGTGCGAGTGCCCGGCGGGTTTCAGTGGAGCATGGAGTCACATCCTGGCTGCTGTGCACCTACTCGCCCTCTTGCAAGCCGAAGGTTTTAAGAGGCGGCACCGGAGCTTGCGTGCACTGAGCTGCCACAACAGTGGGGACAACCAAGATAGCAGGGCATCAAGCCAGCGAGTGTCAAAGACATTGACTGGAGAAGCCCGCGAGAAAATGGCCCCTCCCTTCCCTTGCCAATGCGTCTGTTCGATGCACGTGGAGTACAGGAACAATGTGAGCAGCAACAAAGAGCCGTGCAGGCGCTTGGGGGAAAACTTGGTAGCCTTGGGAATGGGTTTTTTGCCCCAGTTGGGCTGGCTTCAGCCCCAACAGTCACAGAAACAAGGACTGGCATGCCACCTGAAGCCACCTATGAGCTACCAGCAAGCATTCATGCCACATTTCGCGAGCACACAGAGGCTGGGCAACGTCGTGTTTACTAGACCACAGCATGCAGGGGTGCGCGAATGCTTCCCTTTGTTCCATTTATGTCCACAGTTTGCTATACTGCACGCGCTATTAATCAGCGAAGTAGTTTGATTTACTGGGATTTTCACTGTGGATACAAAAAATGCAAAAGCACTCAAGCTGATGCGCGGCGGCCTGAAGCAACTCTGGCCGTTTTCTTCTTTTTTTTATTAAAACTTGAAAATTGTCTCAGCTACCTACATCAATGGCCACTATTACTACGTCGGAGGCATGCATGCAGCATATGACAAACTAGACGAGTGAGTGTGTATTTTATTCGCAAAGTATTCAACAGTAAATACATCGGGGCTGAAATGACAATGGGCACCAAGGTCACTTGACGTAACAACAAACCTTTCAACCCGGCAAATCGGGAACCAAGTGCAAAAGCTCGGCTTTTCCACCGTTAGATCATCATAAAACAGTGTACGCCACTTCTGCAACGACATGCGGCTAAATGCAACGTAAAAGAAACCAACAACACACTCCCATACCGTGCGCGCCCGCCACAGAGGAAATTTTCAGCCGCGCCGCGACGGCGTAGTGCGGCAAGAAAAGTTTGTTTACAGCCATAGGTAAGATAATGGCTCGTGTAGGAGCTAAGCGGTACCATTTAACAATGAAATGAAGCGGGCGCAGAGCCACAGAGACGAGTAAAGGAACAGCCTAATTTTGGCAACGTGTGGTACTGTTTTCCCGGTCGAGCGCTGCTGTCAGTCGCATGAACAGGTGGCGCACACTCAGGCTTCATTTAGAATACAAAGGCTGGACCACAGAACTCGAACGCAGCTGTATTTTTCATCCGGACAGCGACTACGGAATCGCGCGCTTAGCGAACCAACGACAAATATTCGCTCCCAGCGCACCGCGCCCAGCGTGTCACAAAGGTTGCTCGCGCCGGCATAGTTCGCGTCAGAAAGTTCGTTCAAAAGCGTGGAACTTCACGTACCTTTTCTCCGTTCGGACCGGTATTTACCCATTGCGTGCATGGCGGCACGAAGCAATGCTGCGGCATTGTAGTCCATCACCAAGAGCGGTCAATGCCCGCCTTCATTATTTTGCTAATTGGGTTCGGTATCAAACGACCGTACTAAAATGGCGGACCTAGTTACCGGAGTCGACGTGAGATGCCGGGGCGCATTTTGCATAGGGTCTATTCCTATGTGCAGGTGCTTTACAATGTGATCTGAGTGCTGGGAGATTTCCGGTATTTTATCGATTGTGAGTTCAGCTCTCCGGCTCCTTTCTAGGGCCACGCCAACCATTTTTACGTGACTGTTCTCTGGGATAGCATGATGACCTAGTTTAGGGGTGTTCTTTAAATGGCCTCGTGGTTCCATCTATAGGTTGCCAGGAAGTGCTTCAACCAGTGAGAGAGCCACGAAAAATTCGGCGATTTGAACATTTGTACTTAAACGCCATGTACTAAGTTGTATTTCTTACCGGGGCACGTTTTGGTTTGTTTGTTGGTATAAACCAGGTTTTTGTTTGTTTTTGAGAGCCCGGCGTCATCCTTCTGGCCTAATGTTTATTTGGCTATGCGACACGATGTTGGCGCCGACCTAATTTTCGGTCATAGGAGAGGTGCTTTATCGTGCTGTAAGTTGAGAGCACGGCTAGCGCTTATGTCTGCTGAACATGAAACTACACCCAACGCCGGGAAAGAACATCACTGCGCAGGATGTCGCGAAAAGAATTGCGTATTTTTTCTTGTGTCTCCGCCATAGTGTCATTGTCCTTCTTTCCAAAATCTGCCGCTGGTTTGTATCACGAAAAGCGCTCGTATCTGACTGCTTCAGTTGTATTTTTCTGTTAGAACCGATGACGTAATTCCGCGGACGGCTGGCAGGCCACGACAAAATTGAAAATGAGCCTAATAACGCCATCCCGTTACAAATGCCTTTGAGAACAGCAAGGACAGCGCTTTGCTTTTTGAAAATAGTTGTGTTTGCTTAAAAAGGGAGAGGTGTTTGCAGAATTGTTCCAAAACTGGTGTCGCATGCGTGGTTTGCGGAGAGAAAGCAGAAACGATTAGGCGCATTTTTTTGGAATGTACTAGTATCTGTCTAAATATAGATGGATTCCAGTACAATACATAGAAAATGATGTGCAATAGTGTAAAACTAGCTCAAGAATATTGAACAATGCGTGGACAAAAATAAGGAACGAGAATAAAGCGTACAACGTATACAAACTTAAAAATGAAAAAAAAAAAAAAATACGTTCCACCTGCAGTTTATAGTAGTGCCAAAGTGAAGCGCGAAGTGCATCACACCAAAAGACATTTCTGGGGTTACATGCCACCCCGTCACGCTGATTCAAAATAGATGTTAAAGGTCGCATCAAACAGTCACTATGATGGTTACAAACCCGCGATTAGCACGCCAACGACCCAAAAATGCCGAGCAAGTAGTCGAACAATTTTTTTGCCTATGCCTTGCGTGTTACACGTTCAAAATTCAGAGCTCTTTGGCAGAGACCCATGTTTAGCACAGCATCTTCAGTAGTTAGAAAGGCTGAGCCGGAGCTGTATAAAAACCTAGCTTGGGCAGCCCTGCGTCCACTGCTCACTGTCTCTACTGTTGTGAAACCCATCTTCGCTATTTCTCGGGTCGAGCACCCAAGCCTGCCGTCTGCCGAGGGCTTTCCCTCGTCGACGTTCGACGACCCGATGTGTCAACCATGACGCGGCGGCTAGCTATGCTGCCTTTGGAAAATACCCCTTTCAACGACCTCGCGGCCCCTCAAGCATCAACAGGCCAGCGGAGGCGCTGACAAATGCATCGCTTTGCGCCTCGCACGGCAAGCTTCGGCGGCGTGCCTCGCGTCATTGCCATGCCCTTTTGTGGCGTGTCAGACGACGCTGGAGATACATTTAAGGAACCACCCTACGAAGATTACAACATCGAAAGCGCAAAAGGGGCTCCGACCATAGGTGGATTGGCTCAGCGGAGGCAGCCAACGCTCACCTGTTCAAGAGAGAAGCGTGTCTGTCGGCGTTTGTTTGCGCTTGTGGGCGTCACTCCCAGTGCCAGGCATTCTGGGATTGCTGCATTCTGAGCACAGCAGAGAGGAAAAGAAAAGGGGGACAGGGGGACGAACCCCACGTGCCTAATTAATCTCACGCGTGCTCCTGCGCGCGCGAGATTAAATAAAGTTTTGTTTTCTTTCAATCCGGTCCCACATTACTGTATCCAAAATTCCTAACAATATGCACCCAGAATTCAACCAAGGTAGAAGGCTCTCCCGGGTTAAGCATCTGCGTTCACAATTCCACTTTCACCCCGATACTCGCTACACCGACGCTGCCCTCTACCCCACACGCCAGGCTCGTGCTCTGGCGGTTGTAAACTCAAAAGGCACACTTCTCACCTCCCTCACAAATCTCTCGACATCAACCACCACTGCCGAAGAAATTGCCATAGCCATCGCCGCTACAACTGGCTCCGAATACCTTACAATAATAACAGATTCCCAGCAAGCCTGCCGTAACATTCAACGTGGACGCATCTCACTTCCTGCATTACGCATACTCGCCTCAATTAATCCCCTCCCCGACCTGTACATCGTCTGGACCCCTGGCCACTCGTCCCTCGAGGGAAATGAGGCGGCTCACGCCGCTGCCCGCGCCCTTCCACACCGGGCATTTCCCTCAGGAACAGAACCTACGGTCCAGCCTCCTCCAACTCCCGCTGTTCCATCACGCTACCACGACATCCTGCACCATTATCGCAACCTTCGCCTCACTTTGCCTCAACCTCACCCTCAACTAACCAAGTAGGAAGCAGTCATCTGGCGTCGATTACAAACAAACGCATATTACAACGCACCCATCCTCCACGCTATCTCCCCTACCCAATACACCCTCACCTGCCAATTCTGCCCCTCTCTTAATACTACCTACCGCATGGTGTGGGCCTGTCAAAACACCCCATCGCTTACCCCCAATCCCAGACCTTCCCCAGAGCAGTGGGAGGGCCTGCTGACCAGCTCCCGTCACGCTGACCAGATCTTTCTGGTCACCCGTGCCAGGGCTGCAGCCAAGGCCCAAGGGTACCTGGACTGAGGTGAACCCACCCCACCGAGTGACGGCTCAACCACCACCGTCTGCTCTAATAAATGTTTCTTCTCTCTCTCTCTCTCTTTCTCCTTCAACTTCGTCATCATGACTACCCCGGCATGACACCAACCACGGTCCACTACGACACGCTACCCCTTTCGCAACACTACTTACCTATCTATTTCGAAGAAAAAATTCTCGTTAGCACGTCAGGCTTCATAAGTGGAGCCCACTTCGAAATAAAGGTTTCGTTATTCAGGTAAAAGATTGTATTTTAATAGGGTAGTGACTCATTGTTTCCATTTGCAAAGAATTGGTAACAGGTTACAGGGTTACCACTGTTTAATGTTGGATTTTTCTTCATATACGTTGCTCAGAGCCATGACTGACAAACAATACCTGAAGTGCATTAACGTGACGAGGCCAGACAGGAACATGCTGGGACACGACAAGCACCTTGTTCCGCCAACTCTGACAGCCGAACAATACTGCAAAGCTACCGAAGGGAAAAATCATTACTTCGGGGTAAGTTTTAGAACTTTTCGTGTCCATTGCTCCTATAAAACCGCCCTTGTCATTGGGAACAGGCGAGAAAATTTCTTATTTTAAGGATACCCGGTTTGTACTCTCATGTATATCGCACAAACTAACAACGCCCGTCTGAGATAGCGGTACTACGCATGCGTCAAATGTGACCGCATTGTTCGTTGACCTAATTCATTCGGTAACTACACCAAATCGCCATTCATTATTACCTGTGAAGTGTTTTACAACAATACCTCGAATATTGTACATACTCTCGACGGGACAACTTAAAATATTTGGTTTCTGCTAGAATGGAGTTAAAGTATTTCTTTTTCCAAAAACATTTTTGGGGGCGCATTTCGAATAGCACCGTTTGAAGCACATAAAACGTATTATAGTTGAAGGAACACCAATGAATTTATGACGAAATAATACCGCAAGATGTCTTCTCTCGTTTCAACTGCAAAACGCCATGCTGTTTTACATTTTTTTATGAATGCAGCAAGCAGGCTTGTGATCTTCATCATTTCTTGTACTAAAATCACTCGAACGTTTCCTCCTTATTGGTTATCTAGCGGCTATTTCGGGGGTTTTGTAGTTATTATTGCATTTGAGCTTAAATGACACCTTAAAAACCGCTGTAGCATTTCTTTATCCTAAAGTTACTGTCGATATAAATTTTTCTCGGTGCTTCATCGAGTGCTGGATTTATAAATTATTCCCTCGGTAAACATTATTTTTTTCCGGCCGCTTAGGCGCCACTATTTTTAATGACTAATTTACGCCTCTGAGGTTTCTGAATAATTTTTCACATTTCGTTGGGGTAAACGACGGATGCAGTACTTATTACGTCATCGTGCAGTGCCGCCTAAAATATATTTTTTTCTCAAAGTGGCCGTCGCTGATTCTTGCTGTTCGGTTGGCGTTTACGCGACGTGAACGCAGTTATTGTTTGTTGTGCAGACGACACAGTGTACTGTAGCGAGAGCTGCCATAACCGTATTCCCGATGTTTCGCAGTGACTTGTGGCCGCACCGCGAGCTGAGCGGTTCCCTAGCTGGCAGTGATTCCTAGGGAACCTCTGCAGCAGCTGGCAGCGCCCCTCGCAGTGCCCCACTGAAAACAATAACTAAATAAAAAAAGAAATATCAAGAAATACAAAAAATCAAAAAAATTAAAAAAAAAGTAAATAAAAAAATCGCATATAGAGAAGGGGTGGGATTCCTCGTCAGATATGGAAAGTCGGTCGGAGAGGCTGAAAGAAGCCAGTCTTTGTCGCCAGAACGAAACCAAGAGGAGGCAGCTATTGCCCATCCCGAGTATTCTCCTCACCCTCAAAACTGCTCGACGACCGCTGACATGCGCATCGTCTGGGCTCCTCGAACGGCCGCCATCACCGGCAATTAAACGACTAAGTCCGCGGCTCGCGATTGAATACACCGAGTCTTTGCCGACGGTGACCACTTTTTACACCCCCCGCCTCCAACGTCAAATTTTTAGGGCTATGTTCAGAATACCGACGCAAAAGCCATATCGTGATGTATAGATGTAAAAAAATGGCATGTCACGCAGTTCGGTTGGCTGAGACTGGACATGACGTCATTCTCCAAAGATAATACGACAGTTGCAACTTGACCTAACCTAATACTCACGTTCGATCCTTTCGCGTTCATGAATTATCTTTGGATGTTGCAGCAAGCCGCTTTAGGCCGCTGACGCAAACAAGCGCCGCTTTGGGTGCTTGTCGAATATCCTCTTGTTGACAAAAAAATAGAAAACTAAACAGCCTCACTTGATGCGTGTTGGTAAAAGGACACTAAAAAATCCTATAAATGTCACCAAACAGCGATTAGGGCTCAAAAACAAGAGCAAGCCGCAAGAAATATTGTCTGCAGCGATCAGCCCCGCACCGTCCAGAGGGGGTCTTGTCTGACTAGATCAATAAAGAGGATGGAACTGCCACTGCCACCGAGTTAAAGGGCGCGCGGCACGGCGGGTGAGGAGGAAGTAAAAATGAGGAGAGCGGCGGAGAAGGGGGCAGCAGTTGCCGCTACCTTAGTAATTTTAGGAGGCCTTTCTCCCACCACCGCACTGGCGCCTCTTCCGAGACGAAGCTTCACTTGGCGGCGGCTTTAAACGAATGTCTACTCCATCCCACCCGCCCCCACCTCATCTTCTATCCCAACACCCTTCCCTTTGTGCACACCCTATACCCCATCTTATCCGCGTGCCAACGCACTCTACAGATGCCTCTACCTGCCAACCCCACCTTCGGGCAGTGAAGAGCTATTCTGGCCAGCCCAGACCAGGATACCCATCTCACCCTGGGGAGCCGAGCAAGGACACCCAGCCGAAGCCAAGGAATCCAGGACAAGATATGCTGTTCACGCGACGAGCCCAGTACATCAGCCTCTGCTCCACAAAAAAGAGCCTTTCTATCTCTCTCGCTCTCTCTCTCGCGCGCTCTCTCACTTGCTATATTTTTGCGAAAGAACAACCACGATAAAGGCATTTAAATTATAATGCACACGTGAATGACTCCCGCAACCTACATTTTAACCGTGCTGTCACAGAACGTCCCTACGATAAGCTGCGTTGTTTAAAATAATGCGAGCCAACGGACCTTAAGCTCTAATATGCTTGTCTTATTGTTGGCTTAACCAGGGGGGCTCAATTTCTGACCTACAAGGCTCGAAGAGGGGCCGTGCTTATCGGGGATGTGCTGCACAAGTGGCGCTACAACGTAAAAGTGGCAGCACGTAGTAACCGAGAAAGACGCGATTGCTACGCCGCTCTCATTGACCCACCCTACCCGTGCCCGTACTGCATGCAACGTCTACACAGTAAAGCAGAATATTCGACACCTCCTGTCAGAGTGTGGGGGCCTTCGAGAACTCTGAACCCGACAGGCTCAACAGGTGCCATGATACGAAGAGTGGACGGCGCCCACGAATCCCAGTCATGCCAAGCAGAGATTGCTCTATCTTTGGGAGTTCGCCAAAGAGTCAGGCGTAGTGGAAATTTAGCGCCTGGAGGAGCCCTGCACGCACGTCGAAACAACCCCCTTTTCTTAGGCCACTAGCTACCTCTTTTGTAAATAAAGATTTATACGTATACATAAACCGTTGTACTACGAACGGCCCCTTCAGGAGGCAAGGTGCACCGCTCACCGCAGCGACAAAGCGCGCGGGTGCAAGCACGTGTCAGTTCTCTATCCTCGGTCCCCTCCTCCTCCTTTTCCGCACCTCTCGTGGAATTAAAGTCGCTCCACGCTGCTATCGTCCCCTGCCCCATGATAAGTAGTGCCAACGGGGCCTCCCCTTTCGTTTTCTCCGAGCTATAGGGCCTAGAATATTCTAGGCACTATATCCGAGCTATGGAAGCGTTTTTGCCGCCATGTTTTGTTTCCAGTGTTTCCGCCACTTGCACCTCTACCGCGCCATCGCGGCCCGTTGGTACACGCATTGGATGGGGCTGCTTTGTTACTTCACTCCCCGACCTATGTATAGGTTCTTGCACAGCGCTTTCATCCGCCGCACAGTGAACATGACCGGTGGGCTTCATCCTTTCGCTCGTTTTGTTCGAGTGACTGAAGCGGAAGTGCCGCCATGATAATATTTTCAAAGAATGCTTGGCCGCCCCCGCTTGCTATCAACACCGCGACATCGCTGCGAGCCGTTACACACATTGTTATCTTGCAATGCCGAAAGTCACCCCTGACAGCCAAACCTTAATACAGAGCTAGTACGGGTACCGGCACATTCAGCGGTGGAGGGCAATGAATTTTCCCACCACAAGGCCCGAGAAATCAACCTCCGGACTGAGGGGCCAGAGCAACAACGCATCATGGGCTACAAAGATATCATAAATTATTACAGGGACGGCAGAAAATGCTTCCCCGAACCACACCGCTCCTTTAGCAGAATCCAGCAAGCCATTTATAGACAGATCCAAGCCGGATCATTCCCGCATCCATACCTCCAGAACAAAATGTATCCAGAGAGACAAGAAAAGCAATGCAACTTTTGCAAACAACCTGGCACACTCCGACATGTCATAGGAGAGTGTTTTTCTCGAAAGCGTCCCCCCCTGCCCCTCCCCCTACCCAGTGATGCCCTTACCGAGCGATGGGATATCTTGCTGTCCAGCCCCGCCTTGGAAGACCAGCAAACACTGATCAATAGGGGCCAGGAGGCCCTGGAAGCATATGGTACCCCTGAAGAGAAAACCACCCTATTTAGTGCATAAGCGCTACTATTATATGCTCAATAAAGTTGTTCCTCCTCATCCTCTTCTCTATCTGTCTCTCTCTCCCCTTTATCCTGTCACTCCCCCCTGCTTCGGTTCTCCTGCACTGGGTTGTATGCAGGTTAGCTCCTTGCCGAGCTCAAAATATCCCCAGTGCCTTTCCTTTCCTTTTCCTCTCCCGCAAACCCCAACCCACACCGTTCTCGCCCAGCTCTGAACGCCGAGACAAAAGGGAACAGGTACAGTAAAGCCGGCCTATATCGAACACGGACATATCGAATTACTGCCTATATCGGACCCTTTATAACGCGGGTAAAAATTGCATGTATTTAAAACTTTTTATATTGAACGCGATTTTGCTCGGAATGGATATATCGAACTCTCCCGCGGGAGATTTTTCGCTCTCCTGAGGCATGCGGCAGGCTTTCCCGCAATACATCGGCGCGCAACGGTGTCGCGGGTGTCGCTTGCGGCTCGCGTCCAAACCGGAAGTGGCAGGGTCGACCAGCTCCACGCATGCACGCCATTGGAGCCGAAAGCGCCACATTGGGCGCTGCGGGCTGCGGCGTCACTATCCATGCTTGTCCACGCTCTGTCGAAGACACCGAGGACTCCGTACGACTTTCGAGCACGAGAGAAGCCGTCGCTGCCGTGGCCCTGCTACGGCGGTACTGCAGTGCCATTGAGGGAAGCTGTCTTGTATTTGTCGACTGTTTAGCTACCGTGGAGTAGGCAGTCACCAGCAAGGCGTTCTGCTCCAAGAAGCAGGCTGCACTTACGCAGTTCTTCCGCCCCAATAAATTAGTTTTTTTTCCGAGAAAGTGTCGTATGAATAGTAAAGTGCAGGGTGGTTAGAGCTCATCGTTAGCTCGTGACTGCGTCGGCAAGATTGCTCTCAAATATGTTTTAGGGGCGAAGCTCCTAAAGGCATGGGTATGTCCATCCCTTGTGTCTCGTGGTACGTGACCGCAGCATGCTTTCGGAGATGTCGCAAAGTGGGCCGCGTTGCACGCGCAAGAACCGGCTGCAACCGGCAGGGCAAACTCGGCACCGGGAGCGCGAGCTTGTCTGTGTTCGCCAATGGAGGCGCGAGCGCACGTGCACTGCGAGGGGGAGATCACGCAAGAGATCACGCCACGAACGCAGGCAGTCGTTCTCGGAGATCGAACGAGACGCAAGGACCTTTGCTCGTTTCCTCTCGTCTTGTTCGGGCACAAGTTCGCCCTAAATAAAAGTTCTTTCTTCAAATACGCACTCAGATGTATCCATATGAACTCTACCACGATCCGAGGAACGTGTATAGACTTAGTGTTTGCAAACTCTCTCGAACCTCTCTCGCTTCATTTCACAGATCATAAAGCCGTCGTAATGAAGGGACCTCGCAATCCAGTCATGACAACGGCGAAATGAAAAGACCA
This sequence comes from Haemaphysalis longicornis, assembly GCF_048455015.1. Taxonomy (NCBI): domain Eukaryota; kingdom Metazoa; phylum Arthropoda; class Arachnida; order Ixodida; family Ixodidae; genus Haemaphysalis; species Haemaphysalis longicornis. The sequence continues at coordinate 39,676,220 of NW_027526204.1, forward strand.
AACGAAGAAACGAAACAACAAAGAGAACAAGAACAAAATAAAAGAACAAATTGAAAGTTGATTTGTAGAATGTACGCACACAGTGTTACGTCTTTCTTAATGATGTAATGGGCGAACTTTCACGGGAGAGTAACGGTTAGCGATGATCTCCTCCTCTCGAGCTTCGCCCCACTTATCATCATTCATTCCGTGGATATGGCGTGATTTTTTTTTTGCTTCACTTGCTACATCGAACTAAGTTACAATCATCTCGCTGTTCGATATAAGCGGGCTCTATTGTATACCGAATCCGGCCGAAGCGGGAGTAGGCGGTGTCACTCTTCAAATGACGGCGCTACATTAAAAAGTGGCAATGGCCCGGGGTGGATGGGCAGTACGTTCACCTTTAGCAGAACTAGGCTACCCTATCCACTCTTATCTCACAGAGGCTGCATCATCAGAAAAAAAACTGCGACCATCCACTCCCTGCACATGGTCAATCACTGAAGCAGTAACGTGCGGTCGCTGTTTCGCCGTGTTTTACTCCTTGTGATGGCAAATTTAAGGCCACGAAGACAAAATACACCTTTGTTCACTTGAAAGAACTAGCCTTTGCTAGCTCACTCAGCTCCATACCAGCAACAACAGCCTTTTTCGGGACGAGGAAGTACAAGAAATACAAAAAAAAAATCAGATTTCGCGTAACAGTGACGTGCTACGGGCAGGAGTGACGTACTTTGGGCCATCAGTAAAACCATAGTTTTGAGCCTTTTAACTGCGCGCTTGAATTCGATTGATATGGTGAAACGGAGTTAGAGGACCCACCACAATCACCCAGGCATATTTCTTTGTGGTGGCCAAGCCCGCTCGCCGCCAATCGCTCAAACAAGACTCTCTGACACCATAACGAAACCTCCAGAAAGTGGCTGCGGAGTCGCCACTGCTGCATGAAATTTATATCGCTGTTATCGGGTCAAGGGAGTCTTTTAAAGCAAAGCTTTCTACCTCTTAGAGCCAAAGGTTCTGTCGCCGCGTGCTGGACAATATACTCACAACGCGGCGGAGGCCTGGGCGGAAGGTGAGGGAAGGCGGAGGGTTTCACTCAAGAAGCGCTCTGTAGATGGCGGGGCAAATTTGCCCAGCATAAGCGGCGCGGAACTGCCTGCTCGCCGACAGGCGCGTTGGCGGTACGGCTTTGTCGTCTGCCTTTGTGACAGTTGTTTTGGGCCTGCTTTGGCGCAGCCTCGCGTCTATTGTGCGCTTCCTTCGCACTGCTTAATTAACTTAATTGTTCTACAGCACCTCCTGGGTAACCCGGACCCAACCGAATTAAGTGGTCGTACGGCAAGTATACGTTAAGGATTGGTTTGCAGGGCGGGAGAACAAAATGTAAAGACCGCATACAGACATCTGGCCGCTAGAGAAGTGCTACCTTTTACGCACTGCTTGCCACAAATAGAACTCCGTTTTATAAACTGATGAATACAAATTTGGTTGTGTTTTTGAATCAGCGACTGGGGAGGGGGGCGCGTTTTGGTGCGAGTCCCAGGTAACGCCTGGTAGAGTCTCTGGTTTCACTCTTTGTTAAGCCACGTGTGTGAATTCAAGTGACGTCGCATGGCAATTGTTGTGGGTGTAGTTTAAAGCTTTGCTGTACAATCGCCTTCACAGTTTGAATTGGAGCCATTTTTTTAAAACGCCCAACTTGTGTTTTGTCTCCCTGGCAACCTAAAATAATACTACTCTTCTACCCGGGCTCCAGGAACTGGTCGGCGTAGACGAGCTCATTCTAGGTCCTGCTGATCGTAAGCCGTCCCTTCCTCGGGAGTACGTACACGTGTGGCCACCCCATTTCGGGCCGATGTTTACCATCGCCGCGTACACGCTGCTCCGCCCGCACCGAAGCAGCCGTTCTCGGTTCAGCTGTGCTTCATGCACTAACCGGCTGCGAGCGCGACCTCCCGCAAGAGGGAATCTTCATCAGCCCCCCCCCCCCCCCCCTCCCCTTACTCCTGACTCTTCTCTTACCTGGCATGTCGTGCATCAGCGCAGGTTTGCCCCGGTAGAGGTTTCGGCGTACACGGGACCGCCGATTTTTTATTGACCTAGCAAAATAAAGCTGCGCTTTAGAAAACCACATTTCCCTCCCTTGATGGCATTAATAGTGAACTTCCACCCCGCGAAGCCGCTGCGAAGTGGCGGAGAGCAAGCACCGATTGCAACCCAAACCAAACAGCAAACGAGGAGATCAGGCACCGCCCTATAGGATACTGCGAAACGGCAATACTGACGCACGTGATTTTGAGGTGACATCATGCGATGCCTTAGGTGACGCATGAACTAGAACAACCAACTTCCACAGCCTCCTCCTAGGTGACTTCCATGTACATGTCATGACTGGAGGATTATGCTTTGGCAGTGATTTTTTTCGGTGGAAATCACTTGCGCGCCCCCGACCAGTGTTGCAACTACATGAACGGCAGATGGCAGCATAACTAACTTTCAATACCCTTCCGACTTTTACATGTCGGGGGGGGGGGGTCATGATTCCGCTCACAACAGCATTCAGGGTCACAAAGTGATTTCTTTACGGAGTCAAACTTGTATGCCCACATGGAATAGACAAGATAGGTAGCTAGCCATCGGCTATCTGATCGTCTGACTGGCTCGACTGAATTGATGGGTTTGCTTCATCTTCGGCCTTATAGGGGCCCTGAAAAGCGTTTCGAGCACACTGAATGAAGTAGCGCAATCGTTATATTGGGTCGTCAACGTCATCTGTGCCAAGTATTACTCTTTTACCCGCAGCGGAAAGCTCACGCTTTCGATGGAACGTTTGTCGCTTTTTTTCTCACCCTTCCCTTCGTGTTTTTGGACGCCGCCATCTGCACATGTCTATATCATCGTTTCCCAGATGTTCGTCATGAGCTAGACATCCTGCTATTGGGCGGCTTTTTCACGCACTTCCGGCAACGAGATTAGTCGTCTGCTCCGCGTCGGCTCTCCGGCTGATCTGCCAGCGGAGTGCCGGGGTGCTTGGACATTTTACGGCAAACGAAACAAGTGTAAACAAACGCTTAAGCGTTTGTATTTTTTTATATTTTTTATTTTATTTAGATACCCTAAAAGCCCAGAAGGGCATTACATAGGGGGGGATCAGAAAAGCAAAAACTTGAACGGATAAAATACATTGGATGAGCATACAAAAAACATTGAAGATTGGCCTGTACAACGCAAGCAATGCAATTTTTGCACGAGAAATTTGACATCAGGCTAACAATGAACACAAAATGTTCTTTAAAAGAGCAAGGCAGCACTTGAGCATTTAACACTTTAGCACACTTGAGCATTTAACACCAAGTCATAGCGCAGACAGAGCAATGAAGGAACATGTAACACTGGGCTTGAAATTGGTAAAGTTAAACTGGATTTATTTGCTCAAGGTACTTGTTTTGTAGATATGATAATAGCGCCGTTTGAAAAGATGGTAAGTTCATTGAGGATACTATGTGTTCGGGTAAAGTATTCCATTCAGTAATGCTCAGGACAAGAAGTGAATTTTGGTATTTATTTGTATTTGAAAAAATTGGTTCGATTTTACGGGAGTGGTCGAGTCTGGAGGAAATGTAACTGGCAGTTCGAAGGTGGAACTGGGAAGATGAAGAAGCGTGGTGAAGTACGGAGTAGAAGAAAACCATTCGATTATATTTTCTGCTCATGGCGAGTGGCATGAGGTTTAAGGAATGCTTTAGGGCAGATACGCTCTGATGAGGTGAGTAAGACGACGAGATAAACCTTGCCGCCCGGCTTGGCACAGACTCAAGTAAATTTGTTAAATAATGATAATGCGGGTTCCAGATAACTGACGCATATTCCAACGATAGTCTAATGAGCGTAGTATATGCAAGGAGCTTATTGTTCAAGCTCGCAGGGTGCAATCGACGTTTTAAGAGGCCCAGTTTTTTTAAACATTTATTGGCTATGTACCCTATGTGTGAGTCCCAGCTCATATCAGAGGTTATATTAATTCAAAGATATTTATATGATGAAGCCGATTGTACGTCTCTGTTATTTATTGTGTAGCGATTAAGGCCCGGTCAAGCGCACAAGAAAACCTTACGTGTTTGGTTTTTTCTAAGTTTATGCCCATTTGCCACGTGTTACACCATTTCGATAGTTGCGTTAGGTCAGATTGAAGAGCAGATACGTCAGTAGGGTTAGTTATTTGCCGGTATATTACGCAATCATCCGCAAAAAGACGACTGGAAGATGTTATGCCAGTTTCGATGTCATTGATATAAATCCAAAACAAAAGGGGCCCGAGGACACAGCCCTGTGGGACGCCTGATGTGACGGGAATAGGACGGGAAATGTAGTTATTTAGTTTAACAGACTGCGTACGGTTAGTTATGAATTCACCAATCCATCTCGTTGTATTGTAATCAAGGTTTAGGCTATTTATTTTTAGAAGTAAGCGTTTGTGAGGTACACGGTCGAAGGCCTTTGTAAAATCTATAAAAACAGCGTCGGTGTCAAGGGACATGTGAAGGGATTTGTGAAGATCAGTCAATAATTCATAAAGCTGTGTTTGACATGAAAGGTTTTGTCGGAATCCGTGTTGGTTTTGGAGCAGAAGATTATGTTGGTTTAGGTAGGTCATTATATGGCTGTACAATATGTGCTCAAATAATTTGCTGCAAATAGAAGTCAGAGATATAGGTCGATAATTCGTATGGTGCGTTTAGTCACCAGATTTGAACAATGACTTTATGTGCGCAGCTTTCCAGTCTTTTGGCACGCAGCCAGTTTCTAGTGATTGCTGGAATATCAGGGTTAGTAAGTAAGCTGATGCACGGCAAGTAATCTTAAGAATCTTTGTATTTATGCCGTCAGGGCCAGGGCTTGTAGTCGTTGAAAGTCTTTCAATTGCACCGGTGACACCATTTACTGTGATTGTAATAGGGTCAAACTGGTGTGCTATAGGGATATGCGGTGACGTGAGTAAGGGGAGGGTGAGTCGCGCGTGAAATTATCTTGGAAATAATTGCTGAAAGACTCTGCGCATCCATCTGAAGGAAGCATGATACCGTTATCATCTTTCAGCTGTGGAACTACTTGGTTATTTTTAGGGTTCAGCACACGCCAAAATTTTTTGGGGTCACTACTTAAGGTATCCGGAAGGGTTTTTTTGAAGTATTTATCTTTAGCTTTATGAATTGCACTTTTTACCTCACTACTGACTTTTTTGTAGTTTAACCAATCATCCGCAGACTTCATCCTTGCCGCCTTCCTGTACGCTCTTTTTTTTGTTTAAACATGTTTTTCCTTCTCGCGTTAACCATGGGTCGTTTATCCCTGTCTTTATTGTCGTTAGAGGTACGCATGCGCTTTTGATTTCTTTGAGTTTATCGCTAAACGCAATCAAGTTTTCGTCCGCATTTTCATTATTGATGTTAACCTCAAAGTTGTACTAAAAACTCGTCATCATACGGCTTATCTTTTCTGTCGGCGCGTGCAAAATTGCGAATTTGTTTTGTAACTTCCCCTCTACCTGCGCGTGGCAAAGAAAATGTACAGTGAGTCAGCTTATGGTCACTAATTTCTTCTAAAACTTGAGTGATGGTTTGATCGGGGTGGGTGGTAAAGATTAGGTCTAAAATGTGATTGCTACGTGTAGGTTCTAGCACAAGTTGGGTTAGCTGAAAATAACGAGTCAAATTGGCGAAATTAACGCTTTCTGTTCTATTATGGGCAGAGTTTACTGATAAGGTCGGCCAATCTATTGCGGGGTAGTTAAAGTCCCCGGCTAAAATAGTTACTGAGTTAGGAAAGTTGAGTGTAATTACTCGAGGGACTCGCTTAGCAATTCGACGAAGTCAGGGCTGCCGTCGGGCGGTCTATCACAGGCACCAATTAGGCACGTTACACTACCGAGACAAGCGTTTACCCAGACGAGTTCAAGGGGCGAATCGATTGATATGGCAGAAGGTTGCAATTCATGCTTTATTGGAACAAGTACGCCTCCCCCGCGGGTGCTGATCCTATCTTTACGAAAAAAAGCAAACGAAGTCGAGAGCGCGAGTTCGCTGTCAGCTATGTCTGGGGAAAGCAAGCCAGGTTTCAGTACCAATTATTATATCTGCAGACCATGTGTGGATGAATGTTTTTAGTGCATCATTTTTGCCTAGCATACTGCGAAAGTTCGCAGTTATTATTAAAATAGTTTCTGGTCTTGTTGGTTTGCAGCCATTGCTTGCCAGGTGTCATTTCGCTGTTTCTGGGCTTTCTGCTAATGCTTGCGGGTTACTTACGGATACCTGGATGATACTGTCTGTGTGGGAATCATAGCGGGAAACACAGCCCTTGAGTTCAAGGGTTCCAACACGAATCTTGTAGCGCTCGCCTTCATCATGGGTAAATGGCAAACTCACGCAGATTGCGGCGTGCCAGCTGTATTTTGGTGGAGAAATCCTCCTCCAACCACAGTTTTGGTGTCTCAAGATCTTTTACTTGAAAGCGTTTGATAAAGTTTCGGTTTTAGATTTGAAGTCTTGAAACTTCACAATTACCGGTCGTTCGAAGTTGGGCCGTTTTTTCCCTAGGCGATGGGCTAGCTCTATGTTCCCTACTTTGATCTTGAGGTGGTGGGACAAGAATTCCTTTACAATTTTTTTCTGATTCGGCATAGCCCTCTTTCTCTTTCGGCTTTTCTAGGATGCCTTTTACAATCAAGTCATTTCGTCGCATGCGATTATTCATGTCAGCAACGACATCTGTAAGGTCCTCGGTGGTTTTGGCAATAGTCGTTTTCTCTTCTTTTACAAATTTGTTGGCAGCGTCAAATTGGTCTTTGATATGGGGTACGCCGCCGATGCTGAGACCAATTGAATTCATGTGTTCTTTTAAGTTCGTAATGTCCTTCTTTATCTCGTTGAGCGAACAAGTTGTTTGCTCGTGGAACTCTTTCATCAGTGTAAGGACGTCGTCAATCTTCAGTCCGGGATTTAACTCAACATCACCCGCGCAAAGCAGGAGCAACGCAAGACGTGTTGATAGTACCAAAACTGAAAACCTGGGGCACATCGCACAGATGAGGGCTGATCCTGCGCTAAATCTCTCTTTATGGTGGCTCTGAGGTTCACGACAGGCGACAAATCTACCTATACGCGCACGGTAAAAGAACACGTCTTTGCCCATGCCAACAAGACTAAAACCCGAAAGACCAATGTGGGGAATCGCCGGCCAGTGACGGTAAAAGCACAATATAACAAAACAGACACGTCTACCTACCTACAACAGAAAGTTGCGGAATTTAGCATGTGCAGCTCGTGGCCGCAAATCCCAGGTGGCTGAGGATGTCCGAGCTTTAAGTAGGTTTCGGTGGCGCTGGGGTCGGGTCTGACGTCAGGAACTTCTTTGCTGTCGGCTGCAATCTTCTTGATAAGGTGCGGGCCACGAAGCGCTGTTCGCGATGACGAGGAGGCAATCAGCGAAAAGCAGGAGGCCGGAACAGAGGATGATCTACAACAGAAAGTTGCGGAATTGGGCATGTGCAGCTCGTGGGCGCAAATGCAACACGGCCATAATACGACATGGATATTCTCTTACCTGAGTACGTTTCATAAAGAAAGCGTTGAAGCCCCGTTGCACTTCCTTCGTGCAATCTCAGAGAATGTCCTGAGCCGAATGCCCGGGTTTGACGCATATATTTTATTCAACTTCAAAACAATCCAGAGATGCGTTTCGAACGGACCCAACGGCACGACATGCGTTGCAAGTCTGAACCGTGATTGACAGGCGATGGGTTGCGTCCTCCTGCCCATCGTAAATTCGGCACTCCTTTCGTGTGCGGTTTGCGGGGACCAACACCAAGTCACTTAACTCTGGCGCACAAGCCGAGATGGCTTTTAGCCACGCAGACTGAACATACCCCATGCGAGGTTGAGTCATACGTCGCTCGAGAAAGATAATCCAGACCATGGGAAGCCCTATCCACCCGCAGAAGCACAACGTCGCATTTCATCGCGAAACAACGGCGCCCACAACACACACACCATCGCCTCCTGTAATGCCAAACGCATCTCGCACTTCCCAATGGGAAGAAGTAGTACGCCTGCAGTGCCCTCATGTCGCGAGGTGGAGCCCCAAGCTGAACCGGGATCACGCAACCGTAACTGACGTCCGGAGCGGTTTGTGCCTTGTTGCCAAGGCAACCGATGTTTAAGATTGTCAAAGAAATCGCGCTCGCTCGAGCGCTAGAAAGCTCAGAGCCACGCCGGAGCATGTTGTGCCAACGTTGCCGCACTCCACCACGCGTCGCCCCAAGCTGAACTGGTGACATGATTGAAGGGTTTTGTGCACGGGTTCTGTATTGGTTTTGAAATGTCTGTTTCACATGCCACCGCCAGGAATTACCACTGCCGCAAAATAAGACCCGGCACCAGCGGGGCCACATCTGATACGGCGCTTTTTGGATAAAGAGTGCGCGGTGCATGAAAGGGGCGGAGCGCACGATCCTCCCCGAGCGGCTGCGAGTTCACCGCCTATAAAAAGTCACTTGCCGCCGATAGCAACTGCAGCAACGCACACCGCGAAAGGGCAAGGACAGGCCACCGCACAAATGCGGCCAGATTTTTCGTTCGCTTTTCCAGCCTTGAGCGGAGTGCGGGATTCATGGTGTCAACCAAGGTTGCCCGTAGCAGACGGCAGTCTGAAGAGCGCCATAGCGGAAGTACGTCAACGCTGAGAAGCGCAGCATGACGGGAGGGAAGGCTCGCGCGCCCTGAACAGCGACAGGAGGAGGAAACGCGGCACTACGATAATGCGGGGGTTTTGATTTACGATTTCTCAGCTAACGCTCATCGCTTTAACAAAATTCTTGTAGGAGGATATTGCTAATACATTGCTTTATTTGGTTACATGTACATCCATGCATCGGCGGAAGGTATTTCAGGACCCCCTTAAATGCTGCCTGTAAGACACCTGTGACGTACATTCTCGCGTTAGAGATTTCACTAGACGCAGACCTACATGACTCCTAACTCCGCACAACCAGCCTCGCGCTGTCTAAGCGTCAGGCAGTGGCGCGACCACTGATGGTAAGGTGGCCTCAAGCCATTTCCCGTGGGCTCATGCTTAAGCAGTATTACGTGGGCCCCGTCTGACTTCGGCCCTGACTTGCTCGTACTGAAGCTCACTCGGAATCACTCTAACTCAGGCTCGCACTCATTCGGGCTTACCCGGGCTCATAATAATGGCGCCATCTTCTGCCTCACGCTCACTCAGACTCAAACTGACGCGTCATTTCGCGCCCCATTGACACTGATTGAGTGGACTTGTGAGGGTGTATGGCGACCTCTGCTCGTACTACAGTTTCCCTCACTCTCGTCATAATCATAATACAAAACATGGTTGTGGCTTAGCTCAGCTAACCGTGGATACGCGACGCAAAAGCCGTGCTTAGCCTGGGTTAGCCTTCGTTTCACATGATTGGGATGGATTTAGCTGTATTCATACTTTCGTCGAAAGCCCGCATCTATCTACGGTTGTGGTTTCGCTTCCGGTGTTTTCGTTCGGCTCGCCGGGTGTGTTTTCGAGGTGGTAAACGCCGTTCGGCGACGATGACGCAAAGCCTCCAGCTCCCGCGCAAGACTCAGAGAAGACGTACGGCTGGCCTCTCTGTCATCCACGGGCAAGCTGTCATCCGAATCGCTACAATACCGAAAATCTCTGACTATTGGGACCACATTATAAAACGCTTGTACAGCGAAAGAGCGGGAACTAAAGAAAGATAAAAAATTATGCAGGCTGTGATTATTAACCAGATATCGTTCAGCCTGCCGTACCTGAAGCCTACACGCGTTGAAGAAGGCCGCATATCAGAACAGCAGTTACGGCAATTCTCAACCTCCCAATTTTCCCGATAACTGCAAAGGTCTTTAAACTGGGTTATATATTACCTTTGAAAAAATCATGGAGTTCCTCTACTGGCCCAAAAGGAACTACTGAGGAAAAGCAATTTTAGGACTGGTCATCATACGGAATAAAGGCTCAACTGCAGAGAAAAGACTTATAGAGCGCATCTTGGATATGTCGCCTTTCCATAGAAGCACCATCTCTACCGAAAACGTACATCATAACTTGCGCAGACGAGCGACAAGCCAGTATCAAATTCCTTGAAGAAAAGTTCCACATCTACGAAAAAGCAGTATGAGCCGAAGGAGGGACGTTCCAAAATACCAAGGCGACAATTGTAGTAGTGGACTACAGTGACAATCGATGTGAATAATCATCCTACACGCCGGAATGAAAAAAAAAAAGCGGAAATCTCACCCATGCTGTTGGCGATACTACTAGCTGAACTGTCGAATAGTTGCTTACGCATCGCTACAAACGCTAAAAAGGCTATTGTATTTTGGGTGCAGGCGGAGTACCAGGCGGAGATGACGGCAAAGCCACCCTTTCTGCCAGATAACACGAGCTTTAGGCCTGGGTCACGAAACGAAAAAAAAAACTGCCTTTGTATGAACAGCACTTTTGCTTTTTGCATGGACCGCGAGACATCCACTGCTTCCCTCACTCATCCGTCAATATCTTCCGTGTTTCACCTGGCCGCAGCAGTCCTACCGCGTCGAGCAGCGCTACTTTGTCGGGTTTGGGTTGCACGTAGAACTTGGGCCCCAAACCTGAGTCCTTCTTAGCTTGCAGCCGGATTTCAGATGCGTCGAAAACGTGAACAGCCTGGTGATCCGGAGCTACACAAGGTATCTCACCCGCCGCGGTGGTTCAGTGGCTAAGGCGTTGCGCTGCTGAGCACGAGTTCGCGGGTTCGATTCCCTGCCGCGGCGGCGGTGGCGGCCGCTTTTCTGATGGAGGTGAAAAGCAAAAACGCCCGCGTGTACGAGATTTCGGCGCGCGTTAAAGATCCCAGGTGGTCAAAATTAATCCGCAGCCCTCCACTACGGCGCGCCTCATCGCCTGCGTTACGTCGGCCCGTTAAACCCTACAATCAATCGATCAATCACAAAGTATCTTTAGGATCTCCGCGAAGATCTTTGCGCCAAAGAAACTCGGTTGCTATGAATACCCGCCATACTACATAACGGCGAAGTATCGCGCGCCGTCGTGCGTTTTTTTATGATGCAACCACTTCCTGAGACGCAAAAAGTGCTTGACTGGCGCTGCAGCTATACGAGTTGCCCGAACGGAGGCTCAGCGCCTCCGCCCCCAGAATTCAGAGGTGTTCACCACCGCAGCAGCAGCTATGCGCCGTCGCCGAGAAGATTCTGCAGGTTGCGCCGCCCACAAAGAGGCTTTCATTTGCCGTCCATACATATATGTCTGTCTAAAATTGTTCGCCTCAACATAGTTTGCGAAGTAGAATCATTTAAGCAGCTGCGCTCGAATTTTGCGAATGGGAGTATCGTAAGTGTCATCCAGTTTCGTTTAGTCCGCTATTACGCCTGTTCCAGACTTTTGATTGCCTTACAGCTGTATGCACATCACATTCATTTGCTCTCAGAGGGAAAATGACGAATATATCATAAATTTTGTTAAATGGTAACGCTTTTGTGAATAACAAAGTTACGGAATATCGAACTGTTATTTAAGGAGCGTGCGCGCACTCTGAATATAAAATGTGCGTGCACAATACACAGTGTTTTCTAATGGTTCATTTATGAAACTCTAAAATGTTTGCCTTATATATGACCAAGTTAAAACTGCTGCATAGCTACGCTCAGGGTTTGCTTTCGTAATCACCACCGAATTTTGGTCCCATTGATTTTAAGGTTCAACGTGCTAAAGCTACACTTGCGCTATGAGTGACGCCGTGATAGAGGTCTCCCGATTCATTTTATCCACCTGGTGGTCGTGGATGTACGCCGAAATCACGACACACGGGCGTTTTCGCTTTTCTCCTCTATCTGAAAAGCGGCCACTGTGGCCTGGATCGAACCCAAGTTGGGTGCAGCAGTACAGCACCTTAGCCACTGAGCCAGCACGGCGGGTAAAATTCATTTCCCTGGTCATTATACATGTTTGAGAACTCACTGATCTCCTATCGTGCGATACCCACTTGTCTAGAAGTAAAGAGAAGACAGGCGCCATAGCGATGTTTTCTCTAAATGACAGCCTTAACAGCGACAAAGTCGTCAACGTTTTTTTTTTCTTTCTTTGTAAAAAACAACGTATATGAGTCATAATAATTATGTTCGGTATTTTCAGGATTTGTACGGCTGCATAATACACTGCTATCACGGATGGTGGCTGAATTACTACGTCGGCGCGAAATACTACGCCCCCTACGGCTTCCGCTGCGGCCAAGGAAAGGTTAGTGACCTCGGAAAAAATTCACGAGTCTCTGTAGCTATTTCCACCGCGCAGATATTCCGTAGGAGAAAATTGAACACAGCCCGTAATGTTTCCTCGCGTAGCACTTGAGCTCCCGCTTGTTCGGTTTCACAGTGCCGTCGGCCCTCATTGTAAAATGGGAACTAAGGGGACACCCAAGACAACAAAGATAGAACAGCAAAAAAGAGCACGAGGAAGGACGGTGAAAGTGTGAGGGGGAAGCAGGTATGCCATTACCGCGCGAGTCATTCGCTACGGCGGCGACAAGCTACGATATAACCGAGAGAACGAACTGGCCACCGAAAAAAAGAATGAGCAGGGAAGCAGATTATGAAAGTACAGCGAAAGCTCCGCGGCAACGCGCTAAGAGACAACGCCGGTTATAGCACGCGCACTCGTACCTTTTCTGATAACTTTGTGAGACACAGAAGGTATGGGCCGTCCCGCAGGAGACTGCAGTTCGCCTTCCACACAAATTTCGCATTATGTTGTATTGTAACTACGAGCCAATGTTTTTCTTGTTTGAAAAATTGACTACATTTTTTTAATAAAAGTAATATAACCGTTATTTCGTAGAACTAGCGTGATACAAATCAGAACACATAGTCTAGAAAACAAAAAAAGGGAACACCAATGCATACAAGAGAACACGATGCTTTCAATCAGAACCTAGGTGCGATTCGCCCGAACTGTATAAGCAACAATTCAAAACTGAGCTATTTTATACGTCATTGTAGCATCTTCATTTGCAGCGGCACTTCGACCAAACATCCACCGGTCGTGTTAGAGCAAGTACAAGGAATTAAAAATATTCATTGGACAAAAAAGAGTTGATGGAGTGTGCTCTGCCTCCCAGACACAGGAGCCGCGCATCAGCACAACTTTCGGGGTCTCTAGTCTCCGGGTCTTCCTATTGCTTCTGCGACGACCTGGATTCATGGTCGACCACTGCTGTAGGATTGGGTGTGGTGTGGGTCACGGATTATGTGGGCTGCAGTACTTTATGTGGAAGAACGCGGGGGCGAGGGTTCATGCGTGGTACAAGGGGTCGCAGAGAGCGGAGGATGCGTGAGGGAGGAGGACGGTATTGCAATGGAGGAGGGGGGGGAGGGTCTTCAGCTCGGTATCAGATATATGCCTCGTAGTGGGAGAGGGAAGGGTGGGAGAGGGAAGTCAACAGGGGCCAAGCTCCCCAGGTCCTGCCTGGCCGCATCGCCAGGGACGCCCGCTACAAACTCCTCCACATGCGGCTGGATTGCTGCAATGTGGCAGCCGGCTTGCACCGACAAGGCTGCCGCTCGTCGTCCACATGTGCTGACTGCCGAGAGCCCACGATCCTAGAGCATAGGCTCTGCTCCTGCAGCCAGCACGATGCCTCCAGAGCAGAGCTTCGGGCCGCACTCCAGCGTCTTGGGCTGCCCAGCCAAACCCTGATGGACCTACTTTTCCCGACGTGCCCCAACTCCATCGGGCGGGAAGCATTCCAACTTGTCCTGGCCTTCCTCGAGGAGAACGATCTCATCAAATGGCTGTAGCGCAATGCCTGCCGGCCAGCCTTACGCACTCATTATCTCTTTCTTTCCCTCCCTCTTTTTCTGTCCACACTTGTTCTCATATATCGCCTTTCTACTAGAATACTAGAGGATATTTACAATGAGTCCACAGATACCATCCTCCTCCATAAGGAGAGCAGTAAAATACCTATAAAGAATGGCGTCAGACAAGGAGACAAAATCTCTCCAATGTTATCCACAGCATGTGTACAAAAAGATTCAGACCATTGCACTGGGGACAGGTGGAATTACGGGTTAATGGAGAATACTTTGGCAACCTCAGATTTGCTGATGACGTTGCCTTGCTAAGTTACTTGGAGGACGAATTGCAAAGCATGCTTTCCGCACTGGACAAACAGAGTAGGACTGTTGGCCTCAAAATTATTATGCAGAAAACTAAAGTTATGATCAATTACCTCGGGACAGCACAGCGGTTTAAAATAGGTGGCGAGGCAGCGGAAGTGGTAAACGAATATATCTACTTAGGCCAAGTTGTGTCCCTGGATCCAAGCGATGAGGCAGAGATAATAAGAAGGATAAGAATTGGGTGGATTGCATTCGGAAGTCATTCTCAGATAATGAATGGCAGCCTACCATTGTCCCAGAAGAAGAAAGTGCATGACAGCTGGATTGTTATCGTATTCACCTAAGGGGCAGAAACTTGGAGGCTCACTAAGAGGGTTCAACTTAAATTTAGTACGACTCAGCGAGCGATGGTACGGAAGATGATAGGTGTAACATTAAGGGAGAAGAAGAGAGCGGAGTGGGTCAGGGGGCAAACTGGTGTTAAAGACATATTAGTAGAATTTAAGAAGAAGAAATGGGTGTGGGCAGGGAATGTAATGCGAGGGCAAGATAACCGTTGGTCATTAAAGGGAACAGAGTGGATCCCTAGAGAAGGCCAGCGTGGCAGGGGGCGGCAGCAAGTCAGATGGCAAGATGAAAACAAGAAGTTTGCGGGGGATAAATTTGTCACAGTTAACACAGAACCGGGATAATTGTGGAATAATAGGAGAGGCCTTTGCCCTGCAGTGGACGTAGATAGGCTTGTTATTATGCTGATGATGATCCTGTTTTATTCCCCCTATCCCCTTCCCCGGACGGGGTTGCATGCCGGCGAACTCGCAAATAAGTTCAAAATATCCCCCATCCACTTCTTTTCCACTTTCTATTTCAACAAATCACACACTCACTCACTAGTGGTCGAAAACTGCACCACACCGCCTTCCGGAGGGTCGAGCGCTGCAAAGCCACTGTAGGCTCAGCCATCCGCAGTCGCCAGCGGGCCACATAGATCTACGCGGAGCTCAGTCACGCACCCTGCCGGCGTTGCGTTCGCGTCTGTTCCTCTCGGCGGCGGCGATCATGACGGCTTACAAAACAACTTCCAGAAACCACTATAATACAAAATAAAGATTACTCAAATCCATTTCACCCATGCGATTGCTAAGGTTCTCCCTTCCTGCACGCAGACCACATTAAGGTACAATACCGCCTTCGAAGGCACGCGCATTATTCTCCTTTGGAAACTTATCATTTTAAATGTATTTCCAAGCGAAGATATATATGGCTAGGACACGGAAAAATCCGGAAGTCCAGAGTACGCAGAAAACTCCTCCGACGCAACCCCGACGACACCCGCCGTGGTAGTTCCGTGACTAAGGCATTGCGGTTTTTGAGCTCAAGGACGCCCGTTCGATTCCCGGCCCCGCGGCAGCTCTTATAATGGTGGAAAAAAGCGAAAACGCCCGTGTTCCGGCGCACGGGATTACGGCGTACGGTAAAGATCTCCAGGTGGTCAAAATAAATCCGAAGCCCTCCACTTCAGCGCGCCTCATCGCCTGGGTAGCGCCGGCGCGTTAAACATCCTGATCAACGAATCAGCCAATCAACCCCGACGGCATGTGGAAAAAACAGGTTGGAGAAGTGTTAGACGTAAGCTTAACTCTTTTCCAGCAGAGCGTTCGCACAACAAGCTACTACCCGTAGCACGCATGAAGCGACAACAGCGGGCAGGGGCGGGGGAGGGCAGGGGGAGCAGCGTCAATTTGGCAGCAGCAGAGACCGGCCGCCTGTGACTATAGAAATCGGTACGCCACGCGCCATTCGTAAAACACCGGCCGCTCGTTGCTGCTTCGCTAAATAACCTTCTATACGAACTGCATGGGTGCATTTTCCTAAGAGAAGCTTTATATGGATTTGCAGCCGAAAATGCGGCGGTCTTGTGTAAGAAAAACTTCTCCGGGAAAACCTGATAGGCATGCGTAAAAAATGCGTTGGAATGCAGTCAGGAGTAAGGGGAGAAAGTGTGGCTGGGTTTATCTTTTGTAGTGAAAGCGACACTAGGCTACCTCGGGGCAGCCTTTTCGGGGTGACCGGTTTTGCCCTTCAGCGCTAGCGGTCAAACCACACCCCCTTCCGCAGGCGCCCGGCATGGAGCAGCTGTCCGATAATGCGGAGAGATAGGCGGCAGGGACCAGTAGGTGAGGAGAGAAAAGAGGCGCGCTTGGGGCCCGTACGAGGGGGGGTGGAGCAAGAAGGCGAGGAGGCCGCCGCCGCAGCGATAAGCCCGCGCCAACAAGGAAGGCCACGAGCCCACGTGCAGCGCAGAACTGTGTGCGATAGAGGGAGACGAACGACTAGCTGTGGTCCCTCGTACATCTGCGAGGCTTAAACAACGTCGTGAGGGGAAAAAGAAGAAAAACGATAATGTTGCGGACAGCTTCGCTACCGTCAAGTCTTACGCATTAGTGTAAGCTTCCTCCATTTTCTTTTGGCTGTAGAGCGTGTGCGCAGCAAGCTAGTGCGTCAAGCATAGATCAAGCAATAACGGGCCCCAGTGCGGGACGTGCTGCGTGCACGTGGCAATGGCAAACACCCACCGCACTTTACTTAAAATTGGGAAGCCCAATCGTCCTACGCAGTTCAGAGGAGCGGGCAGCCTGCGATGAGCTACACAGCGAGCAGGAACGGGAAAACAACAAAACCACGCAACCTATAATGAAAACGACCAATGAACCCTAAGGACTACCACACGAGTACCACCATCCGAACGTTACAGCTTTGTTGGTACTAAATGCGCGTGCGCACGGAGTGCACACAACCTTATATATTAAAAATGGCTGTCTATCTGGGGTGCTCAAACCAGGCAATTTTCTTCTCTCTGGCGGTCCCTCAATTCAGCCAGACGGCCAAAACCTAACCAAATGCTTGAACTAGAAATTTATAAAGACCAAACATTTTGAAACCAAAAAATCGAACAACACACTTCCCCCTTCTCAACATTTTTGAGCATAAAGAGACTATTAGGCATATTTCAGGCAAAACGTACAGGGGGAACTTGTACTGGAAGTGTTCTTTTAATTGAAAAGAAAGAGTACTTGATACTTGCGACAAGAAGTGAAACTTTCGCGTGAAAAACAACGTTTTGACTAAACATTCAAACTGTTCTCGCGCGGCCTAGCCTAAGTCAGGTGGAGGAATTCAAAATCAAACAGTAACGGAAAGTTTCAGTTCATTTCGCGTGAGCAGTGAAACGCGTGAAAATTGAATTGACTTGAGCGAACCACCGCCGTTGCTATTGCGGCAGGGATCGTGACGGGACCGGGACTGAATAAGGGAAAGAAAGAATAAGAGGTGGAGGCGGAGAGAAGGGCAGCTGTAACATTGCAGGGATGGCAGAAGTCTATCGTCTTTAAACGATATTTGCAGCGAAGTAAAAAGATACACGGGAATTTTATTCCAAGGCACTGTATCTTGTCGTGTCAATAATTACGTTCTGAAATTATGGAAGCCATTTCGGTGTCGACAAGGGAACATTGCTTGTGGCTGCAAGTTTTTTTTTTTGTGTGGCATTTAGGCTCACTGAGAAGTATAAAAGCTGTGGTTGGTTCATCAGTCATTAGAATCAGTCAAACTCGAAAATGAAATGTGCAGCGGAATCTGAAGCTGAGCATGATTTGCCGGTCGGCGGCTGTCTTGTGGGTGTGCTGGGCGAGGGACGTCCGGCTGACGGGTCGCTTCGGCAAAGGTGTACTGGCGTCATTTCCGTGACGGATTGAAGTCAGTGATATCTTGAGCTATCGCGGCATAAAACACTTTCGCGTTAAAATATAAAACCCCAAAACGAAGAAACCTAAGTATAACGCACTCTTTAGAACTAAAGGTTGCTTCCCCTCAAGAGGGTCATGTGTGCAGGGGTGCGCCCTTTGCAGGCCACTTGCTTCGTTGTACAGGCGTCAATTCCGTGACGGATATTACGTCAGCGAAATCTTCGTGTATCCGGGAACAAAACACTTTCGTGTTAAAAATACGGCATTTCAAGCTGCATGGCAAACGGCCTAAGGAAAAACAGCTCCAACGTCTGCCTAGAATTAGGGATCGAAAATTTCCAACATACTATACCTTATTCGTTGAGTAAAAAAGAAACCCAACGCTTTTTTTCATAACAATTCGCAGACGGAGTGTTATATTTAGCTACCCTTTTGTGTTTATTTTAACGTTACTTGGACGTATATTGAAGCCATACCTCTTTATTTTCAGATGTGTTTGTTTGGAAACTGCGTCCCATGTGAGCAATATTATCGGTCACGCCACGCCTGCAGAGGCTACCGTTGGTAAAACGAACATGTTATACACGTAAAAAAGCTAAATGTCTCTAAAAATGAACTTCTATGCAAACTAGTGTTTCTTATTTCTCAATAAACTTATACATTGGCGTTGGTAACTCTTAAATCCTTCGACCAAAGCAGAAACATTTTTTGCTTATTTTTTGGGGGTACCCTGGAAGCCCCACCACAACTTCATAAGACGGAGCTTTACAATTGGGGAAGTATACAAACCCATTTAAATATATTTTGGCTGCAGAATAACGCAGCCGAGTGACGAAGTAAAAACTGCTGAAAAAAAGTGCGGGCCAATCCAGCCTGTGGAGCTGGTTGGGAAGCGAAGTTTTATACCCCACGTACGGCTGACTACGTCCTGTTTGCGTTAATCACACGTTAAACTGTACCTCTAAGGGTACCCTGTTGCAAAAACTAGTGCACTGGGGCCTAGTGCGAAACATGATATCGTAGTTCCGGACCAGTGTGCCACACTAGAGTCACTAGAGAAACTAGCCTCACTAGAGAAGCAAGCCTCACTAGAAGGACTTGCCTCACTAGAAAGGCTGGCCTCGCTAGGCTTAAGGGGGGACGCTACAGGACGCTACACTGGTCGTAAAAAAACTTCTTTTAATTTATTAGTACTCTTTGTGAAACTTATCAGTCTTGCGGATTTTCCCCCACTTATTTCAAATATACCATTATTTTTTTTCAGTTGGTCAATTAGTTCCCGAGATTATTAGTTATAATTAGCCATTTTTTGTTAAAACAATAGACAAAAGAGTATTGGTTATAAAACTGGAATGTTTACATTTTTCAATTCTATGAACCCTGGTGAATGCAATAATCAAAGCAGTTTTTTATGCACCGCTTGTAACTAATTTTGCAGCTATTTGAACTTTGGTGGCACCAGTGGCAAGGAACCATTTGCAGCGTGCATTTCAAACAATGAGGTTTAATGAGCTGTAAAATTAGTTCCAAGTGATGCATCATAAATCTGCTTCGATTACTGCATTCATCATAGTTCACAGTATTGGAAAATGTAAAGATTACAGTTTTATGACCAACACTGTTTTGTCCATTGCTTGACTAAAAATGTCAAATTATCTCCCATTATGTCTAAAGCTAATAGACCAAATGAAAAAATAATGGCATGCTTTCATGGCAAATAATGGCATGAAAGCAGACTAACCTCTGTGTGTCGGGTTAATTGTGTACCTCCTGACTTCGACATTATTCAATGCGGTTGGTTGATGAGAAAAAGCATTTTATTTTACACTAAAGGCATGTGCTTCTTTCCTGCACCTCCTGTAGCCTCCCCCAGCATCCTCTTTGGATTGCCTAGAAAAAAGAAAGACATCAAATTGAAGCAGCCTCTCCATGTTATGGAGTTGCGACTAACTACCAAAAATATACGCTCTAATATGTAACTTTTCTAGCAAACATGGCTGTCACTCTAAACCTAATATGCTGACAGTTGCAGTTACAACAGGGCCAAGTAACAGACCTTCCACGTTTAAATCATCCAAATGCACATCTCGTCTCCTCCAGTCCTCGTTTAGAAAAAAGTTAGTCAGTATCGACCGAGTATGTTCATTTGATAGACATCAGCCAAAAAATATGTCCTTACTCTACTTAGAATGTGTTGTCCGGAAAAGAGACTACTATGCATGCACTGCTAGCTGTCCATGCTTCATGCTTTGAATAGCCTACACCGTAGTTCCCATCTGATCCTGATGAAACTGCTGCGAGTTGTGCCCTTGAGTGTGCAGCTTACTTTTTAGTTTTTAATTTTCTAAGGCTTTTTGTTTTACTAGCACTGCACTTTTCAACTGGAAGCATAGCCCTCCAGCAAAAGAAGGGAAGGGAACAAGTGAGTTAGCAACCATTTTTGTTTCCAGTAGGAATAATTGCCTACCCTGTTCTTGTGTTGCGGTCTTATTTTGTGTTGAAGTTTAATTTCAGCATAATTATTACAAAATTAAGTTCAGGAGGGAGAAGGGATATCGAGTAGGCAGGACGCAGCGCAACGAACAACTCTTTATTTCTAATCAGATTTGGCTGACTTAAAACAGGTTCAAATGCAGGCAATAAGCAATAAAGGAAAGCACTAACAAGATAAAATCTGGAAAGTTGCGGGTGAAGGTGGGTGACATGGACATGAAAAGGTGGCGGTAAAAAGGCGCTCGTGCATGGTGAAACCTAGTGATCAGATAACAACTGCAGTTCTATATGGAAGCAGTGCTAATGGATTTGTTATCGAAAGAAACTATATGGTGGGCCTCAATGGTTTCTCTAGTCAACTGATCCCTGCATCAGGCTACGACGGTGGTCTTACTTTCAGTGAGACCACCATTGTCTTACAGGCACGGTCCTTGCAAGAAATCGAAACCCTTCAATGTACAACGTGACAAAAATGTCATTTTTTCGTTGCAATGCGGAAAAAATGAACAATGCACATTTGGCACCGTTTGCAACGGGTACTAAGATGTTCATGAGTTATTTTTGTACACAAAAAATGCGGTTCATCAGTTCATAGATATTACGGAATTTATTGAAGGGACTGTGCGTGTAAGCCACCTTTCCATAAGACCCCTCCGCAGTAGCTTAAAGCGGAGATCAGTCGACAAGTGAAATTACCAAGGCCCATCGAATAGTTTCTCTGAATGACTAATGCATTAGCAGCGCTTGCATTCATTAACACATAATTGCAATTGTTTTGCCGTCGCTACAATTGACCAAGCACGTGCCCATTTTACTGTCGCATTTTATGTCGCCCACTTTGCCCTCAACTTTCTAGATTATACTGCTTGTGCTTTCACTTTCATTTCCTGTGTTCACACCTGTATAGAATCGGCCAACTCTCAGTGAAGATAAAGTGTTAGCAGCACAGCGTCCTGTTTACTCCGTATGTCCCTCGTGACCCTGTGCTTAAGTTTTGCTATATTTGACCACTTCCCTTAAAAGACTACGCCTGTGATGAATGCAGTCGCAATCAGTGGTGTAAGCACACTTTTATTTTGGGAAGGGGGAAGGGAAGACCTATTAAAATAGGACCGGGTAAAAAATGATTTTAGAATACACAATCGAAAAAACAACTTTAAACAAGGAGTGAATTGAAATTTAAAAATTTAGGAAGGTGTGGGCGCAGTGTGCCTCATGGCATTCCAACTGGTTTTTCAATTCATTTTCATTCAGTGTCATTGCAAAATGGTGGACCACCACGGTGAAGGTAGACATTAAAGGCGAAAGCTGAGTGTTAAGGCCAGCCACATGGATGCAAAATCACGCGTCGCGTGAGTGTTGGCGTCCTTCAGCGGCAATGCGCTGACACGCAGGAGAGGGCAAGTAACCGCATGAGACCGGCAGTCACGTGTCAGCCACTCCGTCGACTTGCGTTGCTGGACACATCTGTATGAACTCTGCTATCGTTTTAAAGTTTTTTGATTGCTTATGATCATTCATTTTCGATAGTTCCACTGCAGTAATACGGACCTTAGCTTCACCAATAAAAAAACACTTGCCCATCTCAATGCACTGCTAAAACATTTGCAGGAGCATTTTGAAATTCTGTAAAATGTATTTCAAGCCATGACCACCACATAACAAGAGAGAGAGCATGATATACAAAAATGCACTCTGAGCAACTTCTTCCCCCGATACTTGGTTTTCTACTTTCATGCTATGTGCAGTTGGTTTCATGAAATTAAATCATGAGATAATAGAAACTTCAGCGCTGCCTTGATAGTGAGGTTAGAGTCGAAAGTCACTTGCAGATTGAAAGGGAAGGAGCCGGCACATACCCTGATAAAAAAGAAACTTATGAGACCCTAACCAAAAAAAATAGCTGTAAGCTTTGCCAAGATTCGAACCATGGTCGTTCAAAACAGAAGCCGAACATTCCCCCCTCCGCTATTCCCGCAAAGCATGCCGGGCAGTCCAGAATTTGGCATACTAACCTAGGTCGCTAGAAACAAAAAAGAGACACCGACCAGTCCAAACAAAACGTACTGACGTTTCGGCTTCTAGCACGGAAGCCTTGTTCACAATGAATGCATCACCAGAAGTGGGTCGTTTAAGTGGGCTTGAGTAATCGCTGCAAAAAGCGTGCGTTGATCGGGTTTTGATTTCCGTCGTTACGATTTGACTGTGTTAAATGTGGTGTGAATGATTAGGGATTCCAGATGTAGCCGTGATGCTGTAACGTTTTCTGTTGCGACGATTCTTGCATTGTCTCAATCAATCTTGTGGTCATTCACGACGGCGTGTTCAGCTGAGGCATTGTTGCGGACGCTCTTATACGGGCGTGCTGCTGCACAGACGATTTTTACAATTCCCTGATTCCCCGATACACACACCGCTGCAGTCTGCACAGGGTATCTCGTATACCACACCGGGGAAGCACTCCTTTGGCAAGCGGTCCTTGACTCTCACGAGCTTATGGCGCATCTTTTTTGCTCGAACGTGGGCCACCTGCACGTCATATTCCCGTAGGACACGTGCCATACATTCACTTGTTCCTGGAAGTTAGGGTACAGGAGCTCGCTTCATCGGGTCAGGAGGCGCGTCCAATTGTCCCCGTCGGGTCAGTTGGCGTTCCGTTACGCTTATAAAGTGCCTCGGGTAACCACAGCTAGCCAGGCCCTCCCGTATCTTTGCCATGTCCACCGTCGCATCCCCGGGCTTCGAGCACAATCTTTTAGCTGGCTGCAGTAGCCTGCTAACAACAGCTCTCTTGTAGGAAGCGGGGTGCACGCAGCTGTAGTTCAGGTAGCGGCCTGTGTGAGTTTCCTTGCGGTACAGGCTGAAACTTTGATTGGGGATCTCTGGGGCAACGTCTCATCAGCCTCGAGAACAGTGGTGCATACGTTGACAGCCAGGTCAATCGGAACGCTCGTGAAAAGGTACTTCACATCGAAGGACACCATCAAATTGTCTTTCTCGATCACGGTGTTGCGAGTCTTCTCGACAAAATCGAAAGAATTACGAACGTGAGTGATCCCTTTACCGACGAGCGGAGCCAGAACTTGGTGTAGAACACCAAGAACACCAAACACGACTTTCTTGCCGTTTACAACAAGACCTTTCAATCAAAATCCTAATAGTTAACACCAATATGATAAGATACAGAGTGAGCGAACACAACATAAACCCCTCCTCTTCCGCCCGAAAAGAAATCTCCGCTTCTAGTCTGATGACTTTGCGGGAAAGCCATAGTGCTTGAAACCGGAGGCAGTGTGCTCGAGTGCGCCCATTCTCTGGTAGGTTGCGTTTGTTTATCTTTGAAGTCAGCTATCTCGAATTTCTTAATTTGGTCTTTGAGGCTCTCAATACCTTTTCCTGTCTAGACTAAGTCTACCATCGTGTTCTTGGTGGCTAGGGAGGCCGCTGCCATGGACCAGCTCAACTGGTGGGACTGCGTGGATCCTCCGCATTCTTTCTCCTTCGGTTTTGACGTCTTCTGTTTTTAATTCTTTGGTGTCGAGGTAAGGAGCACATGTTTTCTGTGGGGACCTTTTCCTGGAAGGAGATCGATCCCTTACGCCATTCTGCTCGGCCAGGCTTTCTTGTGGTTTTCTTATGTTCCTGCGTTTTCGGGGACATTCTCTGGAGCCACTGAGGTGTGCTGCGTCGCACAGAACGAACATAGGGTGGTATTCATGCACGTTCTGGACGTCGTTCCACCCATGGGGCATTTTCCGATTTCTGGTGTAGGACACACGCCTGACCGGTATCCAGCGGGTATAGATGTGACAGACCTGTCTGTTAGTCGTTGACAGAGCGGCTCCCTGCGCGCGGCCATGTTGGACGAGGTGCCGTTATGCGCCATAGCTGGCCTTTCAGAACACGTTTCTCTCCGTGGCATGAACTGGTGCAGGTGCACACCGCCTATTGTGCCGGCGCGGCTTGATGGCGACTTTAAGCTTTTTTTGTCGTCTGGTTTGTGAATAGGGACTCAGCATCCCCTAGATAGTTTGTCCCATCATGCAGAGATTGCTTAATCACAAAAAATAGCATAAAAAGGTTGGTTGAGAGTTGGTTTGATTATCGCTTCTCGCTTAGTTTCCTGTTCACAGTTTCGTCCAACATAAAACTGTGTGACGGCTTTCGCTTTTCTACTTCTACTTACTCTGTTACAGCAAAAATGCCTGATGGCTGTAACAACATTCAATATGTGACCAAATGTTGCATGCATCAATGAAGTCTCTAAACCTTTTTTGGATCGGCCTCCTTTCCAGCGTACGTTAAAATGGTTGGCTGTAGCGCCGTCGTGTGTGTCTCCTCTTCTGTGTCCCGTCTGTAGCGCTACTTACGATGAATCAAAACCAACTAGCCCAACTGTCAATTTTATTGTATCGGACGAATGTATGAAAAAGAAGGGTTGTAATAACACTGCATGGTTGTGGAAGTTGTATGTTTTCCTTGACCACCTGTTCTTGTTTCGACTTGTGCTGAAAACTCTGCAGTGATCCCTTTGATTATCAGCTGACTTACAGTTGCCACGGGTAGCCTTTCATACCCGTTCCACGTTATCAGCCGTTGCCTGTTATGGGTAACATGCTAAATGGCGCAAGCAGCGGATGGAAAGTCACATATGCGTGGAAATCAAAGTGGTCCGCCCTCGTGCGCGAACAGCGAAATAATACTTAATGGTGCAGTGAGGTTTTTAAAGGCTGAAATCGAATGACCAAGCGTTGAACATACAAATTTCTCCGGCGCATATATGGCTCGAAACACCCATTTTTTAGCATTTATGTATTGCATATGCAGCACAGAATTGGTTCTGCAACAAATGTAAAAGTGCAATTTTTGGTCTTACTTTTTTTTACTCATCTCTTCGTGTAGTAAGTGTCAAATTTCCTGCCACAAACTTTACGTATTCCCGGCTTGATGGCTAATAATAGCGAAAACTATATATATTTAGGTGACAGACTTAACTTTGGCGGCAGCAGTTCAGATGTGGCGCTCAGTCGGTCGACGGTAAAATGTAATGAATAATGTGCTTCCACGATAACAAGACTTGCGCAACGAAAGGTATCACTCAAGATTTTACAGATGCGTACTGGTGTCCTCGAGGGTGGCGGCCACAAGGTATACATTATGCCTGCAGTGTGTTCTAACTGCAAACGTTCTTGCGTTCCGAGCTGCAGTTCGAATCGATCAAGGCATGCGCGTTATCACTGATTTTTCAGTGTTCGTCTGGTTTACCAGTTGTAATTATACCACTTCCAGTCTGCGGAACGAACCGCAACTGCGGAGTGGATGATGCAATCATGGTAGCGGTGGTGGCGCGCCATGGCCTTCGCATGTTTCCGCACGTTGTAGCGCTGCTCCAGGTGTTCTATTCGACGTCGCGACGACCAACATGAGCTCCGAGTGCGCGGACAACAAAAAGTGAGGCTTGTTCTCGTGCCTTCTGTATTTTTCTAACAAAGCACTTCACCGCGGACCGCAACAGTCTATGGCGAAAACACAAACTGCCAGTGTGCTGAGGCCAGCGCCATCTGGTGTTTCTTTCAAAGGTGATAATCATTGCTGGAAGCAGCCAAGCATAGTGGCTTGCAGAATATTGGTGTTAGGAGTATTTACGCGCATCGGCCGCACATGAGCTCATCAGGGGAGGTGTTTTGTAGAACATGGAATGGAACTCTTTTCACTTCGATTACCGAGAAAGAGACGTACGTAACGACTTTGCACGAGGCAGCTCTCATCCCAATGCCAGAGAGTTTTTGCAAGGCGTTGGATGCTTCTGTTCGGTGTAACAATTTCCCTGCTCACACACCTCAATGACACTTTTTATAATTTCGGGGTGCAGGGCTTTTTCGGGTTTAATTATGATGTTTATACATTCTCTCAAAAGGGGCGCGAGCGGTCCATGTGAAGGACGGTATTTTTTTATTTAAATATGTTGTGGTCTTTGTCGTGTTCCAAAGTGTTCTAATTTATTTCCGGGGTTCGCTTGGCGTTCTATTTTTTAAAGCGGAGCTCTTTAGGTCTCACTTGTGGCGGTGTTAAAAAAACGTCCTGCACGAAAGCGAACTTCACACCGCGGGTTTTCCCAAAGGGCTCATCAATCCTGCACTGCATAAACGGTGGGATGTCGTCAGAGGCATTTGGCGTTTCATTATAGGGAACGAATGCAGTTTAACATCGTAAGGTGAAAAGATGATGACGATGATGATGACGAAAACATTCTCTACACTGCGCACAGATGGCACGTTGGTCACGCCAGACGCCTAGCCGATGGGAAGCCCTAATCAACAACGGCTGGCTAAGCGAATCAGCACATTCAGATGACCCAATCATCATCATCAGAAGCAGCAGTAGCCTATCTACGCCCACTGCAGGGAAAAGGCCTCTCCCATTATTCTCCAACTATCCCGGTCCTGCACTACTTGCGACCAAATTATCCCCTCAAACTTCTTTATCTGATCTGCCCATCTAACTTTCAGCCGCCCCTGCAACGCTTGCCTCCTCTAGGGATCAACTCTGTTACCCTTAATTACCACCGGTTATTTTGCTGTGAGGAGGGGAAAGAAAACCCCCTCTGCAGGTTCTTGAGTAGGGTGTGTTCGCTGGCGAGTGGGGCTAGCCACAGTCGCCAGTTAATCAGACGAGGGCGCTTTGCGAGGTTACCAAGACAACATGTATTTTAGAAGAAAGCACGATGCAGAGAGAGTACCAGAGAGCTAACAAAAACCCAAAAGGAATAACTAGTCTACAAATGCGACATCAAGAAATCCAAAACGCTAACTAATGTACAGAAAAGCCTATAAATTTAAACACCAGAAAAGAGCAGCAGAAAAGTTTATAAGCAGTTCACCGTGACGTGGCGTAGTACTCGGGCGTCGGGGCGTCGCGTTGCGTTGCGCTGAGGGTCGCGTCGGAAGTCTCGCGTGCTGGCCCGTTGCCGATGCAACTCCGTCGCAGCTCTTCCACGAACGGCACTTGCAGGAGCGGTCGTGGCCGGAACCTGGTCACCACCAGGCGCCACGTCAGGGAAGGCCGCGGGCAGCCGGCACCCGGTAGCCGCCGGTAGACGATCTCCAGGCCGTGGTCGTTCAGGACCGGGGCACGACGCAGCGCGTGTGCCTGCCACGGGCCAGGACACTGGGGAATAGGACGCTGGTCAGGGGAGGCCTTGGCGTCAGGTAGATCCCTTTGAGCTTGGGTCCCCGAGACCAGATGAGCTCTCGATCTGCGCCTGGACGCCGCTCTCCTCGAACCGTCCTCTCGGAACTCCTCCACTAGAATGGCCGTTCTTCCTCGTTCCCCTCTGGCCTGGTCACCCCTCAATCGTGGCCGGCTCTCATAGGCCACTCGCGCTCACCGTCATCGGCTCATGTAGCCTGCCACTTCTTTTTCGGCCCTGCCAAAACGAGGACAATCCCTTCACGGGCATGTGTCCGCGACGTCGTCATCGTCGTCCCCGCCGACTAAGCGCTTCACCTTACATGTGTTCTCCCTTTAGAAAGTTTTTTCTTCCGTGAAAAAACTGCACAAGGAGGTGAAGGATCGCTGCTGGGTGGTCTGATGGGGTAGACGTAGTTGGCATCACGGTGAACACCATCCTGAACATGGTGAACGCAATCACTTACATTCAGTGACGGTCACGCACACTCGCGCACTACAAGTCTCACGTGGGTCACCACAACACGTCACGATTCGCAGTGTCATGCCACCACTAGGTACAAAAAGAACGTCGTCAAGAACACTTGGCTGGAACCCAACAACAACCACTGCACCGTTACCCTATTACCTCAATGATCTTACTTATCGGCTGGCGGCAACAGGCGACTTATGTAATCCGGTCCTACGTTTTCGGACCCCTTGATGTACTCTACTCTGAATGAATATTCTTGTAGAGTTAGTCTCCACCGCATAACTCGACTGTTAAGGTGTTTGGCGCTAGCGAGGTACTTCAAGGGCTGATGGTCAGTCTGGCCCACAAATGTTGTTCCGTACAAAAAGATGTAACATTTCTCCACGGCCCAAACTAGTGCCAAGCATTCCCGTTCGATGGCTGAGTACCGGGTTTCACGAGGCAGAAGTTGTCGACTGGCACTTTCGGTGCACGCCACGTCCAGGGCCTCCGACAGTAGCTGGGCGGGTAGGTGGCGTCCCCTCTAGCGACAGCGTCTGCCTTCCAGAGCGCGCCTCGTCTCCTCGGTGCAAACGAGTGAATTTCAGTGAGTGTTTGCTGTTGAGACGACGACCCGTCTTCGGGCGTTCTCCATGAAGTGGCTGGAGCCCACCTGCCAGGCCCAGTGCTCCTCCAGTTCTGTGCTTAAGGCGCACATTTGGCTTCCGCGTTGGAAGTGGAACTCGCGCTTCTGTCGACTGCCTGAGCTGTGGCCGAGCCGTCCCTGGGGTGAATGGGGCCCTTCTTTCGAGTCTCTGTGGCGGGGACTTCCCAGCCTGCGGGACTTCATCCGGGCAGGATCCGTAGCTGCGGACCGAAGCCTCCTTGACCGTCTTTTGGTGCGACTCACGGTCCGTTGGCGTCGTCGGTTGCTCTTTGATGACTTTGGCAATATGGGACTAATGATATCGACCGCTACTCGTTCAAACGGTGTATCAATGAGTGAAATGCACCGAAGTGGTGCCTTCGGGGCTCTTCCTTTTGGAAACGTCCGCTGGGAAGCGTCGCAAGAACGGACGTACCGCTGCGCGTGCGCTTGCACCCCGGGGCAATAAAAGGCTTCTAACAGACGCCCAACGGTCTTCTTGATTCCCAGGTGTCCCGACATTGAACTCTCATGTATTTCGGAACGAAACTTCTTCGGGACTACGACCTGTTGAAATACGTTGTCTCTTGACATTTCGTATTGCCTCCACAGAAGACCGTTTTTGAGGAAAAACGTGTGAACCCCCGCTAGCTTTCCGGTTACGGGTGTTCCAACCCTCTCCCAACATATCCGTAGAGTCGGGTCTTTTTCTTGTTCCCGCCGAAGCTCCTGCGGGGTTACTTGGATGACGTTCAAGGCCGCTGTGGGGCTCCTTCTGCGAGTCGTAGGTCCTTTCGTCCCCATGACGACTTGGGTGGAGGGGGCGGCAGTCACGTCACCACTTGCTCTGCGGCGCATAATAAGCTGCCATTTTCCCTCCACGCGGGATCCGGATCTGAGGCATCGCGTGCCCCTGGAATATTTCCCACAATGACATCATATATTGTGGTGTGCATACACCTTGCAGTAGCCTTTCCGGAGAAATAAGGCGTTAGTACTTCCACAATGGCCTCTTCGACCTCGACGCTCTGCCCATTTGCTAGAAGCACCGTAGCGTTTGTCCCTGTAATCGCTGAATCGGTAAACAGGGACCTACGGACCACCAGTGTATTGCTTCCGGTGTCCCGCAACACAGAAACCTTCTTCCCAAAGAGTTCACCTTGCAGCACAGGAAGCCGAGGCAGCGGAGAGTTCTTTTGTACCGCGTGGGCAACCCTCGTTTCTTGCCCCCTCTCTGGACAGGATTGATCACAAAGAGGACTCTCCTCCTTGTCCTTCGAAGAAACGCATGGGCGTTCTGTCGGTGACATACAGCAAGATATCGTCTCCTTGCTGTTGGCTCGTTCAGGGCAAGACTTGACGTTATGGCCCACTCGGCGGAAATCCGAACAGTACGGTTGCTTTGGCCTCGACCGACAATCTGAGGCTTGGTGACCCAGCTTGTCACACAAAAAGCACCAAGGGGTTCTGGCTGGGTTTTTCATATTCCTCGCCTCCTTCGACGACCCAGCGTCCTGCGTTTCCTTAAAGCGCAGCAGGTTGATTTGATGCTGGGACTCGAGGAAGTGATCGGCGGCCTGCGTCATTTCCGCGAGTTTCGTGCAGTCCCTTTCCCGTAGGAAAATTGCTAACGCGCTGTGACAGTTGGTCAGGAATTGCTCCGAGACAATTAACTCTCGTACTCCGTCATAGGTTTTAGGAGTACCTGCCATCTCCACCCAGCGGTCGAAGAAACTCTCTAGTCTCGTCGCATATTGCTTCGCCGTCGCACTGTCTTGCGGCTTGCTCTCCCGGAACCTTTCCCTGTAGCCTTCAGCCGTGAAACGGAAACGTTGCAGTAGCGCCAGTTTAGTCTTGTCATAATCGACGGACTCGTCAGGAGACAGCCGTCCGAAGGCCTTCAAAGCTTCTCCAGCTAGACACAAACTGAGCGCTGTGGCCCATTTCTCTTTCGGCCAACGCTGTCCGCTCGCCACTTGTTCAAAGCGCTTCCGATAAGCGTCCAAATCATCACTAGCTTCCTTGAAGACGGGAACGAAGTTGTGCGGATTGGCATTAAAGACAGGGCTGTCTGCAGAATGCGCGTCACCAGCAGTCTCCCCAGAGCCTCTACTCTCCCCAATTTCTGCCAACCTGAGTCTTAGCTGGAGGTTCTTTTCTTCCTGCTCGAGTCGCACTCATGCAGCTTCGCGCTCCTGGCGGCTAGCCTCTCGCTCTGCCACCCTCTCATCTCGCGCCTTCGCTAGAGCATCGTCAACTCACGCACGCAACTCCGCCCCACGCAACCCAAGACGCTCCCCGGTGGAAACTAACTCCTGCGCGTTCATGGTACACCGATGCAGAGATACCTGTCGCACCGTAACCTCTCAATGCGCAAACGCCCTCGTCCTGTCGCGGACGCCAATTTTGTGAGGAGGGGAAGGAAAACCCCCTCTGCAGGTTCTTGAGTAGGGTGTGTTCGCTGGCGAGTGGGGCTAGCCACAATCGCCAGTTAATCAGACGAGGGCGCTTTGCGAGGTTACGAAGACAACATGTATTTGAGAAGAAAGCACGATGCAGAGAGAGAGTACCAGAGAGCTAACAAAAACCCAAAAGGAATAACTAGTCTACAAATGCGACATCAAGAAATCCAAAACGCTAACTAATGTACAGAAAAGCCTATAAATTTAAACACCAGAAAAGAGCAGCAGAAAAGTTTATAAGCAGTTCACCGTGACGTGGCGTAGTACTCGGGCGTCGGGGCGTCGCGTTGCGTTGCGCTGAGGGTCGCGTCGGAAGTCTCGCGTGCTGGCCCGTTGCCGATGCAACTCCGTCGCAGCTCTTCCACGAACGGCACTTGCAGGAGCGGTCGTGGCCGGAACCTGGTCACCACCAGGCGCCACGTCAGGGAAGGCCGCGGGCAGCCGGCACCCGGTAGCCGCCGGTAGACGATCTCCAGGCCGTGGTCGTTCAGGACCGGGGCACGACGCAGCGCGTGTGCCTGCCACGGGCCAGGACACTGGGGAATAGGACGCTGGTCAGGGGAGGCCTTGGCGTCAGGTACATCCCTTTGAGCTTGGGTCCCTGAGACCCGATGAGCTCTCGATCTGCGCCTGGACGCCACTCTCCTCGAACCGTCCTCTCGGAACTCCTCCACTGGAATGGCCGTCCTTCCTCGTTCCCCTCTGGCCTCGTCACCCCTCAATCGTGGCCGGCTCTCATAGGCCACTCGCGCTCACCGTCATCGGCTCGTGTAGCCTGCCACTTCTTTTTCGGCCCTGCCAAAACGAAGACAATCCCTTCACGGGCATGTGTCCGCGACGTCGTCATCGTCGTCCCCGCCGACTGAGCGCTTCACCTTACACTTGCCTTCGCATTACATGCCCTGCTCCCGTCCATTACTTCGTCTTAATTTCTACTAATAGGTCCTTAACCCGCGTTTGTTCCCTTACCCACTCGGCTCTCTTCTTGTCCCTAATGTTACACCTATCATCTTTAGTTCCATTGCTCATGGACTTCCATGAGCTTCTATGAGCTATTGACTTCCGTTTCATGACCCAATCACAAACTAATAAATACTAAATCATCAGCTATTATTAAACACCTTCTATTAGACAGTTCATACCATAAACATTAATGGATGTGGATACAGGTCGCTTCTTCGTGCTTAATATTTACAGGCAAATCAGGGCTATCATTACGGAACTATATTCCGGATCGCGGATGCCTCCAAGGCGACCACATCACGCTTGTGGGCGAGCATCTCCTGCAGAGTTACCCTGTCAACAACTACACAAACGCTGCACCGCGCGCGCCTGCGAGCAATCATGGGCCCACCCAAACACATCCGAATCGAGGAACACCACCTGTGTGCGAGGCTTCCTCTGTTGCGCCGCATCATAGAGGACCGGTACAAGGGCCACGCAGCCAGGCAGGCTAGCACCGATTCCGGGGTACGCATTCACCTCCTCATCAGCAGAACGGTGAGCGACGCGTCGACGATTTCGCCACCGCCGAATATAATCCCCCATCCCCCTTGGGAGGACGAGCTTGTCCGCGCCCCCAAACCCATGTCGAGGGTCTGCAGGAAGGAGCACCACATAGAGGAGAGCGCCACTGAAAGGCGCCAGCGCACCTGCGAGAAGATGCAATTTTGGTTAACGCCGGCGTCGGTGAAACCATCAATCGCGTTACCATTGCCTGCGAAGGTGGCCCAATGCGGGAGAGGCGGAATTTGCAGTTCGCCACCATGCTGAGCTCTGCGCAATGCGAGCTGGAGGTGGTACTGATCGCGGCGAACCACATCGAAGAGCGCTACCACGAGGAGGAGCACTGGCCCCGAAGTGTACTATATATACCGACACTAGAGAGGCTGTGGAAACATTCGGCGACACCCCAGTCGCCGCCTCCACAAGCCACCGCATCAACACGGTTGCTTGATACATCGCAAAACGAAAGTAACACTTGGCCATGCGGGTTGACTGGGTGTCGGGACACGCGGCCGGCGTCGGGAACGAGGCCGCCCACGTGTGGGCGAGCGACGACCCAAGTATCCACTCCTACCCATCACACCCGGTTCCTCTAGCACGGCACGCCCATGACCCTGTGGACGGCAGAGCCGCTTCCAAGCGAGAGAGCAGGTCGAAGATCCATGCTAATACACCCTTTGACCCAAGACCCCGGCCAGGAGGACTTCCCAGGAGGGGCCCCAGTCCTAGTACACAAAATAAGACCTGGCGCTGCACTTACTTGAGGACGTGCTCGCGAAGTGGAGGACATAGGTTCCCCGACGCTCAAGATACTTAAGTGAACCCCCGAGAACTCCAGGGAGACGTCCATCGTGACCTGCTCTTCGTGTCACGCTCCAACGAGGCCCACAATGCAGCACATGCTGCTGGAGTGCTCAAGGCTCCCGGCGGAGACAAGAGCCCATTTTTTTGCAAACACCGAGAACCTCTAGTGGTGGGCATCGCCTCGTCTGGGCGGCATTCACCTAAAAGAGACTGTCATGTCTCTATGGTCCTTCGCAAGTATCATGCGGATACACAAAAGTGTGTAGACGCCCTCACCTCCTTTACCGCCTTCTCCAACCCTAATTAGACCTTGAGACACTTTTTCTAAGCTTAATGTGGAATCACTTCTACCAAGCTTGCCATATTGTCAGAAACCATAAACATGTGCGCTACGAACGGCCTTCGCTGCCGCAGCATCCTTGCACTGCCCCGCAGGAACCCCTCGTGCAGAGAAGTGGACTTGCGGTCCACCGACTGAGGCCGTACCAGCTACCTAATATATAACAAACAAGAAATTTAGCGCGGTGAAAGACACGGACGGTGAACAGACAGGACGTGTCTTTCATACGT
This sequence comes from Haemaphysalis longicornis, assembly GCF_048455015.1. Lineage (NCBI taxonomy): Eukaryota > Metazoa > Arthropoda > Arachnida > Ixodida > Ixodidae > Haemaphysalis > Haemaphysalis longicornis. The sequence continues at coordinate 39,710,275 of NW_027526204.1, forward strand.
GTCTTTCGCTGCGCTAAATTGTTCTCTTCATATATGAACCAAGTACCTAACAACACGTCGTAATGCTTAATATATAAATAGTTTTCTCGCTTAAACCAAAAAAGTACTCCTAATAAACTTCCCGAAATGTATGGCTTTTGTACACCCTTTCAAATCAACCCAATCCTGTATTTTACGTGGCTCGAGCCACAGCGCGATAAGCATCCGAACATGAGTAATTTTGCGAATTTTGAAAGTTAATGTTTCTATGACTCTAAAATAGATCGCTTCCCGGCTCCCATATTTTTACCCACTTTTAGCGCCAATGATATAAACCAGGCGGGTGTGGAGCTGAATTGTCTCTACGTATGTTGTACCAGTGGTAGGTTGAAACGCCGTTTCGCTTCGCCACAAAGCCCATGTTTAGACGCACCAGCACCTGTAAGCGCGTTGTAGCAAATAAGAGCGGGTTTTTCCATCCACTGTTTATTTCGATTTTTTGGCAACGTAGGTGTTCGCCACAGCAGTGATATTGAATTGCTGTAATAGACAAAAAATGTTTCCCTCTAAAAATCGCTCACGAGAAAGAATAGTATAATGAAATCATTCAGCATGTTTTTATAGTGAAATCGGACATAGTCGACCGCATCATCAGGTACGTTTGGTGTGGAATGACCGAGCGGCCACATTAAACAGTCAAGAGCACAGAACACCCCCCTGAGGCACCCCTTGCGAGATAATTTTTGTGCCACTTGAAAAGTACAGATCTCCCCTACGCGGAGTGACTCATGTGGACCGCGTGCAAAAAAAAGGGGGTTTCCTTTGACTCCCATTTCTTGCAAGTTGGTGGTGATATTACTTTTCAAGAAGCTGTCGTACACCTTTTAGGCGTCAAAAGGCAGAGCCACTGGTGACCTTCTGGTGTGAGTCTTACTCAGGCGTTCCTTCACACGTAGCTTCCGTGTCAACGGCCCCAACATGGGAGGTAGGAAAGACACAAAGGGAACCAACACCAAGCTCCAAGGAGGGGAGGTTTATTCCCAAAAAACACCCTAGTGCTCCTGTCTTCCACATCCTGAACGGGTGCCGCGTTGGTTGAGCGGTCAGAGTCGTTCGACGTAGGCGCTACCAGTGGACGACGGTAGGCCCGGGGTCCGCGCATCCCGTGCGCCGAGGCGGTGGCGTCATCTCACAGGGCGCAAGCACACTCTGGCGTCGCCGCCGCTGCTGTCGACGTAGACGTAGTCGTCTGGAGGCACCTCAGCAGCATCGTACGCAAAATCCTCCCTGTTCTGTGCGTACGCTTACCGCGCAACTAGTTGTGAACGCGGGCTTCCACAATTCACACGTAGTCTACAGCATTGCTCGGCGCTCATCCTAGGTCGTCTATTTCACCAGTTTCCCTTACTTTCTCTTTAGCAGTGGATTATGATCGCATGGAAGCGCTTCGCAGAAAGGGCCCTAATATATCGCTGAGAGTTTTCCAAGCCTTCGACGAGCCTGTTTCCTGCCTTCCACTTTTGGCACCATAGATGGTGCTGCTCGAACTCGTTTGTCTGGGAGTGTCTGGTGCCGTGAGAGCACTGTTCAGACATCTTTTCCGAACGGTAGAATTGTACAGACGCGTGGCACTAAGCAGTCAAAGCATTCTTTACCCACAATGCTGAAAAAAGCGACCCAATTCGAAACTGCTTTGGTGTCCTATGCGCGTAGTCTGTGTTCTAAACATACGTGGTATTCGCTTAAAGTGATTTACTCTGGTTGCAGGGGCCAGGATACAAATGGCAGTGAACATTTAGAGCGTTCCTTACCCACAATGGTAGAAGAAATTACTGAATTTGGTACTGCCTTATTGGTGAGATCTTACAGTGCTCACTCACCATCCTGGTGTCCGCTTGGAGCGATTTACCCCTGCAGGGACCGGTTGATGAAAACCGTCTTCACGTATTCACGGATGGCTCGGTCTACAAGACTGACACCCTACGCAGCAGCGTTTGTGATTCCTGCTATGAATGTTTCCTCGACAGCTCGTCTTGACAATATGATGTCATCCACAATAGCAGAATGTGTTACAATTTAGGTGGCCGTAAAAAAAACATCAAACCACCACGATCACAGGGTCTGGTCATCCTAAGAGACTCCAAGACACCCTCAAAACGTTTGCATCACAGAAATACGGCAGACAATGTGGTAATGCTCTTCGTTTCTCGTCAGGAAGCTCCAGCAAAAGAACAAGGTTAGTGTTCGGTTGTAGTGGATCTTTTCACATTAGAGGTTCCAAAGAACAGAGCTGCTGACAAGGTGGCCCGGAGAGTGCTTTCGTATTGTTGCTTATTCAAAGTGATGCCAGACGAAAGATATATTTTAAAATAGAGAATTACTAAACATAGAAGGTCCCTTTGAAAACCCCGTTTGCAGCCATGCGCCACCAAAGGAATGAAAATGGTACAGGTATCACTGCTGTGCCGTATCTGGATGAATACGCTGCGAAAAGTGACGTGGCTTTCCACGCTTACTAAGCTGAACCTACCAAAACTGTGTCCAACATGTGGTGTACCAGGTGACATCATCCATGTTATCATGAACTGTTTGGAATGTGGTGAAACGGTCAGCCTTGTTTAAACTACTTCGAAGGAGAGCTGACCTGCATGCCTCTTTCGAGAACGTTCTTTTTCCAAACGGGCACTGGAGCACTGGGCGGGTCGTACAGCGCCCGGTCATTTAGTTTCTAAAAGACAAATGCACCTATGGGACTCGCGGTTATTGGACGCTCCCCCCAGCACGCACGTGACTCAATAAGCTGCAGCAAAATCGGCCATAAACTTCTTAATACAGATTACCTCCTTGAACTTTTGTCGTTGCTGTTGACGGGAGCTTCCCTCTGCAGTGGCCGATTCTCCTGATCCGGTTTGTTTAAAACGTTGATTAGCTCTTTGCATATGGATTAAAATGGAGATGTCACCAAAGCCGTAAAACTGAGACAAAAATCTCCGCATCAAGATACGCATTTAGAAGAACTTGTTGTTGGGCGAGTTGGTGCATCTTGGTGAATAAACACGGGCTTTGCGCGAAAAATGCCAGCACACACAGGACGGATGGGACGAGCGCAAACTCTCAACTAAACTTTATTGAACAGATCACACAAATATAAGTATACTATTATCTGGTCCCCCACGCGCATTCCTACAAATAATGCTCTGCCTGTAACGATTGAATTATTTGTAGGAGTGCGCATGTGCGACCAGATAATAGTGTACTTATATTTGTGTGATCTGTTCAATAAAGTTTAGTTGAGAGTTTGCGCTCGTCCCGTCCGTCGCGTGTGTGGTGTCTTTTTCGCGCAAAGACCGTGTTTATTTACCAAGATACGCATTTTTTATCCTGATGAAAAACATCTTCCCATCTTCCCGTAGGGGAACCTTGAGTAGTATGCGAAGCAGCCATCCGGTCGAATGAAGTTCCCATTAGTTTTCAGTTCGATCGCGGCGTTGTGGGAAAAGAATGAGGGGAGCGGAGCGCGCACGCGCGTCATTTATACCGTGGAGCTACAGTGGGGCCCCCAGCGGAGTATGCAGCGGCTACCGTCGCGCATCTAACCCTAAGCTGCTTCGCATTATCGCGCGCAGAGCCGCAGGTGTTGTCATTTGTTGCGCAATCCCGGAGAGGAGAGGAGCTTCGGAGAGGAGAGGAGGAATGCCGGAGAGGAGAAGAACGTCGGAGAGTAGAGGAGGAATGCCGGAGAGGAGAGGAGATGAGACAAGGAGAGGAGAGGATAAGAAGGAGGATGCGCATGCGCAGTGGGGGTGTGGACGCCGCGCAACTGCGGAGGGAACAGGCGCGACCATAAGCGGCTCCGCATCTAAAATATTGGACAATGAGACTTGCAAGCATCATATTCCAACCGGATGGATTAAGGAAGGCGGCAACCTCATAATTTTAGGGCACCGTGTACGCCAATTGTAATCCTGATTAAAACGGCATTCTTAAGGTTTGATAAACAAAATTTCGCTAAGTAGTATAAAAATACTACCACGATAGCTTGCAGGTTGAGTAAGGAAACTGCTAAGGGTGACGCATTTTGCATTTCAGTCCTGAACTGACTACTCAGTAAATGAAAGTATTAACAAATACCATTTTTGCACACAGGACAGACCATATTTGATGCATGTATATCCCCCTCGTCTCATTTATAATTTCCAGTTGTAAACTGCTATCTGAGAAAACACAAAAGTTAGAAAACGAATATGAGGCAGTTGTACCCCAGAGCACTAAAGTAGTGTTTTTCTTGGTTGAATAAGTGCCAACTGGGGTTCAGTTTGTGCTGAAGAAGATGAAAGCCCAGTTGTCCTTTTGTGGGCGATTTAGGTTTTTTTATGGCGAATTCTCCGCGCGAGGTAGTTTTTGCTTAAAATTGTCTGAAACTATCAAAGCCTGACGTCTGATCACACGCTCCCAAGGGTTATCCGCACTTGTTGCCAGCCTCAGCGTCTTTGAAAATTCTTTCTCTTGGAGGACCTTCAGAACATTGGATGGCTTGTTCGTTACGATTCCATCGATGTCTTTTCTGGGAGAAAGAAAAGCAAACAGAACATTGTCCTTTTAGTATGTGCAATAATGTCTAACGCCGATTCTCTGCAAGCTGGCAGTGATATGTCGCACAACCGGAAAATGACAAATCGAAGTGTCCCGCAGGTAAGGATGGAGGTAATGTGGTAGTGCCGGTGAACGTTGGTTTCATTTAAACATCGCTATCAATATATAACTATGAATTTATTTCTGCTACCATTATCTGGCTCCCCAAGCAACACTGGATTCTCCTGGTGTTTCCTTGCAGATTCTCCTTTCTTTTCCCGCTCAATGACCTTTGAACAAAAGTGTTGTAGGGATTGCATTTAGGAAACGTGATTTGGAGGTAAGGGTATAGATAAATGCGAAAAATCTATTATGATGAAGAACAAAAAATATAGCAGGCAAAGGAAGGGGGGGCAGTTAAACCTTCTAACCGAAGAGGGTGGAGGGCAGAACGTCGGGTAGGATGGGCAAACTTGATGAAAAACGAGCGTAAGTTGACGTAATTGTGGTTACTAGTGTTTTAATATCCGGGTAACATTTTTTTGCGCGGTGAGTTATGAATTATACCTTTCAATCGAGGAGACATCATAGGACAGCCTGGGCAAAGGGGATGCTGAGGAACAGCAGAACGAGAAGCTGACATCGAGCAGAGGAAGATGCGAGCAGAGCAAAGGGGCAAAGGAGTAAGGTGAATTCATTTTGCCGGCAATAATCTGTAGCACGACCCGCCGGTACGCAAACGGCATCAGATTTACCATTATGACACAGTGAAAGAGTTTTAAAGCGAAGCTTTCTTTGCCTCGCTGACAGCGATCGTGGCAAAAACGCACTGCACAAAAGCCACATTTATACAATATGAGGACACATGATAGTTTTCAACAAAGACACAGCAAGCGTTTCAAAAGAAAAACATTCCTGGGCCATCTTCACAAACGGGAAACTTGGGGAGCTCCGAAGCATAGAGTGTATAAGTGTCTTTTTGGGGCCTTGGCTTTTTTGCCCAGGGAGATGAAACCGTTGGGAGGAGGAGATATACAGCCTTCCTGTAACAGTCTCGTGTCTTTGAAGCACGAAGCGCTCCAATGCGATATGTTGGAAAACGAGTGTCCCGGTGTGTTCTTTTAGCAGGCGTTACGTTTGTAGCAGCCCGGAATGCCGGCTGATGAAGGAGGCGAGAACGAAGACGTGGAGCTGCTTTGCAGTTTCAAGACAAGAGTTTAGTTTCAAAAGATGGGTACGCTGAGAGCGTCCCCCGACGAGGGAAAGAAAGGGAACCCCCGCGTCCTTCAAAGGCGAGATGAAAAAAGTCAGCCATCTCCCCGCGAGGGGGACTCGAGTAAATGCGTCGCATAGGGGGTGGGTGTATTGCGTTAACGTTTAGTGTTTGGGGAGTTGGTGGTAGTGAATGCGTTGTATCAGCAGCTTCTTGACGTAGTTTGAATGAGTCAAGGATATAAGGCGCGTTCGTAGCCTTCCATTCTGTGTCGGCTTTGTGGCGCAGTGGGTAGAGCACCATGTACCTTGCGTTCCGCCCGCAGGGTCGTGGGATCGAAACCAGGCGCCGGTAAATATTTTTTATATAGTATGGGGGAGGGGTGCGGACCTGTTGTTGAGAGCGGGGAGGGTAGCGTGATGCGGGAGAGGAGGAGTGGGGGAGAGGGCGCACCTGGAACGGCTGTTGCGGATGCCGAGGCACGCCGACAACGCCGGGTGACATCGTGAGTTAAAGAAATGCTCTGCATTTAAAAGGCCCCCCAAGCGAGCAGACCGCAACGGCGCCAGAACCGATGTCCGGAGTCGGCCGGACAACAAGTTATGCCTCCCCCGACGGCGACAGTTGGAGAGGGCGAGGGAATAACCCACGAAGTAAGTAGGTGGCGGCGCCACCAATATGCGTCTTCCACAAAGGCGCACTTTCGTCAAGCCGGCGGCACACCGGAGAGAAATGAAAAGCCTCGTCTCGCGGGAGCCGCTTGCGCTGGGGTGCCGAGCGGCTTCCGCTACCCGTTCTAGCGGGAGGCGTAAACGAGCGTCCCGGTGTTTTAGTACCGTCACTATATCGACGGTCACATGAGACAACAAAATAAGACGACGGCATGGGACGGCAACGTGAGATGCCAACAGCCCGAGCCCCTAAGCAGCTTCGCCCCTAAAAAACGTTTCCCTAGGTCACAATAGAACCTGGGATGTTCGTATTATAAGGCCTACATCTATCCGGTCGGGCCACCGAGACACGGTCGAAGCTGTTTAGATTTTGGACTTTGGCTTTGACTTACATTGCATAGAACTTCGAAATAAATAAAAAAATAAATAATCGAATAATCAAATCTCTAACTTCAGAACAAGTATAATTCAAACAATTCTTTGGCAAACGCCCACTTGCCTAACTTTACGGAGATAAAGCTTCTCGTGTCAACTATCTTTCTCGTTAAATATAAGAGGCTTCGATTTGTCTTGCTAAAAAAAAGAAGCCCATGTGGATTAGTTTATTGCCAGCCTTGCCGATGATCTCTATGTAATAGTGAAAACGTTTCTAGGTATTTTTACATACAATTGCTCAAAGTCATCGCTGTTATACCTCTGGCATTGTATTGTGAGCACTACACGAACAAGAGTGGGCCTCACAGGAACACCCGAAGTAATATAGCGAAGTTTGGCGCTCATTTAAGTTGCAAAGTACCTGTGTTTCGAGACATTTATCCTGGATAATACCTTCTTTGCTAACATTAATTTTGTGTCACCGTGTAATACCCTAATCGCAGAATTATTCCTTTGCGCAGAGCAACATTTATTAATGGCGGCACGTTTTTTCGCGAATTTTGGAAAAAAAACTGAATTTCTGTACCTCCAAGGCAGTTTCCGGAAGTGGAATATACAAAGTACAAACGGCGCTCATAGAGTCACAGACATCTTTCAAAGAATCGCGTTGATGCTGGAAACTAATTAGACTTTACGTAATCTTGCGAGAAGCGCTTCTTCCGCAGAAAGCCACCGAGCCCGAGTCGAAGGGGCGTACGTGGCGATGAAACATGTTAGGAGCAATGAGTGATGTCAGAAGACTTTTAACAGTCGGTCATTTTCTAACAGTGACAATTTCTTGTAGGCTATATTTTGGGGATATGCTATTCAAACGTAGCTACACCGAAGAATACGCTTTTGCTGAAAAAAGCGACGACCACCGGCCATAGCGACGTTGATGTCACGTTCTTCGGAGAAGTGCGCTGGCCGGCTGTCATGTGGGCCGGTAACATGCATCGTCTTTTAGTGACTCTTCGCTAGTACATTTGTCGCTTGTTTATGTTCATAAAGGGCCCCGTCTGACCCGTATGATCTCATTGGACTCGCTGCACAATCACCGGAGAGAGAGAAGGGGACTTTATTTTGTCCACGGAGACTTGTATATTTGAGTGCGAGCAAGTTAATACTGGGCAAATGAGACGTCGTACGTTTAATAAGAACATCAGGGCGGAGGTGAAATAAAAAGCTAGTCAAAGACGGCTTCCATGCCTATTTACCCATAATGATCTGGATTTGGACTTTAATTTTATTTTAATGTTCAGTATAAGTGTCTGACCCGTCGAAGGTTATCGGCTATCTTCGCTAGTGTTATTCTGAGGGCTACATAGGGCTCGTTCACAGGCCTTCTATATTTAACTGGGGTCCGTTTTAGTATTGTTGACTAATTTAGTATAATTTAAAGCATCCACGTTTCACACGTGAGCCGTAATTTTAACCACAACTTAGTACTTGGTATCTTGCTTTGATTTTTTTCCACGCACAAGCACAACCAATAACGCATTATCTGCACTATCACGTACAAATTGTTGCTGAAAACTTAATACCTTAGGCGTAGAAATTAGAAAATTACGAAAGAGGTTCGGGCTGTGGCTAGCGTACTACAGGTTTCCGCAAATTTGTTTGTGCTTCCTTTCCTCCTAGACAGCGCACCAAAACCAGCGGTTGCCACAGATGAGCCTAAATTTAGGGCGTTTGCATTATTGCATATCAAAGGCATTTTCTTTTAAGCATCTTTGCGTAATCAGCTTCTGACAGTTTAAAAGTTTGCACATCAGTATTCTTCGCAAGGATGCCCACTGCAAAAAACGCGACACTTAAAAGTACACTAACTCATCTATTGATAAAAAAACCTGAGAAAAATACCTTAAAAACCGACGAATACTGCAAGGGCTGTCGGCCGTCCACACGTAGGCCTTGTCCACGTAATTTTTTGTAGAGCTGTTTGAAGTTCGTCGTTTTGTCACAAGAGACATTCGGATTGTAGGGTAGAGATCGATTAAGTGGTTCTGGGCGCCGTCCCCTTGCCAGCGGTGCCTGGTCACGCCCAGGTCCTCGTACAACTTGGAAATGGTCGACAGAAAGGAGTATCCGCTGACGTCAAAACCTGGGCAAACCTTCAAATTATGTTGTTTCGGTTCTCAAATAGCGAAAGAATGAGCGAAAGTGAGCGAAACTCCGGTGGGCCACAAACTTGCTGGAGGCTAACACAACGTTTTCGCAAGAGTGAAGCGGCTAATGAAACGGCTATCAGTTTTATTTCGAGAATAATTGCAACTTTGAAGAGGTTGTTTCGTAAACAGAGCACGTCGGTCGTGTTTCGGGACTACATATCAATTTCACAAAGAGCTCTAAAGCCTAATTTAGCTTGAGGTCGTTCGCACGTATCATTATATTGACCTTCACTGGTCATCTCCGCCAATGAAGTATTTCAGCGTCCCTGTCTATTGCTACGGAAACAGCAAGCGCTATCGGTATGATAACGCAGAGGCAATACTGCATCTCCTTTTTTCGTTCTTCACGAACTTGTGATGTCATCCTGCAGCATGCTTTCGCGATAAAAGTGCAGTACGTATTGTCAGTACCACACTCCACTTTACTTCTGATTCTTCGCTTAGGAAAATTTGGAACATTTTTTCCGAACTTCCATTTGGAAATTTAATTCACGCAAGCAATGTCCAACTGAGTCAATAATGTCTGCGCACGCACACGCACACGCGCACTTACGTACCCACGTGATCGAGATAGGCTGCGCTGCCCTTGTAAGAAGATAATTTCTCCAGCGCTCCTCTGAAAATATCTCTGTCTTTTGCCCAGAAGGTCGACAGCAGAACATTCACCATACGTTTTGGAGGAACTGAAAAAAATAATTGAGAATTGGCGCTATGGCTTTCAAAATAGGAGCCCCGAGAATATTGCGCACTCTTCACGACTGTCTTCCTGTACCAGGCAGAGCGAAAAGGTATCAGCTATTCCGCAGTTTCTCAGGCCCTCCAAATGACCGACAATATATATTACCTGCTTTATTCCACTTAGTTTCTTCCGTCATCTGGGTAGCATCATTATGATGTTCGGCCAACTTCACCACTCTATACACCAATAAGCACGTCGTCGATTGGGACTTTTCTCTCTAACAACGCATCCTAATACGTCCTTACTTGGCGAACTTAATCTATATAAAATGGTGCATTGTTCCACTTGTCCGTGCATTCAAATTACTTGCTCAGCCCTAGGCTTTTATTTTGATGAAATCCACCCCTCAAAACATACTCCGGAACATGATCGTAGACCAATGGCGGACGGGGGGGGGGGGGGAGGTTAGTGTCAGTGCACCTATGAAATTTGCCGCTGTGTTTATGTGTTTATGAATGTACTGTGTTTATGAAAATACTGTGTTTATGAATGCATTCATCGCATTCCTGTATGCACATTGTTTTTTTTTTGCATATTACCGTGACAAAAACAACTAACTATTCATCATATTACAGCAGAAAATTGACTACGATATTGTTTCGGCACAGCCTCACCTCCTTATTATGTCCTACCTGTGGCGTATAACACCCAACACTCCACCTTCCGCACCCCCTCCACCTTCCCAAAAGCGGCTACGCCACTGCACCAGCAGAGCAACTGTTTTGCCGTTAGTACATAAATTCACAAGCTTGAATTTCTGATTACTGGTTGAAATTCTATGGCTTAGGCACAAAATCATTCTAACTCATTAAGCCGAACAAGCGAGAATTCCAGACGCCACCACTTGCGTCTGCATTTACTTATCAGTATAGCGAGCGCTGTCTGTTGGTTGAATAGCTTACTAACGTGCTACAAACAGTAACAGCGAGTTGAGGTCCCGTCTCTGGCTTTCTCCTTCATGTGCACTATCATAGCTCCTTCATCACGCTTCAAGTTATGTTAAATATATCACCCCTGTGGTAGCAATTTAAAAGAAATATTAAGAACATAAAATAAGAGAACTGAGTGAGTATTATGCTTAGGAACTCGGAAAACAAGTTCTGTAATTTCCGTAAACAAATAGGGTTGCGACGTACCTTTTTTCCAAAGATACTGTACCAACTTTTCAGCGAGGCTTGCTCCGGCATTATATTTTCTCTTTTTTCCGTGGAGGTTAGCAGTTTTTATGTCCGCGTAGAGCAGCAGCATCTTATCAGAGTAGTTTCCTTGTTCTGTTGTCAGAGGCAGGATAGCCGCAAAAGGACCGTATTGTAGGCGTGCCTCTTCGCGTTCAATGTCATTACACTGTGGTACCTACCAGTGCTCTAGGGTTCCGCTAAAATATACTGCATTTGTTTGACAATCATCAATGCACATAACGCGTACCCATTCATCATACAGGAAAACGGGAAGAAAATTTCCAAAACCGGTTGAAGGTAACCCAGGTGTCCTTAAATGCTCACTTCGGCGAGAAAGAACAAAAGTGAAAACATTTCTCAAATAGAAGCCACGAATCCCCAGAAGACAGTAATGATATTTTGACTGAATCAGAACACAAAATGACCCTGGTTAGAACTCGTACAATCAAGGAAAACCATTGCGTCCATGTTGTCTTATCCCAGTAGAGGCACCTTCAGTTCAGTAAACTTTTCGTACAATCTTTTCGTAAAAAATCGAATGTTCTTTTACCTTTGCGGTTGACCGCCCCTTGAAAATTCATTGGCAGTAATTTACTGCGAAATTATCGCTCTTCCATTTATCAGCATAGCAAGTGAAATTGGCCTGTGAAGTTCTTCTTCTGAAACTGCAGGATTCACGTAGTGGTAGGTGCACGTTTTACCACAGGCCGCGTTCTTTTTGGGCTCGTCGGGCATGGGGGCATTCCAGTTCGACAGACTGCGTTGCGCTGAAAAGACTACGGAGCGTTGTGCCCACTCAGCACTTTCTTGATGTCACCAGTCGCTTTGCGGATGTACGGTATCACGTAGGGCCTTGTGGCGCTTCCCCACCTTTCTTTCCCCCTCGCGCTACATTTAATTTCTGGAGGAGGGACTCGGCAGTGGCCACCAGTGACGCTACAAGGATTGTACGGTCGTTTGAGAGTAGCCACTGGTGGCGGTGAAATGGAACTTATTGGCCTTTAAAAGGGAGATGGGAAGGTGAGGGCCCGATTCCGGCTCACAAGAATTGAGTGCCATGGATGCGACCTGAGCTCCAACGACCAAGACGAGCTGGTACTGTGGGGAGGGCTGTCCAGTATACGCATCAAGGGCGTGGGAAGGAGACGGGAGGGAAAGGTAACAGTGCTGGTTGGGGTGGCTTGTATTGGGGCGGGCTTTGTGGGCTGTCCTGTAATAGAAGGATGACAAGAGCCTGGGTGAGGAATCGGGAGAGGGGAGGGGGAAAGTGAGGCCGGGGGCTACTGCAGAGCCAGACCATGTGCTCGACGTTTACGTCGGTGCCCCACAGCTTTCACTGGGGGTTGACGAACTTGTCAAGGTAAAATTGGTGTCGTCTGCTTGGACACATGCAAGTGTTTGTTCGGAGTTTCCACAATGTTGTCAGCTGTGTCAGCTACCACTGAGCTGCGGCACATACCACATAGGACAAACCAACCGGTATGTCAGGTACCGGGCCCGTAAGCATGAGTTGACGCTCAGAAATCATCAGCGTGCGCACCTTTGTGCGCACTGCACAGCGTGTATCTGTGTGCCCTCAGTTTTGGTTTCAAGGTTTTGGGCCGGAGCAGGGCAGCGGCGGCTCGCCATCTTTGAGAGGCTTTCTACATTAAAAAGGAAGGCATAAATTGTGTGAGCCAAAGTATGTTACGTTTGCGGGAAAATAAGTTTAAACAATGATTGCAAAAATTGAACGCGACTTCGACAACGGCACAACGGTAGAACGACGGGACAAGCGCTCTCATGCAACTAACATTTATTTGAATCATCGCCTTGTATTTATAGAGGTATCACTAGGAGCAAGCCCGCTGGAATACAATATATAGAAAGCAAGAAGCAGATGATGGATACAGTCAAAGTGACGTTTCCGAAAATTCAAACTCGGCGGCACGCGAACGCACAGAGGTATCGCTAACGCACTTCACCCTTTTTTTTCTTGTTATATAACCCTTAGAAGAGCTCCCTCGCTACTGTGCTACCACTACTGCCGAGAATCGGAATCTGCTCAAAGAAAGGTCCGAATTTTTCCAAAGAACTGACAGACCTGCAATCTTCGTAATGCACGGGTAAATGCACGCGCGTATTATTGTTAAGTGAAGAACTGTGCTCGCGTGCCCGATCATTCACACATCTGCCTGTCTGGCCGATATCGGTCTCCCCGCATGAAAACGGTATCTCACATACTATCCCGACGTGACAGGGAACAAAGTGCTTGGCGTGCTTCATTTCGCACTCTATTTGTTTGGGCTTGCCAGAAATTTGCGGAAACCGGCGGCCAAGTTTTGTGGAGCAGGAAACACCACCGGTGCTTTGTACCTTTCTGCCACCTTTACAAGGTTGTGCGTAGCCCTATGTATATGGGATAGAACAACAGGCTTCCTCTTACGTTGTTCCGGCGGCTTAGCACTTACTTGGGCTTTGGGTTTACGCAACAAGGCTTCGGTAACATCCACCCAGACGTAGCTCGTGTAAGCGACCGACAAGAGCCTCTTGGTTTGAGAGTCAAAGCTCTCTTGAACGGCATGTACACAGGAATTTTTCAGTGCAGACTCTAGAAACAGGGACGGTATGGCCCTTTTGACAGTCTTTGAATAGGATGATCAACATGGCAGAAACTGGTTGGGGGTACGCGGGCGATAGATCCAACCAACATGGTCGGATGAAAACTTAAAACTTATGTCTGAAAATGGCAAGGTGTCATGACTTGGAAACTTAAGTGTAATTGCGAGGCCCTTCCCATGCCTCTCCAAAATACCTTTTGGGGTTTCAGGGTAGCTAGGAGAACACTGTTTTGTTAAAACCACTAAGAAGTCGTTTAAATATCTAAAACCACGCCGAAAACCTCCGTGTCAAAGCTTAAAATCAAGTCCCGATCGACAGTGGCAATAAAATATTGCACAAGACCAGCGCATCAGAGGACCCTATACAAAGCCCTTGTTTATGAACGTACATTCACCATTCGGAATAAACAAATGTTGCATCCAGATCAAGCTATAATAAACGCATAAAACAGTCCACAGACATATCACGTAAATTCTGAAAATTGAGCATACCGTTTACGTCAATGCATTGCCTAACAAAAGCAAACAGTTCCGAGTGCAGCTGTCAAATGCTGTTCTCTCCTTTCTCTAAAACGTATGTTTGCAATAGCTATATGGATGAAGGCAAAACAATGAAAGTTGCCTGTCGACGGTCAGTTCAGTTTTCTTGCTAAAGCAAGAATGTCTGTGGGCTAATTATAGATCTTTCACAAACTCGGCATATCAATCTTCCTGCCTTGTCGTACTGGACGATGCTAAAAGCAGTGAGGCTATGCAACTTGTACTTATGTTAGTAGCATGTTGGAGCATTAAACAACTATTTGTGCAGTAGTAAAATTATTCTATGTACACAAAAACCCAATTCTTTCTGTCCCTTCGGAAAGTGTAGTTTGTGCTCCTGGTCGCAACGCTATATCTGTGCTTTGAGCCAGGGCTCACACTCCGGAGAACTCAGGGTTCAGTTATGCAACCACTAACTTAATTTTTTCGGTGCGTGCTTGCTTAGATGTTCCCCTACATTACATTTAGCATCCTTGGTGATAACTGCTCTAACCTTATCGTAACCACAAACAACGCACTTTCACTCATGTACGCAGCTGCAGTGGGCGGTTCCCGTGTTCTGTGTCCTCCGTTGTGAATGCATGAATGGCCGCCGTACCCTAACGCCAATACTGCGATCCGTTTCTGTGTTATCAAATATCGGAGGAGGCTCCCTTGGGCGCAGCAGAGGCCGGCTGTACTTCCTTATCCAACACGTCCTCTTTTTCCTGTAGTCATTTTTGTCAGGCCTCGCTGTGGTACAGTGGCGTCCAATCAAACCGAACGTAAATGCTTATCTTTCTGCGTATTTCCCGCTGTATCATTTCCCTGTATACATGATGATACTGATGAATACAAAGAATGGTACAATGATGATCATAATGTTTTGCTTAGCCACTTTTTCTGGTAAATTGAGACAGGCACGCCTCTTTTACAAGTAAAGACGCTTTACTGTTGCTGTCCAAGCGGTATTCATGCGGTCAGTATATAGCAGTTTAATTGAACATATATGGCTTTTGAGGTGTAGTTTACATACCTGGCGCTCTTTGCCCCAGTTGGCCTTGCGCCATAAACATCCAACCATCATCATCATCATCAGTTTACATACCTGCGCTGACGGTGTCTTTGACGTAGGTCAAATAAGTGCCGATCTCAGTTTGGCGGTAGCAATCACGTCCGGTGTCACACCCCGGCCCGTGGTAAAATTTGAGGGCAGTGCCGTTAGGGGAAAACGTGACGTCAGCCTCTATTGCGTTCACGCCTTGCCCCATGAACTGGTCAAACTCTTCCAATGTATTGGCCATGTGTCCAAAAACATAAACAGGCCGACGGATGTCCGTCGCAAAGACCTGTAATTGGTTTAACACAAATTCGTTGCGGATTATTTGAAAAATCACGGCAAACTTTTGAGTGGTGCTCTATATTTGCGTGGCCTCCGGCGTTCATATGTGGCTCTAACGAGGTCCCAATTGATAAATTAATTGCCGTAGCCTAAATAAAAAATAAAAGTTTGGATACTGCTGAGCGTAAGCTAACAATGTGGGAAAATTGCCGCTGGCAACTTTGTCGGCACCATCATCATCATTGACAGCCTGTTTAGGTCCACTTCAAGAGGAAGGCTTGGGCCATTGACCTCCACCCGCTCCTGCCCTGCGCTGCCGGAGTCTGTTCTAAGGTAGCATACGTAAAACTTATACCATGCCGACGGAATACTTTTTCACGCGTGACTAAAAACCATTGGGAACTGCCACCGTTTCTTTTACATCATACCACACGCTACTCCAATCGAAAGCAATCCATCCACATTACTCCTTATCCCTCGCGTGCAGTACCATATAATGCTAAGCTGACTTGATTACCCTATACCCATTTATCTCCATCGGTGTCGCTGCAGTCGCAGCCTAAATACTATGGGGCTGAACCTACTGCCTCCAGAAGGCGTTCTACCAACATCGCTGTCTTCGGCAAACCGATGTGAAATGGATTTTACAGCCGTGTATATGTAAGCAGGGAAAATGTATCATCCTACCTCATTTAATTACGCTAGTTCACAAGGAAACGTGCTCCACCGCTAAGACAAAGCGCTATTAATTATGCCACTCTAGTTAAATCAGGCAACAGGTAAAATTCTCATCAAATTATAAATATTCAAATAAATCTTGTTCCAACATCGAAGGACGTGCCACCCAATACACGTGCGTCTGAAATGTTGGTGAGTAAACTGCGGAGAGTCACGCTTAATGGGGATGCCCCGAAGCCATTTTCGTTGCCGTGGAGAATACACAAGAAACTTATTTCACAGCACACGCTATCGCCTCTTGCTCTGGTGAACCGAACAATTTGCACATAGTATCAGCGTTTACTTCATAAGGTCTATGACGCGATATTATACTTCCTTGCCGATGTAGTGTTCTAGAATGGTGCTACGGCCTTTTCCAACTATGCTGTATAAGAGGGGTCTACTGAGAGGCTGACACTAGCAGCAACTGCTTGATGGGCACCCTGAATTTTACACAGGCGAACGAACACGCACCAATGTTTTTTTTGTAATTCAGCTGCACGTGACACCAGAGCTTCAACAAAATAGTGCCGAGTTCCTGACCGAGTGTGTGACGTGGAGGGCGTAATTTATGTAGACCTGTACTGTTTTCAAACGTGTGAAACAGCGCTTCTATTGGGTCAGTGATTGGTAGAGGTACCTTTAAGGACCTGCACACCAAAACAATGACTGCTCAGCCTGGCCACCTTCGGGGTAGGACGTGTTTCACTGAGAAGAACCGGCACTTCCTCCAGTCAAGCATCAATAAATTCCTTCTTTTCCTTCCGAGTATTATTGTAGGCGACGCTTCAAGCACGCTTCTTCTTTACGCCACTCCAGTTCTAGCGTCTGTCTCAATCTTTCGTCATTTCCAGCTGGTGGAGACAGTCTTTTGTGATCGCCTAATTGAGATGGCTACGTACGCACGTACGTACGTACATACAATAGGTATGGTACGATTTGGCGTACGACTATCATACACGGAAAACTGCTGAATTATACTGGTATCACCCTAGCCTCAGTACGCTTATACTCTTCACGCCGCTACATTTGTGCTACAGAGGAAGGAGGAGGAGAAAAACGATCCAAACGCAACATTAAGCACCGAGATAACCGGGCTTCGAATGGCGACATCAGAAGCCGGTTCCTTTTTCCAGGTTCTTGGCTGCTTAACTGAGGGTTGTTTCTTTCGATGTCTGGTTATTTTTATCTCCCCTTGGTTTCCCCTTTCGTTTTGTACTTATGGCTAACATTTTCGAGGCAGTGATTACGGCAGAGTAATGAATTGGAACTCTCCCGGCCGGGGCTCATCGCCTTGGCCGGCATTTCTTCCTACGCAGGAACTCCCGCGGGAGGAATTCATGAGTGGTAACGCGAGGGACATACCTGTGGCATTGGTCCCTTCCAACGGTGGCTTGATTCAACGGAACAACACGCAGTCCATCCAAAACAATCTGAGGGACGCCAGTTTTTTTCTCTCAGTTAGCGCCCATTTCCAGGCCAGTCCCCCTAAGTGGGTACAAGCCATTCTTTTGACACCAATCAACCATATCTGGCCCCAGGTTCGCCAACGCCAACTGGTCCGCAAGCTGGTCCTAGGCTAGCTAAGTTCGCCATGTTGAAGGAGGAAGGTGTGTAAAATGTGGGCACTACATTACAGTGGGGCAGGCGCATGTTCGATGTTCTTAATTAGCGTACGCCTCGGGACAATTGAGACATGTCGGGGAGTGTCCCATAAGCTAGAGAACAGAACGAGCAGATGTAGGGAGTGCATAGGTGTATGCATCGAAGAATGCGTAGTTGCATGACGATGAGAGATTTGTCTGGAACACGGAGTGTATAAAGAGTTTCTGTGATGTTCGTATAGTGAAGATTTCTTTCTTGTTTGTAGTGGAGAGTAGTGTTCCACGTGGCTGGATAAGGCCAGGGAATTCCAGGCGCCAGGTGCACAAGTTTGCGGGCGAGGATATACACTATCTTATTGGCTATGATTCCAGCGTGACCACGAATCCAACTCACTGTGAGTGTCGGGCCGTAGGTTTGTTTAAGCTTCGCGTAGATCCCACTGTAGTTCCTGAGGAATTCTACCCTGAAGAATGGCGTGGATAGCGTCCCTTGCACCACTGTATTTGGTATATCCTGGTGCTAAGAAGATATCTTAAATATTGATAATTATTGGGAAGGTCTCAGATGCTGTAGGTGGGGAGAACTGAAAGGACCAAGAGTGTGCACTACAACTTCATTGGTAATGTTTTATTAGAGTGTCCGGCGTACAACCAGGAAAGGAACCACCTCGCCAAGAAGATGGAGTGCCTCAAGAAGGGACTTTTATAATTGAAAGCTCTTCTTGGTTCATGGTCATCTCCATCATCCCAGCGAAAAGAGTTAGATGCACTGCTTGATTATTTACACGATATCGGCGTCGCAGAGACACTGCAGAACTCTACATCTTGATGCTGTGAGACCACCTGGACTTTTACGTGACCCAGGGAACACTCCATGTTTCCTTCTTTTTTACCTCTTCTTTTTTCTCTCTCTTTCGCTCTACTTCTGTTACGGCCTTTATTCCCTCCACCCCATCCCCGCAGAGTAGCATGTAGGAGAAAAAATGCCTGCAGACCTCTCTGCTTTCTTCTAATAAAGAGCTCTCTGTCTCTCTTGAGGTTGAATAGGTGGCCGCTCCTACGTGCGTCCGTGATGCATCCGTGCAGACAATCGCAGAACCAATGGGATGGACAGGATTGCCAACGCGAGAAGAATGTCTTCCTGGATTGGCAACGTTTTTTTTTTGGTAATTGGAGCAATACGGAAATTATCTGGGAGCGGCGTAGGAAGAGTAATGACACGGAGGTCAATAGGTTTGAGAGCAACTTGGTGAAGGATCCAGTTAACTTGTTTTGGGATAAAAACGCGCCATTTGCCGGCTTTTCTATTGTATGAGATCTCCAAAGGGCAAGAACAGCCGCTTAAAGTAAAGGTGCTCAGTGGACGTATTTACGGGAACGTTGTGGGCGGTCTTATACGGTGTATGAAGTGCAACGTTAATCCAATGTCTTTGGTGACCCGTCAAAGCAAGATAAGGAATTCAATAAAGAAATTTAGTTAGAGTTTAGGTATGTACGAGCTGCCTTACTTGACCCTCGCGTAGCCCCGCGTGCTTATTCACAATGCGGCGCACTAGATGCGTAAGGTAATGGAAAACTTGTAGCCCCATTGGCCTGATTAGATAACTCATGCATATGTAGTACAAGAATTATTCAGGATTATATACGAGGTATGGCGTTACCCACCATTGCGAAAGTGACGAGGTGGTTGTGTCAGCGTTCATAGCGACTTTTCGTAATGAGCAGGAATTAGGTTTTTGAGGTGTGGGAGACAGGCCTGCTGTGTCGAGATAACAAATGACTGCCTCTATATCTTGCTGCGCGGTGCCCTGCCCTGACCCGGGAGACCCAGAGGTGCACCAAATAGTAAGGTCGTCTGCGTACAATGTATGCTTGGGTTCAGAATCGAAGCTAGAACACGAAACAACGGTGCCATTCCGATGTTAAAAAGGGTGGGCGAGAGAACAGCTCTCTGTGGAGCACCACGCGTGATGAGAAACTGATCTGAGACCGAATCCGGGATAGGAAACAAGGCGTTCGGTCGCGCAGAAATGCAGCGATGTAAGCGTACATCTGTTAATTATGTATGCGTACATCGTGGGCAAGTTTATGAAATGCTGTTGGGGACGTCGGCCTGTAGCTACAGAACACATAACTGTACGCAATGTAGATGAACACTTGGAAGACAAGCAGGAAGCTACAATCCCTGACTCTCAACTATTTCTTCTGACGAAAACAGACGCACCTATATCCTGCACTTATGTGCTACATTAAATTACCATTACTAACCCTTCAAAAACACTGGGTTGCTGGTTTGCCCAAGTACTAAACTTGAGTCGAACACCTGTTGCATTTACTCACGTCTCTCAAGCAACTGCGTTCTGAGACAGATACAAGGAGGGCGGAATAGCTAGCGCATGTAACACAACGTGCACTATGCGGATCTACCTTTGGCATTTGAGCATTCAGCACACATGGCAGAAAAGCAACCTCCGAAGGCTAAGTAATATTCTGTGTTTCAAAGTCTGTCTGGCGGCCTGTTGGCAGGGAAGTGGTAGTTACTGCGCCAGTAGTAGCAATGTCATCCGGTGAAACCCAGGCTCCATCTATTGGGTCCCACTGGGAGGACCAAGAGAAAGGGATCCGAACTGGAGAGAAAATGAGGCTGGATAAAATTGTAGAGTGGTGAGAAGAAGAGGAAGGCACGGGATAGGAATAGCGGTGGTTAGTGGAGGAGATCCAGTTTGTCTCCTAATATTTAACAACACCAGAAGACCAATGCCTATACAAATCACCGACTGTAGTGGGAACCAATTATTTTTTCCGAAAATTCGGTACTGGAAAGCAGCAGCGAAATAAATGGGTAGCCCCTCATGAACTGTGACTCGAGACACCGCATCAGTTCCGACACCTAACCTTCTTCAGTGCGGTACAAACGCTTGAGGTTCTGTGTACTCTAGCGAAAGCTGTGGCAACGATGCACAACAGCTCTTCGCGTTTGCGCTGCATGCGCAACGAGATGACCTTCCTCAGCCCGCATGTTTTTTTTTTCGCAGTGTACGTACCACCCACGCCCGAAATATTTTTGTGGAGTAGACGTCCCTCTGATGGCATAAAGTACACCTAAATGCAGTCACCCTGAAATATGCCACCAATTTAATACCAGAATACCACACGCCTTTGTTCCGTAAACAAGAAATAAAAAGTTCGCTCTTCTATTGCAGTGATGCTAACGTTAAACGCGTAACCTAGAAAAAAAATTAGTGTTGCTTTCTTTTTGAAAGGAAGCCAGAAGTGACAACACCACGATAAAAATCTGCTCCGAGAGTGGAAACCAGTTCCCTTGGATGAATTCAATTAAACTTTTTCCAGCAACCTAACTCTTCAACAGTGTTCGGTTTAAAGCAGTCGTCGAGGTACACTGTCAATCTTTTGTCCTACAATCTAATACTTAGGCTTTTGGCAATATTTTACGCATTTATCAGGTTTGCCAGGATTTCGTTTTTGCATTATTCCAAATCATGAAGCAGTTGCCCCTACAGACAATCTGACGTAGAATTTCCCAATTCCTTATTCCAACCCCTTGTCCAATCAGCCTCACCGAAATATGTTCGTTACAAAAGAGAGGTGACATTGGTGAGGATATAAAGTATTTTTACACTACAATAATTTCCTGGCAACATTTTACGTCACACAGTTACACTTCGACTTTGAAGATTCCATACAAATTTATTTTTCGTCAATATGTTCGTTACAAAAGAGACGTTACATTGGTGAGGATATAAAAGATTGTTAGACTACGATAATTTCCTGGCAACATATTACGTCGCACAGTTACACTTCGACTTTGAAGATGCCATACAAAATTATTTTTCGTATGTCCAATAAATGACCAATTCAGACCTGAACACTTCTATATGAAAGCATTTCTTTAGACTAAAATGTGTAGAAATACCTTCTGTCTAAACACATGCTTCCCCTCTAAACGTGACGTAAAAACACTTTTTATACAATGTTTTTGTTCTATATCCTTTATTTCTGACTGACACCTGAATTCTTGTTTCCAGCTAACGGCGCCGAGACATGCGTACCGAACAGGCGCTCAGTTAAAACAGCTTTTGCACCCAGTTGGCGGTCCCTATTAAAGCCTGCTAAAACTTTCCTACAGCAGAAACAAAGCTTGCATGCGGCCGTTTCGTTTACGAGTGCCTCAACTGTAGTATACCCTAGTGCGCCCACAGACGTGCTACTAAATTTTAGAATACTTCACTTTTTAGGCTTAGATAAAGTGAGAAATAACGCACTCAACGAGGTTAATAGAGAGCTTTAGCATAGCGGGTAGCGTACGCTACGCTAGTGGTGGTGGTTAGCGGGACACGACTGCGCGTGCCCGCATTCGTTCCGGGGACGGAAGGATCCCCCAGCCCCTCCCCCGACGGCGTTCCCGCGCGCGCATGCGTAGTAGGGTCCTGGTAGCGGCCGCCGTTGTCGTAACGTACGCTTCCCGCTATGATAACGGTGTCTAATGAAGGCAGAAGGCAGTGTGTTGTGCTTACCCAACACGAAGAAAGAGTAAAAAGGAAGAAAGTGGCCCTCCACACAGTTTCTCCCGGCATTTCTTTTAACACGACAGATGTGTCCAGTTCAAGGCTGCAAAGAACAAACAATAACATAACTGTGCAGTAATAAACACATTGCGAGAAATGCTTGGTACTTCGGTTTCCTTGACCACCAATATCCTTGGTGAAAATAGTTGCTAGGGCTAAACTAGGATACGCCGAACCGTACGTTGATCTCGTTTGCCACAGAGTTAGGGGGAAAGCAGCTATCACCACCACATGCAACCAACCGAATAAAATGTCAGGCAGCGCGAAACAGGCTGCTTTGAACAACAGGACGCTCTATCAAGGCCTGGAAACCGGCTTTATCACGTTTGTTGTAGTTTTACTTCTTTTCAGTGACTTGGGTGCGATAGCCTAATTTTAAAGCATTTGCTGTTTAATAAAAGTCAACATCTGGCTGACCATTGACGCGTGTGTCAATGGACAAGTATCAAGCTGTAAGTTATACGACAAATGTGACCGCAGATTGTTTTTTTTTCCTTGTTCACACAGGTCATTTTTGCCCTTGTGGGGTACCTCCAGCATGTAGCTTTCTCTATATGGAGAGGTCGCACATCGTGCACTTAAAAACTTGAAAGAACGTACGGTCGTGGATTTGTACCTCAGAATGCATCTCAGCCAATGTATCTCAACCAATTGTAGAATGTATCTCAGCAAAGAAATGTCCTTCAGATATCTTAAAATCTTGCTCAAAAGATTTTTCTCTCTTTTGGGGCATTGGCTTTCTTTCTTTTAGCACTGGAATTACGTCATTACAGCGGTGTAGCGGCAATTGACTGGCTTCCATTAAATTGGAGCAATTAACGCATTCGATAGCCACTTAAAAAAGAGAGCGGCACAGCAAAGCAGAAACGAAAGGCATACCCACCATGACGAGGAAATTGCACAGGGCCGCTTTGTGCTGGCATTAACTAAAGCTTTCACAGTACTCTAGGACTCGAAGGAAACAATGAAAGCGTTTTTCGGAAGCGTTTCACCACCCCTTTCACATACGACTGCCACTTGAATATGTCGTCGACATGAACAACCAAATTTCTCCCACTCAACCAAGTACTATATTCCAAGTGGTACTCAACCAAGTGGTACTATATTCTAGGCGCTATAGTAGTACTGCGTAGTGACGTTGCTACATCCCTTCGGAGGCCCCAGGTCTAACGCCCGAGTCCCATTGGCGGCACCATCATCATATCACATCGTAAGAGGGCTCTGCGGCCTTCATTTAGGAACAGATGCGTTCGCATTTACGACTCATAAGAATACCTTAAGCGTCCTCAGACTTCATTTTTTTTTCTTCAAGTAACACCCTTTCCAAATGCGGTAAGTTTGTTAAACCTAGAAACATTAGGTTCGTTCAGTTCTGGCTGTCGATTTGCAGCTATGTCTCCAGCGTACATGCCTCATTTTAGAAATATGTGAAGTGCTACTGAGGCAGCTTCAAACCGGGTCCCTACCCACCCCGGCTGTGATGCACCGAATGTATCCGGAGGCAAACCCGACTGACAAGTGCCAGCTCTGCTGCAGGGAGACTGCAGACACGTAGCACATCTTATGGAACTGTGTCACGAGCCCAATGGAAGTGACGTCAAGAGCCACACCGCCACGGCTTGCAGAAGCCGCAAGGAGCTACACCTATGAAAATCAACACTGGGCGGTCCAGCAGGTCCTTCGGTCGCTCGCAAGGCATGAGACTCTCGAGTCGGCAATGACGAGCTCACGTCTCGGATGAGTAGCCACCAGGACGACGCCGAGGCCCGCGTCGCGGCACGTACAAAAGACGTTCTTCCGGCCTAAATAAAGTTTATTCAATCCAATCCAGGGGCATTTTCGGAAGCCAAGTAAAAGCAGTGAGTACTGAGTCAATTAAAATTCTCTTTAATGCTGTAACTTAGTTATATATTTTCGTCATTTCCCGCAAGGGTCAGGGTAATGTTGTGGCTTGAATTCTTCAGGGCTCGGTTTTCTTTCCACCACCACCTACAGCCACGGCTTTGAATAGATTTTTTAACTGTAAGCATGCACATTAAAAGTACGTTGTAGAAAAATTCTATGAACTAGTTTCTACCGATTTCCGCGCTTTCATTCCACGCCGTGAATAATAAGAAAATAAGGCAGGTGTTGCGCCTACCCCGGTGTTGCTGACCGTTGCCGTTACACGTTGCGAAGCGGCAGGAACTCTGCTAATTATATTTAAGGACATGACGCGCAGACCTGTCATTTGACATGAACCTTTTCAGTTTCAAGCCGCAACCAGGCAGCAACGGTTTCCTGGCCGCGCTGTCCAACGTGAACAAAAACAACCCGCCAGGCAAGCCGTCGTATGGAACGCGTCTGGCAGTTGATAACTGTGATATTGCTCGAGGTGAAACTGGTCACATTCTTTTCCTTGCCCTACCTTTTTAACCGATGCACCCCGGCTCCTCCATGGTAAATGTTCTCCCGACAGTCAGGGATGCTTAACCTTCCATCTGCGTCCTTCGCCGTCACCTCCGCACAAAGGCCAGACTGTGACGCCTGTGGGCCGCAAGACACAATCGAGCATGTGCTGTGTCGTTGTCACAAATACTCATCGGAGGGAAGCGTGCTTGTCAGCCCGCTCAGCCGATTGGACAATCGACCAGTTGCAGCAGAGGCTACCATAGGCCAGGGGTTTCTACCTTTCACATAGCAGAAGGTAACAAAAGCCCTTATACGTCTCTTGAGCGGTACGAATTCAAACGAACGACTGCAGAGCATAAAACGGGACTTGATGGCGCTCGCGTTCCCGCCCCTGTCTCTCCCTTTACGCCTGTCCTCGGTTTTATTTTGGACATTCCACACCCCCAGTGCACGGTAACTGACCGGGCTGTACACCCGGTTAACCTCCAGGTCTTTCCGTTGGGTTTTCTCTTCCGCCAGTCTAGCTCGGCCTCGGCGTAAAAACTGAAACCGGCACCCTAGGAGGTAGGGCTTTCGACGGTCATGTATCAAAAGCGCCTTCACCGGCGTGAGTGCATTCACAGGGACCCAATGACTACATCTCACCAATTTGGCTGCCTGACCATAAACCCAATTCCCAACCAGACCACCCGGCCGCTATTCTGCAAATATGCGCCTTGAACGCTATGCTCGACTACACCCGACAAGGTTATAGCAGCGCCGAAAAGGCACCAAGCGCGTGCTGGAGTAGTTTCTGCCGAAATATTTAATTCTGTCACGAATACTCCTCGGCAGCTCTGGTGTACACAGGAGCCGATTCTACTGGGATGGGCTTGCTAGAAAATTGATAATTGTAATGACACTACGACCAAGGCTTTGAATTGGTACGGCTGGTGACGATATCTCCACACCGATGGGCAAAATGAGAGTCAAGGTACGTGAAGCTTGTCTTATGGCGTGCTTCATTTTCCTGCGAGGCGGTTAAAAGCGACTACCTCGGACTGACATTAGATAGGTGCGTGTTATGTCACCTCAAGGCAAGCAGTAAGAACCAAAAATGCGCCATGTAGCATAGCATTACGCCTTTGCTATGGCTTCGTGACTCTGTTACACGGACCGACCAAGTTAGTTTTATGTATTTTTGTGCTTATGTATTGATGTCTTACCACAGATGAGCTTAATACTCTGTTTTGGTTCAACAATATTCACAAGTATGAACATGGCCACCGGACTTACGCATTACGTTTGGGTGTGGGTATATAAACTTATTGTGCAGCATCTGTTTCACTTTTGTCGGGGGGTTGAATAGAGGTACAGACAGACAGACATACAGACAGACAGACAGACAGACAGACCAAAATTTTCGCGTTCTAGTAACCCAAGAAAGACTATCGTCTTTAAAAAATAAAAACCCAGAGGGTTAATTGTTAAACACCGAATAACCACGGCGATAGGGAAGATCCCTATTAGGCAAAAACCATTCCGGGATTCGTGAAAAGTGCAAGAGAAATTTTGAGGCCAGTTTCAAGAACAGCTTACCGATGATACATAAAGCCACCAAAGCGTTCATGTGCTCACGTGCACCAACTCCCGTCCCGATAAAAAGATGCTACCCTCCGCTGAACGTTCATTACCGTCGATTAAAGAAACTGAGAAAATTATAAGGCATCACTTACCTTCCATTTAAGCCTTTCTGAATTCACCATATCATGCGAGGTATTTCGCACCTATCGACGTATGCAACCTTTATACACGGGATGATATAAGTTACTAAACGGATGGTGTCAAAATAGTTTGATGGCCCCGGATTGATTGTGAATGTTTAAACTGCTCCCTTCAGCCTTAGCTCTTAAAGGGCCACTTGTCAAATAATGATCACCAGCTTTCCCTCAGATCTGACATGGGCTATTGTCCTGTCTACCTAGACGACGTACTGAACTTCTCGGAAACATTTCGCGAACAAGTGGAACGCCTTCGTGTATTTTTCGATGCCATTTGTGTAGGCAATTTGTCTCTCAAGTCATAAAAATGCCTCTTTGTGTTCGAAAAAGTAGCATTTGCCAAGGCCTAAAAACGTCTCTATGTGATCGAAAAACTAGTATTTGTCAGTCATGCGGTGAGCTACCAGGAGACTACCCTCGACTGCGAGAAATGGCTACTGTAAACATATTTCCTATTCCAAAGCATGTACGTGCTGTGGATCAAATCAGGGGTCTCTGCCTTTATTATCGATGTTTGTGGCCCCTTTTCCGGAACTTGCAGAGACCTTAACTTTGTTTACCAAGGTAGTAGCGCATTGCAGACTGCCAATACTTTGGGACACTTCCACGAAGATGGTCAGAAAATATGGCAAACTTATGGAAGTGTTTTATTACAGTGCCAGGGTGGAGCCGACCGAGTAATTGCCTACGGAGGCCATATTCTTTCGCGAGTGAATTGCAACAGTTCAATAACAGCAAAATATACTATGACTGTAATATCATCATTATCGTAAACCTGTGTGTGCCCACTGCAGGACTAAAGCCTCTATCAAATATTTCCAGCCACGCCTATCAAGGGCTAGCTGAGTTCATGTTCTTCCCCCAAATTTCCGGGGCTCATCCCGCCATGCAGTTCTCGGCCGAGCTCATTGCGTTTGCGGTCTATTAGCAGCTACTCTGTTAAGCTGATGGTCCACCTGTTGTTTCTCATTCGCATTACATGACCAGCACATTTCCTTCGCTTAAATTTAAATAAAATGTCCTCAATCTTTCCCTATTCTTTCATCCATGCGGCTTTATTCCTATCCCTAAGCGTGACCCCCAGCATTCGGCGTTCCCAGGCCCATTTTGCCGACCTAAGTTCCAGTGGCAGTCTTTTGGTGAGACCCCGTGTTTCTGCCCCATAAGTTATTATTGCAAGAACGGATTAATTAAATTAATGCGTTTCGAGTGACACAAGAAGCTCACCAGTAAGGATATCTGAGTTCTCACTAAACGCCGCCCACCTCTTGCTCATTCTGTGGGTAATTTCTCGTTCATGGTTTGGATCAGCAGCTATAACCTGCTCCAGATATACGTATTCGGTGGCTATGTCCAAAACGTTATTGCCTACCTGGAAGTGATGTACGTTGGCAGGCTGATTCGACATTATCTTCGATTTTTTCATGTTTATTTTTAAGCCTGCAATTATACTTGCCGAGCACAATTGGCAAAGCATTCGCAGCAAATCCTGGCTGCTCTGGCTGAACAAGGCAATGTCGTCTGCAAACCTTAAAGGGGCCATGAAGACAAAACACAAGTTTGGTTCATTCGAAAGATTGTCCCATAGAATCATACTGGCACCCTTTTAAACACACATTTGGCTCAAATAAGCTATATAATTAGAAAAAAGAGAATGACCATGCAACCCACTACCTCATTTGCCGCAACAGAACCAATGATGCCATACCAGCCATCTCTTCGATTGGCGGAGGCCGGTGAAAGCACATCCAAATTGGGCAGAGTTTATAACCTTTTCGAAAGTGCTATTTGCGCGTAAATTTAGCGTACATTCTTTTTATAGTAGTATGAATTGGGGGATAAACAGTCGAGGTTTTGAAAGCACACGTAAACATAGAAGTACCAATGCGTATTATTGTTTGTACTGCGCGCACTATGCTTGTTTTAGCTGCACAGCAGTCCGCCACTTTCGGGTTGTCTTACGCACTGACCGATTGGCGTAAACGACGTTCTCTTACGTGACCCTGTTTGTAGAGGGTATTCAATGCTTCACGAAACGATTACTTTCTACAGTAACAAAACCAAGCCGTGTGAAAATACGGTCAAAAAACAAACAACTCAGGCAACAGTTCATGATGATGATGATGCTTAGCGGCGTCCCCTTTTAACGGGGTGGCGTCGGGCAGTGACCATAGTCGTAACAGCACCGTAAAATCACATCGCCAAAAAATGTTTACGAAATTTTTGTGCTAGTCTGACTTTTTTTGGCATGTCTTCCCAAATTGTTCCCTGCTCATTTCCCACCAATATTCGAACGTTAATCAGTACGGTAGCGCCGTCTGGGAAGCCTGATGGCAAGCAGCGCTTCAGCCGAATCAGGCAGTGCTAGTTCGTTTGTATACGCGCGCTTATGACTTCATTGCTGACGTCCCGAAACCGTACGATTTCGCGGAAGAATCAAAATTTTAACCTAAATTGATTATTTCTTCTCAGTGAATACGGCATCATTTGCTGCCGGGCAAGCGCTAGGAGCTCTATAAAACACGAAATCTTTCGAATAAAAAAAACTTGTATTTTGTCCTCATCGCCCTTTAAGCGACGCAAAAATTTCTCATTCATGCGCACTCCGATTTTCCTCCACCTACATTTATGATTACGCCCTACAGACAAGCTGCAAATAATTGCGGCGATATTGTGTCCCTGTGCAAGACCCCGCTTTCGTGTGGAAAATTTACAAGATCTGTGGTTAAGCCGTATAGTTCCCGTACATACTTTGTATAAATCTTTGAAAGTAGCGGAATGTATGCCTCGTCCACGGCGTGATCACGTAACCGGTTTATTCCTGCTGAAGTGGGCACTCAGCCTTTTCATATTCTATGAATGCCATATATAGCGGTGCATTATACCCTGAACACTTTTTGATTACCTGGTGGATAGCGTCAATATGGTCAAAAGTTGAGAAGCCCTTCGCGAAACCAGCCTCTTCTCGTTGCTGTTGAATGTAAAAACTTGCACTGATGGGGTTGAGAATTACCTTGGTAACCTTGGTAAATAATTTGTAGGTAACGGAGAGGTCGCTGGTGGACCCGTAATTTTTAAGCTCTTTGGCATCACCTATCTTATCAAGAATTGAGTTAGCATTTTTTCACACCATTGCTACCCTTAATAAGCTCAAGCACTGCGAGAATATGGCGGCAAGATTTGTTAGAACTACATGGCCTCCGAGGCACAATATATCAGACATGTGATCATCTCCTGCAGCTTACCTTTCTTCATTTCTTGGAGCACCGTCGCTACTCATGCGTTGTAAGCGGCGGAACCTGATCTAAACTATTTACGAAAAAAACTTGTATCTGAGTCAGGGATACGAACGAACAGGTTTCTGTAGAATTCGTCTGCTGTTTTTAGAATATCATCAATATTGTTTATGTGACCACTGCCGTCCGGTAGTGGATACATTACATTTTTGCCAATGGTGAGCTTCCTTCTACTCGCTTTCAAGCACACTCCGTGTTTCGATGTTGCTGCAATTTTCGCAACATTAAAAGCACGCACGTTGGCAGTCTTGCTTTTGTTGATCAATTGTAAGAGCTCTGCCATTTCTATTTCGTCTCGCAGAATGCGGATTAACATTTTCCGGCGCTGATCAATTACGTCTTTATTACGTCTTGTAACTTCGATTCGAATGCGGGCTCCTTTTCTCCTGTGGCTAGTGTTGACTCTATGACAACATATCTGAAATCATAATTCAGAGAGTCAACATTATTGTTTTAGTAGACAACACCGAGAATTTGTTTTCTAGTAACAATCGGAACTCGTACACTTTAAGTCTCACGGAGGGCAAGCTAGGGGCCTTCCGTTTTGGAATCTTTAACCTTTTCCTTCTTAAATCCAGGCTGATAGGAGTTCTCGCCCTTCTGTAGTCACTTTTTTTAACACGGCCTGTTTTAGTTTCCCCATTCGGGCCTTTCCAAGTCCATTTTCAGTTCTTTTTTTTCGGAAGAACGTATTCATAATTCGCAGATTCTTCCTCTCGGCAAAAAAACCAGCATGCCGCTGCGGTTGTTTCCTGAACCTAAGCCGAATTTCCTTGACGCACGCTCCGCTTCTGTCATGCCCCTATTTTTGCATTAAAGTACACCATATAAACTCTGTACAGAGCTCTTACTAGTCTGATTGCCAGTTCAATGTTTTCGTAAAATATTTAATTATCGTGAGTAGATGTAGGCGCATAGACCAGCACCACATGCAACGTGTGCTTGTTATTGAGCCTAATCATCGTAAGTAGATGTAAGCGTATACACTTGCATCCCATGCAACGTATGCTTATTATTGAGAGTAATATCCAGAGATGCTAGAAGCTCATTAATTCTCTTAAATTCTGCAGCATTCTCGGTTATAGCACAATGAACCAAAAACTCCGTACCTAACTGATGTGTCTCAGAATGCCCGCGATAACAGAAAATATAACCACTAAGAAGCACCACAAATCCATCCCGAGCCCACCTTACATGGCCTAATCTAGCATATCCCATCGAATATCAGATACTCATGTAAAAGAGCAGCTAACCTCAATTCACTCCAAAGTGTTCAAGCATTAAATGCACAAACAAACAATTCGTATTGGCGGCCTACCGGGACAAAGAGATTCTTTGCAGCTTCTGGTGTATTTCTTGCTTCCGGCCGCCTTGGGTAGGGGCAATGCAGCTGCTGGGGACAGGGGGCCCATTGAGTGACTGTATAATTAATTATTGGAAGGATTTTGGCAAACGTACTCAACCAGTGTTGCGAAATCCTTCTGTGCTGAGTAAACGCTGTTTTGTGTGCCAGGAAGCCTCACCTTGTATTGTTGAACCTATCTAGCACAGCCTCCCATGGTATCCGGCGATTTTTATGAACACACCAGACAGCATTTTGGACCTGGGGAATTTAATAGAAGATGGTTGCTGAGCAGCGGTAAGCTCAGAAGGATTGACACGCTCTATTGATGCACATAAAATGTTATATATACAATGCACCAATTTGTATTTACCGAACGATTATCAAGCAGATTGGAGGTACACATTTTCCCCCCAGCTCTGTATCATTACATGACCTTTACACCCGAAATCTCAGCCGAGCTTTTGATACACGCCAGATGCAACCAAGAGCCTCCTTTACACAAGCTGTAATATAGCTTGTCACAAATCCAGACCAAAATTATATGACCAACCACTCCCTGTGGCGCGGGACCAACGCTGCTTTAGCGCGCCTTCAAGTCTCAAAGGCTATCATGCGCCCATGCACGGTGGAGAGTTCGATGTCACTACAGTCTATAAATTCGGGAACCGGCACAGGAACACTGTGGTTTTATCCCGAGCTTCCTTGGAGAGCAACCCTGTGCAGTGGGAAGAAGATGAAGCTTTCCTTCGGGTTTTGAGGCCGAGACCCGGACTGAGCTTAAGCTACTCGTCGAGTACCTGGAAGGGCAAAGCTTGCATTTTGCTATTTCTTCAGCACTCTGTCTTAGCCGTTTTCCAAGACGGTGTGCTTTGAAAAAAATACTAAATCCTACCTGAACTTAAAAAGACAGTATACCGTAGTTACGGGAGATTTCGAGCAGGCAAGAAGCCAGCTGGAGACATTTGGAACTATGGTGTGGGTTGTTTAACCGTGACAACTTGGGCGAGTTGGTGATGCATTTTGAACCGCAGGGCAAACGACAATAGAAAAGACGATAGCAAGAGGACACACAAAGCGCTGACTTAAAACCTGGATGTTTTCTCCAACGGTGCGAAATGTAAACGAATCTCAAGAAAACAGAACACGAAAAAACACATGAAAAAACCGGCAAAAAAAGCACACAGCCAACCTCAGAGGTAGCCATTATGGGCACGTGTCCGCTTAAGACCGTCAATCCCATTCTTCCTGAGTGCGATTGAGGCTATACTGACGCAATTCTCCCTTAGGAGTTGAATCTCAGCGGCCTCTATAATTGCCCCAGATAGCGTGTTCATGCTTCTGTCGATAACAAGGCAATCTACAAACAGCGGCTCGCAGCCGCATGTGTCGCACTGAGTTGTGAGATGGCCAGCCGCTTTGTTTTTAACATTATAAAGGTGTTCCCGCAGACGGTCATTGAGGCATCTTTCGGTTTGGCCGATATACCTCTTTCCACAATTTAAAGGCAGGTCCTGAACAATGCCTTCAACGCAATCAAGCAAGAGCGTTCTGGGCTTTGTGTGACACGAGGATTTTTGCCTCCCCAAACCGTGGTTCATGCTCCAGATGGCCGACAGTTTCTTTGGGGCAGAAAAGAACACTTCTATGCCTGTTCTGTTAGCTATCCTTCTTAAGTTGAGCGACACGTCATGAAGGTGCGGAATCACAACCACTTTTCCATTAGGCCTTTGTTGTTGGTTTGGTGGTTGCGAGCCGTACAACTCCTGCTTTTTGGCCTCCAGCATACCTTTTGTAACAGCGGCCAACACGTGCCCAGGGTAGCCCGAACCTAAAAGGAGCGTGGTCTGCGCTATGAAGCTGGATTCAGCATTGTGGTTACAAGATTTTTCGAAGGCATATGAAAAACCGAGCCGGGCAAGGCCTCTCTTCACCAAGTTTGTATGTGCTGACGAAAAGGCAGCAGCGCTTTGAACCTCTCGCCTCGCAAGCCCAGCAGACATGACCAAGGGAAAAAAACAGCCTAAGATCTAGAAACCTGATAGAATTGCAAACAGGTCTTTCATGCGTGATTGTGAAATGTTTCACGCAAGCTTAGAAACCGACAAGACACTTCAGACCTGCTGATCAAGACATTCGAGGCTACAATTAACTAAGACCAGCAATCATCCACGTACCGGACATTCTTTAGCACATTGCACTCTGGAAGCAACTAGACACTGCTCTACCGTAATGTGCTAATACCAAATCGCTCAGTATAGGGCAATACATGATCCTATGCAAATGTCATTTTTCTGGAGAATAATTGTATCTTCCCATGCCACAAACGTTGATCTCAGGCACAGCGACAACAATTCAAGAAAACCACCGACACTCACTCCTGCCGCGTTTTGAAACGGCACTGCTCCAAACTGGTCTGTGCAGTCTTCAGTGCAACTTATTATTTTTTTCTCTTGACCATAATAATACAAATCCTCTATATCGATCTAAAAGACACTGTAGGACATGTCAGAGTGGCAGTTCAAGAGTTCCACCACTGAAAAAGAATTCCTGATAAGGAAAGCGTTTTCTACGCGAAGCAAGCTCAACTTTTCCTGTAGAAGTATGGCGAGGGCTTTTTGTCAGGTGTTATTTCCCGAAACGATACCTCGAAACGGCCAATCGATATTGTGCGTCCCCACAGAAAGGAACAACACAGGAAAGACCAACAACCTGTTTGCGATTCGATCATGTTTTTAGATCTTAGGCTGTTTGTTCCGTAGTCATGTCTGCTGGACTTACGAGCCAATAGGTTCAAAAGCGCTACTTCAGTTTTCATCAACACATTCAAAATTTGTGGAGAGGCATTCTCCTTCTCTGTTTTTCAAATGCTCTTTGAAAATCTTTTAGCCACAATCCATAAGCCACCTTCAGAGCAAGACGACACGCCTTTTAGGTTCAAGCTACCCTGGGCACGTGTGACCCGCTGTTGAAGAAGGTATGCTTAAAGGGACACTGAAGTGAATTTGTCAAGCTCCCGTTTTTGCTTGCACTGCGTAGACTGGCTCAAATTAGCACACTTTTCATCGTTTATTCGGTTGACAAATCGGTAACTATTTTACAAAGCTCGAAAGAAGAAAAACTACCATGCGCGGTTTGCGGCGGCCGCACCAACTAAAGCTGTGACGTTAGGAGGAGCGGGCACCGTGATTGGACGATGCCCAAGGTGAGCAACCAAAGAAGTTTCGGTTTCGGTTCTGTAAAACACAACCGTTGGCGTTGTTGGATGGGCATTCTCAATAACTCAGTAATCATCGTACCGCGCTTCTGCAATGTTGTCAGCTGTAAAAATGCATAAAGATAAGCCTCCTAGGACGGATTGGAATCGTAGCATTCACTAGCCGAAACCTACGCAGTGCATGAACGCCCTCCGCGTACCCGCAGACGCCCAAATGTCATGCGCTTTTCCCCCATATCTGGAGCTTGATCCCTCATGCCTGTGTCGTAAAAAGCGTGTTCGCACCAGGCCAAGGGTCTGTTCATTCTGGCCTGTGCCCACTGCCTGCAAGCAGTCGGTGCTTATGGCAACAGCACGCCAACGAGAACTCGCTAGCGCGCCAGTGCCAGCCTGCGCGCGTTTTATGAACTAGTTCGTGGAGCCATGAACGTTGCGGCCTAAAAAAAGGTCAACTCAGAATAGAAAACATCGGCAGAAAACGAAAAAGTTAACTTACAAAAAAAAACACGTACCCGCGGGGATTCGAACTCGTGACTTGCAAAATACTTGCGGTGACATACCTAGCGCCCCAAACCACTGAGCCACGGAGCGGTATGCCAAGGCCTTGCTAATATAGGGTATTTATTGTACAACTAGTTTACACTTTTCTTCAGTTTTGACATTTCAAGCAGCTTAGGTGACTATTTGTTGTATTGCGCTCGTGCAGTAAGCGTCGCCCGAGTTTCCACATTAGCTCACGTCTAGCAATTGCATTTCGTAGACGGAAAAGCGTTCGCAGATGCGTAGTCGTGCTGCTGACCGCTGTGCTTGTTCGCCCAGCGCAAAAAAGTGCTTCCCGCACCCTAGTTTTACGCTGTACGGTAAAAATATCAGTTGATTTTATTTCCTTAGTACCTATATTGACTTCGCTGACTCTTCTGCCGCCTTCAAGAGGCCTTATAACCTACTGGCATACCAGTCAGCGAAGCGTCGCATGTGCGCTTGTGTGAAGCGACCTT
Source organism: Haemaphysalis longicornis (assembly GCF_048455015.1). Taxonomy (NCBI): domain Eukaryota; kingdom Metazoa; phylum Arthropoda; class Arachnida; order Ixodida; family Ixodidae; genus Haemaphysalis; species Haemaphysalis longicornis. Next base: position 39,745,584 of record NW_027526204.1, read on the forward strand.
GACTTGGAGCTAGATACAGTGTACAAACTAACCAAGTAAAGAAAGGCAAATTCTACCATTCACAAACGTGTCCTGGCTTCGTTTCAACTGAGCGAACGAATTGCGACGACCCGTCGGCGGCCGGCGGACGAAACGCTGGGCCGCCTGACTCTGTCTGAAGGCCGGGGAGCCGTGCAGTAGCGCAGCCATGGAGGAAATGAGCGCAGCCAATTGCCAGCTTATCCCCTTCTGACGTCACACGAAAACGCCGCAGAAAATGGGCGAGCGTAAAGAGAGGAGGACAGCATTTTCGAATTAATTTTTCTACTAAATAAAATCGCGTAAACGCGCCCAGGGTGGTCGAAACATGGCCTGGGGACTTCGGACTACAATTTGCGCAAGTAATCCCGCAATGTTTACATATCACTTCAGTGTCCCTTTAAGGCCAAAAAGCAGGAGGTGTGGTGCTCGCAACCACAAGACCAACAACAAAGGTCTAAAGAAAAATGTGGTGTGATCCTGTACCTCAATGGCGTGTCGGAAAACTTAAGAAGGATAGCTAGCAGAGCAGGCATACAAGCGTCCTTTTCTGCCCCCTCCAGCTCCCCCCCACCCCCACAAAAAAATTTAGAGCGTAACATTGAAGAATACGTACAAATACGTTTCAGAAATTTCACGGTAATTTCACCGATTCCACCTGCCTAATACGCATTTAAAAAGCCTATATTTTTCTCAAACGCCTAATAAATCAACTGTTATGGGGAGCATGCCGTGGAATTCTGAAGTATTTAGTACTCGAATCTCGAAGCATCGTAAGAGGAAAAATTTAATGCGAACTAGGTGTTAACAAAATGGGGCAGTCAATATCTGCAATTGCTTCGCCATTGGTGTCGGTAAGGAAAACTAGGCATGACGTGCTTGAGTTTATACAGTTCCAGAACTTGGTGGGATCATTTAGAAGAATCAATGGTAACGTATTTCTTCGGAAAAATTATTTAGCAGCCCTGACAGCATTAGTCCAAGCATCAACGGCCGCTTAATAAACGTGCCAAGGTTGTTCCGATGGGGGAGCTTTCCAAGCGCAGTAAAGGCCTTTCTTTTTTTGGTAACTTTCGGATGCGCCGACTGTACCATGGAGCACCAGGGTTGGAAAAGCACCTCATATTGGTATGTACTGTTCGGTGAACTTTCGAGCTTCCTTAAAATACATGTCCCAGTTTTCCTGAACGGCGCGGTTATCAAACCCATCACAGAAATCTTCAAGCAATAAATATAGTTCAGCATGTATAGCTTGAACATTTGCATGCCTGAATCTCTGATGTCTTTTGTTGCGTTTTTAGACCGTAGGGCTTTTGCATTTACGGAAAAATGTAGAAAAAGATCACTCATACCGGGCAAGTAGGTTATACCAGAACACAGTTCAGGAGCGTGTGTTAAGACCAATACAAGAAAACCTTTGCATTTTCAGATATTCTCGTTGGCTCACAAACTAGTTGACTTTAGTTGAAGAAGTTAGACATTGTCAAGAAAATCCATCTCTTCGTTGAACATAAGTGTACAGTTGCTCCATTTCACGAGATATTATGTACGGATATTGAAAGCCCTCTAAGAGAAATATACGTGAACGTGAAAGTCGGGCAATAACAAAGTTAAAATTCACTAGTGAAGGTTGCGGCTGAGTAAGGGGGCCTAAAAACTCCTTAAACAATCTTTTTTTGTGGTCGTGTCGATGCATACCCATTTGCTTCCTAGACAAGTAGGTACATGAACAGGTGTTGACTTGATTTTCCTTGCTAACTGCGATTAGTGTTCTCCGGAACTTTTAGACACGTGATCTTACCGGTACAATTTGGAATTGTTCGAGGGTCTCAAAACTTCAGTCTCCAGTACGTCACAATGTAGCCATGTCTCAGCCAAAACCACAATGCCAGCTTGGCATCTATCAATAATAGAGTGACCTGCCGATGGATTGCTTACGGTACTCAATATGTTGTGATATAGTAGAGACAACTTAGGTAGCCATTCTGACCTATCCTTAGCTACGTAGGGATCCCTGGTCAATCCGTAGCCGATTACGGCCGAATCCTAGCTAGCTGGGATGGAGGGGGCCTCTCATTTGAAGTAGATTCTTTAACAGGATTACTAGCCACGATGGGATCAGACCGGTAACATACTTTCACAATGCTGGCATTTTTGGAGTCATAACTGTGACATGTATTTTTCATAAATAATTTGTTACGCTTCCGTTTAAAAGTCCAGGATCGATTTCGCGAGATTTACAAGCTTGCTTCTTGCGAAGCACACGCCGGGTGAAGAATCATCTGATGCGGTGATGTTTTCTCTGGAGCGCTAACAGGTCGAGAACACCGTTTCTTTCCCCTTTTTTTGCAACTGTGAAATTTCAAAATAATGGGACGTAAACGCGCTCCTTTAAGCGTGCCGAATCTATGCCCACGTTCGATGGCGTGGAACCGGCGCAACTATGCCGCGTTTCGTGCATTTTCTTCTGCTTCTGCAGGCAATGCCATGTGCTGTTGCCCCTTTTACAAACGCTGACGACGCCGGAGCTACTGCGCAGACATGGACGCAAGAAACATCACCTTCTATTGACGGATTGGAAAGCCGGGATCCCAAATTCTACGGAACATGCCCAGCTGCAGCTTCCGACCAGTGCGCCCAAGGAACCCTGGGACACGGCTCTGGATGTGTACGGCGTACTTAAGGCGGCTGGCTTCATTCAAGGCTTAGAGCGTGGAACCGGCGCAACGATGCCGCGTTTCATGCATTTTCTTCTGCTTCTGCAGTTTAGTCCCTGTTTTGATGAGTCGTCTCGTGTACATCTCGTACTTTTGCCGGTTCCACCCCATATTGTATTTGCGAAGTTTTCACCACGCTCCGCGCCTTGTCGTGTACGCTGACGTTTCGTGTTGCTTCGTAGTTATGCGTTCTATTTTTTGTTACTGATTTTGTGTGATGATGTGGGATTGAACCCCGGACCAACCGTGGAATAATCTTTCGAACTACTTTTAAATGGGTAGACCTAAATCAAAACAAAGCTGCAAACTACCGAAGCTGGCCAAGATGAAAGTAAAATTGCGATAGGTGAGCTAAATAAGAGTATTGAGTCGCTTGAAAAGTGCATGCTTGAAAGCTGCAGTTACCAATTGCAGAAAGAGGTGCGAGGACACAAGCGCTTTAATGAGGGTTTTACTCGATAAAAATGATGATATAGAAAATAAAAGTCGGCGTTGTAATCTGATTTTTATGGTGTACCTGACACGCAGGCCTTCAAGCCACTCGCTGAATCTGAAAAACAAGTATCAAACGTTGTTACGAAACTCGGGGTCGGCCCTGTGCAAATAGAAAAAGCCCACAGACTCGGAAAGTATCGCGCAGGGAAAATACGTCCATTAATTGCTAATTTTGTATTTTTCAAACAGAAAAATGACGTCCTGGTAATTCCGAAGAAACTTAGAAAGGGAGTCAAATTAGTATCTCGGAGGATTTCTCGGAAACGGTGCACAGGAAGCGGATAATTCTTCGGGAATTTGCGCAGAATCACAAAATTGAAGGGTCAACTGCAAAGTTAAAATATGACGTGCTTCACTTAAACAATATAAAATACGTCTACCATGAAAGTGTAAAACAGGTTGTCGAAAAAAGCTGCTGTAGAAAGAATTCCGTTTCAAGCATATCGTTTCTTGTTGTAAACTGCCGCAGTATCAAAAAATTAGCGCCAATCCACCCCGTGAATGTGGTTGGAAAGCAAAGCTGTAAACGGCACCCACAGTGATTACCCATGCGAGGTCACTTAAATCCACTCACGTCACTCTACAAATAGTGAAACTAGAGAGAAGTGAAATGCACTTAACCACACCCTCTATTACTTCAAGGAGATATTCATGGTAAGGTTAAATTAATGCATAGTGCATGAACGGTGGTTGATTGAGCAGTATTGGTGTAGCACATGAAAAGAAACTCTTTTTTTATAAAATTAAAGCTCAAACGAGGTGTTAGATGATCTCACTTATCCGTCTCTGCCGTCGCGGACGGAGGCGACGAGATCGGCGGCAGAGAAGGAGGAGCAGTAGGAGCATGAGGAGGAAATACTTCTATTCAGATTTCTGAACGGCCCAGGTGCGGTACAGGGGAGTGGTTCCTTCTTCACTGTAGCCCATATTCAGTACGCGCCGCCTGTGCTCTGCCCACCAGCTGAAGCAGGGTAGGCAGAGAGCGGCTGGACAGCAGCATCTCCCATTGCTCTTGTTTGGTAGTTGACGGAAAGAGAGGAGGGTGCTCTGGGATAAAGTCGCACACCCCGATGATGTGGCGCAGTGTTCCTACTTTTGAGCGAAATTTACATTCAGCGTCTTGGCGATTCGGATGCATTAAATGAAGACGCATCGAGTGTGGGAAGGAGCCGGATTGTATAAGCCGTTGGGTAGTTTGTTGTTCTATGGAAAGGACATGGTAAGGCGAAGGTAGGGTCTGTCTCAGAAAGCCATAATGCTGGGTTATGTTCGTGAACGAGACAAGCGGGTGACTGTCCTCATGCAGCTCTATAGCACGGGGAGTAAAAGTGCAGGCTTGGTGGGCGTATTCCTTGCCCTCCATAGAAGGGTGAGCGGGTGTCCAGATGAGCTGTAATGAGCCATTTGGGGAGTGGTTTTTAGCACACGCAGTGCAGGTCGGGAAACCAAATCCGGCTAGTAATTCTGGTAGGCTTGTTGGGAATTGGTGACTACCTTACGAACTCTTGATTGCGTGAGAGCCAAGGCGATGGCTGCCTCTTCTGCTGACGTCATGTCTTCGTTCTTTAGTGAGGCACAAGCAAGGTGGTTGATTTTGGAGGTAGTCATGATGATGGGGTACTGCTGCCCTTAATGTTGGGAAGCGTCTGTGTAAATAACTGCATGATCCCCACCGAGGGTGGTGTTGAGCGCTTGAGCCCGTGCTTGTCGGTGGCCCTCGTCGTGTGAGGGGTTCATATTTCTAAGCTAAGGGAACCTCTTTAGATCTTGGCGACAAGAGTCGAGGAGTACATCAAGCGGAGGGGTCGCAGTTATACTCATTCGGCGCTTCTGGATAGAAAGGTGGCCCTCTATCAGCTCTTCTACCGTGTTGTAGAGCCCCGTGGTAAGCAGCCACTCTGTGGACGGACTCATGGGCACACCAATGGCTTGCACAACTGCCTTTTTAATCATTATATAAAGCATCTTTATGTTCCTCTTCCCGAGAAGAAGACGGGGGGTTGAAGTAAGTAATTCTCGAGAGGACAAAAGCCTGAACTACTCGAAATGTCTCTGATTCCTTGAAGCCTCGCTTCTTTGTGGCAACTCGCCTGATCATGTGTATGACTTTATTGATACTATGTTTGCGGCGCAGCAAGGCTACGTCACTCCTGGTGTTGGCATGAAGATGTACGCCCAGGATCTTGATGCTGGGGCTTGGAGAGATAGCCTGGCCATCAAGAAGTATTTGAATGTGTTCCTTGAGGTGTCCTTTGGCATGAGCGCGGACGACTAGGAGCTGAGATTTTTTACGTGAACACTGGAAGCCACAGGCTTTAGAACATTGCCGTACAAGAAGTGCGATGCCATGGGTTGGTGTGAGCTTCCTTTAATCGCTATCGCGTGGTATTCATCAAGAATGCCGGGGTTAAACCCGTAGATGTGCTTGGTGAGTGAACCACTTGTCTTCCCCGTCTCCGGGTGGGCTCGTAGCTGAAGCGGTAAGACAACGGGCTCTGGATTTGTTAATCTATTATTTCTAGGTTCGGTTCCTGCGGTGCCAGTACATTCTTTTATTTGTTGACACCAACGGTCGCGAACGAACCCTTGGGGGTAGAGGTAAAAAGCTTTGCTTTAAAACAAAACTGACGATTTTCACGCTCTGCTTTCTTTAACGCAGCCTTCTGTTGTTCTCGGCACAGATTCGCAGCAAGCGTGCCGCAACTTCTCATGCGGACGAATTCACCGCACAACCCACCAACTCATCTGCCAGCGTCCACTAGACAGATCTATCATGATCACATGGGCACGCGCCCACTCTGCGTCCCGGGCAACGAAACCGCCCACCTGTTGGCCCGAGAGTTATCCCGCCAGGCCCCGGGAAGCGAGCAAGAGGGGGCAACCCCGCTGATCACGTATCACGAAATAACGCAGCACTACAAGTTGGGACGTATCACCTACCCAGCACCGCATAAACACCTAACGAAAGAGGAGGAACGGCAGCTCCGTGCACTCCAAACGAATACTTTCCCCCATCCCACTAAATGCCATATCTTGCACCCCACCGTATATTCCCCGCTATGCCGCTTCTGCGGAGCCCCCGGGACGCTCTTTCATATGGTAGGGGGCTGTGCGCACGCCCCACTACATTCGCGAAATCCCTCCATTCCTTCTCGCGAGCTTTGGGAGAGAGCTCTGACCAGCTCCGACCTCAATGACCATCGCCTGCTGGTGTTGAGGGCTGTTGAGGCGGGGAAAGCTCAAGGGGTCTTGGACTGAGGACTCCTCACCATTGCTTTTTGCAATAAACACGTTTACTCTCTCTCTCTCGGCACGGAATCGTGGCTTGATAGCAGTAATTGTGATAACGAGGTGTTTTCTGGAGATTACACGTGCTACCGTAAAATTAAAAATAACCACGGAGGGAGAGTATTCATACTTGTGCATAAAACCATTCGTTCCTGCCATATCAACGTTGATGTTGGTCAATGCGAGTTCGTATGGTGTCAAATCAAATTATCATATGGGAAGACGCTATCTGGTTGCTCTTTTTATCGACCACCGGGTAGCGCAAGAACAATATTGACCGAGTTTTATAATGTATTAGGTTCGATTGAACCAAATCATCTCGTTATAGGGGGGGGGGAGAGATTAACTAGAAAAACCATGAAGGAACCAACGTTCACTTGTATTCGAAAGCAGGAAAAGACAGAATAGACTTGCCACAAAACTTTGCGCTAACCCAAATGGTGATGGAGCCGACAAGGGGGGGAAACGTTTTAGATTTGTTACTGACTACTCAACCGGCTTGGATCAAGTCAATGTTGACCGTACCTGGAATTAGCGATCATAAAGCTGTTCTTTGTGAAATGACATTGACCTATAAAAAAGTTCCGCTAGCCAAGTGTAGGAAAATGCTTTACTATGCAAGGGCAAATATACAGGGTATAGACTTAGCTTTACACACCTATATTTCCTATTTTCAAGCGCTTTCCGAAATACTGAATATGAACGAGCTATGGTTAAATTTTAAGTCCAAGATGCTACAGATACGTGATCACTTTGTGGCGTCTTGGACACAGTCTGCACGACGTGGCAGGATTAAACCGTGGTTTGACGCATAAATTCGCTCAATATATAATACAAGACAGAAGATTTACAAAAAAATATATAGCAAGAAACCACCACCATTATCGTATGCTGAGTTTCACGATGTCAGTAAGCGTTTGAAAGCAGAAATTCGCAAAGGAAAGCAAATATTCTTTGACTCCGTTCCCTCAAGACGAAAGAAAAACCCTAAGGAGTTTTGGCGTTACATAAAACGGAATGGTAAAGATAATATCAGTATTCCCTCACTTAAACATTCTGGAGTATTGGTGGTGAACGACCTTGAAAAGTCGAATGGCTTTAATGATTTCTTTAGCTCAGTATTCTCCCCTCTTTGAGCTCTTACCATCTTATCCGGTCCAGCGGTGAGGGACATTACTTACATGGAGGAAATCCGAGCAGATGAGCACGGAATAACTGTCCTTCTTCAAAGATTGAAGGAACATAAGGCGGAAGGTCCTGATGGATTACCCAGCAAGATGCTAAAGTTGTGTGCACAATCGGTCTCACCTTTCTTGGTTGTATTGTTTGCAAAATCGTTGGCCACATGTTCCGTGCCAGATGACTGGATGATGGCGGGCGTTGTCCCGATTCACAAATCGGGTCCACGTCATTTGGCTGTTAACTACATGCGAATTTCCTTGACGTGCATTGTTTGTAAAACACTAGAGCATATTTTGTACACAGACATAATGAAGCATTTGGAGTCCCACTCATTGCTCAATTCGAATCAGCATGGCTTTCGCCAGGGTGTGTCTAGTGTAACTCAATTAACGGAATCTATTCGTGAAGTGAGCCAAACTGTTGACTGCCAGTCTGTAATAAATTCCTTGTTTATAGACTTTATAAAAGCCTTCGACTTGGTTTGTCACGCGTTGCTCATGCGGAAATTGCGGTCTTTGAATATAAATGAACAAGTTGTTAATTGGATTGAAGAATACCTAAATTTAAGGTCTCAATTTGTAACTATAAATGGGTCACATTCCAATATCGTTGGTGTTACGTCAGGTGTCCCGCAGGGGTCCGTCCTTGGGCCTCTGCTGTTTTTGATCTATAAAAATGACATAACGGAAAACAATGGCTCCTCTATGCGTTTATTCGCAGACGACTGTGTAGTGTACCGAGAAGTGAAAGATGTCGAGGATATCCGCGCGAGGATAGCCGTGACTTGGACAACATTCAGCTCTGGTGTCACAAGTTGTACATGACTTTAAACCTGAAAAAAACTGTACACATGTGTTTTACGAAGAAAATAAATGCCTTGAAAAGTGTTTACGCTATAAACGGGTAGTCTTTGCAAACTGTTGGTGAATTTAGGTGTCTAGGTGTTTTCCTTACTCCGACACTGTGCTGGCATCTGCATGTTGATTTTATAACTTCGAAAGCCTGTCGTATGTTGGCATTTCTGCGCAGAAACACCAAACAGATCCCCCAAAGTTCGCAAAAGCTTTTACATAAAACCTACGTCAGAATGGTATTGGAATATGCATGTACTGTGTGGGACCCGCCAAAAGCAATGAATAAAACAAAATTAGAAAAAAGTGCTGAACCTGGCAGCTCGTTATGTTTCTGGAAATTACGCGAGTCTTCAAAGTATGACAAATTTAAGAGTCCTTAGGGTGGGAATTGCTAGATCTAAGAAGGAAGAAGTTGCGGTTAAAGTTATTTTGCAATATTTACTGCAATCAAGCTAGGATACCCCACGAGAAGTATTTACTTTCACCACACCACATATCGCAGCGACACGACTACAACCATACAGTACGTGAATATCCCAGCAAAACTGAGTTATTTAGGTTATCTTTCTTTCCCAAGACTATCCGTGAATGGAACAACCTGCCTTCTGCAACGTTCAGTATTGTTAATAATGAAGCGTTTGCGAAGGCTTTGTGAAAATATGTGTGAGCATGTATTATTGTAAATTGGACGTTCTTACTTTGTGTTTTTTGCTTGCATTGTAATTTTTCATGCATGTACCCCTCCACTGTAATGCCAGTAATGGCGATGTGGATAAATAAATAAATGAATAAATAAATGAAAGCTTTCGTCGCAGTACCATGATAATATGCTTAGTATTTTGTGCGGTGTTCCTTCCCATTTTTCTTCGCAGTTGGGTGTTCCATGTAGTATTAGGTTTATCTGTGGGACCTTTTTCTAGAAAGTCGGGCCTTGACAAAAGAATCTTGTATTGTTGGGCGACATTGCTGAGCATAAGATGTGTTTCGTTTATATCTGCTGCTAGGGTTTCAATGGCTTCAGTTTTTTCTTCAGCAATTGATAGTTGACTGCCGATTTCACCAGTCTCAGTTTAGTGCTGTTTCGATTACCGTAAATTTCTGCAATATCGTTTTAATATTTTTTACTGTTTATTCAGAGATTACCCCGCATCGCCAGAAGGTGCTACAGCAGGGGGTTGCAGCATGGACACCAATAAAGCTACCATTTGTAGGGCCTACTTGCGCTTCAGACAACTTGTTCCGCTCTTTAATGGCTCTAACGAAAATTGATTTGGCGAGAAGGTCCGTCATGGTACTGTTGCGACCGGGAAGGCCGACTGCAGCCGGGAGGAGCCATGAACGTCACGCCACGAACGTCACAGAAACGCTCTTTCCAGAGTTCGTTAGTCGTCGGCAGACTCGGCGCACGTTGAGTCCGAGAGAGGGGAGAGAGGAGGACTCCGTTGCGATCGACGGGGCCTCTGTGTCCTTGAAGAGCGTTGAGACGAGTCTCGCCGGCAGCCGCCGAAGTTTCGAAATGCGCCGAAAGCGAAGCGTCAGGGGCAGGCTTGTCGAAACTTGTCACCGACATGGTGGCGCCTGTTTTCAAAGGCCCACGCAGTGGCTTCGCCGCACAGCCGAGGAGTGATGCGGGAAAGTACGGCGGCGCTGGCCGATTCGTAACAGTACGCAATTCCCTTATTTTGAAAACATGGTCAGTTATATGTGAACGCTACTAAGGTTCTTTCAAGTATTTTTCTTTGTTAATTTCTTTTTTACTACGAAATATCAGAAAACAGAACTTTTACCAAAATTTTATTCGCGCGATGAAAGCAGCTCTCGCCAAGTTCCTTTTCCATCGATGCGCAACCATCTCCCTCTTGTGCCTTCCCAAGAAGAACCTAGCCGCCAGGTTTTGAATTTTATCTAGTTCATCAATCCGTGTGACTTGCGAGGAATCCCATACGGCACAGACATAGTCTAGTATTGGTCCAACACATGTCAAGTAGGCCGTCTTTTATAGGCTTGGCTCTGAAGTCTTTAAATTGCGTTCCAGGAAATTCAACGCCCTTGCGGTTTTCCCCACCACATCGCGTACATGTGCATTCCATAAGAAATGGGAAGAAAACGCTACACCTAGATATTTCATATCTAGCAGCTTTTTTACAGGCTCATTGTTTAAGAGCTACCCAGTGTGTGGATTGGCTTTCGTTTGTTTGTGAAAGAAACGTGGAAACACTTTCTATTATTTAAGTTCCTTTTCTCCGTATAGCCCCAATCCTGAACACGTTACAAGTGAATCTGCAGTTGGGTAGTGTTACTCTCACTTATTTATTTATCCAGTTTGTGCTGTTTTGATGTTTCATTTGCGAAACAAGGTCCGTAAGTCTGTTTGTAGCCGAATAATTTCACGGTGCTCGGCAGAATGTTCTGAACGTTGGCCGCCAACTTGCACTGCGCTTGAGCTATTGACAATTTCTTCGGGTGTTCTGGGTTTGTAACCTCTGTGGCGGGGTTGTTTAGGAGGCCCAGGATTTAAGTCGATGTCCCCTGCAAGCAGCAAAAGAAAACCAAGATGCAAACGCTCAACAATCACGCTACACAGCCTTTTAGAGGGCGTGGGAACAGTCGCAAGCAGACATTGCTAGACATCTTAGCGTAAAGTCAGGGTTTTGGACCGAAGTGTAAGAAGCGAAAACGAGGTTCTTGAGCTATCGTGCCTAGAGCACTGCACCCGCACCCACTGTAGTGCGATGGCGTTAATTGTTCGACAGCTGAAATGCAGTGGTTGAGGTAACGGCACTGATGACGGCGGTGCCACAAAAAACCTCGGGGTCAGCGCAAAAGTTTCGGCAGGGTACCGTAACTCAGCAAGGCATGTTTTAGAATTCAGCGATGACAGTGGGATATCTGTGGTGGCGTCTCCAGGAATTTCGAGCGGCGTGAAGGCGACAAGGCAAGCAGCGACGGCGTGTAACAAGTGGAAACGAGGTGCTTCAGCCATCGTGCCTGAAGCACTGCTCCCGTGCCCACTATCTTACAGTTTATCTCTAATAAATTTATAGATAAACCGTAAGTTCTGTGTGTATCAATAAATCTCGCAGTTTAGAGTAAGCACTTGTTTGCGCTCCTTCTGTCTGTGTGTTGTTCGTTGAGGGAATTTTGTTTCCAGTGCACACCAACCAGCACGAATTTCGTGTTTTCTGTAGTTCATTTCTAACACACGGGGTGTTTTTCCACGTTTTAACCCAGACCTTGACAACCCCGCCTTCTTTGAAGTCAAGCGTCGCATTTTGCAAGTGTCTCACGCGACTTGCTTTTGGGAATTTGCGTCATGCAACTTGCTCAGACAACGTGCGCTGGTATGCCCAGGTGAATACCACCCTCAATGGCCTACACGAGTAAACGTTTCCCGCTACTGCGCGAGGGAATGTCGAGTCTGCTGGGTGATATTTTGTCTGCGGACCATCCAGTGCCTGTTTGTATTTGCGTCCCTGCCGGTGTCCGTGACGAGTGTGCCCCGCAGTGTGAGAGTCTAACGAGTGACGTAAGAGCAAGTGGGAGTTACACGTGCGTGTTCTCTGCGTTTATATCGACTTTTGTGAGCATACGTAAACTGCCGGCTAGGGGACGTGCCATTTCTACGTATGTAACAAAGTTAAATAATAAACATCTTGCTCTTACTTTCCTGGAGTGCCCGTGTTTAAGCCTTTTCTGTATCATCCCCAAGCCAAACAAGAAAGAAAACACTTCTATAGCACAGATTTCCAAAGCCATTTTGCAAAGAAATCAGAACAAAGACAGGACGCAGAGATTTATTTTGCGCTTGTATCATCATTAACTGTGCCCCAACCAGCTACCTTTCAAGGTATGCTGAAGAGTGTCCATTCAGCACCCATATTCCTTGTGAGTTTCGAACATTTATTACCGAATGCAGCTAGGCACACAACAGAAAAAGTGCCACAGCAGAAGTTCCAGAGATCCATAATATTAGACGAGCGGTACTTTGGCCTGCTGTCTGAAGAATAAAAAATTACATGCCTTAGACTAGTGTTCGGACATCTATAGAAATACCTCAAGATTCCAATATAGACGCACTAATAGAATCACAGAACTAGCTAAAGACACCCACAGGGATGCCGATAAGAAGCGCTATAAACCACGGTTGAAACTAGTAAAGGTAAAGCTGTGGTATTGTCAAAAAAAAAAAAACTAAAGACAGACATAGATATATTGATATGAAGAGCTTAAAGGAGCTATACAAGCAACTTAAGTAAACCACAGATACACAGAGCAAGAAAACGACACTAATGGGGTTCTTGATAAGAACAGCAAAAAGCCATATAAGTGCCTGTAACTAACTGTACCAAATAGCTGAAACCGACCATAAAAAGGATTGTGGTATGAGTAATTAAATGCCTATAGGAGATACGACCGAACAAGTAGCAGAATGATCCACGGAATCACAAACAGAAGTTAGGACTTGAAAGAAGTATACACTCTGCAGATAGTGAAGGTATTCATAACCAGAATAAGTGTATATATCCCGCAGTACCTTTCATTAAAAGCGCAAAAGACGTATACACTCTGTACATAGTACAGGTATTCATAACAAGAATTAGTGTGTATTTCCCGCAGTACCTTTGATTTAAAACTCAAAAATAAACTGAACACTCTTTTAAGTAAGGAATATAAGAGCGTCACGAGCGTTCGGGTCAGCTCGTCAACAGAGGGCAGTGATGGTGGTAGTCACCCATACGCTGACGAAATGAATAAAACCCACCAAATATCGCAAAAATTCCGCCTAGCTAGTAGCAGGACAGAAAAAGCAGTGCTGTACAAACTGAAATTTCAGTATAATATCACTACGTAACGCCGGTATCAGGCCCTTAAACGGCTATACACCACCTCGCAAGAAAAGCACACACAAGCAGCATCCACCCGGTTTATCACGAATGTAGAAAAGGGGCTAGATGTTATTCCGTAGAAAAAAAATTGAATAGAAACTGAAACACCCTACACACGAACACCGCAGGTCCACTTTGGGGGCACCATGCCAATATAGAGACAGTGCTTGGATCAGGTGCAGGCATTCAAGCTAAGCTGAAAACGCGAAAGCCATGGCGCTCAAAATCACCGCAGAACACCGGGATTACGACCGGGAGGATAGAACAGGCAGCGCCAAAGTTTCTTAAAGTCATAGAGGAAACCTGATGACAGGTATTCTGATACGGGCACCCGCACATCAGTCCGCCCGAGCCCGAGCACTCCTACCTCTCGTGCACCATCTTACCGACCAGCGCAGCTACTGCAACACGCTGACCACTTATTCACATGTTCCACAACTATACAGGCTAGGTAGGCCGAACCACACTCCACATCATTGAGAAACAGACAAGGAGCAGGAAAAAACATCTAGAAGATCGTACATCTAGAAGCATGTACGTAAGTCAAAAAACACTCCACGCTATACTCCCGCACTAAAATCACCTTCAACGCGTTACTGGGGCACGGTCTGATTGATGCTAGGGTTTAACGCCCAGACGCTACACAGCCGATGAGGCGCACCATAGTGGAGGGCTACGGAATAGTTTTGACCACCTGCAGGGGATCTTTAACGTGCGCCTAAGTCTCGAACACACGGCCGTTCTTGATTTTCGTCTCCGTCTGGGGCATAGAGACGGACCTTGATCATATAGTATGGGCCTGCCATACGGGCAGACACCTGCACGGGGCAGAAACTTCGAGGCTCACTAAAAGGGTTCCACTTAAATTGAAGACGACGCAGCGAGCAATGGAACGGAAGATGATAGGTGTAACATTGAGGGACAAGAAGAGAGTGGAGCGGGTTAAGGAACAAATGCGTGTTAAGGACATATTAGTAGAAATTAAGAAGACGTAATTGGTGTGGGCAGAGAGGTAATGCAAAAACAAGATAACCGTTGGTCATTAAGCGTAACAGAGTGGATCCCTAGAGAAGGCAAGTGTGGCAGGTGGCGGCAGAAAGTTAAATGGGCAGACGAGATCAAGAAGTTTGCGGGGATAAATGGGTTAGCGCAGGACCGGGGTAATTGGAGAATAATGGGAGAGGCCTTTGCCCTGCAGTGGGCGTAGATAGGCTGGCGATGATGATGATGATGATGATTGAAAGAGCAAGAGCGGCAGGAACGTCCAACGACGACCGAAAAAGAGTGACCAAGGAACAATCTCGTACCAAAAACGCGTTTTCGCCGTCCTAGAGAATAATATTGTAAACATCGTCATTATCATCAATAATTACCAGATAATACTCCGAGAAAAATTTCTCGGATATTCTATTTACTGTTTGAGTAGCGTCCGTACTATTGATTGTTTGATTGATTGATTGATTGTTGGTTTTAACGCGCCGACTCAACGCAGGCGATGAGGCGGGCTGTAGTGGATGGCTCCGGAATAATTTTAACCAACTGGGGTCTTTAACGCGCACCGAAATCGCGAATACGCGGCGTTTTTGCTTTTCGCCTCGATGAAAAAAGTGGACGCCGCGGCCGGGAATCGAGCCCGCGTCCACGTACATGTTGTACTACTAATTTTACTAACCATCTGCAGTGTTGTTTTTGTGTTCTTGTCTTTTCTTTGTACTCCTTGGTGTCTGCACATAAGTTATTTTTTTTCTAGGGGATTTCTGTTGTTTTCGTTTTTTCTGCTTTTGACATTGATTTTTTATGAGTGTTATTCTGTTACTTTTTCCTTTATTGTATAATAAGATATTGTTTCCCGCACCCTCTGTACCGCAATACGAAACTTCCTCTGTTACAAGGCATCACTGATGTACAACATACAGTAAAAGCGGATGACCTCATTATATGAACCAATTGAGGTTCTCTCAGCGCGCAGCAGTGGACCCTTGCAGATGTTTCTAAGATTACATACATATATATTTATCCCCGTGGCATCCCCTAATCAGCAGAGAAATAAAACCTTGTTCTGTAAAACGTGCGCTTGGGAAGGCGTCCGAAACACCAATCCCAAACTTTCAGGTTTCGCTGCAGCGAAAGCCATTACCCGTTCCGACACAATCCGCATTTTAGTTCTCGCTCGACAATCGGAGGGAGCATGGCCTCCTACAAAACACGAAAAGCAAGGTACAGCCGGTAAAAGGCTTGTCTATAACACAGCTTTCGTAGTCTCAGCCCTCTCTAGCCCCGCCGGAGCGAGATTTGAATAAAACTACTCCGGAATTCTGAAGTCTTAGCCCTTCGCTTTTGCCTCCGACATGTTTGGAACGAGTATGTTTCGGCAGTTTTCGGATGTAGCTGGTTGAAGGTGAAATAAATAAATAAAATCACTGTTATAGACAAGCGTTTTACCGGCTGTACCTTACTCAAAATTATACACTTTCTCCGCCATGTGCTTATCCCCGCAGAGGTCTCAAGAAAGCCAACGTACTCAGCCTTTTTCAGGCACTTATCATTAGACACATAAAATACGGCACTTCCTACCTCGCGCAATAAACAGAGAACGCAATAAATCTGTCATAATTAACTCAGCAAGCTTTCAAACAAGCGCTATGCCTTCCATCCGTGACTTGTATACGTCTATACTATTGCAGAAGGGGATACATACCAACTGGGATGAATTACAAACGGGGCTTCGTGTTAGTAATACTGAAGGACTAACACTCAGGGCTACTGGCGACAACATCCTGAAATGGCTGGGATATGATTTGCCAGAGATTCGGGCATCCCGCCAACGTATTCCTATCATCCTCCTATCGCATATGACTATTGCCCCCTCCTAAAAACATGCACCCACCAAGAATTCGGGGCGTCGCCTGTCCCGCATTCCTGCTCTTCCGAAGTTCTTACACTCCAAAACCCAAGGCCTCCGCTATAGTCGCAACCCCATATCCGAACAGGCAGGCGTGTGCCGCCGCGATATCCTATCACCGGGGGAATGAACTCGCTTCCGCCATTAACTACCGGCATTGCCGCCATAGCCGAGGACACTGCCATCGCTCTCGCCGCGGCCTCTGAAGCTGTGCTCATGCGCGTAATCAGCGGCAATCAGCGGCGACCCCATTCCTGGTTCTGCAGGTGCTGTTTTCCCCTGATTGCAAGGCAAGACACAAACTGGATCTACTTCGAATGCGGCCTTTAGGCAAGCCATTCTGCCCACGCAGGCCTCATACGGGCGCATTCCTGAGCTTTCCCAAGCATCGACATCCTCGGGTGCAACTTTAATCAGTGGAAGCCACCTGATATCTGCCGCCGCCAACCTAAACGCCATGGGATCTGCGTTGCTCTGAAGTCCAGGGCGAACGGATTACGGGTTCTGAAGTGTTGCTTTCACTCGGCAGGTGAGCCCTTCTGACCAATGCCTGTATCTTTGTGATTCTTGCTGTTGACTGCATTTTAGTGCATCTCCATGTCTTTGTTGTGCGTTGTTTGTCCTATGCGGTTACATGGGAAGTTCCCGAGTTGTTCCGCTTGCAAGGAACGTTACCATGTTGGAAAAACAGCTCGACTGTTAGCGATGCCGCATATACACTATGGCGTCCGCAGCCAAGCCCGGTACTTAGATTTGCCAAGCTTGTTGGTCCAGTATAGGGGTCCCATCAATTTTAGGTTCTACTCAAAACGATCATTCTGGTGCCGAGCTATTGAGTTGCAATGCTAATTTTGATCCCCTGACTGCCACTGCCGCGACATCGGTGTGGAAAATTGAAGACATGGTAGCCTCCAATTTGACGAGTGAGAGTGTTGTGGACTCAGTACAAATTCCTTAGTTAAAGTAAGACATCGCCCTGCACCGTCAACCGACAATAAGGTAGAATCGAGTCAGCTAAGGGCAGAAGGTTTGTCCGTTTCGCTGAGCGTAACGCAGCAAAATGGCATAATTGATATGCTATGCACAGAAACAAATTATTTGGGGCAATATGCGAGGACAGTCAACTAGGATATGCTTGGTTTCCCGGCACCTCTGTGCAAGGCCTGCTTGCATTCATGACTGACTTCATCGCCGAACATAACATTACTGACATCCATGAAACCGATCAGTTAATGGCGAATTGCTCACCGGTGAGAAAGGGTGCCATACCTTCTTTTAATTTGTTATGAGGTTTAACGCCCGGACGCTGCACAGGTGATGACTCTGGATGAATTTTCACTACCTGGGGATTTCTAAAGTGTGCGAAAGCTTGAACACACGGGCGTTGTCGCTTCTAGCCTCAATAAGAAAAGCGGTCGCCACGGCTGCAAATTAAACCGGCGTTTTTGGGCACAGCAGCACACCGCCTTAGCCACTCAGCCACCCCGGCGGGTGCTTTTTCCTTTTTTTCTGGTCCCGACAAGACCAGCAGCTACATAGAACGTTTGTATAAACTTCTTAAAGGGCCTAGCAGTTTTTGAGACAGATCCATCCCAAGGCTCTGCTTCAATCTGACTAGAAATTCTGACTTGTCTGACAAGGAATTCTGATAGGAAACTCTGACAAGAATTAACCGCTTGCTATATCGCTTTGCTGAATTTCGTGAACCGAAAGGGCTTAAAGATCATCTCGACAGGAAACAAGAAGGTGTTTCCCAAGAAAATGTGACGGCGCATCTGTCCTTCGCCTCGACAGGTTATCTGACCTTGAAAATATTGTTTAGTTATGGGAGTGGTCGGCTCGATAGCGACGACCCTTGCAGGAGCTAAACAGTTTTTTTTTCCTGAAACTGGCAGGCAATTCTTTTGGGGCTTGCCAGATTAACATCTGAAGTCTGAGCCAAACCTGGGACCAATTCCGAGCTCTAAGGTAAGCTTTCTGTTTACTCTACGAATGTTTTATAGCAACAAAGACATTGCATGCCCCACTACGCCATCAGGTTCCCAAACATTCCCCTACAAGTATCCAGTAATGAGAGGAGGAGGACTCGCCACATTTTTTAAAAAAGCGCTTGTGAAGTAGCAGAGCATACTTTGTCACTCAGTCAGGCCAAAGTAGGTGCATTGCGTTCAAGCGCGCCCACGTTTTCATTAACTTTGTTTTCTGTTTGCGACCGCCGCGCTGCAATGAACGCATTTTTACTAAGCCTAATTCTGCTTTCTCTTCGCTGTCGCTGGACGAAGGCGTAATGATGATAGGTTATATTTATAATGACCTGCTTCGTCCAACTCTAAGCTTGGTTTCCAATTATCTTGCCCTTATGTCTAAAAAAGTAACCTGAAATGATTAAAGACATTGCGGCAGTTTGCATTATGGTGCAAGGCTGGAGAAACAGCAGATCTGGTGGCCTCCTCTCTCCGTCGAAGACCCGGCTGTTGCACCTCAAATGGAGTAAACTTGTCGTTGAAAGCTATCCATGATTGACAGGTCCAAATCGTTTTGTCCGCCAGCTTTCGCATCTCTCTCAATGTGGACCGCCTTAGCACGCATTAGAACCCGCAGCAAACGGCTTTGCGAACTCGGCGCTGTGCTCCTCACTTCAAGCGCGAACGCACGCCAACTGGCGAGAAAAACAGCACCCGAGAGATCACGCCACGAACGCAGGGTAGGGTGTTCTCAAGGTCAAATTGGCCGACGCCGGGTGCTCCACAGGAGGCGCACGCTCATGTGATTCCGGCTGGGCTGAATGCTCTGGTAACGTTCGACGGCGGAACTGAAAGCTTAACCAGTTCTGCTGTTAAAAGTAACTTGTGCTGAATTCTCATCTTCACACCTCGTCGCATCGTGCCTTGATGACATAAATGGTTCAACTCATAAGAGTGCTCTTTAATCCTCGACCATGGAATCAAAACTCGGTGACCAGTATTTTATTTTTGGTTCATTATCTACTACAACGAGTGAGCATAGGCCGTCAAACACTGAGAACTATTTCTACACGGTCTTCAAAATATTAACAATTGAATTCCGGAGTACGCCTGGGATACATCTATTACCAACACAGCGCCAGCAGACCTTTATGGCAATCTCGGTATTCTGCTTGATCAATTCAGGGGTACAGCTGCAAGCAAAGTTGGGCTTAAACAGAGAGCCTGAAAAATAAATCGATCACCTCAAAGATTTTGGCAATAATAAAGGGGAGATATTGGCCGCGAGGCCCACCACTGGAGAGGCCGGCGCTGCGGTCGTTTTGACGTCACTTGTATGATCCCCGTACCTATCTTGCTGCGTACTTCAGCACGTACTTCGTTTAGGATGCGCGTTCCAAAAATATTTTCATGTTAATTTCCGTCGTTCGAAGTTAATTCTCAGTGCGTCAAGCGCAGTTAGACCTCATCCTCATTGGGACTTTATAACCGTATCAACTGTGGTACATTATCCGCAAACAACATGAGCTGGTGGTGTATGGGAATGTATGCACCTAACCCGGTGTAAGCGTAAGCTGCGGCTCGTTTCCCCGATCAACAATGTATACGATCGCTGAGTGAAGTTTCCAAATTTCCTTTGTTTGTGAGAAATGTATAAAGCAGGAAATTATGAAGCGTGTATTGCTCGCAGAAACGCTCCGCGCACGCACCCGCTGTGCCTGCCCGCACGGCCGACGGAGCGATTCGAACCGACGCAGGTCGCTACAGCAAAACTTGTCGCCGCATTTTAAAATCCGCAAGGTCGTGAAAAAGTAGTTCCAAATTGTTCAAAGTTGAGGTTAGTGGTGTGAAAAATTGTGCTAGGCAGTGTCATCAGCTGTGGTTTTCAAAGCGACGCTCAAATATCTGTCGGCATTTACGCCGACCGGCCGCGGAGGTCGGTCCGGAACCGCCGGTGCGTTCACGCGTGGTGTGGCGAGTGGCCGAAGGTTGGCCGAGGCCGTGGCAGGCATTTTGATCATCGATCGCTTAACATGCAATTACTGCGGATACAGAGTTCCACGTACGAGAAGGGGGGTAACAGTGCGGTGATAAGTTGTGCTAGGGACTGTCATTCGCAACTGCAACGATAGCGGCGATGAAATATCTCCCGCGACGCTACGCGTTCCCAACATTCGACTGTGCACCCGAAGCCGGCGGCGAGCTTGTTGGAAAACACCCTGTCGTCGCGCGCGGGCGTGTTGCGTTTGGGTTCCCTTAACTTCTTGGGGGCCCTCAACGCTCGGTTCTTCTATTCTAAAACTCCACATTACCGCAAATCATTAACGACGTGTTTTGCCTCGAACACAGCCTCGCCTTCTGTAAGCAGTCGTGGGTTTCAAAATTGATGCTAGAGAAAGGCAGGTTCAATTCCCATGCCGAGATCATAATGGGAAGTAAATATAACCATGCCCAAACCCGCTCGAAGGCGCTGAAAACTCGTGTTCATACCATTCATACATTGCGGATAAGTTATCGCGAAAAGTAAACATAGCCGTGCAGAGTACATGCTACAGCAGTGATCGTTAATCAAATCCGGGCATAACTAAAAAAAGCATTGTAGGGGAAATAGGCACTGCTTAAGATAAACAGATCACAGCAGCACGTTTAAGCATGTGCGTCAAAGCAATCCGATCACCGATCACCGTTCTCGCGTAGCCATTCATTTACCAGGCAATGCGAGGAGATCGCGCGGTGAGATCACAAGTGAGCGACGCGTTTCCGTCGCTGATACAAGGTATTCACATACACACACAGTCTCATACATGTCTCGTCGCAACTATTTCATAATGAATTGACAGCGTACTTTCCTCGGCTTCAGTTGCGTCGTCCTTGGCGTTAGCTGGCTGCGTACGAGCTGAGGGTTCCGATGGTAGCAACTACCTAAACGCGGCGGTGTCGCCGGGAACAAGCGAGTCGCTAATGGCTTGCCCGGATTGTTTTGTTCGGTCTGCAGACCACTTTTTTGGGTAATTCGCATTGAATCCACAAGGAGGGGGGAGACGCGGTAGTCACAACAAAAAAACACGCGGTCGCATAGGCACAGGAACTGGGTTGTAGCAGACGACAACACGACCCGGCGTCCTTCAAGTGACGTCACTCATAGGTGGCGCTACGGTATGTCCTCGAGGCCAGTATTATCCGGGCTCAGTGAATACAATCGCCGTTTATTCTTTTTTACTACCCAAGTTTATGGAATCCCGAAGCAAAGTTATTGGCACAATTTCTTTGGCTATGCCTGTTTATTTTCGAAACAAACTTGACGACACGTTTCCGACCATACGAAAATGTGGCGTTTGATTAAAGGCTTCTGAAATGTCAGCAGTCGCAGTGAAATCAGCTGCAATTTTTATTTTAATGTCTCCGGTAACCATGCACCCATTGCTGCTATTTTCAATACCCAGTTTTTTACGAGTGTCGGGTTCTCTGCCATTTAGTACAAGATTATCCACTCTGCATTCTACTGCTTTACAGCCGGCCTTTCTTCCACTTTTTGTTAAAAATATTCTAAGGTCACTACTTTTTAGCCTTAAAGTGAATAAATTATCTGGTATTGGCGATATTTCTATTAAAAAATTGTCAAGAAAGTATCCCTTACAAAACGTTCTAAGAAGTGTTTCCCATGAATAAAAACATACACAGAGCGCTGCACACAACAGCGCAAGAACGATCGACGACAGACACATGAACACGTGCTTCTCGGCACTTCAAAAGCACAAGGGCACTAATGACATACCCTTATATTGCAGTAGAAACGACGGGGACGTACACCAACCTCGTTGTCTCGGAAAATGCGCAAAGCTTGTACAATTTCTTTGCATGATTTATTCCTTTCATTCAACAGGATGACATCGTTACCAAATCTGGGTGTGCGTGCTCATGATTAGCAACGTGGGGCCAAGTCTGTGCACGCGGGCTTTTATTAGATTGGACAAGTGTCCTCTCAATCATATATGTTTAGAACACCTGCTCTTTTCCCGACGCCTACGTCACCGACCATTATTGCACCCGACACACCACATTTTTATGCATTATATATATTTATTTACATGACTTGCAGTGCAATAATTCTTTACTGCGTTCTTGCCCTTATATTTTTGTTTTACCGACTAAAAAACACTTACTATTTTGTTTTTCTTTTCTGAAAACAGCCCTCTTGCAGTGTATTTTCTTACCACCTTCTTGTCTATGGGATAATCCATGCAGATAAACAATAACAGCAACCTGTGACAGTTCTACGCTGGGCTGACTTTTCTTCTTTGAGGGTCGTTTCTTTTTTCTCGTTTACATTTCCTGAATAGCTGGCCACATGGTACCCGCAAAGCATTTTGCGCAGAACCAGCGTACCACAAATCTCTTCACTGAATACCTCGTTGACATAGCGGACGCACGGCTTCACGAAAGCAGACCGTAAACAACGGGGCGCTATTCGAATCTTCACAAGTTCGGAGTGGTATGAGGCATAATGACTCGCCCAGTACGAAGAAGACACTACCTAGCTGTGCCTCAGACCTCTCTGAGAACACTAACAACCAGGAACCAGCCAGGTAAGCTCTGAGGATGGGGCGAAGCGCCCCCAATTGGGCTTCTCCGGTGATTTGGGGGGAGTTCAGCCACTGCGTACGCCTTCCCTACTGAACGTTACAATTATAAGGGGTATTGCCAGACATATCTGACCCATTCTAAAGTTGACAAATTGACAGAAATTGCGGTATGCCGAATCCTGAGCTAACGAGAAAGCGCAACCAACGATAATATCAGGCGCAAAACATGCTGCTGCATGAAACCGAAACCAAAGCTTGTTTTACCAACTATCCAAAAATAATCCCCAAACTCTACATTCCGGCAGCTGTGCTTTTCCCAATTGTAGTAAAGTTGCAAGAGCAGAGCGGCACGGCCGACCTTTGTCCGTCCGTCACACCAAAAAAAAAAAGCCTCAAAGCCTCAAGAAAAACAATGTGATTATGGAGGTACAGTAAATCGAACCCTCAGTCTTGACGCCGTGAAAGCGGCCAACTAACAACCGGACCACCCCAAAGGCCAGATGGGCACGGGGTTAGCAGCGGCGGCAAGCAATAACGTGTGCAGCAAATTGGAAAGAAAAAAAAAACTCTTGCGTGGTCGGTATCAAACCTGCGTCCATCGCGTTATGAAAGCGGCGTCTAACCGATTGAATTAACGTCGCTTTTTTTTATTTCCAAACATGTCTCGATGGTAGAACGAGAAGCAGTGGTACAAACAAAATAAAGTTGAACGAAGTTATAAAATCACAGTACCCACTTTGAGGTATAGCGCTAGTGGCTAAAAAGTTTTCACGT
Source organism: Haemaphysalis longicornis (assembly GCF_048455015.1). Taxonomy (NCBI): domain Eukaryota; kingdom Metazoa; phylum Arthropoda; class Arachnida; order Ixodida; family Ixodidae; genus Haemaphysalis; species Haemaphysalis longicornis. The sequence goes on from NW_027526204.1 coordinate 39,769,247, forward strand.
GTGTTAGCTTTTCCACCCGTGACAACCACTCTGGTAGAACAACTTGTGCCTTTACAACTGAAGACCACAGCCTCTAGTATATAGACCGCACAGGACGTGCATGAATGTCGCAGTACCGGACTACCATCCGACACCTCCACATACTGTACAGGCCCAGTAGCATGATTAAATCCAATGGAATACCATCTTCGTTTTTAACAAACAAATACCGTGCGCGTCGATTGGAAGTTGCATTCCGGATGCACAGTACACGCGCGTTCTAGCACCTGCTACCACGGCGCACTTTTGGTCATGTGAAAGCCTGCGGACGAAACAACCCTGGACTGCCAGTAATGGAGCACTTTTGGCGGCAAGTTCGGAAATAAATTTGAGATGCAACGGCCGGGCCTCCGACGATGGAGAGGGGCAGCCAGCTCTGCAGTTTCTCAACCCTTGCACCATTAGTGCAAGCTACGTCAACTTTTTTCCTTGATAAAAATTTATATTGACAGACACAAGTGCGTATACATGAATATAAAATCTTGTACATCGTACAATAACATCCCAAGCCGAATACGTTGTGGCCACTTCGGATATCACATGGTATTTTTTAATAACACCGTTAGGCGGGCTAGTTGGTACTCAGAATTCATGCTGAATTTTTGCGCAGCGTACGACAAGGACAGATACAACAAGGGGCAAGAAGACCAGCGCAGACTAACAACTGACATTTATTTCTTAAACAACACATATATATACACTATCTAACAACCCTTGATCACCGCGCATGAGCAGGTCTGTCACCCTAATCACACTACCAGGGAGATTGTAGAAGCTTGGCACATGGCTGCGATCAAGGGAGCATGCGTGAGCCACCCTTCAGTCGGTTTGTGAGAAAAAGAAATACAGTTCCTGACCAATACAAGATAGTATAATTTTGTTCCGAGGCGGCAGTTCGCCTTATCAAGTCAGTTTGATTGTGCTGTTATCATGCTTTGCATTTTGATGGAGAGTGTACTAACCTGCTCATGCGCGGTGATCAAGGGTTGTTAGATAGTGTATATATATGTGTTGTTTAGGAAATAAATTTCAGTTGTTAGTCTGCGCTGGTCTTCGTGTCCCTTGTTGTATCTGTCCTTGTCGTACGCTGCGCAAAAATTCAGCATGAATGTATTTTTTAAGTGTTTATAAATTAACTACTGCTTTATCGAATGGATAAATGATGAAAAGTGTGTTTATTTGAGCCAGTCTATGCAATTCATACACCAACAGAAGCTTGACAAATTCACTTCCGTGTGCGTTTACTTTGCGTACATATGATTCCGTTTACTTTTCCCTTGCTAAAGACATGTGGTTTTTTTACGCCAATCGACATTTCTGAAGTTCATAGCTATTGCGGTGTTAGTTACTTTTTATAATCCTTGGAAAATGATAGGGCAGAGATATTGGCCTACAAATAGTACCTAGTGTTTTCAACCGCACAACCCGTGTACAAAACACAAACTTTGGCGACTTTCAGTTTGTCTGGGAACATGCCATTTTCGAAGATTCGGTTACATAAATGGTATAGCACATCAGAAAAATAAATCGTAGACGTCCTTTATTTGTGAAGCTCCGTTAGTATCAAAAGCCCCAGAAAAAACATTTTTAACTCAGGTATCAAAATGCAGGTTTCTGTAGGAGTTTCAGTGCAATGAAATATTGATTGCTGCATTCTGGAAGACGTGTACCTTTTAAATTCATTATCAACATTGGCGTTGTAAGCTCCGGAGGTCATTAAATGAAGAATAAATTTATTTTCAAGGTTTGTGCTTCTCAAAGTCTAATCCCGAATTTTTATCTCTGCTGGCAATGTAGTGGAATCATTTACAGTTTGGCATTCCTTACAAAAATTGTAGCAATTATCCAAAAATTCATTCGAATAGTATGGAATACCGTATTTTCGTACCTGGTTAGCAGTTTATTCCGGGGATATTTTACTGCTGTAGTCGTGCTATTCCCAGCACGTTGTGAAGTATATTGATATTTTTATATTTGGCTCTTTTGTGTATGTTCCTTTCGTTACGCAGGGATTGTTTCCGCTACTTTGCATGGTAGCTTCTTGAAATTCGACATCGTAAAGCAGTAATTGTTTTATGAAATCGCCACACAAAACATATTGGTCTGTTTGCAAGTACTGCACCGAGTTTGTACACAATACGAGTTGCACAAAATACTCTGTATTATCCCAAATTGTCTTACGTAATATTGTTCTAGCAACGTTTTTACTCCCATCATAACGTAATTTTGCGGAAAAAAACACCGAACGGACAAGTTGTCGCTAAAATGGCTCGTTCAAACATGCGCTCTAATATAGTTTCCTTGAACATTTGTTAAGCAGAAGCCATTCCGTGTTTCACCTGAAGATGTCACGCGAGTATAAACATTGATTACTTTGTAAAACAAGTTTAAGGAAGCAGCTTATCACAATAGATATAAGTAAAGTCGATAAGTGCTCGAGGTGTGTATAGCCGCCGTACAGTACCCCAATGAGAGATAAGTGCCGCGTTTCTTGTCCAGCAAGCAGTCCGAGTGGATGGCGTATACCAACTTCACTAAGAGCCTACGTCGTTGCTGCTCCGACATAGAGGACGCTTCCAGCATACCAAAAAAAAAAAAGCGTCGTGAACCCCGTAGCCATTCGCCTACGCAGGAACAGCTGGAGTACGCAGTGGATATCGGCGTCGGCATGCTCTGGGCCGGACTTGTAGTGGACCATGATTTCGATTTGTTGAAGCCGAAAGGTCCTACGTTCTAGTCGCCCAGAGGGATGTTTAAGCCTCATCAGTCAGAACAGTGAGTGGTGGTGACATACCACTATAAATCCACGGCAAAATTCGTATGGTAGTAGTCTTCCGAATAGGCAATGTTCTGCTGGCGTATCGCGCTGTCTCGTCTATGCAGAAGAATCACTCCGTGTCCAAGGTTACCGGCATCGGCGGGAAGTGTGGTGGTGGCGTCTTCGTCGAAATTGGCAAAGACCGGTGATGTTTCCTACTGCTGGCCCAGCTCCCCAAAAGCTTTCTGTTGCTCGGCCTTACAAACGAACGCGACATCATCCCATGTAAAGTGGGTGGGCGGAGCTGCAATGTGGGCAAAGTTCCCTATAAATCGTCGGTAATACGTGCTCAGCTCCAAAAAGCGCCTAACAGCTTTCTTGTTGGTAGACATGGGGTACCTGGTTAGCGCTTCAACCTTCACTGGATCACGTCGAACTCAGTACCTGCTGAGAACACGAGCTACGAACGGCACCTTGTACCAAAAATGGCACTTCTTCGCATTTAGTGTTAGCACTGCAGATTGTATTGGCCCGAGGACTGACGTAAGGCGTTTGAGGTGTTCTTCAAACGTTGTGGAAAACACTATTACAGCGTTTAGATACATCAAGAAACTTTGCTACTTTAGACCCACCAGGAGGGTGTCTATCATCTTTCCAAAAGTGTCTGGGGGAGAACAAAACTCGAACTGCAACACTTTAACTTCGTACAGTCCGTAAGGCATAAGAAATGCACTTTTATAACCTGCGCCGTTCGACCTAGATCTGTCAACACCAGCTTTTAAACACAACAGTCTGAAAATAGTGGGCGTGCAGTAGTCTGTCGAGACTGCCGTGAAACCGAGGCAATGGGTAAAAGTCATTTTCGGTCACCTGTTCGGGTTTTGCAGCAATGTACACAAAACCGAGGTTATTGCTAACAGAAATTCTGCCACCTTAGATTTCAGTCACCCTAATAAACAAGCAGAAATTCCTAAAGCCTATGCAACAATGAACCATATTCCCATGAACAATCAGGTGGAAGAGAAATGCGCGAAGTGTACTCAACCTATATACATAACCTTCATTGATCATGAGGAAACATTTGACTCAATGGATACCTCAGCAGTCATCCAGACATTGCGGAATCCGGATGTAGGCGAACACTACGTACGAATAATGGAGGATATCTACAGAGGGTCCACAACTACGATCATCCTCCATAAGGAGAGCAGTAAAATACCTATAAATAAAGGCGTCAGACAAGGCGACACATCTCTCCAATGTTATTCACAGCATGTTTACAAGAAGTATTCAAAACACTGGATTGGGAACAGGTGCTAGCAAGGGTTAAATGAGAATACCTCAGTAACCTCTGATTTGGTGGTGACGATGCCTTGTTAAGTAACTCGGGGGGAAGGGCGAATTTCAAAGCATGATTACCGGACTGGACAAGCAGAGTACATTCTTAGGTCAGAAAATTATAATGTAGAGAACAAAGGTAATGCTCAATGGCGTCGGGAGAGCACAGCGGATTGAAATAGGTGGCGAGGCAGTGGAAGTGGTAAGTGAATATATCTACTTGGGCCAAGCAGTGACCCTGGATCCCAACCATAAGGCAGAGATAATTAAAAGGATAAGAAAGTGGCAAAGTGCCTTCGGCAGGCATTCTCAGATAAGGAATGGCAGCCTAACAATGTCCCTAGAGAAGAAAGCGTATGACAGCTGCATCTTACCGGAAGTACGGGTCACAAACTTGGACGCTCGCTGAAAAGGTTCAACTTAATTTGAGGGTGACTCAGCGAGCAATGAAAGGGAAGATGATAGGTGTAACATTACGGGACATAAAGAAAGCGGAGCGAATCAGGCAACAAACGGGTGTTAACGACATATTAGTAGAAATTAAAAAATGCGTGTGGGCCGGTTATATAATGCTAAGGCAAGATAGCCGTTGGCCATTGAGGGTAACAGCGGAGATCTCTAGAGAAGGCAAGCGTGGCCGGGGCGGCAGAAAGTTAGATGGGCAGATGAGATGAAGGAATTTCCAGGGATAACTTGGTCGGAGTTAGCACAGGACCGACATAATTGTAGATCTATGGGGATAATTCTAGATCTAGGCCTTTACTCTGCAGGGGTCGTACATAGGCTGGTGATAATGATGATGATGATAATGATGATGATGATGATAATTATGACGATTCTTGTGCCGGACGTAATGTCCCATCTTTTTTTACTAAACCTACGGGAGACTAACAGGGCCTCCTCGACCGTGCGACGACTTCTTAGCAACAGCAGCAGGCTTCTTAGCTACGGCAGGATTAGGTTTTCGTAGCACCGAGGTAAAACGACTGCCAACAAAGTCGTTCTTTCATAGAGGAATCCGGGGCGTGCACTTCCCCAATGGTGTCACGATGACCTCTGGCGGGTAAATGTAGCGTGGGTGCTTGTTAAGCCGAGTAATCCCCTGTTGGAGGTGTGTATTCTCACCATCCTCTGCACAATCTCGCAGTTAGCGATACTGCCGGCCTTCCTGGTTCCTGGCCAGCGAGGAGTTCGAAGACGACTGCGTAAATTTTTGTGCCCCGCGTTCGTGCGCCTCAGTCAAGCAGCCACATTCGCCGAGACCCGCTTTCCGAATACCTTTTCTGCCTGGCCTCGTCGGGAAAGCGCCACGCCTAACGAATACGTGGATCGCCACCCTGCTGTTTTCATCTGCGTCTCCCGGGTCGCAGCGGTATAACAAAATGCTTCATTTAAATCTGAAACAACGAGAATGTTTACACTAAAGCCACACAGAATAACAGCAGATGTCTTGGTACTCGGATTATACCAGCACCATTTCAATGTCTAAGGAGCGTGTGGTTACTTTTCAAGAGATTACATCTCACTACAGAAATGAACGGCTAGTTTACCCTGCCCCTCATTATTCCCTAACGAAAAACAAGCAAGCGACATGGAGGCAAGTCCAATCTCATACATTTCTGAACCCTTATAAATTGGTCCTAATGTACAATGTACCAAGGTCTGCACACCCCAAAATGCAGAGCGTGTGATGCCGAAAAAGATGACCTAGCCCACATCCTATCTGAATGCCCAGAGCTCCAACCTAAAGTGGAATGGCATCGGTCTAACCAAATACAATGGGAGACTGCGGTGACCCCCTCTGAACCTGAGACCCAAATTCAAGCCGGGAACTGGGCTTTCGAAGTCGCCATGAAGGACGGTGGTCGGGCCACCTCACGGAGTCAAGAACAAGACCATCATTGATTAAACATCTCAAAGATTGTTGACTAAATAAAGTTGTTCGTCCTCCTCCTCCTCAAGAAAGATAACATTGGCTCGAGGAGCCACAAGGTGGGCGATAAATTACACCTACTATAAAAGAACTTGTCTTCGCAAAAAGTCATTCAAAATTTGGAGCAACTGTAAAGCATGCCATAATAGCATTTGTTTTGCAAATAAAGGGCACCACTGCCACCCTTCTTTCTAGCTCTATACATCGCTCCGCAATGCTACCTGTCAATCACTGTTGCATCACTGGTGCTCAGAAGCCATGTCTCGCTAAAAAAAAGCATTCAAATTGCTTATCAAAAAGTGATAAAACTAAGCTCACTTCCCGGTCTTTTTTTATGGCTTTCCGTATTTAAATGAATGAAAGAAAAAAGTTAGATTTTTTTTCATGCTGTAGCAAAACGCCCGCGAAGAATCCGTGCCTTGATAAGCACATTATGTATTTAATACAGCCATTTAAGAAATAGAACACTATCACAATTTTCTTTTCTGTATTAGCTGCTCAAGTAATCTTAAGAAGGACACTTTCGTCAATAAATATGAGGGCTTCTCACCCTCGGGTTTCCGAACAAGCATATGACCGTTGTTTTGCCACACTTATTTCATTACTGCATTACTTTTTCTCGGCAAGTATTGTACGAAGCGGCTTTCCAAGGAACGCCGTTCCTAGAACTAGTTCCTTTTTGGAGGAACGGAGGAACGACACCGTTCCATTAAGGGTTGGTGGAACTGTAACGTTACCTCGTTAGGTTTGTGAAGGAACGGCAGGAACGGAGTTCCTTCAGCAAATGTTACATCGGCATGATTTCGCTGCTTTTGATGCCAAGGCTCGAGTACTAAAATCCACAAGTCGCTACTGTGTGTGCCTTTCTATAGGCTGGCAAATTTGTCCGCCCTACAGCGGAACGTGCTTCCACGAAGGTCAAGGGCAGAGGGATAACCACGCAGCTGGCCGCAGCTTGTGCTAGCTTTCATTAGCTTACTCGGCGGCGTTCGACGAATGAATAGCGCTGCCACGAGTATGCTTTTCACCTTTCATAGTTTGTATGTGGAGTGCAAGATTTGCGTCTGGCCGATAGAATTGTTCCTGTCTGGGAAAGGTTGTCTAAGTCCAAGCGGTGCCGCAGGTCCCTTGTGTAACTATCGTATCTGTATATTGTCATGGGTAATGACCGCATTAGTGAGTGCAAGGCGCGGTTAAGTTGTTGTCGGGGGAGTAGCGCTCGCTGTGAGGTCGTCCGAGGGACCACCGGCTATGGGCGCGCCGCATTATCTCGGGATGATGTATTGCTGGAAGTTGCAGAGCACACGCGCATTTCGTCACGACGCGGTCTATCGCCGATCTGGCGAGAATGGGTTGACGGGAATGCCAGGTCCTTTCGTATTTCACGCGTCGTGTCGACAAGGACAGGAATTTCGTCATTGTTGGGCCTAATTTCGTCGCACGCCGTATGGAAAATACCTGAGAGAGGTCACCCGAAGGTCGACGGACAGCGTTCAGAGTTGCTTTAGTTGGTCGGTTTCAACCAGTGTTATACTTGGGCTTTCCTAAATACCTGGGAGTGAGTGTAAAAGAGTGGATCACGTGATTGCCTGTGTACCAATCTTTGGGTTTTGTTTAGCTTGCCAATCAGCGACCTAGTGTATGTTAGTTACTAGGTCCTCGAGGCGTGGTTTTTTTGTAATGAAACCTTAGTGTTTGGTGTTCTTGGACAGTCAGAGCGAGAGCTGGAAAGCCGGTTAGGGAAGCTAGTCGGGTCAGTTGAGCGAACGAGAGAGAACGAGGAGCCCCTTTTTAGGTAGATATGTTTAGCTGAGATCATTTAAGCGTTTCTGTCTCTTATGTGAACATTGTATTTCAGGGGCGCAGTTAAACATGTATAAAATTTGTCCGGTTCTTCCTGAAAAAATTCGTCGAGTACCGTTTTTTTTTATTCTTTTCATCTTCAGATAATCTGCTGCCGGCCGTGTCATACTCATATAAAATACGCAGTTCGACGTCAGTTTTAAGTTTCTCAGATTATTTCGAACCAGGATTACCCGAAATCGTATATTGAATTTTTGAAATGAAATGCAGCGTTAATATAAAGACACGTTCCAATGTTCGAAGTGAAACTGGAACGCGTTCCTTTCGCAATAAAGGAATTTGTAACAGGAACTCGTTTCAAAATTGGAATGGAACGGGGAAGGAACTTTCGTTCCTGTTTTAGAGGGACGTGTACAACACCATCTCGGCTTTTGCCCACGCAAGCCACAGGAGCCATTTGCTTGCTTCTGTTACCAAAAATTCGCAGCTTCGGATGTTTTGTTTTCAGGAGAGAGCGACACTGAGCTCATTGGTGTATCAGCGCTAACAATAAACATTGCTTTATTAATTATTCGTTGATAATTCAATCCCCAGTATCAATAGCAAGATGGAATTATTGCAATACGCTCTTTTGGGGGCATTCTGGCAGGCGATGTACATTTTAAATATCGGTTTAGTTCAGCCCGCGGAGGCTAAGCGTTGTTGCCAGTACATAAAACTTCACAAATTCTGATTCTCTTTTTGTACTAAACCGCGGATTTCGATATTTTGACGTCGACAGTACCACCCAAGTTTGGGTACATGCGCGTTCACGGTTTTCACTAAGGTAGCGTCACCCAACTCTAACCGTTGCTTTTTTCTTGAGCGGCGACATATCGTTCGATTCGTAGCCAACTTTTTCCAGCACTGTGTCGTACTTTGAAATACGCTCGATTGAAGACTCGATGTCTCCCACTTTCGCAACAAGCTGCATTAGTAGGGACAGCTTGTCGTTTATCAAAGTCAACAGTGTTCTCACTCAGTAAGGTCTTCAGGTTTCTCCTTACTTTCTTCCTTTACTGGAAACATAAAATTGTTCCTCCTGCTCCTATTTTCTTGTTCGTAGAATGTGTTTTGCTGTAGATGTCATGTGCCCTTCTATTTTGAGTGCAGCATTTACTTCTTTTTAGGAACATTACGGGACACCATCTTTGCATCTAGAGCAGTCAATATATCCGTTGTTTTTTATATGTGTAGTTCTCTGTTGCCCTATGCACTATCAATTTTGCATTATACTCTTGCACTATGAAGACATCATAGTGGTCTGGTCAGCATAGATCTGAAGCGAAAATTTATTATCTAGAGGACCTGTATTTGTATCAACATCATCAAACGTTGACAGGCTTATTTCAAAACATAAGGCATTGAATACAGCCCTTCCTACAGCTCGTGGGCAAAGCAGCAGCTGCAAAAAGCGATTGCCATTTTGGAGACATTTACAGGTACATAAGTACTAACCTGCACGATTAGAAAACATGGGTTTCCCTTAGGTCCTTTGAACTGCTGCTGAGCCCACTCACCTTGCCCGTCGTAAGGCGGTGTTTTATAAACTCCAGTAGAGCCACGTTGTCGGACGTCACCGGTGAGAGCGCAAGCGCGTAAGAAGCGGTGAGTGTCAAGAAAACATCGCTGATGTCAGACTGGTGCCATGGGGCGATTGGGTTGTCGTTCAGATGAAGAATTGGTTGTCTGATCAGTCAATGAGACGCATGCGTGCATTTCTTGCACTTGCAGGAAACCAGGAAAGACCTGCACGATCAGACAAAATGGGTTTTCTATTGTGTCCGACATGCTCCTACCGAGCTCACTGGCAGCAATGAAGGAATCGCTCAAAATTCACAGGAACTACTTTCGTAATCTGAGGGCATTTCTCTTCCAACAGCAGAGAAATTAGAAAAAGGTAGTGCAAAGTTCATCCTAAGAATGCTTTAATGTGGCTGAGGTAAAACTGCTCTGTTGCCACAATCAGCGCAGACGGGGCTCTGTCCACTTGGAATGAAAAGGAGAAGAAGCGGTGCGAAATTTACGAGAGTAGTGTTGCTTGGGATTGGGCGAGTTGCTTCATGATCGCTGGAAACCCTTCACGGGCAGCATTGTGTCGTCCGTGTTTCTCTCGACCATCCTTCGTTTCCGCACGTTCCAGCTAAAGGTTTTCCGGGTTTCTGAGAGTCTTAAATGACCCTTAAAACAACAAAATAGCCGTTTTGTTTTAAATAACAATTGCCGGAGTGTAGTCAACCAAACAACTAGAAGGTGGTCTACATTACCACGGTCCTGGCACAGCAGTAGCAAGGAACATAGTTACATGAAGACGTATACGATAGTCAATTTCTGCCAGAGAATTACAATGTTTGCGGTAAAAATCGTGACGGGAAAAGAAGAGGGGTCGCTGTTTTTTAAGATCAGTAAAGATATTCAGGCTTGCTGCTGTTGAAGATGTAAAAAGTGTTTTGCGAAATGTTTATTAGAATGTCACAGATGTTCTTGGAGCTATTTACATGTCCGCTAATTCTGCGGTGGGTATTTTAAAACATTCTAAAGATTACCTGAGTTGTACCCAGGGGTTGATGGGGTGGAGAAGGATGCCGTGTGGGTATGTGTTCCTTCAAAGGCGGCAGTAGGTAGTGGCTATTTCTTTAGTCAGCTTGTCGTGTGGCGATGATAGACTGTGGAAGTTCGGGTGGTAGTCCTCTAGTATATTTGCTAACGTCTAACGCACGGCATGCTCTTGTTTCGCTGGTATCGGTGAGGTGCTGGAGGGGATTGCCCGGTATATCCGCACGTCGGCAGCAGCATCAGCCCGCTCATTTATCTCCGGAGACCTATGGTGCTGGTGCACTGATTTTCTATCAGCTACGCAAGAAATGCTTGTCTCCTATGGTCCTTGTTCACTGATTTTCTATCAGCTACGCAAGAAAAGCTTGGGACCCGCCGCGGTGGCTCAGTGGCTAAGGCGTTGCGCTGCTGAGCACGCGGTCGCGGGTTCGTTTCCCGGCTGCGGAGGTCGCTTTTCTGATGGAGGCGAAAAGCAAACGCGCCCGTGTGTGCGAGATTTCGGTGCACGTTAAAGATCCCCAGGTGGTCAAAATTAATCTAGAGCATTCCACTACGGCGTACCTCATCGCCTGCGCGGCGTCGGCGCGTTAAAACCCTACAATAAAAAAAAAGCTTGGGATCCGGCCTTGATTGCACACTATCGAGTTCCGTGCACAATTTTGTTGACGGAAATACTGACACCATCCGAGACTACTCGTAGCGCGTGATACAGTATTATCACGTGGACAAAAACGAAGTATTTGTCTTGAAGGAAAACCAAGACAGGCCGGATGCCCTGCTAGATAGATATGCCTTCATTCGCATTTTTTTCACCTGACAATCATGTTCTACCCAAAGATTTCTTTTTCTACTCTCAATATTTTTCTCGTACTTCATTTTTTTTCCTCTCTAAAATAAACCAGGTTACAGCCTAAATATTACTGGCAGCGTCTTGGCCAGTCCCCCACGTGGGTACGCGCCATGACTTAAGGAACCAACCAACCAACCAAGTTTATTGGAGCAAACTTGTGCTCCCCTACCAATTTAAAGAATACACAGGCGGCGAAGCAGCAGTCAGCAAAGTGATGTACGCATGCGAGGGTGGGCGAATCGAATGCCGCGGCGTCTGCTCTGCGGGAATTTATCTTTGGGCGCGAGTGTTGCTGGAACCGTCGAATTACGTCCAGAGCAAAGTAGAATATTCTAGTGTGTTCACGTTAGTTCGGAACGTTCTCCCTATCAGAAGAGATAACACATGCGGCATAGAAAGAAAGAAGAGAACACGCGCTTTCCTTTGCACATAAATAACACAGGTAAGACAGACCCGCGCAGCCGGGCGGTAAAGACAAAACGTAAATAAACAAACCCAATGCATGGTTCGCGGCAGTATTATGTTCATTCTTTTCAGATATGTCGCTGAAACAGACTCAATGCCAGAATCGCCCGCTTTCTGCTGCCATTACACCAATACTTGTATAAAGATGTACTTTCCAGCGCCTTGTTTGGAGGTAAGCCCGTCTTTGATGTGTGTACCTAAATAGTAAACATGAATGACAGCTGCGGCGGAGCAACTCTTTACACAGGAAATGTCCAACTGACCTATGTAGTAGAAACTCGGTCACGGTTCCTTGCCGTCAAGTATTCGATGCGATGTAAGTCATGGTTACAATTAAAATGATAGGAAGATAAATTATCTCGGCGTGATCTCACAAAGTAGTTATCTTTACGTTGAATGCCCTTAGCTGTTTTCGCACCAACGTCTGCGCTTCTTACTCTCGATGAGAATAATATTTCCTCAGCCTCTTTCATCCAACCAAGAACGTCGAAGAAATCTGCTGAGTAGAGGCGCAAACAAAATTAAGCTGCTAATTCTTTTGTAGAGCACTTGATGTTTAATAGCTAATTTTGCACTCCAAATTGTTGGGCTCTTCCAGATGTGGCCATCCACCAGAAGATCGCGCATAATAATGGCAGCCTCGGTCACCACAATTTTCTGTGCCTTGGCCATGTTCCTCTACAATGGAAATACCGAACCCCGTCTCAGAAGACCTGTGGATTGCAGCAAGGACTGGTCTCCCTACTACAGGCGCAAGACAGGGCGTCTCGAGAAACCCGATGTACCCAGAATCCTTTTGTGGCACCTTCCATATGGACATTTCGCATCGGGTCTTTCAGAAAATGTTACACGCCAACGATTGAGTTGCCCTGAGGAGTGCATTCTGAGCTACGATCGCACTACACTGGGATTAAGCGACGCGGTGGTCTTTCACGTTGCCGACATTAGGCTCAACGACATGCCCGAATGCAGGGCCGTGGGTCAGAAGTGGGTGTTCTGGACAGGAGAGGCCCCTCCTTACATCAAGCCACTTCTTCACCTAAAGGACATGTTCAACTGGACGATGACCTACAGGTGAGCTGGTGTTGCCATTTAATAAGAAATCCCGTTCCCGGCTTTCCAGCTCCTCTTTAGATGTATATTCATCCAAAGAAATACACCCAGAAAGAAAAACATTTCATGATACGTTTCTTCAATCGTCTTTAGACGTCAGCCAACCACCGTGCGAGAGTACAAACATCTCCTATTTGTTGCCGTAGTTGTGGAGAAGGGATCTAGCCAGGACAGAAACAATCATGTGCACCACATGTCCGTCTGGTACTGTATATTCTCTTTACCTCCCCTGCACTCATTTCGCCACATCTGTTGAGCCTTGTCTAGAAGAAACTATAAGAAAGGTATGAGAGCGCTTTTTCGACTCAAGGATGTCACAATTGAGCTTCCATAAATTGTTTCTATTGTCCCCAAGTGAAAACTCACTTTCTTTCCTCGTGGAAGCGTATTCTTTCCTTAGCCGTTCTACAAGAGAGAAAGTAATTTTAGTTAGTAAATTAGTAAGTAAGTTAGAGTTACATGCGCTAAACAACAGGGCTGTTCGTGAAAAATCAAGAAACACGAAACCACAAGCAATTTCTGAGTAGTGTGTAATTTAAGTACAAGTAATGTGTCTTTATTAACTCAAAGGAGGGTGCACTAAGACATCGATTACCGCAACTGTTAAAGTTAAAGCACCCAGAGCAGCTGTTTCTCTCTAAATGGACCCACAAGATTGCCGGGAAACAGCCGCACGTGCAACAACGCAGTGATAAATGGGCCCTGTTTCGTTCGTAGGTAACGCCTCCATTCACGCTTATACGCCTCGAGATTCGCGATCGCTGCGCCGCCTGCCGCCGCTTCTCCGCGGCGTTTGCGGGATTAGCGCTGCGTGGCTGATAGGTGGTAATGCAGTGTTTTGGTTCTCTTTCGCTTCTTTTTGCCTTTCCGCGCACTAAACAACTTGTTATGGTGACGTCTGTAAGATAACTGCACGTTTAGGGCACTTAAAAAAAAACAGCTGCGTCTTGGTAGAGCGCTCTAACGCCAACAAGAGCTGCCCGGGGAGGCAGTTCTGCGCGCTTCCTGGCCGCTCTTGCGGGCGTCGGCGACGGCAGCAGCATATCACCGCTGTCACCTTTGAACACGTCAGCAGAAGTGAATTCTATTTATTGTCGCCTCGTTTAGACAAGAGGTTTATTCGTTTTGCAGCGCAGACAACAAATGCGGCTTTGCTTCGAATATGTACGTCGTAGAAAAATATGTTTCGGGGATGTGATAACCCAATAGCTGACAAAAACTTGTGCCTTTTATGGGAGTATAAGCGACGCGAAAATGTTAAGTACACTCAAAGGCTGTGCGTTGTCAGATATGTGCCCACTCATGCCTTATAGTAAGAACCAAGATATATATTAATGAAACCACGATGAATGGTCTGCAAGTCAGGAATAAATAGAATAAGCGTACGGGAATGAAAAAAAAAACGAGTGCAGCGTCTGAAAGGCTAAAGACGTTTGTTTGAGCAAGGTAGTATTCACCAGACCAACTAGATGCGAAATGCACTATTTCGCTAGACATGGGGGGGGGGGGGGGGGGGTGAGGAGGAGGACGCTCAACTATCGTTGTTTACAAATGCGGAGCGAAATCAAGGAATGAACGTTTTATTAATCACACACACAAGCTGCGTGTTCACTTTTCGTTTGTTTTTCGCCTTCAACGAACGGCTGATCACTCGGCGGACGCATTTTTTGAAGAATACAGGGTAGGCAGTTCACAAGCGATACGAGGTGTCGTTGGAAGAGTTGATTGATTGATTGCAGGGTTTAACGCGCCGACGAAACGGAGTCGATGAGGCACGCCGTGGTGGAGGGCTCCGGATTAATTTTGACCACCTGGAGATCCTTAACGTGCGCCGAAATCTCGTACACACGGGCTCGTTGGAAGAGTGTCGTATCTGATAAGAGTCTCTGATTTCGGTTTATGCTAGGTTCTGCAGTGTCCCTGTGTCATATGACGATGTTTCGAAGAAGAGTTTGGTCACAGACGCGGATTACTCTATAAGCCCATCTTCGCGCTGCTGTGGTGGATAAATGTAACAGATGAATCTTTGCGAGCGCTCACCTCGGGACAGGACGACACAGCATTAAATTTGTCGTCGTGTGCTGACTCCGGAGTGTAATTTTGCATTATCCATCGTACTTCTTTGGTACAATGTTTGTGAAATTTATGCCGCATTGGCTTGTTCATGGTACTGATCAATATCTGATATGTGATATTGGCAGGCGTAACTTGCGTGCTGTCAGGTATGAGTGCTCCGCTGGATTTTCTAAGTGCACAAAGTCGATTTACATCATAGTGTGTATGGCCGCTACATGACCATCGGAGGAAACACTGCTTACGGAGACACTGCCACTAAATTTCAGGGCAGCGGAATTGCAATCAGCTGCATGCAAATGCTGGCTTCGGGACGCCGGCCTGTGACACACCCCCGGCGCTCATATACATCTCACTAAGATCGCGTCATAAACGTTCATACTCCCGTGAACACACCACGATTGCAAACAGAGTGCCTGCTCCACGTTATTCGGTATTTCGAACGCGGACAAGCGGTAAATCACTGTCTTGAACGAGCCCCAAAAGCAACGGCGACAGGGGGGAGCTGGCCGGGGACTAACGCGCCTGCTTTCGAAACGGGTCGCTAGGGGGATTTCAGTGGCGCCCCTACAGGCCGCGCTCGAGGCGTATAGACCATCTATTCCCTTGCCATCGCACATTTATGGATCCAACGATGCGGCCAACGTGTTTGCGGCCACATGGCAGCGGCAGGTGGTATACCCAGTCATCTATCGCACAAAAGGCAAGCTGTGCTTTACATCTAACTCTTGTTTTTTTTCTTGGTGTTTCGCGCTAGCTCGCATAACCCTCGACGCCCCAAAATGTGTCTGTTGGCTGGAACAACTTGTTCCTTTAATTTTCTGCTCTTTGCCTCCACAAGCCGTACCGAACGAAGGGAAAACTTCCTAAAGGAAAAAAAAGCTTCGATGCGCAGTCGTTGGCAATAGCATCGCTCTGACACTGTTTCATATCCTGGGCCTTGATGGATACGGAGATGGTGAACACCTGACAAAACGGCGGCTGGCACCCCGTAGAGACAGAAAATGAAAGCGGGCTGCGTTTACCGCTGTCCTTCAGTTTGCAGTTCCTAGTGATCCACCCTTCGGATGCAGGCCACAAAGATCCGTTATATTTTGCGCAAGCAGACATGCTTCACGGATAGCACTGAGGACATGGGAATCTATTCGCGAAGAAGACAGCGAAAGCACGCACGCGGCATCTTCCCTAAGCCAATTTCACTTTCTGTCGTCTGAAAGAAGCCTGCTGTCGACGTTGCGCAGAACATTAAAGCCGGCACCTGCCAGAATGGTCCGGAAAACTATTAAATGTCCAGCGAGGTCCTCTCTTGCGTTGTAAGAGCTGCTCTGACAAAAGACTCATGGCGAGGGGCGTGGGAAGGTAACAATGGTGATGCCCTAATGTAAACCCCGTGTTCGTCATGCATAGCCTTCTCAAATTGTTTCCGGGGTGCCTCTCTCCTATCTCAAGAGCGACAAACTGGGCCGCTTCCATCCAGTACGGTGTAAATACCAGGGGCTGCTGATTGATGCTCACTCAATCAGTCTTATTGGAATCGTGGGCGTGGCTGGCGGGCTGGACAGGGGTTGTTACGGGCGTGTTCTGAAAGACCGCATTTCATCGGCGAAAAGGTGCGGTATGGTAATGCCATCGCTCAAAGTCTCGCCATTCAGGTTCTCTTGCACTTCGCCGTCAAAAAAATGAAGCTTGATGTATTTGTGGGAGAACAGATCCAGCAAAGTGCGAACAATGATCTCGGGCGTTGCCGACTCCTGCAGGAGGGCTACCATACCGAGATGGCCTTAGTGTTTTTCTTTCAAGTGATTACGTCGCGAATAGAGGTATATCATGCTTAAAGACAGCGCAGCTAGACTAGGTGGGCTTTGTCACGAGCCAGACTGTGTTAAGGGTGAGCTTTCCGGGATCAAACAGCGTGAAGGTGTACAGGCATCGCATGCCTCGAAACCACTGCGCCATCAAATGGAGGTCCGCGCGTGCGTTTAATCTGGTTTTACGGCGCCAGCTTTACACGAATCGAAGTCAATGCATACTCCGGATGCCACACGTCCTGCCTTCAGTTGTAGCCATAGAACAACTGGGCGAGGAAATGCGCGCACCTGATCCTGCTGTTCCACAAACACACCTGCAGCCCCATGCCAGCATCCGTCTCACCACTTGTTTAGAGGACTCAGTTCCACATTTGAACTCACAGACTTCAGGGAGCCGCCTGCAGCGAATTGGCCGATTGCAAAAACTGGCTCTGAGCAACTCTGTCTATCCCGCCCGCCAAAAAATAAAACGAAGAGCGCAATTTGCCCTGACTACGTCCGGTCACAACCGGCAGACGGCCGTCACGGCGGTCTGCTGGTTGCGGCTAGACTCCTTGGACGAGCAACCAGTAATTGCGGAAGTTTAGTCGACAGCGCCACCAGCAAAACTCTAGTGTCGCACAACGACTAGCCGGTCGTGATGGCCGTCTATTGGCTCCCGCCCAGATATAGTCGCCGCAGCCTAAACATTTTTTACCAAGACTGTAGGTGCATCTTCGCAATGTAATTATGTTTATGTGTCTAGGCGCGCACCACACTAGTACGTCTAATACTTTCTTTAAAATGACTAAAGGGTGGAGGTACCAGGATACAAGATATGCCTCTAATGTTAAGGGCAGACGTGTCGGCCAAAGCACCGACTGACCGACTGATTTATCACTACCCAGCAGAACTATCCGGACCTAGATAGAAACATGAAATTTTGGGAGTATGGGTCTTTCATCGCTTAGGTGCTCACTTAGGCTGGCGTTTTGGAAATTTTACACCCAAGAGAGAAAAAGTGGAAAAGTTCTATCATATAGCGCAAACTAACCGCAGTGTTAAAAATGCGCATTTAGAAATAAATTACATGCTTATACGGAGTCCTCAATAATTTTGCCGCACTTCCATATTGCGAATTTGCTTTTGCTGCGAATTGTTACCTATAAAATGAGCAAAAACGTATTTACGACTGTTCAAGAGGTCGCTAAGAGCGAGATGTATTTTCACAAAACTTACAGTCCCAATACAGCAAAATTGCCGAAAAGCTCTCATCAACGTCTGGACCCAAGCTGCTGGTCATGTCGTCATAAAGTGTTGGTGCACATTTGTTTAACGGTGTAGTTAGTCAGTACTGCTGGATCTTTTTTTAGAGATATAGGAATGAACGAGCAAAAAGACCTAAAATGTTTTTCATGTATTCCGCATTTCATAGTGAGCCTCTTCACCTATAGAACTGGTTAGCTCCAATATAGGTACCCCCGAAGAACGTGTAAAAGCAGTTTTTAAAAAATTTCCCTTAACCAACCTCTAGCAAGGTGACTCAGGAAACTTACCCATTTCTGCGGATTTCGCAGGAAATTTTCAGGCCATTGAAAAATTCAATTTGTTTTGTTGGGCAATGTTACGCCGAGAAATGCGCGAATCCGTATTTCACCATTTTCTCGTAACGCACGTATGCAAGAGTGAGCGGGTTATTTGAATTTGCGCCGTTCACGAAGTGAAACAGGCTAATATGTGATATCAATATACAGCACAAAATGCTGGACCTGCAGACCTCAAACTTCAGGAGTGCATTCCGGTTAGAGCGAAAGAGGTCATTTATGCGCTATTTCTTTATCTCAGCCGTTCGGGACTCAATTAGGCGGTATTACGTACATCAGCCCGTACAAAGTAAATCAAAATTGCTGCAACTTGCACGAGTGGTGCAAGGCTGAGAGCGTGGGGTCGACCTAGCATCTCCCAAAACTGACGGCGGGTACCAGGAGAGAGGGAGCAGAAAGGGCCAGTCTATGCACGTTCCTTCTACGGTGAGTGGCAACCCAAGACAGTCACCGTCGACATTAACGGCGGCCATGACGTCATCGCCGCCGACCGGTGCCAAACCCGGTTACGTCGCTTCCATCCGACCCACCCAGTGCTTCTCCGTCTTAACAAACCCCCGCCCCGGAAGTGCCAACCTCAACAGACCAAAAACGTCACGTGGGCGACACAACAGCTCCCGGCTCTGCCGGGGGAGCGCTGTAGTTACCGCCGCGCCAGAGATCCGCCGTGCCAACGACGACGACGATAACAAAGCCGGGAGCTCTTTGCGTGGTGCAAGCCCATACGCAAGCCTGGACAACGCCGGGCGCTCCTCCTGAGCCGCACGCTCACGTGCGCTCGGTACTTTTTTTGCTGAAGCCCCTGCGCGAAGCCACTTCCGGGCCCCGTGCACCTAAAAATTTTTTTTCTTGGTATGTTTTATTGCTAATTCGCCAGCGGACCCAGCTCAACGTAATTAAACAGCTCTGCTGTTAAAATTAAACTGTGTATCTGCTGCCTTAGCTGAAAATATCGCCTGAAGGTGAGGCTTCATCCCTCCCTGCCACGTAAATACAGCTTCTCCCTCCTCCACCTACTTTTGTTGTTTTCCTTCCCTCTACCAACCGCCATGGTAGAGTTTGATTATGTTAACTTTTAGCGCGCTATCACTGCTTGCGCGTCATTTTTTGGGAGTGAACGATAACATGATGCTGGTTTTGAACACGTTGTTATTTCCTCGTTGGCTCTCATAAAAATCATTGAAACGTTGAAACATTATTTTTAGTATGAATAAAATTCTCGCACTTTTTTGCGCTTATTCTGGGTGCCGAAGACTACAGTGTGTAATAATTGCCGCCAAGCAACGGTGTAAACGTGGTTAGGCAGAGAAGCCATTGAGTGCACGAAACTGAACACAACTGGCTAGGGTGCAGCCCTAATGTTGGCGGACACGGCTTGAAGTTAGGCTTACATTAATATACAGCAAGCAATTTCTAATTATACCCTAATCGTGTCTTCTCACGGATATAGTGGGTAATTTAGGACCCCACTTTTAATGTATTTCGGTCTTTCTTTACAGGTCAGAATCGGACATTCCCAACGCATACGGGGCAGTTACAGAACACAAGACAAATCAAAGCTACGATCACGAGAAGGCCTGGCAGACCTGGCGCCACAAGTCCAAGATGGCCGGATGGGCTGTTAGCCATTGCAAAACGGCCAGCCGGAGGGAAGAATACGTCGAAGAGTTGAGGAAGTACGCCACTGTGGACGTGTATGGTGAATGCGGCACAAAAAAATGCCCGAGAAAAATTAGTAGCGAATGTTACCAACTGTTCGCGAAGAAGTACTTCTTTTACCTTTCCTTCGAGAACTCCATATGCAGAGAATACGTAACTGAGAAACTTTTCAATGTCCTGCGTTACGACATCATTCCCGTGGTCCTCGGTGGAGCCAACTACACTGCCATTGCTCCTCCAGATTCGTTTATTGACGCGCTAACGTTCAGGTCACCGAAACACCTTGCCGAACACCTCAGAAGTGTAGCCGGTGACTTCGAGCTGCATAGAAAATATCTGCGCTGGAAAACAAATCACGCTGTGCTTGGTTCGACATACGGGCTTTCCCTCTGCCGTCTCTGCAAAAAGCTGCACAGCCCATCGTTCCGTCAGACTACAATAATTCGGGATGTTTTTTACTGGTTTAGCAATATGTCAAATTGTAGGTCTTGGAATTTTACACACTGAAATAAAGCTTATATATAATTCTTCTCTTTGGTCAAAATAACTTCACTGGCGCAGCTTAGCCTCTTCCAAAACACATTACGTACTGGCCGGCTGCTGGACATGCTGAAATAGAACCAAAATTCTCTTTGCAAATTTGTCCTTCAGAAATTACTTTTTATACTTTAAAAACAATGGTTTCAACATTAACAGTTTGTGAGGTCGTAACCGGCGTCAGCGCGAATGGCACCGAATAAGTTACTTTAGCGCCGGTAACTTCGCAGTGGATGAGAGCGGTTATGCTTTGGCACCATCGTCTCCTAAGACGCAAGCTGTGCATAAGAAGGAGAAGTAGTAATAACTTATTAACTTCATTGAAAAAGAGACGGGGCTTCAACAGCTTGAAAAATGGGGTAACGAAGGAGCAGAGGTGCATGTAGGCGATTGTAAACTTTAAACGCTGGCTTAACTCCCAGCTTTTTCAATAAAGATCTTTCTCTCTCGTTTCTAAGTCAGCTCTCCACGCCATGCGCTTCCTTGTTTCGGCTAAGTGGAGGATACCACAATAGCTTTGCATGCGACAGTCGCTTTCAAGGATCTCCTCCGCCGGAGGTTCTAGTGGAGGGAGGCTTAGGAACACGGGTGAAAAGCCTGAGAACTATGGTTGCCATATAGGCGAATCCCCCACAATGTAATACAGTTAACTATTCTTCCATTTGCGACCAGCGTTAACCCTTTTTAAAGGCAGACATCCGGAGGATGGTGCTTGCGCCGTGCCTCTTTTTTAAGTGCTCAAAACTCATTACAGAAGTCTAAAATTATATACGTGTGGCTTATAGCCGTGATTGGTAATGTGTGATTGTGGTGAAGTAAGATGAATAATGAAAGTAATCATTGAATGTCGATTGATTGTCAGAGCGGAAGCTTGGGCGAGTTGGTAATACATTGCCTTGGCGGGAAGCGCAAACTAACACGTGGACAAGAGAATAAAACAAAAATATTGTCGAGACGAAGCGCTACTGTCAACTGAAATTTTGGTTTGAAACAACACCGCTTATATACACTAACATGATGTCACTGTAACCGGAGGAAGATATCAGGTAGCCTTACAGGATAGCCTTTGAAACTATACATTGTTACTTGCAACACTCAGCCATTTTGAACCGCTTCGCCGCAAGCCGATAGACAGTGCAGGTCTTTTTGCGCTAACCACATGGAGAGATTTTTCCAGCGACGCGACGAGCGAGGCGACAAGGATCCGCAGTCGCTGATCCAGAGTCGCTCGCCGAGGCAACCACATGACACCGACGGCTCGAGTGACTGAGGACGGTGATTTCAATGTTGCCGCACTGCGCATAGTAACGCGCTTGGTACGCTTGTTGTTTACAAACATTTTAAATGCAGAGCATTTCTTTAACTCACGATGTCACGCGTTATAGTTGTCCGCAGTAGTCCGCACCCCTCCCCCTACACTATATAAAAAAATAATACTTACCGGCGCCTGGTGTCGATCCCACGACCCTGCGGGCGGAACGCAAGGTACATGGTGCTCTACCCACTGCGCCACGAAGCCGACACAGAATGGAGGGCTACGAACGCGCCTTATATTTTTGACTCATTAAAACTACGTCAAGAAGCTGCTGATACAAAGCATTCACTACCTGTGGGCGGAACGCGAGGTACATGGTGCTCTTCCCACTGCGCCACAATAATCATACCCACCTGCTAATAAATGATGTCACGTGACCACGTAATTACGTCTCCTCATTTATTTACAATACAACAACCAACAGCAACAAGTGCAACAGCATTAACGTAACGCAAACTACTTAACGTCGTGCGCCCCCGGAAATGCTCTGCATTTGATCGTGCCCCTCGCGAGGGGGATGTTTTTTTTTCTCCGGGCCCCTTTTCCGCTGTACATATTAAGCGAAAATAAAACTGATTTTTTTTTGTTCATTTGTCATAAAAAACATGACTAGAAAGTATTCCGCCTTTCTACCTTGCTTTTTTCACTTCATTGCATCTCTAAAACTGGTTTGGGTTAGCGATAGCGCGCGCTTTTCTTTCTGCACCTCGTCTCTCGGCTCCAACATGAACGGCGTGAAGAATTGGTTTGCGTGACGTCGTTTTTGCCACACGGGTCTGACCCCGTGTGTGCGGGAGCCTTCTTGCTTCTGCTTCAGCATGTAAACAATCTTTACCATGCAAAGCTTTCTCTGCCGCTCCATCGCAAACGCCGTCTGCGCGGATTTTGCGCGCTTGCCAAATTCCCCCTCCCCCCCCTCGTTCTCTTCCAAAACTGGAGGTTGCGTGCTTAAGTAGGGGCTCTCCTATTGGCTAGTCGCTGAGGCCACTTGAGGAAGCGATCGACTGTTTCTGGCGACCCTGAACCGAGCGATTCGATGAGCGACTTGGTCCGCGGCGAAAAGTAGTTCGTCGCTAGTCGCGTCACTCCCCAAGTCTCTTGCGAAATCGCTCCATGTGGTTAGCACTTCTCAGTGTATCACTCACTGTCACCAAAACAACTGCACTATCTATTTGCTTGTGGCGAATAGGTGTAAAATGGCTAAGTGTTCCAAGTGACAATGAATAGTTTTTAAGGGTATCTTTTAAGGTTACCTGATATCTTCCTCGTGTTACAGTGACACCATGTTAGTGTATATTAGCGGCGTTGTTTCAAAATAATATTTCAATTGTAGTAGCGCTTTGTCTCGTCTGCGTATTTGTTTTCTTCTCTTGTCGTCGTGTTAGTTTGCGCTTCCCGCCAATGCGATTTATAGTAATATTGAAGAAAGGTATGACGGAGAGGAGTTACTCTGGATCGCGATGAATGAGAACGTTTTAGTGCAGGTGGATAGAATTTGCATGAAGCCATAAGAAATTGCATTCTTTACAGCGGCGCATAGCTGCTGCGTCGCTGGAAGTGATCGCGTCATCTGCGAACGAGGGGTGGCGCGCGCTATTCTCTGGCGTTATATCGTAGCGCGGTGCCCCCGCAGTGCATATCTCCCGGGGCCTGGGCCTAAGTCTCTCCCCTCACCCGTTCTGCATTCTTTCATCCTCCGCTTCTCTGCTCACTTTATCTTTTCGTTCTCCTGGATGCAACAAAGGCGCCGTTCTCCTGGATGCAACAAAGGCGCCGCTGAGGGGCTACGCAAAACCACAGCAGGGGCCGCTTAAGAGCTGCGCTCTAAATCATGACTCGCCGCGTTGCCGCCTGAGTCGCTCCCTGCTTTTGTTGAGGGGTTCTGCAAAATGGCGGATAAGGCACCGAATACCATAAAAGAACTGGCTAAGATATTTCTCGAAATGTCGGCCAAGCTGGACGCCATTGATTTACTTCAGCGCAGCGTTGAAGTACAGGAATCGGCTGCAGACATTAGCGGATTCTTTGATGAACTCAAGGCAAAGTTGGATACCGTTTGCTCTGACCTCAGGACACTCAGTTCTAACTATCAACTACTAAAATCAGAAAACGCTACTCTGAACCAAGAACTCTTCTTGAGTAAAAGGGACATAACGGAACTTAAACAGTATAGCCACACAAATAATCGGGAAATCAAAGGGTTGCCTGTAACTGCAAAGGACTGTCTTGAGATCAGGGTACACACTCTGGGAGACAATCTTGCGATTGAGATATCAGCCTCCGACATCGACGTTGTACATCGTGTGCCTACAAAGGATAAAAGCAAGTCTAACATTGTCGTCAGGTTCCTGTCACGCAAAACACGCGACAAGGTGCTCGCAATGTTGAAGAAAAAGAGGCTTTCAACTACTAACTTTAATTTTGAAAAACATTCGCCAGTTTACGTAAAAGAACATCTGTGTCCTGAGCTCAAGATTCTGCTTGGTAAGACCGCATAGCGACGGAAAAAAGCCTGGAAATTTTCGTGGGTGCAGAACGGTCGAGTCTTAGTAAAGAAGGCCGAGAACTCTCCGATTGTGCACGTGGCCTCCGTCGGAAGGTGATCTAAAGTTCATTGTTTAAGGGAACTGTGCAAAATTGTTTTAAAAAGATGTTCTCAGTCAAAGAGGTTTATGCGCCATACAAAGGCACTTTAAATTTTAAACTACTCCATTGTAATGTGCGCAAGATAACCAGAAATATCGATTCCCTTCTGCTACTGTTAGAACTCCACTCTCTTTCATATGATGTAAACGCACTGAGCGAAACTTGGTTAAAGCATGAAGAATTCATTAACATCCCTAATCATACGCTTGTATATCTGCCACGTTCAGGATGTTTTCGCGGAAGGGGTGTCGCTCTGTATGTAAACAATACGATTAAACTTCAAGAATATCCTAATCTAGTTACGCAGGACAGAGATTCTCACAATTTTCTGTTCATTCAGCTTTAATCCAAGCTAATAGTTGGCGTCGTCTATACCACCCTCCGAGCTCCCAAGTTAGTAGTTTTCTAAATTGATTGATGGTTGGGTTTAACGCGCCGACGCAGCACAGGCGATGAGGCGTGCCGTATTAGAGAGCTCCGTATTAATTTTGATCTCCTGGGGATTTTTAAGGTGCACCGAAATCTCGTACACACCGGCATTTTTGCTTTTCGCCTCCATCAGAAAAGCGGTTGCCGCGGCCGTGAATCGAACCCGTGAACTCGTGCTCAGCAGCGCAATAGTTTTCTAAATTTAGCTAGAGCCTGGTCTAGAGTACATATCTTCCCGCAATTGGCCAGCAGTAATATGTGGTGATTTTACTATTGATACCGTGAACGATAGCAGTTATCCTTATAAAAACCTGATTGAATCTAAGGATTTGTGAATCAAATCAACCAGACCACCCGAGGGTCGTGTTCGTCATCTACACTACTGGATCACATCATATGCAACTTTGAACCGCCTTGCACTGTATCAGGTGTACTTGTTGTCGTAATTACAGATCCCTTCCTAGTTTTCATTCTTACGCAAGTACCTGTGCTTAAACATGAGTTGAAAAAGCGTGTAATTACGAATGTCGACCATACTCTTTTATCAGCGCGAATTCTGAACCTACACTTTCACATGAATGACGCCTCTGACGTCCATTCATGATATAACCGGCTTGTTAGCACTACTACTTCGTGTATTACAGAAACAATTTGTGATAAGAAAGTATACGTTACAAACCCTATCTGTCCGTGGGCAAATAAAGAAGTACTTGTTGCAATTAGAGCAAAGCATAAGTGGTTCAGAAAACATTCCTGAAAACGAATATTACAAAAACCAGTACAAATCCTTCCGAAATAATACCTTAGCGTCGATCAGAAAAAATTAAAAAAACCAACTACTGTAATCTTATAGAACATAACCAGCGATCACCAAAAATTATCTGGAAAGTGATTAACTCAGTAAATAGAAAAAGTTATGCGAAAGAAACAATACCGGAGGTTGCGCCACCGAAAAAGACTTCAGAAGATGTGGCACGTAACTTAAATTAACACTTTTCTAAGGTGGGACGAACCCTGGCATTAAAATTCAGATCACGGGCTACTGTCCCCAGCCTTCCGCCGTCTGTGCCTAACTCAGTTGCTTCTGATAAAATAGACTCGGAAGAAATTATTCGTACTGTTTAGGCCATGTCAGCAGGGAAAAGTGCTGGGCCAGACACCATATCTATCAGTGTTCTTAAACACCACATTCAGGAACTTAGTGTACATTTTGCTACAATTTTTAATGCGTCGGTATATGCAGCAGTATATCCCGACGCCCTGAAAACAGCTAGGGTTCTCCAAATTTACAAAGAGGGAGATGTAAAACATTACCATAATTACAGGCCGATCTCCATCCTAAACGTTTTTTGAAAACTTGCTAGCGAAGCGTATCATTACACTTTTAGATAAACATCAAGTACTACTTGAAAGTCAACTTGGCTTCCGCGAAAACAAATTTACAACCACTGCAGTGAAAACTTTGAGCGAGACAGTACACAAAGCTTTAAATGATAAATGTTACCCAATCGGCGTTTTTATTGACAAAAAGCATTTGATACGATCAACCATGAAATGTTGTTAGTGAAGATGGAGCCGTGTTGTTTTCGTGAATTATTTAAGGAATTTCTTCGAAGCTATTTAAGTGATGGAACACCGTTTGTCAAAATTCGGTCAACTGCCTCTAGTGTTGAATGCATTACTTGTGGAGTCCCTTAAAGGGACACTGAAGTGATATGTAAACATTGCGGGATTACTTGCGCAAATTGTAGTCCGGAGTTTTCCAGGCCATGTTACGACCACTCTGGGCGCGTTTACGCAATCTTATTTAGTAGAAAAATAATTCGAAAATGCTGTCCTCCTCTCTTTACGCTCGCCCATTTTCTGCGGCGTTTTCGTGTGACGTCGCGAGGAGCCGAGCTCGCAATTGGCTGCGCTACTGCACGGCTCCCCGGCCTTCAGACTGAGTCAGTCGGCCCAGCGTTTCGTCCGCCCGCCGCCGACGGGTCGTCGCAATTCGTTCGCTCAGTTGAAACGGAGCCAGGACACGTTTGTGAATGGAAGAATGGGCCTTTCTTTACTTGGTTAGTTTGTATACTGTATCTCGCTCCAAGTCAAGGTCGCTTCACAGAAGCACTGCACAAGCGCACATGCGACGCTTCGCTGACTGGTACGCCAGTAGGAAAATATAAGGCCTCTTGAAGGCGGGAGAAGGGTCAGCGAAGTCAATATAGGTACTAAGGAAATAAAATAAACTGATATTTTTACTGTACAGCGTAAAAATAGGGTGCGGGAAGCACTTTCTTGCGCTGGGCGAACAAGCACAGCGGTCAGCAGCACGACTACGCATCTGCGAACGCTTTTCCGCCTACGAAATGCGATTGCTAGACGTGAGCACGAGCGCAATACAACAAATAGTCACCTAAGCTGCTTGAAATGCCAAAACTAAATAAAAGTGTAAACTTGTTGTACAATGTATACCTTATATTACCAACGTCGGCGGAGCCTGTCCCGTGGTCGAGTGGTCTGGGGCGCTGGGTATGTCGCCGCAAGTGTTTTGCAAGTCACGAGTTCGAGTCCCCGCGGGTACGTGCTTTTTTTCTTTGTAAGTTAACTTTTTCGTTCTCTGCCGATGTTTTCTACATTGAGTTCACCTTTTTTTGGGCCGCAACGTTCATGGCTCCACGAACTAGTTCACAGAACGCGCGCAGGCTGGCACTGGCGCGCTGGCGAGTTCTCGTTGGCGTGCTGTTGCCACTAGTTCACAGAACGCGCGCAGGCTGGCAGTGGCGCGCTAGCGAGTTCTCGTTGGCGTGCGGTTGCCATAAGCACCGACTGCTTGCGGGCAGTGGGCACATGCCAGAATGAACAGACCCTTGGCCTGGTGCGAACACGCTTTTTACGGTACAGGCATGAGTGAGGCAAGCTCCAAATATGGGGGAAAAGCGAATGACATTTGGGCGTCTGCGGGTACGCGGAGGGCGTCCATGCACTGCGTAGGCCTCGGCTAGTGAATGCTACGATTCCAAGCCGTCCTGGGAGGCTCATCTTTATGCATTTTTACAGCTGACAACATGGCAGAAGCGCGGTACAATGATTACTGAGTTATTGAGAATGCCCATCCAACAACGCCACCGGTTGGGTTTTACAGAACCGAAACCGAAACCGAAACTTGTTTGGTTGCTCACATTGGGCATCGTCCAATGACGGTGCCCGCTCCTCCCAACGTCACAGCTTTAGTTGGTG
This sequence comes from Haemaphysalis longicornis, assembly GCF_048455015.1. Lineage (NCBI taxonomy): Eukaryota > Metazoa > Arthropoda > Arachnida > Ixodida > Ixodidae > Haemaphysalis > Haemaphysalis longicornis. Next base: position 39,797,416 of record NW_027526204.1, read on the forward strand.
CGGCCACCGCAATCCGCGCATGGTAGTTTTTCTTCTTTCGCGCTTTGTAAAATAATTACCGTTTTGCCAACCGGTTAAACGATGAAAAGTGTGCTAATTTAAGCCAGTCTACGCAGTGCAAGCCAAAACGGAGCTTGACAAATTCACTTCAGTGTCCCTTTAAGGCTCGGTGCTGGGTCTAATATTATTTTCGTTATATATAAAGGATCTACCGCTGGTACTAGAGCATGGCAACGCAATTATGTATGCACATGATACTGCTTTTTTGTTTTCTGGTGAGGAACTTAAGTGTCTTGAAAGGCAGGTCAATGCCGATCTCACTAAGGTATCACATTGGTTCAGAAACAATAAATTAACCTTTAACGTACCCAAAACAAATTACTTGGTATTCTCCAGCCCCACTGAAACTCAATCCTACCAAGCAAACTTGAAGATGGATGACATTTTTACCAAAAAAATTGATGAGTACAAATATTTAGGCGTGACTCTAGATTCTGCCATTAGTTTTAAGCAGCATGTACCATGCATGTGTTACAAGTTAACCCTATCTTGTTTTGTTTTAGTTAGACTTAGGCGTTACTTTCCATTACACATTCTCAAAATAATATACTACTCTATATTTCATTGTCATATCACTTACAGTGTTGAGACATGGGGGGTCACATACTTCTCCTACATCCTGACATCTGTACATCCTGACAGAGTGAAAAGGCCGTGCAGTTGATGTCAACGCCCACATAAAATGCTCGTTGTACTGATCTCAAATTTATGGACAAAATTGGTATCATGCCATAGACACTCAGTGTGAGTGGGTTTTAAAAAACAAGCTACACTACTGAAAAAGCAAAATGAGCAGAACATTTCGTATGTATTTTACATTGTTTGTGACCCCCTTGCATATTGAAGTGGTTTTTACTGATAGGTTATAGGTAAAAATGTCTACAGCATGTGTAAAGTGTTATTCTCTAATGAAACCTTAATGGGGAGAATGAAGGTTCGGGGTAACCTACGTGTTGTACGAATTTCTCATGAAGAGTTGAACCCGCTGAGGCGTTTTTTTCTTTTCCTTTGACAAGTTACACCAAGAAATGCCGCAAAACAAGTTTAAGGATAAGACTTTCCAGCGCAAAAAATAGATGGGGCATGGAAAGGACGTAAACATTCGCTCTCTGTCCTTTATGTGCCCTGTGTAAATATTTTGTGCTTGAAAGTATTTTCATGGGTCACAAACTAGCCCTTACCCACACGTTGTTAAATATAATTTTGTCCCGACAAATACGTAAAACACTGAGGGATCTTCTCACTTCCACCCTTCGCCAAGTGACCATGGCTCAGATGTGGTATGAACCATAGAGTTTCATACTAATGAAACTAGAGGGGACACTGGCGCTGCAATCGTTCAACCCCCATGGAGCTGATTGTGTGACGTAGACTCGTGATTTTCGAACTTGGCTTAACTTGAGGCTTGAGGATTGTTATATGTACTAGGCTTCGTACTTTTCCGCTCCCTCAGTTTCGGGTTCGGCGTCGAAAGCGTCGGTGGGTCATTTCGGGGCAGAATTGCTGTTGGCGTTCGATTCCAGCGGCTGCAGTGCGCAAATACTGCACGGCTGGAATGAATGGATACGGGAAGCACTCCGCGCCGGGTAGTGCGTTCCATCCTAGTCACGTTCATGACTACGCTTGCGATTATAACACGAGCACGGTAGCGCCGAAGACAAATAAAAATCTTTTATCTTTCCGGGCACTCCCGACGAGGCCGGGCGACTTGGACACCCTGACTGATACGCTACACCCACTACCAGCCATCTACTCCGACATCTTAACGCACTATCGCCACACCCGCCGAGAATACCCTCCCCCACACCCTGCACTCACTAACGAAGAATCCCGCATCTGGCGACGTCTCCAAACAAATACATTCTACAACGGCACCATCCTCTCCCATATCTCCCCCAGCCGTTTCACCTATAACTGCCGTGACTGCCACACCCCAGACACAACCCCCCACCTCGTATTCTTCTGCCCACACCACCCATCCCCACTCCCCACACCTACTCTCGAGCAGTGGGAATGCCCGCTGACCAGCTCGGACCTGCAGAACCAGCAAAGCCTGATCCAGCGGGCCACTCGAGCAGCGACAGCACGCGCTACCTGGACTAAGGCGGCCGCCCATCTGCTCTAAATATGTAAAATAAACGTTTGGTCCTCCTCCTTATCAGCAGTAAGTATGTGTGCACAGCCGGTGATTTTTTTTTAATGTTGCGGGAGCGTCCACCAGCGGGTGGGTCGGCACCTTATCATGGGAGAAACCGGCGAAACAAGTGAGGGTAGGCCGCTTGCATAGGACGATCCCGCCAGTGCAACCGTCGTCTGCTAGGCGGTTCCCGCAAGCACAACACAGCCGACACAGTCCCTTTCCGTTGCTAATCAGCTCCGTGTATTAACCGGCGTAACCAAGGCTCACGCGCAATCGCTGTGACCACCCGTAACCATGGACGCATATGGGGTGTTTGAAGCTGAAGGTAAAAAGAAGAAAATGTACCTCTGCAACGGTAGAATGGCTTTACCTATTGCAACAGAACGTGGCCAAATGATTGTCTGGGGCCTACCAGTACTTTTGGGCCTTAAACTATGCCTACATAGCTATGTACTGGTGAAGCCATATGCCTGTACAATGAGGCGATCACCGGCATGCATGCTTGCTTATAAATGAAGTCGCTGTGAGTCTACATTGGTCACAGTGTTCCCCATCCAGTGGCAGGTGTTGCTGTAGCAACTGTTTGCGTTAGTGGAACCCTGGCTCAGCGCCTGGAGACAGGCATATTGAGCCCACAGAAAAAGTTGACGACTGCACTAGGCGAGTGCTGTGTGAATTTATTGTGCCAACAGCAAAGTGCAGAATTCAGTTTCACTCATTTATAAAAAAGCCCTCACCACAGTCATACTCTGCAACACTAATAAAAAAAGCGCAGCATTGCTTAATGCATCAAAGGCAAGAGTGCAAGCTTGCCTTGAGGAAGTTGTTTTGAACTTTTGAATGCTGGTAAACAGCAAACATGCAAACTATGCAGTGAAAATGAGTGAAGGCATAAGCATGTCGCATCAATGTATTTATTGTCCCATCCAAGAGCCAGCATTGCTTAATACATCAAAACCAAGAGTGAAAGCTTACCTTGAGGAAGTTGTTTTAAAATTTTGAAGGCTGGTGAACAGCAAACATGCAAACTATGCAGTGAAAAGGAGTGAAGGCATAAGCATGTCGCATCAATGTATTTATTGTCCCATCCAAGAGCCACTGTGAACATATTGGTACCAGGATTTAGTTTGTAGCTACCTACCAGCATTGCCATGTTCGCAACCAGCATACTGATGTACGCAGGCTGCTTTATGCAGGCATCAACAAACTGGTTACTGTAAGAGGCAAACAAATGCGACGTTAGGTTATGGTAAAAAGATTGCGTGAAAGGAACCCTAGAAAAGCTTATAGCTGTAGAGCAGAAGTGTTTCGATCAGCATCTGCCAGCACAGTAGAAGCAGGGCAACAATATCTGATCCACGAACAAAACAAGGGTCTTAAAACAACGTACACTCGGCATGACAATATACAGCCACAGTGAACAGCAGTGGGTGGATACAATCTGCAACTTGATAACAGCCAGAAGTAGGTGAGGCAGCCTTCTACCCCACTGATCAGAACCTTTTGAGCCGTACTGACAGTGCAAGATGGGAAAGGGCAGCCTAACATTTTTCATTCCATTGTTTGGGCAGACATCCCATGTGCATGAACAAAACACTGCAGCCACAACGTATAATGTAAGTTTTAACTGACATTTATGTGGTGAAAGCTGATCCCCTACGTGACACCTTCATGAATATGTTGCTCGAGGAGGTGGCGGCGCCACAAAAAGTTTGTGAAAGGTGCACAATAGAACCTGGCTTCAATGGAGATTTACATGGGCAGTGGGGACGTGCCAGCTCCCTCACAGTCATTGGCACCACGCACATTCCTTCTCGGCAGGGTCCCTCAAGTGAATACCACTTTGGAACACAGTGGGCTAAAATACCACGCAGAATACTTCCACTTAATTTTTTCAGTTCAATAAGCACGTACACAAGTCTTCAAATAGCTGCTCATAGTAGTTAAATGAAGTTGGTTTCATGCTGTGCCAAGGCTATCGCAAATGAAGCCACTGCTATAAGTCACATTTATGCATACAATGTATGGTTTCGAACAACTAATTTTCTTGCACCCGAGAAAATTAGTTTGAATCTTGAGTGCCTAACAAGCAAGATTCAAAGAACATCTTCCATGCACTACAAGGCACTTTCCTCACCACTTGATTTTCTCTTTATTGTGCAGCTGAATAGGATTGTTTTTACTATTTACATATCGTAGGCTGCAATCAACCTCTCCCCAAACCCTTTTGCTTTTTGAATGGTGGCCCTTGCTAGAATTTTTGTGTTTTTGGCAGCTTGGCGGCATGCCTGCCTTGTCTTGCGCTGCTGATGATCCATCCAATGATCCTGACTTGGAAACTGGTTGCATGCCTGGTGCAGCTTCTTGTGTTGCCTGCTGGTCTGCTCCTTGCACTGCTGACACAGCTGGGACCTGTATCGAAATGGATGGCATCATTGAAGGTTTTGCAAGGCTTTTGTACAGATATTTAGAGCACAAGTATGTACTCCTAAAATCCAGCACACTAACATGCTTAATTACAAGAAGGGTTCCAGAAACATAACATATTCAATGACTCTGGCTTTCTCATAAAAACACACTGTTACGATCAGCTGCACGCTGCCGTGTTGACACTTAAGTCATTACTTAAACCAAAGAGAAGGCACATATAAACTCACAGGAAGCCAACAATGTTGTCAAAGGCCGTGCTTTAACAAGATATGACTTTAGCAGTTGGATTATTCAAGACTGAACAACCACACAAAATGAGTAAATGTTTTGAACTTATTGTGGAACAGCTACGGAACAACGAATGCATGAAGGCAGCTTGTGTATTGTGGAAATGGTACTCCAGAGGCACTATTTAGTTGCTATTTAGGCAAGCACCGTCTGATAAGCAACATTTACACTGTTTGACACCTTCGCACGTAATTTCAAACTGTTCCTGCGCTTCGGCATGCTTGTATGGAGGCACAGGAAAAAATAGGGTGCCTTCAATTTCACACGCGTACCTGGTTATATCTGGGCGTGAGGCCTCGGTTGGACAGGTGATGATTGGTACTTGTGGGAGTGTAATGTACACACACGGTGCTTAGATATTTCAGTGCGCGTTATTGGTCATCTAATAGAAATATTCTACACGAAAATTTTCATAAAAATTAGGAACTCCCGTAAAATGCAGCCCACTGCTCCAGAACGCCCTGCATGCCTGCCGCTCTTAGCAAGACGAGGCCGTCTTCTGGAAGGTTAACACGAATGAAGTACGAGAATGTTTTCGCTGTGTGGCCTGATAAGATACCCTGTTTCCTACGTTTGTCGCTCTCAACATATAAAATTAACATTTGCTCACAGAAACAGCTCTACAGTGCGTCAAGACATCAAGAATACACGAATAGTACAACAAAGAAAGAACCCGATTAACCATTCGGTCAATAAAACATCGGTCAATAAAACATAGCGACGAACAGAGGTGATATGGTCGAGTTCCGTGGTCGAGTTGGCCGTTATGGCTTGTTTAAGGCACCAAAGCAAACGATCAGCTGTTAGCGTCCTGTTCACGATTTTGTCAGCATGCCGACCCCACGGCGGGTAAGGCGACAACAGTTACACTTATGAGTGGAAATGAACAACAACCGTGTATACTTACTTGGGGTTATATGACGCGTCGCTCCGCTACTCGTAGTCTTCCAGAACGAAATTTAACGCTGTACAGCGGCCCTTCAGCAGACACATGCCACCGCCGACTCGCACGCAAAAAAAAAAGAAAAAAACAAGAAAGAAAATACGCTTCGCCACCGAATCGCCGGCTCCGCTAAACTCAGCCGCGTACACCGTTCACAAATCACTTTCCCTCTTATAAAAGAGTACTTCTAAACCTTAATTAAAACTTAACGTATAGTACAAGTTGTTTATGCGACTAATAATTTATACAGTAAAAAACATTAGTTGTAGCTTTTCAATTATAAAAAAAGGTATTTCGAGTCAAGTCAAGATGTTGGCATAGTCAAGCCAAGTTCGAAAATCACACGTCTATCTGGCATGGCCGCCCTCATGGGGGTTGAAGCCGACGATCAACGGCTCGCACAGACACTAGCGCCAGTATCCCCTCTAGTGTATATTAGTACGAAACTCTATGGTATCAACGCTTACCACAAACTGCGGAAACTAGAACTCTGAACTTTTAACGTTGCATTTCAGTTAGCGTGAAACCGCACAATTGTTGCTATTTTTATATCAGCATTAAGGAAGCCAAGCTGTTTTTCCTTAGCTTCGCCTTTAAGGAATTAAAAATTCGACCTTGTATCGCCATTCGTCATTTAAAATTCAGTCTGAAAGTTTGCTTCCCCGCTCCTGCACAAAATTACCGCTTCGCCCCCTCCCCCCCCCTCCCCCGGTTTCTTCCCACCTCTCACGTTCTTTTCCAATCGACCCGCAACTGCAATGATAGAGCGTTGATTAATTTACTTCACTCTATCTGCGTTATCGCAGCTCGCGCACAATTATTAACACGAAAGTGTTGTATCCTCGGATACACCAAGATATCGGCAACGTCATATGCGTCACGGAAATGACGCCAGCACAACCAACACAGAAGAAAGGCCATAAAATGTTTCAGTGACCAGGATGGTGCTGCCGTCTAGGAGAGGTGAAGCGAATTAGTGCATCATGATTAATAAGCGCCGACAGTTGGCGTAAGGTGCGTCGTAGCGACGCCGATGGGCGAATCGTGCGAACGCCGACTGATTTGATGCGGAGAGAAACGCCAGCGGGCAGGGAACGCGTTTGCGTGTGCGCGGTTCAAGCTACAAATTCAACCACTCGCGTTCCACACGCTGAGCTCGGCGCAACGCAACCGCCTGTTGATACGCCACAGAGCAGGATTGAAGTGGTCATGGCTTTCCTGAAGCGACCTTCTAGCAGTGCGTCGCTGTAGATTTTGCTGCAGATTTCGCTGCACATTTCTCTTTCATGTTTTACCGGTCCCTATGACAGGGGAATCAACCACAGTTTTTTTGTAAGAGCGCCTGTCAGAATCTGCATTTGAGAGCGTTTCGTTTTTAAAGCGAATATTTCAACGTCCCACTTCCAGTGGCCGTAAAAACGCACCGCAAGGAGGCCAATTGACACGATGGGTTTCTCCAAAACGCACATCAATCACACACCGCACAAGCAAAATGATGTTTTCACATGCATAACCGGTTCCATATGGTAGACAGACAGACAGACAGACAGAGAACGTTATTGAGGTCCAGAAAATCCGTGGCAGTCTTAGTGACTGCGTCATGCGGATGCGGGCCGCTCTTGCGCAGGGGGCAGAAGTCCTTGTTCCTCCGCTCTCTCGCAAGCAATCTGGACAGCCCGGAGTTGAGTCATGTACTCTTCACTTTGTAGGGCTTCTTCCCACTCTTCTTCTGTTATAAAGTCACCGCGCGGTAACGCAGGGCATTTCCAGAGCATGTGGTTTAACGAGCATGTGGTGCTACTACATTTTGTGCAGTGCGGTTGGATGTCGTGTGCGAAGTGGCTAAATACGCTTCTCGAGGGGAATGTACCCGTTTGGAGCATTCTAAAGGCAGTGGATTGTGATCGCTGAAGCTTGGTGTGCGGGGCTGGATATTTCTTTCTCTCTAGCTTGCAGTGTGCCGTGATCTCGTTGAAAGTTTGTAGCGGATCTCTATACTCTTCCCAGTCGCTGGTCGTCGAGCGTCCTACGCTGCCGCGGCGGGTGATTTCACGCGCGAAGTCGTGGGCCATCTCGTTGGCGTTGGGAATGCTCTCATGTATTTCATGTCCCTTGTGGGCAGGGAACCACGTAATGCAGTGATAGCAGTCCTCGCTTCTGTTGTTAATGATTCGCGCTGCTTCCTTGGCTATCGTTCCTTTGAGGAACGCACGGACTGCTGCCCTTGAGTCCGAGTAGATGTTCGGTCTCGAAGGGTCGGCCATAGCCAGGGCAATCGCCACTTGTTCTGCGATAGCGGGTTTGTGTGTAACTACGGATGTTGCGTTCAGCAGTTTGCCAGCAGGGTCGGTCACGACCGCCACGTATTTACTGGAACGGCCGTATCGTGCTGCATCCACGAACGTCGACGTTCGCCGCCCTTTTTGTGCAATTTTCAGTAGCGCCTTGGCCCTGGCCGCCCTCCTGCCTTCGTTGAATGGCGGGTGTACGTTGCGAGGGATGGGCCTGGTTTCGAAGGTCTCCCTGGTTTTCCCATCCTGTTTTACTTGGTATGCTTCAAAATCTTCGGGGATGTGCCCCGTGGTGAGGAGTATGGCCCTCCCTGCTCTCGTAGTTAAGAGTCTTTGCTTTTGGGCTTCCCTTTGTGCCTCGATGATCTCCGTTAGTTTGTTGTGTACACCCAGTCTTTCAACCTTTTCAGTGCTGGCACTAATAGGGAGACCAAGTACCCTCTTGACGCATTTCCTAATGAGCGTGTCGACTTTGACCACCTCGGTTTTGGCCCAGTCTACCGCTGCTGCGACGTAGTGTACGTGACTCATTAGGAAGGCGTTGTAAAGTCTTAGGAGGTTGTCTTCCGTTAAGCCCCCTCGTCTGTTCGATACTCGTGCGATGAGTCGGATTGTGTCTTCCGATTTCTTGGCGAGCTTTTCTATAGTTCTTGTATTCTGTCCTCGGGATTGTATCATTAGCCCGAGGACCCTCAGTGTGTCTACTATGGGGATGGTTTGCCGGTATTGTGTTTCAATTCTTATGTTCATTTGGTTAGGGGGTGGTTGACCTCTACCGCCCTTCCTGGTAGACCTGTACAGGAGCAGTTCCGATTTCTCCGGCGACAGCTGGAGACCCGAGTCACGGATGTAGCTCTCCGTTGTCTCGAACGCAGTCTGCAGGGCGTGTTCGGTTTCTGCTTCTGATCCTCCAAGACTCCATACCGTGATGTCGTCTGCATAGACGGCGTGGTTGATTCCTTTAATTGTACTTAATCTGTCTGACAGTCCTTTCATGGTGAGGTTAAATAGCAAGGGAGACAAGACGGCTCCTTGGGGTGTTCCTTGCGGCCCCAGCTTGAATTCTCGTGATTGGAGGAGTCCGAACTTGATCGTTGCTTTCCGGTCTCTGAGGAACGACTTAATGTACGAATGGAATTTCGCCCCCAGGTTCTCTTTGGAAATGGCTTCAAGTATGAATTTGTGCTTAACAGTGTCGAATGCCTTGGTTACGTCGAGTGCTAGGACGCCTCTCACGTCTTTGGAGTAGTTGTTCAGTATCTGGTGGCGCAGCATTAGCATCACGTCCTGGGTCGATAACCCAGGCCGGAAACCCACCATGTTGTGCTTGAAGACATCGTGTTTCTCGATGTAGTCCGATACTCTGTTTTGTACGACGTGCTCGAGTACCTTTCCAATGCAGGAAGTAAGGGATATGGGTCGCATGTTGTTGGGGCCCAGAGGTTTGCCGGGTTTGGGGATCAGTATCACTGATGCCGTTTTCCACTCATCAGGAACTTGTCCAATTTCCCATGCTTGGTTGGCCGCATTCGTCAGCGTTCTTACTGACTTAGCATCCAGGTTGTGGAGGAGCGTGTTGGTGATCCCATCGGGTCCCGGGGCCGATCTGCAGTTTAGGTTTTGCAGGGCTCCCCAGACCTCTTGTTCCGAGATCGGCTCGTCCAGACCGGGGTTCGCTTCGCCCTTGTACTCCGGGTAGTCCTCTTCTCCGCTTGTCCCAAGGGGGAGGTAGGTATTCGCTAGTTCTTCTAGGATGTCGTCGTCTGTTAGAACTTTCTCGCGCTGTTGATGTAGGATCCTGTCGATCGATATCTGTTGATTGCTCTTGGTTTGCGTACCGTCGATGAGAAGTTTGAGGAGATTCCATCTCCCCCCGCTCTCATACGGCCGTCCAGTTGTGTGCATATTTCATTCCACTTCTGCTGGTTAAGTTCCCTTGCATCATCATCACCCTGCTCCGGCGGACGTGTCTTCATCGAGCTCCTTATTCTTCAATGAATTTCGGCGGTTATTATGCCAACGAACCGCTGAAGACCTCACCAACGCAAGGAGAAGCCTGTCCGATCACCACCTCTGCAAACGTTTCTTCGGTGAATGGTTTTGACGGCACTTTTTCTGAAAACCACGCCGCCGCTTGGCTAGGTCCATATGGTAGAAGAATGCAGCTTGGTGTCAAATGGTTTAGTGGCGATGATGATGATGGTGGTGGTGGTGATGATGAGAATGGTTATGATGCTGCTGCTGATGATGATGGTAGTGATTATTATTATTATTATTATTATTATTATTATTATTAGGTGCGCAAAGGTGCGCACAGAAAGATGAAGCGCTCTGGTGCCAACCAGTTTGCTCAGGAATTTCGGCGCCTACGTGCCCTATGTAAAATATTGCACAAACGTGATCATACTTCGTACCTGGCATCGGTAGAAACTAAAGAAACTCACCAACCGGGAGCCTTCTGGAAATACATTCATTCTAGATCTAGTACAACTAAAGATTCTATTCGTCTTCTAGACTCCAACGGCGATGAGGTTGTCAAGGTGGCCGACTGCTTTGCTCGTCAATTTTCTTCTTTTTTTGGGATTAGCGGTGGTAGTGACAACAGCAGCGCCCCTTGTCACCAGGGCGAGAACTCCGGTTGTTTACAACTGGACGAGAACATCATTCGGACCAGCATCAAGCGGCTCAAGCCCTCGCTTTCTTGTGGGCCAGATGGTATTCCTGCTGCAATCCTAAAAACATATGCAAATATTTTCGTTCCTGTGTTCACTTCAATATTTAATAACTGTCTCCGGTCGGGAACGTTTCCTCGCTCATGGAAAATCTCTCGCGTATTCCCTGTTTTCAAGTCAGGCCTAAAAACTGATGCTATAAACTATAGGCCTGTCTCGCTGCTTTGTTCTGCCTCTAAAATTTTCGAGTTATCTCTTCATACGGTCTTGTCTTTCTCATTTAAACATGTCCTCATTCCTAATCAACATGGATTTAAGCGTGGTCGTTCAACTTCCACGAACCTTGTATGCTTCATGGAGCAGGCTGTCCCAGCAATCGTTGGTAGAAGCCAACTGGATGTGGTCTACTGTGACATGAGCAAAGCCTTTGATGTTGTCAACCACTCGTTATTGCTTGCAAAGCTCACTCTGTTAGATGTACACGCTTCTTTGGTGGGTCTTATACGTTGCTATCTCAAGGAGCGATATTGCTATGTAAGTGTTAACGGTCAAACATCATTTAGGTACAAAGCAACCAGTGGTGTACCCGAAGGCTCCGTTCTGGGGCCCCTTCTTTTTTCCATTTTCATTAACGATGTTGCTTCTGCCATTCAAAATTCTTCTTTTTTGTTGTACGCTGATGATATAAAAATCTTTAGAGAAGTGCGTAGTGTTCAGGACTGTAATTCTCTTCAGGTTGATATTGTGTCATTCCATCGTTGGTGCACCAAAAACGACCTTATTTTGAACCCTTCAAAAACTAAAGTTGTCTCCTATAGTAGAAAAACTCAACAGCTGCAATACCCTTATGAAATTGCAGGCACCACACTGCCGAGGGTGACCGAAATTCGGGACTTGGGAGTACTTTTTGATTCTCCTCTGACTTTCTCTTCCCACATTGCACAAATTACCCGTCGGTCTCTTCGTTGTCTGGGTGCTGTTTGCAGGTATTCTAGAGAGTTTAAAGGTCCGCTTCCTTTCTTAAAGTTGTATTCGGCTCTCTGCTTACCTCTTCTTGAATACGGGTCTGTTGTCTGGAATGGAACTTGCAAGTCCAATAGTGACCGCATCGAAAGGGTTCAAAATAAGTTCCTTTCTATCTTTAGGCACCGTTTCCATCATGTACAAGAAGACGCAAACGGCAGCATGTCTTGTCTCAAAAGTATTCCTTCCCTTTGGGGTCGACGAATGAGAGCTGACATTATCTTTCTTTATAAACTTCTTCATGGTAATATTTTGTGTGATGACTTGGTTGCACTTATTAATGTCAACTTGCCGAACAAACTTTTCCGAAGATTTCGAACTTTCAGAACAGATGCTTTAAGTAGACGACGCTCGTCCATCTGCAGAATACAATGTGCATATAATGAATATTCCGATCGTCTTGATATATTCCAGAGCTCTTTGTCTTTGTTCTCTAATGAATTGAAAACTGTTGTAGCTTAAGTGCCTTTATGTCATTTATGTGCCGTATTTCTCTTCCATATTTATTTTATGCAAATCATCATCTTGCTTGTTTGTTTTTCACTTTTCCTGATTTTGTGTTGCTTGAATTTCTGTCGGTTTAAGTGTCAGTGCTTGTAATGCTGAACTTCGTTTTTCCATTTTGAAACTTCCTAACATTTTGTTACAAAACCTTTGTTTTATGTGTATAATCTATCTCCGTCATGTTCATTGAGTATTTGCTTGTGTATTTTCAATTTTTCACGTGCCTTCATCGTTTTTGCTGGCCGGGTGTCATGGCTTCTAACACTAGGCTTCCTTTTTTTTTTTTGCTGTTTTGCATTCTGGGATCTCTGTAACTATTTTTACGTTATTGTTTCTTTCATATATATGGTTTTCTGTGTTGTGTTGTCTTGATTTTAGTTTGTTTTTATGAATGCTTGTATATGGTGTACCAGTACCAAGACCCTAGGGTTGTTCCTGGGCACCAAAAATAAAGGTTGATTGATTGATTGATTATTATTATTATTATTAACACGAGATAAACATGATTGATTGATTGATTATTATTATTATTATTATTATTATTATTATTCCAGCTCTATATATACCAGCTATATATAGAGTCGTTAGAGGCTTCTGCGTCTCAGAAACCGGCTGACTTCTGGAGGTATGTGCGCGGCCGTTCTAAGGAGTCTAAAGAACACATTAGCCTGCTTAATTCCGATGGGGAACAGGTTGAGGATGTCGCCACTAGCTTTGCTAAGTACTTTCATTCTGTCTTTCAACTGCCAGATGGTCACGACGAACGCCTATCGTTTAATAATATGTCTAATTTTAGTACACTTATGTTCGATGAAAAACTTGTCAATGATAGCCTTAAACGGATGAAACCGTCATTTTCCTGTAGTGCAGACGGAATTCCAGCAGCCCTCATGAAGGCTTACGGCAACATTTTTGTGCCTGTCTTAACTTCCATTTATAATAACTGTTTACTTTTCGGCAAATTTCCTCGTGCATGGAAGATTGCTCGACTTTTTCCAATATTTAAGTCTGGTGATAAGTCAGCCGTTACCAACTATCGCCCAATCTCACTCCTTTGTGTCGCCTCAAAACTCTTTGAGTCAGCTCTCCACAACGTTCTTGCTGCCTGCGTCAAGAACGTTCTGATACCAAATCAGCACGGCTTTTTCTCGGGTCGATCGACGGTTACAAATCTTGCAAGCTTCATGACTCAGGCTTCGGCTGCAGTTTGTGACAACGGCCAGTTGGATGTTATCTATTTTGACCTCAGTAAGGCGTTTGATGTAGTGAACCATAAATTATTAATTAACAAGCTTACTAAGTCCGGTGTTGATGCAAGCCTTGTTGCCTTGCTGTCAAACTATCTCCTTGACCGGTCCTTTTACGTAGATGTAAACTTCAAAAGGTCTAGTGTTTACACTGCAACGAGTGGTGTACCTCAGGGTTCTGTGCTGGGTCCACTATTGTTTTCTATCTTTATCAATGATGTGTCAACAGTGTTAACAAAATCTTCATTTCTTCTCTATGCTGATGATGTCAAACTATTTAGGCACATTAGGAGTTTTCAGGACTGCTGTGCCTTGCAGAGGGATGTGTCGGAATTATCGGTCTGGTGCAGCAAAAACTGTCTAATTTTAAATCCAGCTAAAACAAAGGTTGTCGTGTACAGCCGGAAAACCCATCGTTTACTGTTTTCCTACAGTATAGAGGGAGCTCCTTTGCATAGGGTTGAGGAGATTAGGGACCTCGGAGTTCTTTTCTACAGTACCCTCTCTTTTTCTTCTCATATTAGGCACATCACCAGGCGAGCGCTCCGAAGTCTTGGAAATGTGTGTCGGATTACAAAGGAATTCTCTTCTCCAGATCCATTTCTAATGCTATACAATGCAATATGTATCCCCCAGTTAGAATATGCTTCTGTTGCCTGTAACGGCATCTCCAAATCTAGTAGTGAATTAATAGAACGTGTGCAGAAGAAGTTTTTATCCATATTTAAGCCCCGTCATCACAATCACAGTTTTCATCCTGATTCTGACTTACCCATAGTTACTTCCATCCCTTCGTTGATCTGCAGACGTATGCGTGCAGACCTTACATTTCTTCACAAAATTCTTCATGGTGACCTTTCTTGCGCGGACCTGCTTAACTGTTTAGAGTTTAGTGTTCCACAGAGGCCCACCAGGTCGCATCGCCCTTTCTTGACCGCTGCGCGCAACTCCAATCATTCTCCAGTGCGGAGAATACAGAATTGCTAAAACCGCTTCTCTGAACGCCTTGACATCTTTCAAAGCTCCTTTACAATTTATCGTACTGCGCTGTTGAACACAGTATGTTAAACATCTATAATATCTCTGTCGTTCGTTTTTCTTTTTTTTTATTGCTGAAATTTGGTTTCTCTGCGGTTCTGTTTAACCAATATAGTTGCCTCTTTTTGAAACTGTTTACTTATCATGCTTGTCTTATCATTTGTCTCTATACTCTTGTCATTGTTTTTGTCGTCTTACTGTCAAACTTTGTTCTCTGGTTGTTGTGTATTCATTACAATAAGCTGAGCCACAAAGGCATCTTCTTTTTTCTTTTTTACCTGTACCCAGGCTCCGCCTGTGCTTTATTTTTGTAATTTTCGCTACTTCAATATGTGTGTGTCTTGTCGCTTGTTTGTTTCTTGCAATATGTTTCTTGTATTTTGTTTTCATGTAACTATCCGTGCGCCAGCACTCAGGCCTCTGGCTGTTCCTGGGCACGTAAATAAACATGATTGATTGATTCATTGATTGATTGATTGATTGATTGATTGATTGATTGATTGATTGATTGATTGATTGATTGATTGATTGATTATGATGATGAAAGCATTCGGTAACAAGCGGTCAGACTTTACGTTGATCACGCCGCATGCTTAACCAATAGGAATCCCAAATCAACGACAACGTTAGTTGAACATAATCAGCACATTCAGATGACCTAATCATGAAATATTTCACCAAAAATTTGGCCCCGTATCTCCTATTTTCGTTGCCATTGTCATGAAAAGACGATAGTCATTGTAGAGATTTGCCAAGCAAATGCCCTTCTTTGCTTTCCCGCTCACCTCTCATGCTGTTCCTGTTCCGTCGTGCTTTTCCCAAGGTAAACACACTAACGGTTTGCTCAAGGCGATTTGAATTTACCGCGATCCACTGCTACAGGCGGGCTTCCTCGATGCCAGCGCTGCAGTACGACGGAGACGCGCGTGAATCGAGGCGGCCGACTTCAATGTTTATAGAACCACGTTGCCGTGCTCCACGTGCGTTCTAAGCAGAACGTGGAACCTAGCTAGTGGAACCTAGCAAGTGGAACCTTTCGTTGCTGTTGCCGCGTGATTTCTAATATCCCGCCAGGGGGTGGCGTGGGCAACAGGGGGCGGCCGTTTTCTGCAGTAGATGTAGAATATCATTTGCTCTCGAAAAAGCAGGCATCCATGATTTTTTTAAAATAAAGGAACACTGTAAATATCCTTTGTCTACTAATTCCCTGTCTTATGTTTGCGTAATGTCTTGTTCATGTCCAACAAAGCTGACAAGTGTGACGTATAAACCGGGCTTGGACGTTTATATTTGGCTGTGAGTATATTACTATTGCGCAATCTATTTTACTTTGGCCGCGTTGCTGAATAGAGTCAACGGACAGACAGAAAAACCGACATAGAAACACACGAAAACTTCTGGGTGTTAGTAGCCCAAGAAAGACGTCGTCGTTAATAATATCACATTCGGGTAGCTAAATGTCATAGATCTGCATTTTGGGTGATTCACTTAAAGGCTTTGTATGGATGAATGTTTGGCGTTTCATCAGTCTTTTTTCCGTAAGGTGTATTAGGTTTTGAAGTGTTTGCTCACTTTACAGTCCGATCTGACGTTTTTCCTTTGGTGCGAATACATGTCTGGTCCTCTTTCCCGGTAAGTCACCCAAAAAATTATGGTTTACGGAAACTGCCGCCGGGCACAGGAATAAACATGGCTGCCAACAGAGCCTATGAGGACACGACACAACACACAATTAATTGGGATGCAGAGTAAAGGTGTGCAGAACCAAAACTCGATAGCCTGAATTTGGCGATTTAAACACGATCTCCAGCCGTTTTTGTAACACCGCACATATAGCAAGAGCCCATGCATTGACAGCAGGTGGAAATTCCTAATTGGGCCCAATTCCTCGATGAGCTAACTGGTGATGAAAATCATTAGAGAACTGAATATTTTCAAAACCCGTTAGTATATTGGAACACCCAGGTTAGTACCGCTAGTATGTTATGCACACTCATATCCGCCGGTCCTGAACCCCGCGCACCCGTAAAATTCCGGTCTGTCCACTCCCTTGAGGTTAACAAGGCCTGAAGGTGTGCTTCCTGTGAAGACGCCATAGGCACGCTCCACTCATGTCTTACAACTGGTATTGTGGCTAATTTAGGACCCCACTTTTTGCTCTTTCGTTAAAGGTCAGACTCGGACATCCTCGACCCATATAGTGCTGTTACAAAACACAAGACAAAGCAAAGCTATGATCGCCAGATGGCCTTGAAGACATGGCGACACAAGTCCAAGATGGCTGTCTGGGCGGTTAGAAATTACTATACGTCCATCCGGGGAGAACAATACGTCATAGAGTTGCGGAAATGCGCCACTGTTGACGTGTATGGAAAATGCGTCACAGAACAGTTCCCGAGAAACATCACTGATTAATGTAACCAATTGGTCGCGAAGTACTTCTTTTACCCCTCCTTCGAGAACTCCATCTGTAGAGACTATGTCACCTAGAAAGTTTTCAATGTTCTGCGCTACGACATCATTACCGTTGTCCTCAGTTGTGCTAATTACGCTGCTGTGGCCCCTCCGAATTCGTTTATTGACGCGCTAACATTCAGTTCACCAAAACACCTTGGCGAATACTTGCAAAAAGTTGCCGGGGACTTTGGCCTGCGCTGGAAAGTAAAGTACGCTGTGCATACTTTATCATGCATTGCCTGCACAAAGATGCACAGCTCATTTTTCCGCCAGTCCACGGTAATGGCGGACCTGACTCACAGGCATGGCGAGATGTCCCATTGTCGGTCTTGGAATTTTACCAAGTGAAATAAATTTTGTATACAATGCGCCTATCTGTCAAAATAACTTCCCATTTGCAGCTTTCCAAATACATGCTGGCAGTCTGCCGAAAATTTCATAGTGGATCCAAAATTTTCTTTCAACTTCGTGCCTGATTAAATGCTTTTGTTCCTACGGTAAATTCCGAGCGAACGCCCAGGTGTGATGGATTGCCCCACAGTTATCTTCGCGATGTTCTTTTCCCCTGGGCTTCTCCTCCAAGCCGCAGTAGTGCTGAGGGTCTGACCCCGGGTATCCTCAACAGACAAACTCAACTTCCCAAACAAAAACTGTACAGCCCAGCGGACGGCTAAGAAACAGTGCCCGGGCGGAGCTCGACGACGGCGGGCCGAGAGCTATGGCGCCCAGACCTCGTCTGCCTGTCTTCCTCTTCCCTTCATCTTCTATTCATCTTGCCGCTGAGGGCCGGGGAAGGGGGAAAAGCGAGTACTGCTCGTCGGGGTCCATCCCCATGTGGTGGCAGGTAGGACATCCGGTGCGATCAGGCACGGCCTTTCTCGGAATGCGCGGCGTTTCAAAGCGCCGCGCGACACGTTCTTTCCATTTCCGCGCTGCTCTTCCCAGGGCCCGCTCCAGTTAGTGCGTCGAAGCGCCCGACACCCCCTCTCCCATTTTTGTTCAATTATGTCTTCTAAACGACAATGAGATACATAGCCCTCCCCCGAAAAGAGTGAGAACTTCAAGTTAACATCGTTCGCTCGGAGTTTTACGGCGCTTCAAACCGAAGATTTAAAGGCGTAGGTGGCTACTTTCGACGTCGGCGTTGACATGAATGGTCCCAGAAACCCCACATTACCTCAGCGCCGGCAAGTTTGCATTGGAAAAGCATGGTTGTGCTCCGGCGTCCTAGTACCTCCGTGAATAAGAAAAATAAGAAAAAGCAGGAGGAATAAGAAAAAGCAGGAAAAAGCAGGAATAAGAAAAAGCAGGAGGAATAAGTTTGTTGACGACGGGACACTACTTCGCCAGCATTAGAAAGCAGGTGAGAGAAGGAGATTGAGACGTTTGTCTGCCTCACCGGGGGCGATCACAATGCAAGCAGGGCGAGGTTCAGGGTCTCCACTAGCGTTATTCGCTTTTCAAAACTGGGTTCTTCCGAAGGGTGGTGCTTGAGCTGTGCGCCTTTTGTCATCGCTTATTAACTAATAAAGTTAATATTTATTGATTTGTGATTGAAAGTAATTATGAGGAAGGCGGAGCTAAGGGGAACTAAGATCCATTAGTAAATAACAATTCATTACTGGATGACCATTATAATTAAGGGAGGTGAGGTGGAGATTCTATAGGGTAAATTATAATGAATTCGAATAGATTAAGGTATATGAACGGGAGTGTCGTCAGGGCACAAGTAATTGCATCCCTGATACAAGCTTTGGGTGCCATTATTCGTGTTCATAATCGGAAACAGCTTCTATCAGGAAGACTTTCAAAATCCGGTAAGACAGTTCAGGAAGTCGTGTTAGACCCCAACTGGAAGTTACTCAATATTGTCTCAGGGTTTTACTACAGCCACTGACGAATTGTTTCCCTAAGCTTCTCGAGGGTTGCTTGAAGTTCCCTAAGTGGTAATGGGGCCTACATTGCTTAAACTGGGGAGCACGGTGACGCCATTTACAGCTCCTACCCTTTGAAATTGGCTGCCAAAAACATCTCTGCGCCTGAGATAACGTACTGGTTCTGGGCAAAGCAACCAACAGGACCGGGTTCATCTGCAACCGCTCTAGGAGGGAGAGAAACGCGCGTGCACGGCACTGTTGTTCGCTGGAGAGCTCCCAATGTCGTTCGAGCACATACAAAAGAATCCCAGATTCGCTTTTTTCACAGATTTTATATTGATTGTGGTTGGGAATGATTCCAAAAATTTTCCTACCTATCAACGCTACTGTTTGTGAAGATGGGAGCTTCGGGCAGGAGACCTTGCTGTTAAACGCTACCGTTTTTTCCTGAAACACGGCTTCTCCAACAAAATTTACCAATCGCAGACCTCTTACTTATGCCTTCAAATTATCTCAGACAAGAAATTCCGCTTGAGGAAAGTGGAGTTTGGTGTATCTAGCATGGTTAGGGACGAAGCCGGTCAAGTGATCAACAGCATTTCAGCCAATGGCCTGAGCCGTATTAACGCAATATCACAAACGTGCTTCAGCCTTAGCCTCCTGGAGTTTTCTCAGTTCTAACGGGATGATGACTACCTCTAAACTGCGCCTTCAAACAGATTCTCTCAGCATCTCATGGATGTCTTCTGGCGTTATCCCGGAATCCGCTTCGTTTGCGACGGTGACCCTGGCTCAGGCCGCAAACTACCTTGTCTCTCGGCACCTCTCGTGCTCGTTGGTTTTCATGTTAGTCACTGCATTTCGTGTTATTCATCGAGATGAGCTGAAAAAGCCTGCGGGTTTTGTTGGTGCGAGTTTCGTCCCCGGCAGTCGCGGCAGCTGGCCGAGGTCTTCGGTGTGACGAGCAAATAACTTTTTATTTACGTAGTAGAAGTTTAAAGCAAATCTTTTCTAACATAGTCGATTCGACTTCCACTGTCGAGAGTAATTTGACGCAACTCCGCCGTAGCTATGGCAAAACGTCACGCGACTCGCCGCGCCCAGCTCCAGCGACGCTGCCGCCGGCTTGGCGAATGCTATCTCCGCAGTGGGGCGCTTCCTAACAACGTGACTCGCCGTCCAGTGGGCTGACAACGGGGCTTTTGGGGAACAAAATAGTCTGTAGGTTTGTGCTGGAAAGCCCGAAAGCTGGTAGGAGGTCCGCTTTGTGTCTGATTAGTGTCGCATCATGGCGGCGATCGGAGCATTTCATGTTGATTTTACCCGACCGGCCAAACCGCTTCCGCTTACTGATTAGCCAGAGTCACTGTTAGTTATTAGCGATGACTCTGGCTAGTACGTGAGCGGAAGCGGTTTGGCTGGTTGGGTAAAAATCAAGACAGACTGCTCCCATCCAGTGCAGCAATCCTTGCTGGTGTCGTTTCGCAACGATAACTGATCTGTCTGTCTTGATTTTACCCAACTGGACACACCGCTTCGGCTCACTGACTAGCCAGTGTCACTATCAATAATTAACAGTGAGTCTGGCTAGTCAGTGAGCGGAAGTGGTTGGTACGGTTGGGTGAAATCAACTTCGACTGCTCCCATCGCCGCCATGACTTTACACTAATTAGACCGTTGCGCACATGTGTTTTCTTGGGAGAGCGTAGTGGGGGCAAAAGCGCCAGATGCGTTTTGCCATGAAAGCCGTGGCGTATTCCATAGGCGTTTATGTGATACTTTGACATTTAGTTCGGGTTGCCTGCCTCCTAGAAACTTGTTTTGACCAGTCTGAAAGCAAGCAATCATTTCTGTCATAGCAAAAGCAAAAAACAAGCAACGCCGAGCTTAGCTTGTGGAACGCCAGTGGTTCAATTTGTAGCTTGAACCGCGCACACGCGAACGCTTTCCCTGCCCTCTGGCGTTTCTCTCCGCATAAAATCGGTCGGCGTTCGCACGATTCGCTTATCGGCCTCGCTACGACGCACCTTACGCCAACTGTCGGCGCTTATTAATCATGATGCAGTACTTCGCTTCCCCTCTCCTAGACGGCAGCAGCATCCGCGTCACTGAAACATTTTATGGCCTTTCTTCTGTGTTGGTTGTGCTGGCGTCATTTCCGTGACGGATATGACGTCGCCGAAATCTTGGTGTGTCCGAGAATACAACACTGTCGTGTTAATAATTGTGCGTGAGCTGCGATAACGCAGATAGAGTGAAGTAACTTGATCAACGCTCTATCATTGCAGTGGCGGGTCGATTGGAAAAGAACGTGAGAGGTGGGAAGAAACCGGAGGGGGGGGGGCGAAGCGGTAATTGCGTGCAGGAGCGGGGGAGCAAATCTTCAGACTGAATTTTAAACGACGAATGGCGATACAAGGTCGAATTTTTAATTCCTAAAGGCCGCTAGGGAGCTGAAGTATGCGGTCGTGCATTCGCATAACGTCTTGAATATTGTTCAACAGTTCTGGAACGTCGTTTCGCTGACAAACGTAAGTAACGAGACAGTTTCCTTACTATGTGGTGACCACCCCGGATGACCATTCGGCCCCACCGGACTTTTCGTGCTCGTAAAACGATCAACGCAGCTATAAAAAGTCAGTTAAGCCTAACGAACCGACGGCGTGCTTCTTCGGAACCAGCGGCTTCGGCCGCCGCTGCCGACGCAGCTGCCGGCGCAACTGCAAGTGCGGCCAAAGCCTCGGTGCCGCCACTTTGTGATATGAACGCGGACGAAACACAGCAGACTAACATGGACAGCCACGAAGCTCATGAAGTGCCACCGAGCGCCGACTCCAGTCCAGCTCGCCGCTACGGCGCTTACCAAGATGAAGACGCCGAACGTGATCAACTGATGAACGAAGACGACGGCGGTGTATGGCATCGCGTCTTGCCTACCAAGAAGAACAAGGTCACCAAAACCGAAAGGGTAAGTCGGACTCGTTTCTCACTGCAGTTGAGACCAATGGTTAAGATGAAAGTACGAGATATCCCCAGGCAGGCCATAGCTAACGCAATTGGCTCTAGCTCTCCCAGCGCCGAACTTGCTGAAATGGCTGCTATTAGGTATGATGACGCCGCTAATAGTGCCCACATCACCCTCTACGATGCCGAACATGCTGATAGGCTTTCCCCAACAGACCACGTCACGTACCGGCACAACGGCCGACTTGAAACCATAGAGGTGACGGTCGACCGAATGGACTTTAACAAAAACACAATTCGCGGAGTCATACAGGTAGACCCGCCTGAAAGTAGCGACATCATCTTCAATTGGCTGCGTTGCGAACAGGCCAAAATACTACGAGTTCACAAAATAGGGAAGTCGGACCGCGCTATTATCACCTTCAACTCTGCAGTCCTTCCACGAGTTGTTAAATACTACATGGAACTGGTGAGAGTTGCCGAATACAAACCGAAGCGGATAGTATGCTTCAACTGCCATACACTGGGCCACATAACGAAATTCTGTCCTGCCTCGAGTGTCTGCCGGGACTGTGGCCGCCCACATGCCACAGAAGAAGAGTGTGACAACAACCCCTTTTGTGTGGCGTGCAAGGAGCCTGGTCACCTCGCGGTTAGTCCAGCATGCCCCAGCCGCATGGGGAAATCGGCAGACCAAGATCAAGATTCCGCAAAAAAGGAAACGCCAAAAACGAACAAGAACACATCGAAGCTCAAAGATGGGATCTCTTGGCCCGACGTGGTCCACACCCAACAAAAGGATGCCCCTTTTCCTCCATCGACTCGAACTATGAATACAATCATAAAAGAGAACAACAGCCTTAAACAGGAACTTCAAGAACTCCGTGCCGAGCTGCAGCAATTCCGCTCGGAACTCAGCCAAGCCCGAACACAACAACAGCGTCACCAATCCACCTCTCCGGGTACACCGCGAGCGCGCCGAAGCCGGTCTCGAGTGAAGAAAAAAATCTTGCCGCAGCAACATTCGGAGAAAGCGCAAGAATGGGTTACAAAACACATGCTGGCACAAAGGGACGCGCATTTGAAGTTCGAAGCCTCTAAGGAACTACAAAAAGCATTCAAAGGGATTCATGAGCTACAAGGGCACGTACAAACGCTAAAGGGCGACATTCAACAGCTGGCCGATCAGCTCCGCTCATTTGTGGAAACCGTCACCCTCGAGGAGACAAACCGTAAGGAAAAGCATTCCCAGCACTGACTTCCCGTCTAGGACGCGATGCAAATTGACTCATTGTACAATGGAACTGCCGCAGTTTTTCACAGAATGGTCCTCTTCTAAAGCACGAAATCAGTACCCACAATCCCATAGCCATCCTATTACAGGAAAGACGGGGATCATGCAAACTCCAATATTATGCTACCTTTATGGATCCCACCATTGAGCATGCTGGGAGGCACTCTCCAGTCATTGAAGGACAAGCAGCTATTTTAGTTCGCAAGGACTGCCGTGCCGTTCAACATAGATGGGACAAGACCAGCAACGCTAATAGGGAGGTTATAATAGTATGCATAGAACCACCTGGTAACCGACGCCTGCTTCTAGTTTCTGTGTATTATCGCCCGCAATGCAGCACTGGTTACAGAGATACCTACGACTGGATCTCAGATATCACGTCTCTCCGGTTTGAAGGCCCCATTGTGATTGGAGGGGACTTCAATGCACCCAGCACACTTTGGGGTTATTCCCACACGGACATTAGAGGGAAAAACCTTGAGAATGCGCTCGAATTCAGCCAACGTATCCTTCGCAACGAGCCGTTTCACCCAACGGGGGTAGGCCTACACCGCAATCAAACTGATACCACGCCAGACCTTACCTTTTCAACCCCAGGGTTTATCAGGCGATGGCAACCACTGAACACGACATGGGGCAGTGATCATTACCCCATTTTTATTCATATCAACATTAAGAAGATGCGCCAACGGACCACCATTAAAACCCTCAACTGGAACACTTTTCGAGATAACTTTCACGTGGAAGAGGACCCCGCTCTACTTGACTTTGTACGCAACGTCACGGATGCAAGGACTATGGCTTTTGAAACTGTTACAAGCACAGTCGATGTAGAGGTCCCTGATGCTCATATGACCCGCTTCCTTCGGACAGCAGAGCGCCTTACTGAGCGGTAACGCACGGGCGGAAAACGGCACCGGGATCTGATACGTCTGAAGAACCATTATAAAGTTATCAATGCCTACCAAAGAACGCTTCAAACAGAGAAATGGCACAATTTATGTCATCGCTTGGGCGAGAGAAAGGTCTCGCCCATCTGTGGAGCATTTTTGGAAGCTTGGCGGGCAAGGCAAAATCAAAACTTCTAATTGTTGACGAGTTAATGTTACAGACAGATCCCTACGACGTTGAGGAGAAGATAATCCACACGTTCTTCCCCCACACCACGTGCGACCAGACACAACTGTACCATCTACCCTGCCTCTCAGTCCCCAACCCACATCAGTCACTTGACGAACCCTTCACCATGGGCGAGCTCCAGGTGGCTCTGGGACAAGGCAAACCTCGCTCGGCCCCTGGCCATGACGGGGTTACGTGGCAGGACCTCCGTAATCTTCCTGCTGCGGGACATGAGGCGCTCTTCAAACTTATCAACTCTTCCTGGGAGCAAGGCCAAGTACACGATCACCTCAAGCTTACGATCATTCACCCCATCCCCAAACCAGGTAAAGACTCCCGTCAACCGGAAAATCTGCGACCGATCGCACTAACACCGACGATATGGAAACTAATTGAGCGCTTAATCAACAATCGATTGCAATATGACCTAGAACAAACAGCGTGGTTTACTACGAAGAGTTATAAATCGGACTTCACGAAAGCTCACACCAGATTACCTCCTTGCAGTAGACATGCAGAAAGCGTTTAATAACGTTAGCCAAGAAGGCATACTCAAGGAGCTCGCGCTGGCCTTCCCCAGTCAACGAGCGCAAACGTGGATACGAAAGTTTCTTGAACAACGCCTAATTCGGCTCTCGAGCAAAGATGATAGATGGACCCCACGCACATTCTTCCTCGACAGAGGGGTACCGCAGGGTTCCATACTAGGGCGTATGCTTTGCAACCTGGCTATGAACAGAGTGGCAAGATCCCTCGAACAAGACACGTCCGCTCGCTTTGCTATCTATGCCGATGACATCGTGGTGTGGACGGAAGCAGTGGACTATCCAGACATTGAGCACATGGAAACGGAACTACAAGCAGCTGTGTTCAGCCTTGAGAGATCCCTCACAGCCCTGAACTTGCAATTGTCCCCAACCAAGACAGAATTTCTTAGTGTCGATGGCCGCCAGGCCACATATCAAGTGTACCAGTTACGGCTTGACATGGGCAAGACTACAATTATGTCCCAGAATGGCACCATACGGCTCTTGGGCTTGCAAGTTAGCAGCTGCAACAGCCCCAATGCATGGATCCGTAAACTGAGAACTACCTGGCGGCAAACTTTGCATTTAATTACGAGAATATCGAACAAGTATGGTGGAACCCAACAGCGCTCCTGTCTCACCTTGGCTCGAGCCGTTGCAATAGGCCGAATGGCCTAGGCTTTTCCACTTACAACCTCCGAGATAGACATATGAAAGACCTCGGTGTATTGCATCGTGCCACTATACGTGCCTTTACGGGCCTCCCGCGACACACCAGAGTCGACCTCCTGGAGGAGGCTACACCGCTTCCACCCCTCCCTATACTCGTGGAAGAGGCAAAATTGCATCACCAGCAACGCCTTGACCTTACCCCTCAAGGGAAAGCTCTCCAACAATGGGACCATCCAAACAGCAACACAGATCTCTCCAATATGCCGCCTACTCTTCCGCCATGGGAACGCCCGGCACTCGGCCTACTTCGTCACCGCCCCATAAAGCGACGTCGAAAAACTGTACGGGAGCAGTACATTGCCCAGTTGGCCTACGACAAAGGCCCCGAGGAGTTAGACATCTTTACAGATGCGGCTATTAGCGGCATGAGCGCAGCAATAGCCTGGACTTGCCCCGAAGACCCAACCCTGAATGGATCTCGGCAGATCAGAAACACGTACGGCCTTACTGACGATGTCGAACTATTCGCCAGTCTTGGAGCACTCCAAAAAATTCAGACCTCCCAGCAACCCGAATATCACCATTACCGCATCATCACCGATTCACATGTTGCCTTCCAGGAACTCAACAAGGCTTATACCCATAATCTCACCGCCAATCACATTATAAGCACAATTCAATCCTTGCGCGGACAATGCATTCCTATTCGTCTGGCTTGGACACCTGGTCACACAGCTGGAGCGACTGGAAACCAGCAAGCACACAACGCTGCTAGGGAGTGCCTTCTTTCGACTCCTCTCCTGGCTACCACGCCCGCTGACGAAACCTCACCTACATGTTTATCCTGGTATCAGAAAAGACGGCAACGGCGGCTCCAAGAATCTACCCCCCCCAGGCTTTCTCCCTGCTTCGATATCCCTTTCTCGGCAGGGCAAAATCTTCGTTAACAAGGCAGGCGCGGATGCCGCCTACACCTCGGACATTGTTCGCAAATGGTACCACGACAGCACATCGCTTTCATCCGCACCTACGTGCAATTTCTGCGGTGCAGCGAATACCGTCCCGAACTTGTTTCACCTTATATGGTCATGTCCGATTTTCGAAAGCGGCCCAGAACAGCTGGTAGCCTATTGCCCACCACCACTTACCAATACGGAGCACCTGGAGCGCCTGCGCTCCGATGCTACTCTTCTCGAACGCATAGGAATTTATTCACTTGCCAGTGGTCTTTACAAAGCAGTGTAGAACGGTCTGACAGCCCTAGTAGGGCCTGCAAAGGGACAAGTTGTGTTTAACAGGGTACATGTGACTTTCATTAAGACTTTCGATTCCCCTTCCCTCATCTTCAAATAACCCCCCAGGGCCTCAGGCCTATTCTAAATAAAGTCGTTCATTCATTCAATTCCTTAAAGGCGGAGCTAAGGAAAAACAGCTTGACTTCCTTAATGCAGATATAAAAATAGCAGCGATTATGCGGTTTCACGCTAACTGAAATGCAACGTTACAAGTTCAGAGGTCTAGTTTCCGCAATTTGTGGTAAGCGTTGATATCACATCTAGGCCATGGTCACTTGGCGAGGGGTGGAAGTGAAAAGATCCTACAGTGTTTTAAGTATTTGTTGGGACAAAATTATATTTAACAACGTCTGGGTTAGGGCTAGTTTGTGACCCATGATAAGACTTTCAAGCACAAAATATTTACACACGGAACATAAAGGACGGAGATCGCACGTTTATGTCCTTTCCATGCCCCATGTATTTTTTACGCTGGAAAGTCTTATCCTGAAACTTGTTTTGCGGCATTTTTCGGTGTAACTTGTTAAACCAACAGAAATTAAACAGATTAGCGGGTTCAAATCCTCATGAGAAATTCGTGAGAACACGTAGGTTATCCCAAACCTTCATTCTCCTCATTAAGGGTTCATTAGAGAATAACACTTTACGCATGCTGTAGACATTTTACCGATAACCTGTCAGCAGAAACCACTTCATTATGTAAGGGGGTCACAAACAATGTAAAATGCATACGAAATGTTTTGCTCGTTTGGCTTTCTCTGTAGTGTAGCTTGTTTTTTAAAACCCACTCACACTCAGTATCTATGGCATGATACCAATTTTGTTCATAAATTTCATATCAGTACAACGAGCAGTTTATGTGGGTGTTCACAGAATACTCAGCGCCCACTCCTGGATTTTTATGCCAAAAATTTGGTAGCTTCAGCTCTGTAGCGAAGACTGCAGGCGTGGAGGCAGCAGTGTTGTCATCGGAGCTCAACGCGGCGTCTTCGTTGAAGCGTTGTTCGGGTCATCAATTTTGTATCAGCCCGCAGTGTCGGCTGCTGAAGGAGGCGAGAAAGAAGACGTGAAGCTGGTTTTCAGTTTCAAGACAAGAATGTACTTTCAAAGGATGCGTACTCTGAGAGCGTCCCCCGATGAGGCAAAGAAGGGGAACCCCGTGTCCTTCAAAAGAGATGGAAAAAAAATTCACAGCATATCCACGGGGTGAATGATGATGAGTGGGCGAAGCTCCTGAGGGGAAATCGTCGGTAAAACCGTGACTCTTCAGTGAAAGTTCGCCCACTACATCTGTGTCCGAACGTAACGTCTAGAAAGTCTCGCTTAAACCGCGCGTCGGCACCTTGGGGCTGAGCTCGCCTGATGCGTTTTGCAGACGCCTCACGAGCTCTCACTGCATCGGGGTCTGCCTGCCGATACGCGCGCTTTCTCGCCGCTTCCCGTTCTCTGACGTTTTGGAGATCCTCTTCGCGCCGCAGCCGTGCCGCTTCGCGTACGGCAGGGTCCTCGCGCCGTTGCCGTGACGCTTGGGCCTCTCGTTCTCGAACGCTGGGATCTTGGCGGCGTCGTCGCGCAGCCAGACGACACGCTTCGGCCTCCCGCTCTCGTACGGCAGGATCTTGGCGGCGGCGTCGCGCAGCTTCACGGAGCGCTTCTGCCTCGCGGGCTCGCACATCTGCAGCCTTATCCATCGGACGACTCCGAGCGCGCGCCAACAGCGAACGGATTTTATTACAACGCTCCCCGCAATCTAGTAAACAATCCAAGAACTAAACTAGAGGTAGCCACGCCATCTAGTAAACAATCCAAGAACTAAACTAGAGGTGGCTACATACATACGTCGAGGATGGACAGACCCACGCCTTAAGGAGCTTCGCCCCTAAAAGTGTTTTCGAGTAGCGTCTCCCCTTAAACCGGCTTTTTTTCATCTTTTACACCGCTTCGCCACCTCGTCTCGACCTTTCTTGATTCTTAATGACCGCTTGATGCTGCTTTGATGCTCAAAGGTCGGTAGGTGCGCCAGGCGACTTGATGAGCAGATGCAAGTAAGCAGGCGGGTACTCACGAGCGGGAGTTAATCAATGACGGCCCCACGCAGCACCAGCACGCCAAGACACCAACCGCGAGAAGTCAAAGTTAAGGGGGCTGGAGGACTGTGAAGTTGAAGCTCCCATGGAGCCATGAAGCCACAAACGAACGCGAATTTCGAGGCGCTTTTTCAAAGAAAGTACTACGAGTTGTGTCGCGCCTCCGCTAGATGGCGCCACGGGTCCCGCGACCGAGAGGAGACGCAGTGAAACATCCCCCTCGCGAGGGGCACGATCAAATGCAGAGCATTACCGGGGGCGCACGACTCTAAGTAGTTTGCGATACCTTAATGTTGTTGCACTTGTGGCAACTGCTGACGAGAGAGCGCTCGTCAGCAGTAATTTGAATGAGTCAACGATATAAGGCGCGTTCGTAGCGTCCCATTCTGTGTCGGCTTTGTGGCGCTGTGGGTAGAGCACCAAGTACATTGCGTTCCGCCCGCAGGGTGGAGGGATCGAAACCGGGCGCCGGATAAAATTTTTTTATATAGTAGGGAGGGGTGCGGTGTGGACTACGGACGTCAACGCGGGTGACATCGTGAGTTACTGAAATGCTCTGCATTTAAAAGGCCCCCCAAGCGGGCAGACGGCAACTACTCCAGGAATAATGCCAGGAGTCGGCCGGACAACAAGTTATGCCTCTTGCGCTGGGTGCCGAGTTATGCCTCTTGAGCCGCTTGCGCTGGGGTGCCGAGCGGCTTCCGCTACAATGGCATAAATTGTATAGATTGGGGGGGGGGCAATGTGAGTGAGGATGGCGTGTTTGTAACAGGTGCTGGTTCGGAGTCTGCGCCAGATGCACGCCTCGCAGGTGGATAGGGAAGGGCGAGGGGTTCGGATGGGGGCGGAATCGCGTCCTAGATTAAATATAGTGGGCCAGCAGGGCTATGTAAGGGTGTGTAACTGGGGAGAGGCGAGCGGAGTAGGATCCTGGGCTCCGTCGTGCTGATGGGAGCGCCCGGTAGTGAAGGTCCCTTGCAGCACCGTGTGCTGCTTCGTAACCTGCTAGGCCAGTATGTGCGTGCGAAAGTAGGAGCAAATGAGTCTTTCATACCTGCTTGTCTAAACCTTCAAAGCACGTAAGCAGAACTCAGTTGCGAAGGATTTCGCTATAGTGTATTTAGCATGCTGAAATTTAGCCGGTAGCACTGTCTGTATGTTTATTGAAAGCGGGCCGCTTCCAATAAACGCCCTTGGTTGGTGAATTTGCCTCTTCCTCAAGTTTAAGGCAACCAGACAGAGTTTTCTCGTAGATGTTCCCATTCGCCTGAGTTTGCGCCGAAATGCACCTCGAAATATTTATATACACTTGTTTCAATCCCGCCTGTTCTTAGATGTTGAGAGCTGGCCAATTCCTTGGGAGGGGAAGCACGTGCAATAGACGAGTTAAGAAAATGTAAGGTTTTTGTGGCCACCGCAGTGAAGTCACAGCGTTTCTGAGCATACCGCTAATGCCGTAGACAGAATTAATGCGGCTATGAGACATATCGAACGCGGGTAAGCCGCCCAAAAATTATTTACTCCTCCAATAAAATACTTGCAGTCAGCACTGAAATGACGCTTGGAGTTGTCATAATCAAGAATAAGGGCCGTGTTCAGCTATGAGCAACTGGAAAGCCAAACTCTTGCGTGTGATCCGCTATTAACAGTGCGTGCCACAGCTGGTTCGGGTTCTTCAGAAAATTTGGTGCTTTTAGTATTTCTCGCCACTATAACACTGTCGAAACGACAAACCTCTGGCAAATAGACCCGCAGATCGGGCTCCCATAGGAAACATAGTAATACCGGAGTAAAAAAATGTCGCTGCCTTTGCAGGCCATCCCTCCCAGCTGGATTTGTTGTGTCTACCTTACAGATAAAAGAAGCAGCCGGTTATGGAAAACGGAGTATTGTGATTATATCATGTGCACCTACGGTCAATAACAAGTGCGGTAGACCTTGCGATTTTATTATTAACAAACAACTGCGTAGCGAAAACACGTATATTTTAAGAATACAAGTGAACGTTGTGGAAAGCTATAAAGTACAAGCATTTTTCATACATACCCCGAGGGTCAGTGCTCAGCCCTTTCTCATTCCTAGAACGTATATTCTGCCGATGGCCGCGTTATATTTTGCGAAGTGCTTTCTGATTAGGTACTAACGTTCTCCACACAGACCCTAATGTTGGAACATAATTTTGGTATTACTGGCTGGTGGAATTAAAATACAGACGTATAATGTATTTCACGCAAAGCTTTGTAAGTGTCCACCGCGTTATAGCGCTTCTTCTTGTTAGTAACTAAGAGAGAGAGAGAGAATAAACTTTATTTCGAGGAATATCAACGATGATGCATCTGAAAAGCGATGCTGGTGGTTACGTCGTTTTAATGGCTGTCAGCGTGAACTTATCAGGCACCTCGGCAGCTTTAGCGACCAAGCGGGCCTGTAGGTCCAGGTCAGAGGCGCGCACCACCCCCCCCCCCCCCCCATTTTTCAGAGGGTATTTCAGGAAAGGGGTTTCTGGGCAAGCCCAGTTAATATAAAAGCGCTCCCTTAGAAGCACTGTACGCATATAACAACTTAAGATCTCACATTACAGGTAGCCTACCACCTAGCCATCTAACATTCACAATGCAATCACTAGGGTAATTGTTCACATAATTATGCCGAAAGTCTGGTAGTCTACCATTAACACCATAAATACTTCATCCTAGACATTATAGTGGTCAAGAAAAAACGCTACACCTGTATGGAACATTCCCCAGAAACATTTATAAATGTGCCCGAAGTAGTCTACAATATACATTTTCGTAGTATTCCAGATAATTACAAAGGAAGAGAAAGCATTAAAACACGGAATGAAACACCAGGCTTGCACCATCTGATTTGCCATACAAGGTTTTCCGCGTAAGGTTTTCCGCGTAATTCTGCTCTATGAACTTTAGCATTACAATGAACTAGTCTGTCGAACTAATGAAACGATGTGTCAGACATAGTCATGAATCGTCCTGTTCGAGCTGAAATTTAAAGGTCATGGTATAGGCCCCTTGACGCGCAGAAGGAACAGCAGTCTTTCACTTTGATTTTGAGGTGGCGCTGAACTCGGACATAGAATGAGTACAAGTGGCACGCTGAGGGTAATGTTTGCGTTGAGAATACAGCCAGTCCGACGTTTGCGGAGCCTTTTCAATCCGTTTGCTGAAGCTAGGTGCACGATTGTAAGATTCGTGATCTCAAGAAACTGCGGGTTCAACCATGCAACTACACAATGAAAATGCTATTAGAAGCTTTGCGCTGGACTACGCATATATACAAAGGGGCAAGACACAAGGCTTGAATAAAGAATCGGAGTTTAGTAAGTTGACAAGAAGGCACACCTTTTAACGGCAAGCCCAAAGGACCACAGCAAGGTTTACAACGTCTCAATTTTAGGAAAAGGAACCAACGTGGTACCAACATTCCAAAATTATCTGCCACCCCTCTTCGCCGCCTATGCTCTGTTTTACAGAACTAAACAATCCGCCGCTACGGCAACCACGTGGTAGCAAAGCGTGTCATGCGTAACGGAGTACCTCGACGTAAGTCTCCGGCAGCTTACACTAATGCTGCCTTAAAATCATGGGGGAAGCAGAAGTAGGGTACGTAGATCTAACTCTTCAAGACTGGTTTCTGGTTTTCTCGCGAGTTTTGGTTTCTTGAATAGAAATATCGTGAGGTAACAATATAGAAAGCTGACCTGCAGGTGTGCGATGACAGTAGTGCGATAGACAAATGCAATGTATCCAACACGTATTTATTTTGGAGGATTTGCGCAGTTATGCTTATTGCTCATCCCCAATTATTGAACAATTTGTGCACTTTTAGTACCCTTTGTCGCACTCCCTACTCTGGAATGAGTCAGTGGTAACGGTATCCGTGTAATAAAACTTGTTTTGGAGCTTTCGTTTTTTGCAGCAGCGCATTAATGGCTGCTAGTTTGTTTTAGTAAGCCAGAAACTACAGTTGCTATTTCCGGTCACTACGTGTGACAAGTGTGTGGCGCCCCCAGACGCTAATCTTCGTTGGCCGCTAAGTTCAGTGGCCCCACCAGGCTTGGTGGGCAACATTGTGTGTGGCTGCCAAATAAACACCGCCGAGCACAGCAGCTCGCGGTCAGTCACCGTCACCACCAGCACGCTGCGTGTCGTCACTCGGCTGGAAGGTACCCCGTCCCTCCCACGTTCACGAATGTGGGCCAAATCGTGACACTGACGACGAGGGAAGAAGCCCGCGGAGCGACCGAAGCCACCGAGAGCGCCGACACCACCTGCCACGCCGGCCACCATTACACCATGCCGCTGTACGTGAGGCTCGAGCCGTTCGAGGGTGAAGGGTCCGCCTGGCCGGTCTACAGGGAACAAGTCGGCGTGTTTTTTTGGGCGAACGACACAACCGAGGCAAAACAGCGCGACATTTTCCTGGCCAGCTGCAGGACCAGCGTCTTCGCTCTCCTGCTCGACCTCCTCAAGGCGGCCACGCCGCATGACAAGTCGCTGGGTGAGGTGCTCGCGACGCTACGCTCGCACTTCAGCGAGCGTGGCGTCGTCTACGTAGCGTCGTCCACGTAGCCCCGTCCACGTTAATGGAGCGCCTCTGCTTTAACAACCCGAGCCACCTAGAAGGAGAGACTCTCGGGCAGTTCGTCGCAGCGCTGAGAGGGTTAGCGAGCAGCGGCGCCTTCGGGGAGCAGCTCGACTCGCTGCTCCGGGACCATTTCGTCTGCAGCATCAATGACTACGCCATGAAGGCACGACTCCTGGAGCTTCCCGACCCCTCGCTGGACGACGCCGTGTAGGCAGTGCTGGCGATGGATGCTTCTTGCCAAGGACACGGGCGAGATAGCGAGTGTGGCCGGCTCACAGTCGACGGAGGCGGCAGTGAACAAGATGGCGACACGGCATGGTAGGTGCAGTCGTTGCGGTGGTGACCCCCCCCCCCGCTCACAGTGCCAGTTTGCGCAAGTGGAGTACTTTGCGTGTGGAAGAACTGGGCACATTGCTCGGGCGTGCCGAGGAGGACGGCGAATGGACACAAGCAGCAGCCGGGTTGAGCACGTGTTCCCCGCAAGCCCCCAGCCGAGGAAGCCGGCGGAGGGGTAGGCGGCGGGGGCGTGCGGCAGCAGCTTCGGTTACCGCGGCGGCTGGGCTTCACGTCGTGGCCGAAGAACCGCAGATTTTTTACATGTGGCACACGTACATTCTTCAGTCGTCTGTGCCACCGTATATGCTGACCGTCGAAGTCTGTGAGCGTCCCATTTCCATGGAGCTGGACAGGGGGACCAGCGTGCAGGTCATG
This sequence comes from Haemaphysalis longicornis, assembly GCF_048455015.1. Classification (NCBI taxonomy): domain Eukaryota; kingdom Metazoa; phylum Arthropoda; class Arachnida; order Ixodida; family Ixodidae; genus Haemaphysalis; species Haemaphysalis longicornis. Next base: position 39,831,660 of record NW_027526204.1, read on the forward strand.
GCCGGGAACGTCTTTAAACGCACCTTCCCCGGAGAGTTCATCGAGGCGTCGGGCGTAGAGCTTCGCAGCTTCTCTGGACAGCTCGGCCAGTGCAGGGTCAAGCCCAGATCACTGTTCGCCTTGGCGACAGGGAGGCCACCCTGCCCCTGTACTTGACCAAGGGGTCGTCACCGACGCTGCTGAGCCGGAACTGGAGTACCAGTTCAGCCGGAACTGGACCTGCTGAGTACCTGCTGAGCCGGAACTGGAGCCGGAACTGGAGCCGGAAATAGACTACCGGAGTACCAGAAAGCAGTACGGGTGGTGAACAATGTTCTGAACCTTCTGACCAAGTTCAATGTCCTGTTCCAGCCCGGAGTGGGCATATTATCCAGCCAGGCGGCAAGAATTTATGTTCCAGAGCGAGCTCGGCCCCGGTTTTTCAAGCCACACCCGCTGCCGTTCGCCCTGACGGACGGGGTCACCCAGGAGCTACAATGGTTGCAGAGAGGCGACATCTTGGTGCCCGTCAACTCCTCAGAGTGGGCGCTTCCATCGTGCCAGTCCTCAAGCAAGACGGCAGTGTTAGGATATGCAGGGACTTCAAGGTCACCATCAACCCCGTCGATACCGTGGAAAAGTACCCGCTTTGCCCAGCATAGAAGATCTCTTGTCGGCGCTGTCCGGAGACAGACGTTCACCAAGCTCGACCTCAGAGATGCGTACCGCCAGCTGGTGCTCCAGGAGTCGTCGCGGAAGTATGTCACCATATGTACAACGCTGGGACTATTCACATGCATGCGGTTACCGGTGAAACGACTCTTACTGCATGAACTTGCACGTTTTCTTTCTCTTCGTCCCTCTCAGGTCTGCTGACTCGAGCCTGTGAAACCATATCCGCCAGCCCCCTTTGTTTCCTTGATCTCAGCTGGAGTTGGAAATCATATCTCAACAGCCGAAGGATGAAACTCTGCAGCCATGGCGGCATTTCGCCAATGGCGTTTTGCGATATTGCTATCAATGAGTGCTGATCAGTTTCCAGGATAATCTTGCTCCCGTACGCGAAATGGTGGAACTTTTCCCATGTAAATATAACCACCACCACTTCTTTTTCAATTTGAGAGCACCTTTTCTGGCTATCCGTCCGTACTCGCGAGGCATAGGCAACCGGTTTCCGTGTTTCCCTGCACCACTGCAGGAGAGCCGACCCTATGCCGTTTTGAGAAGCTTCCGATGCGATCTTAGTCTCTTTTATGGGTTTGATGTGAGCAGACTGAAGACTCAAGATGAGCTAATGGGAAACATGTTGAAGAAGGAAACACACAGATTTATAGAAATTTATGAAAGGATAGACGTAGACCGTGAAAGCCACAATAAAACGCTGACATAGAAGACAGTGGAAACGTCCGGGCAGCAGAAAAGGGGAAAATAGGGAGAATACGAGCAGTCGCAGTAAATGTTGTAAATTAAAGTTTGCTGAGTCTTACAACGTGCAGAAATGACTGATTTCGGAGAGGCACATGAGGGAAAGGCACTGGCGGCACGACGGAGGCAGTGGCGTTGTGATGTCAGCACCAGAGGCGAAGGCGAAGTGAGGGTGGGCGCACTTCTACACGTTGTAAATGCTCACCAGGGAGGTGGTCGTGACGAGGTGCCTGGTCGTTTCACAAAGGCCCCAGAACAGCGAGCTTCTAGCCGTCCTACGACAGTCTTAGAAAACCCATGACTGCCCGCTGGGCCGTCCTACTCCTCTCCGAGCACACCTTCCTCTTCCCCCACTGTTTTTTCGGCAGGGATTCCTGGCTGAAAAATTTCCACCTATATTTAGCGGATTGGCCGAATCGCATGACAGGTACCTTATCACATTAGCCCCCTCTTTGGAATATTTTCCAGAGAACTATTCTTAGTATTGCGGCCGGAATATTAGCAACTGTCCACCACTGTTAGCGGGTGATTGGATGGTAAGGCCAAAATGTGGACCTAACCACTAAGAGTTGCCGACAGAAGCACTGGATTCCTGGAGGGAAGCTGTCACAACACAAAAGTCCAGTTATGTAGCTGGAGAGGTTTGGTATAATCGAGGGCGGTCTGAAGTAGGCGCTTTATGACGTGGGGGTTAGCAAACTCGTCAATGAAAGTCCATGATCTTTTCGTGCCGTGTAAAGCCGATTGTTTCTGCGCGTCTTGTTTCTTTCTGTATTTCCAGCAGAGCTGGCCGGTAAGGTTGAGGCGTCGGGGCTTTATCGAAAAACCATTCACTATTCTGGCTATTGAAGATTTATATGCTACACAGCTGGGCATACGCAAACCGTGGTATTTCAGAACAGATCTTCAAGTCTGTCCGACTTGGTCCTGATGTTCGGATACGTGAGTGGAAACCACCGGTTGAGCGCCTGTTCACAGTCGGTTCACCACTCAGAAAGCTAATCTATCTTGGCCAAGGCTGATACTGTGTCCCTGCGGAGCTATTCTCGCGCAGCATCTCAACACTTGCCTCAAGATTGCGTAGCTTCCGCTTCAAGAAGTATAGTGTGGTCAACATCCTCCTGATGTGCTTATGGCTGTGCTGTATTTGACGGCTCTTGCGGTTTGTGGAGCCCTTCCTCAAGGAGCGCCTCTTCCTTTTCTTAGGCTTCTTTTTGTGTTTCTGTTTTATCTTCCCGCAACAACCCCTTGGTGCTTCCCGTGTGCCCGGTTACATTGAAGGCTAGAGCACTCCTTTCTGGAAGCTTCGTTTTTCGTTTTTTCAGGCGAAAGCGAAGTATCAATTTGGGTGATAGCTGCACTTTTGGCTGCGGACATTTTTGCCGTGTTTTCAGACGTAAAGAGCTCTCACGATGCAGCGATACGCTTTCATGAGGTGTAGATACAACCTTATGCCGCAATATTTTGCTTTGGAAAGCGAAATTGGGGTTTTCGGTTCCTCAATAAATATTATTTGGCAGTGTTCTGCTACACTCTTGAACGTCATCTCGTAAGCGTTTATGAGGTGCTCTCTCGGACTTTCCTGGCTTTGGAAGATGACGCTCACTGTTTGCTTCGCCAATTTCCTCCAACTTGGGATGACCTTCAACTACGTATACCACCGAAGAGGCATCAGCCGCATTCCTTGTTAATTTTTTTAGAACAGCTATCTGCCTGTTTAGCATGGCTATCCACTTTTCCTTAGCTTTTTCTCTTTTTCATATTTTGCTTCTAATCTTTGCCTTTCCGCTTTGCACCCTGCCTTCAGACTTTGTCATTGCGCTTCCCGTTGTGCGTTAAATTTAACGCACTAGCCATAAACCCACGTGCGTAACTCTTCTCCCTTCAATCCTGCCTGACTTCCTTCGGCAACAAGGTTTTCTAATTCTTTGATCCACACCTTGAAATCTTAACCCGTAAATCTTTTCCGCTCACTTGAGTCTCACTCTCCAGGGTGTTAAAGGGCAGTCCTGTCGCGCACGCCAATTTGTGATGTTAGGTTACTGAAGACTCTTGACGAGGTAATGGGAAACAAGTTGTAGACGGAAACAAACAGATTTATAAGAATTCATGGAGGAAAAGCCGTAGCGCATGAAAGCCAGAATAAAACGCTGGAATAGAAGACTGTGAAATGTCCTGGCAGCAGGAAATGGGAGAATACGAGCAGTCGTCGTAAATTTTATAAATGTAATCTGGCTCAGTCATACAAGGTGCAGAAATTGCGGATGTCGGAGACGCACACGAGGGTAGGGCGCTGCAGGCATGACGGATACAGTGGCCTTGCGATGTCAGCAGAACAGGCGTAGGCGAGGGGAGGACGGCCGCCCTTCTACACGTTGTAATGGATAACTAGGTAGATGGTGGGGACGAGGTGCCTGGTCGTCCTCCAGCGACCACAGAACACCGAAGTTCTAGCCATCCGACGACAGGCTTAAGAACCCCATGATGCCCGCTGGAAAGTCATTGGTCGGTAGGTTGGTGTCCTCAGGCCATGACACATACCCACGCGGGGATTGCCCAAGAAGCTTTTACGTAATGAGCATGTGACCATTGTTATTTTAGATCTCAAAAGTATTTTTATGTATATACATAATATGAAAGTAGTGTCAGGAAGGAAAATAAATAAACAAGAACGCTTAGCTGGCTAGCAGGATAACAGGCCTGTCGCCGCAATACAAGAGTGAAGAGCGGACACAACTTCCGTGTGGCAGACTCCTAGGGTGGAAGCGCCCAGTGACAGAACCTCGGAAGTAGATAGCGGAAGGTGGAGGCGCCTCAAGGTTCCCTCCAGATGCGTGCGTCGCATTGGGAAGAAGCTGCGGCAATTAAAAAGAAAATGTTCTATATTCTCCAGTTCGTCGCAGAAAGGGCATTGCGGAGATGGAGCCACACCAGATTAATAAAGATAAAAATTTAATGGGGAATTTCACACCGAAGTTTAGTGATTGCTGCCTGGCATATCCTTGATTCACAAAACATCGGCTTCCATACATGACGATGGTGGCTATAAACTCTAGAAGAGCGAAGGGCGTCTCGCCGATAAGTGTGGAGTATTTGTAAATGTTTAAATCTCGCTCCCAATAGAAAGCTATCATTTGGACATTGCACGACCACATGGCCACCAAGAGACATACTGGCTACTTTGTCAGCCACTTCATTGTGTTGGGTTCCTGCATGTACTGAAATCCACACTAGCCTAACCTCACAAAGCTGATGAGGAACAAATGAATGGAATGTGCGGATAATTAAAGAATATTTTTTGGATGCTAATCCAGAACACACAGAGAGGGAGTCAGAAGGAATAACAACATCTGAAAATCTATTCTCGACGCTTTGGAATAGCCAAAATATTTGCCAACAATTCCGCCTGAAAAACAGGAGTGTAATCAGGTAACTTAACTGAAAAAGACCAATCGAGGGAGTGGGAGAATATTCCGACTCCAGCCTTTTCATCACTATGGGAGGCATCGGTAGCAATGACGATATGGGAATGAAGGGTTGACATATCCTCAAACAATCCATTGACGATTCGGGCCGGCAATATCTTTGCATACGGGGGGAACATATTATCAAGTTTATTTCAGTAAATGACACACTAATCTAAGGAGGGGAAATCCGAAAAAGGTCTGCATGTAGTGGCTGAAGCCATGACTGTACTAGACCCTTTGGAGGGCTCTGGAACCGCGGTCACTGAATGCCTTGAAAAATATCAGGCCTCAGACGGAAATTGAACGGTGCGTCGTACAGTGGGGTGTCTAGAAATTTGATAACGGTTAATACTGTCAATATTTGAAATCTATACTTAACTGGAGGAAATCGTGCCTGAAGGTGTAACATAGGGTTAGTGACATATTTTGTGAATCCGAAGCACAGCCGCAAAGACATTATGTCAACAAGAAACAGAGGATGTAATTTATACTCCGCACATCCAGAAAATAGGACGCAGCCAAAGTCTAATACCGGGCGAAGATAACTCCGATATATAACTACCAGTGTGTCTCTACGCAAACCGAATTTGTGGTTACACAGCCTGCGGAGCATGCATGCAGATGTTTCCCCTTTAGCAGCAACATGTTTTTTATGAGGACGCCGCGTAAGCTTCTCATCATAGATTATACCGAGATATTTAATTTATGTACCTGGAGGGATGGATTGCTGTTGGTAAAAATCTATAATGATAAGGCGATGGTAACCGGAAATACTAAAACAGCACAATTTTGCACCTTAAGCGATAAATGTAGCCTGGTGAGCAGTTATCTTGGGCCACCAGATAGCTTTATAATCGTTGACACAAGTCATGAATGTCTCTGCCCAATGAGTAAAAAGTAATATTATTGGCATAAAGGCAAGTTGATATACCATCCATATTCGACATTGACCTGAGCAGAATATAAAAACAACTGGAGAGAGGACTGATCCCTGAGGAACCGCCCCGAAACTGCTGATATTGCGAAGATGATATGCCATCTTTGGAACAAAAGAATCTTCTTCTAGGTAAAGACGCACCAATCCAGGACTGAATGTACAGTGAATTTTTGCTACCCTCTAAATGTAACATTCATGTAGTATACTCAATAGCTGTCGTAGGCCTTTGTTATATCCAGATTAACAAGTGCGTCTACGTGTTGTAGGCTAACGGCTAGTTTAACGCGGCTCTCAATGTCAACATGAGCCTTCCAAGCAGAATTCGTGGGTCCGAAGCTCATGTGGGTGAGGCTTGAGATCTATTGCTTTCGAGAAACCGCATAAGGCGACCATGTAGTATCTTCTAAAGGATATTTACCGAGTTGCTAGGAAATCGGCCTGATGTTATCTAGGGCATAACCTAAACATTCGTTTTTTAGCAATAGCACTATCTGAGAGAGTTTCCATTTTGGAGGTACCGAGCTATTTTTCAGCGATGTGTTTACTATGTTCACTAAATCTTCCGGGGTTTCCTCAAATAAAACCTGTAACATTGTCACAGGAATGCCATCTCGCCTTGGAGCTTCAGTAGACTCCTGTGTTGACTGAACCACTGAATTTTCATTCTAGTGGTCTTGTACCACCTTTTTCGAGCGGAGAAACTTATATAGCAATCGCCTGCTCTTTGGCTCTGCGAGAGTGGCAAACTTGTGGGCGTTATGGACTTATTTTGCTTTACACGCTGCCTGTATGAATATGCCAGCCGCAAATTTTTAACTGGACCAGTGAGACGGGCATTCGTTTCTAAGATCTACCTTTCAAGCCGCCTGCCCTTTATTATGCGGCAGCGCGAAATCTTCATTCCACCACGGGCTATTGCCATCTTTTTCGGAAGAGATAATGAATTAAGTAATCTTAACAGCATCCTAAATGATGGATGTTACTTGAACTGCCTTTCGTTCCTTGTTACCGGATGGAAGAGATTAAAGAGACCTTTACTTCATTTTGTACACTTTGTTTTGCATACGGTGAAAACTGGCATGGCGAATCATATGAGCACGTGGGGACCTAGAAGGGCACACTATCTAAAATACAATAAAAACGTGGTCACTAGTTTTAGCGTGATCTAAAGTAGACCACAAAGAGATATTGCCAGGGTTTGACTGAAGTAGTATTCCAACGGAAAAAGTTTCCAAAGAAAAAAGTCCAAGTACTGCAATTTTTTAGAATGCGGCACTTCAAACGTAAAGCGCTATACTAACCCCTTTGCTTGAACATGTCCAGAATGTGCGCCATCCTATCCTCAAACCCCTGTGGCTGAAGGCTACGCAGTAGGCCGACGTGCCGGAAAGCACGCCTCAAAGAGAAAGAAAAAGGTTAGCCGTCGTCCCCTATGTGCATAAGCTGTCACACGGTTGGAAGAATGTTGGAAAAAGGTATGGGTCGACGTGGTCCTTTCAGCACGTGTGAAGCTAAGCGGTGTGTGTTCGGAAGTATAAAGGAGGGATGTTCGTGGAGCAAGCAGGCGCAGAGGCTGCGGGTGAATCACAAAGGCTCATTTGTTCCGTGTTGCACAGGAGTGGTTTACCATTCCGTTGGTATGCGGGAGCAAATATATTGGACAAACCAGGCGTTGCCTGAATATGGCCTAATGAAGTACAGGAATAGCATAAAAAAGGACGCGCACGCGCACCTGTCAATGCATTGGAGAACCTGCCCTTTACAGTGCACCCTCATTTCAGACAGACAAAACTGTTATTTAAACATAAAGATAGGGTGAACCGAGAGGTGGTGAAAGCATTCTATATCTCACAACTGGACAAAACGTGCGTCAGCCATCCGCCTATATCGCTTAGCCACGAGGAATGTGAGTTTTTAGATGACCGGTGCAGTTTTTTTTCTCGCAGTGGCGTAACGTATCGATGATTTGGCTTAGGTTATCCATATCATGTTTTGTGCTAATCTCATGTTTTTCCTTTGTGTTGTCATGCGCGACGGTGTTTTTTAGTACATAATTTTCATGTCTGTCATTAATAAAATGTAGTTGTGAGTCAGCGCTTGTCCTGTACACTTCTTTGCCTTAGACTTCGTGTGTGCGCGCTGTTAGGGAAGATGAATAAGTACCAACTCGCTCATTTGTCGGTTCCTTTGCAAAATTGAAAATCATTCTGGAGTGCGACGTTCATAGGGCCGAATTATTGTCGATCTAATAAATCTTAGAAATTGATCCGTATGCATCAGCATTGCTCAACAAAAAACAACATACAACTGCCACGCTTTCTGGCATGTCTCGACCAGCTCACAAGAATGGACACTGGAGAATCGTTGGCACGTTTACCACAGCACACATTTATTATACAAAACTACAACCCCTAAGCAAAATAAACAACAAAGCAAACAAAGAACTCAACCAAAGAAATTACTAAATACTAATCCCTAACAAAAAACCCAGAAAAGCCACCAAACCAAACCGAAAGTCCCTATAATGAAGTCCTTAATAACGCAACCAGTCCTAGTTCCCCTCTATACAACGTCCATGTTAGCCATCTTAACAACACGGGTCATATAATACCCAAGTCCCTAGCGGACGGGCCTACCGCTGTCTCCGGCGCTGACGTGTCGTAACCGTAGCGTGCCCGTGACACGCTGGTGGTCGTCGTTGTCCGCAGCCGCGGTGCCGGTGGTTGTGGTACCAACGTAGTTGTGCGTGGTAGTCACCCGGTGAACCGCTGTTCAGCTACTCCTCGTGGTAGCTCTCGTAGCAGGAAGCAGCCCCTGGCCTCGGAGCCTTCGCCGTGGTAGCAGGTAGCACCGGGAGCTCCGGGAACGTCGCCGCGTGGGGACCGCGAAGGCGTTAGTTGACGGTGCGTGCTCGCTGTACGCAGGCGCCCGACCGTCGCCGCTGGGGCCACCAAAGCACAGGTTGGTGGTACGACGTGGAAGTAGCAGCCGATGCTACGTCGGTCCACTCCAGCCCAGGCTGACGTGGCTCTGGTCGATGGCGTGGCCTCGTACCCCCGGCTTGTTCCTCGGACTCGTGCCACCTGACCTTCCTGCTGTGGCGTTCTTCTGATCTCTCTCCTCCTCCTCTCGGCCTGTGCCCCGGGATTAAATAGCCTCTGCCCGGCCGTCGCGGCACTCTCGCATTCGCTGTGCCCGTGTCCGCCGCACGGGTCACCACCACATTGGTTAATTCCCCACGTGCCTCCATCGCGTCACTTCGTCATTAGTCCTCCCTCTTCGCGGGAAATTTGCATTCTCTTCGTTTTCCTCTTCGTCAGCCTCTGGCTCTACTATGACACGTCATCTTTGTTTTCAAGGAGGGATTGCCCCCTTAATCATGACAACAACAAAAAAATAAGGCTACCCGTCAGCTTTAATTCTAAGAAAACGCCTCCCACACACATAAAGTAAACTGCGTTGAACAGTGTACAGCCGACAATTGATTAGCTACAGCTGAAACGTAAACCAATTTTGGGAGTTTATTCATCTAAAATATTAACAATACCATACCTTCCTTTGAAACTTGTAACCGGCAAACGGAAGAGTAAATAACAGCCTCCCACGACGGATTAAAGGTTGCCTTAAGTATGGGGGCACTTCTATTGCAAAAAGAAGGTTGCTTGGCAGAATGAGCCCCTCACATAAGCGGGGACACGGGACAGGATTGTTGAAAAGTTATTTGAAAAAAGCAGACGTTCCGCTATGGCGGTTTTTTGGAAGTACTCTTACTGGCTCATGTCCTGCCTTCCATGCATAGAGATATGGGTTGATTTATTTTCGCAGGCGCGACGCTGCCTTTAAACCGGCTACTGAAATGTTCATTATAAAGGTACTTTGTAATGGAAATTAACACCGTGCGGAATTCAAAAGACAGTGCGTTTGGTCAGGTGCCCTAGAACCTAAGCATTTTTATGTTTGCGATAACATCTGGTGCTAGGAACATTCCCGCCGGTATTTGTATGCATATGCTTATGGCGCAAAAGCATCGAGGCCGAAGTGTGCCATGTGAGAAATCAGTAAAATACACTTTGAAAGAACGTGCGGAGGCTAAACAATAATAATTGGTAGGAAGTGCAAAAGGCCCCCAGTCAAAAAGGTTGTCAATGAATGCAGAGATCCTGGCATATAATAGGTTTGAATTACGCGCGGTAGGTAATAGATTTTAAATAATCCTATATCTCGAAAGAAAAAAGGCGATTAGCGGGAAACAAATGTTTTCCCGCTAAAAATACCGAGGGGTAGAATGGTATGGCATATCTATAAATCTTGAGAAACTAACGGTGTCTAGTGTCTTCAAAGCCTGAACATTCAAGAAGATATTCAGAACTGAGATCCGTCCTCCACATCTGTTGCACACTGGTGGTTCGCTGCTTTTTAATAGGTAAGAATGAGTACCCTACGTGTAGACAATTCTCAGTCTGCGCATAGGTGTTTCAATACATCTGTTTCGTTTTTCTGCAATATATCGACCCAACGGTGGTGTTGATAAATGTAATTTGTTAAGAATTTCTTCGTCCCATTGCTGTTGCCACCGTTGCCGGAGTTCTATTCGTATAAGTGGCTTCATGTTCTGGTACGGGACCTGCGATATGTCCGCGCCACTTCGGAGCGTTGCCTAACGTCAATATATCAGAAATGTCATTCTCCAAAATCCTGAATGTCACTGTGTCCTGACACCCACCAAACTATTATTTTGATATTGTCAGAACAGGCCAACACTATCGATTTGATGAGATTATTTGGAACCATGTTTCTACTAGTTCTCCCTGTCTTCAACGCTGTGACAACCCTCAAAGAGTCTGTAAAAACAATGGATGGTTGAGTTTTGGTTTTTATAATGTGCGTTACTGCTAGCGCAATTCTACGTGCTTCCACCATAAAAATGCTGGTGTTAATCTTCACTGTTTCTGTGCTGTTAAAGTACGTCCCGTGAAATGCTCATGACAGAGCGGAATAGAGTTCGAGGCATCTGTGTAAAAACAATTGTAAGGGTCCTTGTCTTGTAAATACAAAAACTGTTGTAGAATCACTTCTCTGGGCACATTTTTTCCCTAAAATCTGTCCCTAAAAATTTTTTCCCAAGCAATACAAGGCAAGTCCCAAGGGGCAACAATGTCTCTAATACAGATTTTGTAGGTTTATTGGAATGAGTTCCCTAATTGTACAGCTTGCTGTCTGGCTTGAAATGACAAAGGTCTAGGAATTGAGGAAAAGTTTAACAACAAGTTTTTAGCAGCCATGTCTTTTAAGATATTAATAATTGGGGAATTGTTAACCGAGGTGGCTTTTAAAGCATGCAATAAACAAGTGTGGGTTCGCAGACGTTCCAACCTCCACTTATCGCACTCCACGTACATGCTCTGCGCTGGTCTCGTCCGGTGGAAGTCCGACCCCCCAAGTGTAACGCATGGTCTAACAGTTTCAACGAAGTTTTTGGTTCCGAGGTGTACCATACTACCATCGTCTAGAGTAGATCTTACGAGACTATTAATAAACCTCAAAATGAAGCCTTTGTCGGCTCCATACTTGTGGAGGCAAATTACTTTTAGCACTTTCGTTATTTTTATACATTTCCTTTTGAGTTTTGTTATGTGTATCATGAAATTGAGTTTTCGATCTTGCAGAACACGAAGAAACATGTGCTCAATTTTCACCGGTATGTCTACTCCCTTAAGCTGAACTCTAGGCGGCGGTCGGATTACACCGTTAGTATAAAATAGAACACAGGTTCTCTTTTCAGGATTCAGTTTAAATCCGTTTTCTTCTGCCCGCTTAGAAACTTTTTTCCCATTTAGTTTATCTGACGTTCGCAAACAGACATTTTAGATGGTTTAGAGCTCATTTGTACATCATCTGCGTACACAGACTAAAAAATTGAAGGCGTCCGTGCCTTGCCTATTGTGTTCACTTTAATAATAAAGAGCGTGCAGCTCAGAACTCTACCCTAAGGAATAAAATGTCCTTAATGCATTTTTTTGACCGTGCTGTATCAACACTTACTTTCAATGTTCGTTCTGATAAGTAACATTCTATTGTACTCTTTCCTTCGCGTCTGGAAGCACTGTGAAAGCTATAGTTATCGTCAGCATGGAGCCGCACTGCGTGTTTTTCTCGTCGCAGCAGATGCGACTTCCGTTCCTGCTTTGCTTTTGTGGCTCTATTTATAAGTATCTATCGAAAAGCGTTTATTGCTGCAACTGAAGGAAAACAAGCCAACAGCCGCTGCATGGCTTGGATGGCGTAATTCGAGCAGTAAAAGATAGTTAAGACCGGGAAAGAGGGAGAAATGTTTTGAGCAAGTTTCCAAGGTATGTGATGGGCGTAGAGCAGTAATTTTTGGATGAGGCACTTTGCGATCCCGTAATCTTCGTACTGGGTGTGTTGGGTGACTACATTCTACAAGCATTTCGATTTCAAAAAATGTTGAAAAAAGTGTTGCGGGGTCCCTTTAAGCATGAATACCGATATACCTCAAGCTGTTAGGTCGAGGAGGAGGCCACAACGTCACTTGGGGCCATATGCCTTCTCGAAATAAAAAAAGAGACATGCATGGCTGCCTGTGTATAGAAGCGTCTTTCACGTACGATTCAAAGGCAATCAGCTGATCAGTCGTTGACCTGCTAGATCGGAAAGCAGACTGTCAACTGTCAAGTATTCCATTCTACTCATGTTAATACATCAAACTTCTATGAATCATTTTTTTATTGAATTTACTAAGAAAACTGGTAAGAGATATTGGGCACTACCTGGATGCATTGAGGAAGCTTTTCCCTCTTTCGGTGTGACAATTACAATCGCTTCCGTCCTAATCCTAGGAAAGTATCGCTGCTGCCAAATGTTGTTATATAGGTAAAGGAGTGTTTCGAGGGTGTCTGGGTGGCGGTGTTGGATCATAACCAAGTAACATTATATTTTCTTCCCCAGATGCAGAAGGCTTACATGTGTCCAAAGAAAACAACTCTTATAGTAGGAAGAATTTAGAGTTGTAGGAATAATCGGATTGTTTATTGTCCCGAATCGGTTTTCTCGCCAGGGATTTTTGTGTTGTAGGAAGGTGTGCGTGTAATGGCCGGAGCTTGAGATGTATGCGAAGTGTTGGGCTAGCTCGTTTGCTTGATCCTAAATGGTGTCTCCTGGGGTACTGACTAACACTATGTTGAAAGCCTTTTGTCCATTTAGTTTAATATTTCTTTACCTGGCTTTGCGTGGATCTGTACATGAATTTATTGAATTTGCAAAACACCGCCAGCTTTCCCTTTTTGTCTGTCAAAGAACGTGCGTTCCTTCTTCTTTAGCACGCTTAAAAGTACTAAGGTTTTGTGCAGTTGGGTTGCTTCGAAAAACGCCCCAGGAGTTGTTTTAGAATGTCTTGTCCATTTGCACTCCTCACTTCACTAGGGCCTTCTCATGTTACGTCTGTTACCAGATCACTGGGGAATGAAGTATTCAGCAAGATCTATGATATGTGCTGTGATGAGGTTACAAGCTTCGTCAACGCCTAAGTGGCATACTGAAGCGTACGTCAGTTGTGACCTCTCCTGAAATTTCATCCAGTGAGCCCTGGTTTCTTTTAATCTTTTTGTGTTGACATGAAAGCGTTTGGGCCTTTACGTATGCGTTTTAAAAATACTTAATTATATTGATTGTGGGGTTTAACGCGCCGATGCAACGCAAGCGATGAGGCGCGCCGTAGTGGAAGGCTCAGGATTAATTTTGACAACCTGGGGGTCTTTAACGTGCGCCGAAATCTCGTACGCACGGGCCTTTTCGCTTTTCGCCTCTATCTGAAAAGCAGCCGCCGTGGCGGGGAATCGAACCCCCGACCTCGTGCTTAGCAGCGCAACGCCTTAGCCACTGAGCCACCGCGGCGGGTGTTTTAAGAATACTGGGAAATGGTCAGTTCCATAAGAATTGGTGTCAACCACCCCTCGATCAATGGTAAAAGAATGCCTGAACCAATTGCCTCGTGTATGTAGGAATATGTATCTCTGAAAGTACCACCCCGGCTCCTGGAGCACTACCAAGTTGTGCCGAAGTTAGCACGCTTTATAGACGTTGCGCTAATTTTGCTCCGTGAAGGTTCTGTAGTTCAGTTTGAAATATATTTTCGCAGCGTAGGAAAACTCCGCCGGATGTTTTTACCACAGCAACTTTCTTTGTCCAGAACCCCAGCAAAATCTATCCGTAGTCCAAGAAGTTTAAGGCTTTGTATTTGCACAAAAATGCATAAATGACGCTGATAGAACACTTAATCATTACGACAGATGCCTGGTTTGAAATAACGGGAAAAAAAAGAAAAACGTTAAACTGAATATTAGTGTTATAATGCTTAAGCATTCTTAGGCAAACTTTCGCTTTTCTGCACAGTTTAGCTTTACTCGGTTGTGTTCGGAAAAAACTGTAACGAGCCGAAACTTACCAAATAGTTTTTTGTTGGTTTTATCAACCCAGACGTCACATCTGCTCGCATCAATTTTTTTCTCAGGCTAGAGAGAACAGGCGTGCTGCCTTACTTTTACTTTAACACTTTCTGATGTAAGGTGGCTGAGGTAGAGAAAAGCGCCAAAAATTCCCGTAAAGTTTTAACTAGCTGCTTCGCAATTGGTTTTGGAAGAATGGGTAATATCTCCGAGCCGGAGAAGAAACTAGTGAGCTTCTCTCAGGTTAGACCAATCAGCTTTCGTCCTGGGAGGTCCGGACCCCCGGTGAAAACATTTTGGGTTCGTAATATGGAAAAATAAGTCCCAAGAAGCAGTGAATACTTACAGGTGATGATTCTTTAACACTTTTGGCTGTCCTTAAAAAAATCAGGGGGAGCACCATCACAACTTTCTTGTACAACTTTATTACCCTCGTTTTTGGACGTCTTAAAACCTATGCGGACCAGAAATTTATTTGATCGTGCCATTGCAGAAAATGATGGCAAGGAGCTTCACGGACGCGCATTTCCACCAGTGTTGATTCGCATCATTTGTTTCCCGCAGCAAGACACAATAGACAACGTTGTGAGAGAATGTAATTGATTTTTTGTGTGATGAAATGGTAGTATCATTCTGTGGAACGGGAAAGTAGGCAGATGGCAGCTTTTCCTGTGAACCCGGAGGAAGGGAGATGCACGTGCACTTTCCCAGCGGGGGCGTCGCGCTGTCGTTCGGGCACGCGACCTGCCGCCCCTTGCAGTTGATTCCTATGCCTCGAATTTAACTTTTAGGCACCTGCAAGCTTATGTTCACATCAGTTAAAACTGATGAAGCCAACAGTGGTTAGACGGATCTTGCGAAATTGTAGAATCTTCTCCGACCCTACTTTTGCACTACATGTAGTGCACTACTTTGACCTGCAATGGGGATGACGCTGACCCCAGCAAACGACCTTTCGAAGTTCTAAAAAAACTACTACGCCGTTTCTTCGGCAACATGGCCGGGAATGTCAATGCGACCATGAATCTACTTGCAAAGTTCGGGCGAGAACCACTGATACGAAACGATGTTGAGGCTTTGATATACGCTTTTCATTCTACTGAGGTGTCAAAATAAAAAAAAAGCCCATAATTCACTCTGCACAACTAAACAACGCAAAATCACTTCCTATGTGCAGCAAAATGAATAGAGAATTGTAATGTTTTATTTAGGGCACGAGGGAAAAATACGCTGAAGTTGTGTTTAATTTTGAACATTCAGAAGCATTGGCACTCATGATAAACAAACATCCTAGCAAAAAATGTTTGTCTTTGAAATCTGGATATATATCCCTGCATTCGCAGCTCGACGAGAGAACGCCAATATCTTCCTTGCGTGTGGTCTCAAAGAGCATGCCAGGCAATATGAGTCTCAGGGACACAAAAATTCGAGACACCGCTACTGCACACTATCCACATGTAATGCGGCTGGTGCGAACGAAATTTTAACTTGCGTCTTCACCAAAAGAAGTGCTGCCGCCGCCAATCCCCTCGGTTTGTTACTACGGATAACATTGGTACTGGTAGGTGCCTTATGTCGAGCGTAAAACGACTGAAGTAAGCACACCCTCAAGCGAAACGGCCCAAAAACCGGTGTCTCCCGGGGTTCGATTGCCGAGATTAGTCGCGGAACGGTGGCGCTGCGGCGCCAGTGATGGGCACTAAGAAACTTCACGCCGATTGGAAGGCATAAGGCAAGCCGCACGTCAGTGCGCCTGTCAGCCAGCCGCCCTGCTACTTCTGTTTGGTCCACTTCCAGCCCCGACAGAAGGACAAACCTTACTCATAGCATGCACATTCCTCTAGATGACTGTGGAACCCCAGTGATTTTGAGTTGCACGGTAGATGGGTGCACGTATCTGCGTTGCATCACAGCCATGTTGTATTGTTGGTATATAGATGTACATAGTTTGATCGCAATATATCAAGCTGTCGTAAGGTTACTAGCACAGGTATATGTGCTCTACAGAAGCGCATACATACTATGGTAATATTACTGCTGTATGAATAATTACGCACTGTTCACATCAAGAAGCTTACTTAGGGTGCATGCGAACTTTCAGCCGTTCCTAAAAATGAAAATGCTCCTAAACACGTGCTTTCATAAGTGAACCATTGTGCGTTTTACTTAACTAGAAGTCGGAGTAGCCAGTTCCTTCATCGGTTGAAGCCAAACTCTCTAGTAAATAATTACTTCTAGTCTAGGGGGGCGGTTAAACCCCTCCGGTAAACAAAAAATTAGAAAGAATGGTCTGTGCAAAACAATTTGTTGCTTGCCTTTTGGTCGTTTTTGGTCTTTGTTTATAGATAAAGTGGGTTAAAAATGAGCAGAGGAGAGGCGCAAAAGATCGAGGGGGGGACGCGCTCTACATAAAAATTTGGCGTTGTTCTGACACTGTAACACCCCTGTGGTTACACCATTGCCATTTTGATAAAATGTGAGCGTTGGCCCCTTTACTTCTTTATAAACGCCCAATAGTACATCTGTGAAGTTGCACCCCCAAAGTTATGTGCATCTGAATTTTGCCACATTTTTCCTCATTTACTCTTTAAGACGTTCCTCGCCCGCATTTAGATAGCACATTTCTTTGTGTGGCCACGTTACAAAGCATTTATACTGCTTAACTAACGTTGGGCTTCCCGCTGAAGCATTATTGACTTATAAGGCTCTGTCCTGCTCGGTACCATCGTTCTCTTCATGCCTTTCACATAGGGTAAGCTCCCATAGGTACATGGACACGTTTTGAGGCAGGTGCGCATGGTGTCCGCAATAGCCTGGATTATTCCCTGGGTTGCATCCGACTGCCAGCTCACCCGGAATCCGCTACTCTCCTTGCCCACGTAAACATTTTTCAAAGTGTCTGTGTTAGCTATGCAGTATTTCCCGTAGCTACTTTCTTCAAGAAGCCAGGCAACATCTGGTACAGCAGAAAAAAAATGTCGTTTATTTGTTCAGAGTCTAAAAACCACGTTTAAAATGTTGGGCAGTAGAGCGTTTATTGATATCTCTCGGCGCCTTGCTCCTGAAAACAGTGGAGAAAAGAGGCAAAAAAGACAGGTTATTTCGAATTTTGATCCCAGCTCCTGCCAACAACGTTCAATCATTTTATACCCTGCCTTCAAGTTTGCTGCCCTTCGTAATCAGACCAACTTTTTTTGTCCTTGAAGGGGTTACTGGTTTGTAAATCTTGGATTACGCTTTTCTTTTGTCTGATAATCAGCCTGCAATGCAACTTGTATTCATTATCATTATTTTTGCATTCCTACAAAGCATTCATTTTCAGTGTATGCGAGTATCCTATAGTAAAAAGACCCGATAAAGTGCAAACATTTACATCTCTGCCAGTAAAAAATTCTGAACATTTTAGCACAAGCTTTACTAAAAAAATATAACTAACCCAGTGACAGATGTAGATAAGGCCACCTATTAAATTTATGCAGGCTGGGTAACACAAATCTTAATTATGTAGATGCAACTGCAGGGGAAAATAAATGTTAACAAATGTATCGTAATGTTGTGGAGAGGGAATGCGCAGAAACCCGCGAGCAGCCGGAGAGGATACGCCCTCACCCTCGCTCAGCAGCCAGGTGCGCATTACTTTACGGGTCATGCGAAAACCGGGCCGTTCAATTGGACGGCGAAGCCAACGATAAGACGTCATTTGCACAGGTGACCACTGGCGCGAAAAGCCGACCAGTGGGACTCGACGACAGGGATGCCAGGTTGGGTTTTACATAGAGAAATTATGCTACTTGTTTTTATGGTTGGCGGACAAAAATTGTTAACTCGCTATGTGGCTATTTTGTGGCTACCCTGTATTTTTATTTCAGACATCTAAAGTTGTACACAAAATGCCTCTACTAGGATGGCTCGCAAAAAAAAAAATAAACGAATCAATCGAAGTTTCATACTCTCATCACAGCGATTCTACGGTTTAAACGTAATAGAAAAAGCCTCGGAAGATGTGTCGTTTTAAATGGTTGATAGCAGCTATCGCGCTGGGAAACAAGGTAAACAAAAAGTCCAGAAATTTTAAAAAGAAACTTCCCCTAAAAGAATCGGATAAGAGTGAGAGAGAAATTATAGAGTATAACCAGATAATACACGTTCGAGCCTGCCAACTGCGAAGTGTTTTTCGTGACTTCTTTGAAAACGTTTCCTTAGCGAGGACCACAAGACCATCATTCTTGAGCGGTGCCGTTCATTTGTGGACATATGTGTGAATGGTACCTTCAAGCACCTTTCATCCAATCTGATCTGTTAGGAGACCTCTACCTTTTGCACTGCAACAACCTAAATTTCCCGTCGATTCCCTGTTGAAAGGTTTCCGCAAGTTGATTCCGGCATCAAAGATTTCTGCAATGGAGACAGAATATTGCGTGCTGCAATGTAGGCTTGATTACCTTTCCTGACGACTCCGTCACAATTTTTCTGGAAGAAATTACTGGGCGCCAAAAACAGCGTTGGTGTGCGAATGTTGCTGGTGCTGTTGCAACTAGCCATTTCACTTCTCATTTTTTCAGTTTCACATGCTGTGGTTGAAGAAGTGTTCAGTCATTTAACTCTAACGAAGATGGACTTGCAGAACAGGATGTTCCTTGATACGTTCGAAAACATCCTTCATGTAAAGTTTGGAGTCAGGAGGAACGGCAGGTGTTGTAAGGACTTCACATTATCAGATATTGTTTTTGAGCGGTTCAACACCACAGTTATATACTCACGTGCAGCTGTTTGTCTTCCAAAAGAGTGATGATTTGATTTACACTGATTCGGTAAACCGCTCAAGTCTGGCCTCAACCAAATTCCATACATATGAATAAACGTGTGAAATGCATCGTGCGAACTATTCTGATCTGGCTATTTGTGTTTTTTGTGCGGGTCGGCGTTTGGCACATTTTGGGCTAAGGGGGCTCAAACAATTTTCGGGTTGCTTCGTGAGAACCTGGCATCCCGGCTCGACGAGGCAACGGCGAGGGGAACAGGACTCGGAGAACCATGCTCGTGTAAACTATGCACGACCAACATGGTTCACCGGTAGCCCCGAAGTCGAACGACTGGGAACCGCAGACGACGCAGAAGACGGGGGCGCTAAGGTGGTTCAGGGAATAAACCACTCCTGAGGAGTACCGTCCGTTGTACGTGTCCTTGCTAACTCTTGCCTGCCTCCCATTTCAGCGTCGTTGCCACAGGGTCCGTGTGTGGAGGGTTCTTGAGGTTTACTCACACCACAGTATCAGCGCAGTCTTTTGTGATTACCCCGGCCGCAACTGCAACGCGAAAAGTATAACGCGTGCGTTTGCATCAACAACCTGTGATTAAGAATATTAGGAGGTTTTTTGTTGTAGTGCTGCGGATGTAGTTAAATTCATACATCCATTTTTAATGTATTTAATTTACCCGTTATACCTCGGTGGAACGGGAAGGGTTTCAGTTCTTGAGCCCGTTTTAATAAAGTACGGAAGGTCTACATTTGACACTGAACAATTAAAAATGTGAATGACACGCATATGCGTAAAACTTGTGAGAATATAGAGGGGGTAAATTAGGTTGGTTACGTTCCCCATGTAATAGCAAAACCGGCGACGAGAGACACTAATCAGTCTTTGTCTTCTCATTTCGCCCAGCTAGCAACCTATCTCCCACCCCGCGACTGCGCGCTGTACAGCGCCAGCCGCGGTGGGCCGTGGCTCAACGGAACAAATTAAATGACAAGTGTTTTCGATCATTGACATTTATTACTGAATAATAAACATACAAAGAGCATGCAGGCTAGTTGGTTGACGGCGATGATCTAGTTCCTCGCCCGGGCAATTTAAGGGAATCTAGAAGTTCGACTCACCGCGACAACAGTCGTCTCGAGGGGTGCCTGAGCGCGCTCAAGTTTGCCTCGCAGGGACGCCGATGGCCGCCATTGTCGCCCTCCTTTTTGCCCGATCCACGAAGGAAGGAGGTTGCCAGGCGCGTCCTGCCGCCTCTCTTCCCGAGCTAGAAATTTTCGCCGCTTGCATCCCTCGCGCTCTCACCAGCCACAAGACATTCCTTCGGCGAGGAAGTAGATCCTTCTCGCCGACGTCTCGACAAGCAAGTTTCCGGGCAGCAAGCAGTGCGGCGAAGCCGAACGAAAGGGAACGCGCTAGGTTCGCGTTCCCACATTGCTCCAACCTTAAACTTTTCCGTACGGTGGAAAGAATGGCACGCGGAGACATATAGACTCTATATTCATAACACTAAACAAATCATGAAGGTTCACCCCGTGTAATAGCTGTCCTCGTACTCGCCGTCATCAAACAGGTATCGCCAGCCGCATGCACAATCTAATGGTCATGCACAATCTAACGCTCAGGTGTCGCAGGTAACACCGAGGTTAACACAGCTGCTCTGGACGCTGAGGTGACGGTAAACAAGTCAGCTCGAACAGGCATGCCAAGCACAGATGCAGTCTCGTCGTAGACGGCTGTGCCCGCCCGGTTTCGTCAAGACCCGCTGGGAAGGCATCAGCTGGCCCAATGCAACGGGGGCCGCAGAATTCTCAGCCATAGTTTCGACGTATAGCGCAGCACAGCTCATGCCAACACGAGCATCGTTGCTCGCACTGGCGCTCTTGTCAGTCGGTGGTGATGATCAGCAGGTCCCGTCCGGCCCTGGCTGAAGACAACAGGCCAGTGTTTCGAAGGGTAGGGCTGAAGCCAGCCCAAGCAAGTGCAGCGACGGCGCTGACAGATGACGTCCGTACAGCCGCTGCTCTCAGCCCTGGTGTGCCGATGACGTATCAGCAGGCCCATGAGCCTCACGACCGCGAAGTGCGGCCCAGCACCGAGGTGACGCCATCCGAGGCAGTACAACACAGCGCCGTCCGCACCGACACGCCCTCCATTGTGAAGGAGACAGGAGCCGTAGGAAGCTGCAGCCGCAGCTAGGCCGCCTCGACGTAGCTGCCACGCCAGGACAGCCGCCAGTGGTCCCCAGCTCTCGAACGCTCGCAAACCCGGAGCAGCAGGTGACAGCACACACATCGCGTAGCAAGCAAGCCTGGGTGACTCAACTCACATTGCGTATCACATCAAGCATCCTCGCAAGCCCTGAACTCAGGCAATCGAAGAAATGCTATCTGTCAGCATCGGACACGTGGCACGACGCTAAACAATTCCGGCTGTCAAAAGACGGTTTTCGACAGCGCACACAAAAAATTCACTTTCTTGAGGGAAAAGAAATATTCCCCCGCTACGTGCAGAACCACTTAAAACGAGCATTCCGACGGCACGCACCCCGCCATTCAGTGGAGAAGAGGGGCCGTTTCCCGTCCGTCCGCTCCCGAGCTACGTCCCACTCGGTCGTGCCCTCTCCCACGCGGTGCCGGCTCCGAAAAGCGTTCGGGCTACACACATCTTCGGCAACGACCGGCAACCCAGAGGTCTGCTCTATTGCCCCATTCGCACAGCCGTGAAGGAGACATCGGCTTTGTCGTCGGCCCTACCCTCTCGCTGCAACACAAACGGCTTAATAAGTGGCGACGCCCACCGCGTCTTGCGATGTCGGAACGCCCGGGGCCGAGCTGCAATACCAGACAGCGCTTACGGCACCCGTGGCCCCTGGCCACACGGCTCCCAGAGCCCCGACTCCTGGAGTAGATAAAAGAGACAGCAGAGAAAAAGAAAATTGGGCCAAACAACGTAGCTTCTGGACTCGCTCACTTCGGGATTTCAATTACAGCGCGGGCCTTATGCCCTAGCGCTTCCAGGGTGCGGGACTTTAGTTTTCCGTACCTCAGCTTCCCGCAGCGGAAACGTCCCGCCTAAACGGCGCACTGAGAAAACTGCGAGCTGACATGTTCTAGCAGGATGTTGCAACGTTCACTCCGCTGTCAAGAAAGTACGCATGCCTCCACTAGCAATCTGATTCACGCTAGCAGTAACATTTGTCAGGTTCGGACAAAGAACTTTTCTCACGCCGAACAGACATGTTCCATGTTCCGAGAGCCAGCCCCACATTGATGCGCCACATGTGGGGTTCGAAGGGGGGTAAAATAGGTTAGTTACGTTCCCCACGTAATGGCAAAACCGGCGCCGAGAGACACTAATCAGTCTTTGTGTTCTCATTTCGCCCAGCTAGCAAGCTATCTCCCACCCCGCGACTGCGCGCTGTACCGCGCCAGCCGTGGCGGGCCGTGGTTCAACGGAACAAAGGAAGTGACAAATGTTTTCGCTCATTGACATTTATTACTGAATAATAAACATACAAAGAGCATGCAGGCTAGCTGGTTGGCGGGGAGGATCTAGTTCCTCGCCCGGGCAATTTAAGGGAATCGAGAGGTTCGACTCACCGCGACAACATTCGTCTTAAGGGGTGCCTCAGCGCGCTCGCGTTTGCCTCGCCGGGACGCCGATGGCCGCCATTGTCGCCCTCCTTTTAGCCTGATCCACGAAGGAAGGAGGTTGCCAGGCGCGCCCAACCGTCTCTCTTCCCGAGCTCGAAATTTTCGCCGCTTGCATCCAGCGCGCTCTCACCGGCCACAAGACACTCCTTCGGCGAGGAGGTAGATCCCCCTCGCCGACGTCTCGACAAGCAAGTTTCCGGGGTGCAAGCAGTGCGGCGAAGCCGAACGAAAGGGAACGCGCTAAGGTCGCGTTCCCACAAAAACTACACAAGGAGGTGCACTTGTAAGTGCGTCGACAGCTATGAGACCCACAAACAACAAAACCAATTTTGGGACTGGTCGGCGTCTTTTTTTGTTTCAAACAAAGCAAACGTAAAAGGTCCGCCGTGTGAACAGGAAGTCGATAACACCACTTGTTCGGATGTGGCAATTCTGACCCGGAAGGTTGACTTCAAAGAAGACGCACGCTGCCGTTACCAGGCGTTTGTTGTTTGCAGAAGTTTTACGTTAAAGTCAGTTGTGAAAACGAACGGTGTCAACTTATGGGGCCTTTTAACCAGGAATTACAGAACTTGTTGCGGACCAAAAAAAGCCCAAGACCTTGAAAAAGTTCGACCATTCGCTCCCGTTGGGCCCAGAGTAATTTAAAGCCTGGCAGATGCGATGTCCCTTTAGGTATGATTAACTACCGCAAAACCTTGCATAGTCAAAAACAATTATCTGAGCAACTTTGCAGAAGGGACAAGAGCAGCAGTGGTCCAGCTCTTGTGATCCTAAAGGCTCCCCGTAGAATAAACTTGGCTCGGGAAAATCCGTGCTTCTTCCTGTTTATGTATACCTATAACAAGATGTGCCCAATATAATGACTGACTGACTGACTAGACTCAACTTGAATGGACTTGATTAACTGCCTGACTGACTGACCCACGACCCCCCGACCTAATGCCCGAGTGAATAATTCAGTTGATTTTACTAACTGACTGACTGACCGAAGAACAACCGACATAATTACAGATTGAATGATTCATCAACTCCCAGGCAATGCAGATCGACCTGGCGACTTTCAACTTGTGCAGCGCTTGTCTATTTCACCATAGGGACTCGACAGGGCGGGATTTTCAGACATTTCTCGCCTCATATACGGAAGGGGTAAATTTGTTTCATAAAGCTCATAATTACCGCCCTCACCCGTACCTATATCTAGGTTTTTTATATATATGTAGTTCGTAAGCATCACTAAAAATAGTTTTACAGTTTTGGCAAAACACCATTGTTGCGAGTCTGCCTGTTGGAGCAAATTCGGTGTCTTTAAAGATTGCGCAATAAATTTTAGAATGTTTATGATGTACAACAGGTCTTTCCAGATAAATGTTACTGGACGAAATGAGAAAACGTACTTTGAGACATTCATCTTGTAATTCTGCTAAACTGGGGATAATAAGTTTCCGGAATTGCACCCGTGACGGGCAAAACGGTCTGACAGGTGAGGTGAAGGTCCAGCCGTCCTGCTGGATCAAAAGGCTGCCAATCTGAACCGAACATTCCTGCTCTAAAGGATTTAGATACTGTCCAATGTTTTTAAAAAGCGTATTTTGGGCAATGAGAGACGCTGAAGGTTTTTTTTTTTCAGAAATTACCCTTTTTATCGCATTCTCGTTCAGGTATTGAACAGTTTTTGCTGATATATGTAATTCACACAAATGCGTAAACACAATTATACAAAGCTTTTTGAGGAGAGCCGTTTAATATGTAGAATTATATCTTTGAGGAAATTACATAGTTTTACGGATCCTTCAATGTGGAAAGAGCCCTTGATATATTTGGTCCGTTTTTGCTGACAAGTTTGGCCCATATAAATCTTCAAAAAGCTATTTCGGCATGTTTTCCTAATGAACACAAAATGAAAGAGCACATGTTTTAAAATTACACCTCAAAAATACACTTCCATTTATTTTCGCGTGTTAGGATAGCTCTCGCGCCATTTGTTGCGACACTGTGTAATCACACGACTCCGGTAGGAGCGAACGTTCGTTATTATAAAACTGCGTCTGATGGTACTCATTACACCTTCTGAGGTTCTTTTCCTGTGGTGAAATATTTTTTTCAGCCCTCTATATTAGTAAGATTTGTTTCTCGGCACTACCAGAGAAGGGTGATTTGGAGACGCTCCCCATAACGACACGCCTTCAGCAGGCGGCCCTCTACGGAGGGTGCAGCCCGAAAGAACCCATTCCCGTTTGACCCCTTCCCGTTTGAACCCCTTTCCGAAACGCCCTTCCCGCTTGACCCGTCCCGTGTGCGCCCGTTCCCTAAACGACCTTCCCGTTTCGGCGCTTCCTGTTTCCGCCCGTTCCCAAAACGCCCTTCCCGTTACAACCCACTCCCAAAGTGTCCTCATTTGAACCCGCATCGTTGCAACCCATTTGAAGTGCTGAAAATATGCGTTACCGTCTTCGAAACTGTTCCCGAAAATGTGCTTACAAGCAACGGGTCATGCACTAAAACTTGTATGCACCAATTGTTCTGAAATCGACCGATATTTCCGACCGATAAAAGTTGCAGAATGCCTTAGGCCGATACTGCCCTCCTGACACAAAATTTGTAGCGGCGAAAGTGTACTATAACGATACCCAATATCTTGAGGAACGCACGCATTGGATTTTTTTGCAGTTGGTGTTCGTACGTGCAGCTGAATTTTATTTATCAGTCGCTCTTATGCTCATTGTTTGGAGCGTAGCTTTGTCTTCTTGTTCGAGAGATCTATAGATCAAAGATGTCCGTAGAAGAAACTTTAAAAAAAAGGCAAAAAACGTGTGCAGAAATCTGAGAATTGGCTACAAATTCCTTACCTACGTGAGTAATGGGCAGATATTTTTATTTATTTACCGATACTTTACGGCCTGGTCGGGCTCATGCGGGAGTGAACATAAAAACACATCAGTATGGTTGGCGTAGTTTAAAAACGCCTCACACAACTACGTAAAATACATAAATATGTAATAGACGCAAAGGGGTCCGAACAAGGATGTGCATTCGTAGTGTATTCCAATTTTAAAATACGACGATTCAACCAGAGGACATACTTACAATACGTGGGGAAAATTCTTCTAATCATACCGTGTTCACTGTTCGTTCAGTTATCTTATTCCAGTAAGAAATTGCACGAGGAAATAAAGAGAACTTTCGAATAGTAATTCAGCTGATTAGCTGCCTAATATTCTTACTATAATGTCTTCTCGCTAAACGTCTGAAAGGCCCTTGGAGGTAGTATTCCCGCGATAATTTCAAGTTTCTGTAGTAAAGAAAAATTTAGGCTAGAGACGACCCTGCGCTGCTTAAGTTTTTGAAGGTTTGCCCTATTATGCAAATCGACTAAGCTAGAGGGACGGGAATAAACAGAATCAATAAAACGCAAAGCTAAGTTTATCATTTTCGCCGCTTCTCATGACTGCGATTTTTTATAGCCAGATGTGGCATATGTATCCAGATACATAGGGTTACTTCATTTTTATACATCTTTTTATCTGTTATAGTTTTCATCTGTTTCTTTTCGACATTGATGTACACTTGCGCTATTATAAAGATTAAATGTGTTAGTCTGCCAAATACGATTTCTTTCAAAGTGAGGGTGTTTTTGCGAATTTTTATTTGTGCTTCTGCGGTGCTTTTCTGGGATTTTTGATTTTAGGATTTTTTAGTTTGTTAATTTAAAAGATTTGTTTAATGATTTATTGATTGTTAATTTGTTTGTTAGGCTTTCCTAATTTAAAAGATTTGTTAATTGGTATGACGAATTGTAAACAAATGTCGTCGTCTCTAGATTCAAAAAGTGAAGCCCAGGTTTGAAAAGCAGTCAAGGTCTCTGGATGTACTGACCATGCTATCGCAGGCGCTGTGAACAAACGGAAATAAATGAAAAACAATATGAAAATGTTTTTTATAACGTTTCATAAACTGGGCACGTTATTCCGGAAACGGGCTAAATATGAAAATGAGCTACGGGAAGGTTCTTTCGCCCCGGGTTGAAATGGGAAGGAACAAACGGGAAGGTTGAAATGGGAGCGGGTTCAAACGGGAACGGGCCAACTGGGAAAAGGCGAAACGGGAAGGTCGTTTTGCACCGGGTTGAAACGGGACGGAACAAGCGGGAAGGGCGAAATGGGAATGGGTTCAAACGAGAACCACCCTCTACTGACGACAGGCCGAAGTTCCTCGTTGTCGACAACTGTATGCTTAACTACCGAAATATGCCCAGAAATGCGTCCACACGCGTTTTATTCGTGTTAATTGTATAAAATGCTCTACCGCGCGGTTACTACCACCAGTTTAACATATTTTCACTGCTCCTAAGTTCGCCCGGGACTGATTGATATCGGGACAGGAATACCGCTTTACCACGCACTGCATCTCCCATCCCGACGAAAGGCGGAGGTAGCAGTATCACGCAGCTTTTTCTCGTCTAGGGAACAGCCGAAGAATGTATGCATGTTTCTAGAGGGCAGATAAGAAATCGCCGTGTATACACGCACCACGTTGTCCCCACTTGGAGCGTGAATAGCGTTGGCACTCTCCCTTCACGAGCGGTTCGAAACTGAGGGGATACAGTCATGTGTCGTTAAAATAAACCCATTTTTAATGGACACCCCTGAATATGTACGAAAGTTTTGGCGACAGGTGTCTCGAAATGCAATTCCTCCCCGTTATTATAGAAACCCGCAGTCCGGACAGGGGATGGCTATTTTGGGCAGGAAACGGATAAATACATGCATTTTTGTCGCGTTATTATGAACATGGATTCACAAATGGAAAAAAAAATGACTGGTGTGGTGTAATAAGGGTTCATTGCTTCCCCATTAAGCGACGTACAACTACTGTTATTTTCCGTGGCGGAGTGGAGATATGCGCTACTCTGCGCTCTCACAGCTTTACTCTCACGTGGTGCTGCCGCGATTGTTCGATTACGGGATCCAGTGGGTATCATGTGGCGTCGGATTGCCCTTGACCCCGGCACTCTCTTTCAGAAACGCTGACAGAAATGACGACGTGGATGCCGCACTACCCTGGTCACTACGGCAGTGGCGATGGCTGGTGATAAGCGGAGGGAGGTTTTCGGCCAGCTGGAAACGAAAATATACCGATTCAAAGTGAGGCGCCTTCAGCATCTTTTTGGTATGTTGAATACTGGAGTAAAAAAAGGTTGGCATTGACCTGGCGAAGCCAACGGTGTACGCAATAAAGGAACCAGAGAAGTGGATGAGCACGCCAACAGCAAGCTCGAATTCCTCTGGGCAGCGACCCCCGAACAACTGGAGGCCCTGAACATACGGTTCACGGAAGTGCGTTGCGGAGGCGCTGCTGTGAGCGAGGAGACGCTCCAAGAAAAAGCGGAAGAGTTCTGTGCAACCACGGGTGAGTTTTCAATTTACCTATTTAAGCACTGCAACCTTTACGTCTTTATGCCGGCGTTTAAGACCTGAACTACGCAGGGCACTGGCTAAGATGGTTTAAGACGACGCATAAAATTTCAAGCCACCATATTCATGGAAAGAGTGGAAGTGTGGATACAGACTCTGTTGCAAGCGGTGGAGAACATCTCGCGGGATTTCTTGATAAGTATTTCCCCGATGATGCTTACAACTTCGATGAGAGTGGCTTCTACAAATTAGGCCCGCCTTGAACCTTGTCCTCTGTGCCTGTTGCTGGAAGAAAGCGCAGCGAACAGAGAATCACGGTGGGATTTTGGTGCAATGCCAGTGGTACTCACAAGTGGAAGCATACTGCTGTGGCGGAGACGGAGCGAGCGCGGTGTTTTGGAAAGGCAGTTGATGCAAAGATACAGTCCTCCTAAAGATGCGGAAGGAAAGCATGGATGGCGCAAAATATATTGAAAAGCATCCCGGTAACACTCGACCAGTTCTTCAGGGCTGAGAAAAGAAGGGCTGTTTTGATGGTTGGTAATGCGTCATGCCACTCTGTTTTTGCCAACTTTGAAAGCCTCACTCGGAAGTTCTTTCCACTCAACATGACTGCCAAAATACAGCCCTTAGACGCAGGGAATATTCGCCCGGGTAAACCATCCTGGAGAAGTGAGCTTGTACGGCGCTAGTTTGCTTGTAAGGAACACGACGAATCGAAAATTGTTGACGAAAGATGGTGCCTTCAAAAGCTCAAGATGGGCGTGGGGCGCGCTTACGCCTTAAGCAATTGTGACCTGCTGACGGCGCGCGGGTACTCTTGACAAAAGCTCTGCTACGGCACAGGATAATCCGATGGATAATCTTCAACTCGCGGTGCTTCGTGAAGCTCTCCGAATGCTTAGTGCAAAAACCAAAATAAAGGATCATTGGCCTTCTTGAAATTACACAATAGGACAAATGCCTAGGAAACTCTGAGCTTGCCTGTGGATCCGCTGAACGGTCCCAGCAACTCGCGGAAGGCTGTTCCCCGACAGAAGCAGTCGAGAAAAATACAAACAGACCGTCACTCGCAGTGATGCTTGCCGTGGCTTTGAGACGGCTATCGCATATCTTGAACAGGGCCACGCAGAAAGTGCTCTTCAAGTAGCTACGGGGCGCATTTTCTAGACACTGCAGAAGGATCAAAGGCATCAGTGCAAACACACATCTTGTTTTTTCGCTGAATAAATCATTGTATTTCCTGGAAAGATTATTCTTTAATATTTGTGTTTGCGCCTTTGATTCTCTAGTATGGAGGATTCCCATTATGGGCGATTTGAGCGGGGGGGGGGGGGGGGGGAGAAGAACAGACATAACTGCACTCCCGGTTCCATGAGCCCCCCCCCATGAGCCCCCCCCCCCCCCCCCCCCCATGAGTTAATGCCGTTTCTCGTATGCGTACGCTTCACCATCTTTCTCGGCACGAAGCAGTAGGCAGGGCACGATTTGGGGTACTTTTTTGAATGCATGTTATACGTCGTCGCTGTAAGCAGGGCGCCTGCCAAAGCGTTTAACGAAATTGATGATGATGATGACGATGAGTGCATGTTAATAGTGCAATTGCAACTAAGGGCAAAAAGCGCCAAACAAAAGTGAATTTATGACACTGACGTGAAAGTAAAAGTAGAACAATTCAGTAAAATGTTTAACGGAACTTGTGACGCACTGAAGCGAATAAACTGTAATCAACGTGGCAGACGGTCTGTAGTACTATACTCACGGCAAACTGTCTATAAATTTCAAAATTTTTTGAGAATTCAGGATATATAAAATTTTTGGAGTTCTCTGCAGTGGTGATGAATTTTGTCTCGTCGTCAAAAGAAGTTGACACTAGATAACCTCCCCTCGTACTCCGGATATAGATGGTAACCACATCTTGTTGTTTTACTGTACGAAGAGGGACGTTTGCCTCGCCACCTGGCAGTTTAACGGTCAGCCTGAAAAGAGAGATTGGTAGCGCAATTTGGTTTTCTTAGTGCTTCATAATTTTCTTTTAAAAATCTGCCAATTCTTTGTCCTGATTTTTTCAGGAAGTGCATAGGAAAACACAATAAAAATATCCGCAAGATATACATCGTTTGTGATACGCGTTAGGTGGTTGCTGCCCAAGTTGTAACAATTTCTAAGCGCAAAGTTTTAACAAGTTTGAATCAAACTCTGACAACTAAGTACTAATAAAATAATCACACCACATCTAAATGATTACGGTCTGAAAGAGTGGAAACAATAAAACAGTTTTAAACAATTTATTTTTCCAGAGCCATGTGGGGTTCCGAACATAATTTTCTCAACAACGGATGCAAATTTATTTTAAGTATCGATGCTAGCAATCGTGGCTGCTAGGATGTTTTAGTCCCTCATTGTTGATGGGAAGAATGTGTGTTCGAAACACTCCATTCAGAATATGTATTATTGCAGTATTTTGGTGTGCTATTTGCGCGTTGGTCTTGATTGTTTGATTGTAATATACTCGGAGTCGTCGATGTTGGTTTGCTTATGGCGTAGATGGTACATCAATCGTAAGTGTGCTATTCTTGCTCGTTTTTGCAGCGTCGGCATGTTTGCTTTATTGATAATTTTTGTTGGTGAGTCTGTTTGTCTAAACTTGTTTAAAATGAATCGCACGGCTTTTATTTGAATGCCCCCTAGCTTTACAGTATGTTTTTTTGGCACGGGGACCAAACGATGTTCGCATTTTAAATATACATCTCATTTCCGTGAATCAGGCTAGCAGTTTTCTTCAGGTGTTAGTGGGAGGCATCGTCTCAGAAAAAATATGCATTTCAAACCGATTCATGGAATGTTAGAAAGTGGGCATCCCATCTGAGATGAGGCTCGGAGGCTCCCGCACTTGTGATTCTTCTTTCTAGGAATTGGGATGCCATTAATATAAATAAGAACAGTGACCATTCCCTTTTTTCTGTTACGGTCAAGAATGCTGATTTTTCTACGTTCCGTTGCATTTGCCAATCAGAACACCACAATGACAGTAGTAAGGCTTTCCTTCTTGCAAACGGATCTTCTTCAGACCTTCTTTATTTCATGCTAAATGATACAATCATCCGCGAAAAGCTTAGGCCGATGCGAATGTGATACGGGAAGTCATTGACAGATATTAGGAATCAGGTAGGAGCAAGTACACAGCCGTGGGGAACACCGGATGTGACTGGAACTGTTGTCGATACTTGGTCATTGAAATTAACAAATTGTGTGCGACCGATGAGGGAGTTTGTGGTCATTATCCGAAGGCAGCTATGTGCTATAATACAGTATAATTGTTGTGTTATTATTTCATCCCAGGCCTTATTAAAAGCGTTCGCAAAGTATTTTAGGATAAGTTCAACTTCTTTGCAGTGTTCCGCACTTTAGAACATATCATGGATGAGTTCTATTAGTTGCATGACTAGAAAATCTCCTACGAAAATTACGCTGTGAAGAAGAGATTATGCGATAGCGCTGAATGTACACATTGATATGTTTTAAGGTAATATATTACAATAGCTTTTTGCCTATGGGGGCAGCAAAGATGGGACTGAAGTTAGGTGATTTTTTGAGTCTGATTTGCGTATTGCCTTAACTTTTGCTTTTTTCCATTTGTCCTGTATGGTGCACGTTGCTAGAGATTTAATAACAATTACGCAGAGATATTTTTCCGTCTGCTTTTTGCCTCCTCGTCATCTGTTATGCAATCTTTAGGGCTCTAATGGAGTAGTACATAAGGAGGGCGGGGGGCTAGAATCATAGTAGGCCATAGTGTCACAAGAAAAAATACCTTTCGATACAGTTTCAGTTCATTAGAACATATGTACAGCAAAATCAAATAGTAAAACGGAAAATGAAGCAGGTGGCAACTAGTGAAGATGATTTCTAATTACATTCTGAGGTGAGATAACGATATTTCTTTGAATTTAGTGGGCATGCGCTTACGAACAACTGAATCTGGCAGCTTATTTCATTCCTCAATGTCACGAGGTGGGAATGACATACTCAATGCGTTAGATGAACCATGCAATCGTTGAATGCGCACGGAATTGAACAGAGGGCGTGAATGACGGGATGGTGTGAAGAGGAGGGAAGTGTGGTGGTAATGGAAGTGATTAATAATAAAGTTTGTGAAAGAGACACATCTGTATAATTTTACGTCCAGTTGCAAAGAGGGGAGGCCGACGGACTCTTTCATGTCGGTGACGCTTAGATGTCAACCAGTATTGAAAGTGATCAAGCGGGCTGCGTGATTTTAAATTATTCTATGGCCTTGATTGGGAAAAAGTGATGAGCATACTGATAGGCATACTATCGCAATTAAAAAAACAGTACGCCTGGGCTTAACCCTCTCGAGAAGGTTTGTACAGGAGAACGAGGTCCCTCAGGGGTGTATTCTAAGTACAACGCTGTTTGCTGTAAACATGAACTACATATGCAAAATATTTATCTCTATTATCAAAATATTTCTATGCAAAATATTTAACTCTATTATCTCTTCTATCTATGTTGATGATCTTCAGGTAGCTTGGACATCTTCCAATGTAGCAACAAGCGAGAGACAAGTGGAGTTAACTATAAATAGACTAACAACATGGGCAGACGGAAATTGTTTCAAGTTTTCACCACACAAAACAGTAGCTATCATCTTCTCACTTGAACGAGGCTTGCAGACCAATCCGACCCTAGAATTCAAGGAAATAGAATGACCTATATAAAACGAACATAAATTTCTAAGCATATTGTTTGGCAAAGTTGCGCTTGGCTGTTCCACATTATTATGCTTAAAAAGAAAGTCTCCCCACTAGTAAATATACTTCAGGCCCTCTCGCGCTAACATGGGCGTCCCGAGAGGTCTTGCAATATACAAATTTCACGGTCTGTTGTACTTTCCTGCTTAGACTATGATAGCATTGTGTATGGCTCAGTGAGACAGTCCTACTCTAAACGATTGGACCCAGTTCACAATTTAGTTTTACCTCGCTCGTCTGTGGCGTGTAAGACACCACCTATATACAGCCCCTACGTGGAAACAAATGAACCACCACTCACAGATAGTAGAACAATGCTGACATGCTCATACATATTGAAGATCGGTTCACTGCCGAAACATCTGTGGTGCCCCATAGTTACAAAATGCCCGTCTAGAACACTGTATAGTAGCAAATTCCAAGCTATGAGGCCATTGCTACTTCAATTTGAAGAGAAATGCAAGAACTCAGTATGCTGGACACATTACCTCAAATATCCCATAACCAGGACCAACTACCTCCATGGTATAGTTTTCCTACTATAGATGACTTCACACCACACAAACACAATTTCAAAAAAGCCGACACTGCGGGGACACATTTTACAGGAATTTTTGCACTAAACAAAAAATACCGAGAATACGCCACATTTTTCACAGGCGGTTTCAAAACATCATGCTATGTCGGGAGTGGAGTAGCGCAAGGGGAATGGGAGATGGTTATTAGGTTACCACAGCCACCTTCATTTTCACTGCGAAACGTCCCGCTATTGCTGGGGCTGTAGAAGGAATAATGAGAGAAAAACTCAAAAGCAATGTTATCTACACAGGCGCTATCAGCGCAATGACAGCAATCAACTACAAAAATTTAGCTCAAGCTGTAATAGAAGATACAATACACAACTTAGTAATGGCTATAAAACAAGGACAGGGAAATAGGTTGTGCAGGATTCCTAGTCTTGTTGGAATCGATGGAAATCAGAGAGCGGATACATGTGCTGCCCAAGCCGGCAATGAAAGAATTAAAAAAGTAGATTTCCCACAGTGACTACGAAATTTGTGCAGAGTAAGCTGACAGAAAAATAGCAGTCCTCATGGGAAGAGGAAATCAACAACAAACTGCACATAGTGAAACCCACTATAGCAGAGTGGCAGGAAGAGCACTTAACGGAAGTTGATTTATGTCGTCTCCGCATTGTACATACCAGTTTGACACATAACTTTCTCGTGTACAACAAGGAAAACCGAAATGGGAATAATGTGACCAAGAGATAATAGTGAACCACATCTTTCTGTCATGTGCGAAATGTGAAACCCCCAGAAGGCATTTTAGGGTGCTCTACAAAAAAAAAAAACATTCCATTTCACATCAGTTTACTTTTAGGAGAGACCGCTGTTGGTAAACTTTCTTCTGTTTTGAGGTTTTTAAAGGAACGAATGCTCCTAAGCAAGCTGTAATGTTTTAAAAGAGCGGATCATTATCCACCAAACAAACCACCAACCCATCTCTTTGGCGCATAAGAGGCTTAATCGCTTATCTGCTATAAAACACAACACAACACAACTTTCAACGTATGTATTTGTTACTTCTGGCGGTGAATTTTTATTTAATTTTAAAAATTATATATTCAATATTTACCTTAAGGGTTTGTGATGGGCATCGCATGGGGGGTTTAAAAACACATTATTATATCAATGTTGAATGACCATGGACACAAAAAGTACATGGAACATTCATCACTCTTTCTCGTGTTTTCTTTTGTTTAGCAGGGCATGTATCAATGCAAAAAAGTTAGTGCTGGCACAGTGTTACGTTTAAAGTGCTAACAAAAGCTACGCGTAACATCAAAATCATTCGTAGGCACATTGAAAAACATGCATACAACAAAATAAAAAAATTCCAAACTTTGTGCACACTACAAGATTACACTGGACAACACAAACTGTAAACAAAATGACACATTGTACAACAATTTCTTCAAAAAGCACTTCCAAAGGCCTATTGGACAATATTTTCGGTAATAAATGACTTCAACGCGGTCTGAAAGGGAGATGATTGTTAGATGAATGATACTTGCAGGGAGAAAGTGCCATTCCTGTATTGATAAACAAGGGCGGAGTTCTGATACTTCTTGGTTCTGGCCAAAATCGGTTGTACTTTGTGTGCATGATCAGTTCGCGAGGAAATGTGATGAGCCGACAAAACACTAAAAGATGACCCAGAGTAGTAAAAGGGGTGAAAAAAAGCGAAGGGCCGAAATTTCCTTCGTGTGTCCAGATTAGCCAGATCAAGTAATGTTTCAGAGAAGATACGCTTATATCAGAAGTGTAAATGATTGATTGATTGTTGGGTTTAACGCACCGACGCAACGCAGGTGATGAGGCGCGTCGTGGGGGAGGACTCAAGATTCAGGGGATCTTTCATGTGCGTCGAAATCTCGTACACATGGGCGTACATCAGAATAATAGGAACACAAGATAAATCTTACAGCTTCGTTCTGCACGGCTTCGAGGGAGTTAATAAAGGTCATTTGATGGGGATGCCAGATAACACAAGCACATTCTACTGGGGTTCTTATTAGGGAAATAAAAGTTGAATATAGGAACTCTACATTGGAAGCTTGTTAGCGGGACCTAGCACTGACGAGTTTCAGAAAAACTGTCGTATTTCAGCGTGGACATAAAAGCACTGCTTTCAGAACATCGTTGGGTCCTTTTTGTTCGATGTGAGAAGGCGCAGTAATTATAAAACTACGCTGAAAAGGCTACTTCGCTTAGAAACTACCGTACATGAAGTTAAACAAAATGTAGGCAGTTAAAATAGAGGCCGACCATCGATTCTCAGTCAGCCAATGATCTGCGCGTGCTATTCACTGCATACAAGCGACCCAACACATTTCCACTTAAACAGTGCACAGATGTGATGCGGTAACGCCGACCAGAAGAATGAAGAATTTTAAGCTAGTCGACTGGAAAGATGATAG
The DNA here is from genome assembly GCF_048455015.1 of Haemaphysalis longicornis. Taxonomy (NCBI): domain Eukaryota; kingdom Metazoa; phylum Arthropoda; class Arachnida; order Ixodida; family Ixodidae; genus Haemaphysalis; species Haemaphysalis longicornis. The sequence continues at coordinate 39,867,515 of NW_027526204.1, forward strand.
ATGTTTAAGTTTAGCAATAGCACTACTGGAAAGCTGTCGCGGTACGTCCGGGCGACGGCCCGCCGCCGAAACAGACGACGCGCCGAACGTACGCAAGACTTGACTGCAGCGGCGCTAGTTCTCGCGACCGCCACGCGGACCGCCCTCCTCCGCTGGCGGGGATGCGGAGCTCCGAAAAGGAGCTTATTCTAGTAACGTTGGCCCGAACGGGGTCATCCTGAACTCGTAATGGCCGTCCGGGGTTATGAATGCACTATTCTCTCGGTCTCTCTCGTCCACTTATATTTTCCAGTACCTTGTCTTTACATCCATCGATGAGAAGGGCTTCTTGTGGCAGAGGTGGTCGAGAGCGTCGTCGATTCGTGGCAGCGGGTACAGGTCCTTTTTGGTGATTTGGTTCAGTAACTGGTAGTCACCGCAAAACCTTAATCTGCCTTTTTTTTTTCTTCACGAGTACGACCGGCGCAGCCCAGGGGTTTTTCGATGGCTGTGTAATATCGGTGAGCATGCCTTCCACTTGTGTTAGAATGGCTTCCCGCTTGTCTTAAGACACGCGGTACGAGGACTGTGAGGAAGGTCGGGCTCCATTTTCGGTTATTATTCAGTGCTTCGCTTCAGGTGCCTCACGTAATTTTGAGTGAGGCGAAAAACCCACGCTATAGCGCGGCAGCCAATCCAACAATTTGTTCCATTCTTGTAGCGGTTACGCTGGATTCAAGTCGAAGGGATGCGGAAGATTGAAGGTATCTTTGGGTGCGTGTTCAAAGTCGGCGACGGCGATCACGTCACTTGCTTATTGCGTTTCTTAGAAGAACGCAATTGCTGTGCCCTTGTTTAAATGCTGGTACACTTTGGTGAAATTGGTGACCAAAGCGTAGGATCTGCGTGGCTTAAACCGCACAATGCCTCTTGCGACAGACACAACGCGGTCGAGAAGCAACCTTTGATCGGTGTCTACGATCGCGTCAACACCAGGAGCAGCATCTTCACAGTAAACTGCGATCATCAAACTTGCGGGGGGTGGCAGGGTGACATGATCAAAGGCAATCCTTACAGCAGCACGACGTTTCGGGTTCGGTTCCGGCGTCATGGAGTGATGGGGGAAAAAGTTATCGACTTAGTAGTGCAGATCAATTATTTCGCCGTTGTCTTTCAAAAAGTCAATTCCAAGGATTGCGGGGCGGGAGTGGTTAGGCAAAATGACGAAAGCAGCAGGGTACGTCGTGCCGTCTATGGTAACGCTTGATGTGCACGTTACACTTGGCGTTACGAGAGGGCAACCTGCTATGCGCATGTGCGGACTGTCCCATCTGGTCGTAACTTTCTTCCGCTTAGACGCGAATGGTCCGCTCATTACTGAGCAGTCGGCTCCCGTGTCTATGAGGGCGAATACATCATAGCCGTCGATGGACAACTGGACGTCGGACGCAACCTTCCTCGAGTTCTGGGTGCGTAGGGGCGCCGTGTCTAGGTTTGTCCCTGTTGACGGTCGGGAACTATGCGTCATCGTTGTCGTCATCTTCTCACCAGCAGGATCGGTTATTTCGGCTCCGCGTCGCACCTTGCGGATATCGTCATGTTCGGGAGTCACGCCAAGGTCGTCGGGCTGAGGGCATATCGTGAATCACTGTGTTGGGTGCGTCCTTGCGTGATTGGAGAGTTTCGTTTTTCCGCCGTTGTGGAACTTCACCTCCAGAAGTTGCTGCTTTTAGTTTCCCCCGTGTGGGCTGGGTGACCTTGCTCGCGTGAAGTCAGCATTGCTAGGGTGTTTAGGGACGAGGAGGCGAGGTGCGTCGACGGAAAACCCCACGCAGTCCGTGTCTCTTGTATGGGCAGGGACGATAGATGTTGTCGGCCTCTACGCAGAAGTAGCACAGAGGACGATTATTGGAGGCTTGCCATACGTCCATCTTCCTCGACGTCTCGTTTGTACTTTGAGCGACAGTGGGCGGTGGTAAGGGCGGGGCATCTTGAGGACGGGGTGGAGCTGGGCGAGGCCGACGAGCAGCTTCGGCGTTGGCCATAGCTTGTGGCTCACGCTGTGCTTCCAATGGCGTAGAAGTTCCTAGTGCGTGTTGTACTTCTCTTCCGATCACGTCAGTCATGGAGGCGAATTGGGGTTGCAGCGTTGTTGGAAAACGTTTCCTCGGTTCTTCGCAAACGACGGCACGTATTGTTTCCCCTAAGTCTTCCCTCGCGAATCCACGGGCGTTGACCCGGTAAATTACTTTTTAACGTATTAGGGAGAATTTCGTTGAAATAATAATTGCAGCTGCTTTGATAGTTTCCCTCAAAGTAGCTGACAGTGATTTAAACTTTTCCCAGTCAATGGGAGAATTTGTTCCAGCGGCCTTCCAGTATGCTCTTTTCTTTTTGTTTAAACTTGTCTTAATGTCCCTTGTATTGCATTGGTTTTTATTTGATTTTATTTCTGGTATGCAAGTTGTTTCTATTTTTTATGCTGATCTTTAAACATTATTCAGTTTTGGTTAGTTGTGGGCGTGGGAAAGGATTCTTGATATGGAGCAGCAAAATCATTGAGGACGAAGTTCATTTTGTCCGTGGCTGCCTTTGCAAAGTTCAGAATCTGTTTTAGTTTTCGTTTTATTGGGAGATGAAAATGACACAAGGCGATGAACGAAATAATGATAGTGTAATTTTTCTAGAACTCGAGCACTGTCGTTATTGGGGGTATTCGGGAAAAATAAGTCGATTGATTGCTTCTAGGGCTTAACGCGCCCACACAAAGCAGGCGATGAAGCGCGCCGTAGCGAAGGGCTCCGGATTAATTTTGACCACCTGGGAATCTTGATCATGCGCCGAAATCTCGTACACACGGGCGTTTTTGCTTTTCTTCCCACCAGAAAGGCGGCTGCCGCTGCAGGAAACGAACCCGCGACCTCGTGCTCAGCAGCGCAACGCCTTAGCCACTGAGCCACCGCGGAGGGGGGTAAAACTAAGTCTAGTATGTGCGTGACACGCGTTCGTTCATGGCCGAGCTGGGAAAGGTAAAATAGTGTTAATGTGTTCGTGAAACGAGCGCATTCACATCCACTTGAATGCGTGAAAGGTGCATCCCATAAAATTGTCGGGAAATAATGTCTCCAGAAAGAGTTAAACTACAACGGGGAAGTTTGTCGAATATGTGTTCGAGTGATTTATGCAGGTGGTGCACAAACTCGAAGAAAGTACTTGGGGGCCGGTAACATGTATAAATAGCGCAGGGAAAGGGGCCGAAACACGTCTTTAGCCATTGAAGCTCAGGGAGCTGTCACCAGATTTAAGTGATATTTGGAAAGCATTTTTAACAGCGATCATTTCGCTGCCTCCTCGAGAAAAGTTCCTATCCTTGCGGAATACTGTAACGTCATCAGGGAAACCTAACTCGTAATTTCCTATATCATTGCACAGCCAAGTAACTGCTCTGATCACTCCGTCCGCTTAGCACGTGTGTGCCATAGAATGGACACAATCAAGTTTTTGAAATATGCTACGAAGATTCAACATCAGCACATTAAATTTGAGCGTGGTTACAGGATATCGGGTTTTGGGCCTACGACGTAATTCTGAAGCTAGCTGGACCGGGGGGCTGTTATTTCTATGACTAGACCAGTAGCCGAATTGAATTGGTACATCATGCCATTTAAATAAAGCTTGTGGTAACGAACTGCGTACCGTTCGTTTTAAAGGAAAGCTTTCTACCTCTACCCCCCAAGGGATCTTTCGCTACCGTTGGTGTCGAACAGAAAACTCCCGCGAAAAATAAAAAGAATTTAATACTACCACCAGGAACCGAACTTGGAACTTAAAGAGTAACAAAGCGAGTGCCTGTCGTCTCCCCGATATAGCTACGACCCCACGCGGAGACCGGGAAGACAGGTGGTGCACTCACCAAGCACATCTACGGGTTTACCCCGCCCATTCTCGCTGAATGCCACGTGATAGCGTCACGCGACCTCTCGCGCCGCTGTGCGTTCTGCACACAGCACGCCAAGCGGCCAAGGAAGCTCACACCAGTGCATGACATCTCACTTCGAGTACGCCAATGTGCTAAAGCCTGTCGCCTCCAGTGTTCACGTAAAAAAATGGGGCCCATCTCCCCGCGAGGGGGACTCGAGTAAATGCGTCGCATAGGGGGTGGGTGTATTCCGTTAACGTTTAGTGTTTGAGGAGTTGGTGGTAGTGAATGCATTGTATCAGCAGCTTCTTGACGAAGTTTGAATGAGTCAAGGATATAACGCGCGTTCGTAGCCTCCCATTCTGTGTCGGCTTTGCGGCGCAGTGGGTAGAGCACCATGTACATTGCGCTCCACCCGCAGGGTCGAGGGATCGAAACCAGGCGCCGGATAGTATTTTTTTATATAGTGTAGGGGGAGGGGTGCGGACTACGACTACGGACGTCAACGCGGGTTACATCGTGAGTTACTGAAATGCTCTGCATTTAAAAATCACAGCTCCTTGTCTTCCGTCCTCACGCCAAACGTCACATCAAGGAACACATTCAAATACTCCTTGATGGTCAGGCCATCACTCCAGGCCCAGCATCAAGATCCTGCATTTCAAGGCCTACATCTTCAGGCCAACACCAAGAGTGACGTATCCTTGCAGCGCCTCAAACACAGGATCAATAAATCATACACATGATCAGGCGAGTTGCCACAAAGAGGGGAGGCCTCACGGATTCCGATACTGTTGGATTAATTCAAGCTTTAGTTCTTTTGAGAATCACTTACGTATTCTTCTCCGCAAGAAGGACATAAAGATGCTTTACATTGTGATTAGAAGGGCGGTTCAGCAGGCCGTTAATCTTCCCATGAGTGCATCCACAGACAGGCTGCTTAGCACGGGGCTCCAGAACACGGTGGAAAAGCTGATAGAGGGCTATCTTTCTAACCAGAAGCTACAAATGAGAAAAACAGCGGCGGGACGCCGCTTCCTTAACCAGATTGGCTGGTCACCACAGAATGTGACTCCACTTGATGTACTCCCAAGATGTTAAGATGCTCCCTTTGCTTAGAAATATGTACCCCTCACAAAGAGGGTCGCCGACAAGCACGGGCTCAATCTCTCAACACAAGCCTTGGTGGGGATCATGCAGGTACCTACACAGACTCCTCCCAACATCTAGGACAGCAGTACGCCCTAATCATGGGTGACTCCAGAACCAACCTCTTTGCGTGTGCCTCACTGAAGACCCAAGACATCACAGCAGCAGAAGAGGAAGCGATCGCTTTGGCTCTCACTCAACCAGGGGTTCGGAAGGTAGTCTAGCCAACAAGCCTAGCGGAATCAGCAGTCGGGTTGGATGTCCCGACCTGCTCTGGGTGTGCTAAAACCACTCCCCAAACGGTTCCAATTAGCTCTCGGGACACTCGCTCACGCTTCCATGTAGGGCAACGAATACGCCCACCAACTGCCGGAGGAGCTGCACGAGGCCAGTCACAGGCTTGTCTCTTTCAGGGACATAACCCAGCATTATCGGCTTCAGAGACAGAACCTACCTTCGCCTTACCCTGACCTTTCCAGAGAACAACAAACTACCCTATGGCTCATACAGCCCGGCGCCTTTCACACCTAACGCGTCTTCACTTACTGCACTCGAATCGCTACGACGCTGCATGTACATTTTGCCAACAAGTAGGAACACTCCGCCACATAATCGGGGTGTGCAACCTTAGAGCTGAGCACCCTCCTCTCTTTTCGTCAACTAACCAACAAGAGCAATGGGAGATGCTGCTAACCAGCCCCTCTCTGCCTACCCAGCTTCAGCTGGTGGACAGAGTACAGCCTGCGCGGTCTGCATATGGGCTCCATTGAAGAAGGAACCACCACCCTGGTTCGCATTCTGGCCCGTTGAAGTATCCGAATAGAAGTATTTCCTGCTCTTTTTCCTCCTCCTTCTAATCCTGCGTCTCTGTCGAAGATCTCGTCGTCTCGGTCCTCGTCGGCAGAGACGGAGAAGTAAGATTGTCTAACACCGGTTTTGAGCTTCCTTTAATTTTATAAAAAAGAGTTTCCGTTCACGTGCTACATCAATGCAATTCAGCCAACAACCATTAATGCCTCATGCATTGATTTACCCTTACCAACAATATCTCTTTGATGTAATAAAGAGTGGGGTTTAGTGCATTTCCCTTCTCTCTAGTTTCGCTATCTGTAGAGCGGCGTGAGGAATTTAAGGGACGTCGCCTGGGTAATCTTTGTGGTGCCATGGATTTGCTTTCCAACCATGTTCACAGGGTGGATTGGCGCGAATTTTTTCTTGTAGTTGCGTTTAGCTAATTCGCGAAGCGTTTTCCTAACAAATTGAGCTTTTGGGGAGAAGTGCTCTTCCAGCCACACTTTAGGCGAGATATCGGAGTTTAGGGCCTTTATCAAGAGCCTCCATTTTAGAATTGAAGTCGAAGAATGTGACTATGATGGGGTGATGTATGTTTGGTCATTGGTGGGCGACGCGATGAGCGCGCTCAATATTGCCAAGTTTACTGGAAAAGAAATCGCGGGCGATTCGCTCTCTAACTGCGTAGTCTTCCTTCTCTTGTTCAGCTAAACCCTCTAATAGAACGTTATTTCTTCTCATGCGATTGTTGAGATCATCGACAGGCAGGCAGGTCAAATTAGTATCGGTAACTCGTGGCCGCGAGTACCAGTGAGGCGGTGATGCTCGGTTCTTTATGCAGGGCCAGAAGGTCCTGCGTCAACAGGTTACGTCCCGCGATGCTCTACGCAGATACTGCAGGCACGCCGATGTACCAAGAGATACCGCTTTACGCTGATTGTCGATTCACCGGCAGCAGGCAAGCCATGCCACGGGAGCAGCGGTCAGAAGGCGTCGACCTACGACAGGCCGGCAGCACAAGTTAACACCTGTCACTCGTGGCCGTAAATCCCAGCGAAGCGGTGATGCTCCATTCGTTATGCAGGGCCAGAAGATGCTGCGTCAACAGTTGATGTCACGCGATGCTACCCCAGATACTGCAGGGACGCCGATGCACCAAGAGATGCTGCTTTGCGCTGATTATCGAGTGTCCAGCAGCAAGCAAGCCAGGCCATGGGAGCACGGGAGAAAAGGCGTCAACCTACGATAGCCAGGCAGCACAAGTTAGCATGTCACTTGTGGCCGTGAATCCCTGTTGCGTTAAATGTAAATTTTGTTCTGTTAACTTTTGTTGTGTAAATGTTTTTTGTTAATTTAACGGTTTTATAAAATGTTGAGCACTTGGGTAGCCATTTGTTCAGTGTTATCTCTTTGGTTGCCTTTGTCAATAGGATTATGTCATGATGAAAAACGTGGATATATAGATCTCAACGGAATTCGCTGTTTAGGAAAAGTTGCACTTTTGCAGCCATCCAATTTCATAGGGGTGACTTCCCGTGCAAGCCGTGCCGACTTTTTAAGAGTTTTAGTCCTGCAAAGGGGCCGCTAGCCGGGCCGGGGGATCGCTTGTACCTATTTTACCAGTAGGTGGCCGGCGCCACCGTCGTGCACGAATGCACATGGTGAACTCCACAGCAATGGCGGACGCGCAACTCATAGCGACTGTGGCAGGATCGACATTCTGATCGACTCTCTAACCCCCCGATAAAGAGGTGTTATAGAAGGCCGGGGCCCCTGCAAGTCCAACAACGGTCATGTGACCTCTGCCATGATAAGGGCATCTTTTCAAGGCATCTTGCAAGCCTCCGCTCTGGACCTGAAACGCGTGTACCTAGTAAACAAACCTATCGGTTCCTGGTGGTACTTGAACTACAACCCGGTACCTGCCGCAAACGAGGCCAGTTCTCCCTGTCGACCCCTCACTTAAGTGGGTATGAATAGCAAACATAGGGGTCCAATTTCGTCTGCGGCCAAGTTCGCGTCTTTTTGAGCAATCAACTTGACATTTTAGAGCGTATGTATGCGAATACCCTACTAAACGTTTGACAAATTTCATATAGACATATGGTTTTAAATAAAATTGTGCAGTTTTTTAGCTTTTATGCACAAGCTAGGAAACATTTCCAAAATTGTTTTTGCAGACACTGGTCTGAAAAACTTTCCATATATTTTACAAAGCCTACTTACTCTCTGTAATCGAAACTAATAATGTTGCAAATAACCCTTGATTTTAAAATTATTAGCATACCACAAACTCAAATTGCAGTCATTTCCGTCAGAAAAAAGTGAATAAAAATAAACAAATTTTGAGATAAACATTCTCATTCTGGTTCAAAATGTGTATATAGTATTGATAAACAACTCGCCAAAATAACGTTTTGGAAATGTTAATAGTTATACAGGAAACGTTTCTTTTCTCAGCGGGAATGGCGTTTTGAGATACCACGCTTTAAAGTTCCAGTTTCATTTTTTTGAAATTGTCGCTTCATCCATCGATTCTCGGAAAAGCGAGACAAAGCTACTGGCACAGGGAAATACAGTCATGAGAACTCCCTCTAATCTGCCGAAAAAGCACCCAATTATTCGAGGGCAAACGGAATGACAGGCGACCCAACAGACAAAAACAATCGTTTCGCAATTCTGCTAAATGCAGCTTCAACTAACGCAGCTCTTTGAGGCATGTACTGAACTATAGACAAATGTAGGTAGTTCTGGGCTATATTTGTAAGTTCTTATAAAACTAAACATTATTAGCATTTTTCAAGGACAATTAACAAAATAGATGCCACTGCGAAACTATAACACTATATTTATGAAACAAAACTAGGTCTATAACAATATAGATACCATCAGACAAAACTTGCGCTGATTAGGTGGGGCCACATTGCGGCGGCTAGAATATTTTCGCCCTGTAATAAATATTCCAATTTTTTAGTAAATTTTGGCCTCCATCTGTTCTTCGGATGTAACTGAGTTCTTGATCTCCCCGTGTTACATGGGAGTTATTAACATTTAGGAAAAGGATAGCCTGAAATTATTAAGCGTTTAGGCTGCCTGATATCTTTAGAAGCTTTAAATTTACGAATGTTCTGATGCAGTAAATGCTTTTCAACTGGATTAAAGCGTTGGTTGCCGAAGTGCTAGGAGTGGATACGAATTGTTTGCAGCTGTGGAACGTCAATTTTGTCAGAAAGTTATATATTCGGTCCTCAGATATTTTTTTCTATTTTTCGTAGTGTGGTGTTCAGTGCTGAATGTGTTCATTTGTGTGCTCCTTGATTTTCGACAGCTTTTGCAATTAAAATTACGTTTGATTCCTTCAACCACGATTGCATCATCTTTTTTTACATCTGTACTAAAAATCAAGAAAGAATAATTTTTTATTTCTATATAGGCATCGTACAAACAGTGGATCGGAGACTTTCTAATCCAGGAACAATGTTTTCGCAGTGTTCAGAAATCTCGGTGTTAATTTGGTGTGCTGGGTTAATGGCTTCATCGTTACGCTTTCAAAGGCTAAGATATCTTCCTCGTGGCAAAATTTGTCCACCTTTTATGGCTCGTAATATGTATTAAACATCTTCTTCTGTGTAGTTCGTTTTTCTCTGGGATTTATTTTTGTAAAAATGATAATTACGTCTTTAATTTTCATCGGGATAATTTTAATGGGAATGTAAAGAGGTGTTCATGAACTTGTAAACAGAGTTGTTCTCAAACTTTTTTTCCGCGGCTAAAGTATACTTATCCCTCTTGTGTTTATTAAAGTTCTGGCCTAAATTATTTCCTGTTGTCTCCAGGCAATTTTGCACAATGTCTTCTTGGTGCCATTACTCGCATTCCATCAATTTCAATTTAAATATAAGACCATGGTCTCTGTTGCTTGATGAATTGTACATTTTTTGCTATTTTTTGGCAGCCTGCTGTTTCTTCAAGGAACCATTTTTGGGTGTACCAAGTATATATACAAAATTTTTGTCTCTTACGGTTGGTTGGTTTCTTTAATAACTCCCTCTATCAGATAGTAGGAGCCTATCCCGAACTCGGGATATTCAACGTAGAACTTTGGACCCTGAAAGACAGAGAAAGGGAGAAAAAAAAACAAGCTCAATTGAGGATTGGTGTTAAGGAAGCGTCGTGGCCGTCAGTTACACGTAGGCGGTGACGACGGCAGCTCGTTCCGCCAATACGACGTGAACTGCCGAGTCGGAACTACCCAGCGCAACCACCCATTGCTGGTCACGACTGATGAAGGGAGAGGGAGCATGCCACACTTCGCCACTCTATGATCCTGTCGTTACTATCCCTGATCCTGAAAGAATTCCTACCAATTGTTGAGCCGCTGTTTATCTTAGTGCTCGGTTAACAGGGTTCGAGGTTAGCATTTCGTCGAAGTTAACGGTGTCTCTAACGCGCTAAAGAACCGAACACTTCGAGGGTTTTAGGTCGCTCCAACCTATTCCGTATTCACTTCTCGGTGATTTTCAATATCGCTTGGCAATTTCTACCTTTTTTGACTTATCTAGTGTCATGCGGTCGTAAAAAGTCTCCAGAAATTCAGAGAAATTCAGAGAAATCCAGAGTGCAAGTTCCTAAAAGACAAATTTTCTGGTTTTTAAATTCTGTTGCACTTATCTATAGTCATATCTATAGTTGCGTTATTGTAACCATTACCAAAGGAACCATACTTGCATTATTCTAGTCATTACACTTGGAACTTCCGCCACCTGTGCATATTTCTGCAAATGCTGGCGATGCACGCTTCGGCAGTTTTCGTAAAATATTTTTATTTCTGTTTCTTTAACTTTTTCAAAATTTTGTTTCACCAATTTTCATTTTTCCGGTAATCACGATCAGAGGTACAACTTCCACAAAATCTGCAATGTTGAGGAAATGTGGCTCGTTACATGGTATGTCTCGTTGGCGGGGGGGGGGGGGGGTGGAGAGCTCTGCAAAGAATGCTCATAATGAATTGCTTATTGCTCACCTTATTGCTCACTTGGGAATAAGTAGCCATAGCAGGCGTGAGAAAATCCATAAAAGGTTTTACCATCATCATGATGATCGTCATAAACAACAGAATAGTTGGGTCAAATGCAGTACAATAGCCTCCCTATAGATTCCCAACCCTCCGTTCTTGCAATGGCGGAGTCGATTCTTTCCCAAAATATTCTTTACAGCGAATCTGTATATGGGTAATCCATGAAGTTCTTGTTCACGCGCCAAAGAAAACCGGAGATACTTCTTTTCACCTGAAGAGAAAGGTCTAAAAATAATAAAAACAAGGCCTTAGGGCCCACTTATTTTCACTTCTTTCATTGCAGATGAAGAATATCTTCGAGGAATGCACTTGCGTTTTGTGTTGAAATCTGCCTCACAAAAATTTAGACCAGCTCGGTTTATGTAAGCTGGCTTTCCCGCATTGTGTGTTACTCTTTCAAACATGATTATGTTCAGAGGTAGTACGGTTACAGCCCCACGTTATACTCCCCACCATCGCCACCACCTCTATCCCGACTTCTGCGTGGTTCTCGTCACGCGTGGTGTCTATCTCCGCCCCAGCCCTGCCATTTTTATCCGTTCACTTTAAGAGGTGCTGCAATCATGGGGAGGCCTGCTTCGCGCCATCACCTTCAACATGCCTGTAATTCTGGGGGGATATTTAGACGTAGACGGGTAATGGCCCCAGTGTACGTCACTGTTTTCCCTGGTGGTCAAGCTGCTCGAGCTCAGGGATTACGCAGAAAGTAAGATACGTGTGACGACGGATGGAAGCCGCATATTTGTACCGCAGAGGAAGCGGCTTCAAGTTTCCTTTAGCTAATTAGCCAGAATGTTTCCTCAACAGACAATTACAAAGCAGGGGCTTTGGTTCATGCAATCCTTCTATGGTGTCTAGCTTAGCTGATCATCCTTCTTAAACAGAGTGGAAGAGCAACGATTTCGCTACGTTCATAAATCAAGATGACGCTTTCCCCGCACATCCATTCCCGTGTCTTGGTAACGACTCCGTTACACTTGCGGTCAATGCGCTATGACTGCGGCTAACTACACGTCGAGCCCAACTTCATTACTACTTGTTAATTTCTACTACCACAACCTCCTCCTGAGTTTTCCTTGCTCCACGACGCCTGTTTCCTCTTTCTCCATCCTTTATCATCCTTGCTTACATAAGACGTTCAGTGTTTTATGGTTTTCGCACACTCAGTGATGTCCTTACGCAGTGAAGAACCAAGAAATGATTCTGTAGAAATTCTGATTACTGCGAACTTCTCTGCAACGAACCCAATGAAAACACAAGGGGTAAAAAAGCGGGCAACGATGTGACGCTCGCCGAAGATTGTGAACGAATCCAATGCCGGAATGTCTTTCGGCTCCCATTTATCTAAAACGCTCTGTTGCTGGAAACAGAAATTTAGATGGAAAGCATTTTAAAATACCCAATAACTCCTTGGGAAAGCGATCGCAATGCAACACCATTTCTCCACCAACATATATAGGCGATGCGGCGAACACAAGTCGGAATTATGTACTTCCACTACACCACAAGGTACCAGGCCGGGGTGAGGCGCTTGCAAGAAAGCCTAAGTTGACAAGTCACAAACTTGCGGCTCGTGGTATCGCCTCCACTAAAAGTGCATCGCACCGCAGCTCAAAGATAATCATTTTGCAAACAATGAAAGTCTATCATGTGGCATAGTAAGGCAGACCACGTGGACGACCTCAGGCGGCAAGCGTCGTCATAATGTCCTGTTGTCACAGTTTGGAACAAACTCGTAAACAGTCTGGCGGGAACGTCGAAGAATAGTCCGAAATACCGTCGCACAAGTTTCTCGCTGACACTGCATTATCCGATCTGGGCCCAACCCCCCCCCCCCCCCCCCCCCCCAAGGACACGTCTGTGGTGCTCGGCAGGTTGGTGCGAAAGATTTCGCGTGTGCCATTCATAAGTAGGAAGTTCGTTGTTTCCACGTGTTAAGAACATCGGCTTGGCGCCTCACGTGAAGAGACATGAACAACATTAATAGTTGTCTTGCTAGTTAGTATTCCTGCTTAAAGAAGGGTAAAGTGTGTGAAAAGGTAAGACGGAATGAAGTGGTACATACAATTGTGAGAAGGGGAGATTAGCCATCATGTTTGTTTCTTTCATTCGTTTTAACGTTGAGCGCATTTTACCCTTTTTTACGAACCACATCTTCCTTCGAAAATCAAGAAGCGCATTTGTGAAAAATGGCTTAACCTATCGCGTCACTCATTCGGTAGCACACGTTTTAGTTGCCTGGGTGTGGGCATTGCCGTAGTAGCCTGGTGAGAATTTTTATCCAGACTCTTCGCACAACCCTATGAAAAAAATTCCCCCGCATTTCCCCGAGGGGGAGAATGTGAAAGTGCGAATGCATGGTTGTCGGCCCGCTTGCGGCGCTTGCGCTCGGCCCCCGCAGCCCACCGCCTCGCCGCCTTCTCTTCCATCTCTTCCATCGGGTTTGTAGTATCACGTGTACACCACGCAGTTATTAAGCCGCTATAACTCCGCTGAGTCGCCAACGCACGCCGCTGACGACGTAGTTTGAATGCGTTAAAGATATAAGGCGCGTTACTACCACTGATATCAGCGTCGCGTCCGTGGCTTAGTCGGTAGAGCGTCGCGCTGCGGCCGCAAAGTCCTCGGATCGAAACCTGGCGCCGGATGCTGTTTTTTTTATATATAAAGAGGAGGACTCCGGACGCCGCCGCCGCCGCCGGCGGTGGAAGGTTTGGGGTCGCTTATAAAGTACATTCGCACTTAAAATACGCTCGCAATCGTATGCCTATTTCGAGAATCCATTAGGCAAAAGAATATTAAGCTCTCATTACGGAAGCGTTTCCAAACGAACAGTAGTATTCTGTATATTGTATATGGCGACTTAGCTCGGAAAGTAATATAAATGGAACTTACTATCACAGGTATTTTCGTTTATGGGCAGTGCGTTCTGTTTTAAAAAGGCAATACATTTACATCTTTGCAGATTATGTCAATTTTTGCTACAGCAGAAAACTCATTCTTGCTGCACACGCTCTTTGTGAAATGAAATTGCGGAATAAATTTTTTAGTTAAAATTTTTTCAACACACTGTAAAAACTAGGTTATACGTTTAGCATAAATTCAACCTTGAAATGTGGGGGGATTTGTATTACTATGTTTTCTGTTTTATTCATCTTATAAGAAAAGAATTGAAGGTATATACGCTTCTTCAGTCGTTTTCCTGTTTATTCCAAAGACAGTTTGTTGAGGAGATCTTCAACATCAACCCTTCAACAAATGAAATTCCGTCTGCCTTCTGTGTCGACCAGCGGTGTCAACTCCGTCGCTATACGCGATGCTTGGTTCCGGTGGAGTGCAATCTTTTACCCTGAAACTGACGAACTGCGAGCGGACGTAGGAAATATGCACATTATCCAACGAACAGCGCCTTCGGAGCATTCATTATTGAAGTAGATCCTCTCTTTTTCAATTGGTAAATCAGGAGGCCTAAACAGTTTCGATCAAGACCATGGAGGAGGAGGCTTAAACTTTTTCCAACGAAACTACGAGGTCTGCCATTTTCTGCGAGTCTTCGAGGGTACCCTTCATGCCAGGGGTGGAGGGGCCACTTTATTCAAAACCTTTGAACCCTGGATAATCGGCCCCAGGTAGCAGGTACGCTTGAAAGTTGCCGTCTTTTAAAGGGCAGCATGGCGTCAAGCATTGTATTCGGCCGTCTTCATTAGAAGGGCTGTACCGTTCTACTCTTAGGTTTTTGGGCAGCTGTGTTGTAGTTAACCATGACATCGAGAACTTTTCTAACGTGTAATGGTCAACGTCAACGTACACAGGCAGCATTTCCGCTTTCTCATTGTTCAGACGCTCGGTTAGTCCGTTCGGGTAGCGTGGTGCTTCATGATTCATCGGGGATCCGTGTCGCCGTAACGTAAGACCCCCGCAAGAGCACTCCAGTGAAGGCCATTCCGCGGTTCATGAATAGAACTTCAGGGACTCTATGTCGCTGCCCAATGTGGTGAATGAAAACTTTTACGGCTCCTTGTCCAGTCATCTTCCAACGAGCGACAGTCTCCGTGTACCGCATCAGGTAGCATGTGGCATTTACAATCCACGTCTTTTTACTTGGGATGGTGCGAATGGCATCGGAAGGTCTATTTTGATATGTTGCAAGGGCTTCAATAATACGGCAATCAGCTGGACTTGTCCGGGGGATGTCGTCGGTGGCGTGGTGGGTCGCTTGCACTCACGGCCGCACCGGACGTAGTTATAGTTAGGCACGTCTGACGTACGTATGTGCCTGTAGTATTTTGCCTTGATTTTAATAGCGGATCGGGGATGGGTCGAACCTCTTGGTCCGCCTGCTTTATATCGCGCGTCTCTCAGGGGCGCGGAGCAGGAATATGTTGATGCTGACCATGCCATCTGTGTTTTGTTCTCAGCGTCTGGCTGCGGAAGACTGTCTTATTAAGTACAAATTGAAGCACGTGTTTCTATCTCTTTCTTTCGTATGCCGCACGAGCAATCTTATGTTATAGGGAGCGTTGTTACGCCCTGTCGCCACTTGATCAGAATGTTCTTTGTTCCCGATATAGTTCGATAATTTTAAAAAGCATTGCGGGGAAAAATAAATCCTCGTCTGGCAAACGCCGCGTTATTCTATGAGCCGATACTCGTCTGTGCACGTCACGTTGTTAACTGCTCCATCGCCGCTTGGGCATTCTTTGAGTTGTTAGCGGAGCCTAAACTTTTGTTTCCCCAAGGCTACGCTACAACTCATGCAGGCAAAACGGCACATCATAGCAAGCACAGGCGAGCAACTATATAAAGTCTCCATAAGACTTAGCGCAGAGTACAAAGCTTCGCAGCTCTGATGATGTTGGTGATGGTTGGTGTATATTGGCGCAAGGCCGAATAAGGGCAAAGGCTGCCAGAGAAGAAGTTAGTGAATTTTTATGAGACCGTAAATACTAAAACATGTCACTAAAAGTAAACGTGACGCAAAACAAAAGAAAATGGAAATGGATCGGGTATATGGCCAGGATGATTACACGTGACATTACAAGAGCTGCAGAAATTTAACCTCAGCTAAAAACTTAAAAACACGTTGGCGAGAAAACATTGGTTTGTCGGCTAAAAAGTATGATGGGTGCAGTGAAATGTGTCGTCTGCAGATTTCTGGAAAGTGTTTGCGTCGTGTGGTGTGAAGTTCCTTGCATGTGATTAGTATGTGAACTACGGATAGGGCGCCTCCACTCCCGCTGCACTGGGGTCAAGATCCCATCAGCAGATACGAGTGCGTTGCATGCGTGTGCCCTATCCGTAGCCTAGCCAAGGGGACTTCCGTGTATCTGTTGTGAGTCAGTTGTGTACCGTCCCAAGTGTGGCTTTATTACATGTAGTCTGTTGTCTGTCTGTTCATTCCAGTGTTTTTGCCATGCTCTGCGCAAGTGTTGTCTTATGTATAGATTAAGGTCTGTATAGTGTACCATTAATGTTTACAGTGTTCTTGAGTGCAGCAGCAGCGGCCCTCTCGTCTGCCAACTCATTCCCAGCGACCCCGGCGTGTCCTGGGACCCAGCATAGGAGCAACTCATGCTTTTGAGCATACACAGACATAATGGTGTTGTACACAAGACTAACTATGTGAATTTGGGGGGCTTGTGTGATGATAGTGTGCGAACCACACTCAAGGGATCTGGATAGATGACGGAATTGGGAATTTGATTTCCAAAAATGTCCTGTACGATGAGTAAAATTCCATATGGTTCTGCTGAAAAAATGTTTGTGTGTACCCTCATGGTTCTGGCTGCATTAAAATTCGAACCGTGAGCAGCACAGGACACCACAGTGGAGGTTTTAGATGCTTCACTGTAAAGTTCAGCACATGAGTATTCAAACTGCAAAGACAGAAAGTGCTGCAGTATTGCAGCTCAGGGTACCTGATTTTTGTCATATTTCATAAAAGAAAGGTCGGAGGACACAGGAAGAACTTTCCAAGGAGGTAAAATGTCTGAAAAAGATGATCTGTACACATCTAAAAACGAAGAGCTGAGATCGGAAGTTCGCTCTCTAACTCGAAGTGAAAAGGGCAGAGGAACGGATGGGCGATTTGCAAACAGCACAGATGTCTATGTATCGTTAAAGACAGGATAAAAACGATGGTTATTCAGCGATGAAATTTTAAACGCATAAAGCAAGTCCATGTACGTTCCTTGGTTCTCAAGGCTTCACGTATTACACTCAACATACATACTCTCGACAGGGCTAGTGCGAAAAGCTCCAGATGCGAGACGGATCCCCAAGTGTAGCACTGGATCAAGTATTCGCAACGTTGTTTTATTCGCCGACCCATACACCACACTGCCATAGTCAACACGAGACCCAAACGAAGCAGTATACAAGCGCAACAGGGTTCGTTGTCGGAAGCATAGGATTGGAGGGAGAGACCCTTAAGGATATTCATTGTTTTGAGATATTGATGCTAAAGTTCCTTGATGTCGGGAATTAATGTGAGTTTGTGGTCCAACACAACCCCTAAGAACTTGTGCTTCTTGTTGACAGGAAGTGGAACGCCATCAAGAGTAATGTCTGGGTCCGGATGGACACCCGCGCGTCCTGGAGAACACAACGCAGAAACGTTTTTCAGCATTCAATTTAAAACCATTCTTGTCTGCCCAGCTGACACGTTTCTTCACACCAAGCAAGACTTGACGTTCGCAGATGGACATATCGCATGATTTATATGATATCTGCACGTCATATACATACATAGAATAAGAAAACGTAGGGTGCAATGCCTTTCCAAGAGAGTTCATCTTAATTATATAGAGAGTGCCGCTCAGCACTCCACCTTGCGGCACGCCTTTTTCTTGCACGTGAGCCATGGAGAGTGCACAACCAACTCTCACTCGAAACGTTCTGTGTGACAAGTAACTAACAGGAGTGTTTAGCATGTTACCGGAAACACCAAATGACTTGAGGTCACTAAGGATCCCATAACACCAAGCGGTGTCGTAGGCCTCTTCTCGGGGTCGAAAAACACAGTTAAACAATACTGCTTATGCACGAAGGCATCCTTGATGTATCAGTTAAGTGCTAGCAATTGATCATTCTTTGATTGTCCCACCCTGAAGCCTGCCTGGCCCCTCTCAAGAAGACCATTGTACTCAAGGAAGTACAGACGACTGCGATTGATCATGTTCTCGAAGAGCTTGCACAGGCAGCTCGTCAGGGATTGACACTACTATGCCGTCCCTCCAGGAGTGTGGAATGTGCCCCGAAAGCCATATTTTATTATATAGATGTAGAAGTGTTTCACGCGTGTCTGCGTGTAGGTGCTGTATCATTGTATATCTGGTGTGTGGGCCTGCAGATGACGGTTCACACGTGCTCAGAGCAGTCCTCAGTTCATGCAGTGAAAACTATGAGTTCTAAGAAAATGTTTACCTATTCTTATCTAGTAAAGGCTTCTTTTGGGCCGATTGTTTGTGTTTTATGAAGGTGTTTGTGTAGTGTGCTGAACTGAACACGTGTTGCAAGTGTTGTGCGAGTGTGTCAGCCTGATCTTCGAGTCCCCTGTTGGGCTGACCAGAGTCAGGCTGTGTGTTTTTTGTCCTTTAAGTTTGCGTATTCTTGTCCATACTTTTCGTGTGTCAGTGCAGGAGTTAATTGATGTTATAAATGAACGCCAACTACCTCGTTTTGCCTCACGGCGCTCACGTTTTCCTATCGCCTTTGCCCTTTTGAACAATAAAACGTTTCCCGACGTGGGGTACTGACGAAGGATACCCCAAGCCTTGTTCTGCCCCTCGCACCCGCCTACTGTCCCCATTCCACCACGGCTTCCGCTAGTTGCGCAGAGCACCAGAGGCGTGGGGAAGGGACTTTTCAACGGCGTCGAGAATGTGCGCCGTGAGTAGTTGGGTTGCCTGTTCCACCTGTAAATGTCTTAAGAAGAAGTATTGTAGTTTAGATGAATCTGTAAATGTATTCCAGGTTGTTCTTGCTTCATGAAACCTGTTCTGGGAAGATAGACTGTTCGGCCCTTTACCTGTGCTTGTTAGTTAAGTGGTGAAGTGGTCACTATCATATGGGTCCGTGCCCACGTCCCCCCCCCCCAAGACAAGGAAAAAGAACTGCGTACCCAATTGCCAAGTCAAGGTGTGAATAAGTGTTGTGTCCTATATTTATTTATTTTACCTCAAAAGCCCCTGTACCGGGGTTTTACATGAGGGGTGGGCATACAATAATAATACAGTGGTTGAAAGTGAGTAGAAAATGTTTGCGATGGCTTCGTGAAAACGAATGGGACTGGAGTGGACCACGGCTTCGGCGGCCAGATCATTCCAGTCTTTGGCTGATTTGATAAAAAAATATAAAGAAAAAAGAAACAAAAGTATGTAGGCGTTTTCTGGTTGAAAAGACATACTCCCGACGATGTTAAGAATTTCTCAATGAGCCGTCCTCTGGCATCAGTGCGAGCCGAGCCCCAAAGAGAGTTATCTGCGTTCAGGTCGCCTATGAGAATGAATGGTTCGGGTAACTGATCTACCAGGCCCTCAAAATCTGATCTGCAGAGCTGGAAGTCACGAGGGATGTACACAGAGTATATAGTGTTATAAGTCTGTTGAAGCCTATCGTTCCGATATCAACAGCTTCAAGAATGGTCTGTAGTTGCGCAGTGTGGCACGCCAGACATTTTCGGGCAATGATGGCCCCACCACCTGAGGATGTACCACCAACCCCATCTGTCCTTCTAAATACCATGTGATTGTTTAAGAAATTTGTGTGTTTCGAGTTTAAATACGTTTCTCGGAGGCACATCACACTTGGCTGTTCGTAATAACATAACATAACAAAACTTTATTTCAGAAGGTGGACGCGTCGGTCAGCATGGGGAAGAAAGGAAGGTGGGGGGGGGAGAGTTTAAATGTTACATTCTGCGGTCGACGCCTGAAGAGCGGGCGAACTCCCACAGAGAAAGCAGCGTCTGCCTTGCAGTGGCGGGTTGCAGCGGGGTTGTCCATTCCACAAGCCGCTGGACGCCGGGCGGAAGATACTGTAAACGGAGCGTTTGAAGGCCGGGACAGTCCCACAACATGTGGTGTACAGTGGGCGTGGCTCCTGTGAAGCAAGAGGTGCAGGCAACTGTGGGCACAGATTGCGCAACCTCGACGGCATGGAAGTGACGTTTTGCCACATACGCACGCCACTTGGCCTACACATCATCGGTTAGCGCGGCACTAGCTCGTGCCTTGTGCATGAGTACTTGTGCGCCACGGGGCAATCCAGCGGGCAGGGGGGCGGGATCTGGTGGAACCAAGTTTCGCAACGACTGTTTGGACGCGTGCCGTGCTGCCGCTTTTGCTTCTGAGGGGTCGGGGTTGTATTGTGCAAATGGGATGGGCAACGCCGGGTTGGAGCGGAGTTCAAAGTGCTCGCTCGCGCACGCGTAAGCGGTCTCGCTGCCGATTCCGCCTGCGTGTCCCGGGACCCAGTCTACCCGAACGACTATATTGCGTGTGTCTCGCAGTCTGCGACAAATGGTCTTGATGAAGTCGCAGGTGGTTCCGACGTATGGGGTTTGGCCAAGTCGATCGAGGGCTTGGGGGCTGTCCGTAAATATTGTGAAGTGGTGGTTGTCACCGGCGCCGTAAGTTGCCTCAATGTGCTCCGCAGCGAAAAGAACTGCCGCAAGACGGGTCTGACATGGGCTTGGAGGGTGAAGAAATTGAGTTGTGCGGGAAATGCGTATTTGGCCGTCAATACAGGAAAGTGAAGCGCGAGATGTTGTTTCATTTAGGACTGCTGTTCTAAAGATGGCGCCGTCTCGGCGGTCTGCGCGTGCAGCAATAGCGGCGCGCTCATGGTGGTTATGGTTTCGGCCACGCAGGCGAGATACAGGCTTTGACACACGAACCAAGACATCTTCCCAAGGGGCTCGAACAGGCGGCAGTTGCGGGAAAAGCGAATCGCTCTGACCGGAAGCCAATTTTTGGACAAGCTGCCCCGCACGGGTTGCGGCGCGTCTCCTGTTGTGGCCTTCGACCCTCTCCGTTATGATAGCGCGGAGGGGGGGCAGCTGGGAATAGCGGTAGAGTTCTTCCACGCGGGTGTGCCGAGGTAAACCAGTAATTACTCTGAGGCTTTCGCGGTGTAATGTCTCCAGTCGGTCATATTGTGTCTTCGTAAGGGCAAAGCATGGAGCACCGTAGCACGCCTTGGAAGTCAGGACGGCCTGTGTAAGTGTTCGCAGGACCTGCGTTGTTGCCCCGCCGAAGCGGCCTCCAATTCTCTTGATGATATGAAGCTGCTGCTTCCAAACACATATGATTTGCCGGATCCATTCACTGGCCCCTCCGTCTTCGAGGAGTGGTACGCCAATTATCCGGAGCCACCTGTCGGCAGCACGCTCGATGGGTTGACCATTCAGCGTGAAATGTATTTGTGCCTGCAGATGGTCGAGCCCTCCAATGACGAGGTATTTTGTCTTTTCTGGAGACGGACTCATTCCAGTCGGAGGCAGGCACCTGTCAATGGTATCAAGTCCGAGCTGAATTGTGTCGATGACTTGCTGCGTGTTCAGCGTAGTGCATCGAGGGTTAACCCAGATGGTGATATCATCAGCGTACATAGTGTGCTGCAGGTGTGGAATGTTGCGAAGTTGTTTTGCAATCTTCCGCATCACTAGGTTAAACAGCGTGGGCGAGAGGATGGCTCCTTGCGGTACACCAGTTGTATTGGTGAAGACGCGGGGATGGTTTAGCTCCGTTTTATTTCAAACGTGCGGCCATTTAAAATGCTTTTAATAAAATTAATTACGCGCGTACCCGCACCCGCGTACCCGCACTACATTCTTGAGAACGCTGGCGCAGAGCCCTACTAGGACGAAGGGCAAACTGGATTTCGCCCTTGTCTTTGCACCTACGACAGCCTGCTGCTCCTGCGCAACTTGACCGGCAAGAAACGCCGACGTAGAACGAAGATCCTCGCCGTGATCGTGGCAGTTGACCTCAAAAAGGCTTTTGACACCGTCCGCATCAGTGCCATTATTGTTCGTAATAAAATATTTCATACATATCAACAAGATGTTTAATGGGGCCTCTGCGGTTCCACTGGATGATGTTTTATCTTCCCAATTAGAGCAACTGGAATGTGTTTAGAAGTTTTGAGCAACTGGCATATGTGCGTGTTTATGTGTCGACTTTCGAGGCTTGGACTCTTCGGAGTGTTTTGTCGACTTGTCGACTGACCCGTGCGCCGGAGCCCGTTCCTTTCGCTGTAATGAAAGCCGGAAGCGCTCGACGTCCATGTCGTCATCTGAAGCCAAGGGGCTGCCCAGCGGACTGGGCCCCCTTGACTTGGTACCCTATCGGCCGTTCTTTGCCTGCACTGCCGATGCCGAAGACGGAGGAGCGCCACACATGGCCCAGGCAGTGATGCAAGAGAGGGAGTGGCGGCTGCTGCCTCCGTCTCCATCTCCTCCGTGCCCTTGCGTGTGTTTTGGGCCGGTGGAGAGGATGCAGTGGATGCAGCGGCATTCGCAACCGACGTGGTTGCCACCACAGTAGCTGCTGCCAGGGCAAGTGGCGTGGTGACCGGGGCGGCTGCCACTGGCAGCCTCGTGGGGTGCGGGGGCGTGAGAAAATTAGCTGCGCTGTATTGCGTCACCGCCGAAACCAGGTGCCGCTCCGCCCTCCGGCGAGCAGCGTTGGCATACGTTCCGGAGCTGAAGAGTGAAAACCTCTTACGGGCCCCCGGAAAGCTGATTTTCTCATTGACCTTCAAAGTGAGTATTTGGTTTTCTTGTTTGAACTTTTTGCATGATCGTGAAAAGGCGGCATGAGGTCCATGGCAATTGGGACAAATGAAGTTCCTAGCATCACAGTTGTCTTTATGATGGTCAGTTGTCCCACACTTCGCACATGTGAGTTTACCGCGGCAGGAGTTCGTACCGTGCCCATAAGGCGGGCACTTGAAGCAGCGGCGTGGATTTGGCACATACGGGTGCGCGGGACATCGGAGGAAACCTGCCGTCACGGCTTCTGGTAGTGGGGTTCTATCAAAACTCAGAGTAATGTGCTTTGTTTTGATTTCTTTGATGTCTCGCCTTATTGTGATGCGCCGGACTTTTGTGGCCTCTTCGTCACGCAGTCCTTCTTGGATGTCGGTTTCTGTTTCATTTATGAAATCGAGTTCGGAGATGAAGCCTTGGGAAGAGTTTAGGGTTCTATGGGGAGTGACTTATTTCTAGATCACTGACTCTGGTTTGTTGCTGAAGCTTATTCGCTTGCTCTTTGTGGCTGACTTCAATGGGCACGTCTGCCGAAGAAAGTTTTTTTTCCTTGTAGTTCTTTCCTGCAACACTCTCGATGAGCTTTACTACGAGGGAGACAGATTTTTCACTTACGGGGGTTTGTTTATCTTCAGAATGCATCACGAAAAAGCGAGGATAGTTGTCTTTGCTTCGAAGGTCAATGGGCGGTTGCGGTTTGAGAGTTACATCTGTGCAGGCCATTTTCAGGGCCCGATCATTTGGAGGGCGGGGGGGTTGAATATACCACACAGCATAGTATAGAAGCAGGGGACGGGGGTACTTCCCTCGCTCGGGTTACCCTGGCACCAAGAGAGGTCCTGGAGCTCCCTGCCTGGTAAACAGACAGGGAGCCCATCGGCCGTAGGTTGACCTAGGCTCCGATGGCCACCATTTGAGGTTTCTACCCTTCACCTCACAACACATCGTCATGCTTGGATCCAGCTTATGTTGGGGGGCTCGATGCCCGCAGTGTCGCCAATACCGTCACCAAGATTACTCAAGGTGCCCCGCGTGGGGTTCGCATCTCTGATCCCGAAGGAGATGGTAGCGCCATCCGATAGACGAATTCTTTTCGAGGCTGCGCAGTAGAATGCCGATCTTGGTGGGTGCGCAGTTTTGTCTCCCGCTCCAGATGCTGCAGGATGACTCTAGGTGAAGCCATGTGATGTTATCTGGCCACCCTATTGTACGGCGTTTCCCCTTTTGTCCTGACAGCGAGCGCTGTTACGAATCAGCCCGCCGCAGTACTTTGTGCAGCGCTCCTGTGCTGTGCGGCGAAGCCTCCACTACGTGCGCCTTTCGAGCAGGCCTCCCTGTCGGTGACTCACGCTTGCAGCCTACGGACTCAAACAAGTCGCTACATGTCTGGATCGCTGGCGCCTAGCTATCGGCGTTATTCAAAGTTCGCTGGCGGCCGAGGCAACTTGTAGAGACTTGTCCGAAGGACGCGGAAGCTGTTGTGGAGACCTCCTCTCTCCCCTTTCTCGGACTCAGCGTGCGCGCTACTACCGACTGCTCACGAACCCTGGAAAGAGTGCAGCGTGTGTCTGTGCCGCTCATGTCATGTGCACAATTTAGACGGAACGCTTGTGTTGACCGTTAGCGCTTTGGGTATAACAAATGGCCCTCGCAAGCGCTGTAGTTCATTCCTGTGTGAGCAGTGAATCATCAATGCTGTCACTCTGTTCGAGTCCTGTATTGTAACCTCGCCCGTCGGGGCGTTGCTCTTCTCTGGCTTCAGCCCAACTCTCCCCATGCAGTAAACAAGTTAAGTTTGCCTTCGTCTTTTAGTATTCAAGACAGCAACATTGGCTGGCCGCTCGCTTCACCACGCTACCGCACGGGTGTCGGATGCGACGGAGGTTGGATCGCGTACGCCTTCCCGAATGAAGCAAGGGGTTGTCAGCGGTGGGATGGCAACGTCTCAACAGCGCATAGGTAGGGGCAGACCCCCCGGTAGTCCCGAAGAAACTGGTTTCCATACCCACCCCTAGAGGGCGAAGTGCTAACGTAGCACGGTTTGCCCCCCCTCCCGCTGGAGGAGGGAGAGGGCAAGGGGCCTCCCCCAGCTCACATTTAGCAATAGATTCTTTTGCTTGAACCGTAGCATATGCGCGACAATTCTGCCGTTCGCGGGCGAACACCCGCTGTCGTGTGAACCGACACAAAAAACTAGAGCACTGGTGCTTCAGCATGTTTTAGGTTGAGTGTAATCAAGACCTGGGCCTGCGTCAATACGCGACTGCAAGAGCCTTTTCTGTCCATCCAGAACTCTTCGCTTTCTAATCTGGCTTCTTATTGCCGCACGTGAATACGTGCACACAAGTAACACCGGTTTTATCAAACACACCGTGTTGTTTAAACACACTAATCAACATACTAGAGTAGTGTCTGAGGCTTTTTTCATATCGAAAAATTGCAAAATGTGCGTTATCCAACCTTCTGTGACATTGCACAAAAGCGAAATTTGTTATCTTGCAGAACGTGTGACTTGACGAGTTGCAATTTTCCGCAGTAATTCATTCTTGAATTGAACTGTTTTGACATGTGCGGGTACGCAGTTCTTCCGACAGAAATGCGCGGATTGTGCCCCCTAATGCGACCAGAGGCGTCCACAGGGTTCGCTAGGATCCAGTTGAACGGCTCTGGTACTGTGTCGGACGTATTTCTAGGGTCTTCTCCATCATAAACGCCTCGGATACGAATTCCGGACGATTTTTGTTGGGCTGGTGATTGAGACACGTAGAGTAAAGTTTATTGTTTGCAAATTGGTTGCGATGGAGCTACTTTTAGCTCAGTCGAAGTGGTTGCCTATTCACAGGTTCCCATATGCTTCCCGAGCCTCCTGGCCCCTGTGGATCAGCCGAAGTTGGCCTTCCAGGTCCGGGGCTGGTCAGCAAGATCTCCCATCGCTCATTCTCTGTGCTGACGAAGTCCGCAAAAATTTCGGGGACTTGAGTTGTGTGCCTTCTCCGGTGGTGTGTTTTAGGGTGCCTCGTTTACAGCATTGGGGACATTATTTTGCGTATCTAATTAGAGAAGTAAAAGGTGTGAGGAGTAAAAGGTGTGAGAAAGAGGCTGCCTGCATGTGTCCATATATTGATTGTTGTTCCGTGCATAGTTTAGGATGAGGGTGTGGGAGGCTTCTTCCGTTCTCCCTTAATGTTTGATGATTTCTGCTTAGTTAGTTATTGGGTCATCCCTTCGTCCGTTTCTCCTGTGGTCCGGAGGTTTAAGTCTCGGGTCTGTCAATAGGCGAATTCGTTGCCCTCGATCGAGGAATGCGCAGGGACCCAAATGAGTTCAATTCTGGTTGTCGGTGGTTTCCCGCTTATCAGCATTTTGGCGGCGCCTTCTGAGACTTATCCTGTTCTGTATCTGTTGTAGGCTTTCTTCGGGTCCGTGTGAATTGTGGCTCTACCAGGTTGCGTTAGCGCAGGTGCCATGGCGGCCTCTTTCGCTTGCTCTGGCTCCGTGATGTACAATAATTCACATTTCGCTATTTTGTTCGTTGTGGTCACTACTATAGTTGCTATGTTGGAGAATTTTAGTAGGGCAGCATCAGTGTAGAGTATTCCTTCATGTCTCTTTTCTTCCAACAGTTTGTTAAGTGCTTTTACTCTCGCCTCCCTTCTTGCTTTGTTTGAGTTTTGCGAAAAGTCTTTTTTGGTGCCATATACTAAAATCCGCACATTCTTGTTTTCTGCCGTTTCTGGGTCAGCTCTTCGAAACCACACCTACATTTCTTCAAAGAACACTACAACCCCTTTGTTGTTGTGTCGGGTTCGCGTCTGCAAAAACACCTCGGATCGTTCCTTAAAAACTATAAAGGTGGCATGTTTCAAATATTTTGGTTCTGAAGAGGCTTTATGATATGAGCTACCTCTTGAGGTTTTGAAAACACACATCAGTCTGACTCGCAGCCTTCCTAACCAATTTTACAGCTGCAACATGATCATACTCGGAAATTAGCTCTAAGCAGGCCGGCGTAGAAGCTGTGTCTATCTCCACAGGCAGTCTCCCGCACGCATAATTGTTTCCTGCTTTTTTCTCCGCATCTTCTGCGGGTCAGCTGTTACTCTAGAGGGTCCCGAGGCTTCTTTGAATGACTACACGTGACGAACTTGCAGTGGGGGTGACCGTTTCAGGGTTTTAAATTGCGATCGTTGACTATTTTTTCATGAAGCAATTCTCCAGAAGTCTGAACTCCGGGGAAAGACGTCCTAGTCAGGGGCAGGCATGAGTAAGACTTGTTTTTTTTTGTTAGAGTTTGCTTTACGCCATAACAGTTATATATACAACATCCCATTTGTTTCCCGCAGAAACGTCAGCAGAGATCGGTACTGAGGGCCGCATATCCACCGCTGTAGGCCGGGGGCCCTCCCAGGATGGAACCCTGTGGCCCGGAGGTGTTGCAGGCGAGAGGTTTGAAGAGCAGGGCAGGTCTATAAGAGGTGGCGTGTGTCGGCGTCTGACGCAGGGACCGTTCAAAACAGACAGGTGTACGCGAACGGTGCGTGATAGCGGGAGGCCAAGCGTGGGTTACTGCTGGGGATAAGGCCACCCGAAATCGAAGCCTCCCCAGCAGGACCTCGTCCCAGCGAGCGAGCCCACTTGGGAGGTCAGTTCTACGCGGTGGAAGTAAAGCACGCGCGGCGCGGCCGAGGTTCTCCTTTTCCACAAGCAGCTCTTCTAGGATGGAAACCGGGAGAAGTGGTAGCGGCTGTGGAATGTATATAGCGCGACAGGCGCGATCCGCCGCTGTGTGGGCAGGAAGCATGTCCTGGCGAACGCACAGAACACACACAGGGCATTGGTATTAGTCAAGGATCGCGTGAAAACGTGCCAACATGCTGGTGATACGCGCAACACGACGTATATAACGTATCAGTGTCGTTGAGTCAGTGTAAATTTCCAGTTTTACGCCGGTAGTTACTGTAAATGCAAGCGCTTGGATACCACCACAAATTCCAGTACGTTCTGCTAACAGGCTTGGTAGACGGCGGACTCTATTATAGGCGCAGAACTCATTAGGTGGGTGAGAGAGACAAGCCAAGAATGTGGTAACGAGGCAGTCATGTGCGCGGGCGTCCACGAAAGCCTACATGACTCGTGGCGGCGTCACAGGCGCCCAGTGCCGGACATGAAGGAGGGCTGCATCCGGAGGTTGATGAAGGCCAGAGGTTCGGACATGTAGCCTTGCCAAAGGCTTGTTGTCCGTCATCTGGTGTTAGAGCCAGGGCGGTCTAGCCGCAGAAAAGGCTGCCATCGTATCAAGAACGTGGCTCATTATGCAGCGAGAGCTGCTGCCTCCGGTACATATCCACGCTTTAGCAGGCGAGCGGAACAACGCTGATGGATGATCTCATCTAGCGTGTTTAGCTGGGCTTCGGCTTGTAGCAGTAGAATTGGTGTTATGTGAGGTAGGCCAGTAATGGTGTGCATGGCGGCCCTGTTGATGGCCTCAAGCTGAGCCCAGTCCGCTTGCGTCATGTGCTTGAACTGCGCCTGACACACAAGCCGTGGCCGTAGTACGGAGCACGCTAGGAGACGGGCAATCGTCCAGCAGGTCCCGCCAGACGTCTGAGACGATGCGGTGAACGAGGTGGAGCAACTGTCCGGCTTGCCGTCGAGCAGATCGGAGCCACTAAGCTGCTGACCCTGATTCCGATATTTCTAGTCCTAGGACCGGAAGGCGGTTAACCGTGGGTATGTCATTCCCATTGTGATGATCAGGTTAGGGGGAACTCATGACGCGGATGTAGATGCCAGGAACAAGAAGATGCGACGCGGTTTCGGTGAACGAGGAAAACGAACATTTATGCGGGACGGCAAGTTAGGGCAAGGGCAGACGCTAACCAGGAGACGTACACTTAACAAAAGTTACAACCTACAGTTCGACGGCATTAAACTAGCGTAAAGAGGGACATAGTCCCCACACAAAAGTAGGATGCAAGGTTCTCGTGACTAGAGAGAGTCTCACGTGGCCGGTGCAAGGAGACGTCGTTGCGGAGCTTGAAGGCGCGAGCGACGCAGACGTATTCAGAAGTGGCAGCCGGGTGAAGGCGCAGCTGCTGAAGATGCGAGGGCCAAGCAGCGAAGATGCTGTGGTATCGTCAGAAGAACAGGCGCACTGGAGGCAGGGCCACGGCACGGCGTTGCCAGTGGCGACGTGGTGTTTGGACGTTCTTTACCAACGGTCGCAGAACACCTGGGTCCCCGCCGTCCTAACGACAGGCTTCCGGAACCCTCGGACTCGTCTCGAGCATCGATTCCGCCAGGCAATCCATCCTCCGAGCCCATACTTCTTCCTGCTCGTCCTCCTCTTGCCTTTTTCCCGGTCCCTGCAGCGCTATTCACAATGACGACGATTTCTGTGCTTGTTGATCAGAATGCGGCGACAGCTTGTGCTGGTCCATTCCTTCTGTAGTTTCGTTTTGATTTTTGGCATATCACCACAATACCCCCCACTTCAAGAAAGTTGCTGGGGTGAAACCACATACACTTTCAACGTCCAGAAATCAAAAGAAAATGAAATCAAATTCGCGACTAAGTGTTTTGACACACTTTGTCCCAAACAACGCATTCATGTACATGTCCAGCACAAAGATTTAAATAGCTGTGAGTCTCAAAAGTTCTTGTAAACACTTCCACTGAATTGCGACAATCCTCGGTGTGTCAATCAAAAAGGTCCGGGGTCAAAGAACTTTTCCAGGCCAAGGTGAGCACTCATTTTTTTTCTGCCGGTAACTTGTTATTTGACCTTCCTCTTATACTTCCAGCATCGTTGGCCATGAAAAGCTTTCCTGGAGAGGCACTTTCGGGGTCGGGTCACCTCCAGCTTTCTGGTGCACCCTGTTACTTTGCCAAAGCGCCTGCGTGGTGGGAGAATTTGTTTTTGTTTCCTGCAGTTTGTCTTTGTATACAACATGCTTAAAGCAAAACGGCCGAATGTCCGAATGTAAGTTTTCACTTGGTCACGAGTATATCTTGCCCGTATTTCCAGAGGATTTGCCACGGGCCCTGCCGAGCTTACCTCGCGCAGCTTTACCAGACTCGCTTTACGGCGGACCTGCATGCGAAGTGTATTCCTAGGGCACCTCCTTTTGCTATACTTTACGTTAGTAGACTTGACATTTGCGCTGCTACTGGTCGTGGTCATCTTGTTTTCTCTGTGCTTTCCCTTACGCTTCCGCGCTTTCTTGACATCTAGCGGAAGTACAGGTTCCATATGAGCTGGGATGGATTCAGCATTGGTGCATTCGCTCGCCGAACCTTCACCGGATAGTGCGAGAAGCGAGGAATCGGTACCGCTTGCGGCTCGGCGATTCCCTGCTGCACTCTGTACCAGAACCTGAGATGGTAGCATGTCGTTCTTTGAATACAGTATATAGGGCTCATGAGCCGTAGTGTCTGCATGGTGTGCTAGTTTTTCTTCGTCGGGTTGGAGCTCCGGGAACACTGGCTCTTTTTTTAAGTGAACTGGCGTAAATTCGCCATCGATTTTTCCATTCTGCATAGGATCTGCCACGCCATTATAAGTGGTGGGAGATGCCGCCTGTCCACAGACACCAACCTCCTTTCGCTGCAGTTGTGCCACCCGTGCTTAAAGTTCAGCAATCTCCTTCTCTAGTGCTGCTGCCCTTAAATCGTCTAGTTTGGCTCTTAGCTTCGCGCGCTCTGCCCTTTCAGTCTCTCGCTGTGCTCTCAGTTTATCACGCTCGGCTTCAACCCATTTCAGAAGTGCCTCTCTCTGGAGCCCTAACTTCAGTCCCTCGGCGGTAAGCTTTTCGAGTTCCTCGATTCCCATGGTTCCGATATCAAGTCCCTGAAGCTTTACTTCCTGTCTTGGTCTCACTCTCCAAGGTGTTAGAGGAGAGTCCTGTCGCAGACGCCACTTGTGATGATCAGGTTAGTGGGAACTCATGACGCGGATGTAGATGCCAGGAACAAGAACATGCGACGCGGTTTCGGTGAACGAAGAAAACGAACATTTATGCGGGACGGCAAGTTAGGCCAAGGGAAGACGCTAACCAGGAGACGTACACTTAACAAAAGTTACAACCTACAGTTCGACGGCATTAAACTAGCGTAAAGAGGGACATAGTCCCCACACAAAAGTAGGATGCAAGGTTCTCGTGACTAGAGAGAGTCTCACGTGGCCGATGCACGGAGACGTCGTTGCGGAGCTTGAAGGCGCGAGCGACGCAGACGTATTCAGAAGTAGCAGCCGGGTGAAGGCGCAGCTGCTGAAGATGCGAGGGCCAAGCAGCGAAGATGCTGTGGTATCGTCAGAAGAACAGGCGCACTGGAGGCAGGGCCACGGCACGGCGTTGCCAGTGGCGACGTGGTGTTTGGACGTTCTTTACCAACGGTCGCAGAACACCTGGGTCCCCGCCGTCCTAACGACAGGCTTCCGGAACCCTCGGACTCGTCTCGAACATCGATTCCGCCAGGCAATCCATCCTCCGAGCCCACTACTTCTTCCTGCTCGTCCTCCTCTTGCCTTTTTCCCGGTCCCTGCAGCGCTATTCACAATGACGATTTCTGTGCTTGTTGATCAGAATGCGGCGACAGCTTGTGCTGGTCCATTCCTTCTATAGTTTCGTTTGGATTTTTTGCATATCACCACACCCATTCAGTTGCAGTGAAATGGGAGACACTGCAAAGAGGGGGCGGCCCCAAGCGTTGGCCACAAGAAGTAAAACAGTCTTATCTTGCCATGGAGTGAGGCTCGCATACTCGCACCATCTCTGGCAGTCTGTTAGTGCTTGCTCGAGCCACTCGGCTTGTCGTGACCGGCCTTGATGCCCTGACCACACTCTAATGTCATCCGTGTACATACGGAAATATAGATCTCGGATTGAAGCAAGGTGTCAAGCTAGGGGCAACAAGACGATGTTGAAAAGAAACGGAGACAGAACAGACCCTTGTGGTACGCCTCGGGTCTCACTCTTCGAGATCGGCCTCCAACTAAAACCATAGATGAGAGGTATTCCAACCCATCGTCAGTACCGAGATAGGGCCTGAATCCAATGTGCGCCGGGTGATACTACTGTTAGGTATTAAGCCGCCTATAAAGCCGTGTTGCAAGCATTCGCTCAAACAGCTGTGGCAAGTTCCACGTGACGTGGCTGTAATATAGGGCGCGCTACTCGCACCTCTACCCTATATCAGGCAGTGAAGAGCAAAGCAAGGACGCTGCATGAACTAACGCTTATTTGAGCGAACTTGTTCTCCGCAAACAACACAAAGGAAATACAACTGGCAAGAAAAACAGCAGACCAAGTAACGTGCATACACGAGCGTCTGTCAATTACAATGTCTTGAGGATTCTTATGCACGTATTTTTAAATAAAGAGCATTTTTGTTGCTAGAAACATCAATAAAAATCCCGAACGTTTTATGATAGACAAGAATAGTCACAAATTTTACTCTAAATTTATGCATATAAACTAATTCCAGCGTAGTCGTTACAGGTACCCAGTTTGAAATATTAGGATAATAAATGTTTGTCGCTTTTAAACAGTGTTGTCCTAGGTGTTCTTGAGCTTGTATTTAGAGAGGTGACAACTTTGTACTCAGCGTTTATTCTGCGAGTATTCTACCATAGGCACACTATATCTACAATTTGAATATTATATCGCCATGGACCATCCTGTGCAGCGGTCAAGCTTTTTTATACCTTCCGAAAAGTACCTCTTCGGTTTTGTCAGCGGGAAATGGCCTTCCCGTATACGGAATGTGATAGTTCACTGTGTCAAGAACCTGCGTGCAGTCCAGGCGGACAAAACTGCCCTTGCACGCTCTTTAGCTTTGGACAAGGCTGACCTCTTTTGCAAAGCAGAATGGCGTGCGCTTGCAGCAACCCCCTCCCCCCTCAGCCTGCTCTGAGTATCTCAAGAGAAATTGAAAGTGCTTCAATGAAAGGATCTGCAATTCACTATCGGCCGTTCGCAGGCAGTTTTTTTTACACAAGCAGTATATTTGATAGACCAACGGAGGCTTCAAGAGTAAACTACCGATAGAAAAAAGTTTAGGATTCCGCGTGTGCGCCCGGGCTTCCACTTTGCTGGACGAAAAGACACGTTTTTGGGATCTTTTCCCTCTTACGCCAAGTGACGTCATTTTTATCTGCCATTGTGGAATCCTCAAGCTTTATGTTGGGGGCCCTAATGTCCATAGATAACCCATTTTAGGAGCCTCAGCGCCATCACAGTACTATCGCTATTATGTTCATTCTACGTTGTGCCACATTGACATTTTCGACAAGTGCCTTATAAATACATGCAATTATACTTTTAAGACCTTGACGCTCATATTACGATTATAGTACATAAAAACTGTGGGTAGCTAACAGTAACGCGTATGACTTGAAGGTAGTGAAGCTGTACGCAACCTTCACTACGACCACGAAGGTTTAATTTTACGATTGCAGCCGATTTGCTTTTTCGCTGACGCAACGATCTTTACTACATCGTTGTTGCTATAAATATGAGCATCGTTCCTTTTTTTGAAGTGATAATCATTGGACAGCACCTTCCAGGGAGTGCGCTATGACGTGTCTTTCTCGTTCCCAGCATGTGTTCTCACGATTGACCAACCTAACTTCCGATCTCTGTGTATGTGCCTTTCAAACTTTGTAAATGCGCTTGAACACTCGTGCGGAACACCTCGTTTTTTTCATTATATATTTATTTATTTATTTTGTTTCACAGACCTTCATGTTTTTGTTCATTCATATGGCTTAGCATGCTAAGCGACATGGCTTGGCTAACCTCGTTTTTACCATAAATGCGTTGTCTCTCTCTTAACGCGAATGGTAGAATTTTTTGCGCCAACCTTGGCCAATCTTCCTGAGTATGATTTGATTCCAAGCGTGCGCCAGGGACGCTGGGCGGTCACCGCGAGGAACGCACGCATGAGCGCTGGCCTTTTCATGTTTTTTAACTGTTTAACTGCCGGGTGGTTGCAACAGTCTTGGCCAATGTCTCTAAGTGGGTCTCCTTTGCTTGGCAAGCCTATGCTGGTGATGCTGGACGGTCGGCGCGAGACAGAGAGAGAGAGAGAGAGAGAGAGAGAGAGAGAGAGAGAGAGAGAGAGAGAGAGAGAGAGAGAGAGAAAGAGAGCAACTTTTATTGAGCGTTTGGGGTTAGGGAAGCGTGGTGGCCGCCGGTTGTAGGTCGGTGGCGACGATGGCAGCTCGTTCCACCAAGGCTATCTGAACGCCTGGTCGGAGCTACCCAGTGCACCTTGCCATTTCTCGTCACGGATGAATAAAGGGGAGGAATTTGAATGACAGGTCCAAATAGAGTGGGGAACTGTGGCGCGCTCTCCACATGTGGGACAATGAGGTGATGGGTAGAGGGAAGGGTGGATGTGATGGAGCACCGACCTGCAGGTAAAGAAATGAACCTGCAGAAGTCGCCAGGTGCGCACTTGCTCATGGCTGAGCTGGGGATGCGAAGGGGGGTATTTTTGGCGGGCGAGGCGGTAATGCGTAAGTATGTCATGCTACGTTATTAGGTGGTCTCTGGCTGATCGGGCCCCTTGGTTAAGAACTAGGCTGGCTTCCGTTCAGATTGTGAATCGTCGAACGGCGGCATGAGCCGCCTCGTTTCCCCCGAGTCCCGAGTGAGCCAGGGTCCATAGCAGTTCTACTGGGGAAGTAGGGGGATTTTGAGGGATAATGTTGAGTGCATTTGGCGAAATGAGACCACGGGCAAAGTTTTGAACGGTCATCTTTGAACCAGAGATTATGATCGTGGGTGTCGGCCTTTGAGACAGGGCGAGTGCGATTGCCGCCTCCTTCGCCGTGGCAGGGCAAGTGGTGCGAACTGTAAGGGAGCATAACGAGGGGTGGTCCGGCCGGTTCGCGATAGCCAGAGCATAAGCATCGTGATGACGGTATTCTGCCGCGTCCACGTATAAGATATCAAGTTTTACAGGTAGGCGTCACTGAAGTTTTACAGGTAGGCGTCGTTCTGCGACCCGCATGATACACAGGGTGCATGTTGCGTCGTACAGGACGGACGACAAGTCGAACATGAATACCGCGAGGAATGGGGGATTTATGAGCGGGCAAAGTATGGACAGGAATTTGAGTCGGTCTAACGCACAGACTGGCTGAGGTAGTGGACAATCGTGCTATTGTCCTTTCAGGTGCGCCTCCACGAGCTCCTCGACATTATTATAAATACCCAGGCGGATTAATTGGGCAGTGGAATAGTACAGGGGTATCTGAAGTGCCGCTTTCTATGTTTTTCTTGATGACGCAATTGATTTTTTGAAAGTCAGCAGCACTTACCTAATAAGTCCGAGGTGCTCGTTTTGCACACAAAAGAGCAGCCCGTACAACGTCAGATAACTCCATCTCTTTAAGTGGTTATTGAGTCCAGGAAGCTCACACAATAAAAGTTCTCGGGCTCCGTACACAACAGAATCGAACCAATACACAATTTGTCGCCCAGTTAACTAAGTATGTTGTCCAAACAACTGGTCTCATAAAAAGGATTGCCAACCTTCGGAATAGGTTGTGCGGGAGTGACATATTTTGGCGGTCGTCACGAGGCACGCACACACGAGCGCTAGTCATTTTCTTGGTTTTGTTAACTGCCGGGAGGTCGCCGCCAGGCCCGCCCACAAGTACGGGCGCTCGGCAATTTCTGGTTATTGTTAACTGCGGACACCAAAAATTACGATTTGCTAAACATCTTCGCTGTGAATAACATCGACTTGTGAAGGCCGCAAAAAGCTTGCTTTGGTTCTCCTTAGAAGAAAAGCTGTCTAAGGTTGAGTTCCAACCCTCCCAGATGTCCTTCAGAAAACGGCGAAGCAAAGTGTATAGGAGGAACATGATAGCCCAAGAATTGGGAAGGCAAGTGGCGAGGGGGAAAGGTGCCGACGAACATCTGTGGGAAGCGCGCGTCGCGGTGGGGATGTTCGGATGGGAAGTCACGGGTGGGCGAGTGAATACGTCTAGTGAAACGAAGACTTTGATGTGCTGCTGCTCCTCCAGTTGAGAGGGACAGCGTGCACTCGGCGGCATGAGCTCTGCTGTTTCCCCAGTCTTCGCATCTCACTAGAAATTTTTCTCACAGATTCCTATGCACTCATAAAACAAAAATACAAAATAATCAAAGGCATTGGGTGTTCACTTGCGTAAAACAACCAACTGGGCGCGTTTATGCTAGAAGGCGAAGATGGTAATTGTCGTAGTAAAATCGGCAATATTTTTTTGTTTTTCTTCATAGGCCATCGTACGGCCATTACTCTTTTTGGGGGACGGTGGGAATGTATTTATTTATGTATTTATTTATTTATATTTTTCTATTTATTCGCATATTCTCAGGGTCCAGGGGCATTACAGAGGGGAGTCGGAGATAACAAAACTATTGCAGCAATATAAAGCAAGTAATAACATGATAACAACAGCTCTTTTCAAATAGAACAGACGCTACGATAATTATATCAACAGCTCCTTACTTAAGGAAGCATGCGTTGAAAAATTTGCGTAAGCAGTTATATAACCGAGCTTTACTCCAACAGAGTCGACACTGCACAAATTTGGCTGGTGACAATACATCATCATTACTGTTTCCTACTAAAATGCAACCAATTCCCCACAACAGTCATTAGGACCACGCGTTTACAATGTTTCTCACAGCAGAGCCACTAATTTTTGTTGTCTTAATTTTTAGCGTAAACCTCTTCCCAGCACTGTCCTATTATGCGGGTTTACCTTACTTATTGCGCTGCAGCATTTTACTTTGAACTGGTGACCCCCAATATTATAGCTAGACACGGTGCTTAGCCGCATAATACAGGGTGGTCCATCGATATATGAAACACCTAAAACTTTTTCCTGTGACAGCCAGTGCTCCGTTTGCACTCAAACTTCCCTCGAAGGTCGCAATTGATTGATTGTGGGGTTTAACGCGCCGACGCAACGCAGCTGATGAGGCACGCTGTAGTAGAGGGCTCCGGAATAATCTTGACCACCTAGGGGATCATTAACGTGCGCCTAAATCTAGAACACACGGGCATTTTTGCTTTCTGCCCCCATTAGAAAAGCGGCCGCCGCGGGCGAGAATCAAACCCGTGCCCTCGCCCACGGAGTTCGCATTTTGTGGTCTGATTTGTTTGTAACCGGAAAAAAACGGGGGTACATACCTGTTTATTCAGAAATTAAATAGAAATGATTTTCTCCAATGAAATATGGCGGCCAATTAGGACGTGAACGCTTATCTTAGAACGACAGCGCCACCTGGGATATGCAAAACAAAATTCGCGCTGGTGATTCACGCTAGAAAGGAGCCACATGAGGAAGCAGACGATCAGAAAATCTTTTTTGTGGATAGTTTACGATGGCCACAAATAAATACATAGAGCTCATACTAAGCATAATAACGAATTTTCTTGGTCTATCGCTTTCGATACCAGTCATCTGGCTTCAGATAGTCCATCGCCTGCTGCGCCAGGTTACCCGGGTTTTCCAAAGAAGGCGGACAATTATTTGTTCACATTTGTTGCGTTTCCCTCTGTTGTACTTTCAATATGCTGTATGTTGCGTGTATGTGCTTGTGATGGCGTCATGAGTTTATTCACTGCAGGTGAGCAGGCTGCCTTTTTATCTTAGCTGAATGATCTCATGACGCCATGTAACAAACAAAATAATGAAAGTAAAACTAGTAAAAAGACACAAACGCGAACAGAGAACTCTGAGCTTTATTTCGGAAAGCGCGGTAACTTGGCAAAGCAGGCGACGTACGATCGGATACCACATTTATGGTTTGGATAACAATAGACAGCAAGAACACTTTATTGTGATTCATATGAGTTCCTAAGGAAATATTTGTCGTCATCATAAACTATTGACAAAAATGTTTTCTGATCGCATGCTGCCTCATTTCACACCTTCCTACTTAAAATGGCCATGGCGTGTTTGGTTTTGCATATCCCAGGTGGCGACGTCAATCGAAGACAAGCTTGCCCGTCAAACTGGCCGTCATTTTCCCATAGGCGAAACACGATTACATTCATTTTCCTAATCAACCGGTAAGCACCGTCGTTGTTCCCCTTTGGAAACAAAATTTACCACGAAATGCGACCTTTTTGAAGTTTTTTCACCAACGGAGCAGCGGTTCGCTCAGGGAAAAAAATGCGCTGCATTCCCCCTGTAAAAGTGGTGGGAAAGCAGAGCTCCAAACGACACCCACAATGATTACGCATGCGACATCACTTGAATTTACAGACGTGGGTCTACCAAGAGAGGAACGACGAACCAGTGAACCACACACTTGATTGTTCAAAGAGATATTCTTTTTTAAATTGAAATCAATGCATGATTCATGAATGGTGGTTGGTTGAGTTGTATTGGTAAAGCACATAATTGGAAACTTTATTTTATAAAAAAAGCAAGCTCAAAGTGGGTGGCGGGTGATCTCGCAACTGGTCCGTCTCTGCCGCCGATCCCGTCGCCTCCGTCGGCGGCGGCTGGGATGGTGAAGATTGTATATGTTGGTGTGAGCTTCCTTTAATTTTTACTCACTCTTAGCACATTCGCAATACGCGAACACGGCCGCTACGCGCAACTTGGGCGCATCACACAACGGCGCAAGAGGTCGCGTGACGCTACAATGTGGAATTCAGCGAGAAAGCAAGGGGTGAACCCGCCGATGTGCTTGGTGAGCGCATCGTCTGTCTTCCCCGTCCCCGCGTGGGCTCGTCGCTCAATCGGTAAAAGAACGGGTTCTCGCTCCCTTTCTCTATTCGTTCCAGTTTCGATTCCTGGGGGTGCCAGTAACTTCTTTTATTTGTTCGCAGGTGTTTTCTGTTGACACCAACGGCCGTGACAGAACACCTTGGCGGTACAAGTAAACAAACTTCACTTTAAAAGTGAGGGACCTCCACACTAACGCGTAAGACTTGAAGGAAGCGACGCTGTACGTATTCTTCACGACCATCACTAAGGTTTAGGTCTGCGATTGCAGAAGATTTGCTTCTTCTCGGCCGCAACGGCCTTTACTGCATCATTGTTGCTACGAGTCTGAGCTTCGTTCATTTTGTGGGAAGTGATAACAATTGGACATCACCTTGGAGAGTGTACGCTATTACGTGTCTTTCTCGTTCCGAGCATGTGTTGCTACGATTACGGTGAACGCTGGAGCGCTTTTGCCAATATTGGACAATCTCCCTAAGTTTATATGCTTGGCATGACAAACGTGCGCCGGGGACGCTGAGCGCCCCTCGCGAGGCACGCACGCACGAGTGCTCAGTATTTTATTGTTTTTCTTAACTGCCGCGCGGTCGCTGAAATTGTGGCCCATCCGCCTAAGTGGGCATGCTTGGCTTAACAAACGTGCTCCGGGGACTCTGGGCGGTCACCGCGAGGCAAACGCTCAGTAACGCTCGGCATTTTTATGTTTTTTGTTTTTTAATTTTAACTGCAAGTGGTTCCGCAATCATGGCCAATCTCTCTAAGTGACTATGCTTGGCTTGGCAAACGTACGCTGGCGATGCCGGGCGGTCGTCGCGAGGCAAGCACACACAATGGCTCGGCGTTTTCGTGTTTGTTGTTAACTGCTGGGCGGTCACCGCGGGGCCCGCGCTCATGGTCGGGCTCTCGGCGATTTCTTGCTATATATAACTGTCCACACAAAATAGTACGGTTTGTAGACAGCTTCGCTGTTGAAATATTAAAATGTTCTTCTTATCGATGTAACACACTGCATATCTCAAATTTGTATCTTACATAACATGACCAGAAAGAACCGAAACTACGCATAGATTTAGGCTGCAGAAGTCTTCTAACAATGCCTGCTCCTGAAAATATTCCTTCAAGCTAGTTGCTTTCTGGATGCCCACTTGAATGAAAAAGGCGACTGCATTTCGGCCGTTATACATCCGGCATGTGTTATATAATCCTACCCCGTGGGCGGATTATATGTGATTTATTTCGCGGGAGAGGTAGACCGAGCCATGATACTAAATGGTATTACGTTTTTTTTTGCAATTTTGCGAAAAAACGTGCTCAACCGGTGAGGGGTTGTCGTTATAAATGGCGACGTTACATACAGTTTTTACCAGAAAATGGTGCTGGTACTTTTTCTCTAAGTTTTAAAGCATAGAGTTTACCGAACGTTATTGCTTTTATCCTTCTCGTGGGGTCCAATGCTTTTTGCTGATTGCAGCGATTCTGCAGATACTGAGTTACAACTTTCAGAACACTCATTTCAGAAATCAGCTCACACTGCGTAGTCATGCAAAAGCGGCGTCTGGAGCGCTGTGCAATGCACACAACGTAGCACTGTATTTAAAATACGTACCAATTGTCGTGGCGATTGGTCAATTTCCGCACTGAAATGCAGGGACACAAGAAAGTGGACTCTTCCCCACATGCGAAAGTGCCATTCTTTTTCTGTAAGTGAGCGTGAAAACAGACGACAATTAACGAAATTCGCATATGCAAAGCAATTCACTGGGCAAAAAACAATCATGAACCTTATGGCGCAAAAGCTACACCACCAGAATTAAGAATGCTTTAGTGAAAGGTTACAGAATATGGTTGACCACCAGCAGAGGTTTGCAATCAGCCAAAATCTTGAAATGCGAGCGCTTTCAGTTTCCTCCTTCACCTGAAAAGCGCCCTTAGCGGCAGTGATTGAATCCGCGTCCTTGCGCAGTGTAGCACAACGCCTTGGCCACTGAGCAACCACAGTGGTTAGATAAAGTAGTCAGAAAGCAAGTTTTGCATACATTACACCTTCTGTTATAAAGGAGTGTGGTGAAATCTTTGAGGTTACAACATAACATGAAGTATCTTTTTGTAGGGCGCCATTGTTACTGCTTACGAATGTTGAGGACAGTTCAAAGGGAGCTAATCAGCCCTTTTTTAAGCGTGTAATAAACATACATAATTTTCAATTTCTACGTTGGCAGAGCAGAATAAATTAAAGTGAATCTCGCTGGTAACAACGTTCCAGACCGCAAAACCAGCTGATGAATGCTGGGGTCAGTGGTATGGTATATCCAATGTGGTGTCACACGCAACGCAATGATTTGCTCATGGGTCGCAGAGTAAAATAATGTTTACCCTAACCTGAGAGCATTACATCACGTATCTACAAATGTAACACGAGCAAAAAGAGTTCCGGAGATAGGCATACTATATAAGTATGAACTGTTTAGTCATTGCAGAGTAGGCCTTTTGATTTCTCTGAAAAAAAGGTAAAACATGTAGTGTGCCCTTCTCGGGAATCTGTCAAAGCATCAGCTTTAACGAAGGTGCATGGCGTGTCATTTTACTAAACTTCATATGTGCCTTATACCACGAAGCTAGCAGGCGTAGAATCTCATCCCACGTATTCTCTCGGAATTATGCACAAATATTTTTCATTATTATGGTTGAATTAGCTCATCCTATTTAAATCTGAGTATAAATACACTGCCTCCAATTTTTTATAAATGCCGCGGATTGTATTGCGCCAGATTTTCGGGGTGGATCTTCTATATCAGCCAGTGAGTATGAAGATTCGAACTGCTTTTTATAGATTTATTTAAAAATACTTCTGCCTCAGTTGTAGAAGTTGCAGAAGTGGGTGTATTAAAATGAATACAGACTAAACTAACAGAACACATGAGTAGAATGTTCGTTTAAAATATATTGGTAGGAACCATTCGCAGAGATAAACATCCAAGTTATAGCAGAATTCCACTGTGAAATAAAAGAACGAACACCTAAAGCAACATTACAGTCATGCCCCTTTTCGTCTAACGGCGACGATCGTTGAACGTGAAGCTTTCTCGTAAGGCCTTCCCTCGTTTATTCGCATACTCGCAGACAATATGAACTCGGGCTCTTGATCTTTTACTTTGACTCCCACGCATTTGGAACTTTTCATCACAGTGGCGTAGAAACTGACCCTTCTTCATTTGAAATTACACAAACCGAACTTAGCATTCAGCAATCGCCGCCGTTAGACAGACGGGTTCCTAATGTTGTCTCGTATTGGCTGCTGGCCATCCTGCGGCCCCTCCCCAAGCCAGGCCGTGGTTTTGGGGCAGTTACGGCCTACCGCCCCGTTGCCCTCACCTCCTGTGCATGCAAGCTGCCCCGACGGCAACGCTCGGCTGTACCGCGCCTCCGCGTGGGGTGACTGTTGACGTACCAGCGAAAACACCGCCTGGAGCTCGTCGACAACCCGTCGTGCCAGCACTGCCGGGCGGCTGTCCAGACCCCGACCGCATCTAATCCTGGAGTGCCCCCACTTTGTGGCAGGGAGGACCGAACTGTTGG
The DNA here is from genome assembly GCF_048455015.1 of Haemaphysalis longicornis. NCBI lineage: Eukaryota > Metazoa > Arthropoda > Arachnida > Ixodida > Ixodidae > Haemaphysalis > Haemaphysalis longicornis. The sequence goes on from NW_027526204.1 coordinate 39,909,522, forward strand.
CCATCTTTAGGGGAGGGGCTCGGCCCTTCGAAAAATTTCTGTGGCCACCAGGCAGTGCCCTGGAGTGGGACGGAGTCCATGAGGCGCCTCATGGACTGGAATTAATTCCAGACTGGAAATAATTCCAGCAGGCACTGGAATTAATTCCAGTGCCTGCTTGTGGAAAACTTCATCCTGCTCGGAGCTGTGAAAAGCCACCTGCCAAAGATCACCCCCTACTAGAAATGAGTAAGAACGCAGTTCTGTTTTGTATAACAAACCTTGCCATCTCGTTATTTCATTTCTCGCGTTCTGGTCCACTTCATTTTAAATTCCACAAGGAAAGAGAGAAGAAGTGTTACCTCGTTCATAGTGGTTTCGAAGCTTAGCAGATAGTTTTTTCGTAACTAAGAATTTAGCGCTAGCAAGATTGCCCATTTGTTGAAGCCGATTTTACCATTCTATTAGGAGGAATATCTGATACGATAAACTAATTTACTCATACTACTTTATTGTAACGAGGTTTGAGAGTAAACTAATATGCGTGAGTGGGCTCGGCAGCGCAGCAAGATTCTGGCACGCTTGCAGCCACTCCCTCGTTCAGGTGCACATCTTCGGTAGCTATTCCCTGCTGTCACCCGCTGGCGCCTAATGGCAGTGCTGGGCGGCCTCGTGCTCCCGCCTGTAGCCTCGTCCACTACCAAGTAGCACTCTAACATCCACGCAATGCGCACCGAAGTCTTCAAGCCGCTGTCAAATGTCGTCGTTGTGCCTGCTTCCTTCCCCAATTCAATGCGTCGACTGGACAACTGGAGCCACTTCTGCGCACCCCTTAGATGTAAAGTCGAAGCAAGCAAGTGCACTTTTCAGTGGGCTCGGCAGCACGGATACGATGTAGCACACTTATAGCCGCCCTCTCTTTCGTGTGCAGATCTGAGGCATTTATGTATGCCCTGCTGTCCCCCACAAGCTCTGATGCCAGCCCTGGCCTGCCTCGTCACTGCGTGGCGCCTCTTCTACCAAATGACGCTGTAACATCCGCGCCATGTGCACCGGATTCTTGAAGCCACTGTAAACTGCCGCCGTCTTTTCTGGTGCCTTTGCCCGTAGAATGCACTGACTGGACGTCTGGAGTTTCTGCACACCCTTCCTACATAAACCCGTAGCAAGCCATCGCACTCTTCAGTGGCCTCAGCAGCTGAGCACCAAGGTGGCACACGTTAGGCCGCCCCTGTTTCTTGTGCAGGTAAAAAACACAAATTCTTTTTACGGTCAAATAACACGTTTCACGCCAGTCTTGTGCTGCCACGCACCCAAAAGTTTTGCCGTAGTGTGTGTGAATGCTCTTGTGCGATTTGGATCCTGTCGCATGTGCCGTCTGGTGCCGTGAAATTGAACCCAGGTCCTACTAAACTCGTCTGTACTCGGAACTCGATGGACGTACAGTCGTGGACAATTGAAATACGAACCGCCGAACACACGGCCGAAGATACCGGCGCCGTAATCGGGCAGCGGCCGTGTAAAACTGCCGGACATGTGGAGTAGAGGTTTTGTGACCGAGGGTGCGTGTCCCACTGCAATATCGTGCCCTCTTCTTGCTCGCACGTTTTGTTTGTCGCCATGCCACAAGAGCGCTGAAAACCATTCTGTTAGCAATGCGGCGCGAGATAATAACTGCGGGCACTGCGTGCTCAGCGCACACGAGCACCCGCTCCCGGTCTGTGCCGGCGTCACATTGCCGACGTAGGTTTGCATGTGTGGTGCAGGAACTTGAACAAATGACTATAGACACCTGGGTCACATCCAAAACCATGCTTGGTGCTGCTCGCTCGGGTTCTACGAGCACGGAAGTGCCTAAAAATATTACAAAAGTGGGCCCGCCAAAATTTTTGTGCAGGGCTACTGGCCAATAGAATGGTTGGAGATGCTAACTTGTTACTTTTTTATGAATATTTGAGTTCTGGTAGTAATTATCACAGCGCACACAGTGTGCGTCGTCAATATGTACCATTGGAGACAAATGGCGGTGGTATGATGGTAATTATCTTTTCTACAACCCCCGAATTCGCGAGGTGACTTATGACTGCGCCAAACAAATGCGTGTTCTTGGCGGCCAGCCGATTGTTTAATTCTGAAGCCACTAAACCACGAACGCAAACTATTGCAGTGCCGTCAGAAGTTAGCTATTTTTGTCTCCATTTCTGTGCGCTGGTTTTCTTCAAGAACATATAATGAAGTCAACCGTATGCTACCGAGAGTATGCACGCGCTTCCCGCACAAACACTGGCCGCAGCTTCAAACATATACGTGCCGCATGGATCTCAGCAAGACCAACACCCTCAGCTGCAGTAGCGGTAGTACTTGCACTGCTTGCAGCGCTCTTGCGGCAGGGCGATAGGGCAAACGTGCGGACTAGATGAGGGCAACATATCGAAGTGGGACATGCAAACTCGCTCTCGACACCTCTACTGCGCATGCCCATCTCTTTGAGCCCCGGCGACGACCGGCGCTCTTTAGCCGCGACCGCTGCTTCCCGACTTGGCAGCAGCGCTCGCGGCTCTCAGAGTCCCGAACTGAGGCACAATGTTTATTTTTACAGAAGCGAACATCACCACCGTCCCACGCATCGCCTACGTGTGGTATCGTACACGTGTTGCTGCTAGCATTTTAGAAAACTGTGGACTACCACATCTGGGAACGCCTGTGCGACTCTTCTGCGCATTGACGTATCCTCTGCTGGCGCTGACGGCATGGGGTTCCTGGCGGCATTTAAAGAGCTACGGTGGCTGTTTGGCACCACTTGGCAGCAGCGGTCGCGTTTGAAAGAGCGCGGAACTGAAGCGCACTGTTTATTCCTACAGGTTAGTGCCAGTATCCATTGCTCTCTTCGGATAGCACTCCGTTGTGACCACTGATACCCTTGTGTGCTAGCGCTTACATTGTTTGACCATTCGCTCCAGCACAGAATTGTCAAAGCGGCTAGACGCGCTTGAGGCTCTGTCTGGTAGCAAAGCGGCTGACATGGCTGAGCGATTCAAGCGGCTTGAAAATTCTTCTGATACCTGGCTGAACGACATGGCGGATAAGCTTGTCGAAAAATCCAAGCTCAAATTTCTTGATCCGGATCAAAACCCTGCAGCCATGAGGCCGCTGCTGATGGACTTTGTCTCTAGCTTGTCAATGATGGAGAACCTTGTTGGAAAGGTGAAACCTGAAAATGCCGTTTTTATTATTGCTAACACAGCACTAAAGACGAAACGTTCACGAAAAAAGTGAGCGAGGTCGAACAGTATTCACGCGCTAATAACATCGAACTCAAAGGCATCCCTTGCAAACACGGCGAAAAACTTCGCTCATATAGTTAAGGCTATCGGAGCCAAGATCAGCTGCCCGATCGTTGACAGCGACCTAGACATCGCTCCCCGAGTACCAGTCCGAGCGGAGGGAAGGACACCTAACTTAATACTTCGTTTCTTTTCTCGTTCGAAAAGCAGGAATTTCTTAGTAAAGCGCGACAAGCTGGGCTTAACACGAAGGATCTGAACTTCTATGGAACCCAAAGCAACCCTGTCTACGCTAATGATCATTTGGCGCCAGAAAACAAGGGGCTGTTTGCCAAAACCCTTGCCCTCAAAAAAAAAGAAACAGAGTGGAAATACCTGTGGACGGACCACGGTAGAATCAAGGTGAGGCAGTGTGAGGACAGTCATGTCCTTCGCATCGAGACCGAATCAGACTTGTCAGTGTTCCGTTAGATCTGCGCAGGTTTATCATAGCTTGTCTTCAGTATGACATCGTACTTTTTCACCCTTGAAACTGAAACGTTTCTTGAAAATAGTGGTTTATCAGCCATGAATTTTGAACGACGTAGGCTCAGAAAAATTATTGCGATAGTCTTGCTTAGTTATCCTCTTTCATTCACTATGTTTCGTTTATTTTCGTATCAGAGGCCTGGCCATCATCAAATGATGCCAATCTTTTTTGATTTTCCAATTATACACCAGAATACAACAATCGCACAAGTAACCATGGTTGCGCCGCAACCTTTGTTGCATCTAACATTAACTATGAATGTATAAATTATCTTAATCTTACCGTTGAAAAATGCGAGTAGTTTGGGTAGAATTGGATGAACCGTCATTTATGCGGAACACAACTGGCGTCATTTACGCACAAATTAAACGTTATTTTCGATCGCTCATCATAGACAGATTGCATTTTTTTAGATTTCAGCAAAGCTTTCGATAAAGTATTTCCCAAAGGTCGGTTGCTTAAACTCCGGTTTCTTAATCTACATTCACAACTCTTAACCTGGATTATTTTTTTTAACTAACCGTTCCCAATTCGTCAGCGCTAACGACAAAAAATCTGAGCTAAGTGCAGCGCGCTCTGGTGTTACACAAGGCTGAGGTCTTGGTGCGCTCCTCTTTTCATTATACATTAACGATCTACCCACTAATCTTACTAGGAACGTTCATCTCTTTGCTGACTACTGCATGATCTTCCGAGAAATAACATGCAATAACGAATTACATATTGTTCAGTCAAATCTTAATGCGATTTCAGAATAGTGTAGCAACTGGTTAATGGAATTAAACCCAAATAAGTGGAAACTCATGGGTGTAACTAGGTCTCCTAGCACACCGACTGTGTACTACTTATGTAATAACCCGTTAGAAAATGTACCCTCTCATAAATACCTTGGTGTGCACATCACAACTAACGTAACCCGGAACCTTCATATCACGTATGTATTTAACAACGCCAACCACATGCTTGGGTACCTACACCGTAACTTTTCAAAACCCCTTTCCACTCTAAAATTACTCCTATACAAAACACTAATTCGCCCAAAACTAGAATACGCAGCAGCGATATGGGATCCCTTTCACGTCAATATATTACAGTCGCTTTCGACTCCCGGCAGCGGGGGCCGCTTTTCTGATGGAGGCGAAAAGCAAAAACGCCCGTGTGTACGAGATTTCGGCGCACGTTAAAGATCCCCCAGGTGGTCAAAATTAATCCGGAGCCCTCCAATACGGCGCGCCTCATCGCTTGCGCTGCGTCGGCGCGTTAAACCCCCCCAATCAATCAATCAATATTACAGTCGCTAGACATGGTTCAGAATATCTCGACTCGTTTCATTACATCTATTAACAATCGCACCGCAAGCATATCATCCATGAAAGCAGACCTTAGTCTACCATTCCTTGCATCACGCCATAACGTTTCCTGTTTATGTCTTTTTCACAAGCTCTACCACCATGCCTCCTTATAAACCGAATTCATAATCCGCCCACATCACATTTCACAACGTTTGGATCACGCCTTCAAATTCGGCATTCCTTGCTGCAGAACTAACTTCTTTTCGCAGTCTTTTATGCCACGTACATCGAAGGAATGGAATGGCCTTCCAAACACAACCGCAACAATTCGAGACTTGAACCTATTTAAGAACGCAATAGCTAACATTGTATGGCCCAGAAACGTGCTGACTGTCCAACTATTGTTATGTTTTTGTTCTTGCGTTGTGTTGTTATTTTTACTGTTTCTCCAAACCCACTCCCCTCTGCAATGTCGTTTGACCTTGAGGGTAAATAAATAAGTAAAAAGTCTTACTCATTTTTGTAAAACTGTTATCAGCTTCATATAAAGTTCACCGTCATCAATAGTGTCGACATTTGGCGCAGAATTAACCAAACTCCTCAGTTCACTAGCCACAGAAAAGAAAAGTAAAGTAATTTTAGGCGATATGAATATTAATCTGTCAGATGAGCGAAACTTTTTGTGTGTCGAATACACTAACTGCTTCCTTCGTTTTGGCTATCCGTCACTGGTTAGCATTCAAATTAAATGTGTCCTGAGCACAAATGGCACGATCATTTACCATATTGTATCAAATTTCATACCTCAAGCAGACTGTGGCATTCTTGAATTTAGCCCAAAGGACCACTATCCCATTATTTTTCGTCTCAACTGCAACGTAAAAAACAAAACAAAATAGGAGATTTTATAAAACGGTGCTTAATAAGGAAAAGGTTGCTAGCCAGGTGCTTCAGGTGGATTGGTGAGATGTTTACACGTTAACAGACGCTGCATCCGCCTGCAATAAGATGGTATGCATTCTTAAAGAGTGTTTGGAGAAGGTTTATGGGGTTGTTAAGTGTAATAGAAAGTTTCCAGCTCCTCGTAGCCCTTGGCTAACTAATGGACTACTGAAGCCTATACGATAAAGCGAAAATATGCTAAAAAACAAAAAAGCAGCCTTTTAACGCCAAGGTAAAGCATCGGTATAAAATGTACTGCAATACTCCTAATAGACTGCTGAATACCGCCAAAAGAAGATTTCACGAAAATAAGATTGATCTGGAAGGCAAAGACGTAAAACACAAATGAAAAATAATTAACGATTTCCTGAACAATAAGGCTAAGCATTTTCATGTAACGAAATTAATATCCTCCGACATCTCATAAAATGACCCATTCGACCTTGCAACTATATTTAATAAACAATTCTGTGAGAGCCAACTCCACACACCACGAACTGAACCTCGACAATTATAACGACTTCCTCAGTCCTTTTGCATTTTCCCGACTACCCCGGATGAAATCACTGCCATAATAAATAATACCTAAGTACCTGGCGCCGGCCTTCACCATATCTATCCCAGTACTGTTAAAATACACCAGATGCCGTAGGAACCCCCCTTTAGCCATGTAATTACCTTGATGTTTTTAACCAGAGTATTAACCAACAGCTTAAAAAGCAAAAGTAATTTCAGTTTTTTAAATAAGGAGATAGTGAATGTACTGCCAGTTACCGTCCGATCTCCATCTTCGCAATCTTCAGAAAAGTTGTTGAAAAATGTTTTGCAAATCGCTTGATGAAACAGCTATCGAAATTTAGCATCCTCTCGCCTCATCAATGCGGATTTTGGGCCGGTTTGTCGACTGACTGTACCACGGTTTCTTTCACAGATAAAATTGAAACTGCAATAGACTCAGGATGCTATACCGGTGCCTTATTTTTAGATCTTAGCAAAGCGTTGGAATATGTTAACCACAATATCTTGTTAGCTAAACTCGAAGACATAGGTGCAGTTGGTCGAGCTCTAAATTTATTAGTGGTTTTTTGTCAAATATGATGCAGGCCGGATTTGTATCTAATGTAACATCAAGTTTTAAATCCACAAATCAAGGCGTCCCACAAAGATCAATCCTCGGAATAATCATATTTTTAATCTACATCAATGATTTCAAACCTGCCTTACTAGCTGTGAACCATTTCTTTACGCAGATGACACGACCATATTATCATCGAATACATCAGTTGGCTCTGTTACGTCTAACCTCGGCAATGATTTCAACAATATTTTGCTTTGGTGTTGCAATAACTGTCTACACATTATTGCAACTAAGACAACTTTTACGGTTTTCTATTCAGACCAAAAACCACGCACCCGCAAATCGGCAATCTTGTCGAACAGTTATTAAACACCTATGGTTAACCAAACCTCATGCTTCGGTGTTATTCCCGATAGTAATTTGAAGTACACTGACCATATTTCTCATGAGAAACGGACAGCTGCCTTTCAAACTCGTGTCCTTCTAAAGGCGTGCCCATTCTTTAAAACACCCCCACTAATCTCACTTTGCTTTTGTTTACAGTCATGTCTTCTACGGCGCCGCATTTTGGGACAATACATACCGGACCCCCTTAATTCCTTTACAACATCTGCAGAACCAAGCTATTCCGATCATCATTTTCAGCCTACACAGGACTAACGCTTCAGTGTTATAGAATATCGTATACTCAAGGTCTCAAATCTCGTAAAATTCAGCCACCTTATTTACCTGTTTAAATCTGTGCATAACCTCTGTTCATTTAGCATATTCAACCGCTATTCACTAAACAATTTCAACTCCACCAGGTTCACTTCGGCTAGCAATCTACTTATACCTAAAACACGCACGAATCATGGTAACCTGAATACTGCTTTTGTGGCTGTAAATAACTGGAATTCTCTCCCGAGAGCAACAAAAAAAATGGCTATCTTTACCAAGCTTTAGGAACAATCTCCGTGCATATTTACTCTACCACAATCAGTACTTTACCTAAATGGTTGGAAACTGTTTTTATGCTGTATTTGTCATTGCACCCCCGACCTGTTCATTACTTTACTATTTTTGTAACATTGTTTTCAATGATCTTTGTTGAATTTTGCATGGTGTACATATATAGCACCCATAAAAAGCTCCACAAGTTGAATTTCGCACTAAAGCATTATATGTTCTTTTCACTGCTGACTTTGCTGCAAAATTAACCTTTTTATTTATTATCGCTAATAAGAGGTGCCCCTCGAGCCCCGTGCTCTGGGACCTCCTTCTGTATATTTAGTTATGTAAATTTTCTTTCGGCAAAAAAATTCTGCTTCTCTTCTTCTTTAAGACGGCCGCTGCGAGGTAACGGCACCGGTATCTTTGGCCGTGCGTTCCGCGGTTCGTATTTCAATTGTCCATGACTGTACTCACTGCTTCTATGGAAATTCAATACGGGGAGGCAGAAACACATGACCAGCTTCTTTCCATTTATCTGCCCTTCCCAATCATAAATAACTTTCCTCGATCTGAAAACTATACTGGAAAACATTGAATCTGACTGTGTTTGTATTTCGGTGTTGAAAAATCAACTTAAGGCGGTCGGAGATGTGCATCTCACCTATGTGCTATCTCTGCCCAGGTGGATGTCTTTGAACACAGATCCCGGCACAACAATCTATGGGTTACCAGATAATCGCTATGAATCATGACAATCTACTGAGAGCCTGGTACTTGAAATTTGTAAGGATCATTTCGGTATCACCCTGCAGCCAGATGCTTACACGCTTGAAGGATGCAGCCCTGAAGACAGATGCTTACACGCGCACAGGCAGGGAGTGTTTCACCTGGGCAAAATCGGCCAATTCTAGTGAAATTTGCCCATTTCAAAGTTAAACATACAATTCTTACTTCAGACAGCGAACTTAGACACATATTGTGGCTTAGCTGAGGACGTGTCTGGTAATACAAGGTGAGCTCGCAAACATCTAGTGGAATTCGGCAACGAACAAAACAAACCCTTCAAGCTCCGGTACGGCAAAATAACCTGCAAAAAATATCGCAGGTGACATCTACGCATAGCCTTTAGGTGTATGACGTGGTAGCATTACTTCGGCGTGGAGGCAGCGTTTTGGATTGCAGTTCGTTGATACTGTCCAAGAACTGACGTTCAGCGACAAGAGCTATAGTAGTAGCAATGATTCTCGATCACTGCGCCACAGGAGTGTAGAGGCTATTTCCGCTTTCGTGGCTTAATCAAGGTGTGGGCGTGAGAGGTGGTGGCGGTTGTGTGTTGATCAGCCTGAGCAAGAAGGTGACGGTGTTAGAGTTTCAATGTTTATTATCTGGCATCGTGGCCCTGCTGAACGTTTGGGAATATATAAACCGAACATTTAAATAGACCTTTATAAAAAGAGAGGTAAAGGAAATTTAGAAAGCGGGCATAAAGGCAACGTAGACCAAAAGATTGGAACCCAAATTCCAAGGCACCAGGATAGGCTGACGCTAACCTTGAGGTTACAAGCTGGCCAGGACAGGATTGTGTGATTCTAATTAACTGTAACATGTAATGTTTGAACTGTTCACCCCTGAGCTTATCCTTCAGTATGATCAGGTTGCGTAAAGACAGTGGGTGTTTCCCTGTATTTACAGCACCGTTTATGGCTAATGTTGCACATTTCCTATTTAACATATTCGCCCAGGTATACGCGTGGATCTATATGTTGGTTTGTGTCCTGCCCAGAGCTTGGTGTTTGAAGGGGCCGGATGAGGATGTGTCCTCATTATTTTTCTGGAAGATAAGTGGGGCAGTCGTTGCACAAGTGCAGCAGGGTACGCAAGCTTGCGTGGATCTTCGTTGACTGCGTTGTTTCCTTCGAGACCCTTTTGTCTGCACGTGGATGTGATGTCAGTCGTTGTCAAAATTCAGCAGGGTATGCGAGTTTGCGTGGATCTTCGTCGGCTGCGTCGTTCCCTTTTAGACCCCTTTGTCTGCACATTGATGTGATGTCAGTAGTCAAAATTCAGCAAGGTATGCGAGTTTGCGTGGATCTTTGTCGGCTGCGTCGTTTCCTTCCCGACCTTTTTGTCTGCACGTTGATATGATGTCAGTCATTGTCAAAATGCAGCTGGGTATGCGAGTTTGCGTGGATATTTTTCGGCTGCGTCATTTCCTTCTAGACATTTTTGTCTGCACATTGATGTGAAGTCAGTCGTTGTCAAAATGCAGCAGGGTATGCGAGTTTGCGTGGATCTTCGTTGGCTGCGTCGTTTCCTTCCAGACCCTTTTGTCTGCACGTTGATGTGATTTCAGTCGTTGTCAAAATGCGCATGATATGCGAGTTTGCGTGTACTTTCGGCGGCTGCATTGTTTCCTTCCAGACCCTTTTGTCTGCACGTTGATGTGATGTAAGGCGTCAAAATGGAGCAGGGTATGCGAGTTTGCCTGGATCTTCGTCGGCTGCGGCGTTTCCTTCCAGACCCTTATATTTGCACGTCGATGTGATGTCAGTAGCTGTCAAAATGCAGTGGGTTACGAGAGTTTCTGTGGATCTTCTTCGGCTGCGTTGGTTCGCTCCAGACCCTGTTCTCTGCACGTTGATGTGATGCCAGTCGTTTTCTAAATGCAGCAGGGTATGCGAGTTTCTGTGGATCTTCTTCGGCTGCGTCGTTTCTTTCCAGACCCTTTTCTCTGCACGTTGATGTGGTATGAACTTTCTGCATATTGGTTCTAAGAATCTGTCTTAAACGTTTGGGTATTGTGCTTGCAGCAAAGAGACTAGTGGCCTTTCGAATAAGCGTAACGATGTTTCAGTATCTATTGGTACTTCCACTATGCGGATCGCCAAGAGGACTGCCACTTTCCCGTTCCTTTGTGGGATGCTAATGAAATCAGAGTGATTGCCACGGTAGTCCACTACAATAATTGTTGCCTTTGTCCTTTCGAAATTCCCTGCGTCGGCGCAGACTGTATTTGACAGTTTTCAAGCTTTCGTCGCAAGGAATTTATTCCTACCTCGTTCTGTAGGTTTCGGTGATGTTTTTGGGTGGTATGAGTGCTTTTATGGCGAGCTGCGGGATCTGTGGCATATCCATCATGGTGTTGAGAGGTTTTTACGGCGAAGCACTATTTGTCTAACCCTCTCTACCACATTTACAGTTTTAATTCCTGTGAAGCGAATTTCTCGGCGCCTCTCCGGTGCTCCTCATCGCTACCGCCGGTCAATATTTCGCAACTGTTACTCCCATCTCCACTACAGACGCGTCTTTCACAAGTTTTCTAATCGGCTGATAATTGCACTGGCATCCTTTACAGCAACTGCACTTTTAGCTCGCATTGGAACAGATGGGTGTCGTTACCTCGAAGGAATAATAGTGGCCGTTCAAAGAGCATAGGCACGACCAGTAGCGTGAATGACCTCCAAACCCACAAATCCGCTGCCCGAGAACATGCAGCGTAATTTACTTCATTTAAAACGCTATCTCGTCGATCGTCTTTTTCGTGCCAGTTTCAAATTGGGCCACACACTCTCCTTCGGTAACGACGTAATCAAAAATCGGAAACGCTAATGATGAACGGCAAGCTGGCGGCACTCCGGTTTGTGGTCAAACGATTCCCTCGAAGAACTTCCACCGTTGAATAGTTCATGGCGAGCGCAACCTGCGAGAAATTGGACAGCCACAAGTCGTTCAATGCTTGGAGCAACAGAGATAATTCGATGAAAAAGGCTGCGAACACTGGAAGGAGAGTTAACGTCATCGCAGAAAATCAACAACTGACCAGGAACGGGTAGCTGAGGCAAAGCCCTGACGTTGAACCGTCAAAGCGATGCAGAACGACGCAACACTGACGACGCCACGACAATACGCCGTTACCACGCCGGCAGGCTGGACAACGCATTCAAAGGTGCCCATTTAAACCTCCAACGCAGTTTTGTTGATCGCGTTTTCGGCAACACTTGCGAAGTCTGCCATAGATTCTGGTTCAAAAGCGATGTCGACAAAATTGAAAACGCCGAAGATTTGGACGGAAGAAGTCCACGCTTTGGGTGCTGGCCGCAGAATGTACAAGGGGTCCCTATGAAAAAAAAAAGCTCCAATCCACACTATGAAGGTGGTGGGAAAGCTAAGGTTTTTAAGACAACCCCTACAATTGCCCATCTGACGTCACTTAAATTCACACACGTGGCTCTACAAAGAGTGAAAACAGAAATTCTGCCAGCCGTTACTTTGAATTCGTGGGGTTGCGTACCGAACGCAGGAGCCTCGGGCCCGGCTGGGCTTGAGGGGCACGAAGCCACAGCTGTAGCCCGGCCGTGCTTCGGCAGACAACTGAGAGCAGCGTCTTTTGAAAGGTTAGAGAGCGAAACCTAGCCATCCTGATGTGCAAGCTCGGGGCTACACCACCGCGCGACACAAGCATTGACACTGAAACGATTTGGCGTGTGAGCTTAGTGATTCCCATTTGAACCAATTTAAACTAATTATATTGGTGTGTTTAAAATAGCGAGAAAGTTGACCGAACTTTTATATACGCTATTTATGAAAACCAGTTGGTGCTTTCGAATTTCGTAAAACCCCTTAAAAAACAACCGAATTTGCAATTTAGAAAACGGAGTCCCATTTGTCACAAGCAGTGCGCAGAAAGTAGTGTTTATGTAGCAGCCAGATGTTTGTATCTGGGTCTGTAGATTTTGTTGTCCCGCTCTGCAATACCATCCATAAAGTATCTGTCATGCAACCACTAATTCCGCCGAGTTCGGGTTAAACAGGAGGTGCTGTCTAACAAGTTAAGTTATGAGAAGGAAGTGCGCAATGGACGCGAAGCACACAAGAACACGCAAAAAAAACCCTCGCTAAAGCAGACGACTAAGGCGCCCTCCGAACGTGGCCCCCGCTGCGAGCAGGCAGCTGCGCTGTGGGAGCGCTGGGTAAGAGCGCCCGATCGCCGTGCCATCTACTTTATGCTCCTGGAGTGAAAACCGCCCTCCCTATCCCCATCCGTGTTCCGAATTTCTCGTACCGCGCCCCACGAAGGAAGCGCTGGCTGGTAGAGGTAGAAAGCGTTGCTTTAAAGGAGCCATGAAGAGAAACCACAAGTTTGGTTCATTCAAAAGATTGTCTCGTTAGAATCGTACTGACCCCACTTTTAACGTAAACTTCGCTCAAATAAGCTACATAATAAGCAAAAACGGGAATGGTCATGCGACCCACCAGCTCATTTCCCGCAACAGAACCTATGATGTCACATGAGCTAAGCTCTGCGATTTTCGGAGGCTGGCAGAAGCAGACGCAAACTAGGTAGAGCTTACAAACTAGACGAACGAGCGATTTGCGCTTAAATTTAGGGCACATTCTTTACAAAGCAATAAGAATGATGGGACAAACAGTTGAAGTTACGAAAGCACATGTAAACATAGAAGTACTTATGCGTTCTGCTGTTCGTACCGCGCACAGCATGCTTGGTTTAGCTGCACAGCACTACGGGGCTTGGGGTTGTCTCAGACGACACTGGCCGATTGACGCAAGCAACGGTGTCTTACGTGACCCCATTTGTCGAGCGAGCACTGTTTCAGGGAACGAATATTTTCTCCCAGAACAAAAACAAGCCAGGTTTAAATGCGGGCAAAAACAAACCAAACGCTTGCCACGGTATGGTGGCGCCATCTAGGTTACGGAACGTAAAGAAACGCGGGAATAAACCAACACCGCTGTACAGGGTGGAGACAACCTTTGAACGGTCCCGTGCCGCCGCAATTAGGCAAACGGGCTCAACGCGTTATTCTTTTCGTTTCCCACGAGACCTAGCAACGCGAAACAGACAATATGATTCAAACTTCTTCAGTAAACCGCGTTGCGGCGATAACTTTAGCGCGGTTGTGACACCATGACTTGCTTCGGCGGCGAGCGAGCAACCGAAAATGGCGGCGCCAGCGTATACGTGTCTCTACCCTGTCCGGCGGATTCGTGAATGAAGGTACTCTAGGCTGCAGAGCGGTCGGTTCCTGTGATATCATTTGGGACAACGAAAACGCACGATTGAGCGGAAAAATCAAAATTTTAACCTAAATTGTTTAATTTCTCAGTGAATAAAGCACCGTTTGTATCCGGACAAGCGCTGGGGGCACTATAAAACACGAATCTTTCGAATGAAACCAACTTGCATTTTCTCTTCATGGCTCCTTAAAGTGTCATGACCAAGCATGCGACAACCTTCGGCTACGTATACCCGTCGCGCACATCTCGACTCCTCGCCTGCACGCGGTCGAGGAGCGCCTGATCGAACTCCGTTTGCCGTATCTGTGCACAAAGCGTCTCTCTCACGGCCGCGGTCAGTACGGCATGCGAAGCCACCGAATCAACGTACCCATCGATGGGCAAAGAACCATGCAGTCTCTTCCTCGTGAAATCTCGAACAACAGCGCGTTGGAGGTTCATATCAAGCACCTACTCACACAGAAGCTGACTTCAAAGTCCGCAGTGACCAAATCCGGAGTGCATGACTTTGGGAGTGGAAAGAGAAGAAAGGGGGCCGCATACCAGCTATAGGTTTCATGATTGTTTCTAGCCCTTCCGGATCACATGTCCGTAGTGCTGGCGGGAGGGTCAAACAAGGACATAAAATGACCCAGTTCTACCTGTACGGTGTCCTTAGTGGTCGAGCGGATTTGGTTACAAACACAACATGTCCAAAACGCGGGACAGAAGCAGGCAGCTCAATGTTTGTCCTATAGAATAAAGCTGATCCTTTCAAGTTGCATTCAGCCTACCGGCTTGGAAGTATGCTTAATTGATAATTACAAACAAGCGTCTTTTGTTTATCCACCTCGTGGAGTGCATCTAGCTTCGAAGTTCATCGTTCTTCAGATTAGGAAGGGCGCTGATTTTTTCTTTGGGGTGAGGCATACATTCAATTGTGTGGCCGCTCCCAAACTTTTTCGCACAGGGTCCTTTTCTGCTACGATAGCGGTCTCTCTGATATATTCAGTATTACTATCAGATAAAGTTTAGTAGGTGTGCAGTGATCTGGGAAAAGATTATCGCCCTTCCACTCTGTGAAGAGGGATGACCTGCGAAGCTGGACGCAGTTCACGGAGTGCATGAAACAAAACACTTATTTCTAATTAGCTATTAGGCATACTTCCAAACCATCTAGCTTAATGCAACTTGAAAGAACCAAGTTTAATCTAGAAGACAAACACGGAGCTGTGTGCTTGCGTCCCGCTTCTTGGACATCTGATGTTTTAAACCAAATCGGATGGACCACTGAGGACACCGTAAAGGTCACAGTGGGCCATTTGATGACCTCGTTAGAACCTCCCGCCAGCACAACGGACATGTCATCGATAAGGTCATGAAGCGTGCATGAAACCTACAGCTGCGTGTGCGCCCCACTTCCTATTCTTTCCACTCCGAATCCATGCACTGCGGACGTGGCCACCCTGGCTTTTTGAGTTGGCTTGTGTATGAGTCGGTACTTGATATGAACCTCTACTCTGCTGTCGCCCGAGATTTGGCGAGAGAGGTACTGCAGGGTTTCTGGCACTTCGATGGGAACGTTCACTATGTGGCGTCGGATGCCGTACTGACAGCTTTCATAATAGAGACACTTTATGCACATAAACGAATAACGGGGTGCGGCTAGGTGCTCCTCGACCGCGTTCAGGCGTGCGAGTCGACACGGGCGCCACGGGTATACGTAGCCGAAGGTGGTCGCGTACTTGGGCATGACAATTTTTAGTAGGGTCTCCTTGGACGTTCCGCGCACCATGAACTCCTTAATGTTGGAAGCCCTTTGCGGGAGGTTTGGGGCCAGCACCCGAAGCGCGGACTCCTTTCCGTACGAATATTTGAAGTTTCCGCTTCTGCGGACGTCGCTGTCGAACCTGCCTCTATCGGACACTTTGCAAGTGACGCAGAAATCGGAATCAAGAAAATTGCGTTTGAATTTTGAGTGGGCGCCTTTGAATGCGTTATCCTGCCTGGCGGCGTGGCAACGGTGTATTATTGTGGCGTCGTCGGTGTTGCGGCGTTGTGCGTCGCCTTAACGGTTCAACCGTGGGCGCTTTGCCTCAGCGTCCCGTTCCTTGTGAGTTCGTGATTGTCTGCGGCGACCTTGATTCTCCCTCTGGTGTTCGGAGCCTTGTTCATCGAATTACCTCTGTTGCTCTAGGCAGTGAACGACTCGTGGCAGTCGCAAGGCCCGCAGGTAGCGCACACCATGAACCATTCATAGGTGGGAGTTTTTTGCGGGAATCGTTTGACCAAAACCCGAAGTGCCGTCTCCTTTCCGTTCATATCTTTAGTGTTGTTTCTTATTTTTTATTTCGTTTTTGATTCCGTCGTTATCGAACCAAAAGCATCGTACACTTTGAAACTGGTTCCAAAAAGGCGATCGGCTAAATCGCGTTTTAAATCAAATAAATCGCGCTGCATGTTCTGGCGTAGCGGGTTTGCGGTTCTTACGTTCCTTCACCCTTTTGTGCGTGCCGATGCTCTTTGAATCGCCACTATTATTCCTCGGAGCGAACGAGACGCTTCCGTCCCAATGCTAGTTAAAAGTGTAGCTGGTGATAACGGTGCTAGGGCCATTATCAACCGATTGGGAAACTTGTGATAGATGCATCGGTAGTGGAGAGGGCAATAACAGTTTTGTAAAATACGGGCCGGCGGTGGGGAGGAGCAGCACCGAAGAGGCCCAGAGTAATTCCGCTTCACCGGAATAAAATATGGGGGGTTAGACATATACTGCTTCGAAATAAAATGAGAGGTGGGGCTGCCCCTTATGCTGTTGGAATAACAGTGCTTTTTTTCTGTCTTCATAGCGGGTAAGTTTCTTTGACGGCAGGCCTACCGGTACCCGTGTCATCGTCAATATCTACATATGTCTTGTCGTTTCTTCTTTCTTCGTGCTCTTGCACTCTATCGTCGTTTTAGAATGAGTGCGAACCGTTCAAATATTTTCTGTAGTTTGGCAATTGTGTGACCGGGTCTGCCGTGTCTCTGTAGGATGATGCCGATGATCTTTTCGTGAGTGCTTTCTGAGATGCCGACCGATATTAGGCTTTGTATTTTTCCCGCGTGAAGTCATGGCAGTGGTGACCGTGTGGTAAAATAATCAAGAAATGTTAATCGTTTTGTAGTTAGACGTTACATACTCGGTTTTAATTTTTATTGGGGCACATTTTAGTTCGCTTCTTGTTTCAACGTAGGCCTACCTGGTGTTGACAGAGCCTGGAATTAATATTTTGAACAATTTTTACGTAGGTAACACTGTGATAACTAGCGCTGGCATTAGTATTGTTTGCAAATTCGCTTTGGTGGTGTTGCAAGTTGGGAGCACGGCTGGCCACGGTGTATGTCCAGAATGCCACTACCTATGGCGCGTAGAACGAACTTCAGTGCGCAGGCAAGAGAGAGAGAGAGAGAGAGAGAGAGAGAGAAGAGGCTCTTTATTGTAAAAGCAGAGAGGTTTGCCGGCATTTACAGACGCCTACATGCTTCTCTGCTGTGGGTTGGGGATGGGGGAAGAAAAGGCCCAAGAAAGAGCTGGGCAGAAAAGAAAAAGAAAAAAAAACTGTCGTCGACTTTGCGCGTTAGCGGACTTGCATGCATATTTTTGTTCTGAGCTTGGGCCACATAATTTACAATTTTGAAATTAGGCCAATTTCATCTAAATAAAAGAATAAACTCTGTAGAGCTTGGCGCTGCTTTGACGGATGAATCCATGGTCCTAAAATAATTCTGAGTAATTGGTCCCTGTTCTAGACGTTCCATGCTTTCAAGGAAGTGGGATCTCGGTTCATGTAGGCCGCACATTCTAATAAAATGTGTTCAATTGTTTCGACACAAGCACAATTGTCGCAGTGCGGATTTGGCGTCGCTCCAAGGCGAAATAGGTAGCTATTTGTGTAGGCACAGTTCAGGCGTAGACGATGGTACAACGTTTCCAGGTTACGAGGAAGCTGTGTCGGGAGTCGCGACTTTAATTCTGGGTCAATAGTGTGCAAAAAGCATCGAGTATTTTGTACGTTGCTTCATAGACGGTTTGTTTCAGTCACCGCAAAGTGGTGAGCCATGGCAGAAGTTTCTGTTTTCGTGAAATACACCTTGTGGTATGTTCGGTAAAGAAGGCCCTTACGGTTTTGGTTACCTTTGATGCCGCTGTGTCCAGGTAACCACTGCATTTTAATGTCGTGTCCAGCCGACCAGGCAAGATGGTGAAGGTATATATCACAGGCTGCGATTTGGTGGGGGGAAAATCTACTTCTCTTACGCAGAATTTGCGGAGCTGCCTTGGAGTCCGTGAAAATAGTCCGTTTGTGCGGCTCATGGCACAGGATATAAATGATTGCCTCCTTCAAAGCGTAGAGCTCAGCCGCTGTCGAAGATGTTTGTCGCTCCAGACGAAATGAAAGCATTTCATTAGTTTGTGGTATGTATATACCAGAAGAAGAGCATTGCATGGTTGATGAACCATCGGTGAATGTGAATGTTCTTGCTGAATGCGCTTTATACATGTAGTCTAAAACGATGTGGAGGAGTTCTGACTGAGGCATAGTCTTCTTGGGGCCAATTCCTGGGATACCACATTCCATTTGTAGGGGACCAAGGTTCCACGGAGGGAAATGTGGCGGAATTATTGGTGAGGGCTGGGTTGGAACAGACAGTGGTATGCTGTGAATGGTCCGGGCGAATCCGGAGCTGCTGCACTTGGAGGGGACACGACTTAGGAAATGATGTCTTGCGTGTAGAGGATGCCTCAAGTGCACTCGAAGGGTCTTCTGTTGTCTAATAACTTCAAAAGGCAAACAACGTGCCTCTGCCCCGGTTACAACGCTCGAAGACCCCTTCGGAAGTCCAAGACAGGTGCGTAGGTTGTTGTTTCTGGCTGCCTCAAGGCTTTTCTTTCTTGTCTCAGATATTTTATTTAGGATAGGGAGGCTGTAACGCAGCACTCCATCCACGTAGCTCTTGTGCAGCATAACCATTGAATGGCAATCACTGCCCCATCGAGGACCCGCAAGACATTTAAAGATCTGAGCTGCCGAAGAAATGCGGCTCCGTATCCGTTTGACTTCGGGTGACGAGGTAAAGTTGCGGTCTATTAAAACTACTATAAAATTAGAAGTACTATAAAACTACTATAAACTCGTGCATACGAAAGTATGCGCCCGCCCAGTATCAATGAATAGCGATCCATATTTTTTCGTGTGAAGGCCACGGCCACGCTCTTATCTGGAGAAAGTTGAAGGCCGCGGGCTGCGAGGTAGTTAGAAATGTTGTACAGGGCTATCTGTAATCGCTGCTGTGTACATCGTCGGGAACGAGAAGCACACCACACACAGATATCATCTGCGTACAGCGTGATCTTAACTACACGTGGAAAGATTCTTTTAAGTGAAATGAGGGTCAGATTGAACAGCCACGGGCTTAGTACGGTAGCTTGTGGTACACCTTTTTCCACGACGTAATGCGAAGTTGAGCCATGTTCTATAAGAGGGGTCATGAAAAGGTGTCGACCATCAAGGTAGTCCGCTATCCATGCATATAACGTGCCCCCAAAGCCATGATCTTCAAGAGCGGCAAGAATGGCTGTGTGTAGGAGAGAATCAAACGCGGCCTTTATGTCCGGGAAAATTGCGGTTGGCGTGCATCCAGAACTAAGTGATTCTTCGAGTGAGGGCACTGGAGCAATGATATTGTCTATCGCTGATCTGTTCTGACGAAAACCATTTATTTCCTGGGGATAAGCCTTCCTGCTCTCGAGAAACCATGTCATCCTTGTATGTATCATCTTTTCCAGTAGCTTTCCGATACAGCTGTGCAAGGCGATAGGTGGGAACGATGCATAACTGGTTGGCGCTTTCCCAGGTTTTAAAAGTGGCATAATTTTTGCAAGCTTCCACTCGGCGGGAACTTTACCTTTTTGCCATGTTGAATTGTAGAATTCCAGTAGACGGAGCTTAGAGGACAGAGATAGATGGGCTATGGCTTCGTAGTTGACGCCGTCATGGCCT
Source organism: Haemaphysalis longicornis (assembly GCF_048455015.1). Lineage (NCBI taxonomy): Eukaryota > Metazoa > Arthropoda > Arachnida > Ixodida > Ixodidae > Haemaphysalis > Haemaphysalis longicornis. Next base: position 39,929,618 of record NW_027526204.1, read on the forward strand.
GGTGTGGAGCGCTTGTTCGCATCAAAGATAGCCGAGGAAAGGTCTTCTATAGTGAATGGGAGATCAATGGCTGGCTCCGACACTTTCGAGATAAAGGAGGAGGAGGCACGTACGAATCGTTGGGGAGGCATTGTTGATGTCAGAAACTTGCAATACTCTTCGGCCACTTCATTCAAAGATGCGCGCTCGTGCAGGGAGAGGGCGATGAATGGTTGCAGCTGCTGGGTGCATTTTTGCATTCCATTCACAATTTGCCATATGCGTGTAAGAGGCTGTCTGACGTTTTATTTGTCGCTTTTCGTGATGACACGCCCTTTGTTGAAGTTGACGTCACGCCACACGACACAAATGAGTATGTATGTGGGACTTTGTAATCGGCCGTCAACGCTTCACTTTAATATCCACCTACCTCAAGCCAGGTGCTGCCTTCGACGTGCCGCGGCTGGAAAATCTCATAAAAGTTACGTCCGCCCCCTACATTATTTGTGGGGATTTCAATGCACACAATGTCATGTGGGGGAGCACGCACACGAGCGCAAGAGGGCAGAAGCTTGCTGACTTGCTAATTAGTTACGGTATTGAACCACTAAATGATGGCAGCATCACATACCTAAAGTCCCCCCCCCCCGTCACCAGCTGCATCGATCTATCATTCGTCTCCGCTCCATTTTCTCGGCGATTTACATGGACCACTGACGTGGAAAGGAGGGGAAGTGAACATTACCCTATTTTGATAACCGCCCTCGACGTATCGGACTCCTCTCGCTCTATGAAGGTGAAATGTACGAACTGGGATGCATTTACGATTGCTTCGAGTAGACGTGTGACAGCTGTGACTGGGGATGACGAACTTGTTGACTCGATTGCATCTTGTTTGCGATACACCACGCGCTGCGTAATAATCGCTATGACATACCAAAAATTATCCAGAGTACCAGAGGTTATGCGCCATACGAAGGCGGGCGAAGAGGAAGGCGTTGCTTACCAAAACTATGGAGGACCTGCGAGCTTCTCGGCGAGCGCAAAGGCATGTCAGACGGCACCTGAACAAGCTGCGCCAGCAACGTTGGAGGAGCTTCTGCGCTACGCATGCAAGGCGGCAGCTTGAATCGCATTTATTTCTTTTCGTTAGCGGTCATAGTATTACTCTCCTTTCCACAATCTGGTTGTCGCTGCGCTGTACTATTAGAAGCATTAAGAAAGAAAATACAAACAAATTCACGCATCTCCAGGAAGTGATCATGACGAGCGAGCCAAGCACTGGGGATCGTACTTACCGTAAATCACCCGTGAGAGTGCTTACTGTAGCTAAAACGATTTGCAATCCAATCCAATCCAAACAACTTAAATTCAACCCCGTCCCATCCAATTTAATCCAATCCATTGCACCTCACGCTTGCGCAGGACGGCTCTCCAGGAGCTCTCTCTCTCTCTCTCTCTCTCTCTCTCTTACCTTTTGTGAACCTTGATTTTGTTCTTGTTAACCATTTGTGAACCTTTTGTTCACAGATGTTTTGATTTACACGGTGCTGTGTGTCTTACTCTCTCCCCCCCTCCCTGTCTTACATAATTTGAACCTTTCATTTCGTTATTGTTAACGTTTTGTGAACCTTTTCTTCCCAGGTATTCTGATTTACATGGTGCTGTGCCGTGAGCACGGACACCAGACTCCAGACGGACAAGCCTCGGCCTTAAGGTGCTCACCCCTAAAACGCGTAGAAAACACCCTCAGACCCAGCCATAAGTTATACGCAGCGGCCGCCGCTGTGGGAAACAAAGTGGAAAGGGGGACGTGGTTCTAACAACAGTGCCCATTCCCGCAGTGCGTCTTATCGGCTATCGGACGATATATACTATCGGCTAAGTGACGTAAGCGGCTGCTTTTTAGAAATGCCACCATGTTGGGAGCGAGAAAAGTTCGTGGAAAAGCGCCCTCCTTTCCCCCTGTGTTTTTCACAGCGCCATCCGCGTATCGCCCGAGTCTGTTTCGAGGCTATTTGCCAGGCGTTCCTGTGTTCCCTTTCCTATTGCTTATAATAGTACTTCCGATTCTGGGGAGTCCTCGTATCTGGCTGCCTGAGTTGTCGTTATGTGTTAGCGTCGATGACGCACTTCCGCGGACGCTTGATGAGCTTAGGTGATGGTGAACGGTTTGCTGGCGCGGAAAAACCGAGAAATGAGCCAATAATGCTATCGCGTTACAACACGTGTGCGACCATGCGGAGCAAGGGGTTGTCGAACAAATTTTATAGACATTTTCAAATGGTTCTAATAAACGTGGCTAAACTCGAAACTCTAAGCTGTCTTTCATATTCACAAACATTCGGAGCATCCTTCCCAAGCGGGATCGTCTGCATTCTCTCGCCAACTCATCTTCTTTCAACGTCATCTTTCTAAGCAAAACATGGCTAGACTCATCAGGTCTAGCTTCTATCTTTCACAAATTTTGATATATTCCGCAATGAGAGTGGAGATGTGCAACATGAAGGGTGCGTGTTAATAGCCACTAATCGTGATTTCCACTGTTGAGTAGCAAATGTTTCATCTCCGGTTATAATAATTTGGCTTTTATGCAACGCATATTTTCCCCGTGTTTTGATCAACAGCCTCTACGGGCGTCCGACCGCTGACGTCTCATTCGTCTCGGTTTCGCACTACAGTTCAGAGAGTGAGAAAAATGTTCGTGGACACTCCAATATTGCTCTTCCTAGATTTTAACTTTCCTTCCATATTTTGGTATGATCTAGCTTCAACTCGAAGGCTATAAAATTGCAGCATCTGGATTCGTAAACACGTGTCGAAAGTTTTCACTATCGTAAGTTTTTTCGCATCCCATGCACTCTAAAAACCATTCTTGGAACATTGTTGACCTTAGCCCAACAACACACCCCGAAAACTTTTCATGTGAAATTCACCTACAAAGCATCACTGATCATAATGCCGTACATACAACTTTTTCTTGCAGTCTACAATAGGGTAAAACAAAAAAAAATGTTACCCTTTATGAAAAGGCGATTACGAAAGTATCACTCGCGAAATCGCCGCGTTTGCCGACAGCTTCATTTCATGCTTTCTCCAGCGCTCTATCGAATCGAACTGGGGAATGATCAAGTCAGAAATGCTGCGACTATTGAAGCTTCATATACCAACTATTAACATTACCGAGGGGCCTCCGTCGCCATGGTTTAATAACACATTTAAATGAATAAATATAAAAAAGAAGCGCTTATTGAGAATGGTGAAAAAGGCCGGATATAGCATGGGAAAAAAGTTAAAAATCTGCTATAGAGCATAATGCTTTGCTTACGAGGGCCCAAATTTTTTTTCCACTATCTAGCCTGCCATGCTAGAAAATGGTCCAAAGCGCATTTGGACAAAAATTAACCCTAAACCAACCCAATAGAATTTCCTTGCTCGAGAATTCCGGCAACAGTGTCTCAGACACGAATTGAGCGGACGTCCTGAACAATTCTTTTCGTCTTCAAACACAAACGAAATGATAATCTTCCGGACCATATCCCAATGCAAATCATCACATTCGATCTTCATGGTATCGCTAAATTGATCCCCACATCATCGAACTCGTCTTCAGTAGACATTGATGGCATCGATGCGAAAATTGTAAAGAACAGAAAACTTATGAGCAGCTCTCCCTATCCACCATATTTAGGTTACCTGACCGAGGCTCAGTTGTAGAAGAATGACGTTTTGGGAAAATTACTCTGGTCTTTAGAAAAGGTGACCGCTCGTAATCTAATAACTTCCGAGTTATCGCTACGGGCGCATCCCTCCAAATCATGGAAAATATTGTACTCCCATATAGTTTTTTTATTCGTCTGTAAAGTTGTTTGATCCAAATACGCACTGTTTTCAAAAGATTATTCTTGTGACATTCAGCTTGCCCCTTTTTTCCTGATCTGCTTAGTTATCTGAAAAAAAAACGTTGTTTTGATGCCCTAATATTGGACTTCGAGAAAACGTATCATATAGTACTTCTTGCCCCGCTTTTACTAACATTCCCATTGAAACCTACGCCCGCATGTTCCTTATTGGATACAAATTTTTTTAACCGACCGCAAGCAGTATGCCTATGCAAATTCGCAGACTTCCGGCTTATCCCCTGTACTGTCTGCTGTTCCCAAAGGAGGTGTTCTTGGAACATAACTATTGCTAATTTACGTCATGATCTACCTCTTGCTGTCTCATTAAATGTCTCTGGTTTCGAAGATGATTGCGCAATTTAGCGTCCCATACTATCCTTTTACGATACCAGTATTCTTCCACACAACTTCTTTAATATCCAGCAATGGTGCCGGAAATGGTACAAATAACGTTAGCAAGCCGTAATTAGTTTCCTACAACAGGCCTCACAACTATGTAAACTCCGCGTATGCCTGAATTAAAGCCGCAATGATTGCCACTGACTCATTCAAGTACTTAGGTATCATCATGTTTCATGATCTAACTTCAACCAATCGCATCAACTACCTTACAAACTCTGTTACCGTGCCCTCGACTTCTTGCACACTAATCTGTCCTCCGCTCGAACTGCCATTAAATTTTACGGAGCTTTTGCCATGCCTAAATTAGAGTATGTCAGTGCGGTCTTTTGCCCACATCACGATAACCTTACACTGTTCATTGAATGCGTTAAGAATCGTGCTGCACGTTTCCTTCTATCAGTATACACCTCATATTCCTGGATCTTTGCATTAAAACGTATGCTACACCAGCCATTGTTGAAATCGTGCCTTGCCATATCTCGTCTTTGCCTTTATCATTGATTACTTCACTCTCTCACTCTCTCTCCCAATGTTGAAACGCCTTCGATAAACAATGAAATAATGGAACCAACTTTCCTAAAGCATTGACTGTGGCATCTATGTAAGAAAGACCTATCAAACCTGTCTTCAAAGGAAAAATTAAGGCAGTTGAGAAAAACCTCACCGCTGAGTTACCGGTGCCAAAAGATTGGTACTATAGAAATGAATGAAATAAATGTAGGAAATACCCAACGAAAACCTGGAAAACAGTAAACTCATTAGGCGGGAGAACACACAAAAGTAGTATCGACGCGACTATTACTACCAACTTCTAAGCCATTGAAACGTATCCGTTAGCAAATAATTTCAATGAGTGTTTCACTAATGCCGCTGTTAAATTGCGAAGTACGAATCCACCAGTGCCGACTTCAAATTCAATTGTGAAGTCTAACGAGCACCCAGCATACATTTATGCTTTAACATAGCTTGAAATATTTTCCGCGCTGAAAACTTTGTCCTTGATCAGATCTGCAGGACACGATCGGATCCACGTTAGGGTTATTTTTATCAGTTTTCAAAAATTGAAGAAGTTACTTCATTGAAATTTAGAAGCATTTTAAATACAGGCTAGATTCCATCACAAATGAAGGTATCCTTAAGACCTATCTACGAAGGTCGTCCAAAGCAACGGTGTGATAATTATAGGCCCACTACAATGTCACCTGCCGTGCCACGTATGCTGAAAGAAATTCTTTATAAATGGACGACTTCATTTAGGGAAAGTACAAGCTTCAATCAAATATTTAATACAGGTTTCTGAAGGTTCAACCACACTACTTGAAGACCTTTCGGATTATGTAAATGAGAAAATCTACAATAATAAAATTGAAGTCGCCCTCTTTCTAGATTTACAAAAACAATTCGATAGAATGAACCAAACTGTGGTAATAAATGTTATCTTATTTAGGATTTCGCGGAGTTTATGCAGAACTATTTTAAGCTACTTCCACGAACGATATCAGAATGTAACGTAATGACACTAATATTGACTTGTTACCATTGATATTTGCTGTTCCAGAAGGGTCAATTTAGGACCTTTATTGTTTAATTTTTACATAAACGATTTGGCTCAGTTATCCTTACATTCTAAAATATTCCAGTATGCAAATGGTGCGGCACTTTTTTGGTTAATGACACTTACATAGATGGAATCTAATGATTCAAAATGGACATCTCTACACTATTTACAGGGTTTCACAGAGACTACATTTTTACAAATCACGATAAAACGCGATTTACTTGTTTTCACAGCCTGCGCAGAAAAATTGGTTCGTCGTTTGAACTGTTTCTTAATGGATATCCTTGCAGGAATTGTACATGCCAATTCTTCAATTACCTCACCAAAGTAAAATATTTAGGTGTTTTCTTCGATGACACATTTTTCTTTATCCATCATATTGAGCACGTTGCGCAAAACTGACAGCAGTTTTTTTTGCGTTTTTTATACATTATGAATGGTTTCTGATGTTCGTCTAGGGAAAGTGGTGTAGAAATTTTGGGTGAATTGGTATTGAGGAACGGGAAAACTATTTATGGGTGGGCTTCAAAAGAGAATTAAATATTTAAATTCCATTGTTTGTAACATAGCAAGAAACGTTGTTTATGGAATATCATGCAGTAGTACAGCCATTGGAGATATACTTTGTAGTCACTCTATGATTACAGTGCAAAAACGTCTCATGGCTACACTGCCCATATAACACATTTTTTAGATAAATAGAAAATAAAGAACAAGAAAGCATGGGACCTCCATCATATAAAACCTTTTATCAGAGCTAGAGTGTAGAGAGGGGATGCTAAAAGAAACAGAGCCTTTTATGCACCTTGTAAGTTTAATAATGAAGTAATTTCTTACACATTCTACAGTTGCTTCAGCTGGCAAACTGAAAAAAAAAACGTAAAAATGTTTGGGTGCAATCAAACATAGAGTAGTGTGTATTGTCACTCTGTAATGTTATTTCCACTGTTGTGTACAGAATTGCCTGTTCTTTTTCTGTGTGGTCTCTTCTCGCTTGATAAGCATAAAAATCATGGCATTACGGTTATCCACTTTTTCTTTATGTTTATATATGTATGTATTTTACTTGGTTATGTATGTGCTATACTCCTCTCAATTTGTGCGCATAGTCCATGCACAGTTTGGTTATTCAATTGCACTGCCAGTTGCTTTCTGTACATTGTTATAAGCTACTTGCGTGATTGATGTTCGTGTGATCACTGGGCTGCCCCGTCCGCATACAAGCTCCTTTGAGGGCTTCTGCTAAAGGCTAGAAAATATATCGTATCATAGGCGAAACAAACTCAAACTTCAATTTCTAACCCCACACGGGCTTTGTAGGCCCCACTTTCTCGACGTTCATGGAATCAACCACTTTCTTTGCCCGAAACATGTCGCAAAAAGTTTCACTGAAGTGGTGAATGTGGCTATGCTTTCAGAGCCGTTTCCATCAACAGCCGTTGTTGGGCTTGGCGGTACGTAGCATACAATGCTCTTTGTTCTACGACTGAATGCTTATACTTTCGCGTTCAATGAATAACCAGGGATTCCTAGGCGTGCGAGAATTTTAGTGAGTCCCACCTGGGGGCTTTTTGAAGCACTAGGTCTTGCGGAGACGCCAAGGAATGTCAGTAAATGTTTGTAATATCGATAAAGTTTGACAACAAACAACTGTGTGCTTTCTGGAGGCTGATTACTAGGTACGGCCACCGGACATTTTTATATTGTCGCGGGAGCATCGTCCGGAAGTGGATCAGCGCTTATCAGGGTAGAAAGGGGCGAACTGTTCACATGCACAGTGTAGTTTCCGTGAACTGGCCGCACAAGGAACATTGCCACCCCCCAGCAATGAAGATATGAGGCTGGTTACAAGCTGAAAGAAGTTGTGTCGCGCTTGCGGAAAGACCGTAGGAGACAATTGTGGCACTGGTGGCACCACACTGCGCACGTGAACTGTGAGATCTGTTCTCGCTTGTTTCGCCGCTTTCTATAATGAAAAGTCGCTAGTCCACCTGCCGACCGATGCTCCCGCGATATTATTAAAGCATTCGCCACCTTTAGTCCTCCGCCGTGGTGCGCCAGGTACAATCTGGGGCACGAAAGTCCTAGGTTTTATTTTAAAGCAAATGGGAGTTTGAACTAGCGCCTAAGTCGCCGCCGGCGGGATAGTTTTGTTTGCCTCAATCAGTAAGATAACTACGCGGTAGGTGTCAAACTCGCCCGGCAAGTCCCATCGAGGAGTTCAAATTCCTTTTAAAGTTGTTTCCCTTGTGAACCGTAGTGGGACTAAATAGAATCGTACCATGCCCGCTCTGAAATTTTCAATGGGTTCTTTTGGTCATCCCATGTTAACCCATTCGGTGTTCGGGGCCCCGTATGTAATAAAACAGCATAGTCTTCCGCCATATGCATGGCAGCGACAGTTCGCGGTGGTTGGTTGCTCTTCACAAACATCGCCACTTATATTTCACCTGGTGTATCATTGCAATAAATTGCTTATAAGGCATCGTTGGTGCTACACCAGCCCCGCACATCTTGTACGCCGACTTAAATGCTCTTTATCACCTCGGAGGCAGCAGAAAAACGACAACTAAAGGAAGACACCTTCTGGACATCAATCACAAGCATGGTATGCGCGTTGTCAACTCTTGGGAGCCCAACGTCTGCAAGGAAAAGATATCAGCGCCTTTGGTGTCACTTTAGTTTTGTCGCAACTTCTGCCTAAGACGAGCTGGGCATTGGGCATTTGCTGCATGGCAGCAACCATTCTCCGACTTACATTGCTGTGGATGGCATCCCGGGTTCCCGTGCTCAACTTGTAATTCACTCCTCTGACTGGGAGGCATTAAAAATGGGATGGATGAAGCGTGTGCTCGCTGAACTTGTATAAAACCTTTGTGAACACCGTGTAAAAAAATCTAAAGCTGAGATCAAAGCTCCTGAAGCTTCCGCATACATACGCCCCTTCCGGCCCAGAGCATGATAGGCTTTCCGCAGTTAGACGAAGAGAAGAAAGAGCACGCCGGACACAATCGCCTGGAGATATCCGAGCTTCAAGGTGAGCGGAGAAGGAATTTAAGGGGCCTATGACCAATTCCCTCCAAGAGTGAGTTGGAATTTTAGTGGCCCAAGCTGGACCCCCAGAAGCCGCTCTAATGAATATAGCACATTCTCAGAAGTTTGGCCCCCCAAACTCCCCTGTACTTGTCCAAATCCATCTCAAAGAGGAAGAACACTAGTGACATCCACGTCTCTGACCCTTGGGGCATGAAAAGTTCTGCAGCGGCAGCAGCTCTTTTTCAGCCATGCTCTCCCTCAACCAAAATATGCTCAGAACCGGTTATCCCAATGGCCGGGCCTTTCTCATAAGCAGAGTTGCTCCCTTCAGCAATTTCTATCATGGAATCGAGTTGTCCGATACCGGATAACATACCTACACAACACTTTCACATCTAGCTGAAAAGGGAAAAATTGTATTCTGCATGCCTACAATTGTTTGGAGGAAACTGGCCGTCCAGAGCCAAGGTGGAAACACTCTCGCGTTTTCCTATGTCTAATGTTTGGTAATGTTGCTACCGTTATAGAGTCCTACCGACTTGAAGCAATCAGGAGTATTCTGAGTTTCACTGTTCGTCATCAGTTTCACTAAAAAAAAAACTGGTGGGAAACTGAAGGACTGGGATTTCACTATCCCAAATATATACCGCACAGATGTCCAGCTTTCGGAAGGGTCATAGCAGCTTCAACAATGTCATCGCCTTAGCGAATAGAAATACACAAGCTAATTGTCGGCGCAGCAATATTGTGCCGTGTTCCTGAGATAAAGTCAGCGTACTACTGCGTGGAGGTATAAGTAATCCCCTCAGGTATGAAGTCTATCGGCTTTAGGTGCCGAATTTCTGCATGGGTATCAGACTAATAGGTATGTTTGCATGTCTACAGGCAGCGGCGACTCATCGCTACTCAAGGTGAATCGAGGTGTCGCTCATGATGGGGTGCTGAGCCCTGCATCCTTGAAAGTAGACATAATATGCATGAAGAAATTCGCGCCCCAGTCGGTAAAAATCTCTGTCTTTGCTGAAACATTTGCATATGGCATCCTGGCCGTATGAACGGAGTGTTATCGTGAAGACTGTAGCGGGCAAGTGACTCCATTGTGGCATTTCAGGTAGCAGAAAGTTCAGAAATCTCATTGAACAAATGTGGTGCGATCGCTTTGATGTAGCGTGACCTTATGCTCTACAGCCTTAATGCGGGAGGCCGCAATTCCATGCGTCCAGACTTACAAGATGTTTCGGGTAGCATTGGTAGTAATCTAAGTTGCTTGCCTAAAGCCAGCCACCCCAAGAACAAGATTACTTTATTCACAGGCATATTCCGCATGCCCTATATCAACACCGGCAGTTCAATGAACTCTCTTTTCCGGCTGTATGAAGCTGTTTGCGTTGACCTGCGCTACAGCACCCCTGCTTTCGTCCCTCTATGGAAAGGAAGTTCGAAACCGCTACAGGGCATGCAAGCATAAATCTTGCGGGACCGCTTTTTCATTCTAAAGACAGCCTCAACCATCAAAACATCTATATAATGGAAGTTGCTCTTGCCACTCGCTCTAGGCATTCAGTAATTGCTTAGAGCGTGTCTCTGGATTGTGGCAAGACAGCGTTGCCATCCTTTAGCGACAAGCTGGGCCAAATAAGTGGGTGCATTTTACCGCAGCTCTATCAACAGCCTGCTCCTCCTGAGCACCCACCCAGGATGTTCCTGTTTATACTATAGACCACGACTGTGCCCGGCATAACAACAAAGGAGCACGGTCCGGTTCCCATGCACCCTGAAGTTCTTCGCTCTGGGCGCCCAGCTTTCACGAAAATTTGGCCCAGCTTTCACGAAAATAGGAAGAGTACACTTATTTGTGCAGTGATGGGTTAGTGTTATCCCCATCATATACTATTCGTGCTCAGATACGATCATCACGAACCACCGCCAGTGTCGTTTTCCGCCCCAGAACGTCTAATACGGCTATAGAACTTGCAGCTCGGCTGGTGGCGTTCGCTCACATCGTCACACAGACCGCAAGAGAGTTAGCTTTCTTCACCGACTCAGGGGCAGAATTTCAATACCTAGCGTCATTCACAAAAAACCAGCTCATGTTTGACATACACGCTCTACATCTCCAAACGCAATACGAGCACCTTCGCATAGTAGTACAGTGGGTTCTTGCCCATTGTAGGATAACTAGCAATGTCAAGGCTGAAGATGCTGCATGTCAAGGCTGAAGATGCTGCATCGTTTGCGCATGACCATTGGGCACCAGAAGAATCCATACCATTCCGAATATCCATACCAGGAGAGATGCCTCTCCCCTGCATCTATGGAGGCATGAAACATGCAGCGTTCAACGTGGGCTGACGTATCACATCAATACGCGCTGATATATTTTATTCATTCAAACTGCAAGAAATGCCACCTGGGCACTCTAAGTCGGCAAAAGCCTGCGTTTGAATGCCACATATGTGGGTATGGTTGAATGTCTCATACAAGCGTAAATACGTTTTTAGGTTTAAACGGACAACATCGCCTCTCTGCACGCAATGCGATGTGATAGTAATCCAGCAGAACCTTCTCTGTAAATGTGCTCTATGTAGTGTACAATCAGTGCCTTTTGGACTAACGCTTTCTGCGTACATTATCTGTAAGGACGTTTGAGACACGTGGGCATGTTCCAAATGTGTTTTACGATCTAAAACACTCAGATGGCGTACTTACAGCAGGCAGCGCTAGATCAGTCTCTGTGAATACCAAAACGCATCGGTGCGCATCCGCATCTTCAATATCATCCACATCATCTTTATGACGTAAACATCTGTCACGCAAAGTTAGGCATTATAGCCCGGCTAACATCGCCAGAGGTTCGTAAAGACACTTTCCCCTCTCTCTCTGTCTCTATCTCCCACCACTGATAAACAGCCGGTGAGCAGCGGGTGCGCCACGTGTGAATTGCCAGAAGGGCGGCTAGTAATCTTTCGGCTAGGGTGACTTGTTCTACATGTCTATATCTTGTAGCTCACCATCAGTTATAAGGCACAAAAAAGCAGGTGTTAATACTTACTTAACGTGGTTCCTTGATATAAGCTGTCGATAATAATGTCACCGAAAAGAATCTGTGAAAGGGTAAGGAAATGTGCTTTTGCAGTGCTATTACTTTTAGTGCCAAAAGATTTTTAACACAATTTCAGGTCTTGTCTCTTGAGTGGTAATTTCATGTAGGTGAAAAATGGTTCGTGCTTTACACTTAAGCCTAATAAGCCTACAATTTGTGAAGGAACCGCGATTAGAAAAGAGACAAACGTTGTGTGTGTGCCTCTCTGGCACAGACAATCCTGCGACAGTGTAGGTAATGGCCAAGGCTCGGTTTTCCCAAATAACTTCTAGAATGCAGTGAACAGGGAAAAGTGTGTTTTTGCCATTTTCTGATCACCATGCTTGGATGCTGGGAGAACAAATTACTTTCCGTTGTTGTAGGTCAAGCGCACAAATTTTCTAAAATTAGGTGCGTTGTTTTGCCCTACCAACGCCTACGCTGACCATTAGGATTTGAGAGAAAAATTAATGTTTTAATAATTCGCCAGTAAAGGTTCCGCCTGATAATACATGAAAATTGCATCTGCAGACAAATTTTACTCACACAATTACACAAAAACGGCTTGAAACGTATTCCCCGAGAAGCCACTGAAAGAGGGAGGTGACCGGGGAGGGTACTTTCCGAAAGCTAATGGAGTGAAATATACCAACCCATCATATCAAATCATAACAAAATTCTGCTCTTAGAGGCCTGCGAATAAGCGAGTGCAGTCTTATGCTGCAGGAGCTGTATATTGGCACCCATAAGGCGATAGATGCGAGTGGTCGAGGCATCTGCCTAGTTAAAAAATATTGCCAGGAATTAGTTAAGGGGTGTCAGCAGCCTCTGTGTGCTTGTCGTGCCCGAACCCGAGCGTTGTCTTCTTTCGCCGGTCCGACGATGGTGGTAACACATAATGGTTTGATGATGATGCCGAAAGATGAGATCTACAGCGTATGACAGCGGCACCCCGCCGTCAAGTGTTGTTAGTGTGGTTACGCGTGCGGCAAACGAGACATATATTTTCAAAAACACAGCTCTCAAACATTCATAATGGCGGAAATATCTTCACAATGGAAGATGTGCGACGCTAATTGTGCGATTTTTTTTGGACGCTGGTCATATGCAATCAGCCATGCACATAAAATGTCCACTGAATGCCACCGTCCCTGCGTCCTCGCCACTTCTCACACTTCTTGACCTAGCACCCTCCTTCTGTCCGTTTTGCTTCAACGATTTTCGAACAACGCCCGGCATGGCTGTTTATTCAGCTTAAACAGCTGCGCGCCTAAAATGGGCCAAGGTGTGCGCAAGATAAACTGTGTTTTGGTAAATACTGCGGAAGCACATGGGGTGCGCGGGCATAATAACAGATACGTCACCCAATCAGTGAAAGAATTTCTGGTGAAGGAGTAGTCTAGCGACTTTCAATTTGAATTCTGAATTTAGAAGATCGGCTTTGGTATTAATTTAGTAACACTTGAGCCAAGCGAGTAATCATCGTAATCAGCCTACTCAAGTCCACTGCAGGATGAAGGCCCTTCCCATTTACCTCCATGTGCTCCAGTCCACAGTTTACTCCCAAATTTCTTTATTTCATCCATCCGTCGTGTTAATGGCCTTCCCTTCTTCTAAACCCATCTCTTGGTTTCCACTCTGTTATCGTAATCCACCTTTTTCATAGCGTTGTGGCGGCCTCTTGTGGCACCGTGGAGAAACGATATGGCAGGGGTGCAAGTGGGCTGCCACTGCGGCGGAAGAGAAATCAGGGCTGCGCATCCATGGGGCTGCGGTGCTGGTATTTATTTGTTTTACGCCAATTGTATAGCGAGTCTAAAGCTGCAAAAGGAAGAAATATACTGGAATATGTACGTTTTCAACAAGGGAACCATCAACATACCCGGCGACGCTCGTTTCTTTTTGCAGCGGTTCCGCAACTGTCAGTACCGGAGGATGGTTATATGAGGCTGTGTAAGCTATGTTCTCACGCTATCTCTGTTTTTAAGCTATTGAAAGGGAGGGGAGGGGGAACTGCATCTGTCAGACAGCACCGTAAACGCCGGCACCTAATGTGGCCTCTAATATAAAAATCATTGCTTGAGGCTGGTACGTGGATTTCAATGCTGCAAAGTGATATACGTGGCTGCAGATTTGTTCAATTGCGCCGTTCTTTTTTTCTATTTTTCTTATCATAACGAGCGTAAATGCACGTGCAGATTACATTTGTGAGTGTTTGACCGAAGCAAGCGAAGACCAATGTAACCGCGGTGCCAACGTATCTCAAAAAATTGCTTTTTGTGGTGCATTGTTATTCGTACCCGCACGTGCTCGTTCTTGTCACCCGATAACACTTTCTTCTTAAAAAGAACTGTAAGTTTCAAACGTTGGTGTTGGTGGATTCCTTGTAAACAGCGGCAATATCGCGAGCGAAAAAAAAAGCGGTGGTCAGGAACTACATTTCTACTGAAATTGCAAGCTTCTCATCATTTGGATCAATACATTTCACAGCAATTTAGGGCTGCATGCACAATACGACGATAAAAATGCACCCGTGTTCGCAAGCACGTCAGGACAAAAAAAAACCCCAAAGCGGATTGGAACCGTCTCATCCGAGCGGCGCGGTGTTTCTCGGGCTCTAGAGCAATCGGTCACCCTGCGGCAAGCGACCCCGCTCGAATGCCGTAGACGGAAAGCTGAGGCTTAGCAATGACATCCTGCACTGCTGTTGTCCGTCGTGTTCGTTTTGGAAGGAGACGTGGGTGTACCTGTGTGAGCAATGATGGTAAACTTTTCCCACTTTGCGTGTTCGACGTCTTTGCTCTTGAGTTCGTGCCCGGCGCATGGTGTTCCCTTGCACTGGTGCCAAAAACTGCGTGGTGCCGGCATCGCGCGACGCGCACCGCGGCCGCGTTGCGAGTCGCCGAGCTCGCCCAAATTGTGCTTGGCAAGCTCACGGAAGGCGAAGTACTGCTCAGTGGAAGCCTGTCCGAGCTGATGGATGACGACGCCAAGATGCATTATTTTCCACGCGACGATGGGCAGCTCTAAACGTGGACTTAATTCGTGCGCGGCGGCGGCCGCAAGAACTGTCGCCCAAGCCAGCTTGCTCGGCGTTGCTCGGGTCAGCTTGGGTGTTTGGAACTTTTGGCTTAGTATCGTGGCGAATATTTATTCGCCGCTGTCTGTACAACTGCGAAAGACCACCCCTTAAACAACTTTTCACCACACTATCCTCCCCTTTTTCGCATGTGGAGGTTTATTTTGGCGATAATTGCGGTTTCAGCGATCGGTGACGAAGATATCTGCCATGGCCTGTTTTGATTCTAGCGCGCAGGTGGAGCCATCTTTCGGCCGCTCGCCGCACCGCGGTGCCGGCAGTGCTGCGTTGGAGCGCAGAAGCTCCAAGGCCGGTCAGCGTAGGCTTACCATCGCGGCAAATATCTGAACGCCGCTTTTAAATTCAGCGCTGATACGAACCCCTAGCACATTTTTTCACCGCACTAACATCTACTTTCTCGCATGTGGAACTTCTTTTTCGCGATCACAGTGATTAGAAGAGTGGCGACAAGCTGTTGCTTTCATGGCCTGCGCCAGTTCGAGCCGCAGTGATATTGAAAACAGACGACGGCGAAGACATCGCCTGCCTAATTGCCTGGCCAAATTAAGTTGTTCTGTCTGTCTGTCTGTCTGTCGGGTGGCAGCGACTCATCCGAGTCTGACAACTCAGACGACATCTCGACTGCGGGGGCCAGTGCGGACCATGAGCAATCGTAACAGACGATGCGGCGAACGTCCCTGATGTCACGGGTGAGACCGTGACGTAAGACTGGCACGCCTGCAGGATGGCCTTTGCACGGCCATTTTCCCGCGCGGCGACCGAATTTTAAACTGGTTGCAATAAATGTACTATAATTAATTCTATGTGTGCGGCTGACGGCTTCCGGTTCGAGTTTCGTAATTACTGGGCCAATAGGTATTCTTTACAGCATAAAACGTGAAAGCAAGAAATTTAGTGTCAGTACTGCTTTAAGAGGGTTGTCCCGAAAGGGTGTACCTTGTCCCCTCTTCTTTTTTTATTTATTTGTATGTTAATGACTTAGCTACTGTAGTTAAAACTTCGAAAATTTATCAATACGCTTATGACACCCTGCTGGTATGTGGCAACTCTGGTTATTCTCTCGCTTTCTCAAATTTTCACGACGATGCAAAAAAGGTAGCGGAATGCTTCGAAGCTAATTTAGTACCAACCAACCCTGTAAAAAGTGGGCTAGTTTGTTTCCGAAATCGACAGAAAACATTGCCGAACGACGGCTTCATTACAATACACTCATCAAATTATGCATCTTTTTCCTCTGCCCTTATTTCCTTTGTCGAGTCGGTTAAATACCTAGGTGTACATTTTGATGGGGATCTTTTGTGGAACACACACACAACTCACGTATTTAAAAAGCTTAGAACTAGGGGTGTGCGAATTTTCGAAAATTTCGAATATTACTCGAATATTAAATATGTTGTGCACGTATTCGCTTCGAAAACTATGTATTCAAAATATTTCGAATATTCAAACAGGTTTGAATAATCGGCTATTATCGAATATTTGGATTGATTAGTTTGAAGAAGGGTGAGTTGAAGGGTGTCTTTCAACTTCAGAAAAGGGACCGCAACATCGTTTTCTTTAAAGTGACATATTAGGCTTTTATGTTTTCTATCTTGTGTGCTTGCAAAGTTTGTCAGCCGAAAACCGTCGCAAAGTGGTACGAAGAATACTTCGGCAAGCCGCGGTGACAAAATGTCAAAGGAAATGGGCGAAAAACGGCAATTTTCGAAGCGCTGTATCTCTGCAACTGGGCTACCGGCCGTGGCCGTTTTGGTACCGTTGGACCAGCCTAGCGATGCTCTTTCCGGTCCTTACCGTCTCTTTTATCTTCGTTCATTTCACAAATGCACGAATGGCAGAAAAATAAATGCGCATAAACGAAGCCAGATATAGATTCTGAAGCGTGGTTGGCCTTCCGGTCGGCGCGCGTTGAAACGGCCCTCCTGCTTAGGCGTCGCTGCGGCAATGAAAGATGGCGGCCGCCTGAACTGTTTAGTGCGCGTCTATGAGTTAATTTGCACTCCCTCGCTCGTCCACGTTTCTGTTCCATCATTTTATCTGCTATGGTATTCAACACGGGCATTGTAGCGATGGCTATTCCTGAGATCACAAGCCGTATCAGGGGAAATTGCGTGGCTCAAAAGGCCGAGATCATCGAACGCTTCTTGGTGCTCGCGACTTTACGCTGGAGGGTGAAACTCGATGTGCGCGCTTGTGATAGCGGTTGGCGCAGTGAATGTTTGGTCGTATTTGAGATGCTTACACGATTAGTTATTGCAAAACTTGACAGCAGGCTCGATAGTGTTGGGAATGAAATGGCCGACGAGTCAAAAGCTTCGGCGCACACGGCGTAGCCTCTGCGCGTTGGAGCATCGCCTGGGTGCACAACCTGGTACGATTGAACGCCAGTAGTTGTAATTATTGCCTGTGACTTTAGATTTAATCTTCGGAGCGACTTGGTGGGCCATGTCAGGGATAAACAAAGTATGACATGCGGCGGTATACGAGCGCCGCGATGCGGGCGAGCCATGTCGCTGTCTTGCGCAACGTAAGACTGTCACGCCCTTGTCGATTCATTTGGGAATGCAAGGCACTTTGAACAAGTTTTCTATCATGTTTTATTGGCCGCTTAAGCTCGGTGCAAGGGGGACAGAAAGAAAATTTTATGAATAAAAAGTTTTCAAAATATTACTTTGAAATATTTATGGGGTTATCACAGAAGGACTTCCAGTTGCTGTGCTAATTTTCATAAAAATTCACAAACAATAAAAGTTGATTTAGAAACCAACATTCCTCCATAATTATTCGATATTCGATTTGATATTCGAAGATAGATATTCGTAAACGATTCGTATTCGAAAATTTCGATATTCGCACACCCCTACTTAGAAATACTGCCTGTATGCTGTGAAACTTAAAAGTGTTTCTGCCTTTCTCTGTTTGAAAAATACTAGCTCCAACTTTGAGTTATAGTGCTCCAAGAGCGTTCATTATAAGTCACACGTGCCGGATTCGGACAGTGTATTTAAAGCAAGTGGTTTACCTTCATTCGACACATTAAGGAAACCGTTGCGCTGAAATATTTCTGGTGTACGGATTACCCAGCTTCTAATGTTAAACCTATACTTCTGCGGTACATATTTCCGCGCAGCCATACCCATTACGGTATGGCTGCGCGGCCATATTATGTTCCTGCTGTCTTCGCCAAACTGCCTGACGAATTGTTCTCTTCAAAAACGCGGAAACACTTGCGTGCTGCTATGCTGGCATTGTAAATATCCGGAAGTATGTATGTGCATGCGGTGAGTGGTAGCTATTTCTTTGTTCTCTAATTGTTTTATTGTGATGAGGAAAATGCCACCCATGTAGCTGAAACCCATGTTGATTTATTGCATCTTTGTTTGTCCGTTTGTCTTCGTCTCTTCAGTTTTTCGGTTGTTGCTTGATTTCCTTTTTTCTTTCCTCCCTTTAATATTTCGTCTCCACTCTTGTTTTTTTTTTCTTCTATTTTTCTCTTTTTCTGTTTGCTTGTCTTTTTTTACCTTCCTGCTCGATTACCACTATCAGTGAGTGTTTTTTATAGAAGTGAATGCCGTTGCTGCCAGGCGACGCTGCACAAGCCCACCTGTAGGCTTTCGCGGGCCCATTTTGTTTCTGTATGTACTCCTTGATAATAAACAATGATTATTATTATTAAAATAAATTTGCGTGTGCGGTGCAAGGGTGACATACATGTACAGGCGGCTTTTTGTTCGGTGGCCCTGTTGTCGTGTATACCAACATAGGACGTACGTTTCGGCGTACGTTTAAAATTTTTATTGTCAAGGCCAGACACAAATAACACCATTCTGAAACGCAAATCGGGAGTCATTATCTCAAACCTGGCGATGACTGTGCCAAAAAGTTACCGGAAGTTTGTTTTTGCTGTTCCTCGATGACACGTCTACTCACGGCAATTCAGCTTCTCTCAGTAGTGAACAAAGGTAACTACGTCGATGCTAGCTATGCTCATTACTACAGTCCCGGCTTCGTTCATGCTGCCGATTTTGGTAGGCTGCATAAAACGGTTTGGAGGAGTGAGGACAACAAAACGAGCACGTTCGCAGATAACACTTGCATATGTTATTGTTCACAGGGTAGCACGCACACAGTCATACAAATTTCGCAATTGGTGGTGCCAGAAACTGGAGTCGCCCCAGAAAAGGCCCTGTGGTGAAACATTTGACCGTATTTTGCTTTTCATTTTCCTGTTTACAGTTATACATTATCGGAAGAGTCAGCATAACATAAAGAACTTGAATTCCGAACTTTTTGACTTTGCGTGTACTATATATCTGCCGGTGCCAGAGGAATCAGAAAAACATGCTTCATTAGACACTTACCCGAAGATGGTCCTTCTGTTCGAAGCGAACTGCAACGCTGTAGTATCCTGGCACAGGAACAGTGTGCGTGGTGGGTTTGTTGTGCCAATCACCAGCAGTATTGGCTTTTATGGTATGATACTTCACATACGTTTTCTCTATATACACTTCTGCGAGAGATACGTTGATATACCCCGTGTGGTAACAATAAAGATCAAAGTGTGATGTTGTGTCGCTGTAACGAATGAACGTTAATGTCAAACATGAAATAAAACTTTCTTAAAACGACAGTTGTACGAAACACCCATGCGGCTTTTGGATCAACAGAAGGGCAACATAGGGAGCTTTGCGATAAACTGCAAAGACAATGAGACATAGCCTTGCGTACTCTTTACCGCCATATTTCGCTTAAGCCCATGCACACAAGTAGACTTTTTCCCGAGAACAGTGTCCTAAGACAATTGTTTGCCCCCAAATGTTTTTGAATCTGGTAATTTTATGAAAGAAACCGAGTCACATTCCAAACATCCGTCATCGGTAATTTACATAGCTATGATCTTCCTGTTCCCTCAGCTTCATCTCTTTATTTGTGGTATAAAGTATGTACTCTATGAGCCCCTCTATTAGGGCCAAGTTTCTGTCCTGCAAGAATAGTAATAAATAAATTGCTTTAAATAAAAATATTTCATGTTCATAAATAAAAAATACATCTAGAATATTCAACTACTTAAAAATAACGACGACGTGTTATAATATTGTACGAAGGTGAATGGTGTTCTGTCATGGTGTAGATGTGTAGCCACCGCAAGTACTCCTGGGGGCCCGCTGTCTTCAGGAAGAGCTGCCCGCTAGCCATCTTATAAACGAGTATGGTCTTAACAATCACGTTTCTGTCTTTCTTACTATCTCTTTCTTGCAAACGTGTGTGGGTAGTTGGCGGTAAAAGCGAGGTTGGTCCCCCCGTTGCTTTATAATTTGCATTCCTTCTTGCAGCTCCCTTTCTTTTGCGCAATATTGAGCGAGGTGGGCTACACGGAAGCCCAGCAGTCACCTGAACGCCGCTCTCGAGGGGCTAGGGAAGCAGGTGTCAGCATGGTACATTGTGGGTATGTTGAGGACGTTCTGTGTTGTGTATTTATTGCTATGCGTAGGTGGTTCTTGAAAGATGTTTCTCTAAGCATTGGAAAAAAAGTATTTTAGCTGCGTGTAAAAGCGTGGCGAAAACGTCTTTTGGGCGAAGATCCTTTGGAACTCCCAAACGGTTATCATTTCTGGCACATGCCACATTGGTCAGCAAAAGGAACGTTCATGCCGGAGAGCGAGAGTGTACACAGGAAACGAAATGCCCCATTGCGTCAGATGGGGGCGAACTACTGTGTAAAGCACAGTGAAAACTGACGCGGGCTATAAAACTTTGTAGCTTCGACGGTGAAGGAAGTGGCTTCGGCACCTGATGTACTCCGGGCTGCAATGTGGAGTGAAGATAAGGTGAACGCATGTTTTATACCCTTCTCACACCGGCAGTTTCAACCCGGATTGAAGCAAAGCGCTATTGAGTTTTCGAGCGCACTTGACGCATAGCGGCTGCTACACGGCACGTTTCAATCCCGATGGAGAAGATGCACTGGTTGCCCTTATGTACGCCAGACGGCGCTAAAATAGTACTTCACGGCCGGCGCCTGGTAACTTTGTGTGGTTTTAGTTATACGGAGCAATATAAATTTTACGCACGGTTATTTGGGTAAGGTTATTTGACACAATTTGTAGCGTTCGTTGAAATTGTCCACTTCTGTGGCAGTAGCGGGGACGGGACTAGCACTCGTTTCGCCCGGTCGCACTTGAAAATCACGATGGCGCTTGGGGATGCAGGATTGAGTTCGAGCGGAATCTGGCTCGATCGTGATTGAAACTGCCGTGTAGCAGCACCGGATCCAGAGTGAGCTTGACTCGGGTCGACTCAATCGCGATAGAAAGTACCCGTGTGACAGGGGTATTATTCTCCCGTGACAGACGCCGCTAGCCTGACCTTGACCAATGCCTTGTGAGTAACCGTGTCGCCCTCGGAAGCAACGTATACCAGAGGACTGCTATAGATGGTATGCGTGACTTGATATACAATTATTTTCGGCCATCTGTCCGGACGAGGAAGAGAAGCAACAAGCGCTTTTGAACGGAATAAAGCTCATTTTATGCGCTCTCCGAGGAACGGGAGCCGGGACTGCGAATGAACCCTGCTTCGACCCTTCGGCGCCTGATCATCCCTGTAACAGTGTTGGTGAAGTGGTTTGGGGTAATCCAAAGCAGACAACGGAGCCACTGCATGTTCGTCGAAGCCGTCGCCTAGCTGGCTTGTCGTACAGACCAGAAACCACTCCCACCATGACTGAAGGCAACTTTTCGGCAACCCCGCCGAGCAGCTTGCCGCACCAACGGTAATTACCGACATTTTATAAAAGGCGAAATAAGACGTGGACGAATGACTCACGCACTATAAACGAGTGAGAAAATGTAACAGCGGAACATTGCGGCCCCACTCGCGAACGTTGGGTTCTACTTGACCGAGACAGCATTGACGAGCTTTAAAAACAAAGAGGAAGCGTTGAATACATGGGATATATTCGTCCAGGAAAACAGGAAGCGCTTCCGCGAATACGTATCTAAAACTGATGATGATGATGTTTAGAGTTTAATGGCGCAAGGCCGTCTAAGGGCAAGGAGCGCCAAACAAAAGTGATTACATGAAAGTGACATGGAAGTAAAAGAACACTTCAGTAAAAATAAACAAAGTAAAACACAACGTAATGAAGATGACTGGTGTAAAGGGCCAGGTTGTCAACATGCATGATAAGAAATGAGGTGTAAAAATTTTACTTCGGTGAGAAACTCGAAAACGCGTTTGATTGAAAACAGGGCTTCGTCTCCTAAGAAGTATGACGGGTGTGGTGGAATATGTCGTGTGTGTAGTTGAGGGAAGTGTTTGAGTCGTGTAGTGTCGAGTGCCTGACATTGTATGAGGATGTGCATCACGGATAGGGCCTCTCCGCACCTGCTGCACAGAGGTCTTGGAGACCCAGTAAGAAGGTGCGAGTGTGTTGCATGAGTGTGCCCTATCCGTAATCTGGCCAAGGTGACTTCAGTGTATCTATTGCGTGTGTCGGTGGTGTATGGTCCCAAGTGTGGTTTTATTACGTGTAACTTGTTGTCTGTCTGTTCACTCCAGTGTGTTTGCCATGTTTTGCGAAGTTGTTCTCTGATGTGTGGTTTCAAGTCAGTGTAGGGTAATGTGGTTATGTCAACTGCATTCGAGAGTGCAGCAGCAGCAGCCATTCGATCTGCTGCTTCGTTCCCGGCTATACCACAGTGGCCAGGGACCCAGCAAACGACTAGTTCAAATTTGTGGACATACACAGACATAATACTCTTGACTATTAAATTTATAACGTGATTTTTGGAATACTTTGTTGAAGACAACGCCTGCACAACACTGAGAGAATCTGTATATATAATGGATTGTGGGATGTGGCTTTGAAGGATATGATTAACAACCAGAAGTACACTATAGGCCTCTGCCGTAAAGATACTTGTATTACTGTTAAGAGTTCTAGTGACACTAAGGCCGGTCCCATGCGCCGCGCAGGACACCGAGGTGGAAGTTTTAGAGGCGTCCGTATAAAATTCAGAACATTGGTACTTCTGCTGCAAACACAAGAAGTGCTGCAGAATTGCACATGTGGGAGCTCGGTTTTTATCTACATGTGTGAATGATGTGTCGCATGAGAAAGGGCGGAGATGCCATGGTGCTATGAAATCTGTTACAGAACTTTGGATGGTATCTAAAAAGGAGACAGCAAGCTCTGACGCTTCCTCTCTAACTCTGTAAGAAAAGGGCGCAGAGAACGATGGTCGATTTAAAAGGAGTTCAGTCATGGAGGTATCATGAAAAACTGATTTAAAAGGATGGTGAGGCATGGATGAAATTTTAAAAGCATAAAGGAGGTCTGTGTATGCTCGCTGACGTTGTAGGTTTCATTTGTTGCACTCTACATACAGGCTTTCGACTGGACTAGTCCGAAAGGCGCCACACGACAAGCGGAGCCCTAGATGAAGCACAGGGTCCAGCATTCTGAGAGATGTTTTAGTGGCTGACCCATAGACAACGCTGCCATAGTCCAATCGTGAACCTATCAAGCTGGTAAAAACACGCAACAGAAGCTGTTTGTTAGCACCAAAAGAGATGTGCGAGAGAACCTTCAGGATTCATTGTTTTTAAGCATTTATGTTTTAGTTGTTTTATGTGTGGGATGAATGTGAGCTTTTCGTCAAAGATTACACCTAAAAACTTGTGTTCCTTTTTACAGGAATCGAGACACCGTGGAGTTGAATGTCTGGATCCGGTCGGATGCCACGCCTCTTGGAAAACAAGACACAAGTGCACTTCCCTGGACTAAATTTAAAACCGTTGCTATCTGCCCGCCCAGCCAGCTAGCTTGTTAACACCAAGCTGGACCTGGCACTCACAGACAGACAAGTTACAGGATTTTAAGGAGAGCTGAACGTCGTCTACATAGACTGAGCAGGAAATCGACGGTGGCAGCGCCTTCCTAAGGGAATTCATTTTCACAATAAAAAGGGTGCAACTTAAAACTCCACCTTCCGGCACTCCATTTTCCTGCACATGAACCCTAGAGAGTGCAGTTCCAACTCGCACACGAAAGGTTCTTTGAGACAAGTAGCTGGCAAGTGTGTTCATCATGTTACCTGCCACACCGAAGGACTTGAGGTCGCTTAGGATGCCATACCGCCACGCGGTATCGTACGCTTTTTCTAGATCAAAGAATACTGTCATACAGTACTGCTTATGGAGGAAAGCATCTTTTATATACGCCTCTAATGCAACTAGTTGATCGTTGGTAGATCGCCCCGCCCTGAAGCCTGCCTGGCAGCTCTCGAGAAGACCATTGTACTCTAAGAAGTACACGAGTCTCCTGTTTATCATCTTCTCAAAGAGCTTACACAGGCAGCTTGTCAGGGCAATGGGACGATAACTGGCGGGAGAGGAAGGGTCCTTCCCTTCCTTTAGGATAGCCACTACTATGGCCTCTCTCCAAGAGCGAGGAATGTGCCCCGAAAGCCATATGTTGTTGTATAGATGTAGGAGTGTTTCAAGAGTGTCTGGGTGTAGGTGTTGTATCATGGTGTATGTAATCTTATCTGCGCCTGGAGCTGAAGGTTTGCACGTGCTCAGGGCAGCCCTCAACTCATAGAGAGTGAATTCAGAGTTGTAAGAAGTTTTTGATTTGTCTTTGTCGTGTAAGGGCTTTTTTTCTGCAAATGTTTTGTGTTTCATGAAAGTGTTTGTGTAGTGTGCTGAGCTGGACACGTGTTCAAAGTGTTGTGCAAGCGTGTTGGCCTGGTCTTCGAGTGTGTCCCCTGTTGTGCTAACCAGGGGCAGGCTGTGTGTCTGTTGTCCTTTTACCTTGCGTATCCGTGTCCAGATTTTGTGTGTGTCGGTGTATGAGTTGATGGAAGTGAGGAAGGTGCGCCAACTCTCCCTTTTCGTCTCACGACGCACTCGCTTACCAAGAGCCTTTGCCCGTTTAACAGAAATGAGGTTATCTGACGTGGGGTACCGGCGAAGGACACCCCACGCCTTGTTCTGGGCCTCTCGCGCCCGCCTGCAGTCCTCGTTCCACCAAGGCCTCCTTGGGTTGCGGGACGCACTGGAGGCCTGGGGCATGGACTTTTCGGCGGCGTCGACTATGTGCGCCGTGACGAGTTGGGCTGCTTCCTCAACGTGTAGGTGTTTTATGGTTGTGTGGTGTAGTTTAGATGTTTCTGTGAATGTACTCCAGTTTGCTTTTGATTCATTAAACCTGTTATGGGAAGATGGACTGCATGGGCCTTTACCTATGTATGTTAGGGATGTGGGGAAGTGGTCACTACCATATGGGTCGGTGCCCACGCCCCACTCAAGACATGGAAAGAGAATTGCAGAACAAATAGCCAAGTCGAGATGTGAGTATGTATTGTGTCCTAAGTTATGGTATGTAGGCTGCTTTTTGTTGAAAAGGCATGCTCCTGAAGATGTAAGAAATTTCTCTATCAGGCGACCTCGGGCATCCGTTCTGGAGGAGCCCCAATGAGAGTTGTGTGCATTAAGGTCGCCTGTTAAGATGTACGGTTCGGGCAGCTGGTCGACCAGCGCCTCCAAGTCAGAGCTCAAAAGTGTGACATCAGGAAGAATGTATATAGAGCATACCGTTATCAACCTATTAAAAATTATTGTGCGTATTGCTACAGCCTCAAGGACGGTGTTGAGAGCGACAGGGTGGCATGCTAGGGATTTCCGGGCTATTATGGCTACACCGCCCGAAGAGTGTGTGCAGCCAACCCTGTCCTTTCTGAAGACCATGTACCTATTTAAGAAATTTGTGTGCTTGGAATTCAAATGCGTCTCCTGAAGACACATTACACTTGGCTGATTAGCATGCAGTATTTCGTATACATCGTCAAGATTTTTAAGAAGGCCTGTACAGTTCCATTGAAGTATGTTTTCTCTTCCCATTATTTAGTGCGAGAGCTACTGGAGTATGTGTGTTTGTTTATGTGTCGTCTTTCGGGGCTGTGACTCTCGCCTTTTTTGGCTGGTCGGGAGGCTTTGGCGTCGGGACGCGTTCCTTGCGCGCGTTGCAGGCAGGAACGGCCCGACATAAATCTCGTCGTCGGATGTCCGAGGGGTGCCCGACGGACCGGGCCCCCTGGACTTGGCCCCCCCTCGGGAGCCCTTCGTTTGAGCCGCCACCGCCGAGGGCGTCCGGGGCGCCAGAGGTGGCACGGGCAGTGCGGTGGCGGTGGGAACCGGTGCGGGGCCCGTGGTGTCCATCACCTCTGTACCCTCCAACGCACTGGAGGGCGGGGAGACAGAGGTGGGAGCGGCACCGGTCCCGACGGAAGAGGTTGCCACCACAACCGCTGCTGCCTCAGCAAGCGGCGTGGTGGCGGGTTGGGCTGCCAGAGGCAACCCAGGGGGGGGGGGGGGGGGGGGGGTGGGCGGGCGAGGGACCAGGTCAGACTCGCTGAACTGGGTCCCTGTGGAAACGAGACGCCGCTCCACCCCCCGGCGAGCTGCGTCGGCGTACCTCCCCAGGGGGAAAGAGGCGAACCTCTTCCGCGCCTCTGGAAAGGTGATGTTCTCGGTTACCTTAATGTTCATGATCTTTTTTTCTAGTTGAAATTTTTCGCACTTGCGGGAGTATGCCGCATGCGGCCCCCTGCAGTTTACACAAGTGAGAGTTTCGGCTGAGCAGTTCTCGCTCGGATGATCGTGCGCCGCGCACTTTGCACACGTCGTTCGGCCACGGCAAGAGTTCGTACCATGCCCGAACCGCTGGCACTTAAAACAGCGCCGCGGGTTCGGGATGTACGGACGGATGGAGCAACGGATAAAACCTGCATTTATGTATTGTGGAAGAACTGCACGGTCGAAAGTCAAGATAATGTGTTTGGAGGGAATCTCCTTGTCGTCTCTGCGGATGGTGATGCGTCTCACGGCAGTGACGCCCTGATCCTTCAAGCCGGCAAGGAGATCCGCATCCGTTTCGTTCAAGAGATCTGTCTCGGATATCACACCCTGCGAGCTGTTGAGGCTCAGATGGGGTGTGACCCTGATGTCGAGATCAGCCAGTCTGGTCTGAGCTAGAAGCTTTGCAGACTGCTGCTTGTCATTTATTTCGATTAGGAGTTCACCAGACCTTTGTTTTTTGCACTCATACGATTTTCCTATTATGGCTTCAAGATACTTGGCGATCAAGAAGACTGACTGAGATGCAAGAGGGTGGGTTGGATTGAGCGATTGCATCACAAGAAATCGAGAAAAATTATCTGGTACAGGAAATGTCAAAGATGGCAGTGGGGGAAACGATACTTCGGTGCGGCCCCTTTTAGGGGGCCGATCACGGTTGGAGGGAGTTTTAGACAATACCATAAAGCATAGTATAAAAGCAGGGAGACGGGGGTACTTTCTCCTTTGACCTTACCCTGGTAGTCAAAGAGCTCCCGGAGCTCCCTGCCTGGTAGACAGGCAGGGAGCCCATCGGCCGGAGCTTGACCAAGGCTCCGACGGCCACCGTTTACGGCTTCTACCCTTCACCTTTAAACACCTCGCCACGGTTGGACACGGCTTATGTTGGGAGCTCGGGATCCGTGGTGTCACTGCTCACCGTCACCATGAATACTCAAGGTGCCCCGTGCGGGGCCGTATCTAAAACTAAAAGTCGAGCAGATACTCCTGCAGATAGCGCAACTGCCCGGGGAAACACGTACCACTGGCATGGCATAGTGGTGATACTGAAGTTTGTATGGGGGGCTTAACACGGTGACGCTACGCACACAGGCGATGAAATGCGCCGTAATAGAGGGCCCCGGATTAATTTCGACCACATAGAGATCTTTTCATCTTGGCTGAAATCTCCAAGATGCGGGAGTTTTAACTTTTTGCCTTTAATAGGCAAGCCGGCACTGCGGCTGGGAATTGAAACCGCTTCGTTGGGTTCAGCAGCACAACGCCTTAGCCACTGGATATTCTGAAGTAGCGCTGGCACCGCCATAGCGCAAAAAGACGGCAGAGCTGGGCATATATTTAAGAACATTGCAGAAGACGTTTCCTATATGTATATATATATATATATATCAAAAAGTAGAGTCCGACGCAAGTCTAAAAAAACAAAAACAAACATGTTTACTAACGTTTCGACTGGTGGTCCAGTCTTAATCGGAGGATTATAGCTGGGGAAGACTGGAGACTGTACCACCAGTCGAAACGTTAGTAAACATGTTTGTTTTTGTTTTTTGAGACTTGCGTCGCACTCTACTATTTGATATTTCTTCTGGACCATTGGAAAGTTTTTTCTTCGACCGTATATATATATATATATATATATATATATATATATATATATATATATATATATATATATATATATATATATATATATATATATATATATATATATATATATATATATATATATATATATATATATATTGTGAGGCCGTAGATAGAAGGAGACGGGACCGTTGCTTTCGCAGCTCCATTATTCCGAGGCGTAGGCGAGGAAGACCCAAGATGGCGACTCAGCTTTCCAGCTGATGATGATTAGTCGAAGAAGAGGTTGTGCCGGTGATGATCAGTATGTACAGCAGATGATGCGGTAGCAGCAAGCTACTGGTGATGATGATTGTTAGCGACGGGGACAAACATCTTCTAGCAGGCAGCAAGACACAAACTCAGCACACGCTATTGTCCCCCTCGTTGAAAGAAGCAGCCGCCTGGCCGCGTTTCAGAGTTCGTCACGGGGGTAAAGGCCTTGAGCCGGGAAACGTGAACTATCTCGGTGCCACGATGGCGGCGGTCGGAACTTGGGCAAACCGGTGTGACGCGCAAGTTCACAGGAGAGGTCACCTCGAGAACCTTGTATGGACCAAGGCAACGGTGCAAGAACTTCTCGCAGAGGCCCGGAACACGAACAGGCGTCCACATCAAGACTTCGTCGCCGGGTCGGAATTGAGGAGAGCAATGCACAGCGTCGTAGCGTTGCTTTCGATCCTGTTGGCTCGCTTCAGTGTGCATTCGGGTAAGTTGGCGGTAGTGTTCAACGCGAGTAACAAATTGTTCGGGAGACGTCGCAGGAGGTGACACGTGAGCGGCGAAGAAGTAGGTATTCAGATTGTGCGAAGGGTGACGGCCGTATACAAGGTAGTATGGGGAGTATCTGGTTGTGGTCTGAATTGCGGTATTGTAAGCATAAGTAACGGGAGGTAAGATGGCGTCCCAGTTGCGATGATCAGGTTGAATATACATAGAGATCATATCGGAGAGAGTTCGATGGAAGCGTTCTGTGAGGCCGTTTGCTTGGGGATGATAGCTGGACGTCATCTTGTGACAGGTGTAGGAATCTCGAAGCAAGTCGGCGAGAATTGGAGACAGAAATGTCTTCTCTCGATCGCTTAGCAAAACGCGGGGCGCTTGATGGCGTAGCAAAATGCTGTTTAAGAAGTGAGCGGTCTCGGTAGCGCTAGCTGAAGGAAGTGGAGCGGTTTCGGCGTAGCGAGTCAGGTGATCCACGGCCGTAACTATCAAACGATGACCGGCCGCTGTCGCAGGCAAGGGACCATAAAGGTCAATACCGATCACATCAAACGGGCTTCCTGGAAACGGAAGGGGCTAGAGTAGACCGGCAGGGGGTGACCCAAGATAGCGACTCAGCGTCCCTGCTGATGATGATTAGCCGAAGAAGAGGTTGTGCCGGTGATGATCAGTATGTACAGCAGATGATTTGATTGCCGCAAGCTACTGGTGATGTTGATTGTTACCGATGGATACAAATATCTTCTAGCAGGCAGCAAGACACAAAATTAGCTCACAATATATATATATATATATATATATATATATATATATATATATATATATATATATATATATATATATATATATATATATATATATATATATATATATATATATATATATATATAATATATATATATATATATATACAGGGTGTCCCAGCTATCATGCACCAAGATTAAAAAAAGAGTAATGGTGTAACTCGAAGAAAACCTAGTGGGCAATGTTTGCAGTACTGTGGAGAAGCGGACAGTATTTTTTCGTTAATGAGACCTTATTAATTAATTGTAATTAATTATCTAACTCGCGAAGTACTGTCCTAATCACTAAATTGTCAATGAGGCACTTGAAGGTACCCACGAGGGGCATCTAACTGCGGTATTTTCAGCGACAAAATAATTGCGTACACATTTATTATGACTGATAAAGAAAACCCGCGAAATATGAAAAATACCACGTGACGGCGCGTCCGCGCGCATAGTAAAGCAACGCCCTCAAACAAGCTGCCTCTGAATTAGCCAGAATGAAATAAACAAAAGAAAGAAAGAAGAAATCGCCACCGAGTTTGGGCCTTATCTGCACACGCGCCTTATCAAGGTGATGCGCGGTCTCTTCGGGCGGGTAACACCGGAAGCAGTTGCTTTCAATCAGCTTATTTGGGGGGACGCTGCTTTACAATGCGCGCGGATGCGTCGTCACGTGGTATTTTTCATATATCGCGGGTTTTCTTTATCAGTTAGAATAAATGAGCACTCAATTATTTCTTCGCTGAAAATACCGCAGTTAGATGCCCCTCGTCGATACCTACAAATGCCTCATTGACACTTCAGTGATTAGGACAGTAATTATCGAGTTAGATAATTAATTACAAATATTTAGGTAAGTCTCATTAACGAAAAAATTAGTCACCGCTTCTTCACAGTACTGCCAACATTGTCCAACAGGTTTTGTTCGAGTTACACCTTTACTCTTTTTTTAAAACTTGGTCCATGATAGCTGGGACACCCTGTATATTGATTGCACAGGAGATAGTAGTCCCCGACATGACGACGTACCTTGCGTTTAGTGTGCGCCAATGTCCCCTGTGCAACCGACGGGGTATGTGGCGGAGGAAGGACTGTTATGTGCCGCATGATGATGGCAGGCGCAAGGTGCTGGGCGAGAGAAGAAGAGGAACGGTCAGCATCGCGAGTGGCTCACTCTAAGAGAACGCCCCGAGACATCGGTCTGCGCTGCCTTGCCCGTCTCTGGTTTCTGCCTCTGTCCTAGCGTCTTGCTGGTCCCCAGCAATTATCCCCCTTATAATATATATATTGTCATATATATATATATATATATATATATATATATATATATATATATATATATATATATATATATATATATATACATATATATATATATATATATATATATATATATATATATATATATATATATATATATATATATCTATATATATAATGGCGCTGGCTGCCACCCCCAAGCACAGGAAACAAAAATACTTAACATAAATAGCCCAGAAAGTGAAGGGGAAAATCGCCCCGCCGGTAGCGTAGTGGTTATCGCACCAGACCGGTATTCTGGAGGTCGTGGGTTCGGATCCCACCTGGCGGGCATTTTTTCTTCACTTTCTTTCTTTCTTCCCAAATTCTTAATCTGTTTCAGTGATCTACCACATCCTCCCCTTTGCTTTCCGAGGTTTTCTCGACTGCCAACCCTTGTTTCTGTGTTATTTTCAACGAGCCCCTCATTTCCTATTCTGATTCGCTATATATATATATATATGTATATATATATATATATTGTTACATGGCGGTAGGACGGATGACATGAACCATGGTCGATGCTGAAGCGATCTATTTACAGAAAGAGATACAAGCTATTTACAATTCGGCCATCACAGCCCGAGCGATAACCCCACGCCAACCGTGTAAGATGCCCATCGCACTAGGCTGCACAGTCCACTTCCTCGTCTTCTCGTTACATATCCCCCCGCTATCCAAAACGACCGTCCCGGTCGAGGTCACAGCCAATGAACCTGAGCGGTGAAGATGAAATGAATATAAACAGTGAAGTCCTTGCCGCCACTGCACACGCTTATCGGTTCATGAAGATGGGCCCCAGAACAGCGATGCCGCCGACGCCACGAAAGGAACCTCAAGCTCTTGCAATCGCGCCGGAGAACTGGGCAGGGGAATGTCGTCGGCTTCTGGTCTGGTCGCGGCTAGTCAGGTCGGCTGGTCTCGTCGGATCACGGGCAGGGGACACCGGGCTGGGGAATGCGCAGGCCAATGGCTCACCGGGGCTGGGGCGGACCGACGCGATCCTTGATCCCTGAGGTGTTAGCTTCAGAAACTGAGACGGGCTTAGCTGGAGGTCTACAAAGGTGATCAGAACCGCAACCTCCACAAAACATGTTACGTGGCGGTAGGACGGATGACATGAACCATGGTCGATGCTGAAGCGATCTATTTACAGAAAGAGATACAAGCTATTTACAATTCGGCTTCACAGCACGAGCGATAACCCCGCGCCAACCGTCTTCGTCTTCGTCGGTGTAAGATGCCCATCGCACTAGGCTGCACAGTCCACTTCCTCGTCTTCTCGTTACAATATATATATATATATATATATATATATATATATATATATATATATATATATATATATATATATATATAGACAGAAATAAGGGTTGTAAGTAGAAAAACTCGAAAAGCAAAGGGGAGAATATGGTAGGTCAGTGAAACAGATAAAGAATTTGGAAAGAAAGTGGCGAAAAAATGCTCACCTGACGGGCATTTTTTCTCCACTTTCTTACGAAAATTTATGATCTGTTTCACTGATCTACCATATCCTCCCCGTTTCTTTCCGAGGTTTTCTACTGCCAACCCTTATTTCTGTCTGATATCAACGAGCCCCTCATTTCCTAATCTGATTTGCTATATATATATATATATATATATATATATATATATATATATATATATATATATACATTGTTTACTGCGCTCGGGGGTAACAGCCAGAGCGAATCCGACTACACGGGGCACTGGCCACCGTGTAGCACTGGCCTTTCCGAAGTTTACTCCCCTCTTGAGGCCGTCTGAGACTCCGTAGACTTAACGTTACTATGACCACCACGCGGTCCTAACAGACACTAAGAGAAGATTTTATCTCCCTCTGTGTATGCGTCGACCATCATGTTTACCATGATGAATACAATCACACTGACATATAGCTGCCATCCCCGTTCCGGAAAGCTAGCGTATCGGTCTCCCTTGAGTCGTACTTCCGCTACAAAAAGCGCGGTATCTTCGGTCTAACACGACATATCTTGACGGTGTATCCAAAACCAGTATGACTTTTTTTCCAAAAGAGTTTTATACACTACCGCGGCGCAGCTCTTGGGAAGCAATTTATCCTTTTTTAGTACGTTTTTGGGCCCTGGTCGAGAGATAAACACGGCCGCTGCCGTGCTACACCCGGCGTGGGTGTTGCACAGTAAATTTCGCTGTTTCTGAAAATATTAGGCACCCGCATTCTTTGTATACATGATCCTCTGGCCTTTAAGGGGCAAGTAATTTTTTTTTATTGAAAATTTCTTCTTTTTGCCCAAGGGTACAGCACAATGTTCAGCACGGGCTTGCTGGATATGAGAGAGTTTTCACGTTCGTGCTGTGCGCCAAGAACCATGGCTGCTCTCTCATAGCGTGAGTACTACAGTGGTGCATTTAGCAAACGCGATGATGACTTCTGTGAGGACGAGCCCTGTGTGCCTCCATCAGTCAGTGAAGGCAGTGATCCGTCAAAGCATGTGACCAAGACCACAACGGTGGTGGACACAGCACCGTCTGGATCATTACTGTGTGAGCTACTCAATTTTGTGAAAAAAAAAATATAATTGTCGCAAAAGCTTTTGTTCTGGCATTCAGATGTTTCCATTGTTGATAGTTTTATTTACAGGCGCACACAGCTGCAGAATCATGGCGAGAAGAAGCAGGGAAAGCTGTATTACCACCGCTTCCTCATCCATAAGCTGGCCGGTGATCTGAAGGCTCGAGTCAGAAATCGGGACCAGAAAATCTACATGGGACAAGCCATTTCCTAGAAGTTCCCGGGCTAAAGCAACCGAACGACTAGGTTATTTGTAGTGACAGAAACAGCACAAGGAGGCAGGAGGAAGTCTGTGTTTTGATGCAAAAACCTGTAGTATCACACGCTCCTCTAATTTGGTAAAGAAGTTGCAAACAGCATGCAACACACAGAGATAAATAGCTTGTGAGTTTTTAATAGACAGTTCAAGCTCTTCTTCTTTCCCCCAAAAACTTGCAAAATTGCTACGACTGGAAAGCTGGGGAGAGTGAAAAAATGGTTCTGACGGCAAAAGAATTTAGGTCTTTGGGCTGATGAACCATGGCATTCACATACAAGTGCAAACAAGGTGAACATATCGAGTGTTTCCGAATGGTTTTGTAATTATCTCGTTGTAAAGTTTGTGGTGTTGCCAAATTACTAGCCAATTTTTCCTTCAACATCTCTCGTAGCAAAATATATTCGTTTTTATGGAATGGGAAGTCGAGCATTAATGAAGGTATCTCTGCATGTCATCCAATCGCAGCCCAACAGCCATGGGTCACAAAACCTTTTCCGGTTAAGGTTTTTGTCAGCGGGCAGGTCTTACGCTAAGACCTGGCACCAGGCAACCTGCAATGTCAGGCAGCATCTCTGACATTGGATGCTGTGGCGACTTGGCTGCACGCACCTTCTCAAGTTTCGGCCGACGTCTTATTCAAAAACTATTCACGGTAGTGGAGGAGGACGTGTTGGGCCCTGTCCAGGTGGGATGTTTATTTTGTCGCCCCGGAAGCACGGCTGTGGGCTTAAGGGGTAGAGTGCGTGCCTTCATAAATCTGTTGGATGAATGCTTGAAAAACACACGAGTCGTGCACACTGACCTATACGTGACGCTGAAGTATTCCCCCTTTACCGAGCGGTATCTTTTGTCTAGCCTCTCCACAAACCATGCTCTACTCATATGGCAAGTGAGCTTGTCAGTGGGGAAGCATTTCAAGCCGTCAAGGGTATGAAGGACTTCAGGTGGACTGAAACTTGCTTATACTTGAATAGCCGCATTCTCTCCACTTGATAGTAGTACTTATATGGCACTTACCTTGATTCAGGTATATAAAAAAAACCACGTATGGTCGATCCCTCAAACTGCATTGCGTGTGGTATAAGTGTCTCAAATCTGGATGCTCCCTCTTTTGGAAGGATAGTGCCGTACTGGAAGACAGAGATCAAAAGCACATGCTTAGCCAAAGATCAATAAAATTAAGAGTGCAACTTTACCTCGCAGAATATTTTATTACATGTTTACAGGTTACATAGGTATATTGTCAATGATATTGCCTCGAACTTTGCATTGAGATATACTACATTAGGATACTTTCCGGCGCGTAGCCGCGCCCGAGATGTGCTGAATGCACAAAGTGCAGTTTCTTCTCCCGCCAGCCGCACCGGGAATGTTGCTTGATAAGGAAAGGGCGTTTGTTTCCGGTCATAATCTAAAACTGTTCTTATTCATTCATACATAGTTCTTCAATCTAACTAGATGATTCCGGAAAGGGAATCACGAGATGCGTGAAGAGCAGACGCCACAACATTCTATTCACCGACACTTGACTGTAGACGTCGCTTTGGCGACCACTTCCTCTACGTTCGTGTTTAATAGGCGAAAGTCTTTCGTGAGCTAGCTAAACCCAGAAAAGTTCGCGTGTCTGTCGGTACGTCGATTCAGACTTAAGACGCAAAGATGGCCAAAAGGAATACTATTGCCACACTTGAGGCGAACTGTGAGTACATAAAGTAGAGTACAAATGTTTTTTAAGAGATAACGAACGTTCAGGGAGTTTTTCTCACTACAATGTAAAGACTGCGGTCTAAAGGCACATAAATTCCACAGGTTGCGCTAGATAAAAGCAGGCGCATAAAAAACAGAGGTCGCAATTGTGTTTTTCAAGGTCATAAAAGAAACAAAAACAAAAAATAACAAGAGGCCCGAAAGAATGAGTTTGCGCAGAAGACGAGGACGTAGTAGTTTATGTGATTCAGTGTTGCAAAAAACAAAACGAGCATCTAACAAAAAGAACTGCAAGGAAGTAAAAGTAACAATCCTAACGTCATACCTTACATCCAAAGTGTCGCACATCAAAAATGTAGCCAGCCGGTACGATATTAAAATATTTTTTTTCAGCTCTATGTAAGTTAGTAAAACTGTGTCCGTTAATGCCTAAACAAAATGAGCATGTATATAAGGCACAAAAAACGCTACCCAAAATACGTTTGTAGGGTGGCCTAAAAAATCCCGTTGACCTCCACAAAGGTATACATCATTCAAGCTGGCCGCTTTTTTAATGATAGGGTTCGGGAGAAAATCTTTCTGTTAAAAATAAATGAGGGTGGGGGGGGACTCTGGCTATGCATTGCAAAACCTGCGACCACGTTACAAAGCTTGAAGATACCGAGTTCCTAGTACGAGCTAAAGACTCAACAGAGAGGGAAATAACTGAAGGCTACTGAATTAGAGACTATGGGGATGATTGCGTGAGCATGCCCTCGGAAACCCTCCTACCCACAGACTTAACCGTCTTAGAAGGTCACGCTTAAAACAACTTCAATTTTTTCGGTATTTTTATGCTTTTGCTCAATGTTGGAAATGTACCCTCGGGGTTGGTCAGCACTTCCATTCTGCGACCCCTGTTTTTATTCTATTTGTGATGGTTTTATGCCTTCGGGATCTGATTTTATGGTTTTATTCTCTGATCTTTGAATTTACGTTTCTTGCATGCTGACTTTAAAAGCTGTGTGTAGTATCTAAGTTTGATCTGTTTTATGTTCTGATAAGTCTTGGAAACGCAACCTCTATGTTGTTCATCACTTCGATCCTCCCAACGATTTTATCGTTTTATTCTTATTGGTCTTATGAATTTTTGGCTCTCATCTTATCCTTTCATCTTTCATTTGAAGTGACACAATGTTTTGGATTTTGGAAGACGTGTATACTTCATAAGTTGGATCTGTTATCTGGTGCGTGCTGTATAATAACCCCGTTTAATCGCAATGTTTTGTTTGTTGTATTTGACATGCGAATCTTACTATGCCGAGTTGGGTGGGGCGGCTGTTGATAGGATGGGCGGGCTATACCGGTGCGAGGTCTATATGAGTGTTGTTATTTCATGCAAAACTAAGTTGGAAGTTGCGCTCGTCTTGTCCTCTCTATCTTGGCCCTCGTCTTTCGCACAAACCTATTTCTTCGTGCGTCATAAACCAACTAGCCAGCAATTACTCCTAATAAAACATGAGATGCGCGTTCTTTATTTACAGGGCGCGCTGGGAATGCAAGGGTGAGGGATCGAAAATGCATGGAATAAATTGTAAATAATTTCATCACGACAGAAGCGAGAAGAGGAGGAAGAGCGTGTGGGCTGAGAGTGGAGAGCGGAGAAGCAGTTACCATACAAAATAAGCAGACGACTAGTCTTTCGACGAGATTTGTAGTGAAGAAAGCAGACATGTGGCCCACTGCTCGATTTTTTGCGTGGGGCAAATATTGCTTCAATAAATGGTATTTCTTCAGGAACCTTTTGTCGATTTCACTGTGTGAGATCTGGTAGAGGTGCTGGGTACAAACAGCCTAGGCCCGCAGCTAGCCACCACATAAATCCAAACTATGCCAGCCCCCAACTACAAGGTCTTCTGCGTGAATGCGGTCTGCTTCAAGACAAACCTTTCAAAGTTAACACTGACGCAGAAGCGAACGCGGTACGTTGGAATCGTGTGTTTTGAAGCAGTCGGGGGCGGGAAAGGGGAAGGCTGTCGTTTCACCAATATTCCTTTAAAAGTTGACAAGAGTGGTTAGAGTAACTTGAAGGGCTTCTCATGTTTACTCTCTTATACGGCAAAGTGGTACTAACTAGCTTTTTTGTGCTAATAAGGGCTTGCTTGTATTTGTTTTGGGAATCATAAGAGCAATCTTGTAGCCTGAGCTTTATTCAGGCCTAAGTTTCTAGAACGTTCTTTCCTGTCATACTTAAGTAATAGACCGAGTTCTTGTGGCCGAGTTGTACTCAACATACAAAGGAGGGGCCGTAGTATTTCTTGAAAAAATTATGAGTGATCGTAGGGTTAAAGCGCCGACGCAACGCAAGCGATGAGGCACGCCGTAGTGGAGGGCTCCGGATTATTTTGACCAGCTGGGGATCTTTAACGTGCGCCGAAATATCGTACACATGAGCGTTTTTGCTTTTCGTCTCCATTATTATTATTATTATTATTCTTTATTTGGAAGGGGAACTCAAGGTCTAGTCAGAGATGGGTTAGGCGGTAAAGGAGGTGAGAGCGTCTATATTCTCTTGTGTATCCCCGTGGTACAAGCGAAAGTCCACTGGGACATAACAGTCTCTCTTCGGTGAGCGACGCCCAGAGGAGGCGATGCCCACTCCTGGAGGGTCTTGATGTACGGCGGAAGATGGGCTCTTCTCTCAGCCGCGAGCCTCGAGCACACCCACAGCATGTGCTGAATTGTGGGCCTTGTTGGCGCGTGACACGAGGAGCAGGTCACGATGGTAGTCTCCCTGGAGTTGTCGAGGGGGTTGAAAAGCGGCCGTCGTGGCCACGAATCAATCCCGAGTCCTCGTGCTCAGCAGCACAACGCCCTAGCCACTGAGCCACGGTGGCGAGTTCTTTCCATAAGTGATTCTGAGGGTACAAATGATGAGGAGCTGCGCATTCGAATGTGTGGTCTGGATCAGAAGGAGCTATCTGCGCTCGGTGTCACCCCGAGAACTCCTGCACTCAGTTTGTGTCCGAGTCTCTCGTGTATTAGAAGACTC
This sequence comes from Haemaphysalis longicornis, assembly GCF_048455015.1. Taxonomy (NCBI): domain Eukaryota; kingdom Metazoa; phylum Arthropoda; class Arachnida; order Ixodida; family Ixodidae; genus Haemaphysalis; species Haemaphysalis longicornis. The sequence goes on from NW_027526204.1 coordinate 39,968,322, forward strand.
TCAACATGCAGCCAAGGCCGTACGACTCGGAAGCCAACGCGTTCACAGGAATTCCCAAGATATCTCTTAACTCGGAACAGACACCAAGAGTGAAATCATGGAACTATTCATGGTTTAATGATAGATATAACCAACGCCGCCTGTATAAACAATGCCTAACGCGTGAGCGAAAAATGGCCAAACAGCCACTCTCCTGTTGCTCTCTCCTACCCTTCCCCGCTCCGTAGCCTTCCAGCGTGCTTTCGTGTCCGCCAGCCAGCGCCGCTTCTCGGAAACTATGCAAAATAGTGGAAAGTTTGTTTAGCGTTCCCGAGGCGGCGCTCCTACGCCTTCTTGTTTTTCACCATGCCTGTTTGTCTTGGTCTGTCACTGATAAAACTTCCTTTGTCACGAAGCAAAATCCCTTGCGCTGCCGCAGGCTGATGCCGGCTTTGCGCGCTTATCTACTGGGATCACAGGCCCTGAAATTTTCTGAGTGGGGCATCCCACCTCTATCCCCTCCGCATTTAGGTATTGTTTTGACCCCGCTGTTCGCACTCCGCATCGGTACGCACTTCTAAAATTGAGGACGTACTGTAGAAGCGCCAGGACAGCGTGGCGGGATCCCAGCTGCTTATCCTTTTGTTTCCTTTAATTTTCTGAAGTTTACAATCACGTGATATTATTGGAAAGTAATCGTAGAAGTGAGCGCCTGAACAAAAAACGTGCACGCAATTTTTTTTTATCTAAATACTCCAGAAAGAAAAATATCAGTAAAATAATGGCTGCCCCATCCGAAAATATCCTTTTTCTGTTAGCTATATGTCTACCCGACAATCAGTATGTTCTTACACTATTTCAGTCCGCCTCCGTCTTTATCTTTGGAAAAATGCAGCAAGTATGAAGCGAGCGACACGTTGAACGAGATCCCCAGTGCGCCCCAGAACTAGCGCCCCGTCGTGGCTAAGATGTAAGCGAAACGGCCCTTGAAGCCCGACAGGCAATCTGGCAGACACACGTCGTAGAAGTGGGTGCAGCGTTCGCGACTCGCGAGCAGTGACGTAAGGCGAGATGTCCGCCGGCACGCGCCACATAGCGGATCAGTGCCTGAACTAAGCGTTCCCACCCTTCCCATTGAAAAGCGCGCGACGCGTCAGGCAATGTTAATACAGGCGGCGTTGATATAACAAAACACAAGTAAATACACTACGCGAGCACTTCTAACAACTGCTGATTTAGAAGGAACCGTCTTATAATAAAGCAAGCCCTAATATGGCCATTCGAAAAAAAACAGTACTCTCAAGAACGAAGACAACTCCTCCAGTGCAACACAGTGCAGCTGAAAGTGACGAAACAGCCCCTTTTCTGTTGCTCCCAGCTGTCTTTCCCCACTCGCTAGCCTTTCCCATTGCTGCCCGAACTGCGTACTGTCTGCTGGAAACCGCCGTTTCATGGAAGCTAAATGAAAGAATTTACAGGATTTGTACAGCCTTCGTAAAGTGGCAGTCCAACGCCTGTATGTTTGCTGCCGCTAGGACGCGTAGTTCGTCCGCTGATCCACGGTGTGGCGCACGCCGGCAGACACCATTATGGTGACTTGATGCGCGCTCGTATCCTCAGCCTTGCAGTGTGTAGAGATGTACACCGGTGCGTCCATTAGACGTCATTCGCTCAGGGCCGCAAGCGGAACGCAACAGCCAGTCATCCTGGCTAGTTGACCAAGCGCTTATAAAAGCTGTTGATTGGCACCGGAGTATACCTTGAAAAGGCCAGGATACCGCCACACGGGAAGCGACCTCTCAGACCATTACGTTTCCTGTCACTTTGAGCGTTTTTGGCGAAAATGTGCCTATTGGGAAACACAAGTGGCGTCAGACAAGTCAAGGGATGTCTCATCCTGCATGGTGCAAGTCACCGAGGCACCCTTGACGAGGCGCAAGTGTCTCTACAGCTCCGATTAAAAATCTCCCTTATGACGCGCGAGGCAACGTCACCTGGGTTTATACATAACGAAGCTGCGCTTTCGCATCTACCTACACTGATAACCTGGAACATCACGTGAGAGGGGCAGAAAAAAGTCCCTAGCAGCAGAGAGCCTGAGGAACCAGCTTCTGCCTGAAGTGTGGTTCAAGTGACACGGAGAGTAGGGGTGGCGATGGTGAGGGCGGAGCAGCGTAAACGTGTCCATTGCACCTACCGGCTGCAGGTTACTTCGAAACGGGCGGCCACGTGTCGCACACGTACACTCGAGGAGCTGTTAACCTACAGTTGGCGACGCCACAATTACAAAAGGAAGGACAGGAAACACCACAACTACACACTGGATAAAAAAAGAGTTATTAAACCTTAATGAGCAAAAGAGGCGTCGATGCTAGCAGCATGATACATCTTCATTGGTTAACCATCTGTACATGATGATTGAGATATTGTCTTTGAAATCCTTGCTGCTCACATATATTGGCGAAACACATGACGGAAAAACGTACTTTCATTTTCATAAGTCGAGTGACTAGTTACAAATTGCCTCCAAAACCTCCAGAAATTCCCAGATTTGTCTACCAATGTCAAGCACTCTTACGCTGATTGTATACAGGGTGAGTCCTTAAAGCCAATCTTTGCTATACGTAGAAAAAGGTGCGCAGTTTTTTATTGTTTTTTTTTTGTATTTTGCCAATGCAGTGAATGTATACCGCTATGTCGCTTATATGCCTCCACTTCGCCAATTACGTTTTCATTTTCTGGTTCGAGGTGCAGCGCAGGGTTTCTCTGTTTTTTTGTATATTTTTATTCGTGTCGTGTTGCCGATGGTTCTTCAGAGCTTTTTTCAACTGAGTTTTCTCAAATAACGAAATATATATCAGACGACTATTTTTGATTCTGCCCGTTTCATTTTGCAACATAATGTATTGTTCTCAATAAACACTTCATTCATTCATTCATTCATTCATTCATTCATTTATTCATTCCTTCGTGATTTTGTTTTTCCAAGAAATATTTTTAACAATGATCTCCAGTTACGCAAATGCAACGAATAAATGTATTACTTTCACAAAGTGTACATTTTCGTTGAAATTCTAGGTGGTACATTACTGCCAGTTTCGCTCACCCTAGAACCGAACAAAGAAGAAACCACTTCGCTACTCCGGCTCATGCTCGAACTGAAGAACTTCAGATTATGAGACGAACTCACTGCTTTCTGCGCTGCGAGAGGGATATTGGGAAACCCAACTGCTGACTACATAAACACAACTACGCCTGTCTTTGACACAGCTTTTGAAACCTTAAATGTTAACAGCAGAGTTGTCTATGCTTTCAGTTCAACCAAAAAACCAAAGTATAAAAAATTGAAAAGATTATATAAACAAAACCTTCCCAACCAGTCAACCTTGGTGAAACTTCTAATACCTGTAAACAGTCTTGAGAAAAAAAAAGAGCCAGACATATTTCAAGCCAAACAGTGACACGAAAGTAGTGCTCGCAGTGTGTTTTTAATAGAGAATACATGTGTGCTCGATACCTGTGGCAGCAAATTTAAACGTGCCTTTTGAGAACTATAATTCAAAATTACAAATAGAAGCCACGCCTGTGCCTAATCGTCGATGCGGCATTATAAGAGTAACAATGTTCGAATAGATGGCCGGTGAACAGTTTGTGACTAGAATATTCAGCTAAATTCGGTTACCCGTTGCTGCCGCTTTCATGGGAGCACAAAGTCAGAAGAGAAATTCGGGAGAGCTGGGCGGGCGAAAGAGGAGAAGCAGTTTTGTGTCAGGGGTGCAGGATACTACCCTCTTACGAAGCGAGTTGCAACAAAGGGAGCAAAAACGTATCCATTTTTTTCTTTCTGGTTTTTTGCGGAGCATACGTTACCTTCAAAGAATGCTATTACTACAGAAAATTTGCTACATTCCTCAGTGCATGAAAATATGTTGAACAATTTTCTTAGGAGCTGCATAGGGGTCTACCACGAAAACATTGTCTAGTATTTTGTGTAAGCCTAGTGCGAGTGGCAACTAGGAGGAGGAGAGCAATGAAGCGTGTGCTCGGCCCTTGCATGGTACGGTCACCTGCGGGATACTGGTCACCTTGTTGACGCAGGGGCGAGGGTTTACTCTATACGGTTTTCCAGAGTGTATGAAGGTGACAATCAGAAGTCTGTGTGGGGGCCTTTCTTTCGAAAGTCCAAGGTGGCTGCAGGAAGCGTCTGCGGGCTCAGGAATCATTCTTAGAGAGCCCTTCCCTTAAGTGTCTTTCTGCTATTCATTCTGGCCTTATTAAACAATCTATATAAAATCAGCAAATTTGTCCACTAAATGTCCGCTTGCCTAATTCCCATATTTGCCCTTTGTAGTGAATTACGCTTGCTTATTTTGTCGCTCTGAAGTTTCCATCAGCTTATTTTCTCCATTATTGCATGTTAACACCTTTATAGCAATTCTTTGATTTTACTTCGCCAACTATGCATTTGGTGAAAAAGGGTTTTTCAGGGTTTTTTTTCTGATGTTTTATTGCTGAGTAACCTTCTCCTATTAGTATACCCCAAACTATGATGTTGTGGCGTCCCTCTATGTCCACAAAAATACCTAATTGATGGAGGTACCTAAGTTATTAATACTTAATATAGCCCAAATGGGGGCAATACGGGGAACAAAATGTCGAAAGACAAAAGCAATACAGAAACACCTGAATAAAACCTGTATGGAGACTGATGTGACGAAATGAAAATAATGTACAACTTTACACTTTAGAAAAACAAACGAAAAAACTCCTGAAAAGACCACTCTAAAGAAGAATGAAAAGCTACGGAGATGAACCAACCATGTAGTTGCCTTGCAGTGTTTAACTGGAGGAATCACCACATTTATAGAAATAATAGCGCGGAGATAATTGGTTGAGTATAATGGTGAAACAACAAAAAGACATAAAGTAAAAATTCCCCGCATTTCCCCGAGGGGAAGAATGTGAAAGTGCGAATGCACGAGTTGAATTTGCGCGGTTCGGTAATGTTCGCGAAAGAGAGATCACGCACACACACACAACTACAAAGAAAGAAAGATGCATTTATTCACAGACACCTATTTGTGTTGTCGTTGTACTTGATTGCTAGAGCGGATCTCAGCTTTGAAATTTCGTGTCAGTACTCCTTTAAACGGGTGCATTAGCCCTTCTCACGCCCGATTCCTGGCCAATCCCCCACGTGGGTATGTGCCATGCACAGACACCTATTTGTGTTGTCGTTGTACTTGATTGCTAGAGCGGATCTCAGCTTTGAAATTTCGTGTCAGTACGCCTTTAAGCGGGTGCATTAGCCTTCTCACGCCCGATTCCTGGCCAATCCCCCACGTGGGTATGTGCCATGTCAGCGGCCAGGCAGCGCGCGCCCATCCCCCCCCGTTGCCAAGGAAGACGAGGAGCGCGCGCACCCGCTGCTGTTGCTATGCGGACGGCGGCGGAATGCGGACGGCGGCGGACGCTTCAGGCTCGCTTAAGAAGTGCATTCGCATTTAAAAATGTTTGCCCAAACAAACAAAAGTACACAGTTGGGCGTTCAAAATATGTTAAAAACCGGAAGTGCGAATTTGAGAACAATTATATTTTGCAAAATTGAACTAACAAAGTCACAAAGGCACATCTATTCCTGATCCACTAAACAAAAATAAAGGAAAAATTCCCAGAAAAAACATTGCAAACACAAATGAAAATTGCAATACACTCAACTGCGTATGACCCTGCATTTCGAAAAACTACCTAAATGGCGGAAAAACACAATCAATCGTAATAATATCATACATAGAAATAAATGGGCAACCAGAATTTAATACAAGAATTACTATTATTAAAATATAAAGTATTCTCTCAAAACTCCCACACAAACAAAATATTCCTATTATTCGTAGCATTATTATGCCCAGTGTCTGAAGTGCAAGCTCTTTGAAGCCAAATAAGGCTATGCCTTCTAACAGGCGCTGTACCATTTTGTTAAGTTTAGTTTCATTACGTTTCGCCAATGATGTTGTAGCAGCCTGGCGTGTCGGCTGCTGGAGGAGGCGAGAAAGAAGACGTGGAGCAGGTTTGCAGTTTGAAGACAAGACTGTTTATTTTCAAATGATGCGTGAGCCGAGAGCGTTTCCCGCGAGGGAAAGAAGGTGAACACCCGCGTCCTTGAAAAGAGAGAGAAAAAAGGCCACCCGAGCGAGGAGACAACAACGGCGCCAGGACTAATACCAGAAGTCGCCCGGACAACAAGTTAAGCGCTCCCCCCTAAAGGCGACCGTTGAAGAGCGCGGGAGAATGACCCTAAGCCGGCGGTGGCGTCGCGAATACGCGTAGACCCGAGCACGGCCAGACAGAAGGAGCGGCGAGCGCGCACGCCGCTCCTCCAGCCCGGCCGTGACCCGAGAGAAAGAAATCCGCGCTGGTGCCGAGCGGCCTCCGCTACAATGTATACATAGCTTGCACTGACGTCACTGTAGCGGCAATCTTGGAGCACCGCTTGGGCGGTGGAAGGCCGTGAACTTATCTCCCCCTCCGATCTCGAGTAGCACTGGGAAAGCGGAGAGCGGTACTTCAGAAAGGGCTGTGTGGACGCCACATGCAAGCTATATATATGAATGCCTTGGTAGCGACCAAATACCTTTGCTACGCTAATAATTGATTTTTTCTGCATAAGCAAGAGCTAGTGCAGAGTTCGGGTATTTACGCCATTTTTATAAATATTCAGAATGTTCTCCTGAAGCTTTCTTTTCTCTCCATGGGTTTTGTATGGAGATGGCTAAGATGCAAGTTTGTAAATATGTGAGATCATTTTTGTGACAATGTTACTTTGCTATTTTCCTCTTTTTTTATATTCTGTTCGACCAATGTTCTCTATGTACGCCATTGTAATGGTTACAGTTGCTACTTCCGCCAATTCTACATTTTTGGGAAAATGCGGGAGTTACACGGTCGTAGCTGGGCGGGTACTCAGCCAAGAATGTTAAGCAAGGAAAGCCGGAAAAGAAATAGAAAAGTATCACTACAAATAGGTTGTTAATACACAACCGTTGAAAGCGCTGCATTTCCACAACGATAAATAACTGGTGGAAGAGACCCATTCATTCGCTATAGTAACGCTAATCAAGATGATTGGACAGATGAAGTTTTACAAATACAGACACAAAATATAGAACAAGAAATTGTTATAAAGGAGCGACGAATTCAAAAATGTGCGTCCCAAGCTTCTCTTTAAAAACTGGCTCCAATCCACGCTGGGAAGGTGGTTGGAACGCAAAGCTTTAAACGACACCTGTAACAATTGCCCATGCGGCTTCACTTGAATTCATACACGTCCCTCTACCAAGAGTGAAACCAGAGATTCTACGAGCCATTACCTATTATTCGCGTGGTTTGGATCCCGAAAGCAGCAGCGTCGGCCACGGCCGGGATAGAGCGGTGAACGCCGCTGCCGTATGACGACCGCACGTCGGCAGAAAAAAACGGAGAGCAGCGTGTTTCGAAGAGTGAGACCGCAGAACCTAGTCATCCTGATGTGCTAGCTCGGGGCTACACCACCGCACAGCACAAGCGTAGACAGCGAAACAATTCGGCATATGAGATGAGTGATTCCCAGTTATATTGATTTAAACTGGTTAGTATAGTAAATCTGAGAATTGCGATAGAACTGAGGGAACTTTTACAATCGCCATTTATCAGGACCAGTCACTCCTTGCTCCTTTTGCATTGCCTGTTATACACTACCGAGTTGCTATTCATCAATTTTGAAAATGGAGTCTCATTCGTGATGAGCAGTGCGCAAAACGTTGCGTTTATCTGGCAGCCAGATGTCTGAATGTGGTTTCTACATTTTGTTTTCCTGCCGTCCAGACCACTTCTTAACGTATCTTTGACGTACGACCCCTTAATTCCGTCAAGTCTGGGTTACCGAAGAAGTGCTGTCGAACAAGTTAATCAAGCTGTGCTAACGTAGCGCGTAATGGTCGCGACGCTGCGCCAAAACAGGCCCAAAACAACTGTCACTAAAATAGACGACAAAGCCGTCCCGCCGACACGCCCGCCGCTGAACAAATGCCTCCGCGCGGAAAACGCTGGGTAAATCCGCCGCACCACGGACAGTGTGTCCCGGAAGTGAATCCCTCCTTCCTCCCTCTCCCCACCGCCGCCTCCGCCGCGTTGGCAGTTTATTGTCCAGCACGCCGCGGAAGAACCGCTGGCTGGTAGATGTAGAAAGCGTTGCTTTAAAAACGAAGTCTGACACACAATTTCTAAATAGAAGCCACGAAAACACGAATGAACAATTGCAATATGAGACCAACCTGGCGATATGCCTTCCATCTCGGGAAAATACAAAACAGGACAAGTAAATGCATCTGATCGCTAAAAACGTCTAAAGATGCGTATACCGTGAAAAGACGAGTAATAATGTATAAATGAAATGAATAATTTGCTCACGTCAAACGCTTATAAATCTTGGGCTAGTCTGCCATCCTGCTCAGTTTTGCATTGCAACGATGTCTCGCCGCAGCGATAAAAGCACGCGATTGATCACACCGGCAGACCGTGGTGCCCCCTCCGTGCACCTTACAGTGCTCTCACCAGGTTCGCTATTGAGGTATTTTTAGGAATAAATTGACGTTCCCATAACTTTTTATTGAAGTTATATTCCTTTGCAGAGTATTTATAATCCGGAAAAAAATTATCGCATCTAAACGTGAAATTCTGGCGCGTCTGCTTGCACGCCGCATTTACCTGTTGTCTCCTGCCCTTTGCGCTGCGAAGACGACGAGAGGCATCAACCGGAAATTCAACTGTTTAAAAAAGGCGAAATAAATTCATTAAGTGTGGAAAAAAGATGCGAATAAATAATAATGCCAGAAAGAGCTATCCAAAGATCAGTTCTACTTTAGAGGCACAATAAATTGATGGTGCTGCATCCGACCGGTGTGCTATCTGCCTCAGGCTTTCATCGCCAAATGAACGGCGCTGAACGCCTCGGATAGCAGACAAGCCAAATTTTTAGGGACTATAGTGAAGGATCCCCCTTCGAGCATAAAGGGTTCGTGAGCCCGAGCCCGCCCGACGAAGTAATGCCGATCCGCATGACAACAAATTACCGGTTTATTCCGGGGAAACCAAGGTAGGAAAAAACAAACAAAGCAAGTTGGGAGCAATATAAAAAGAGTACAGCGAGCAAGCACGGAAAGCGCGTAAAGAAAACATTGCGGCGGTTGACGCCCTGCTTGTCCAGAAAGTTGCCGCATGGTGCTGTACACTCACAACGACGTCTTCAGTCACTTGGGCCGACGACGGGTAAAGAGCGTCCGCCGCGGACTCTGGTTGCTCCTCGCTGTCCGGGCGTCATTGCTGTGGCTGGCCGCCCATCGGTCCCGTCCGCAGTCCGCGGAAACAGCCACTCTCGCGTGTGCCCCGGTGCGCAGTCCCCCACGGCGCTCACAGCTTTTACGCCAGTCCGTTTGTTGTGCGCATGTTCCGGGTTGTATGCGCACAGCACGTATTTGTCCCGTCTCACTGTTCATCACACACACGCGCACGGGCTCATGACGCACTGACGCCACTATCGCTGTTCGACGCGCGCACTTCACCGTAATCACCCTGCGCGGGCGCTCGTAGGGGCTGCGTCCCTACAATAGTTATAGAGAGCAAAATCAAAAAAGTATCAGGGGTTTTTAAAAGCCTACTTTGCTTGATATTTGGCTGTCTGCTGAGTGACTGTAATACTGGATGATTCGATTCATCGTTTCGCTTGCACGGACGGGCACACACAGACAGCAGAGCCAGGGGCCCATCTATGGCAAAACAACAGAACCAGGCGCCGGCAGTGCACAAGCAAAGCTGAGATTTCGTGTGCGTGCATACTGTGCCTGCATTACTGTACATTCAGTCGATAGAATAGAGTAGACGTGAGTAGAGTAGAGTTTAGTAGAGAGAATCAGTATATTCGATGCTCGCCGGTCGAAGCAGGCTGGAGTTTAGACATTCACTTTCAACCTATTCATGTCTGGTTCACTCAGAAGCAAGCTTCGTGTTTTCAAGACGATAGTCTCTCTTGGGCTACCTAAACGCAGAAATCTTGGTCCGTCTGTATGTCTGTCGGCCTGTCGGTGACTCGATTCAGCCACCCGGCCAAAGTAAGACACAAGTTGCGCAATAGACTTACGTACGCACAGCCAAATCTAAACGTCTAGGTCTGGTGACAACGTTCATACTTGTCAGCGATTTTGAAAATGAACAACACATAACGCAAACATACGATGAAAAATCAATACATAAGTAATAATTTCAGTGTTCCTCTATAAAAATTTAAGGATGCTTCGTTTTGCGATAGCAAATAAACTAATATGAACTAATGAACTAATAAAATGCCTCAGCAAACAACGAGGCATTTTTTTTTGTCCGACGTGATTTCCCTCCTCGAGACACTCAATTTCATACCCCACATTCTTTAGCGCCACATCTATCTGAATTTTAACCCAATCTGAGACTATCCATGATTTCCGTGTTACATGGTTCGCCATTTTCGATATTTTTCTAAGTATTTTTTTTTAGTTTTTTAACATTTAGTTTGATCAATTGTCTACATTTACGCTTTATAATGTTTACAGGGTAAACTTCCGTGATATCTGCATTTTTGTGTAAATTCAGGGCGATACACGACCCTGGTGGGGGGAGGTGCAGGGGTGTACTCGGCAAACAATTCTATGCATTAAAAAAGCAAAGGCACATCCATGAACGTCTCGCGCTTCAGAGATTCGCGGGCACAGTTCGCTTTGACACAAGGCGTTTTTCCAAGATGCAGAGCAAGAATGCACGGAACCGTAAACCTAAACAGCTTCAACGTAAATGAACGGCGAAGTTAGCGCACGTCCCATCGCCCAATCTTGCTTGTTCGACCCAGGGACCCAGCACACCAACGAATCTGGACCGCCTCTGTCATGAACACGAACACGGAGCCTACATAAGAGTTTGCTATCGAATATATACGTACAATTGCTTGCAACCTGCGCTAATCATCATGGGCAGCAGGTATAGCTGTATTAAATCTGCAACAAAATTGTTTCCGACCTCAAAGGATCTACGGTGTCATGTCGTGCCGAATGAAATTGTTTGAGCTCACGAATTTGCACCCGTAATATTTTTACCACGCGTGAATTTGAAAACACTGAATGCTAATGAAATCAGAGTCCATCTGAGCCCGAGTAAATTCCTAGCACGAGGGAGTTGTGAGGTCATTTGAGTTCTGAATTCATTTTGAGTTCTCAGCCCATTTTGAGTTCTGAGTTCATTTTGAGTTTTAAGTACATTTTGAGTTTTGAGTCCATTTTGAGTTTGAGTACATTTTGAGTTTATGTAAATTTTGAGTTTGAGTACATTTTGAGTTTGAGTACATTTTGAGCTTGAGTACATTTTGAGTTGGAGCACATTTTGAGTTTTCAGTCCATTTTGAGTTTCAGTACATTTTTAGTTTGAGTGCATTTTGAGTTTTGAGTACATTTTGAGTTTGAGTACATTTTGATTTCTGAGTACATTTTTAGATTTTAGCCCGAAGGAGTTCTGAGTTTTGCGCTTAATGTGAGTTTGAGTTTGAGTGAGCGCAGCGGTGCTGCTCAGCATTCAGTCGGAGTTTGAATGAGTGGTGATTTGAAAAAAAATTGTGAGTGAGTTTGAGTGAGCCGGGCCAACTTTTCCGAGGTATAATGCTTATAGTGAGCGTTGAGCGTGAGCCCGAGTGGGTGAGAATGAGCAAGAGTTGTGAGGCCAAGTATTGAGCAAGACTGCGCGCGAGTGCGAGTGTTGAGGGCGACTCGTCAGCGAGAGTGCGAGTGGGTGCGTGAGGAAAAATATATTTTTGTCCATGATTGTGAGTGAGTGGCGTCCAATGTTGCCGATGTGTGGTTAACATACTGCTCCCCCATAACAATACTAAAGAAAACTTACTTTAGCAAAGGCATCAGTGATACCAAAATTGTTCCTCAAAATTTTCAAATATATAGACGTGATAGAGTTGCACGTGGTATAGGCGGCGCTGCCATTTTAGCACTCGCGTAATTGTTAGCCCTTTAGGATGAACCGAAAACCAGGAAAGATTAGGTATAAAACTGCAAATGTTTGTACATTTTGTCCCTTTATTTGTCTATAACTTTCCTCCGATTTCTGATGTAGATTTTACAAGTAAATTTTCAAATGTTCCCGTGGAATTTTTTAGAAAGTACCTTGTAATGGCTGGACATTTTAGCGTTGGTAATATGAATGGGTTAAAAATAAGTTTACGCTAATGTGATGAGATTTTTGTTGATATCAAACCATGACCTTGGCGACAGCTTTACAGAAGTCTCGGAAATGGCGTTCTATAGCAAATGCCATCTCATATCCACAAAAAATGTTTATGATGCTCAGTCTGATCAGAAATTGGTTCTTTTTAGATGTGGTGTCGATAATATTTCTTAATTTATTCCTTTCAAACAAAGATTCGTTTAGAGGTCTAGAGAAACTGAAGAGTTAATCCCGAATTCCTTGATTTACACTTTGGTTGCTTTCGTGTATTGATCTTAGGAGTCTTGGGAATAATTCCCAGTCACTCGGTGGTTATAGCCTCGCAACTTTCACCCCCCCCCCCCAAATAAACTAACAAGCAACCCTCCAAACACCCCTGGTAACCAAAACAATCCTTATTGCGCGAGAAACTAAGCTTCTGAGGAAACGAAAGTTTCAACGTTGTTTGCATTGCAATAAACGATTTCTTTCCGAACCGTTATATTCCAGCAAGCACATCTTGTTTTCAGTGAACAACCCCAATTCCTTAGCAGCAGGGGTGCTATTCCAGAAGGCCCGCGTTTGAGCGAAACTCGGGCAAGGCGGAGCTGTGGTGATAATAATAAGCTCATGAGAATATTTTGGGGCAGGGTTAAAACACAATAAAAATTCGATTCTTGCTATTTGCTCATTATTGAGGTGACATAAGCGGTCCAGGGCAGTGCGCCCCAAGGATGCGCCATTAGCGCGTGGCTCATCTTTCAGTGCTTTCTCTCGCTCCACTGCTGCACCGGTGGTTACTGGGGGCTCGCAAATCCAATTACTTTATTTTATTTCAATTTTACTTTAACAAAGTGTATTCATTTACGAAGTCCATTTTATTTTTTAATTCATGGGTTCATATGAGCTTTTTGTTTGGACTTATTCGTCCTAAGAAGTATTTTCTGCTGTTGGTGGCACACAGTGCAATCACGTGACTATGGCCGACTGGCAAAAAAAGATATCCGGTGATGAAAGTGCGCCATATTCAAAACAGTTGCTGCCCGTATTACTTTATCGAAACCCTCTGATTTTCGACACATAAATTCTTTGGTCCAGTTCAGCATGCTTACGTGTTGTTAAGGCGAAACCCTGGTGAGACGTATTAGCAACTTCTTTTTTTATTTTTTGTACTTGCGCCTTTTTCATCGGGCGAAGACAGCACGCCGCACCAACGGAGTCCTGGACGGAGGACCCCGACCACGATCTCGCTCGACTTCACTGGTAATAAAGTTTGCTCCTCTGCGTCCTCTCAATTGCACTCCTGCCGGTGATGTTATGGTTTTCAGAGATTATAAACACTGTCCCGATGCAGTTCTTATTAAATGTGCATGTCGAAGTTAACCGACCTGCACCCCTGGCCATGTCCATTCCTTTCATTATTCAGGTTTTTGGCTGTTGTAATTCTTTGCACTCTCGTAGTAGTTCTTTTTTCTGCCACCCCGTGCACACTGGCATCTGCATGATACATAAATGTTTTCAAGCTTGTCAGTTTCTTCTATGCTGCGATGTCGAATTGAATATCGGCAAATAGATTAAAAAGATGGCTGTCAAAATCAATGAGCTTAAATACTATCGAGGTGAAGAGCGAAAAGTATCCCCCCAAAATCCCTTGTGGTTATATCAGGTGAAATGTCTGTACACGAAATGTTGTTCAGTCTTGAAAAAATTAACAAGTAAAATTATTCTTCTTTATTCCAGTTTAAAATTAGACAATGTCTTCCTTGGCTGACAACTCAGAAAAACCTGTCCATACAGGAGACCACAGCCAACCTCGTAATGGCTACAGCAACCTCGTAATAAGTCCTGTCCGGTCAAACTCATTTGTCAAAGCCTACCGTTAAGCGCAGTTCAAGTGGCCACCTAAGCAGAACCAGAAAAAAACTTTGAAAGGGTGCTGTAATTTTGTACCTCTAGGTACGAAATACACGCCAGTTTGAACTGTTGTGATAGTTTGCCTAGAGAAGCTGCCGAGATGTAGCGATGAATTCCCTGAGAAGGATTACTCCCGCTGCACGTTCTGAAGGCGCAAACTGTCATCCCTACATAGACAAAGCGAAAGAAAACAGCAACTTTTGCATGAGAAGGTCCAAATTGGTAACTACGTATATATATGTGACTACAGGAGAAGCCGCGGCGTAAAAGTTCCACATTTACTCTGCAAATTTAGCAACCACATTGCAGCCCACTGCAATACCAGGAGCTCATACTTGTCTAATAACAAAACTCTGAGTCTTTTTTCTATCAATGCGCGAAGCATTTGCAAAAACACTTCAACTGAAAAGAAAATAGTTAACATTATAGGTCGGCACGCTCACTGAGGAGTGCACTGAACCCCCCCTCTCCCCCCCGCCAATCACCATTCACGAGTGACTGGTGAGTGAGCCTCGCAATTTTTTTGGAGTGGTAGTGCGAGTGCAGCTGATTGCGAGCCCTGCGCTCGAAGTGAGCCCCACTCACCACCCGCGAGGGCTTACGCCAGTCGCGGTGAGCCGCAGACACCTCTCGCGAGTGTGAGAATTACTCGCCGTCAGCCCCTCTCACCACTCCCGAGTGCAAGTGCACTCACCACTCCCGAGCGCTGAGCGGCGCTTACCACTCACGAGTACACTCGCACGATTTGCACGACTTTCCAAGATTAGTGTCATTGTTGCGCTAGTGCTCGCTGTTGGCTATTCGTCACAGCAGCCACCCGCTGGCATTTTTGTTAATAGCGCGATCCTTTTTAGCTTCGAAAATATGTCGTCATTCTGCTCCTTCTATCGGGCTCCGCGGAATTAACACTCTGGTGGCGTATTGATTTGGAAATATATTTGGATGGCCTTCTTACGCCGTAATGTTCTAATACTTTTCCGTTCCGTGACTCATTACGGTCTGCCGTGCACAGTCGCGTGAGAGGGGTGACAACGAGTGATGAGTGCCAGCGCGAGTGGTGGCAGTGAGGGGTTAGCGTGAGTGAGTACGAGTGTTGAGAATAAGTGGTCAATATGAGCACGAGTGAGTGGGAGTGCTTATTGCGAGCGGTGAGCGTGAGATTGAGTAAGTGAGAGTGGGCACGAGTGGTGAGGCCAAGTATTGAGCAGGACTGCGCGTGAGTGCGAGTGGTGAGGGCGACTGGTGAGCGAGAGTGCGAGTGGGTGCGTGAGGAAAAATATATTTTTCTCCATGAATGTTAGTGAGTGGCGTCCAGGGTTGCCGAGGTATGGTTAGCATACTGCCCCCACCTCACAATACTAACGAAAACTTGCTGTAGCAAAGGCACCGTTGATACAAAAATTGTTAATGAAAAATTTCAAATAAATAGACGAGATACAGTAGAACGTGGTATAGGCGCCGCCGCTATTTTAGCACTGGCGTAATTATTACCCCTTTAAAATGAACAGAAAACCAGGAAAGATTGTGTATAAAATTGCAAATGTTTGTACCTTTTGTGTCTTTATTTGTCCTCTACTGTGCACCGACTTCTGATGTAGACTTTACGAGTAAATTTTCAAATGTTTCTGTGGAATGTTTTCGAAGCCACCTTGTGATGGCTGGACATTTTAGCGTTACAAATATGAATGGGTTCAAAATAGGTTTACCTTCATGTGATGATATTTTTATTAATATCAAAAAGTGATCTTGGCGACACCTGTACAGCAGTTCCGGAAATGGCGTTCTATAGCAAATGCCATCTCATGTCCACGAAAATGTTTATGCTGCTCAGTCTGATCAGAAATTGGTTCTTTTCACATGCTTCGTAGATAATATTTCTTAATTTATGCCTTTAAAACAAAGATTCGTTAAAAAATTGTCTAGAGAAACTGACGAGTGAATCCTAAAAAGCTTGATTTACACTTTGGTTGCTTTACGTGTATTAATGTTAGGAGTCTTAGGAATAATTTCCAGTCCTTCGGTGGTTATAGCATCGCAACTTTCACCCCCCCAAAAAACTAACAAGCAACCCTCCAAAACCCCTGGTAAGCGACAAAAATCTATATTGCGCGAGAAACTAAGCTTCGAGAAATTGAAAGTTTCAACGTTCTTTGCATTGCAATAAACGATTTCTTTCCGAACAGTTATGTTCTAGCATAGCAAGCACATCTTGTCTTCAGTGAACAACCGCAATTCTTTAGGAGCAGAGGTGCTATTCCAGAAGGCGCTACTCTGAGCAAGACTCGGGCAAGGCGGAGCTGTGGTGAAAATATTAAGGTCATGATAATATTTTGGGGCAGCGTTATAACGCAATGAAAATTCGTTTCGTGCTATTTGCTCAATATTGAGTTGACGTAATCGGTGCAGGGCAGTGCGCACCTTGGATACACCACTAGGGCATGGCGCATCTTTCAGTGCTTTCTCTCGCTCCACTAGTGCACTGGTGGCTCCTGGGGGCACGCAAATCCAATTACTTTATTTTATCGTACTTTTACTTTAATAAGCTGCATTTCTCTACAAAGACCATTTTAGTTTTGTTTGATGGGTTCCTTTGAGCATTTTGGTTGGAATTTTTCCTCCTAAGAAGTGGTTTCTGCATTTGTGGCACACACTGGAATCCCGTGAATAGGGCGGACTGGCAGAAAAAAGAAAGCGGGTGATTAAAGCGCACCACGTTCAAAACAGTTGTTGCCCGTATAACTTTATCGAAGCCCTCTGATTTTCGACACGAAATTTCCTCGGCGCGGTCCAGTCTGCTGATGTGTTGTTAAGGCGAAACCCTGGTTAGACGTATTAGCTACTTCTTTTTTAATTTTTTGTATTTACGCCTTTTTCCTCGCTTTTCGTTTCTTTGTCTTTGGGCATAGATTTCTTTCAAAGGCTTTTTTTCTGCTGTTGCGTGTTTGCGTCAGTTTCTTCTGTTTTATTTGTTTGTCTTAGTGTGCAAGCAGACTGGAACACGCCACAACCTCCCTAGAATCGGGGTTTTGAGAAGGTGGTGTGCACCTGTCCTACTCCCGTGACATCACGATCAGGCTTCACGCTGCACGCACTATTCTGCAACTGTTACTGTTCGAATCCACAGTGTTACGAATTTTGCGAACTGGGCGCGTTAGGCCCTCAAAGGTCCAAATTCCGGCCCCATCTTTCAAGTGGCCATGTGTTACGAACGAGAGAATAGCAACACGAAAAACGACTTTTCAGGTTTGTTTGCTTTATTTCATTTTGCTCTTCACCGCTCTTTCTCGAAGAAGCTCTCCACAGTTGTTTCTTTTAAAGACGATAGTCTTTCTTGGGCTACTTAAGCCCAGAAATTTTGGTCTGTCTGTATGTCTTTGTGTCTGAATGTCTGTCTGTCTGTCCGTCTGTCTGTCTGTGACTCGCTTCAGCCACCCGGCCAAAGCAAAACAATGCCTGCGCAATAGTCTTATATAGTCACAGCTAAATCTACCCGTCTTGGTCCGGTGTAATGTTCATACTTGTCAACATTGTTGAAGAAGAACAAGACATTACGCAAATATGAGACCATCAACTGCAGAAAAAGAATTCACTCCGCCGTCGCCTGCTGTCGCCAGCGCGACTATAGCTTCTGGCGCCATTTTAAGAAATCAACCGGCAACAGTTCCGCAAGGTTCCACTAGACAGTTTCCACGTTCTGCTTGCAACGCACGTGAAGTAGGGAAACGCGGTTCTATAAACGTTGAAGTAGGGTGCCTCGATTAACGCGCGTCTTCGCCGTACGGCAGCGTTCGCATCGAGACACCCGGTTTGGAGCAGTGGAACGCGGGAAATTTAAAATGATTTAAGCAAACCTTTGGTGTCTTTACCTTGGGAAGAGCGCGACGCAAGAGGAACAACATGACAGGTCAGCGGTAAAGCGAAGCGAGGCATTTACTTGGCAAAAGTCGATAAAGACTATCGTCTTTTGACGACATTTGCAACAAAAGGAGCAGATACGCGGCCAATTTTTTTTGTAGAGTTCAATCCCCTCGCAACCCTGTCTTTCTTCACGTCCGTCCCACTCCCGCTTACCCTCCATCTGGCGTCACGCGGTTGCTTTATTTCTTAGCTGTCCCCTTTACTCACTTTCCTTGCTCTGCTTCCCACCACACGACGGTGACGCTGAACAAAACCCGTTGAAAGGTGTTAAGATCGCCTCTCACAATATGCACGCGCAGTTCATTGTATTGTAGAGAGGATAATTAAAATATGCAACAGGCCATCAAGATATCAGGGTATTCGACGTACCAGCATCGACCATGTGGAAAAGGAAGGCATGATTATGCCCAATCTAGACACGTGCATATACGCCAAAAACTTGCAAGGGGAAAAAATGAACCCCATTAGGCTCACAAGAAAGGTGCAGGAGAAACGACCCATATTGGGCATGCGTATTGGGCATACCATACTAAATTTTTACAAAATGTACGTCCGGCCAATTTTAGAATTTCGATGTGTGCTATACTCTGGAAGTCCCCACAACAAACTTCGCCCGTTGATAAAGCTCGAAAGACAAGCTATACGGTGATATATGGGTCTTCCCCGTTTTGTACCAATTAAAATTTGATACATGATAACCCGTATACCCGAATTAGTCTCACGCATGCATGCCCTCACCGTAGATGCATTTTTACGAGCCATGGCACCACCCATATCCAGGCCGAAAACAGCCTTCGTTACATGGCCTTCGTTGTTCTTTGATAGTCCATGGCCGCGGTTCAAACAACCAAGGCGGTTTTTGTTCAATATCTGCTTCGCCCACTAAATGCGACCCTCTTGTCGGCCCCAGTACTTGACAGTGTCGCCTTAAATATTTCTTTTGGTGAAATGTTTCCCTCTAACGCAAAATTACTCCCTCTGAACATTTTAACAATGCTCGTGCAGGATCATCTGAATGGTTTCCGTTTGCACGCCTTTGTTGCAACCGATGCTTCTGTCGGGAAAGAGAAGGCAGGGGTGGGAATTTTTTCTCCCAGTCTAGGTTGGGCCTTTTCCCTCCGGCTCCCTAACTTTACTACGTCTTTCTACGCAGAATTTCTCGCAATAGTCTTGGCCATTCGTAAGCTTGGTTCCTTAAAACGACACGCAATAATTCTCATACCGTAAAATCCCGAGACATGCCCACCTAAGATCGAGAGCAAATCAAGTGAAAATATGACATGGGCTAACTTTCGGTGTGCAGTAAAAAAAGTTGAGAAATGTATCGCAGCCATAGAACGAACGCGCGTTTATTAGCACTGTATTCATTCTTCGTCAAAACCGCCGAACGAACAGTCGCTTTCACTGTCAAACAAAAGGTCGACCACCTCCTCACGCACGGAGTTCGACGTGGTTTGCAGGGCAGCAGAAGTAGGGATCGCAGAAGCGAGCCGCTGATGAAGCTCTCCGCCTTCTGATCAATCGAGGGCTATTGATATACCGCACCGTTTCAAGGAGCGGGCGGCAACTTCCTCGCTCACGGCCGCTCACGGCCGCCCAAGATAACCTTGTTTTCGCGGGCGTCATCACCGGCTGGGATGATGCTATTGGCAGGGGTGGGTTATCTTTCGGTGTTTTTGAAAAAATGGAAAATCGTGCCAAAAACAGGGGTGGGTTATGTTTCGGGGGTGGGGCATCTCTCGGGATTTTACGGTAGATTCATTTTCAGTTTGTTCTCCCCATACATCCTCAACTTCATCCCCCCTATGCCGCGCCCTTGCTTCGTTATCGCCTTCCTCCCTTCATGAATTTCGTTTGGTCTTGGTACCTGGACATGCAGGTGTCTGGCTTAATGAATCGGCAGATGCCCTGGCGCGAATGGCATTGGGCGGTCCAGTTGTGGAGGTTCTGCCGCCCATTTCCCTCATAACTTCGGCTCGCTTTCGTAGGCTGTGCTTACTTCAAAGTATTTCTGATTCTGCTTACGAAGGCTCAGAGCTCGAGCACCTCCGGTACTCTTATAACTGCAGCATCAGCCAGTCGCGAGCTTGCAAAGTCACCCTCCCTAGCTTTCGTTGTCGCATGGCAAATTTAAATTATTACTTTCACCGCTCTAATCTGGCCCCGTCGCCATTATGTGCTTTCGGCAAAGAACCAGAAACCATCGACCATTTCTTCTCCTGCCGAAGGATCTTCTCTGTAAGGCTAAGATACTTAGAAAGCACATCCAGCCGGCTAAACTCCCCACTGTCTGCTACACGTATTTTGTCATTCGGGGCGAAGGAACTGGGATTCTTCGACAGGGATCTTTACCGTGCGTTGCACGCATTCATCCTGTAATCAGGCCGTCTGCCTAGTGGGACGTCATTTGGCCCTGATGGATTCCCCTGTCAAGTATATGCGCGCCTAGCTCACTGCTTGGTCTGTGCCACTTTCTTCGTGTTTCATATTTCTAATTTTTATTAGTGTTCGTTTTTGCTTCTTTTTTTTCTTTCTCTAATCTCCTTACTTTTATTTCCATAGTCACCTACTGGTAATCTATTCGATTTTTTAAATATTTTTCTTTCCTGCAAGAATTACATAATTTTTTTAAGTAAAGCGCCCATTTTCTGGCCAGTCCCCCTGAGTGGGTACACGCCAGTTCATTGGAACCAACACTACCAAATGAGCCGCGTTACCTCAACGCTCAGACTTGCGTTCCCATCGGCTTCATCCCTGCGAATACACCACCTCAGCCGACTATCGATGCGTCGAGTGTATCTTTGACAGCATATGTTATACGTACAAGCTATCGTGTCAGTAACGTTTTCACAAGAAATGCGTGCTACGCAACCCCTCGAGGGAGACTGTCCCCGGCGCTGATGATAAACAACACACACGGTCATGTAACGCTTTGTTCAAAACTGCTTTGCGAGCAGACGATAGCAGGAATTGCTTCTTCCGGAAACGGCCGTTCTGCATGGATTTGTGTTTAAAGGAGGTCCCCTTATAGACGAGGCTTCCTGTAAACAGTTATTGGCTGTCATGAAGCCCGTTCTTCAAAGCTTTAGGATATTTACGAAGCCTTTTTTCAATTATAACGACACTTGTACATACGAGTACAGAGATTTTGCGGACTCAGCATGGAACATCTTATGCATTCATTTATTTAGCTCAAGGAATAAGGGCAAGCCCTGTAGGGGCGTATTGAGCCGTATTGTGGGAGCCCTGTTCAAGCGCCACTATCACCATCAGCAACGGCACCGGCCATCATCGGCGGTGCGTGGGCTAGAGTAGAGGTTTAGCACGCCACACAAATCGAACAGGACCCGGCGCCTGGGTCCTGGGTCTACGGCATTCTGTGCGGTTCAGGACGGGTCATCCCATTCGACAATGAACATAGGCCATAGTCTATGGCTGCTTCCACAAACCCTACGTAATTTTAATAAATCAATGTGTTCCTTCCTTCAATTTTGAATTTCATGGAATGCATGGCACTACACGGTTGGCCCATTTTCAATAATTTTGAAGCGAAGTTGTTTGTGCCTCACTGATTGCGAACCTACGTAAAAACGCACAGAAAAGTCAATTTTATAACAAGAAATGGCGCATGATGGTAACGCCTGTCTTCCGACCACGGCGCAACAAGCACCTAAAAAAACGCATCCCGTGGTCGGCTTCAAATCTCGGTTCCTTTTAGTTTCAAGCCGACGTCTATCTGACTGCACCATAATGAACAGGTCGAAGCAGGCTGGAGTTTAGACATTTACTTTCAATCAATCCACCTCTGGTTCACTCCGAATCGAGCTTCGTGTTTTCAAGACGATAGTCTCTCTCGGGCTACCTAAACGCAGAAATCTTGGTCTGTTTGTATGTCTGTCTGCCTGTCGGTGACTCGATTCAGCCACCCGGACAAAGTAAGACACAAGTTGCGCAATAGTCTTACATACGCACAGCCAAAGCTAAACGTCTAGGTCTGGTGAGAACGTTCATACTTGTCAGCGTTTTTGACAAAGAACAACACATTACGCAAATGTAAGATGGAAAATCAGTACATAAGTGATATTTCTAGTGTTCCTTTATAACAATTGAAGGATGCTTCGTTTTTGCGATAGCAATTGGAGTACTACATCAACTGCAGAAAACCGTCACCTGCTGAGGTGAGCGCTACTATAGCTAATGGCGGCATTTAAGGAATCAAACAGTAACAGTAACGAAAGATTGATTGATTGTGGGGTTTAACGCGCCGACGCAACGCAGGCGATGAGGCGCGCCGTAGTGGAGGGCTCCGGATTAATTTCGACCACCTGGGGATCTTTAACGTGCGCCGAAATCTCGTACACACGGGCGTTTTTGCTTTTCGCCTCCATCAGAAAAGCGGCCGCCGCGGCCGGGAATCGAACCCGCGACCTCGTGCTCAGCAGCGCAACGCCTTAGCCACTGAGCAACAGTAACGAAAGGTTCCACTAGATAGGTTTCACGTTCCGCTTTGGACGTTCGTGGAGTAGGGCAAGGGGGTCTATAAACTCTGCAGTAAGGTGCCCCGTTTTGATGATAATGGTTGGGTTTTTATGGCGCAAGGCCGACTAAGGGCAAATAGCGCCAGAGAAAAGTTTATTTAATGAAGTGAAGTGGTTACCACAAAAAGGTAGGTAAAAAAACATGTCAACCGAACAGAGTAAAATCAGTTAAAGATAATGGTGATGGCTGGTGTATAGGGCCAGATTTGATTATGCGTGATAGGAAATGAGGTTTAAAAACTTAACGTCTGACAAATATTCAAACATACGTTTCACAGAAAGAATGACATCGTCACCTAGAAACAGCGATGGATGTAGTGGGCTATGTTGTCTGTAGAGTTCTCTGAAGTGTTTGTGTCGTGTTGTGTGAAGTGCTTTGCATGTGATTAGTATGTGCACTACGGATAGGGCCTCTCCGCACCTGCTGCACAGAGGTCTTGGAGATCCAGTGAGCAGGTGCGAGTTCGTTGCATGTGTGTGCCCCATCCGTAATCTGGCCAAGGCGACTTCAGAGTATCTATTGCGTGTGTCGGTGGTGTACGGTCCTAAGTGAGGTTTTATTACGTGTAACTTGTCTGTTTGTTCACTCCAGTGTGTTTTCCATGTTTTGCGAAGTTGTTGTCTGATGTGTGGTTTCACGTCGGTGTAGGGTAATGTGGTTATGTCTACTGCATTTAAGAGTGTAGCGGCAGCAGCCATTCGGTCCGCTGCTTCGTTCCCGGCTATACCACTGTGGCCGGAGACCCAGCAAAGAACCAGTTCAAATTTGCGTACATACACCGACATAATATCCTTGATGATCAGATTGACAACGTGGTTTTTCGAAGGCATTGTTGACGACAGTGTCCGCACAACACTGAGGGAATCTGTATAGATGATGGATTGTGGGATGCGGCTTTGAAGTATATGATTGACAACAAGAAGTACACCGTAAGCCTCTGCCGTAAAGATACTAGTATGACTATTCGGAGTTCTAGTGACAGTAAGGCCGGACCCGTGCGCCGCGCAGGACACAGAGGTGGAAGTCTTAGAGGCATCCGTATAAAATTCAGAATAATGATACTTCTCCTGCAAATACAAGAAGTGCTGCTGAATTGCACATGTGGGAGCTCGGTTTTTATCAACATGTGTGAAAGATGTGTCGCATGACACAGGGCGGAGATGCCATGGTGCTATGAAATCTGTTACAGAATTTTGGATGGTGTCTAAAAAGGAGTCAGCAAGCTCTGACGCTTCCTCTTTAACTCTGTCAGAGAAGGGCACAGAAAACGATGGTCGATTTAAAAGGAGTACAGTCATGAATGTATCATGAAAAACTGATTTAAAAGGATGGTGTGGCATGGATGAAATTTTAAAAGCATAAAGGAGGTCTGTGTATGCTCGCTGACATTGTAGGTTCTATTTGTTGCACTCTACATACAAGCTTTCTACTGGACTAGTTCGGAAGGCACCACAGGACAAGCGGAGCCCTAGATGAAGCACAGGGTCCAGCAATCTGAGGGATGTTTTAGTGGCTGACCCATAGACAACGCTACCATAGTCCAGTCGTGAACCTATTAGGCTGGTAAAAACACGTAAAAGAAGTTGTTTGTCAGCACCAAAAGAGATGTGCGACAGAATCTTCAGGATATTCATTGTTTTTAAGCATTCATGTTTCAGTTGTTTTATGTGTGGGATGAATGTGAGCTTTTCGTCAAAGATTATACCTAAAAACTTGTGTTCCTTTTTGACAGAAATAGAGGCACCGTGGAGTCGAATGTCTGAATCCGGCCGAATGCCACGCCTCTTAGAAAACAGAACACAAGTGCACTTTCCTGGATTAAATTTAAAACCGTTGCGATCTGCCCAGACGGCTAGCTTGTTCACACCAAGCTGCACTTGGCGCTCGCAGATAGACAAGTTACACGATTTGAAGGAGAGTTGAATATCGTCTACATAGATTGAACAGGAGATTGATGGGGCAGTGCCTTCTGAAGAGAAATCATTTTTACAATAAACAAAGTGCAACTCAAAACACCACCCAGCGGCACGCCGTTTTCGCGTGCGAGCTCCAACTCGCGCGCGAAACGTTCTTTCAGACACGTAACTAACAAGCGTATTCATCATGTTACCCGACATGCCAAAGGACTTCAGATCGCTGAGGATGCTGTACCGCCAAACAGTGTCGTACGCCTTTTCAAGATCAAAGAATACTGTCATACAGTACTGCTTATGCAGGAAAGCATCTTTAATATATGACTCTAACGCAACGAGTTGATCGTTCGTAGATCGCCCCGCCATAAAGCCCGCCTGGCAGCTCTCGAGAAGACCGTTGTACTGTAAGAAGTACACGAGTCTCCTGTTTATCATCTTCTCGAGGAGCTTGCACAGGCAGCTTGTGAGAGCGAGGGGCCGGTAGCTAGCGGGAGAGGAAGGGTCTTTTCCTTCCTTCAGGAAAGCTACTACTATGGCCTCCCTCCAAGAGCGAGGAATGTGCCCCGAAAGCCTTATTTTATTAAATAGATGTAGAAGTGTTTCGAGTGTGTCTGCGTGTAAGTGTTGTAACATTGTGTATGTGATGTTGTCTGGGCCTGGAGCTGAGGGTTTACACGTGCTCAGAGCAACCTTCAGCTCATGAATTGAAAAAAGGGAATTGTAAGAAGTGTGCGACTTGTTGTTATCACGCAGGGACTTCTTTTGTACAGATGTTGTGTTTTTCACGAAAGTGTTTGTGTAGTGTGCTGAACTGGACACGTGTTCGAAGTGTTCTGCAAGTGTGTTAGCCTGGTCTTCCAGTGTGTCCCCTGTTGTACTAACCAGGGGCAAGCTGTGTGTCTGTTGTCCTTTTAGTTTTCGTATTCGTGTCCAGACTTTGTGTGTGTCAGTGTATGAGTTGATGGATGTAAGGAAGGTGCGCCAACTCTCCCTTTTCGCCTCACGACGCACTCGCTTCCCAAAAGCCTTTGCCCGTTTAAAAGAAATGAGCTTATCTGACGTGGGGTACCGGCGAAGGACACCCCACGCCTTGTTCTGGGCCTCTCGCGCCCGCCTGCAGTCCTCGTTCCACCAGGGCCTCCTTGGGGTGCGGGACCCACTGGAGTCCTGGGGAATAGACTTTTCGGCGGCGTCGAGGATGTGCGCCGTGACGAGTTGGGCGGCTTCCTCCACGTGTAGGCGTTTTATGGATGTGTGGTGTAGTTGAGATGTTTGTGTGAATGTGCTCCAGTTTACTTCTGATTCATTAAACCTTTTATGGGAAGGTGGACTGCTCGGGCCTATACCTATATACTTTAATGAAGTAGGGAAATGGTCACTACCATATGAGTCTGTGCCCACACCCCACTCAAGACATGAAAAGAGAACTGCGGAACCAATAGCCAAGTCAAGATGAGAGTATGTATTGTGTCCTAAGGTATGGTATGTAGGCTGTTTTTTGTTGAAAAGGCATGCTCCGGAGGATGTAAGAAACTTCTCTATCAGGCGACCTCGGGCATCAGTTCTGGAGGAGCCCCAAAGAGAGTTGTGCGCGTTAAGGTCGCCTGTTAGTATGTATGGTTCGTGAAGCTGGTCAACCAGCGCCTCGAAATCAGAGCTCAGAAGTGCAAAATCAGGAGAGATGTAAATGGAGCATACCGTTATCAACCTATTAAATATTATCGTACGGATTGCTACAGCCTCGAGGACCGTGTTCAGAGTGACAGAGTGGCAGGCTAAGGATTTCCGGGCCACAATTGCCACACCTCCTGAAGAGTGTGTGCAGCCAACCCTGTCCTTTCTGAATACCATGTAACTATTTAAGAAATTTGTCTGTTTAGAATTGAGGTGGGTTTCCTGGAGACACATGATACTTGGCTGACTGGCATGCAGAATCTCATACACACCGTCAATATTTTTAAGGAGGCCTCTGCAGTTCCATTGGATGATGTTTTCTGTTCCCATTATTTAAATTTAAGAATGACTGGAGTGTGTGTGTTCGTGTGCGTTCATGTGTCGTCTTTCGGGGCCGTTACTCTTGGATTAGGCTTTTTGGGCCTTTCTACTGGCTTGGCCATCAGAGGCCGCTCCTTGCGCTGCGTTGCGACAACTTATTCGTGGTAAGCCAATGCATAGAGGTGGCGAAGATGCAAAACCGACCTTTGTGGTTAGCCTTTCTGGACATTAAAGCGGCTTATGATAATGTAGACAGGGAGCGGCTTTTGAGTATCCTGGAGGACGAGGGAGTTGGGGCAGAATTCATTAGCTTACTCAGGGAGCTATACCGGGAGAACCAAGTGCAAATAGTGTGGGAGGGGGAAACATACTATAGGCCTGTATACACCTACAAGGGTCTGAAACAAGGATGTCCTCTCTCTCCGCTGCTGTTCATGATCTACATGACGGGGTTAGAAAGGAAGCTAGAAGTCAGCACGATGGGGTTCGACTTATCCTACATGAAAAACGGGCAGGTGGTGGAACAACGGGTTCCGGGACTAATGTATGCAGACGACATATTGTTGATGGCGGACAACCAGATAAGTATGCAGGGCTTGATGGATATATGCGGTGAAGAAGCGACGCACCCAGGGCTATCCTTTAGCAGAGAAAAATCAGGGATCATGGTCTTTAATGACGGCGAGGAGCACAAAACAGTATCAGTGCAGCAAGTAGAAATACCATTGGTGAAAGAGTATAAATATTTAGGAGTATGGCTGAACAATAGCGAAGATTACACGCAGGCGCATGAGGCTCACCTTAAGACGAAAGGAAGACGGAACGCGACTATAATGAAGCATAGGGCCCTCTGGGGACACAGCAAATACGAGGTGGTAAGGGGAGTCTGGAAAGGGGTCATGGTACCAGGATTAACTTTCGCTAATTCGGTTCTGTGCATGAAGTCAGAGACCCAAGCGGGCCTGGAAGTAAATCAGAGGGCGGTAGGCAGATTGGCCCTAGGGGCCCACAGTAAAACTACAAATGAAGCGGTACAAGGGGATATGGGCTGGTCGTCTTTCGAGGCGAGGGAGGCGCAGAGCAAGATAAAGTTTGAGGAACGACTTCGTGACATGGAGGACGAAAAATGGGCCGCGAGGGTGTTTAAGTACCTAGTATGTGAGGAGCGTGGACACGCGGTGGAGACGGAGGACCAGACAGCTGACCAAGCGGTACGGAAAGTCGGTAGGGGAAAGCGGGGTTTACACAACAGTTAAAAAGCAGGGAAAGGCAGCAGAGACGACGAAGTGGGCAGAGAGAATGGAAGCGAAAAAAACCCTGGAGACTTATAGGACAGAGAAACGGCAAATTAAGAAGGAGGGATTCTATGGCAATACGAGAGGCAGTGCGTTGCTCTTCGAGGCACGGGCAGGGTGCCTGAGAACCCGGGCATACACGGGTAGCTACAGGCAGCAGGATGAAACGTGTGCATGCTGCGGCAGTGATCGGGAAACTATAGACCATATTGTCAGGAGCTGCACAGAGATACGGCCACCGCGGGGTGGGGGGGAAACGACGCTGGCGGAGGCCTTGGGATTTGGGGCGACGGGGAACCTCAACTTCAAGGCCATAGAGGTGACGAAGAGGCGACTGGAGTGGTGGTGGAGGAAAAGCAGGGAAGGGATGGGTACGCAGGTGGAGTAATCATGCGGACGAGAATTTATAACAGCGAGGGGAGAAAAAAGGGGGGTGGGGGCGATGAGTTTAAAACAGAAAATAGAGAGAGATGGGAGGGAGGAAGCAAATCTATAGGTTAACCTGGGAGTCGGGCATGTAAACGTAATAAAACAGGCAAGTCGTTTGCTGACAACCGACGCCCCGATTCAAAGGGAAAGCCACTAATCACCATCATCATCATCATCATCATGCAGGCAGGAACGGCGCGACGTCCATTTCGTCATCAGATGTCCTGGGGGTGCCCGTTGAACCGGGCCCCCCGGACTTGGTCCCCCTTCGGGAGACCTTCATTTGAGCCGCCACCGCCGCGGGCGTCGGGGATGCCAGAAGTGGCACGGGCGGTGCGGTGACGGCGGGAGCCGATGCGGGGCCCCCGATGTCCATCCCCTCGACACCCTCCAACGCACTGGAGGACGGGGAGGAAGCGGCGGGAGCGGCACCGGTCCCAACGGAAGAGGTTGGCACCACCATCGCTGCTGCCTCAGCAAGCGGTGTGGTGGCAGGTTGGGCTGCCTGAGGCAACCCAAGGGGGGGCGGGGCAGGGACCAGGTCAGACTCGCTGAACTGGGTCCCTGTGGAAACCAGACGCCGCTCCGCCCCCCGGCGAGCTGCGTCGGCGTACCTCCCCAGGGGGAAAGAGGCGAACATCGTCCGCGCCTCTGGGAAGGTGATGTTCTCAGTTACCTTGATGTTGATGATCTTTTTTTCAGTTTGAAATTTTTCGCACTTGCGGGCGTAGGCTGCATGCGCCCCCCCCCCCCCCCCCCCCCCCGCAGTTCACACAAGACAGGGTATCGGATGAACAGTTGTCGCTTGGATGGTCATGCGAAGCGCATTTTGCACAGGTCGTTCGGCCACGGCAAAAGTTTGTACCGTGCCCAAACCACTGGCACTTAAAACAGCGCCGTGGGTTCGGGATGTAGGGACGGATGGAGCAACGGATAAAACCTGCATTTATGTGTTGTGGAAGAACTGCGCGGTCAAACGTCAAGATAATATGCTTGGTGGGAATCTCCTTGTCGTCTCTCCGGATAGTGATGCGTCTCACGGCAGTGACGCCCTGATCCTTCAAGCCGGCAAGGAGATCCGCATCCGTTTCGTTCAAGAGATCCGTCTCGGATATCACACCTTGTGAGCTGTTCAGGCTCCGAAGGGGTGTGACCCTGATGTCTAGATCGGCCAGTCTAGTCTGAGCTAAAAGCTTCGTGGACTGCTGTTTGTCATTTACCTCGATTAGTAGTTCACCAGACCTTTGTTTTTTGCACTTATATGATTTTCCTATTATGGCTTCAAGAGATTTTGCGATCAAGAAGACTGACTGCGATACAAGAGGTTGGGTTGGATTGAGCGATTCCATCACAAGAAATCAAGAAAAATTATTCGGTTCAGGAAATGTTAAAGATGGCAATGAAGGAAAAGATACTTCGGTGCGGCCCCTTTTCAGGAACCGATCACGTTTGGGGGGGGGGGGGGGGGGTTGTAAGTACCATAGGGCATACTATAAAAGCAGGGAGACTGGGGTACTTTCTTCTTTGACCTTACTCTGGTAGTCAAAGAGGTCCCGGAGCTCCCTGCCTGGTAGACAGGCAAGGAGCCCATCGGCCGGAGCTTGAGCAAGGCTCCAACGGCCACCGTTTATGGCTTCTACCCTTCATCTTTAAACACCTCACCACGGTTGGACACGGCTTATGTTGGGAGCACGGGGTCCGCAGTGTCGCTGCTCACCGTCACCATGAATACTCAAGGTGCCCCGTGCGGGGGAGGTGCCCCGTTTTACGTGCGTCTGTGCCGAATGGGAGCGCTACCATCGGGGCACGCGACTCTTAGCAGCGGAACGCGGTAAATTTAAATTGACTTGAGTATACCTCTAGCTAATTATCTGGGGAAGACCAGTCGGGACAGGAGCAGCATGAGAGGTGAGCAGGAAAGAAACGCGGGACATTTACTGGGCAGGGGCACCAGTCGAGTATCGTCTTTCTTCGATTTGCAACAAAAGGAACAGATACGCGGCCATTTTTTACCACCTTTTTTTTAAAAGCTGCTTTAATTTCTTCGTTATTATTTTATAATGTTTTTTTCTCGTTACATCCTAGTTTATACTCCGTGTGTTGGTAGAAATACTTAGAACGTAAAGTTATCACTTAGAAAGTTTTTGGAAGTCTTTTTTTTGTGAAATTTGTATACTTTTGTATTCAGAATTTAGTTTGATCAGTTATCTACGCTTATGCTATTACAACGATTATATACAATTATGTATTTTTGTAGCAATAGAAGTAGGCTCTTTGCCCAATTTTGCTGTTTTATTCACTAATTTAAACTTTTATTTCTGAGACTAGAGATTCTCCATCTGTTTTTAATAATATAATACGAAGCATATTTTCTGATTTTGTCAGTATATTTTTGTAACGTT
The DNA here is from genome assembly GCF_048455015.1 of Haemaphysalis longicornis. Lineage (NCBI taxonomy): Eukaryota > Metazoa > Arthropoda > Arachnida > Ixodida > Ixodidae > Haemaphysalis > Haemaphysalis longicornis. Next base: position 39,998,973 of record NW_027526204.1, read on the forward strand.
GCTATTTTTGTGTATTGTTAAGTTTTTCCCAAAATAGTGCAGCAAGCTTTTCCAGCACATTGTCTCCTCCCTATTTCAAAAGATCCACGGTTATGCTGTCGTCACCTGCAGCTTTTGCTCTTTTCATGCTTTTGAGAACATTTCCTTCTTCCCCTTAAGTACTAGTGGAACTCTGCTAGTAGACGTCGTCCTGTCAGGAGTTCCCCCTGGGCTCACATCAGTGGCAGATAGTCTGGTATGGAATCGTTAAGCTACTTTATTATTCTGTACATGTTGTGGATAATGTTACCCTGGTCATCTCAGAGTGCGTACATTCTATTTTTACCGATGGGTAGCTACCTTTTAGTTGTTTTCAAGCTTCGTCCTATTTGCAGCCCACCCGCCGTCGCTGGCATGTTATATGCACGAATGGGCATTGTTTGACTTCTGTAGTCAATTTCGATGATTCTGATGTCTCAACTTGGTCCACCGTACTTGACACTTTCATGTTCTTACGTATAGAAATTAGTTGTTTTGTTTTCTTTGTTAGTTTTTCAGTTTGCGTTCCACACGCTTCTTTTCCCACAGCTGATCCCGATTCTGTTATTGCGATCGCCAGGTCGTTAATTAGTGTGTATGCACTATCCTTGTTCTTGTTTGGAAGCGCAAATTTTTTCGAAGACTTATTTAAACTCCATCAACCCAACTCTGATTGATTCTATGCTCGGTTTTCTATTTTACACGAGTTTCCTTCTTTCTCTTTTAAGATTCAGCCTTACTTTGCACCTACCCATCGTATAATCGCTGCTCCGAATGTTACATAGCACTTCTCAATCCTCCCCAATGCCTGCGTTGCTTTTAGAATAAACCCAGTCTCTTTTTTTGTAGTTCTATCAGGACTTTTTATGTCCATTTCCTACTCAGTTCCTTTGTAAAAGATGCAGTCATTATTGCAGGTTTTTTCTCCATACAAATTCAACCTGTGTATCTATTTGGCTGTCGCAACTGTCGTTTTCAAAGTTTCGCACTTCTGAAATGGTTAAGTACTCAAAAAGTGCCCATCGCCTGGAAAAACACCGGCATTATTCTGATTCACAAAACGGGAGATACCAAGCACCTCGAGAAATACAGGCCCATTAGCTTACTCTCTGTTTTGTACAACCTTTTCACGAGTTAAATTGAGCCAATAGGTGACAGCCTGATTCCCCAAAAACGAAAATTGTAGGCTCGGTTTTGAACAGGTTATTTACTCTACCATGGATCAAATCCATGTTATAAGTCAAGCGATCGGAAAATAAGCAGAATAAACTAAATGACTTTTTATGGCTTAGAGTCTATGAGAAAGCGTTTGACTCCGTACACACGACAGCCGTACTACAACCATTAAAAGACCAGGTAATAGACGAGACCTACAAAACATCTAGACGAGACATACAGAGGATATACGGGCAGGATAAAACTTTGCAGGTAACGCGATAAATTCCCTATCTCACAGAAAGTAAGACAGTGAATTACCATCTAGCCAAAACTATTCACAGCATGCCCGGAGGGAGTATTCAGAAAGATTGACTGCGAAAACTCAAGATTAAGGGTAAACGAAGAATACTTGTGTCATTTGAGGTTTGCGGATGACATAGACTTGCTGAGTGGGACTGCATAATTCTTACAGAAAGATGCTTCAGGAATTAGAATGAGAAAGTACAGCCACAGAGCTGAAAATAATAATGAATAAATCGAATGTATGAGCAAAACGCACGTAGAAAGCGCCCTCTTCAAGTTAGAAAAAACACATACCTAAAGATGCAAAAGAATATAACTCCCTGGACAGATGGTTAGTTCTGACGCCAAGCGTGAGAGAGGAATCCAGCGCAGATTAGGTGTTGGCTTGGCAGCATTCGATAAGCACTTCCAATATGCAAAAAGAGGTATCTCTATCACTTGCAAGAGATATATGCAACTAGTGCAAACTGCCGGGATGAAATACAGAGTTGAAGGTCCTAATGCAGGTAAAGAAAAAGAAATTTACTTGGGCGGGCACGTAGAGAGAGAGGAACCGAGAACCGGTGGGCAATTAGGATGGCGGACGGATAGACACACGGTTCTAGAAGAAGGGAAATGCTAATAACATGACAGTGGGAGTAGCTATCGAATTTTGATGGCCAACAGTTGCCTCGAGTGATGCAGCATATAATAGGTTGGCAGTCAATGCGAGCGGCCTTAGCACTCCAGTGGATCTTGGTAGACTGTTGTTGTTGATGATGGTGATGATTATAGGTGTATTTTAATTTCATTCAAAGGAATACCTTTCCTCAGTTATCCATTTATTGTGAAAATTTAGGGAGTTTCCAGGGGCTTTTTATACTCATCGTTGTTTTTTAGGCGTTATAAGATGCATGTTTTTCATTTATACAGTTAGGGTTTCCGATATTTCTACTTTCTGGTTTTTGTTTTTGCAAAATTGTGCTCCTCTAGTAATATACATTCACTTGTTTGTATTAGTGTATATGGAGATTAGGTGTGTTCCTTCTACCATTTATGCATTTTGTGGAAATGTAGGATGATAAATGGCTGGCTCGTACTAATATCTTATTAACTTCAACATTTCACTGTGGGCCCTTTAGGCACAGCTCTCGTTTTTTAGCGGGTATGTACCGTATTTGCAGAAACATTCCGGGCACATTCTTTGGGTTAAAGTTTATCTAAATTAAAGTGCGCTTTACAATGGGGTCAAAATCGAATTCGGCTTACAATCAGCCAGGCTTTTTGTTCATGCGTGCTGGAACTGGTTAAGCAAGGCCTAGAAGCACATGATATTTTTATAGCCACACTTGGGTTCATCACATAATATGTCTTCGGCGAAGTGCGTGGTTCAATGTCATTTACATCAGCGGGGTAGAATTGGCGTCAAATAAGTTTCTTTCTCTTTTTCTCAAGTAAAGTAACCCACGTGGTACAATGTCACAAATACACGATGCGAGGCATATTTAAAAGTTTGTCGTTTCGTTTTCATAAAATACCATGTTAAAACGAAGCTTTTGAGCTTTACCCTCCAAGGGTTCTTTCACGACGAATACTGTTAACAGAAAACTCCCGAGACAAATGAAGAATATACTGGCACCGACAGGAACCGAACCTGGAACGAATAGAGAAATGGAGCGGGAGCTGGTTGTCTTACCGATTGCGCAACGAACCCACGCGGAGACGTGGGAGGCAGACGGTGCACTCAACGAGCACATCTGCGGGTTCACCCTCTGCATTCTCTCTGAGTGGAAGGTGATAGCGTCCCGCCATCTCTCGGGCCACTAGGCGTTCTGCCCATGGCCCCTGTAGCGACCGTGTGCGCGCCTTCCGAATGCGCCAGTAGTTATAAAAATCAAAGTAAGCTCCCTCCAACTCATGGCGTCATACTTCTTCTCCGTCTCTTGCGCCGATCTACCGCCGCTGGGTAAGTATATTTATAACTGACTATTAGCTACATTTATACCCCCAAATTACTTCTGCTTGGGCTTATGCCATTGTTCGCCGTGAGCGCAATAAACAATTCTGTCCTGCGCATTTGCAAAGGAAACAAAGGAGTTTTATTGACTGATTATTTCATTAATTGATTCTTTTCGATTGTGACTCGCGACACCAATACCTGATATTGGGGTGGTGGCGCTTCTTCACAAAGAAACGTTAGTTCGTGCACGGTTCCCGTGTCAACCACCAGTAATGTTCACATACCGGGAAGCTCATATGCAGGCCGCTGAATTCCTTAATCTTTTGTGGGTGTTCAGGTATATCAAGCGGTATCGGCGTATGAGGCTTGTAGGTCGACATTTTCGAAAGGGGTTGCAGAAAGTCCGAAAGGACGAATGCCTGACGGCAAAACCGCGCTATGTCTTCGCTGGTGAGTGGGTACAAGACAGCGCGTTTTGCGAGATCCAAGCGAAAGATGTTACGTCGAGTTTCTGGAGCTCTGCTCTAGAGATTGCTGCTATTGGCTCATGGAGAAACAATGCACTCCTCGATGCTCCCGGCCACAGTGGTAATTTTTATAGCCAGCGCCCGCAATAAACAGCGTCAGCCCACCTAGGTAACTTTAGGTAACAAAGGCTCACGGCCAACAATTAATCATGGCCGGCTATCACCAACACGGGAAGACAATGAAATGAACGAGCCCCTATTCGAGAGGCACACCGAATCCCGAATCCCTTACAGGTAGAGTTCCATCGTTGAAAGCGAGCATTTCGTGGCGTAGGGCCGAAACTAAATTCTTTATAAATTGACTTGTGTGGGGCAACAGCATCGGCGAAGCAAATACAGATATTAAACCAAAATTGGCCGAAAATATAATTTTGCAACAGTCTTTTTAAAGCCTTTCGTTACTTTTCTTGAACTCGACATATTATTTTTAAAACTCACGTGCTGATGTAGATTTAGAAGAACGAACTAAAGCAAGCACCAATCTCTCGTAATCCACACAAAAACAAAAAAAAAACGTTCTGCCTGCCAGCCGGCAACTGGGAAACAAACGACGCCCACTGCAATAAATTCTACTGCCCAAAATCATACCAGGTCAAGATACCCCGGCGTTCCTCCACGGCAGCGCCCCTGCAACTCATCCAAGAGAGTAAGGCTGGGGGTATAGCTCTGTGGGTGCTGCAAAATTTGACATCCACCTCAACGCATCCGTACGGCTGCATTAAGGTGGATGTCAAATTTTGTGAATTATAGGGTACATTTTTCTTCGCAATTACTCACTCCACCTTGGAGATTTCCCCTAACTCTGGTCAATTTTATTAAAAATTTCACGTGTCAAATGTTATCTTTCTGGAAAATTTCGGTTATCACAATCTCGTACGAACAATTATGTTCATTTGCACTATTATGCCAGTAAAATCTGTTGTTTGTAACTTTATTATTTTGTTATTGATTTTAAAGATGTTTTAGAGATGTTTAGAGATGTTTTTGTAGTCGTTTATTTTTATATGTTGTTTATTTCTCTGGTTTTCAAAAATCCGTGCAAAAATGCATCTCTAGTTAGTATGTTATAACCATTAGACGTGTTACTACCGCCAATATGCATATTTATGGAAAGCAAGGGGGTTACGGGGTTTTCTCTTTTTCGCTAGTTTTATGCGTACTATGTAGAAGCTAGTTTTCTATTTCATTTTGCATAAGTCATCCTTCTGTTTTAGAATATGTATAAAACATTGGTTTTGAGGAGTTCAATATTGTACTGTTTGTTTAGTTTTCAACTATAGTGGTTTTTTTATTTCAGCTCAAATGGTTATCAATATTTTCGTTAAAATATAAAAGAAATCTGTTACTTCAAGCAATTCCTATATTTGAAGAAATGGAGAGCGTCAGATGGGCCTGGCTCTAACGACACTCGTAAACGAAAACTTCGGACTTAGACAACCAACGACGGAAACTTTGAAACTGGTTTGTCATTCACATTTTATCCTCGCGAGCTTATTGTGAGCACATCCGACGCAAAAACTAAGAATCATTCACTCTGGAGCACCGTTTTTCTGTTCAGTCATAGAGAATCAAGTTTCCCCCAAACAGGACAGTACCTAACTTCCCACATTTGGGGCTGCCCAGAATGCTCGTCAATTTGAGTGCGTCTGCCCTAGACCTATTATTGTTCGTCATCTTCTCGGAGTAAAATTTTTTTAGATTCTCTCGCCTAACGATGTTTGGAAACAACATGGTCAAACAGTCACCTTTTATTCTCACTTTATAATTTTGACGCCAACCCTTTGTTCCGGCAGCCTCCTAGGTATCGTGAAGTTGTTGCTTTAAAATAACGCACTAGAACAAAACTTGTTCTGAAGCTGCGTTTCCGCCCGCTGGGTAAGTATATTTTATAACTGACTATTAGCTACGTTTTTACCAGAAAATACTAAATGCTTCTGCTAGTGCTTACGCCATTCTTCGCCTTGAGCTCAAAAAACAATCCTCTCCTGCGCATTTTCAAAGGAAACAAAGGAGTCTTATTGATTGATTAATTAATTAATTGATTCTTTTCGATTGTGACTCGCGACACCAACACCTGATATGGGGGTGGTGGAGCTTCTTCACAACGAAATGTAAGTTTGTGCACCGTATTCCTGTCAAGCACCAGTAATATTCAATTACCGGGAAGCTCATATGCAGACCGCTGAATTCCTTAATGTTTTGTTGGTATTCAAGCATATCAAGCGGCATCGGCATATGAGTCTTGTAGGTCGACATTTTCGCAAGGGGTTGCAGAAAGTCCGTAAGGACGAACGCCTGCCCGCAAAACCACGCTATGTCCTCGCTGGTAAGTGCGTACCAGACAGCGCCTTTTGCGAAATCGGAGCGAAAGGTGTTACGTCGAGTTTCTGGAGCTCTGCTCTAGAGATTGCTGCTATTGGCTAGGGGAGAAACAATGCACTCCAAGATGCTCCCGGCCACAGTGTAATATTTATGGCCTGCGCCCGCAATAAACAGCGCCAGCCCAGCTAGGTAACTTTAGGTAACAAAGGCCCACGGCCTGCAATTATTTCTGGCCGGCTATCAGCAACACGGGAAGACAATGAAATGAACGAGCCCCTATTCAAGAGGCACAACGAATCCCGAATCCCAGTACAGGTAGAGGTCCACAGTTGAAAGCGAGCATTTCGTGGCGTAGGGCCGAAACTGAATGCTTTATAAATTTACTTGTGCGTTGCAACGGCATAGGGGAAAAAAATGCACATCTTAATCCGAAATTTACCGAAATTATAATATTGCAACGATCTGTTTTAAAGCCTTTCGGATCTTTTCTTGAACTAGACTTGGCATTCCTACACCGCACGTGCTGATGTACATTTAGAAGAACGAACAAAAGCAAGCAGCAATATCTCGCACTCAGCATCAAAACAAAAAACAAACGTTTTGCCTGCCAGGCGGCAACTGGGAAACAGACGACGCCCACTGCAATAAATTCTTCTCGCCAAAACCATACCAGATCACAATACCCCGGCGCCCCTCCAAAGCAGCGCCCCTGCAACTCATCAAAGAGTGTATGGGGGGGGGGGGGGGGTATAGCTCTGTGGGTTCTGCAAAATTTGACATCCACCTCAATGCAGCCATACGGCTCCATTGAGGTGGATGTCAACTTTAATGACTTATAGGGTACATTTTTCTTTGCAATGGCTTACTCCACCTTGGGGGTTTCCCCTAACTCTGGTCAATTTTTTCTTCAAAATTTTAATGTGTCAAATGTTATCTTTCTGGCAACTTTCGGTTATCACAGTGTCGTACGAACAATTATGCCTATTTGCACTATTATGCCACTGAAATGTGTTGTTTGTAACTTTATATTTTGTTATTGCTTTTAGAGATGTTTAATACAACCTTTTAAATGCAGAGCATTTCAGTAACTCACGATGTCACCCGCGTTGACGTCCGTAGTCCGCACGCTCACTGCGCATGCGCGTCGAGTCGAGGCGATAGTGAACACTCTCTCGCGAGGGGCATTGAATTGGATTCGATTGGATTGGCTTGACTTGGTTTGGGTTGGATTGGATTGAATTAAAGTGGATTGTGTTGGATTGTGTTGCGTCATAGCCGCGGCAGACGCGGTGGGGCCGGCGCATGTGCAGTACTCTCTCTTCCGCGGTTTCCTCTACTTCGGGCGCGCTGCGCATATAACCGGTGTGCCGTTCTCCGGCGAAGCAACATCCGCGCTTGGCTCAAACACCTAGAGTCCACGCCGCTTTACAAGTACGCCAACGTCATCGACTGGGACCGGCTTACGCAGTCCAATGAACGTATATAAGCGGCGGAGCGCGCGTTCGGAATTCAGTCAAGGGTGTCTTTGCTTGGCTTTCGCTTGACGTGACGCTTTGCTTGACTTGAGTAGATGCGACGCATTCAACAGCCTCAAAAGTCGATAGTAGCCCCGTGGGTACTGGCACCATGGAAAATTTGCACGACTATACCCGGAATTAGCAAAAAGTCTGACATGCCTGCGGCCGCGCTCAAGTTCTTCACACTCGAGTATATTTCCAGCACTTACAAAGGCTACACACATGTTTATGCGGATGGCTCGGTTCGCCCGGGCTCATCCGCCATCGGCGTGTGGATCCCATCAGCCCGGTGCACTATCGAAAGAAAACTTAGCCATGAAACATCCTCGACTGCTACCGAGCTGGCAGCTGTGAGGGCTGCACTTCATTACATCAGCGGCCATCATGCCCAGCAATGGTTAATATTCCTCGACTCGCGCAGTGCCTTACAAGCGCTCCGAAAGCTTAACAACAACCGCAGTCAGCTTGTATGTGAAATTGCCGAAATTCACACAATGGCAGTGCGCGAAGGCCATGAAATCACTCTTCAGTGGGTACCTGGTCACTCGGACATACAAGGAATTATTAGATCCGACGCAGCCGCCAGCGCAGGCCACTCGCTGAGCAACACAACCCAGCTTCCTTTCTCCCGAGAGGACAGCAACGCCCTTATCCTCGCAAGTGGATGGGCTGCACAAAGGTCGGAGTGGCAGGACCCTCACTGCAGGTATCTGCCACTGCACGCTATTGACCCGCATTGTGACTTCCGTTTTCCACGCGGCCTCAACAAGCGGTGTGAAGGAGTTCTGCACCGACTGCGCCTGAATGTGGCGTTTACTCGGAGTTTTAGGTTTAAGATTGGTTGGGAAGATTCCCCCCTGTGCCGGACTTGCGGTGTGCGCGAGACTGTAAATTACTTGCTCTGCGTCTGCCCTCGATACGCTGCTGCGCGAAAAACTGCAGCGAGCTCCCTCTCTCGTGTACGTCATGGAGGCAGCCTCGAACTTTTTCATTTTCTTGGGCCTTGGGCCAATAGTGCTGACAGTACCTTAGGTACAAAAGTACTGCTCCAGTTCCTACGAGAGACTGAACAGGACAAATCTCTCTAGATCAGAGACAGAGCAAGTGTGTCACGATATCTTCTCTTTCGCACTGTGGCGTTCATCTATTTATTTTTCTTGGGTTGGTGTTGTTACTTTTTTTCCCGTCATTTACTTTTCATTTTGTTTAAGCGTTTCCATTAACGATTTCCTTTTCAATTGTATCTTTTTTTGTCCGGACTCTGTTGGCAGCAATCTCTTGTTTTTCTTGTCCTTTTTTTCATTTTTTTAACGCTTCATGTTTGTCTTCTTCCTAATGTAACCCTGATATCTGATATGCACCACTCATCAACGTAGTCACCCCCATCTGGTGTAGCAAGCCTTGTCCCTAGCAGGGCTGACCTCACCAGTTCACATTAAAGAGCATTCTCTCTCTCTCTCTTGAGATCCCCCTGTGGGAAGATGCGGGCGGCTTTTTTTGTGAGATATTTTTGTAGTCGTTTATTTTTGTGTTGTTTAACCTCTCTTTTTTTCAAAGTCTGCGCAAAAATGCATCTCTAGTGTTACTACCGCCAATTATGCATATTTATGGAAAAGAAGGGGGTTACGGGGTCTGCTCTTTTTCGCTATTTTTATGCGTACTATATAGAAGCTGCTTTTCTTTTTAGCTTTACATAAGTCATCCTTCTCTTTTAGAATATGTATGAAACATTGGTTTTGAGGAGTTGATTATTGTAAAGTTTGTTTAGTTTCCAACTAGAGTGCTTGATTATTTCAGCTCAAATGGTTATCAATATTTTCGTTAAATTATAAACTAAATCTGTTTCTTCCAGCAATTGCCTATATTTGAAGAAATGGAGAGCGTCAGATGGGAATGGCTCTAACGGCACTCGGAAACAAATACTTCTGACTGAGACAACCGAGGACCGAAACTTTGAAACTGGTTGGTCATTCACATTTTATCCTGGCGAGCTTATTGTCAGAACATTCGGCGCGAAAACTAAGAATCAATCACTCTGGAGCACAGTTTTTCGGTTCAGTTATGGAGGATCAAGTTTCTCCCACACAGGGCAGTACCTAACTTCCCACATTAGGGGCTGCCCCGAATGCTCGTCAATTTGAGTGCTGCTGCCCTTTACCTAATATTGTTGGTCATCTTCTCGAAGTGAAATTTTTTTAGCTTCTCTTGCCTAACTATGTTTGGAAACAAAATGGTCCAGACAGTCAACTTTTAATCTCATTTTATAATTTTGACGCCACACCTTTATTCCGGCAGCCTCTTAGGTATCGTGAAGCTGTTGCTTTAAAATAACGCACTAGAACAAAACTTGTTCTGAAGCTGGGTTTGCGCCCGCTGGGTAAGTATACTTTATAACTGACTATTAGCTACATTTCTACCCGAAAATACTTCTGCTAGTGCTTACGCCATTGTTCGCCGTGAGCGCAATAAATAATCCTGTCCTCCGCATTTTAAAAGGAAAATAAGGAGTCCTATTGATTGAATAATTCAAGTATTGAGTCTTTTCGATTGTGACTCGCAACACCAATACCTGATATGGGGGTGGTGGAGCTTCTTCACAACGAAACGTAACTTCGTGCAAGGCACCCGTGTCAAGCACCAGTAATATTCACTAACAGGGAAGCTCATATGCAGGCCGCTGAATTCCTTAATCGTTTGTTGGTATTCAAGCATATCAAGCGGCATCGGCATATGAGTCTTGTAGGTCGACATTTTCGCAAGGGGTTGCAGAAAGTCCGGATGGACGAATGCCTGACCGCAAAACCACGCTATGTCCTCGCTGGTAAGTGCGTACAAGACAGCGCGTTTTGCGAAATCGGAGCGAAGGGTGTTACGTCGAGTTTCTGGAGCTCTGCTCTAGAGATTGCTGCTATTGGATAGGGGAGAAACAATGCACTCCAAGATGCTCCTGGCCACAGTGTAATATTTATGGCCTGCGCCCGCAATAAACAGCGCCAGCCCAGCTAGGTAACTTTAGGTAACAAAGGCCCACGTCCTGCAATTATTTCTGGCCGGCTATCAGCAACACGGGAAGACAATGAAATGAACGAGCCCCTATTCAAGAGGCACAACGAATCCCGCATCCCTGTACAGGTAGAGGTCCACCGTTGAAAGCGAGCATTTCGTGGCGTAGGGCCGAAACTGAATGCTTTATAAATTTACTTGTGCGCTGCAACAGCATATGCGAAAACATACACATCTTAAACCGAAATTTACCAAAAACATAGTATTGCAACGATCTTTTTTAAAGCCTTTCGGATCCTTTCTTAAACTCGACTTGGCATATTTAGACCGCACGTGCTGATGTAGATTTAGAAGAACGAACAAAAGCAAGTAGCAATATCACGCACTCAGCATCAAAACAAACAAAAACGTTCTGCCTGCCAGGCGGCAACTGGGAAACAGACGACGCCCACTGCAATAAATTCTTCTGGCGAAAACTATAACAGATCACAATACCCCTGGGCCGCTCCGCAGCGGCGCCCCTGCAACTCATCAAAGAGTGTATGGGTGGGGGTATAGCTCTGTGGGTTCTGCAAAATTTGACATCCACTGCAATGCAGCCATACGGCTTCATTGAGGTGGATGTCAACTTTAGTGACTTATAGGGTACATTTTTCTTTGGAATGACTTACTCCACCTTGGGGATTTCCCCTAACTCTGGTCAATTTTTTATGTAAAATTTTAACGTGTCAAATGTTATCTTTCTGGCAACTTTCGGTTATCACAGTCTCGTACGAACAATTATGCTCATTTGCACTATTATTCGAGTGAAATGTGTTGTTTGTAACTTTATTATATTGTTATTGCTTTTAGAGATGTTTAATACAACCTTTTTGTGAGATATTTTTGTGTTGTTTATTTCTCTGGTTTTCAAAATCCGTGCAAAAATGCATCTCTAGTGTTACTACCCCCAATTATGCGCATTTATGGAAAAGAAGGGGGTTACGGGGTTTGCCCTTTTTCGCTATTTTTATGCGTACTATATAGAAGCTGCTTTTCTATTTCGTTTTACATAAGTCATCCTTCTCTTTTAGAATATGTATAAAACATTGGTTTTGAGGAGTTGATTATTGTAAAGTTTGTTTAGTTTCCAACTAGAGTGCTTTATTATTTCAACTCAAATGGTTATCAATATTTTCGTTAAAGTATAAACTAAATCTGTTTCTTCCAGCAATTGCCTATATTTGAAGAAATGGAGAGCGTCAGATGGGAATGGCTCTAACGGCACTCGGAAACGAATACTTCTGACTGAGACAACCAAGGATCGAAACTTTGAAACTGGTTGGTCATTCACATTTTATCCTCGCGAGCTTATTGTCAGCACATTCGGCGCGAAAACTAAGCATCAATCACTCTGGAGCACAGTTTTTCGGTTCAGTCATGGAGGATCAAGTTTCTCCCACACAGGGCAGTACCTAAGTTCCCACATTAGGGGCTGCCCCGAATTCTCGTCAATTTGAGTGCTGCTGCCCTTTACCTAATATTGTTGGTCATCTTCTCAGAGTGAATTTTTTTTATCTTCTCTTGCCTAACGATGTTTGGAAACAAAATGGTCCAGACAGTCAACTTTTAATCTCATTTTATAATTTTGACGCCACACCTTTATTCCGGCAGCCTCTTAGGTATCGTGAAGCTGTTGCTTTAAAATAACGCACTAGAACAAAACTTGTTCTGAAGCTGGGTTTGCGCCCGCTGGGTAAGTATACTTTATAACTGACTATTAGCTACATTTCTACCCGAAAATACTTCTGCTAGTGCTTACGCCATTGTTCGCCGTGAGCGCAATAAATAATCCTGTCCTGCGCATTTTAAAAGGAAAATAAGGAGTCCTATTGATTGAATAATTCATTAATTGAGTCTTTTCGATTGTGACTCGCAACACCATTACCTGATATGGGGGTGGTGGAGCTTCTTCACAACGAAACGTAACTTCGTGCACCGTACCCGTGTCAAGCACCAGTAATATTCACTTACCGGGAAGCTCATATGCAGGCCGCTGAATTCCTTAATCTTTTGTTGGTATTCAAGCATATCAAGCGGCATCGGCATATGAGGCTTGTAGGTCGACATTTTCGCAAGGGGTTGCAGAAAGTCCGGATGGACGAATGCCTGACCGCAAAACCACGCTATGTCCTCGCTGGTAAGTGCGTACAAGACAGCGCGTTTTGCGAAATCGGAGCGAAAGGTGTTACGTCGAGTTTCTGGAGCTCTGCTCTAGAGATTGCTGCTATTGGATAGGGGAGAAACAATGCACTCCAAGATGCTCCCGGCAACAGTGTAATATTTGTGGCCTGCGCCCGCAATAAACAGCGCCAGCCCAGCTAGGTAACTTTAGGTAACAGATGCCCACGGCCTGCAATTATTTCTGGCCGGCTATCAGCAACACGGGAAGACAATGAAATGAACGAGGCCCTATTCAAGAGGCACAACGAATCCCGAATCCCTGTACAGGTAGAGGTCCACCGTTGAAAGCGAGCATTTCGTGGCGTAGGGCCGAAACTGAATGCTTTATAAATTTACTTGTGCGCTGAAACAGCATATGCGAAAACATACACATCTTAAACCAAAATTTACCGAAAATATAGTATTGCAACGATCTTTTTTAAAGCCTTTGGGATCCTTTCTTAAACTCGACTTGGTATTTTTAGACCGCACGAGCTGATGTAGATTTAGAAGAACGAACAAAAGCAAGTAGCAATATCTCGCCCTCAGCATCAAAACAAACAAAAACGTTCTGCCTGCCAGGCGGCAACTGGGAAACAGACGACGCCCACTGCAATAAATTCTTTTGGCCAAAACTATACCAGATCACAATACCCCTGGGCCGCTCCCCACAGCGCCCTTGCAACTCATCGAAGAGTGTCTGGCTGGGAGTATAGCTCTGTGGTTGCCAATTGAGAAAAAGGAAATTGAATGGTAAATTTACTTATCATGTGATGTCACAGGATACCGGTTAAATAAATCTGTACCTGGACCAATGCTTCAGCACATTTGAATTACGATGATGGAGTTGTTTCCGATGGAACCTATTGCATTTTAATTACGCCATAAAAATGTCAAGGACGTTATCATGCTTTTACATTTTTACAAAAGCAAACCTGAAGCAAACAAATATAACTAGGTCGCAATAAGCATCAAACAAACAATATTCTGCCGTCCAGGCTATTACCCTGAAGAAACGACGACGCCCACACCTACAACTTTATGCCTTCCATAAACCTTTCGAGAATACAGTCTAGTGGTCTTTTCCCCAATGGCGCTCAAGTAACCAATCTAAGGGATTATTGCTAAGAGGGATTCATGCGGTTCGGATATGCAAAATCAAAACTCGATGGCAAATTACTCGCGCATGGGAGGTCCAATTGCCCGGGTAAAACAAGTAGGCCTGTCACGTGTCGATGGAAACGTGTTGCTTGGTATCACCAAACTATCTACCACATGGGCGTTTTTCTCTAATTTCCCGAAGTCGTTATAAAGCAAGCACATGTACCTCGCTATCAGCATCTTAATTGACAAGGTTCTTCCTCCCAGGTATTGGCACTGGAAAAAGTGGATGCCCACTGCTATAAATTCTTGCCAGCTATAAACTATATACGAGAGCAATTTTAGCTCCCGTTATTCCTCAACGGCGCACATACCTTACAAAGGGGTTATTGCTTGGGGTATAACTATGCGCTTCCCATACGAAGACAGGAAACTCAATGGTAAATATTTGAGAATGAGAGGGCGGAGGACAAAGGTGAAAGTGTATTGGGGGCCTTTTTCATTTTTAGCGCATATAAATTACAGTTACCGGGTGCTTGCCTATTGAAAGATGCTTCTGTAAGTTTATTAAAGCTCACATATTGCACGAAGTCGTGTCCTATTCATTATTTCTGCACAGTTGCATGACTATCACAGGTGCTTGCCTGCCACGGTCATTCCCGCTGTCATTTCGCGTGAATGAAATGTCCACTCGTCAATGAAAAGACTGTGGCACCACGTGGCGTTTGGAAATTTGGCTGTCTGTCGTTATGCACTGGCTTTAAAAGCCGCAAAAAGAACAAACACCTTTTTTAAGATTGGTGAATCTATGGTGTTAGAACAACCTTTACAACGCATGACATGTGTATGATTTACGCACATATTCAGCAAATTAAAACCGCAATGGAACCTCAATGCGCCAAGGTAGAATGTCCAGCCTGAAGGGCATGTTCCTTCATTCGTGTAAAGATTATGTAGACAATTGATATTTCAAAGCAAAGCTTTCTACATGTACCAGCCAACGGTTCTTTCGTTGCGTGCAGGACAATAAACTCCCGACACGGCGCTGGCGGCGGCTGGAGGGAAAACGGAGGGTTTTACTCACGGAGCACACTTTAGATGGCACGGCATATTCGGCCAGCGTTCCCCGCGCACCGGAGCTTCCCACCTTGGCTTTCGCGTAAGGGTGTCATTCCGTAGGGTTTGCAGTCTGCTTTAGCGACAATTGTTTTGGGCCTGTTTTGGCGCAGCTTTCCATCCATCGCGCACTTTCTCCGCACGGCTTGATGAACTTCGTCAGCAGCACCTCCCGGTAACCAGGACCTGACAGCATTATATGGTCGTGCGGCGAAGACATCTTAGATTGGTTCTATAGAGACCACATGGAGACATCTAGCCGCTGGAGAAACGCTAGAGAAATGCACTGCCTGCCACAAGTGGCATTCCGTTTTCTAATAAGGGGAATACCATATCGGTTGTGTTTTAACAGGTATTGCATAAGGCGATAGGAGCAACTGGTTTTGATAAATAGTGATTGTCAAACTTCCCTTAGCTTTCTCACAGTTCTCAAACTTACTAAACTAACTACTTGAAATCGGTATAAATGGGAATCACCAAGCTCACATGCCGCATTGTTTTGGTGTCTGCGCTTCCGTCGCGCGGTGGTGCAGCCCCACGCGAACCCATCAGGATGGCTAGGTTCCGCTGTCGCACCCTTCAAAAGACGCTCCTCTCCGTTTACTTTCTCCCGACTCTCGGCCGGGCTACAGCGGCGGCATGCCCAGATCTAATCCGGCCGTGCCCAACGCTGCTGCTGCGTTCGGGACTCCTCCTCCGCGAATTCAAGGTAACGGCTGGCAGAATGTCTGGTTTCACTCTTTGTAGAGCCACGTCTGTGAATTCAAGTTTCGTCGCATGGGCAATTGTTGTGGGTATCGTTTAAAGCTTTTCTTTCCAACTATGTTCTATGTTATCCTATGGTAAATAGACTTTGCTGAAGAGACTAGGGTCCGTGGCGCAATTATTTATGGTTGAAACGTGGTTGATTTCACAGCAATACGTTTTACGCAGTCACACGGGAGGCGTTCGCAAAATAAATTTTGCATGGCAGTACAGAGTGATTGCGTCATGTGGAAAAGCAATGCTTTATGCTTGTATGTCTTTCTTGCTGGCTGTGTGGTTCATGGCAGCTAAAAAAATATTCACTCAGCTTTATCACATGTTTCAATCACCTCCTTAAATGAACCAAAAGGTGACTGCTTGAGCTGCACCAAAACCGCCGCCACGATAGCTGTAGGTCGACGAGACCCAGCTACAATAAAAACGTTGCAAAAAGTTAGAGATTTGTATAAAATCGCGTAAACGTTCTTACGCCGTCTTTCTCATCCTTGGACCTACCACGCGTTTTCTCCGTGGCCGCAAATGGCTAAACCCAGACAGCGCCCTGGTATTTTTTTCTTGGTTGAGTTAATCACGTGAGGCATGGTTGGGAACGCTCCTTCATTTCGCCCGTCAGTTCTCAGTTCTTTTTATTGTTTCCCTTAAGACATACGCATGAAATCACGCGATTAGGCAAAGCTGCGGTTCAGTTGCGTCATTTTCAGTATATATATATTTATATTCACGTGCACTCTAGCTTGCTACAACGGCTGGTGGGGTTGCCAGGATTGGCTATCAATATCTAAACGGGGCGAATTGATTTGCTTTTGTTATATTTCTTTCCACTCGTTTACATTTACACTTTCATGCCGCCTAAATGTCTTGACGAGGCATGACACGACGTTATAGTTGTTCTTCCGCCAAAAATGCTTACAAAGTCGAAAGAAATGTAAAATAATCCCCAAACTCCTGTTCCGTTTTAACGCCGTGGCCGTGTATCGGTGGTAGCCTTTCCTTCATACAGGGGGGAAATAGGAGGCAGGGGAAAGAGCTTGCAGCTTGAGCTGTTTGGTGGTTGAATTACAACGTTTATCAATAAAAGTACCTCTACAAATGAGAGAGTTTGTTGAGCGCCCAAACCCCCCGTGCCGTCACTCTTAGAAAAGAAAAGGAACAAGCTATCGGTTACAGAAAAAATGTAGACTTCCGATACATTACCACGACCCCACGGAAATTGAAATCGTACGCGAGTTCCCCTTGATTCAAAACAGCCGCATCCAGGTATCAAGCTGCTCAAAGCTGGTGGCCATATTCAAGAACTGCCTAAAGCAACGAGGCTTGCGTACCCCACCTTAGAAGCGTTCGATCAGTTTACTTGGCTGTTAGGGCATGCAGAAACGCAATACACTCTCCTAAACAGCATCATCACGCATATACGCTCGCAGCAATAACTAAACATTTAAAGCACCGAAGCAAACACGACAAAATCCAAGGTAGGCAGCGCACTCAAACGCGATGGCCCTTGCAAGAGACGAGGTGACTGCCGAGCGGTGGCGCCACCCATCGAGCAGCCCGGCTTCTATGCAAACGTGCTGTTGTTGATGTAAACATAAAAAATACCTAACGCGCAAGAAGCTTCTGTTATTCGGCAGAAGTGATTGGGCATGACAAAGGGAACCAAACAGCAACGTTGACGACGCCTGTTCTTATCTTTGCCCAGGAAGTCTTGCATGGTAGTGTCTCAAGCGTTTTCTTTTACCTACGCCCCGCCTAGTCACCACCTACTGCACCGTCCCAAGGGACGTGCTGTCCAGTTTCTCTCATGACGATTTCTCATTTGCACTCCTGCCGGCGATGTCATCGTTTTCAGACATTGTAAACGCTGTCCCGACGCAGTTCTCCCTAAATGGGCGTGTCAAAGTTAACCGACCAGCACCCATGGCCATGTCCATTTGTTTCATTCTCCAGGTTTTTGACTGTTGTAATTCTTTGCAATCTCATAGTAGTCCTTGTTGCTCTGCCACGCCGTGCACCCTGATCCATAAATCTTTTCGAGCTTGTCAACTCCTTCTCTGCTGGGATGTCGATTTGAATATCAGCAAATAGATAAAAAAGATGCTTGTCGAAATTAGGGATCTCAAATGCTATCGAGGTGAAGAGCGAAAAGACCCCCCCAAAATCCCTTGTGGTCATATCAGGTGAAATTTCTGAAGACGAAATGTTCGTCACAGTCCTGAACCAATTACAAGTAAAATATTGTCACAAGACGTGGCGGACAATCCCCGTGGCGCCATGGCCCACCACCAAGGATGCCGACGACGAAGAGCTGTGTGCGCCGGGCTGCCAGGCCGGGCTCCGTTTTGGCATTATGTAAATAGTTCTTTAACCATTATGTAAATACATCGCTTCATCGCTACATGGTCCATGTCATCTGCCGCCACGTAACATTTGGTGGAGCGTGCGGGTTCGTCATCCCCATCCTGGTCCCAGCATCGCATCGGTAGGGACGTTGCCGCCAGGGAGATCGAAGCCGCGCCGGGCAGCCCCAGCCCAGCAGAGACCACCACACGACGATGTCCCCCGCCTCGTGTCCCCAGACCGAAAGACCCAAGTGACGACAAGCCGAGATGAGTCGTACCCATACAAGCCGAAGATGGATTCCCCCGCCCTTCCGTCCGACGTGGCCTTAGGACCTTTGGCGCTTCGTCGCTGCTGAAGCCATTGCTGTTGATGGGCCAGGCATCAATCAACACCATCATCGTCATTCGTGGCGGCAAGCGATTCGTCTGCATTTCTCATCGCACACTCGTCCGCATTCATTCGCCAACGGGCGTCGGCGTCGACCGGCGGGGTGATGTCACGGGACGTGGCAGACAATCCCCGTGACGCCATGGCCCACCACCAAGGATGGCGACGACGAAGAAGAGCTGTGTGCGCCGGGCTGCCAGGCCGGGCTCCGTTTGGCATTATGTAAATAGTTCTTTAACCATTATGTAAATACATCGCTTCATCGCTACATGGTCCATGTCATCTGCCGCCACGTAACAATATTCTAGTTTATTCCAGTTCAAAATTAGTCAAAGTGTTCCTTGGCTGACACCTCAGAAAAACCTCTCCATACAGGAGACCACAGCCAAACTCCTAATGTAGACCACTCCGATAACGTGAAAAAAATAAGTAAAAAAGAACATGGAGAAAAAATGAAATAGTAGTCAAACTCGTTTGTCAAAGCCTACCGTTAATCGAAGTGGAACTGGCCGCCTAAGCAGAACCAGAAGAAATATTTAAAAGGATCCAGTAATTTTGTACCTCTAGGTACAAAATACACTTTAGCTTGAACTGTTGTGATACTTTGCCTAGAGAGGGTGCCGAAATGTAGCGATGTCTTCACTGAGGAGGATTACTCCCGCTGCTCGTTCTGAAGGCACAAACTGTCATGCCAAGATAAACAAAGCGAAAAAAATAGCAACATCTTTAGCATGAGAAGTTCCAAATTGGTAAATACACATATATATGTGAGTACAAGAGCAGCCGCCACGCAAAAGTTCAAAATTTACTCCGAAAATTTAGCAACTAAATTGCAGCCTACAGCAACATCAGGAGCTCATAATCGTCTAACAAAACTCCGACTCTTTTTTCTATAAATTCCCGAAGCATTCTTAATAAAGCACTTCAACTGTGAAGCAAATAGATAACATCATAGATCGGCACGCTCACTAAGGAGTGCACTGACAACCCCAATCACCATTCACGAGTTTGCGGTGACTGTGCCTCGCAGTGTTTTTGGAGTGGTAGTGCGAGTGCAACTGATTGCGAGCCCTGCGCTCCCCGTGAGCCCCGCTCACCAACCGCGAAGTCGAACGCCACTCGCGGTGAGCCGCACACACCACTCGCGAGTGTGAGAGCCACTCGCCGTGAGCCCTTCTCACAACTGCCGAGTGCGAGTGCACTCACCAGTCGCGAGCGCTGAGCTGCGCTTGCCACTCACGACTACACTCGCGCGAATTGCGCGACTTTCCACGGTTAGTGCCACTATTGCGCTAGTGCTTGCTGTTGGGTATTCGTCGCAGCAGCCACACTCTTGGCTGGTTGTTAATAGCGCGATGCTTTTCAGCTTGGAAAATATATCGTCACTGTGCTCTTTCTATCGGACATCGCATAATTAACTTTCTTGCGACGTACCGATTTGGGAATATGATTTGGATCGTCTTCTTACGCCGTAATGTTCCAATACTGTTCCGTTCCGTGACTCATTATGGTCTGCTGCGCACAGTCGCGTGCCAGGGGTGACAACGAGTGATGAGTGCGAGCACGAGTGGTGGCAGTGAGGGGTGAGCGTGAGTGCGTACGAGTGTTGAGAATAAGGGGGGTATGTGAGCACGAGAGAGTGGGAGGGCCTATAGTGAGCGTTTAGCGTGAGCCCCAGTGAGTGAGAGTGGGCACGAGTGGTGAGGCCAAATATTGAGCAAGACTACGGGTGATGCGAGTGGTGAGGGTGACTGGTGAGCGAGAGTGTGTGCGGATGCGTGAGGAAAAATATATTTTTCTTTATGAATGTGAGTAAGTAGCGCCCAGTGTTTCCGAGGTATGAATAACATTCGCCCCCACCTCACAATAGAAATGAAAACTTGCTGTAGCAAAGGTACCATTGTTACAAAAATTACTCCTCAAAATTTTTAAAGATATAGACGAGATAGAGTGGCACGTGGTATAGGCGCTGCTGCGATTATAGCACTCGCGTAATTGTTACCCCTTTAAGATGAACAGAAAAAAAGGAATGATTATGAATGAAATTGCAAAAATTTGTACATTCATTCCTTTTGTTTGTCCTTTACTCTCCTACGACTTCTGATGTAGATTTTACGAGTAAATTTTCACATGTTTCTATGGGATGTTTTAGAAACCACCTTGTGATGGCTGGAAATTTTAGAGTTACTAATATAAATGGGTTCAAAATAAGTTCACCTTCATGTGATGAGATTTTTATTAATATCAAACAGCGACCGTGACGACAGGTTCACAGCAGTTCCGGATATGTGGTTCCATAGCAAATGCCATCTCATGTCAACGAAAACGTTTATGATGGTCAGTCTGATCAGAAATTGGTTCAGTTTACATGCCGTGTAGTAGTACTTTTAATTTGTGCCATAAAAGAAAGATTCGTTAAAAAATTGTTTAGAGAAAATAAAGAGTGAATCCTGAAAACCCTAATTTACACTTTGGTTGCTTTACGTGTATTGATGTTCTGAGTCTTGGGAATACTTTCAAGTCACTGGGTGGTTATAGCCACACAAATTTCATCCCCCAAATAAACTAACAAGCAACCCTCCAAAAACCCCCGGGAACCAAAATAAATTATATTGCGCGAGAAACTGGGTTTCTGAAAAAATGAAAGTTTCAACGTTCTTTGCATTGCAAGAAACGACTTCTTTCCAAAAAGTTATGTTCCAGCTAGCACAGCTTGTCAACAGTGAACAACCGCAATTCCTTTGGGGCAGGGGTGCTATTCCAGAAGGCCAGAGTTTGAGCGAACCTCGGGCAAGGCGGAGCTTTTGTGATAATAATAGGCTCATGATAATATTATGGGGCAGGGATAAAACGCAATAAAAATTCGATTCATGCTGTTTGCTGATGATTGAGGTGACGTAATCGGTCCTGGGTGGTGCGCACAAAGGATGTGCCACTAGGAAGTGGCACATCTTGCCGTGCTTTCTCTCGCTCCACTGCTGCACTTTTGGCTACTGAGGGAACGCATATCCAATTACTTGATTTTATTGTACTTTTACCTTAGTAAGCTGTATTTCACTACAAAGTCTTTTTATTTTTATTTGATGAGTTCATACGAGCTTTTTGTTTGCAATTTTTGGTCCTATGAAGTATTTTCTGCTGTTGGTGACACACAGTGCACTCACGGGACTAGGTCCCACTGGCAAAAAAAGGAAGCGGGTGATGAAAGCGCGCCACATTCAAAACAGTTGCTGCCCGTGTTACTTTATCAAAACCCCCTGATTTTGGACACAAAATTTCCTCGGCGCGGTCCAGTCTGCTTACGTGTTGTTCAGGTGAAACCCTGGTTAGATTTTTTAGCAACTTCTTTTTTTATTTTTTGTACTTGCGCCTTTTTCCTTGCTTTCGTATATTTTTCTTTTGGCATGGATTTCTTTCAACGGCTTTTTGTCTGCTGTTGCGTGTTTCAATCAGTTTCTTCCCTTTCGTTTCTTTGTCTTAGTGTGCAAGCAGACTGGAACACGCCACAACCTCCCTAGAATCGGGGTTCTGCGAAGGTGGTGTGTACCTGTCCTAGTCCCGTGACATCACGCTCAGGCTTAACGCTGCACGCACTATTCTGCTACTGTTACAGTACGAATGCCAGTGCTACGAATTTCCCCAAACGGCCACGTCAGTTCCTCCAAGATGCATATTCCGGATCCATCCCCCAAAGTGGCCATGTGTTACAAAGGCAGGAATAGCAAAACAGAAAACGACTTTTCAGGTTTGTTTGTTTTATTTCATTTTGCTCTTCGCGGTATCGCTGGAAGAAGCTCTACACAGATGTTTCTTTTTTTGTAGAGTTCAGTCCCCTCGCAACCCTCTCTTCCTTCGCGACCTACCCATTCCCGCTTACCCTTCATCTGGCGTCACGCTATTGCTTTAATTCGTAGCTCTCCCATTTACCCACTTTCCATGCTCTTCTTCCTATCACATGACAGTAATGCTGAACAAATCCCATTGAAAGGTGTTAAGTTCGCCTCTCACAATAGGCAGGCCGTTCATTGTATTGTAGAGAGGATAATTAAAAGATGCGACAGGCCATCAAGCTATGGGGGTATTCGACGTAGCAGCATCGACCATATGGAAGAGGGTAGGCAGGATTATGTCCAGTCCAGACACGGGGATATCGCCGAAGACGTGCCAGGGTAAGAATACGAACCCCATTAGGTGCATGCACGAGACATGAGCTAGATTGGGCTTGCGTCGTGACACCCTACTAATGGTTTATAAAATGTACATCCAGCCAATTCTAGAATTTGGAGTTGTGCCGTTCTCCGGAAGTCCCCACTGCAAACCTTGCCCGTTCATAATGCTCGAAAGACAAGCTATACGGTGATGTCTGGGTCTTCCCCGTTATGAACCAAATAAAATTTTATACATGGAAACCCATATTTCTCAATTAGTCTCACGCATGCATGCCCTCACCGTAGATTCATTTTTACGAGTCATGGAATCACCCATATCCACGCCGCAAACATCCTTCGTTGCATGGCCTTCGTTGTTTTTGGTAGTCCATGGCCACGGTTAAAACAACCACAGGCGGTATTTGTTCTATCTCTGCTTGGCCCAATAAATGTGGCCCTCTTGTTGGCCCCAGTGCTTGAAAGAGTGTCGCCCTTAGATATTTCTTTTGAGGAAATGTTTCCCTCTAACGCAAAATTATCCCCTCTGATCATTTTAACAAGCCTCGTACAGGATCATCTGAACGGTTTCCCTTTGCACGCCATTGTTGCATCCGAAGCTTCTGTCCGGAAAGAGAAGGCAGGCGTGGGCATTTTTTGTCTCAGTCTAGATTGGGCCTTTTCCCTCCGGCTGCCTAACTTTACTACGTCTTTCCACGCAGAATTTCTCGCAATAGCCTTGGCCCTTCGTAAGCTTGGTTCCCCGAAACGACAAGGAATAATTCTTACGGATTCATTTTCTGTTTGTTCTGCCCTTACATCCTCCCGTTCATCCCCCCTACGCCGAGCCCTTGCTGCTTTATTGCTTTCCTCCTTTCGTGAATTTCGTTTTGTCTGGGTACCTGGACAAGCCGGTATCTGGCCTAATGAATCGGCAGATGCCCTGTCGTGAATGGCATTGCACGGCCCAGTTTTGGAGGTTCTGCCGCCAATTTCCCTCATAACTTCGGCTCGCTTTCGTAGGCTGTGCTTACTTCAAAGTATGCCTGATTCTGCTTAGGAAGGCTCGGAGCCCGAGCACCTCCTGTACTCATGGAAGTGCAGCCTAAGCCAATCGCGAGCTTGCAAATTCACTCTGACTGCCTTTTGCTGTCGCGTGCCAAATTCAAATTATTACTTGCACTGCTCTAATCTGGCCGTATCACCATTATGTGGTTTCTTTAAAGAACCAGAAACCATCGACCATTTCTTCTTCTCCTGACGAAGGTTCTTTCTATAACACGAAGATACTTAGAAAGCACGTGCAGCCGGCTAAACCTCCCACTGTCTGCTACACGTATTTTGTCATTCGGGGCGAAGGAACAGGGATTCTTAGACAGGGATCCTTACCGTGCGTTGCACAAATTCATCATGGAATCAGGCCATCAGCCGAGTTAGACGTCATTTGGCCCTGTTGGATTCCCCTGTCAAGTATATGCGCGCCTAGCTCACTGCTTCGTCTGGGCAACTTTCTGCGTGTTTCGTATTTCTAATTTTCATCTCTGTTCGTTTTTACTTCTTTTTCTTTCTTTCTCTAATCTAGTTACTTATATTTCTGTTGTCATCTACTGCTAATCTATTTCATTATTTAAAATTTTTTTTTCCCTACAAAAATTACATAATTTTTTTAGGAAAAGAGCCAATTTCCTGGCCAATCCCTCTGTGTGGGTACGCGCGATTTCACTGGAACTAACCCTACCATATGAGCCGGGTTGCGTGTTTCCAAACGCTTCGCTGCACAGACCACGCCGTGACATGTGTGATGTCCCTGCGCGCGCTATTCTTTTAGGCTCCTGCTAAAACAAAACCACCGTTCTGGCTCTGTAGCCTTGACGTAGAGCACTGAGTGCTGGCGCTGACGGCTTGGGTTCAAGCCCCAGCTAGTCTATCTCGTGGGTTATTTTTTTTTTGCGTATATTTTTCTAAGTATATTTTTTTTAAATCTCAAATCTACGCTTTGTTTTTGTTCATAATGGTGATTTGGTATGTTTTAGGTCGCTTTAGGCTTGGGGGCAGCCAATGACCACGTTGAATTTACCGTATTCCATCGCGAGAACAGACATGTCACGTGGGTGCTCTGTGCAGCGAAGCGTTTGGAAATACGCAGCGGGGTTATCTGAACGCTCAGACCTGCGTTCCTATCTCCTTCACCACTGCGAATACGCCACCTCAACCGACTATCGGTGCGTCGACTGTCCCTGCGATACTTCGGTGGTGCAGGCTGGGAGTCTCTTCTCCTTCTCACACACTGTCTCTTTCACAGCATATGTAATACGTACAAGCTATCCTGTCAGAAACGTTTTAACAAGAAATGCGCGCTGCGCAACCCCTCGAGGGAGACTGTATCCCGCTGATGATAAAGAAAACACACGATCATGCAACACTTCGTTTGAAACTGCTTTTCGAGCACACGTTAACAGGAATTGCTACTTCAGGAAACGGCCGTTCGGCATGGGTGTGTGTTTAACGCAGGTTTTTTTTTAGACGAGGCTTCCTGTAAGCAGGTAATGGCTGTCATAAAGCCAGTTATACAAAGCTTTATGATATTCAGAAAGCCTTTTTTTCAATTATAACGGCACCTGTACATACCAGTACATAGATTTTGCGTCATAAGCATGCAACATCTTATACATTCATTTGATTTGATTGTGGGGTTTAACGCGCAGACGCAACGCAGGCGATGCGGCGCGCCGTAGTGGAGGGCTCCGGATTAATTTTGACCACCTGGGGATCTTTAACGTGCGCCGAAATTATACATTCATTTAATGCGCTGAAGCGATAGAGGGGAGCCCTGTAGTTCTACGTGATCTACTATCAGCCCTACTATCACCATCAGTAACAGCGGTGCGTGGGCTAGAGTGAGAGGTTTACCACGTGACACAAATCGAACAGGATCCGGTGCCTGGGCGGTCGTCTACGGTATTCTGGCGGTTCAGGACGGGTCATCTCTCATCGACAATGAACGTAGCCCTTAGTCTATGGCTGCTTCCGACAGCCCTACGTCATTTTATTGAATAAATGTGTTTTTCTTCAATTTTGAATTTCGTGGAATGCATCGGCACTACTCCGTTGTCCCATTTTCGATAATTTTGAAGCGAAGATTTTGTGCCTCAATGAGGGCGAAGCTATGTAAAAACGCACAGCAGAAAAGTAAACGTTATAACAAGAAATGGCGCATGATGATAATGCGTGTCTTTCCACAACGGCGCGAGAATCACCCAAAACGAAAAAAAACCGCATCGCGTGGTCAGAATCAAATCTG
Organism: Haemaphysalis longicornis; assembly: GCF_048455015.1. Lineage (NCBI taxonomy): Eukaryota > Metazoa > Arthropoda > Arachnida > Ixodida > Ixodidae > Haemaphysalis > Haemaphysalis longicornis. The sequence goes on from NW_027526204.1 coordinate 40,025,114, forward strand.
GGTTCCTTACAGTTTAAAGCCGACGTCATTCTGAATGCCCCATACTGACGCGGTTACAGCAGGCTGGAGTTTAGAAATTCACTTTCAACCAATTCATGTCTGGTTCACTCAGAGCGAGCTTCGTATTTTCAAGACGATAATCTCTCTTGGGCAACTTAAACGCAGAAATATTGGTCTCTCTCTATGTCTTCTGCCTATCGGTGACTCTATTCAGCCACCCGACAGAAGTAGGACACAAGTTGCGCAATAGTCTTATATATGCACAGCCAAATCTAAACCTCTAGGTCTGGTGGGAACGTTCACACTTGTCAACGTTTTTGATAAAGCACAACACATTACGCAAGTGTAAGATGGAAAATCAATGCATAAGTGATATTTGCAGTGTTCCTTTAAAACAATTGAAGCATGCTTCGTTTTTGCGATAGCAAATGAAATACTACACCAACTGCAGAAAACCGTCACCTGCTGCGGTGAGGGTTAATATAGCTCCTGGCGGCATTTAAGGAATCAAACAGCAACAGCAATGAAAGGTTGCACTAGGTATGTTTTACGTTCCGCTTTGGACGCTCACGGAGTAGAGCAACGGATTTCTATAAACTCTGTAGTGAGGTGCGCCATTTTACGCGCGTCTTCGGCGCATGGGAGCGCTGCCACCGAGGCACCCGACTTGGAGCAGAGGAACGCGGTAAATTTAAATTGACTTGAGCATACTTCTAGCGTGTTATCTTGGGAATAAGCCACGGGACAGAAGCAGCATGAGAGGTGAGCGGGAAAGAAAAGCGGGAAATTTACTGGGCAGGGGCACTAGTCGACTATTGTCTTTCCTCGATTTGCAACAAAAGGAACATACACACGGCCATTTTTTACCGCCTTTATTTTTAAAAAGCTCCTTTGATTTCTTCATTATTACTTCATTATGTTTTTTCTCGTTACGTTCTAGTTTTTCGACGTGTGTTGGTGGAAATACTTCGGACGTAAAGGTATCATTTGGAATGTTTTGGGAAGTCGTTTTTGTGAAATTTCTATATTTCTTGTATTCAGAATTTAGTTCGATAAGTTATCTACGTTTATGCAATTACAACGATTATATACAATTATCGATTTTTGTAGCAATAGAAGTAGGCTCTTTGCCTAATTTCGCTATGCTTTCATTAACTATTTTGAAGTTTTATTTGTGAGACTAGAGATTCCCCTTTAGTTTTTCGAGGATAACAATACAGCGCATAGTTTCTGATTTTGTTAGTATATTTTTGTAACGTTGATATTTTTGTATATTTTTACATTTTCCCCAAAATAGTGTAGCAAGCTTTTCCAGCACATTGTCTCCTCCCTATTTCAAAACATTCATGGTTATGCCATCGTCACCTGCAGCTTTTGCTCTTTTCATGCTTTTGAGAGAATTTTCCTTCTTCCCCTGAAGTACTCGTGGAGCTCTGCTAGTTAACGTCGTCCTGTCAAGAGTCTCCCCTGGTTGCACATCGCTGGCAGATAGTTTGGTATAGAATCGTTAAGGTACTGCATTATTCTGTACATGTTGTGAATATTGCTACCCTGGTCATCTCGGAGTGCGTACATTCTTTTTTTACGAAGGGTAGCTACCTCTCAGTTTTTTTTCAAGCTTCGTCCTATTTGGAGCCTTTCCTCGGTCGCTGGCGTTTTATATGCACGAATGTGGCTTGTTTTACTTCTGCAGTTCTAATGTCTCAACTTGGTCCATCGTAAGTGACACTCTTATGTTCTTACGTATAGCAATTAGTTGTTTTGTTTTCTTAGTTAGTTTTCCAGCTTGGTTTTTCATGCTTCTTTTCCCACAGATGCTCCTGATTCTAGTATTGCGATCGTCACAACGTTAATTAGAGTGTATGCACTATCCTCGTTCTTGTTTGGAAGCGCAAATTTTTTTGAAGAGTTTTCTAAACTCCATCAACCCAGCTCTGATCGATTCCATGCTGGGTTTCTTATTTTACCCGACTTTCCTTCTTTCTCTTTTCAGATTCAGCATTACGTTGCATCTACCCATCGTATAATCGCTGCTCCGAATGTTTCTCATCACTTCTCAATCCTCCCCAATGCCTGCATTGTTACTTAGAATAAATTCAATCTCTTGTTTTATAGTTTTTCAGGACTTCTCCATGTCTATTTCGTACTATTTTCTTTGTAAGAGAAAGCGTTCATTATTTGAAGGTTTTTTCTCTCTGCAAATTCAACCAGTGTATCTACTCGGCTGTCGCGAATGTCGTTTTCAAAGTTTCGCACTTTGGAATGGTTCAGTACTCAAAAAGTGCCCATTGCCTGGAAAAACAACGGCATTATTCTGATTCACAAAACGGGAGATACCAAGGGCCTCAAGTAATACAGGCCCATCAGCTTACTCTCTGTTTTGTACAAGCTTTTTACCAGTTAAATTTAGCCACATAGGTGACACCCTGATTCCAAACAACCAAAAGTGTAGGCTGGGTTTTGAAAAGGTTACTTACTCTGCCATGGACCAAATCCATGTTACAAAACAAGCGATCATGAAATACCCAGAATAAACTAAACCACATTTTATAGCATTTCTAGACTATGAGAAATCGTTTGACTCAGTACACACCGCAGCCGTACTAAGGCATTAAAAGAAGACACCTACATTAAACAACTAGACTAGACATATAGAGGATATATGGGCAATATGACAATTTGCAGGTAGCGCGATAAATTCCCTATCCGACAGGAAGTACGCCAGGGAAATACCATTTCGCCAAAACTATTCACAGCATGCCTGGAGGGAGTATTCAGAAAGATTGACGGCGAAAACTCCGGATTAAGGATAAATGGAGAATACTTGAGTCATTTGAGGATTGCAGCGGACATAGTCTTGCTAAGTGAGACTGCATAGTTCTTGTGAAAAATGCTTCAGGAACAAGAATGAGAAAGTACAGCCACAGGGCTGTAAATAATAATGAATAAATGTAATGTATAGAGAATAAGCATGTAGAAAGCGCCCTCTTTAGGTTAGAAAAAAACATGCTAAAAGATGCAAAAGATTATAACTTCCTCGGACAGATGGTCAGTTCTGACGCCAACCGCGAGAGAGGAATCCGGCGCAGATTAGCTGTTGCCTGGGCAGCACTCGATAAGAACTTCCAATATGCAAAAAGAGGTATCTCTATCACTTGCAAGACATATATATACAACTAGTGCAAGCTGCCGGCAATGAAATACAGAGCTGAACTTCCTAACGCAGGTAAACAAAACGAAATTTACTTCGGCGGGCCATGTAGTGAGAGAGGAACCGAGAACCAGTGGGCAATTAGGATGGCGGACTGGATACCGAGAGACGGTTCTAGTAGAAGGGGAAGGCTAATAACATGATAGAGGGAGTAGCTATCGAATTTTGATGGCCAACAGTTGCCTCAAGTGTAGCAGCATATACTAGGTTGGCAGTGATTGCTAGAGGCCTTAGCACTCTATTGAATCTTGGTAGACTGTTGTTGATGATTGTGATGATTGTAGATGTAATAGAATTTCGTTCAACGGAATACCTTTCCACAATTATTTATTTATTGTAAAACTTTAGGGAGTTCGCAGGGGCTTTCTAGAATCACCGTTGTTTTTTAAGTGTATAAGGCGCATTTTTTTATTTATACAATATGGTTTGGCGATATTGCTACTTCCTGGTTTGTTTTTTTTTTTCAAAATTGTGTTCCTCTAGAAATATACATTCACTTGTTTGTATTAGTGTAAATGGAGATTAGGTGTGTTCCTTCCACGAATTATGCATTTTGTGGAAATGTAGGGTGTTAAATGGCTGGCTCGTATTTATTCCTTAATAACTTCAGCATTTCACTCTGGGCCTTTAGGCACAGCTCTTGTTTTTTAGCGGGCATGTACCGTATCTGCACACGTGTTCCGCGTACATTCTTTCGGTTAAAGTTTACCTAAATTAGAGTGCGCTTTACAATGGGGTCAAAATCAAAATCGGCTTTCAATGAGCCCGCTTTATGGTTCAGGCTTGCTGGAACTGGCTAAGCAAGTCCTTGAAGCACAAGGCATTTTTATGCCACACTTGGGTTCATCACATAATATGTCTTCTGCGAAGTGCGTGGTGCAATGTCACTTACATCAACGGGGTAGAATTGGCGCCAAATGAGATTCTTTCTCATTTTCATAAGTAAGGTAACCAACGCGGTACAAGGTCCCCAATTACACGATGCGATAAATATTTAAACATTTGTTGCTTCCTTTTCAAAAAATACCACGTTAAACCGACGCTTTTGAGCTCCACCCTCCAAGGGGTCTTTCACGACCCATGCTGTTAATAGAAAACTCCCGCGACAAATATAAGGAGTTACTGGCACCGACAGGAATCGAACTTGGAACGAATAGAAAAATAGAGCGAAAGCCTGTTTTCTTACCGATTGAGCAACAAACCCACGCGGAGACGTGGGAGGTAGACGGTGCACTCACCGAGAACATCTGCAGGTTTACCCTCTGCATTCTCGCTGAGTGCAAGGTGATAACGTCTCGCCACCTCTCGCGCCCCGATGCGCTCTGCCCACGGCCCGTATAGTGACCGTGTGCGCGCCTTGCGAATCCGCCTTGCGAATCCGCCAGTAGTTATAAAATCAAAGGAAGCTCACACAAACTCATGGCGTCGCACTTCGTCTTCGTCTCTGCCGCCGATCTCGTCGCCTCCGTAAGCTGCCGCAGGACGTAGCAGGAGTGACCTCGGCTAACAACGGGTTTGAGCTAGAAACTTCCTGTATTTTATACAAAAAAAATTTCCGCTCATGTGCTTCCCCAATACAACCTGACCAACCATGGTTCATGAATTATGCATTGATTTAACCTTAGAAAGAATATCTCTTGGAAGTAACAAAAGGTTTGGTTTAGTGCATTGCAGTTGTCTGTGGTTTCAGTCTTTGTAGAGCCACGTGAGTAAATTCAAGTGACGGCGCATGTGTAATCGCTGGGCGTGTCGTTTACAGCTTCGGTTTCCGACCACCGCCACAGCACGTTGTAGCGCCCATTTTTTCTGCATTTATGTGTTTATAAAACTCGAAATTTTCTTCAACTAGATATCTCCTTTTATATATGGATAACTATTGCACTTGTGCAAGTTAGGCTTTTTTCTATAAATGGAAGGCGTTAGGAGGTGTAGACATTGTGGGGAATTTTCCCTCATAGGTGCAAAGTTTTTTGCAGGGCTCTTCGAGTATATCACTCTTTGTTGGAAAAATTATAGGATGCATAATTTTTATAATGCAAACGAAAATTTGACTTCTACCTCAGTGCAGCCATACGGCTGCATTAAGGTGGATGTCAAATTTTGTGACCTTTACGGCACATTTTCCTTCGCAATACCTTGCTCCACCTTGAGGATTTCTCTTTATTTGGTCAATTTTTTATTAAAAAGCTAACTTGTCAAGTGTTATCTTACTGACAAATTTCGGTTATTACAATCTCGTACAAACAATTATGTTCCTTTCCACTATTATACCAGTGAAATCTGTTGCTTCTGCCAATTATGCATTTTAGATTTAATACATCACATTGCACAGTTCGCAGGTCTTTTTTTTCAGTTTTTGCGCGTTTGTAACTTTTTTAGTTTAGTGATTGTTTTTAGAGATGTTCAATACAAGCTTTTTGTGAGATTATGTTTGTAGTCGGTATTTTTATATGTTGTTTAGGTTTTTGGTTCCAAAAATCTGTACAAAAACATCTCTACTCACTATAATATAACCATTAGACGTGTTACTCCGCCCATTATGGTTATTTATGGAAAGGAAGGGGGTTATGGGGTTTGCTCCTTTTCCCTATTTTTATGCGTACTATATAGAAGCTGCTTTTCTTTTTCATTTTACATTAGTCATCCTTCTGCTTTAGTATATGTATAAAACATTGCTTTTGCGGAGTTCATTATTGCAAAGTTTGTTTATTTTTCAACTCTAATGTTTTTTTGTTTCAGCTCAAATGGTTATCCATATTTGGGGTAACTGATAAACAATATCTGTCACTTCCAGCAATTGCCTAGGCTTGAAGAAATGGAGAGCGTCATGTGGTCCTGGCTCTAACGGTATTCGGGAACGAACACTTCTCACTGAGCCGATCAACGACCGAAACTTTGAAACTGGTTTGTCATTCACATTCTATCCTCGCGACCTTATTGCCGGCACACTTAGCGCGAAAACTCAGAATCATTCGCTCTGGAGCAGGATTTTTCTGTTCAGACATAGATGATCAAATTTCTCCCACATAGGACACTACTTGACTTCTCACTGTTGGGGCGTCCCCGGATGCCCAACAATTTGAGTGTTGCTGCCCTATACGTAATATTGTTCGTCATCTCTCTGGAGTGAAATTTTTTTGAAATTCTCTAGCCTAATTATGTTTGGAAACAAAATGGGCAGAACAGTCAACTTTTATTCTCATTTTATAATTTTGACACCACACATTTATTCCGGATGCCTCTAAAGTATCGCGAAGGTGTGGCTTTAAAATAAACCGCTGGAACAAAACTTGTTCTGAAGCTGCGTTTGCGCCCTCTGGGTAAGTATATTTTATAACTGACTATTAGCTACGTTTCTACCCCAAAATTACTTCTGCTAGTGCTTACGCCATTCTTCGCCGTGAGCGCAATAAACAATTCTGTCCTGTGCATTTTGAAAGGAAACAAAGAAGTTTTATTGATTGCCTAATTCATTATTGATTCTTTTCGATTGTGACTCGCGACACTAATACCTGATATGGGGGTGGTGGAGCTTCTTCACCCATGTGAAGCACCAGTAATATTCACTTACTGGGAAGCTCATATGCAGGCCGCTGAATTCCTTAATCTTTTGTTGGTATTCAAGCATTTCAAGCGGCATCGGCGTATGAGGCTTGTAGGTCGACATTTTCGCAAGGGGTTGACAAAGGCCGGAAGGACGAATGCCTGACCGCAAAACGACGCTATGTCCTCGCTGGTGAGTGGGCACAAGACAGCGCGTTTTGCGAGATCCGAGCGAAAGGTGTAATGTCGAGTTTCTGGAGTTCTGCTCTAGAGAATACTGCTTTTGGCGAGCGGCGAAACAATGAACTCCACGATGTTCTCGGCCCCAGTGGTAATATTTATGGCCTGCGCCCGCAATAAACAGCTTCAGCCCAGCTAAGTAACTTTAGGTAACAAAGGCCCACGGGCAACAATTATTTCTGGCCGGCGATCAGCAACACGGGAAGACAATGAAATGAAGGAGCCCCTATTCAAGAGGCACAACGAATCCCGAATCACCGTACAGGTAGAGGTCCATCGTTGAAAGCAAGCATTTCGTGGCGTAGGGCTGAAACTGAATTCTTTATAAATTTACTTGTGTGGTGCAACAGCATAAGCGAAACAAATACATATCTTAAACCGAAATTTACCGAAATTATATTATCGCAACGATCTTTTTAAAGCCTCTCGTATCCTTTCTTGAACTCGACATGGTATGTTGAGACCGCACGTGCTGATGTAGATTTAAAAGAGCGAACTAAAGCAAGCAACAATATCTCGCAATCAGCATAAAAAACCTTCTGCCTGCCAGGCAGAAACTGGGAAACCGGCGACGCCCACTGCAATAAATTCTTCTGGCGAAAACCATATCAGATCACAATACCCCTGCGCCGCTCCGCAGCGGCGCCCCTGCGACTCATCGAAGAGTGTATGGCTGGGGGTATAGCTCTGTGGTTGCCAATACGCAAAATAAAAATTGAATCATAACTTTACTTATCATGTGATGTCACAGGATACCGGTGAAATAAATCTGTATCTGGACTAATGCTTTAGCTTATTTCAATTACTATGATGGAGTTCTTTCCGCTGCAAACGTACTGCATTTTAATTAGGCCGTAAAAATATCAAGGACGTGTCCATGCTTTTACAATTTTACAAAAGCAAACCTAAAGCAAACAAATATACCAACTCGCAATTAGCATCAAACAAACAATAATCTGCCCTCCCGGCTAATGACCTGAAGAAACGACGACGTCTACACCTACAACTTCATGCCTTCCATAAACCTTTCAAGAATACAGTCTAGTGGTCTTTTCCACAATGGCGCTCAAGTAACCAATCTAAGGGATTATTGCTACGAGTGATTCATGCGGTTCGGATACGCAAAATCAAAACTCGATGGCAAATTACTCGGGCACGGAAGGTCCAATTGCCCGGGTAAAACAAGTAGGCCTGCCACGTGTCGATGGAAACGTATTGCTTGGTATCACCAAACTATCTACCACAAGGGCTTTTTTCTCTAATTTCACGAAGTCGCATATAAAGCAAGCACATGTACCTCGCTATCAGCGTCTTAATTGACAAGGTTCTTCATCCAAGGTATCGGCAGGGGGAAAATGCCCACTGCTATAAATTCTTGCCAGCTATAAACTATATACGAGAACAATATCAGCTCTCGCTATTCCTCAACGGCGCACGTACCTTACAAAGGGGTTTCTTGCTTGAGGTATAGCTATGCGTGTCCCATATGCAGACAGGAAACTCAAAAGTAAATAATTGAGAATGAGAGGGCGGAGGACACAGGCGAAAGTGTATGCCGGGGGCTTTTTCATTTTTAGCGCATATTACCTACAGTTACCGGGTGCTTGTGTATTGAAACGTGCTTCTGTAAGTTTATTAAAGCTCACATATATCACGAAGTCAGGTCCTATCCAAAATTTCTGCACAGTTGCATGACTATCGCAGGGTGCTTGCCTGCCACCGCCATTCCCACAGTCATTTCGGCGTCAACGAAATCCCCGCTCGTCAATGAAATGCCCATGACAGCCACCGCGGCGTTTGCAAATTTGGCTTTGTGTCGTTATGCGCTGGCTTTCAAAGCCTCAATAAGAACAAACAACTTTTTTAAGATTGGTCAACCTAAAGAGTGAGAACAACCATTACAAGGCATGACATGTGTATGATTTACGCACATATTCAGCAAATTAAAACCGCATTCGAACCTCAATGCGCCAAAGTAGAATGTCGAGATTGAAGGGCAAGTTCCTTCACTCGTGTAGCGATTATGTAGACAATTGATATTTTAAAGCAAAGCTTTCTACCTGTACCAGCCAGCAGTTCTTTCGTTGCGTGCGGGACAATAAACTGCAGACTTGGCGCTGGCAGCGGCTGGGGGGAGGACGGAGGGTTCTACTCACGGAGCACACTTTAGATGGCACGGCATATTTGGCCAGCGTTCCTCGCGCACCGGAGCTTCCATCCTTGACTTTCGCGTACGGGTGCCATTCCGTCGGGTTTGCCGTCTGCTTTAACGACAACTGTTTCGGGCCTTTTTTGGCGCAGCTTTCCATCTATCGCGCACTTTTTTCGGACGGTTTGATGAACTTCGTCAGCAGCACCTCCCGGTAACCGGGACCTGACAGCATTATATGGTCGTGCGGCGAAGACATCTTAATGATTGGTTCTATAGAGACCACATGCAGAAATCTAGCCGCTTGAGAAACGCTAGAGAAACGCACTGATTGCCACGAATGGGATTCCGTTTTCTAATATGGGGAATACTATATCGGTTATAATTTAACAGGTAATACAGAAGGCGATAGGAGCAATTGATTTTTGATAAATAGTGATTGTAAAAGTTCCCTTAGCTTTCTCACAGTTCTCAAACTTACTAAACTAACTATTTAAATCGGTATAATTGGGAATCACTAAGCTCACATGATTTATATTTTCCGTGTCTGCGCTTCCGTCGTGCGGTGGTGGAGCCCCAAGCGAGCACATCAGAATGGCTAGATTCCGCTGTCGCACCATTCAAAAGACGCTCCTCTCCGTTTACTTTCTCCCGAATCTCGGCCGGCCTACAGCGGCGGCATGCCCAGCTCTACTCCGCTCGTGCCCGACGCTGCTGCTGCATTCGGGACGCCTCCTGCGCGAATTCAAGGTAACGGCTGGCAGAATGTCTGGTTTCACTCTTTGTAGAGCCACGTCTGTGAATTCAAGTTTCGTCGCATGGGCAATTGTTATGGGTGTCGTTTAAAGATTTCCTTTCCAACCACTTTCCCAGCGTAAATTGGAGCTAGTTTTTTTTTTTTTTTTTTCATGCCGTATTGTTGCTGCATGCTGTTTGGCGGACGCAGAATGTCTTGCCTCGGAATTTTCTTGCAATGCAGGTGTGGGCAGCCAATCCATCAAGGTGCGACGCAAATATGTAGGGTTGACAAAGAAATACTGTCGTGCATGAGCGATAAACAAATGTAGACGAGTGATAGACAAGATCGACAATAGACGAACAGTAGACAAAGTTCTAAGATTTATGCTATGTAAATAGACTTTGCTCAAGAGACTAGGGTACGTGGCGCAATTATTTATGGTTGAAACGTGGTTGATTTCACAGCAATATGTTTTACGCAGGCACACGGGAGGCGTTTGCAAAATAAATTTTGCATGGCAGTACAGAGTGATTGCGTCATGTGGAAAAGCAATGCTTTATGCTTGTAAGTCTTTCTTCCTGGCTGCATGGTTCGTGCTGTTAAAAAAATATTCACTCATCTTTATCACACGTTTCAACCACCTACGTAAATGAACCAAAAGGTGACCGCTGAAGTGCGCCAAAACCGCCGCCACGATAGCTGTAGGTCGACGAGACCCAGCTACAATTAAAACGTTGCAAAAAGTTTGAGATTTGTATAAAATCGCGTAAACGTTCTTACACCGTGTTTCTCATCCTGGCACCTACCGCGCGTTTTCTCCGTGGCCGCAAATGGCTAAACCCAGGCAGCGCCTTGTTATTTTTTTCTTGGTTGAGTTAATCACGTGAGGCATGATTGGGAACGCTGCTTCATTTCGTCCGTCAGTTTTCAATTCTTTTTTTTGTTTCCCTTATATATATACGCATGAAACCACGCGATTAGGCAAAAATGTGGTTCAGTTGCATCATTTTCTGTTTATATATATGTATATATATATGTATATAAATCTAGAGAAAGATAAACTCACAAAGCGCGCAGAAATATTATAAGTAAAGAGTCGGATACACAGCAAGAACAATAACAAACAAGGTTTACTTAAGTAGCGGCAACGAGACTTGCCTTCATCAGAGTAAAGTTACATTATTTTGCTGTCGCAAACATTTCGAACACATTTCTTATATAGGTTTGCAGAAAACTGTGAGAAGGAGCAGAAAATGCTTCGGAAATGGAGAGTATGCATACAGTCGGGCTACGCCTATGTTACAACAACAACAAAAAAAAACAACAAAAAAAATTAGGGGGGGGGGGGAGCGAGAGACAGAAAAGGGTCGTGTTAACAAAGCAGCGTTCAAGGTTGCACCATGCGGGTCAACATATGCCGCGTGGGCTGCAAGTTCAGACAATGCGGGAAACTGGACAACCGCGGTTTCAAAAGAAAGGGAAGAGTATACAGTAAGGTATTCAGTGGCTGGGGAGACTGCTTGGAGCGGAAGCGAAGGTGGGTGTGCCCCCCGCGGATGAAGAGAATAGATACGGTGCACAAAAGAGCATTTCACAGAAGCTAGCAACTGAACAGGAAAAAGGTAGGGTCACAAAAGGTTAAACATGAATAGATCAAAAAGAGTTAAACATTCGTAAGTGGTGGTGGGAACGAGGCCTCCTTCCCCAGTACAAATGGCATTGTTGAGCCGCATTAGCGTAATAAAGCTGCTTTATTAGGAGAGTTTCTGCGAATTCTGATGGGAGACTCGAGGTTAGGAATAATGAACATAGTTATAAAAATTATAAAGCAGCCGATTTTAATCCAGAGATAAGCACGTTAGTTTTTCGTAACTTTCATTAATTCCAAGTATGGCTGACCCAAACCTATAAATAAGATAAGATTCCCGAACCTCGCGGTCGTGGTGCGTTTTGAAGACGGATTCTAAAATCATTGCTTTAAGATGTTCAAATGCATGCTCGGGACTGTTCACATGTCTTGACAGGGGCAAATAAGGGCAGCTTTTTGCATGAGAGCGGTGAATATTGAACCGTATTCGGAAGGGCGTTTCAGTTTGACCGATATTTTGTTGTCTACAAACACTGCACTCTAGAAGATATACGACATTAGCGGAGTCACAGTTAAAGTTACTTTTTATATTTACGTAGTAGTCTGAAGCCGCGCTCGTGGCGCGCTGTGTAGTGGTCATGTGTGCGCATACTTTACATCGGGGTTTATTGCAGGGCATGCAGCCAGTAGTTGCCTGTCGGTTGATACGAGAGTTAGTAAGAAAGTCACTTAAATTCTTATTACGCCGGTAGACAACGCGTGGTGGTTCGGGAAATATGTTTTTAAGCGGTCACTTTGCATTTGGTTATTGTGATGTTTTTTTTTCACGGTTGACACTCTTGGAGCGGAGGATGAGTGGGTCAGAACTAAGTTAGTTTGCGGGTTCCCGTTCGGGGCTTTTTTCTTACAGATTTCGTTACGGTCTCCGAAAGAAAGAGGAACTACTTAGTCAGGAACAAAGCAAAAGAGAGTTGAACATTTTAAGCAACTACGAATCAAAGACGGCCTCCGCCATATCCCGAACAAAAGACCGAAAGTTTAACCGAGATGAGATTTCTAACACTGGCCACATGCGTTGAAGCCAACAAGCTCCGGCACTAGTAACTGCCCCCACTTTCACAATACGACCGATAATGTCACTACGACTGTAATAAATGCTTCGACGACTGCACCCCAAACAGTTCAGTTAAATCACTGTACTAATAATTTTCCCTCGCCTACCGTCACAAAAAAAAACCTTACTGGGAATGTAATGAACATTTCAAGTATAACCCTCTCCCCAGGTCAGATGAACGTGTTGTCAAAGGGCCTAAACTTTTGCCCGGCTACTGGTGGTTTTGATGAATTTCAACTTTTTAAGGACTTAGATAACTTCGCCAGAAACATGAGGCTACGAGAATACTTCTACGATCACCCCGCGACAGAAGAAGCCCGCAGAACCCTACTTAGCTATAAGCACTGGACCCCTCCCACACAGCGTGATAGTTGCCTCGACATGTACATCAAAGCTGTCCAACGCGATGTGCGAACAGCATACCAAACACAAATTTATTTACACCACAACATGACTACTAACGAAAAGAAAGCCCTAGAAGAACTCGCAAGCTCACTGACCTTTTTTGCGCCTCCCGGCAAAACTTCACTTCGTCGAACAGTAAATACAGCCCGAGGACATGAAGAAATCCGCAGTTTCACGCCACAACCAAACTGGTAACCGTTCCCGCCAGTCTGACCGACAGTTCTTTTAGTAAATCAGGCGCATAACGCGAGCAATAAAGAACACCGCTATAGAAGGCCACTGGTGGCGCTGCATGCGGACGAACAAAAACTAGCTTGCAAAAACGTTGAGACGTAGGGGCGCTGCTGTCGTTAAAAGTGTTCACGCAGTCCCGTTTTTCCCTCATCGTCGTTGTACCCGTTGCCGTCCCACTATACCATGCATCAACGCAAGCGAAGCTGCCTTGCGGCTGTCAACGCATGCGCACGGCATGCCGCACTGAAGTGGCGGTCGTTTCGTAATGGTTTCGGCCAACTTTTTCTTCCTCCGTGCCTTGGGCGATGCACGCCGTGGCCAGTGACCAGTCCGCGGAAGAGATCACAAGCTCGGCACCCGTGATCGCTTATATTTGCTTCGGACAATGGGAGTATGCCTCTAAGCGGACGTCTACGCGGCTCTGAGGCTGGAACAAAGAGCTCAGATATTAGCCAATTTAACACGTTAGTTGGGCTAAAGTTGTTTCTCGCCGCGGGCCGTGAGCGCGTGCGGTATGTGTGCATAAACTTCGATGACAGCTTTATTTCGTTCTTTGCAGTGAAAACAAAACGACGCTTCTTTATTGACTGCGTTCTCTTGACAACAAGTCTTTCCAATACCAAAAATATATACTGCGACGCTCTTTGATATCCACGTTATAGAAAACTACTTCCGTATAGTGAATCCAGTGTGATTACTCGCTTATAAGCGAGTAATAATCCACCTTCCCGTTTTCGAGCAGTTTGTCTTCATGAACACCAATAGTGCAGGAAAAGAGCAACGGGGGGACCAGGAGGAGAAGGCAGGTCATTCGGTGAACTTGAATTACTATGGCAAGTAACAACATTAGGGTAACACTGCGAATTCTCGCGATACTGCAATGCATAATTTGAAATAAGAATGACATTTCAGTATAAATATACAGAATGTAAGGCAGATGCCGCGGGGTAGATTTAGTTCTCCGGGTTCTGTGTCGTTCTCCTCGTGCAAAGAGGCTTTCTTTTTTGCTTGTGAAAATTAATAGCCGGGACGAGACAAAATACAAAAACAAACTTCTTAGCATATAACTGCATGCGTAGCATGATGTGTGCGGTGTAAAATGTGACGCAGTCGGTTACCATTATGCATGTACCCCATCACAACATAAGCAACGTCGACTAAGTACCATTGAGCGCGTACTACACCACAGCGAGATGATGACTGAGTGTTGAACAAAAACTGCCGTTTCTGCGAAACTTTGTAAACCAAATGCATAAAATGTAATGGCCTCAATAAGTATTTCGTAATGAAGATGTTCACAAAAGCACCACGAATTCTTCAGCGCTATAGCAGCTATGGCTTTGCCCGAACGGCAGACGGGAAAAGGGAAGACGTTTAGTCCTTCTCAAATTGAAGTCACTGGTGATTTTGTATACTTGACGCCCCAAATTAGAAAAATACGATGTTCACGAAAGTGGTTTGGGTGCCGCAGAACACCTGGAAATGGGTTCCTGCAATTTCTTCTTTTGCCTAAGATATCCTCCTCTCGATATTTTTAATGCTTTGTACGGCGTTGACAAAAAAGTGGGATTTCGTTTTCTGTCAAAGGACATCACTAAAACTACAGCTTAGCCGTATTATGAACGTTAACTGCTGCAAGGGAGTTTCATAGATGTTGGCGAAGTTCATTAAAATTTATGTGCGGTGTGCGCGTGTATATTAAACGCGCACGTGCATCTTGGGTCAAGAAGCACCTAATATATAGGGTTCATTGTTCCAGTTGATGCATGAAAGAGAGCATACTTCACTGCCATGCACGATTTATGTGGAACAAGACACGAGCAAAAAATATACAAACGCACTCTCCCCAACCGTTTACTGGGACATAAGTGGAACAGTAACTGGAACCGCCGACATCGCATGACCCCATTTCTTCGGTTCCAGATAAAAACCACGAACATAAAGAAAACAAGCTGACGGTTCCAGATAAGATCCACCTATATGCCTCGTTCCAGTTATTCTTTCGTTTGGATCCACACAAAATATATGGATCACCCTTGTTAACTGGAACTTATATGGAACCAGATTAAGAGTGCAGGACTGCCCTGCTGCGGCTGCACGCAGCCGATAAGCCCACCAATAGCAGCGGCTACCCAGAGCGATTCCTTGCAACCAAGCTGCGCACTGTGGCCTCCCGAGGTTGTGAACTGTGGCTCCACTGGCTGCCGGTACACAGTTGCATCCGGGGCAACGAGGACAAGGACGCCCGAGCCAGGGAGGCCCACCAGGAGGGCATCCCAGTCTCACAAGACATCACCGCGTTCGACAAGGCCCGCACCGCTGTGGCCCGCATGGTTCACACGACGCGCCCCGACCCTCGCGTCGCTGTGTACCGTACTACGCATATAAAAAGGGGGCAAGACACAAAGCTTGAATAAAGAATCGGAGTTCAGCAAGTTTACAAGAAGGCACATCTTTTAACGGCAAACCCAAAGGTGCACAAACTGTTTGGCAACGTCTCAGTTTACGCAAAGGAACCAACGTGGTACCAACATTCCAAAATTATCTGCCTTGCGCCGCTTATGCTCCGTTTTACAGAACTAAAAAATCAGATGCTATGGCAACCACGTGGTAGCAAAGAGTGTCATGCGGAACGGAGTACCTCGACGTAAGTCTCTGGCAGCTTACACTAACGGTACCTTAAAATCATGGGGGAAGTGGAAGTAGGGTATTCAGGTTACCCCCGAATTCATTGATGTATCTTCGTCTCAACTTAAACCGAGCTTAACTTGCCGCCGTCTAAGTCGGCTTCCCTCAATTCATAGACCCAACGCGCTCTTCGATCGTACTCCAACCGTACTTCGACTGATCTTGGTCGGCCGAAATTCAAGTCTGCTTCGTAGCTACCTTGAAGGCTTGAAGTCGACTTCGTCGCTTCGTTATTCCAACATGGCACCTCGGTAGCGGTAGCGGCGCGACGTTGCACAATGGATCGCCGGCTTCGAGGCAGTCTGTCGTGCCACTGATGTTGTGTTTGGTGACGCGTATACGACGAAAAGCCGAACTTGAAGGCAACTTCGTCGCTTCGTTATTCCAACATGGCGGCTCGGCACCAGTAGCGGCAGCGGCGCGACGGATCGCCGGCTTCGGGGCAGTGTGTCGTGCCACTGATGTGTTTGGTGACGCGTATACGACGAAAAGCCGAAAATACCGCTGCAATCGATGAGCGGCCACCAAAGCCGGTGTATGATGATCGCCGGGGACTGCCACTGCCTACACTGCAGCAACTGATGCTGACCCTCCGTTTTCGCCAGTTTTGACGGCGCCGGCTCTTTTCAAGCAGCGACGGGAGACTGGTGAAACCTACTGTGTGCTGCACCGTAAAGAGGGTGACGGAGCTGATCGGAAAAAAGCCACTGTTTGAGCGGCTGGTGCACTTCCCGAAAGCGTCGAGGTAGTGCTGCAAATAGTATTATTGCCATTCACGGCCCTCTGATGACTGATATCAGCCAACTTGCTTTTGCGCTTCGGTATCCCTTGAACTTGTCACCGAGTATACCTTGTCGCATCCCTCCCGAAAGTGGCTTCACGTGGTTAGTTTGAACATTTCCTGGTGTTGTTTTTTCTCTTTGTTGCAACATTGTGTAATTGTTAACAGTGTGTTTGGTGTACACAGTAAATCCAGCGAAAAGGGAATGTTGTGCAGGTTATAGTGCGCAAGTTTCTCCTTGAGAGGGACCATGAATACAGCATACATCTTTGTTTTGCTTTAAAGGACTGTCCTTCAGTCACACCCAGCTCTTCTGGCCCCAAAAGTGGTCTCACATGCACAAAGAGTTTTTGCAGCTCCAAATTGTTTTACTTTACAGTGTGATCAGTAAGGTCATTTCTGAGGTGACCAAACAGCGTAGTCGGTGTGTTAACTGCATGCTAGCATTCAGGCAGCACAATCGAATGGAACCTAGGGCCCAATACAATTACACGAGAATGTTTACTGAAAATGGCTTTTGTCGACCGTTTACTACACCACTATTCCAGTCCCAGTGACGACACGGGCAGTGCGAGTTGCTGGCTAGTCTCCACTCCGTCATTTGGGGGCGCCAACCCACACTTACCAGTTACGACGTGCTCGCTGAGATAAACGGGTGGTAATTTTTTGAACAGTTATAACGAATAGCCTGATTGTACACACAGTTATGTGGAGACCGCACTGAAGTGCTACTTTTTATGCAATCCGAAAAAAAAATTGTGGGGAATGCTCCGGTGTCACTCGTTGTTTTCTTTTTCCGCCTGAATAGCTGTCACGTCAAGACTCGGGAACGCCTCATCTTCTGGGCTAGAACAGCAGTGATTGTTCTTGGCTTACTGAACTGAAGAGGCCACCCACATTTACTTGACTTTAATCGGCTTAAATAAATGCTTTTGCAACAACCGGGTTGGCTGGCCGTAAACTCCATCACTGATATCGTGTGATTTTCACTCGTTCCTCAAACCATTATTTTCTTGTGAATTGCATTATCCTGCTATAGCCTTCTTGTGGGGTTTGTTAGCTTGATGCATGATAAAAGTGGATATTGATGACTGAACTGGGGCAGCGACTCCTACGTAGATTCAATACTGTGAGCTGGGGAGGCACATATTCCCAAAACTCTGATGTTGCTCAAGCAGCAAACATCACTGCAACACACCTACATGAACATCCACGTTTCAATTCGAATCAAGCAAGTAGTTCCCTGTTCGCTAAGTATTTCTGTATTTTATTCGAAATTGCTCGTCATTCTTGTTGCCCTTAGTGCAAAAAAGCCGTCACTAGTGTGTCCAAAGAAAAATACCAGACCAGTAACAAAATGCCTGTACGCAGGCATTCGGTTTTGTTCAAGTACTCCTAAAAGCTCTAATAGCCACATTTGTCAAATAAAGCCAGCAGACTGAAATCACGGAGCTTACACATACTTTTATTATTTCTGTTGCAAAGCCTTGGCCATAAAAGTTTAAAAAAATACCGGCAAAACAAGAGATCCAAACTTTTCAAAGACAAACAAGATGTTTCGGTTTTCAAAGAAAAACAAGATGTTTCGGTTTGCCTACGGACGGCAAAACTCTAGGAAAGCGAAAATGTCGTTTGTTTTTGTTTTTAAAACTTCTTTGTCTGGTGTCTAACACAGTCCAACAAGAAACACCACTCCAGAAAGGACAAGGCCCTGACAGCATCCTCCTGCTCGCAATACGATAAAATTATCTCTCCCTTCATCCCGACTACACGGGCCCCTGTCGAATTCTCACTCCAAAGCCTGGGCGAGCAAAGTTTGCTCATGCTTAATTTTATACTCAGGAGCTCTAACTCAAGCTCTTTTTGCTGGTTTATCAGCTGGACCTCTAGCTGTATTTTCTCAGGTGCTCCTCCTTATCAGCAGAAGGTGCAGGTTGTGCTCCTCCTGCAGGAGCTCCACCCTCGTGTTATCGTCAGCTCCGAGCTTTCACTCGAGGAGAGCCATATGACCGTTTGGATGCCCTGCGGCATCCGTAGCGGGCACTGCTGCATCACTGCCGCTGCAACTGCCGGCTGCGGAAGCTGTGGCTGCCGCCACCAGACTTAGCTCACAAAGAGACTCTCGTGGTAGACCGTCGTCTTGCGCTGTCACAGCCCATGTTTCCCCTGGAGATGAGTCTGGCTTGGATGAGTCATCTGAAATGAACAAGCAAACTATATGTGTTGAATGTGAAATCTTATGCGATATGTGAGTGCACGGAAGGGTAGGTGGAGGGGATCTTCCTTTCAAGGCAAGGGTGACGCCACTGCTTATTCCACGATACACAAATTGGCTGCCTTACTCTTTACACAGCCATTTGAGTATGTTCGGGGAATTAAAAGGGCCATGTAAGTTACCACTCCGTTTTTTCAGCACATGGCCTGGGGCAAAACTTAGAGTTAGCTTAGAGCGTGCCATGTGACAGGTAAATGTGATGGCATGCAAGTAGAAAAGGTGCGCACTGTAGCTGCGGAGAACTATGTTTCTGGGGTAGCCGTGGCGTGACGTGTCGCCAGCCTGCTTGTCCAAGTAATTCGCACAAAAAGACAAAAAAACTAAAGTAAAGCAGTGTTTGGGTTTGCAACACTGCGTCCTTGTCTGTGTATATATATGTGCAACGTCAAAAAGAGAGCAGTATGCCACACGTGAGGCTGGTGTGCAGGACACGTCACTCCATCGTTACACCGAAGTGTAACTAAGATGATTACGAGACGCATCTTAGTGGATATCTAAGAATTTAGACCACCTGGGGGTCCTCAAAGGGGCCATTAAGACAAAATACACCTTTCTTCTACGTTTATGTATTCACGTGTAACTTCTACTGTTTACCCAACCCTTGCTACTGCTATAAAAAGCATGTGCACTAAATGTAAATGCAGATATCTTCTTCTGCAAGCTTTGTACTTTACGTCGGATTTTGTCGGCCTCAGCGAATTGCAGCGAGCTGCCCATAATACGTCGTCAGTTCAGTGCGGAAAAGTAGCTAGGGTATTGCAAACCCACTATCTGTTTTCCTCATTATTTCATTTATTTGAGTCTAGTCTGTGTTAAAATTGGTGCAGTGTTATTCTAACGAGGCAATCTTTCCAGTCAACCAAACTTTCATTTTGTCTTCACGGCCCCTTTAACATGAGCTGACCTTTCATTTTTCAGCCTCAACAAAAAAACAGGCTGCAGCAGCCTGCATTAAACCTGCGTGCTAAAAAATGCGGATGGCCACTGGTTTGTCTTTCTTCTGCGGCAAAATGGATTCACACGTGATTAGACCCCTGTTTAGAAACCAAAGCCAATTAATTCAACCACGAGCCCTCACTGCACTGCAGCTGAGAGATGTTGGAGAGTTTTTTTCCCTAAAGATGGAAAATTTGTACCCACCTGTGGCATAAACACTGTGTCCCTGGTGCTGTCTACCATTGCCTGCACCAACTGTAGGACCAGTTGACTCTGCACAGGCAGCAGGTGGCGTGTTCCGACAAGTAATTCTTGTTTTCAGGCCGTGTAACCTGCTACTATGCCAACCATCTCCATGGTCGGCGACATGGGTCGAGGTAGTGGTCCTCCCCCTAGAAAGCAATGCGTAAAACACCGTCAGTGAAAAAAGATGGCTGGAGTGAATGCGAGCATTGAAATGGCTCTAACAGCAGCATTCCAGTGAAAATAGTCACTCGCACACACACATATACCTGTTCTTCTGTGGTCACATTTTGACTTCTCTTTCAAACTATAGTAGACAGTAGTTGAAATGTGAAAATGAAAGCTTCACTTTAAGGCTGCTGTGCTATAGCTAGGGCAGGCCTCCACGTACTACAGTATGCTGGGGTTTTACAGTACTGCCGATAAGCTCTCAGTACTTGGATGTGGACAGATTATTTGTCAGGGTTCAGAAGCCTATTACTGAATCTGGCTGGCACACATTTCCTGTGTGTACATGATGCGCGGTGCACTACACGTTCGGTTACTAAATTTTGTATATCCTTGTTAAGGGGAGGTTTTTTATTTCGAGAGGCTTGAGATTCAAAATATACTATTTGGCTACGTTGAAACGAATTATTATATCCAAGAACGAAACAGGGATGACATAACGTCCGCGGCCCTTAAGAACCGGCAAAGTTTTTTTTTAACACAGGAAAAAAAACCACAGCAGGACGCGTGAAAGAAGCAGCTTTTGAACGTAAGGCGTCGACGGCAGTAACATCTATCGGTAGCGCAATGCTAGGGTCTTTCATCGAAATTGCGAACGTGTTACTTACCGGCCTTCAATTCCTCTCGCTTTCCGCGGAAACATTCCTCGTTCCACTTCTGCTTCATGTTGTTCCACCATTGTTCAGTCCTGCCGCGTCGCGTTTCGTGACACCAAAGAGAGTTAAAATTCCGTAGCAACATCTCGCCACTGGGAAGCTTTCGCTGCAACGGAAGATACTTCGTCCTTGCGCTACAATTTGCTTCGCCGCGTCTTTAAAACCAACACAAGAAGAGTCTTTTCACCTTCTGTGAACCTTGGTTCAACTTTTCTGTGCATTCCTTGGATCGTTTTGCTGCGCATGCACAAAAATACGAAGAAACAAACATGAAACCAACGAAACGGTGTCAAAAACGCCGATGCGGCTCGATTGCGAGCGCCCGGGTTGCCAGATTACGTTGACTAATGTCTGAAACACGCGTTGTGCTTTGAATGTAGATGATTGGGGTTAGCTATTTGTTTAAACAGACATTGTTCACAATTACTATGGGTATTTTTTAGTTAAAGGGACTGTTTTATGACCTTGATTTGCATCTTGAACGAAATAATTCCCGGTTACTCTCGATCCCAGCCGCGTCCGTCGCCGCCCCACTCAAGTCGCCACATGACTTGAAGAAGCAAGCTCGCTCCAACGTCTATGAAACGCGAAGGTCGTCTTAGACCCGTTCAAGCCGCCTGCTGTCTTGGAGCGGACTTCATGAAGTACGCTCGCTGCTTAAGTTTAAAATACGTCTATAAATTCGGGGGTAAAAATCTTCAGAACTGGTTTCCGGTTTTCTCGCGAGTTTTGTTTCCTTGAATAAAAATATCGTCAGGTAATAATATGGAAAGCCGGCCTGCGGACGTGCGATGACAGTAGTGCGACAGACAAATGCAAAATATCCAACACGTATTTATTTTGGAGGATTTACGCAGTTACGCTTATTGCTGTTCCCAATTAATTGAACCATTTATGCACTTTCATT
Source organism: Haemaphysalis longicornis (assembly GCF_048455015.1). Classification (NCBI taxonomy): domain Eukaryota; kingdom Metazoa; phylum Arthropoda; class Arachnida; order Ixodida; family Ixodidae; genus Haemaphysalis; species Haemaphysalis longicornis. The sequence goes on from NW_027526204.1 coordinate 40,047,051, forward strand.
GGCCTTTTTCAATACTCCCAACTCTGGAATAAGTCACTGGTTATGGTATCTGTGTAATGAAGTAAAGTGAAAGAGACTTTATTGTTCGCCGGCAACACACGTAATGTCCCCTCTACGCCCGGACGAAGCCACTCGTCGATCCTGGTGGCATTCTACTAAGCAACACTTTTGCTACTCACGGCGGGGGTGGACACCCTTGTCCCCGAAGGGAGGGCGTCGGGCCGCAGCTTTCTCTCCGGTGCTGCCGTTCTAGAGCCGTTAGGACCTGCTGGACGGCTGAGAGTTGAATGTCCTTGTCGTAACTGCGTATAGCGTCTTGTAACCACGGTGGAAGGTCGGCCCTGGTTGAAGCTTCATTTGGTCGCACTTCACAATCCCATAATAAATGGGCGGCTGTTGCCCTGGAGTTATTGCACAACACACACACTTGTCCACCGTGTAGAGTTCTGGTTAGGTACGTTTCATAATGACCGGGGTCATTAATGGATTTGTCTGTAGCTGTCTGAACGCGGACGCTTGTTCTCTAGTCAACTCGGGGTGAGGCGGTGCCAGCACCTTCCTGTTTTTCCTGTAATATTTAGTGAAATCTTGAAAGGTATCGTAGCTATCCTTTGTCTCCGTCCACCACTCTACAGACGAACCCATTACAGCCGCGCGGCCTGCTAATCCTCGCGCCACTGAATTTTCCGTCTCATTGTGGTTGGCAGCCGATTCTAACATATCGTTCCCTCCGTGAGCGGGGAACCACTTGACTGCTACCTTACGTCCGTCGATGTTCACCCGTTCGAGCAACCGCACTGCTCCACAGCACAATAAATCTTGGTATAGAGCCATCGTTTCTCGAAACAGCGCCTTAGTGCCTACTAGTTTGAGTTTAGTAAGCCAGAAAGTACCGCTGTTATTTCCGGTTACTACGTGTGACAAGTGTGTGGCGCCCCCCGACCGTAATCATCGTTGGCCGCTAAGTTCAGTGGCCCCACCAGGCTTGGCGGGCAACATTGTGTGTGGCTGGCGAATACACCATTTTTGTTGCTAGAGGTGGTCGCCGCCATTTGCTTTTTCTGACGAGACGCTAGCGCCGTCTATGAAGCGACTGCCGAAACCGCCACGCTGGGCTGTTAAGTGCTGCGCTCTTTCCGTGCGTCTGCACGGTACCCGTTCATTACCGAGTGAGCCGTAGTGGTTTGGCGTTAGGTTAGCGGTTGCAGTGCTTATGCGTGTGTGTGTTCTGTTTTGTTTTCATCATCTGCTGACAGATTTTAGGCCCTAATTTGCTGCCAGAGCGGAAGATGCCGACCCCGGCTGTCGCGAGCAGCAGTAGCACTGCTGGTGGTGGTGGAGCCGATGGGGCTCCGCAGTTCCGTGATGCAAACTTACCGGTATGGCACCGACTGACATAGAAATCGATATCGGGGAGTAAATACGTGTTGTCAATGCCACCATGCTTGTTATGTTCACCGATTAATCATGTTTACTGAAGTGCGGACGTCGAATGCGGAGCGCGCACAGCATATATGAATCACGCTGATCTGCGCTCGCGATAGACTTTGGACGAGGCGATTGCTACGCTGTTGACATTGCAATTAAATATAATCTTTCTTAACTAGACTTATCGCGGTTACTGAGGAAACGAAATTACCTGGGCGGAAAAATAATACGACCACACAACCAGTCAAATTACTATTCGAAGGTTGAGCAGAAGGATCGACATTTCGGCGAGTCAATATTGGTTTATAATGATCGTCATCATAATTGGCCTAACTCTGCGCAGCGCATGTGGCCTGTCGCTCGGAGCTCACCTTTGTGGAACCGCTGCTTTCACCACAAATGCTTTACGCGATCAGCCGTAACAGTTTTGTAATTGTAGTACTTTAGATTCCGTGACGACGCAAAAGGATTAAAAGCTTTTCCTTTGACCGCATATTGAACAGGTTGAGCTGTTCTCCAAATGAAGCGCCCACGTATCTCGAGCTGCGTTTTCACATTGGGCTGCCCGCTTATCGTGCTATGGACCAGCAGTGTGCGATGGAGAAAGGTATCCTTGTATATCGTTTGGCAGGGTAACGCGTTCGCCTAAAAAAAAGTAAACAAACCACCGTGATTTTAAAGGGTAGATTTGGTAAAAAGGAGATTGTTTAATGCCAATCGGCTATGACCAAACAATATATGGTATTTTAAATTGACTACAAGGAACCAGAAGTTATCGTAATGTTGTATCGGCGCTCGTGAAAGATCTCCACGTGGTCAAAATTAATCCGGAGCCCTCTACTACGGCGCGCCACATCACCTATGAAGCCTCGGCGCGTTAAACCACATAACCAATCAATTAATTATTCAACCAATCAATCAATGCTGTATTTTAAAGGATAAAGTTAGGTTCAGCAAGGCTTGGGAGTGGGCTAGTTGGTGTTTTAACATCTTGAAGTGCAGAGGTGCGCTGCCTAACACAAAACGTAGAACAGGGTGAATAACACAAGAACAGACAAGGTGAGGCGCCTCACCTTGTCTGTTTTTGTGTTATTCACCCTGTTCTACGTTTTGTGTTAGGCAGCGCCCCTCTGCACTTCAAGAGGATAAAGTTACTTCTAACATTTTAAAGGGTTCCGTTCCCTGTCGCAGCTTTGCGGGGGATAAATGGATTTTGTTCCGTCTGCTTGCCGTCAAAGTGCACCCAACAAACCCTAGAGTTGGTCGTTGGTACAAAGTCGTTGCGATTTATCAATGGCGTTTACCGTTATCTCAACTCGGTGTCCGTTGGGAAGTGATGCAGCAAAAACACGTCGCAACTGCACTGCATTTTCTCCAGGCAATGTCGTGATATGCGTGCCGTTGGCGACTTTTTCTCGCTTTCTCTAGTTGTTTGATAACCCACCACCGCAGAGTGCTGGCCAAGCGACGTTTGCGCTTTGAACGGCATCGCAGCATTGGCTAAAATAGTTGAAAGTTCCGCTAAAACTAAGCACACCGTGCGAAACACTCCTGAACGGCGCAGCGGAGCACACCGCGCCGAGCGATGTTAGCAGCCAATCGCGCACAGGCAAGGCTGGTCCGCCAGAAATGGAAGGCGCGCGGGCCGCCGAGAGAACTGGTTTTGATTTATTTATTTATTTATTTATTTATTGAAGCTTTATTTATTTTTTGCAGAACATTTTTTGCGAGTATTTTCCTCCTTCCCCGGCTGGTTATGGAAAATGGTGTATAAACACCACCGAGCACTGCAGCTCGCGGTCAGTCACCGTCACCACCAGCACGCTGCAGGTCATGTCTCGGCTGGAGGGTACCACGTCCCTCCCACGTTCACGAATTCAGGCCAAATCGTGACACTGGCGACGAGGGAAGAAGCCCGCAGAGCGGCCGAAGCTACCGAGAGCGCCGAGACCACCCCCCCCCCCCCCCCCCCCCGCCCACCCCCGCGCCGGCCGCCATTACGCCATGCCGCTGTACGGGAGGCTCGAGCCGTTCGAGGGTGAAGGGTCCGCCTGGCCGGTCTACGAGGAATAAGTCGGCGTGTTTCTCAGCGCGAGCGACACACCCGAGGCAACACAGCGCGACATTTTCCTAGCCAGCTGCGGGACCGCGTCTTCGCTCTCCCTTCTCGACCTCCTCAAGCTGGCCACGCCGCATGACAAGTCGCTATGTGAGCTGCTCGCAACGCTGCGCTCGCACTTTAGCCCGGCCCTGTACACATTATTGGAGCGCTTACGCTTTAACAACCGAAGCCGCCGAGGCGAGACTCTCGGGCAGTTCGTCGCAGCGCTGCGAGGGTTAGCGAGAGGCTGCGCCTTCGGGGAGCAGCTCGACTCGCTGCTCCGGGTCCGTTTCGTCTGCGGCATCAACGACCCCGCCATGCAGACGCGACTCCTGGAGCTTCCCGACCCCTCGCTGGACGACGCCGTGAAGGCAGCGCTGGCGATGGATGTTGCGGCCAAGGGCGCGGGCGAGATAGCGCGTGCGGCCGGCTCACCGTCGACAGAGGCGGCAGTGAACAAGGTGGCGACACGGCATGGCAGGTGCAGTCGTTGCGGTGGTGACATCCGCCCCTCCCCTCACAGAGCCAGTTCGCGCAAGCGGAGTGCTTTGCGTGTGGAAGAACTGGGCACATTGCTCGGGCGTGCCGAGGGGGGATGGCGAACGGCGCTACCGTGGAAAAGTACGCCCTCCTCGCATTCAAGATCTCTGGTCGGCGCTGTCCGGGGGACAGAAGTTCACCAAGCTTGACCTCATAGGTGTGTACCCGCATCTCGTGCTCCAGGAGTCGTCCCGGAAGTATGTCACCATATTGACAACACTTGGACTCTTCCAGTACACGCGCTTACCGTTCGGCGTGGCCTCAGCACCAGCCATTTTCCAGAGGGAGATGGACAACCTGTTCAGGGCCATGAGGCCCGTGACGGTGTACTTGGACGATATCCTGGTGACCGGTACAAATGACGACGACCACCTGCAGAACCTGCACAACGTCCTGGCACAATTGTAGGATGCCGGGCGGAACCTCAAGCTGGAGAACTGCATTTTCTTGGCCCCCAGCATTAAGTACCTGGGCCACGCCATTTCCCAGGCAGTCCTGGCCCCGGCACCCCGTAAGTGTGAGGCTGTGTTCAAGGCGCCCAAGCCCCGAGCAAGAAGGGGCTGCAGAGCTATCTCGGCCTCGTAAATTTCTACAGGAGCTTCCTGCCGAACCTCCGAACCTCCAAAGAAGGAACAGGACTTGGCCTTCCAGAGCAGCAAAAGGCTCATCACCAACGCTCCGGTGCTGGTGCACTTCGATGCAGCCAAGCCTGTCGTCGTGACCGTAGATGCGTCGCCGGACCACACCCCACGACGTCACGGGCTGTGCCCCCTGCGAGCTCCTGTTGGGCCGGGTGGTGAAGACAGCGTTGGACGTGTTGCACCCTGACCTCCGGTCCACAGCGCTCCTGAAGCAGCTCAAGCAGAAGCTGGCGGCTGACCGAGGCTGCCGTCCTGGGCCTTTCCCGGAGTCTTGGGCTCCGGTCTTCACCAGGAACTTCCGGCCTGGTCAACCCTGGTCCGCCGGACATGTGGTCTCTCCTGCCAGTGCGTCGTCACTGCTCGTCCGCATTTTCAGACGGGACCACGTGGCAGCGGCATGCCGACCATGTGAGGCCTCGCCTGGAAACCTCAGCCGCCCCTTCAGGAAGCCAACCCGCAGCGGAGCAAACAGCTACACCGGCCGCTGCCAGCACATCACCAGGGGCTGGTACTGTTCGCACCTCTGCGGCGCCACCTGAAAGTCCGGCACCACCTGCAAGGCTGACGGACGGTGCGAGAGTGGCACAAGCAGCACCCGATGCTGCCACACCTACATCGACACCTGTGCTCAGGCGGAGTGAAAGACAGCGGAGATAGCCGAACGGTTACTCGCCGGGGTGACAGGTGTTGTTTTGTGGTTGTGTTGGACAAACAAACTTCGGGGTGAGGTGTGTCACAAGTGTGTGGCGCCCCTCAACCCTATTCTTCGTTGGCCGCTAAGTTCAGTGGCCCCACCACGCACGGTGGGCAACATTGTGTGTGGCTGGTAAATAAACACCGCCGAGCACAGCAGCTCACGGTCAGTCACCGTCACCACCAGCCCGCTGCAGGTCGTCACTCGGCTGGAGGGTACCCCGTCTCTCCCACGTTCACGAATGCGGGCCAAATCGTGACACTACGGTCGGTTTTCGCCAGAAAATAACTTCGCATTATTCTATATTGTATGGCAATGCAAAGGTTCCCAGCTGGTCTGATAAATTCGTAATATTTTATCACTGCGGTTATTTGAGACGAGCAATTTCTTCGGAGAGTAGCTCCAACTTAAAGTACTCAAACACTCTGTCCTTACATTTCGCTTCAAATATTTATAGTCACTTCAGTACCCTTTTGAGTAAATATTTTATTATTTTTATTTGAAATACGGCCAGTCTCTTTTTGGGACCAAGGCAGGCGGGCATACAAGGGTGTATTCACATACATACAAAAGTATTTAGTCGGTAGGTATTACAACAGTAATAAGAACGATAACAGGGATCAAGTAACTGGTGGGTCATATATTTTAGATTACACATATTTATAAAGCATAAAGAGGAAGTTAAACATGTAGAAGGGTTGAGCAACGCATAATATACGCATAATAATTTGAGGTTCCTCAGTATATAAAGGATGCCAACCACTGTGTAAAGAAAAGAGATTGATATGCAGACTAACCATACGTTGGGCAAACCATAACGAACAATACCGCGCGGAGCGGAACCGTAAAAAAGAGTCTCAAAACCATGAGTGCTGAAGTAATTACACTGCTGGAAGTTTGCGCATGCGGGTATATAGTATTTACTTCAAAGCAAGAAAACAAAAGATAAAGAACATTGCGAAGCAAGTTATACATATTATATTCACAGAAAAATATACATTAGAGAAAAGTAAGTCCAGTGAAAATTCGCAGTCACTGAACACGATGCTGTACGTTATGCAGAAACAAGTTTAGGGGTGCTCGCCCTGTAGTGTACAGAATGCATAACATTCGAGTACACTCTTCGTAAACATTAGAGTTGCATGTTTTACTTTCCTGTTAAGTGGTAATGTTAGCGATTCTGAAAAAAAAAATCAGTTAGTGAATCCGTGTTATTAACGTATGGGTCCAAGTCATTCCATTCTCGGATAGCAAGTGGGAAGAAAGAATATTTAAAGGCGTCATTATTGCAAGGATGTTCAGTCAAAGCGTGCGCGTGTTTTCGCCTTGTTTGCCGGGATTCGGAAGGTGGATGAACTTGCATGCGTTATTCTATATTGATTGTGCAATAGTTGAAAGAGATTTTTTAGATGGGCTTGTTTAGCTCTACACTCTAGTGTATAAAGCCCACAGTCCAACAGCATAATAATTGGTGAATCAGTACGTTTCTATTTATTGCAAATAAATTTTACAGCTTGCCTCTGTACCTTTTCCAGTTTTTTTTATGTTAGTGAGAGTATAAGGTCTGATATACAGGTCTGATATATGCGGTGTAGGCTAAAAGCCTAGTTGATTTTGGTGCGAGCCTCAGACATATGAAATATGAAATAATTTGCACAACGCAGTGGATGTAATGTGAGTGATGTGTGAGTCCCATTTAAAATTGGATGTTAAAATAACGCCTAAATATTTGTGTTGATGTACTTTCACCAATTGCGTGCCGTTAATGTTGTAAGCATAATTCATGGGTTCTTTCTTTCTGGTTACGGCCATACACACTGTTTTTCTGAGGTTAATCTTCATTTGCCACTTAGTATACCAGTTATCAAGTTGGTTTAGAGATTCCTGTAGAGCGACCTGATCTTTGGAACTGTTGATTTCTTGGAACATAATGCAGTCGTCAGCAAAAGGTTTGATTTTACAGGGAATTTTTGTCGTTTTGTCGTTTGTAAATATAAGAAAGAGCAGAGGGCCAAGAACTGAGCCCTAAGGAATACCGGATGTTACGGGCATGCTATCTGAATGTACATTTTCAGAGATTACAAATTGCGAGCGGCCGTATAAAATGTCATCTATCCAGTTTGTTAGGTTTCCGGCACCGAGTTTACTTTTGAGTTTTGCGTTTAATTTTTTATGGCATACTGAATCAAATTCTTTCGAAAAATCTAGCAGTCTGTCCGCGAGTGGTTATTAATAGAAAAGGCGAGGTCATGTACAACTTCAGTTAGCTGCGTTTTTGTGGATAGCCCTTTTCTAAATCCGTGTTGGTAAGGTGATGAAGTGCCTTTTCTCTCCAGGAATAGTGTTATGTGCTTCAGATTTATGTGCTGAAGTAATTTACATAATGCGGTAGTAAGTGAGATGCGTCTGAAATCAGACGGGTCTTTGGTTCAAGTCTGGTATTTTTGGAGTATTTAATGGGGTTTGCTTAAGAGTATTGATATTGATACTCGATATTTTAGTCTAGCTGTTTTAGAAACAAATAGAAACTGGTTTACTTTTATATGACATGACAATTTCTTAAGTGCAGTGCAACGCCGGCACGTGCGGAAGGAAAAGCAAGCACAAAAAGAACAGAACTCCTACTGGCTAAGTTTCTGGCAGGTGGGGCGCGAGTTCAAATCACATTGGGTGGTAGCAGTGAGCGGATAACGGCGCTACAGCCCATTATGGCGAATCACCACTTTGTACTTCCGAGAGCTTTCACATTGAGTGGAACGGCTTTAATTTTATTAACTTCCTATTTTCTTGTCTTCTTCGATTTAGATTCTTAGTTGTTTTGCCAAGGATTATTTCTGCCTGCTTCTTTTCGGCTACCCCGTGTTTGCGTGGTGGTGGTGGTTCCAGTGAAATGGCGCGTAGCCACTCAGGGTGATTGGCCAAGAAATGGGTGCCTTACCGAAAGAAATTAGGTAATTTTCTAGGGAAAGAAAAATATTTAAGTATTACGATGGATTAGCAGTAGATGACTAGAGAAATAAAAGTAAATAAATTAGAAAATAAATTAAAAAGGGCCCAACTTCCCGCGAGGGGGACTCGAGTAAATGCGTCGCATTGGGGGTGGGCGTATTGCGTTAACGTTTAGTGTTTGGGGAGTTGGTGGTAGTGAATGCGTTGTATCAGCAGCTTCTTGACGTAGTTTGAATGAGTCAAGGATATAGGGCGCGTTCGTAGCCTTCCATTCTGTGTCGGCTTTGTGGCGCAGTGGGTAGAGCACCATGTACCTTGCGTTCCGCCCGCAGGGTCGTGGGATAAAACCAGGCGCAGGTACTGTAAGTATTATTTCTTTATATAGTGTAGGGGGAAGGGTGCGGACCTGTTGTTGAGAGCGAGGAGGGTAACGTGATGCGGGAGAGGAGGAGTGGGGGAGAGGGCGCACCTGGAACGGCTGTTGCGGACGCCGACAACGCCGGGTGACATCGTGAGTTAAATAAATGCTCTGCATTTAAAAAAAAAAGGTAGAAACGAACACCATTTAATGATAATTGGAAGTAACAAACATGAAGAAAGCGGTACAGACGAAGTAGTGAGCTGGGCGCACATATACTTGACAAGGGAAACCAGTAGGCCTAAATGATGTCTAGCGCGGCAGACGGCCTGATACCCGCCCACTCTGCCGTCCCGGGCAACGAAACCGCCCACCGGTTGGCCCGAGAGTTATCCCGCCGGGCCCCGGGAAACGAGCAAGAGAGGCCAACCCCGCTGATAACCTATCAGGAAATAACGCAACACTACAAGTTGGGACGTATCACCTACCCCCAGCACCGCATAAACGCCTAACGAAAGAGGAGGAACGGCAGCTCCGTGCACTCCAGACGAATACTTTCCCCCATCCCACTAAATGCCATATCTTGCACCCCACCGTATATTCCCCGCTATGCCGCTTCTGCGGAGCCCCCGGGACGCTCTTTCATATGGTAGGGGGCTGCGCGCACGCCCCACTACATTCGCGAAATCCCTCAATTCCTTCTTGCGAGCTTTGGGAGAGAGCTCTGACCAGCTCTGACCTCAATGACCAGCGCCTGCTGGTGTTGAGGGCTGTTGAGGCGGGGAAAGCTCCAGGGGTCTTGGACTGAGGACTCCTCCCCATTGCTTTTCGCAATAAACACGTTTACTCTCTCTCTCTCTCCAGGATTAATGAGTGCAACGCACTGCAAAGATCCCCGGGGCAGAATACCAGTTCCTTTGCCCCGAATGACAAAATAACTGTAGCAGACACCGGGAGCTTTAGCCGGCTGCATATACTTTCTAAGTATCTTCGTATTATCGAGGAGAACCATGGGCAGGAGAAGGAATTTTCGATTGTTTCTTGTTCTTTGCAAAAGGTGCATAACGGCGACGGGACCAGATTAGAGCGGTGCGAGTAATAATTTAAATTTGGCACGCGACAGCGAAAGCTAGTGAGGGTGACTTCGCAAGCTCGCGACTGGCTAATGCTGCACTTCCATGAGTACCGGAGGTGCTCAAGCTCCGAGTCTTCGTAAGCAGAATCAGGCAGACTTTGATGTAAGCACAGCCTGCGGAAGCGTATGTTTCTTCTCTTTCGTTTCTTCGTCTTCCTGCACGAATTACGTCACCAAGAAGACCGACCACGCTACAGTAGCGGTTTGGCACGGCTGGCGCTCCCCTGCTGTACTCTTGTGCCATCTCGTTGAGGTGTCATGTGCCACGTACTTCTCTTCAACGCGTACATTCCTATAAGCAGTAGTGTGAATTTTGTGCAGCGGGCTTACTATCCCTACAAAGCTACCCATCCCTGGCCAATCTCCCAAGTAGGCATCCGCTACGTAGAAAAGAACGACAACGAATACGTTTGTTCAACCGTACGCCGCATGCTGGCAGAGAGAGAGAGAATTGCTTTATTGAGGTGAGGAGGCCAGATGCCCTGAGTGGAGAGAGGTAAAAATGTAGAAAAAAGAGCAGTTCAGCGGTGCTCCCTGTTGACACAGTTCTCTTTCTCTGCATATTAATGCATATTCTCGCTGTTCATATGCGGTTCACAATTCACTAGCTTGTATTCCTCCCACTTTTGGCACACAAACCAGGCAGATGGAGCGTGCTTGGTGCACTTTAGGGGAGTCGGACAAGTTGCTACACCATTTTAAAGAGACCATTCTCAAGAGCGCATTCAGTAATCATCTCAAGGGTTGGTGGATCTTTCCGCACCCCGCGTATGTGTTCGGATTCAGATGTAGGTGCCGAATCAATGGCTAAAAGCTGCTCACGGCCTCTGTCGAAGGCGGGAAAGAGACAGATTAGATGAAATAAATTTGGTGTGCCAAAGCTTGGACCCTGCAGGGGCTGTACATTTGTAAATGACGTGAGGGGTGTAGGCCGCATTGGCGTAGACTTTGTTTGCGAATATTTCCCCCGAGCGTGAAAGAGGCTTGAGAAGGTCGAGGACTCCGTACGGTGTCGCATCTTGCAAGCGTTTTCTGCTTAGTTTTTTTAGATACCAAAGCCGAAGTTGCCAATCCGACTGGAGGGAGGGAGTTGGTGTGTTGGGAACTGCGGGAGGTGCTTGAAGTCGCTCCCTGGCAGCAGCGTGTGCCGAAAGGTTGCCATGTGCACTCATGGTGTGTCCCGGTGTCCAGGCGATGCGAATCGTGAAGCCTGCTTGCTGTAGGTCGCGTACCGAAGTCAGAATTCGGGTCGCCGTGCTATTAGGCGCGAACGCACGGTTCAGCTCCCGAAGTGCGACGTGGGAGTCCGTGATTATTCTGAACTTCTTAATGGAGAGAGTGGAGGAATGTTGGCCAATGTGCCGGATTGCTCCCAAAATTCCCAGGAGTTCCACTTCTTCCACAAGCCTGTATGTATTGGAGACGTGACGGGATCCATTTATTTGGGGGATATCTGTAGAGGTCCAGGCTATGGCCGCCGTTCTTCCGTCAACCGCAGCGTCCGTGTGAATGTCTGCCTCATCTTCGGCCTTGTCTTTGACGAGGGTTCGAACATACTGCTCTCAGGCAGTTTGATGAGTTCTTCTAATTGGTCTGCGAGGTGGGATGCCGATCGAAGATCGCTCCCGCGGAGGAATGGGTGGTGGAAAGTTTATTAAATGCAGAGCATTTCTTTACTCACGATGTCACCCGGCGTTGGCGTGCCTCGGCGTCCGCAACAGCCGTTCCAGGTGCGTCCTCTCCCCCACTCCTCCTCGCCTGCTCTCCGCTGCTCCTGGCGTGTTCTCTGCGTGCTCGGATCGCGTTCAGCAACAGGTGGGGCGCGCATGCGTCGTAGTTTGGCGCATGCTTTGTCGTAGCAACAACAGTTGTCGTAGCAATAACAGCAATAACAGCCGTAGCAACAACAGTTGTGGCGTGATCGTGACGTAGTCGTGACGTGGTCGTGGCGCGGTCGTGCCGTGATGGGGCGGTTCTCGGCGTTCGCTCACCTGTCAATTTCTTTCGAACAAGATAAAATCGGGTATGTGCACCCCCCGAAAATGCTCGGCATTTGACCGTGCCCCTCGCGAGGGGGATGTTTTTGTACATAGACACGAGAAGCTTGGGAGGGCCAAATGGTATAGTTTGAATGAATAGAATAATTGAAAATAGTTAACTTCATTTCTAATCTCCTCGCGTGTGGCGCTGTAGCGCGCTGCCCTTTAGGCGACGCCAGCTGAGGTTTCTTATTTTTTTTGTTAAAATTACTTTTTAATTGATCCCATTCGGTAAGCACTCGTCCCTGAGGAGAATGCTCCTCATGATTTTCGAATCGCAGCTTTTTTTCCTGCATAAGTGTATGAAGGGGCAGAAAGGGGACCACTTGATGCAGGATATCGACTCGCGTGAAGTTAGGAAGGCCACTAACCGCACGGAGAAGATGGCGATTCAGCTTGTGAAGGTCATTAACATGGGACGGATGTAGATCATACACTGGGAAGCCGTAGCATAATCGTCCATGTGCCACTGCGCGAGCGAGCATGGTACAAGCGTGTTGGTGTGCCCCACCATATTAACTGGACAACCGGGTAACCAGGCGTAAAGTAGGGCGCCATGTCTTCCTAAGTTGGGCTTCCCATTGTTTCGGGCTGTTGCAACTGCTAACGGGTAGACCCAGCAGACGAATAGTGCCATTGTGAGACTCTATTTGAGTGTCTCCTACTTGAAGAGAGATAGTCTGGTCCTTATTCGTTGCACGTTTACCGTCGACGCTGAGCAGTTGCGTTTTGGCAAGGGATATTTGGAGCTGGAAGCGGGACAAGCTGTTCTCCAGGCTGAAGATCGAAGCTTGCAGTTCAGTCTGCATGGGCTCTTTGGAAGGGAAATCACTGGCCTCGGTCCATACTACGACATCGTTCGCGTAGAAAGCAAACCGGGTGGCAGAGTCTTGCTCCAGAGTACGAGCCACGCGATTCATCGCAAGATTAAAAAGTAGGGGCCCCAAGATTTATCCCTGAGGGACACCCCTATCAAGATAGTAAGTGGTAGGCTGATGTGTCTGGGGGTTGAGACGAATCGGGCAGTGATGCAGGAAGTTCTGAACCCAGGCCCAGTTGGTAGAGCGTCGGGCTGCTACTGTGGACACCTGGGTTAAAATCCCACAGGACTACTTCGGTTTTTTGTTTATATTTTTTTTATAGCGGTGACCATTTTATGGGCTAAAAATTCGGCCACCTTCGCAATTATGATGCGAACAGTGAAGAAACAATAGAGCTGGTGGTTGTCACTAGCGTTAGCTTTGCTTTTTTTAAGTCGGCTCACCTTATCTCTAAATCACAGACTGATGCCGCCGAGCGCACGCCCGACCTCTAAAGTGGGAGAAAACCTGCACGTCAGAGCTTAGGTCATCGCTAGGCACAGCAATACCCTACGCGTGCCACCCCACCCGAACATCTGCGCAGCGACCCGCACTCGCCACACATGATCGTCGGCTCTTTATCAGCTTGCCACTTCCCCTCATTCTTCTTGACATAGCATTTTCCTGCTCTCTTTAGCGACGCGATGCACGGATGGAACTAAAGCTTAAGGAGCTCAGCTGTTAAAAACAATGACCTTTTTAAGAGAAAGATGGACAAAAAACACTCATCCCTATCCCATCTGGTCTAACACTCAAGCCGATATAGGCAGCGACCATAAAATTATTAAAATTGAAATGGGCCTGCCATCAATACACCCCAGAAAAATAAACAGGCCCGAATATTAAACTGGGACACATTCAGGGCACATAAAACCGGACATGACACCCCCACTGCACCAATTACCATCGCCAACCTCGCAACGTTGGAAGAAGCTCTACACGAGCGCCTGCGCAACTCTGCACAAACAGTAGACATCCCAGTAGATTCCCCAGAACCTGACTCCAAACTCGCCCAGATGTGGCAAGCAAAGGCTAGTCACCAGAAACGCCTCTCTAAACAGTGGCACAATCGAACCCTTCGAAGGAGAGTAGCTGCTCTCGACCACGACATTGAAAATTACACCGTCCAGCTCCTCACTCATAACTGGCATTCCGCATGCGAGGTTTTCAACTCGCGCTTCAATATTTCGCAGACGTGGAACATACTCAAACACCCTATTGACCCCTCTTCCACACGCACCACACAACGCGAACTCGTATCCCACATCCTACATCAATTCACTGGTACTGACACCAAACTCCTCAAATATGTTCAGAATAAATACACTCCTGCTTGGCCACTCTAACTCATTCACGACTATGTGGGGATCCCAACCCAGAGCTGGACGCACCCATAACGAAGGTGGAGGTGAACGCCGCAATCCAACACCTTAAAACTGAATCGTCTCCGGGCCCTGACAAAATAACTAAGCTACTTCGAAACCTCGATGACCCTACCACCGCCGACCTGACTACACTTTTCAATGAATGTTGGGAGAAGGGGGAACTCCCACCCTCAATGGAAGACAGCTCAAACCGTTCTTATTGCCAAACCGGGGGAGCAGCCACACGTCGATCACCTCCGACCTATATCATTACCAACGTCCCTAGGCAACCTCTTAGAGCACGTCGTTCTCACCCGGCTCAACAGTCAAATCAAAAAGCATCACCTGCTCTCTCACTCGATGCTCGGGTTCCGACCCCAGATCTCTACTCAAGACGTCATGCTACAACTAAACCACCACATAGTAGATGCTCGATTCAGTTCAACACATAACACCAAGGCGACCTTGGGCCTCGATTTAACGCGAGCGTTCGACTTCGTTAGCCACTCGTCAATCCTGGAAGGAGTAGCCGCGGCTGGAGTTGGTGCGCGAGCATACAACTACATTTGTAATTTCCTCAAGGGTCGAAAGGCCACACTCACCCTTGGACAATTGACTACACCCCCTCCTCCCCCTCGCTAGCAACGGTACCCCCCAAGGATGGGTTCTTTCCCGTTTCTTTTTATTATGGCCTTACGAGGTCTACCCCCGCTCCTCTACGCAATCCCCGACCCACACCACAGAATATACGCCGACGAGTTGTGGGTTACTAGAGGATCTGATGGCCACATCCAAAATGCCCTCCAAACGGCAACTGATGTCGTCGAAGCGTATGCTGCCTCTCGTGGTCTGTCCTGCTCCCCACCAAAATCAGAGCTTCTTCTATACAGCCCTAAAAGACCAGGAAAACAACCATCTTCCCTACTCCTCCTCATGCAAATCACCACCTCTAACGGCCAACCCATCCCATTAGTTCACTGCATCAAGATTCTAGGTCTACGTATACAGGCAAACGGACATAGTGCAGATACTCTCCGTGCCCTAGAAAAAGGGGTTTACCAAACTACACCACTCATCTCTCGCATGGCTACCAAACATTGAGGAGTGAAAGAAAACAATCTAATACGTCTCGTACAAGCCTTCGTCATCAGTCGCATAGCATACGTCACTCCCTTCCTAAGCCTCAGTCACCGAAACGCACAAAATTGAAGCTATGATACGGGAATCATACAAACAGGCTCTAGGTCTCCCCCTTACACTCTCAACGAACAAACTACTCTCGTTCGGTCTTAACAATACACTAGCCCAAAATTATCGAAGCCCAACGGGTTTCGCAACTTAAGCGACTCACGAGGAGTGACATTGGACTCCACATTTTACAGAGTCTTGGCCTCAGTCACCCCACTATTTCTGACACCCACGTCGACATTCCCCCAGTCATTGGACACGAACTGGTAATACACCCCCTCCCTAAACACATGCACCCGGTTCACAACGAAGAAAGGCGCCGAGCGAGAGCACAGACTTTATATAAGCAACACTCATCCCACCCACAAGTAGCCTACGTGGACGCTGCAGAATACCCAGGACGCGAAGCCATGGCAGCGGTCGTAGTTGATTCATCTCACCGAACACTAGCCGCCCTCTCCTTCCCTACTCAATTTCCAACCGTAAGCGAAGAAATGGCTATCGCTCTTGACAGTATTTCCAGCCCTAAGATTACTACTATAAAAAGCGACTCCGAATCGGCCATTATCAATTACACAACGGGCGAGTTGACCCCCGAACTTTACGCCTTCTCCTGCAGGCACGCAAATTCCCGAAACGAAAAATATATATTGGTTGGGCACCGGGCCACTCTAACCTTCCAAGAAATGAATTGGCACACAAGGTTGCTCGAGAAATGGTAACTCGAGAGCTCAGTGACGCTGCAGAATCTCCTCAACCCTTCTCCCATAGGGACCGCCTCTTGACCTACCGATCGGTACTCGATCAGTACCAACGGTCCAAAGCTCGCTTCCCCCTACCAGACCCCTCCCTCTCCCGCCGCCACGCTATTGTATAGCGCCAACTTCAAACATCCACAATTACCACCCCTGCCTTCCTATCACTCTACTACCACGATTTGCACTTTAACCCCTCTTTGCCACCAATACGCAGACCTACCACATGTGATTTGGTTCCGTGAAGAAACATCTCTTCAAACAATTAAAAAGCACCCTATTTTATTACAAATTACAAACGTGGAGCAGTGAGAGGCCGCGCTGCTCAGAACAGACCCTATGATCCAGGTCTCACTAGCCCACGTGGCCGAAGACGCCGCAGAGATCTACATAAATCCTGCCGCCGCCGGAAGGGCACTGAAGTGGACCTGGAAGCGGTTCCACCCGTGGGAACAATAAAGTTTAATCTGATCTGATTTTGAGAGCACTCCTCGCACCTGCTGAGGCTCCTTGCCTCTTCGCTATTTTCTCACACTTTTTGACAGCGTTCTCCTTTTGTCCACTTGCTGCGCGGAGTTTAGCGAATATTCCAAAAATATTTCTACGTATACTTTCATAACTTACTGAAGCTTCAGTTCGGGCTTGTCGATCGCATGACACATCTGTGCAAATAGCGAAGGGATGGGGACATAAGAACAAAAATAAAAAACAGTCCTTCTGTCGTTTTATTATTATTTTTTTGACCCTGCACTGTTTTCGCCGATTGTTCTGCAACAGCCGATCATAATTTTAATGGCTGTAGTACGTTAAAATTTGTCTTTAATGTCAACTAAAAGTACTGCAAGTATCTGAAACATGGGTTGACATCTGTAATTATTTATTGGTTATTTTTCTACGTGTATACGTACACGCACCGGTGTATACCATCATTCGCAGAAATGCACTTCTGCGTGCATTTTGGATCCTTCTGTGATATGTATTGCATGTTTTACAACAGAACTCAGCGAAGCGTGCCGCTTCCAATCGCCTTACGATGTTGCGCCCACTCTGATGTTACGGCACAACAGTGCTTCTTATTATTACCGTTCATCAACAGCACAGGCGCACGTCATTCTGCTTATTTTCTGCTAATTGGTAAGCCTAATCGTCTTGGTGCATACCTTATCAAACATTGCGCTTGCAAAGATTTGAAATTTTCCTACGCCTACCAACAAAACTTGCGCTCAGCGATTACCGATGAAGTTCCAATGTAAAGCTGTCGGTCGCTTCATTATGATGCACTCTATGGCCACATGTTCTCCTATCGCCTCGAGCGTGCGACATCATTTACGACCGCTGAGCTCCACGTCATCAAGGAAGCTATGCGCTGCATTTTACGCCAGCGGCCAAAGCAATGGGCTGTTTTCGCGGACTCGAAGGGGGCTCTCCAAAGCCTGCAACTCAGAGACTGCTTCACCATTCGTGAACATGCCTCTCGTGACATCGCATACCTGCACCCCCTTGCCAACGACGCTGGACACGGTATAGCGTTTCTGTGGCTTCCCGGTCACTGTGGTGTTCTAGGAAATGAGAAAGCAGATGAAGCTGCTCGCAAGGGCCTGGAAATACGCAATGTGAGGAAGATTTTCGTCACTAAGCGTGATGCCACAACCATGGCGAAGGCGCTCGTTTTAATAGAACAGAACCGTCTCTGGTCCCTTCCGGAGCACCACCATGCCTTCCCGCGCTACATAGACCCTGAACTCAAGATGACGATGCCAGAGGTACTTCCGCGCCGATTAGAGACGCTGTAGCACCGACTTCGTTTCAACGCAGCCCTTACGAAGTCGCACCTATTTTGTCTTGGTGTCACTAAAAACCCTTACTGCGACAACTGCGGATCGCTGGAAACCGTGGAGCATCTGTTGTTGGAATGTCCCGCATATATTAACGCAAGGTGTAATCTTGTGCAGGAACTAAAGCGTCTCCGCCCAGCACCAATTACTATGACAGCATTCCTTGGTCCATGGTCATCTCCACCAGCTCAACGCAAAGTACTGGCGGCATTGTTCGCCTATCTGGACAGGATTGGCGTCATTGCAGTGATTGAGAGTTAAAAAAAAGGCTCTTCAATCACACTACTGACTCAAACTGAACGTCATCTTTTTGTTATTTTTGTCTTTTTTTCTTCTCGTTCTTCCTTTTTTTCTGCCCTCTAATCTATCGGGCATTTTCCCCCTTTCCCCTTTCCCCGCCGAGTAGCATGTCGGTGTCAAAAGTCTGGCAAACATCTCGGTTTTCTCCTCAAATAAAAAGCCTCTCTCTCTCTGTCTCTCTCTCTCTCTCTCTCTCTCTCTGTCACTCTCTCTCTGTCCCATTAAAACCAGGAAATCTTTGCTATCAAGAATGTCGAATAGAAACGAAGTCGCTCAGTCCCACTGGGCGGTTGAGGGTAACAGGTGAAAGAAAATCGGCCATCAACTTCTTCTGAGGACCCCTTGTCTTCCTGAACTTTTGGTAGCTTCTTTGGTAGCTTCTTGGTCAATTTTCTTAGGCGGGTGGTTTTAAAGTTTGGATTGTCGTTTTCCAAGAGAGGGCAACGAGGATGTAACAAAAGTGTTCTCTATGACTTTAACCGATGAGCGATATAACTGCCTTATAGATATGTGCTTTAAGATGTGCAATTTTGTTCCCACGAGAGATAGTGACGGATCAGTCACGTAAGCAAGATATTAAACCCTGATGCTCCTTCAAGACAGCAGTGTTCTAAGGTCGCTATGTGTGCCAATTGTAAGTCCAATAAAAAAGGCATTGTTTTCCTGCGCGATGAACACAATTTGGCTAAGCAGTGCATGAAAACTCCTCGTCGATAACTTTCATGCCAAGTAAACTAAGGGATCAGTATCATGCGCATTGCATTTCGCGTGGAATCTATGCTTTTAACTCTTCTTACGCACCTAGGACCGACATCATTTTTTCCAAGTATATTTTCTTCGTTTGTCCAATGATGTCCCCCTCCAACACTTCAATGGAAAAAATCAACAATAATTAATTGCTCCTGTCATTCATGCACCCACGACCGACACTGTATTTTGCATGTATATGACCTCGTTGGACCTATATCTTTGCGCTGCAAGTTTCCATCAGAAAAAAAGGCAATCCAAAATAACACCGAAAATACATGACAGTGCTGCCCTAAGGTTCCACTGAAGAATTTGCGTTGAATCATTGCGAACCGGGGCCGCGCTTTACAGTACACGATGGAAGCCTAGGGCACCTTTTATAGCACAAACTGTTTGTTGTGACGTGTTATTTTTAACCAAACTCTGCCTAGGAGCTCTCCGCATGGCATCTGATAACACGCTCCCAGGGGTTATCCGCGCTGGTTGCCAGCCTCAGCGTTCTTGAAAACTCTTGCTCACTGAGGACACGAAGTACGTCGGATGGGTTGTTGGTCACGATTCCATCGATGTCTTTTCTGAGGGGAGGAAACGCAAAGAGAACAATTTAACAGTGACAGGCTCCTGTAGGCTTTATTTTTTAAACATTCTGTCCGATGCACGCTTAGTTCAAAAAAATTCTCTATTGTAGAAAATAGTGATGCCAATGCATTATTCCGGAGAGAAACTTTGGTGTCACGGTTTTTTATAAAACTCCCTGGCTTGCTGACGTCTTTGCAGCTACTTTGCGTTTTCTTCTCCAAACCCTTCACCAACACATTTATCGCTCCCGCACGTTCTGTAACAGCTCCGTCGCGCCCGTGCCTTCTCCTTTGACTGGTTGCACCATCACCAGATACTTTTTTACGCTTGTGCGTAAGTGAATAGTGACTGTAAAGTGCAATATTAATGAAAAGCTTCCCTGTGCATATAAAGTGAGCCGGTGTTTTATATCACTGTTTTCATGCACCTGTAATCATAACTCTTGAAATTTGAATGTTATTTTCACTTTGGTTAGTGGAATCAGTGTCGTTCTTCGATAGTTATTGGCTATATTCGCTAGTGTTTTTGTGACGGCTGTAGAGAGCTCGTGTGCACCCGCGTGCCATATTTTCCCGAGGCCTAGTTGATTCTTGTAGACTAATTTATCTGTTTCGCAAGCCTCAAAGTCTCGAGCGCCAAAAGTATTGTCGAAGACTTCTTAGTTACTGGTGTCTGTCTTAGTTTAACTCCTGTTCTCGAACTGGCACCTAGCACTCTTAATAACACATTTACCTGCATTATTATATACCAATTGTTTCTCAAATTTAAGTTATCTTGGTGTTCAAAATTACGAAAAAGTTTAAATCTGCGCCTAGCTTTGCGTTTCAGCAGTTTGTTAGTAGTCCCTTCACTTTGAGACAGCGCACCACCAGTAGCACTGAGCACTGCGAGTCATACACTTACGGCGCTCGTGAAGTAACATATTTTAGGCGTTTTATTTGCGACGTTTCTCGTTTAACAGTATTCGGGCAAATTAGAACCGAATCGAGGGCGGCTTCGCTTTGTATTGCGTATGATTTTTTTTTCGCCTACCTATTCACTAGAAAAACCACAACATCCCACAGTTCACGAAGTGTTAGTTCATTGAACAACAAAAAATACCTCAAAAACCTGCGAATTGTGTAAGGTCTGTCCGCCGTCCATACATAGGCCTTGTCCACGTAATTGCGTATCGAGCTGTTTGAAGTTCGTCGTTTTGTCACCAGAGACATTCGGATTGTAGGGTAGAAGTCGATGACGCGGTTATTGGCACCGTCACCCTGCCAGCGGTGCCTTGTAACGCCTAGGTCCTCGTACAACTTGGAGATGGTCGACAGTAAAGCAAATCCACTGACGTCAAAACCTGAAGAAACATTCAAATTAGGACGGTTGAGTTCTTAAATTGAGAACGAGTGGTAAAACTAGGCGAAAATCTGGCAAGGTACAAACGTGCGGGTGGCTAACCATGAACACCTTGACCACGAAGCAACATCCTGAAAACGTCAACAGAGAGATTTCGCCACAGCCAAAAAATTTATGAAATAATTGATGAGCCTACATTTGAATTGTGACAATAGGGCTGAACGCGAGACCAGTATCCAACACTGCTAAGCCCAGTGCTGTTTTCCAGGCTCTTATTCAAGGCACTTTCTGCAATATCACCACAACATAACGGGCACCTTAGCTTCACCTCTCCGTCATTTGCCCTATCCTTAGTGTAAGGCCCTTCATGTTTACAAAAAAAGTCAAACAACGGGCGCCGAAGTTTCACCTATCCGCCTTTGCCATACCCAAAGCCAAACACCCTCCGGGTTTCCGTGAGAGAGTCAATGTTTCAATCGAGCCTCATTTTACGAGAACGGTTTGCGCAACTAATATTACATGTTTAGTCAGTTGCGTACGTGGACATGCCCCATAACCTTACATGCCAAAACGGGTATCCCTTTTATTTCTATAGAGGAAGTTATTACCATATCCGGAAATGCGCCTCGGCCACCAAAAAGGTCTTTTTTACTTTTTCTCAGGGCAATTAACGTACCGTCTACAAAATAATACCAAACATTCCACAAATATTTGCGCAAAATAATTATTATTGTGAAGTATTATGGAAGCAGCTCCTAAAGGTTTGCATAAAATTGCGCCACATCATTTTCCACACACAAACAGTCCCTGGTCATGAACAGTGTTTAACATGGCAAGCTGTTTTAAGTCCCTCGCAGTGGACGAACAGTGCTGGCATGCGCCTATGGTGTCAGCTCTTTTGCAAGCGGTCTAGGTGCCCCACTTGAAATATGTACGTCTCTCGGTGGGAAGCCTGTCATTCAAGCTCAAAGAGAAAACAAAAAAATGCCGCGCACTCATGAATAAAGCGTTACAAATCAGCGCAGCCTTCGTTATATGCACGACTTCCGCTACCATTTCCCTCCGCTCCGGCACCTCCTGCCAGCTTTGAGACTTAAGTCTCAGCACTTAAGATGAGAAAGCTGGATCAGTGACCATACGTGCGGCACAATAGCTGCTCCACGTTTTATTTACAGTGCAGTAGCTACATAGGAAGACGATACGAACAAATTACAGAGACCAGGAAAGCTTCTGCCCCCCGGTTTCGGCTTACGTGGCATTGTCGCCGTGTTTGTGCAGCGTAACGCCTTAATTTCCTACTGTCCTCACCATAGTTTGAGAGAGGGTGCGGGCCGAGTACTTTGATCGATATAGATGGTCCTCGCCGTGTTCCTCAAACTCGGCAACTTAAACGTCAGTAAACGTGGAACTGTTGAACCTGAATTTGTGGCTAAACTACGCAAAACCCACAGGAATATCAAGGCAGCCATCACAAACCAATCTCTGCATCAAGCCACCTTCCCCACACCAGCTGAGGCGCTCGTACCTCTACAAAATGACTCGATATTTTTGGCCAATAACCTCTACCTTGAAGGAGTTATTTCGCTAACAGTGTAGTTCGGCCATGTTTATAGTGCTTAGATCCCTTTAACGAATAACTAAAAGCATGATTTTGCTCGAATGCGTTAGCGCCTGCCCAATATGCCGGCATTCAAGAGTCATTTATACCAACAGATATTTTGATGTTTATTGCTATCCGCTGTGTTATCCGCCGGATACCAGTGGAGGCTGTACTAGATAGTTTCAACCATAATAGATGACTGTCTCTGGGACACAAACAGCATTGTGTCCCCGGGCAAAGATTTGGCCACCCTGGCTGAGTACACTTGCTAAAACCCTCCCAATGAATATACAATCATATACTATCGGCCTCCAGGCACTCGATAGACGTGGCTGGAGATCTTTGGGCGAGGCCTTCGTCCTGCAGCGGACACAACCGGGCTTAAGATTTTGGTGTTTCTATCGAGAGCTACGTAAGCGACCAGGGCTCTTGGTACAATAACGTGGAGGCAATACTACACTTCACTTATTCGTTCTACGGGAACTTTCTTTATTCAGCTTCAACGTGCTCTTTCCTTAAAACTGCAGTAATGTGGCCAATCCTGCAGTGCACTCGACTTCTCATCGAATGATTTGTCTTTAAATTTTGAACAGAGCAAAGACGTTTCTTCATTTTTTCTTGTTACATTTTTTTTTAATTCATTTTACGCGAAAAAGGGAAACTCCATCAATCATGCCCTCATCGACGTTCTTCACTGTTGACCTGGTACTTCAGGGCGCACACATGCACATACTCGCCTACTTACCAACGTGATTGAGATAGGAGGTATCGTTCTTGTAAGAGGATAACTTATCCAGCGCGCCTCTGAAGATTTCCTTGTCTTTTGCACTGAAGAGGGACAGCAGAACGTTCACCATGCGATTTGCAGGAACTGAAAAAAATGAGTGCTTCCTGAGACCCCACATTTCAGAATACGACCTTGAGAATAATACGCTTCTTAGCGGCCATTTTCCTTGTTCTTTGTACCAGCAGTGGTAAGCAATAATCAACAGTTCTTCAATTTTCCAGGCACTTGGATCCAAATAGTTGACGGCGATTTTACCGCTTTTATTGCACTTCTTTTTTGGTTATCTTCTAAACAACACTAATAGAAATATACGACTAATTTCTGCACTTTATACATCTTTTAAGTACGTCATCAACTGGTACGGAGATTAGGACACCTTCGTTGCGACAAGGCACACAACAATGCGTCTCTTGTGAGTGAGCTTAACTAATATAAAATGGTAAGACGCTCTGATATCCGTTTGTCCTCTACCCTTAGTAGTTTATCAATGAACTCAACCTTGAAAGAACATGATCCTGTGGAACAACTGCTTTTTTGTTAGCTCATGTTTTCTGAAACTTGAGATTTTTCCGTAACATTCTATAGTACAGGCAAAGAGAATTTCAACTCATTAAACTATATTCGTGAAAATGCTAAGTGGAGCCACTTTCTTCTGTTTTTATTCAGGAGTGCCGACCACGATGTGTCCGCAGAATTCCTCGCTATCATCTCTCGACTTTAACTGTGAATTTCTGTCCCTGGAGTTATACGACCGGCTCACCCTTACGGCCTTTGCATCAGGCTTTATTGCACATCTTAAGATATATTCCCCTGTGAATGCATTCACCCAAATATAAAAAATTTAACAGAATGATAATGAAGATAATGAACTGATGCAGCTGTGTTATATTATGTATTCGACTCAAATGCAAACATGTCTCAGAATTTCGGTATGCAGACATGGTTGAAACTTACCATTTTTCCAAAGATACCGTACCAGGTTCTCAGCAAGGCTTGCTCCAGCATTGTATTTATTCTTTTTTCCTTGGAGGTTACCAGTTTTTATGTCCACGTAAAGCAGCAGCATCTTCTCCGAGTAGTTCCCTCGTTCTGTTGACAGAGACAAGGTAGCCCGATAAGAAGCATTATGCATGTGTGCCTAATCTATGCGTTTACATTCCTCCGTAGTGCAGCCAAACCAGTTCTATAGGCCTCGTCTTAAGCACGTTGCATTTGATTGATTGGTTGGTCATTTGGTTAGTTGAGCATAATGCGTGAGTATACATAATGCAAGAAAACTGGAAAACCCTTTGAAACTACTCAAAAAACCCCACGCTTACTTGGGCGCGGTAAAGAACGAAAGTGAAACATGTCTCACATTGATGCAGCTAGTTTTACGGGCAGCAGATTACTCATGGCACAACGCAGTAAAGCTCACGAAATTTGAAACGTGCCTCAGAGAGCAGGTATCTTTTTCTGGGAGCAAGCACTATCAGCGCTTAGGTGGAATAGTTTTATCTAAGGCGCCAATATTCACTGGTTTTTTCAGCATAGTTTATAACCGGTACTTATATCTTTTGCCGTTATTTTCAATGTAGCTCGCACTCTTTCACTTCTTAGGATTCAAAGTCAGATTAGTCGGTCAACTCCTTTTTAGACAAGCAACGATTTTAATCCCATAGTTATTTTGCAACACTACTGCTTTGCACTCGGGCACTTTCAAAACTACATGACGCGGCTATGCGAGCAACGCTGGGCGTTTTTATAAACATTTGAGGAAAAGACCTTGTATTTGTTACTATGACAGCAAGCATTTGCTGGTGCATTTTTGCGAAAGGCATATATAGCTATGCTGTTTCCAAGATAAGAGAAAAAGGCATGCGTGTTGTAGATAGCATATCAGTCATCTTTTGAACAACCAGCAGCCGTTCATAACAACGTATTGACACCAAAGAGGGTAAACACAAACAGCCCGATTTCGCTAAGTTCAGGGTTCATGTTAAACGTGCAGTTTTGGCGTTGATCCGCCCTCCACCACTACAGCGTGCCGCAAACCGCAGTTCTTGCTTGCGTTTCCTTTCTTCCTTCGGGGGGGTGAAGGTAAGTATACATCAGGTGGAGGGCACAAGGCGATGACCTTACTTGAGCACGGAGCGCCATAGAGCGCATTTCATATACGCAAAAACGTACTCGCTCATTGCTGGAAAAAACTACGGATAAAATGTAAATATAAACAAGAATTAAAAATTTATACTCCCTGAGTTTTCGCTTAAACTACAGTAAGAAACTTGCAGAAGAAGGAAACGTTCTAATATGCAGAAGAAAACAGCCCATTTAAAGAAACAACTGCGCACAAAAAAAATGTTTACTCACAAGAAAGTATGATTAGAACGTGAAAGAAACAAGAAAAATGTCCAACTTATAATTACAAGCGAAACCATCTTTTTTTTGAAGACCAGACGCACGAAGAAGATCAACGCTTAGTTTTAGTAAACGACTTATACTGAGCCAGAAATTGCATAGGAAAAAGAAGAAATTTTTAAGAACACGTTGAAAGCAGTATCATGAATTCTGATTCTTTTTTAAACTGCTTAAAGTCCTCTCTAATGTAAAAAGAATGACCCGGGGAGAAAGAGAAAGTCGCGTCAGTATACTCGATATGCATTAAAGAAGGGCGATGACCCCACCTGGCGCCATTGCCCGCGGAGGCCGCAGACGCGGCCGCGGAGACGCCAGCGCCATCTCTCGCCCCCGCCGCGGATCCTTCCGCGGCGAAGTGCGAGGAGGTGGTGCCGCTCGTCGGCACCCCACCAAAGAAAGAACTGAAACTAAAGCATGGCAAACTGTTCGCATGGCGACGCAGTGAAACATTCCCCTCGTGAGGGGCACAATCAAATGCAGAGCATTTCCGGGGCCGCACGACGTTAAGTAGTTTGCGTTACGTTAATGTTGTTGCACTTGTGGCAACTGCTGACGAGAGAGCGCTCGTCAGCAGTAATTTGAATGAGTGAACGATATATGGCGCGTTCGTAGCATCCCATTCTGGGTCGGCTTTTTGGCGCAGTGGGTAGAGCACCATGTACATTGCGTTCCGCCCGCAGGGTCGAGAGATCGAAACATGGCGCCGGATAGTATTTTGTTTTATATGGTGTAGGGGGAGGGGTGCGGACAACGACGGTGCGGACTACGACGGGACAACGCGGGTGACATCGTGAGTTACTGAAATGCTCTGCATTTAAAACATTTATTATGCTGATATTCTGCGAATGATTTGCATAGTTGGTTGTTTTTCGTGACTTTCAATACGTTTATTCCATGGGAAATAACATGGTAGAGCTAAACATCCAACAACACTAAGTTAGTTGGAGTATTCATAGATGTGTGATGGATATCCTGCGCCCATGTAACACTTTAAAATTCGTGTATTTTCAGTATCGTCAAGTATTTAACGCTGTCCTGTGCTTTATAGATAAAGCAGCAGTGAAGTCTATAGAATTCTCATTCCTTTGAAACAAACGAAAGTGTGATGTGCAAAATACAATCAAGCGGATGGAGGTACACCCGTAAAATATGCATGTTAAAAGTGCAATTCGTTGTTGTTGCGTAAGCAAAACACGAGTGTAAACGAGTTGCAGATCTTCAACCAGAACGGCATATCAGTGTCCGCGACTTTGTAAGACTGAATGGTGGTAAATACCAACGGATTAGCAAATGGTACTTACGTTTTCGACATTGTGGAGCACTGGCTAAAGGCCCAACCCCATTGAGGCGTAAAATCGCCGTAATCCCGCATCGATGTACCCTCGACACAAGCGCGTTTAAAACCGGGGCGCTCCTGCTTATACTGCATGCATAACTACTGAGGCCTTAAATACTACGCTCTTGCGGCGCTAAAGTCTGTGCAAACTAGACATCCCCGAACTACACAGGCGCAAATCGCGCGGATGTCGATTTCGCCCGCACGTACGAATGGCCGGCTGGTTACAGACGGAATACGTAGCCAGAACCGGGCTCGGTATATTCCCTACACGTTTCTTTCAAGGTTACAAATGTATTGTCATGCAAAAAAAAATAGCGCTGCTTTAACCGATCTTCATTCGGATAAAGTTGAACGGTCAGAAATAGTGAAGGAAAGCTTCCGATCAAGCCGGTCCTATGGCGTTATAGCTAGGCCGTACGGCGGCGGAAGCATTGACGGCGGCTGCCATGGGGTTACTCGCCCTCTCCAGCGTAGTGCGGTGTAGCGCGTATCATCTACACGCGCTTAGGTCGATGCGTGAATACGCGGTCACAGTGCGCTGATGTAGTTGGGTCTGTAGGGTGCTGCCACAGAGTATACTTCATTTGTAGACTCGTTACGTTAGAATGTACTCGAAGTAACTTGTTTCTTTTCTACCAAGAAGTACAGGTTGTCTTGAATTTCGTTACGTCACATCTCAGCTTTCAGGCACGGCTGGTACACTGGAAAACTGAGGGTTCGGTTATGGAAGTGTAAAGCGGAAGCCCCGGAGGCGTTCAAGGACAGGACCAGACCACCGAGCTATGCCGGTTCCTTTCTGAACGCAGTGGAGTGTGACTCTACTGATGCCAGGGGCGCGCGAGCCCTACGGCAGGTGAGCGCACTGTTGGCGTACGTCACAATGTTGTCACTGATTCTGTAGCCGGCCGCTACAGGGCTCCCCATCCTTAAACCAAGACAGGAGCTGGTGCGACGCTCTGAACAACAAGTGCCCATCGTACCTGACGGTCGCGCTGTTGTTTTGTCACGGTGGAAAAACTCCTACGGTTGCTGTTGTCGGAGGCGAAGTAGGGCGGATATGGTATCGTAAGAGCCGTTGTCGATTACGTACGTACACGTGTGTCGCTCGACAACAGGAAAGGGCCAACGTAGTGTGCCTGCAAAGGATGGGGCACAGGACTACGTCCCGGCACAAACACATGTGTTGCCTGTTCAGTGCTTGGAAGCTCATAAGCTGGTCCGGGTTTTCGTTCGCGCGGAGGCTGCGGTCGAAGATCGGCGAGGATCGATCGCAGAGACTTGACGTAGT
The DNA here is from genome assembly GCF_048455015.1 of Haemaphysalis longicornis. Lineage (NCBI taxonomy): Eukaryota > Metazoa > Arthropoda > Arachnida > Ixodida > Ixodidae > Haemaphysalis > Haemaphysalis longicornis. The sequence continues at coordinate 40,075,319 of NW_027526204.1, forward strand.
CCGCTGCGGAAGGCGTCTGAACCGGTACCTGGAGAAGATTGGTTGGTAGGCGAAGGTGGGTGCCATAAACAGGTTCAGCCGAGGAACAGGTGAAGTCACTCTTGACGGCGGTGCGTATACCCAGAACTGTGAGAGGCAATCGTTGGACGAACTGAGTTGTGCCTTCGAATGCTGTGAGCCCGGCCCTAAGTTGCCGGTGAAAGCGCTAAGCATTTGCTTGAGGCCGGTATGCTGCAGTACGCAAACGAGGCCTGAAAAGGAGGTATTCGACAAGATTGAGCAGAGTGGCGCAGTTCCTGAAAAAAACGACGGTTGAAGTTTACCACACCCAGGAACTGGCGACGCTTGGTGATTGACGTTGGTTTCAGGAAGTCGAGAATGGCCTGGACCTTGTTTGGAAGTGGCCGAATGCATGTCGCATCCAGCCGATGTCCCAGGAAGTCGAGGGCGGAATACGGGATTCGCTCTTCGTGGCATTAACGATAATGCCGTTGGTGGCTAGGCATTCGAGCAGAAGACAAAGCTGCTGACCCAGGCGGCACAGAAACTGTGCCCCAAGACCGGCCCGTCTATGGCCGCTTTCTGGCATGTCCGGCCAGCATCCAAGTTCTGGCATCCACTGATCATGCGTTGAACGGCCAACATTCGGCAACCAGCGCTTCGGCATTTTTCCGTCTGCCCGTGTCCGGACGCACAACGGCAGCTAACCGGCTGCCAGATATTCAGTTCTCTTACGGCTTCCGATGTTGAGAAAGAGAACGGCCGAAGTACGGCCTTAGGGCATCCGTTTTTTGTTCGGGAAGCGGTAATCGGCCGAAGCACGGCAAGCGACCGGCCACAGAATATGCGTATTCTTGCGGCAGTTGGTGTTCGAAAGGAGACCGGCCGGAGCGCGGCTGCATGCATTCGTTGTTTCAACGGTGAACCGCGCGTCCGGCGGTAGAATATTTGTTTACTCGGGCAACCAGTGTTATGAAGGATACCGGCCGACGTACGGCCCCAGAATATACGTTTTTCATTCGGTTAGCTGTCCTCGGCCGAATTACGGCAAGCGAATGGCCACAGAATATTTGGCAACCGGTGTTCAAGAGGAGACCGGCCTACGTAAGGTATCTGGTTATACGTTATTTTTTCGGCAAACCACATACAGCCGAACAACGGCTCGCGCCTGGGCGCCGAGAATTCATGCACAGACGTGTTTGGAAGGAGGCCGACCGGTTTTTTCCTGGGGGGAGAAAAAGCCGTTAGGGAGCCGAACGACGGGGACGCGTTTTTCATCCGCTCCGTGTTTCTACGTTTTAAATGAACGAACATCGTTTGTCAAACAGTAATGATTGTTCTCGGTGAACGGGCAAGATGCAAGGACTCACTGGACATTAGCAGGAAACCTTTTAGGCCATCGAAATGTCATTTATTGCCACAAGAAGACTGTGCCACACCGACGGGTGAGCTAAGCCTCGCCAGTCATCGCCGCTACGACGCCTCTGCCGCCGGCTTCGTCGACGCATCAGCTCGAGGCTATTCGCCCCCTCAAGAAATGGAGAGCATTGGAGACATCGACCCGGCAGAGATGTCCGATCCGAGATGGAGATGGTTCACCAAAATAACTGGCCTTCAAGGGCGTCGAGCAAGCGGCCACCACGCAGGAGCTAAACCGCCACCATGTCAAGGACTCCCCACCAACGAAAGGCAAGTGCAAGCAAAAGCGCAAGTTATTCTGCTTACAATTAAACTGCGACAAGCAATGTTGCACTATGTTGTTGGTGATAAACGTAGAAGAGACTCGCTCGTGCATTGGTAGGATCAACTTCATGCCCTGCACTATGTTACTTCATGGGATTTTACGACTGCCTATTTAGAACAAAAATTATTTTAAATTTGCGATACCAACAGAGCCTTGTCACTGACGAAGCCTAAGTCACTGAAGCCTAAATCACGAAGCCTAAGTCACTGAAGACGAAGTCACTGACGAATCTTGAATTTAGTTCCGATGTTTGAAGGTGAGCTTAGCTACTCTTGGGATATGACTCATTTGGTTAAACATAATCGCCAGCGTCCTAGCAAACACGGATTTCGTAAGATTTTCTTGCTCAACGCAGGTTGTTGAGTTCACGCATGATTTGGCTCTTGCAATAGATAAGCCTAAATTGGTTGACTGTATATTCTTGGACCGCAAAAAAAAATGATTGTGTTCTATATCACCTTCTGCGTAGTACATTTCATCCTATGAACTGAATGAATCGGTTTTTGCATTGTTATTACTATTGGCCCTATAGCTTTGTTCAAAAGTTCTGTGTAGTCTACCGGACTATAGCGAATGAACGTGATTCCGTATACCTGCAGCTTTATTCGAATTTAATAAAATCCTGGTGCGCTGATTCAGAAACGTTTTTGGATGTTAAACAGTGTGTTAACGGCACATTTACAAGAAAACCTTCATTCCAATTAAATACGTATACCGTAAATTATGCTGCTGTGACAACGGCCGAGGAATATAAATACCTAGGAGTTTATTTAGGGAGTGCTTTGAGGTTAAATAGGCAGGTTCACACCATAAAAGTTACGGCTGCATATGTTTTTGGCTTTTTGCGACGAAATTTCAGTGAACCTCCATCTAACTGAAAAGAACAACCGTATTTCACTCATGTGCGCTCAATTTTGAAGTACGCATGTGTTTTCGTGGATCCCTACACCAAAGAGCTGGTTGATACGCTCGAAAACATACAGAATATGTCAGTGCGATTCGTATTAGGTAATTGGCACGCTCAACTTAGCATGAGAGAAAGTAAAAGTAAAGTGAAATGGCAGGACGTGAAAGATCACAGACGAAACCACAGGTTGAACTTTTTTCGTAATATCTATCATTCGAAAACTGGAGTAGAAGGGGAGAAGTATGTCCAAGCGCCATTCTTCATATCGCAAAGTGGGACCGCTAGCTTAAAGCAAATTATTCACTTTCCTTTAAAGGTGACGCCTTGCGCGATTCTTTTTATTTTACATCAATACTGCAGTGTAATTATCTTCCACGTATGATTGCATTAACCGTTTATATTGACGATTTTCAGCGCGCTTTGTAGAATTATTTTATTTTGTCTCATATTTAATGCTTAGTGTTATGTATCTCCCTTCTGTAATGCATGCAAAGGCAAGCAGGCATCAAAAAAATAAATAACTAAATAAAACAATGAATAAATAAATGAATAAAATAAATAAATAAATAAATAAATAAATAAACTTCCAGAGGCGCAAGTTTGCCTCCGACGAGTTGAGAACCCTACGCATTCAAACTTGACCAATAAAATATTTATTGCCCTATTCGTTGCAGTATGCAAGGTTTCCTGTATGCATGCTACCATTGCTATGTTATTGGTTTGAAACAAATTATGTAACTCTAATTTTACGCCTTTCCTTGCGTGAACACAAAGGGATACAAGTGCAGCCACCTGAAGCAGGGCGTCATTCCCAACGCGTCTAGAATTTTTTGAACGTAGTATGACATTAGACGAAAATTAAGTTCTTTTGGACTATTTAGTGTTGTAGACGTATACTCATGAAAACAACATTAAAATAGATTGAAAATGAAAGTACCTGTTCGCTCCTTCTTAGGATCAGCCCTGCGCAAGATCATCAGAAAAGTTGACCGAGTAGAAAATGTCTTTGCATGAAAAACGGGCAAAAACTGGACATACTTTTTTGTGAAGGAGTTATAATAAATGCTCCTGAGTGTTTTGTTGAAAACCAGATCGCTTCGTAAAGGCGTTCACGCCGTTTTAATATACATCAAAATTGGTCAAGCAACTGTTATAAAAATAGTTTATGTAGTCATAGCATGAAAGTGTTCCGGAATATTGCCCTAAAAGAAATTGGCTAAAAGCGGCGCAATTTATCTCTTTGAAATTCAACCCACTAAAGTATGCGCCCTCCGCCGCCTCCCCCCACCTCCTCTTTCCCCGTTTATTGCAGGTAAGCCGCCCAACAGAGGGTATCAGGACCTGGACAATACATCTATTCAAGCGCTACAAAGAACTGAATATTTTCTGTCTTCGGCAGTAAAAGAGGCACAGCAATTAAAGGAACGACAATTTGTGAGCACTGTTTAATAAATGAATTTCGCTGTCAACTGAGGCTGGTAATTAACCAAGGCTGCGCTGAAAGCTTGACGGCTGGTGGTTTCGCGCGAGCTCACTTTGATGTGGCTGCATTGGACCCAAAATGCTTGGTTTGTGCTGCTTCTGCACTGCGCGAATAAGTCATCTGCTTGCGCGACATCCAGTGACCGGCCTCAGTACAGTTAACGTACTGTGGCTGAACTCCAATGCCCGTAGCCCAGCCGTATTTCCGGTAGCTGTAGTCCTTGCTGGAGTCCGACGACCGCATCTCGGCTGTCCTCCGGCGGCCGTACTTCGGCCGTACACGGGTGGCTTTCGAATGGCCGGAGCCCTACGGCTGGAATCTGGCCGTATGACCGTAAGCCGGTCGACTGGCCGACGGACACTGGCCGTTGGACAGCCTTGGGAGTACGGCCGTATACGGCCAAAAGGCCCACATTTGGACATGGGCCGAACATGGTTGCCGGAAAACGGCCGGACAGAAAATCACCGGCCAAAGTACACCGGCCTGTTTTAGGCCGAACAGTCCTGTGCTGCCTGGGGAAGGTGCTCCTCTATGGAGGTACTTGCTCCCAACAAATTGTTCACGTAAGCACAAACGCAGAGCAGTCCGCGCGTGATGGTATCGATGAAACGCTGAAACGCTTGGGCAGCGTTCGGGATCCAGAAGAGCATTTAGAGGAACTCGAAGAGGCCGAAAGGTGTTGTGATTTTGATTGCCGTCTTGTGCATAGCCTCCTCAGTGACGAGGATCTGGTCGGACGCCCGAACAAGGTCTATTCTCGAAAATATCGTGGCACCGTGCAGACTGGTGGCGAAATCATGTGTGTTGGGATTGGGGTACCAATCCGGGAGGGTGGATGGGTTCGAGAAGCGGTAGTCGCTACACTGGTCGAGACTATCGACCGCCTGCTCTCCGGGAAGTGCTCTACACGAGTACGAACACGACCGTGTACCTTTGTGGTCGCCCGACATCGGTACCCCCAGTTCAGGCCGGATCTACGCACCAGAAGTAAATGTACAAAGCCACACCCGGTCTACCAAGTCCACGCCTCCTTCCTACAAAACCAATAGCATCATTCTTTTATGCCGACTTGTTTACTTTTCCCATCAAGTACACACGCAGCATACCGGAATATAATAGCGCATACCATGTCAAAACCACCAACACGACAGTTTCAACGCTTACAAAACCGCGGAGGGCGTTTCTGGCCTTGAGGGTTTTCCTTTCCGAATACCCTAGTGGCCGGCATTACCTAACGCAGATATTGCCATGCATTTTTGCGTTAACAAGCGTTTGTGGATGCTTCCACCAACGCATCGACAAATCGACTACAGTTCGCTATCGAAGACGTCCTGTTTCTCGTTTATTCTTTTTTTGACGTCTGAAAAGGTACAATTTCGTGATATGATACCAACTGTAAACATTTTATTTTCATGATATTTTTCGCCGACTATACTTTTGCACAGCCGTCCTTCGTTCTGATTTAAGGCACGCAGTCTCCTTCTGGGGCTCAAGATGGTTTTGCTGTTCCAGCTCCCACAATAAAACGTGCTACCACTACGCAGCTGACCAATGCGTAATGTTTATATCTGGGGTGTAACTCACTTACCGGCGCTGACGGTGTGCCTGACGTAAGTCAAATAAGAGCCAATCTCAGTTTGACGTTCACAATCGCGGCCGGCGTCGCACCCGGGCCCATGGTAGAACTTCAGAGCACTTCCGTTGGGAGAAAAGGTGACGTCAGCCTCGATAGCATTCACGCCCTCAGCCATGAACAGATCAAACTCTTCCAAACTGTTGGCCATGTGTCCAAACACGAAAATAGGTCGACGGGCATCGATCGCAGAAACCTGTGAGAAGTATGAAAGAAACGCAATGCGGGTTGTTTGAAAACCCCCGTCAATCTTTTTCAGTCTACGCTCCAGTAGTGCTGCCTGCGGCCTTCTTACGTGGTTATAACTAGCTTAGACTCTGTACGCGCCTTGCCGTACGGTGAACAAAAAAGGCCAGTTTGATTCTCACTTATTGGCATGGCGACAAATTGGATTAATTCCCTCTGCCAAATAGGTAGGCTACACAAAACGAAATTGCCTGCCGACTAAACTAATGTCATGTGTGGCTCACACCATTTTTTAAAGACGATAGTCTTTCTTGGGTTACTTAAACCAGAAAACTTTGGTCTGTCCGTCTACCCGTCCGTCCATCCACCCGTCAGTCCGTCAGTGCATCTGTCTGTCTGTCTGTCTCTCTCTCTGTCTGTCTGTCTGTCTCTCCGTCCGTCCGTTCGTCCGCCCGTTCCTCGATTCAGACACCCCGCCAAAAGATATCAGAATGTTGAAACGAGCATTACATCTGAAGAACCTTCCCGAACAACTAAATCTGGAAATATACTCCATGCATGTGCATTTTGTTTCAATATTCAAGATTTGAATATTTTATTTCAGCCAGTACGACAAGGTAGGACTGAGGAATACAGCTGCGTGCGCGCTTCCCAGGTCACCGGCCCTTACAGCAAAAGACGGCAGCATGGCCAAGCGGCCACAAAGGCATTATTGCTGAAGTGCGGGTGCAAAAATGATGTGCCTGTAGCGCAAGCGCAGATATCCCAAACATTAATTACCGTGTAAAACCAAAACAAACAATGGCAGTCACAAACAGCAGAGCGCAAAAGTGCTTTTGTAGAAGAAAAAAACAATAGAGAAGAAAACAGCAGAAAAACACCAACTGCCACGGTTCCCTGGGATCCAGCCCAGATGCATCAAGAGCACAGTGAGGCTATAACTAAAAATAAATGTTTATCAAGGTAGCAAAGTGTATTCAGACTGAAAACAACTCAAACGAATCTGATCAATTAGGTGATGCAACTAAAACACAGGAAGCCCTAAAAAGTAACTAGAAACCATAACAGCTTTCGCCAAGACTGTAATTAGGATGGCGATATGAGGGAGCTCTCGGCGCGGTACTGTAGTTAAATCAACCTCCATCAAAATTAGCGCGCTCAAAATGTGGGGTCTGGGTACCATACCTTGTGAGGCATGTAGGTATTATCCAGGTTTTTGTCTACTAGTGTATAGACATTATGGCTACTACGGAGAGCACCTAAACTACTTCACGTTTGAGATGTTTTTTTTTTGCAGTTTACTTTCTACACCCTTCCATTAATCTAGGATTATACACATGGAATATTCTTAAACACGTATTTCAAACGGAGCTCAGCTGTATAATCCAAGTATGTTGAGCAACACAAATCCGTTAGGCATATTTGTGGGAAAACACCAATGCACAACTACCACTCGCAGTGTTTTTCTAGTTGAAAATAAATGTGTCCTTGATATCCCCCCTCCCCGGATTTACCACCCGGCCACCGCTGTGCCAGCTTCATGCAATTCGGCCGTCCACCTCAAAGGGTCGCCGACCCCTCCTCTATGGGAAGCGCGGCCTAATGAGAGAGCGAACTAGCAGTAACGCTTGGGTGGGCACCCTGAGCTTTACACAGGCCGATGAAAGTGCAGAACTTCTTTCCTTAAATCAGCCCAGAGTTGACGCGAGAGCTCTGCTAAAGCAGGTGCAATTTCTTGAGCCAGTGCCGGAGGCAAGTGCCTACGTTTTGTGGGGACCCGCACCAGGTTGGTCCCAACAACACCATAACGTGTGAAACGGAGCTCCTGTTTGTGCAGAAAACATCGATTCAAAGTGCCTGTACACGAAAGCAGTGGCGAATCCGCACGATCACCGATAGGGGAGAAAGAGCTTCCCTGCAGAGCAGCGGCACATGCTGAAGTCCTGCACCCCTTCTTCTTTCTCCCCCATTGTGCCATTTTCGGCGAGCCTACAAGCATGGTTAATCTTTTTCTCACTCCTGTTGTCGCTGCACACGATTTTGTTTTGCGGCCACCGGTGTCGTCATTCCTGGTAAGCGGGGATTAGTCGTTTCCGCGAAAGCTTCATTAGCACGGCTAAAAATCAGGGAAGCTACGGACAGCTGGCGCCCACAAAAAATTGCACAATGAGCTTAGTGAGAACTTCACTCAGGTATAATATTGTTAAGGATTTCATCGTACTAGCCAACATTAAGACAGGAACAAGGATGAAGAGGAGACGAAACATATGCTAGATTAAAAAAATTCTAGAAAAAAACACGCTAGAAAAAACACATGGCAACAAAAACCGGATTATAAACAACGCAGATTAAAGAGTGATGACGCACGACCCGATTTCTCGCAGTGGCGTCCTCAGTTCCTGTGGCGTCACATATACTAGTTTCTGCAAATGGTGGACGCCTACAATATTCCGACAAGGGGCACGCTTGTGTGACTTTAGTGGTTCCACTGTGTATGGATACATTGCCCTAACACTACCCCACGCGATGCACTGATTGTCCTAGTCTTATACCTAATATGTGTCTTCAAATCCGACGTTAAATAGGGAAACATTTTAGGAGTTTGTCAGTAGTTTTCATTGGTTCTTTAGAAAAAGATCTTTCGTGGTGAAAATACACTTAAGCGTGTTACTAAACACCACGTCTGGCAAAGAGACAAGGATTTAAGCTGTCTTCACAGTCCCTTTAATAGTAGTCATCCAGGCACGGTAACGATGTTTTTTCAATATGTTCTATATATGCATTAAGTTTAATTATTTTGTTTTATGTTTTGCAACAGATTCCTTCTTGTTCTAAGAAGGTAATCTATCCTGTGAACTCATAATTCGTTGCATCAATACCTTATCCACTGAGTCAACGGAAAGGTTACCAAGCATTACTGAAGTAGATAAAACATATTTGTACCATACAAGCCTTTTCTGTCAACAGTAGACTTTGCAGGGGTGAAATAATTTACAGTTGCAAGACCAGTTACAGATAATTTTGTTCATTATCTTGAAATAATTTATTAACTTTGCATTCATAATACTTTCTACGAAGGTTTTCATGTAGAAGAAAATTACTAAAAGTTTCGTTTTTTGCGGTGGCCACTTTTCTGACGGAGGCGAAAAGCAAAATCGCCCGTGTGTACGAGATTTTGGCGCACGTTAAACAGTCCCCGGCGGTCAAAATTAATCCGTAGCCCTCGACTACGGCGCGCCTCATCGCCTGCTTTACGTTGGAACGTCAAAACCCTACAATCAATCACTCAATCAATCAATCAATCAAAAGTTTTCTTCTTTCCAAATGTTTGCTCCTCAGCACACACGTCATTAAAGCAGCCACCACAGTTGTATTTTTTGCGCTTTCTTTGTTTTCTTGGCGGTTTATTCTGGGCTGGCACGTGAACTCTTCTTTTCAGATACCCCCGCAACACACACGCGTGTCTAAGTGAGACTGTCAGAAACACGTTTTATGTTCAGATAGCGATCGCTATCATTGCCGGCGAAAAACATTCCTTGATTGATTGTTGGGTTTAACGCATCGACGCAACGCAGACGATGAGGGGCGTCGTAGTGTAGGGCTCTGGACTAATTTTTACCACCCGGGATATTTAACGTGCGCCGAAATCTCGTACACACGGGAGTTTTTGCTTTTCGCCTCCATCAGAAAAGCGGCTGCTGCGAAAAACATTCCTACAGCTGCAACCGAGCTTCATAACGCTCTTTTGCTTTTCTGTTTCTACACTGTTGTACACGCTAGCATCAACGTAGACGTGAAACTACATTCCAGAATATTCCAGTTTTCAAGTTTAAACCAAGCAAGAATTCATAGCCGTAATTTTGTAATCACTTCAAATAACGCTATAATGAAGGTGTAAAATTAATGAAGGCAGTGTATACCAAACTTACCGAACACGACGCTGTAGAAAGAAAGCAGAAGGCGACCCTCCATACGGTTCCGGCGGGCATTTTTTTTAACATCAGGACTGTCCACAGATGAAGCCTGTCAAGAACTGAAATCGGTAAAACTGCAGTAGTGACCACGCCGCAAGATTGCACTGGCACTTAGGTTTCCTCTACCACCGATATTCCGTGTGTAAAAAGCGCTGAAGACTGAAAGAAGCAATGCCGGGCGCTGCGTTGGTCCCTTTTGCCCCTGAGTCAGGGAGAGGGGACAGCTATCACCGTCACGTCCAACTGACAGCAAAAATATTCACTCACCAGGAAAAAGGATGCGGCTGAAAACAGGATGCCTTATCAAGGCATGGCAGACGTGTTTATCATGTTTGCAGAAGCTATCCTGGTTTTCAGTCCTTGTGCAGCGACAACCTCATTTGATAAGCTTTTGTTGTCTTAGAAAAGTCAACATATGCCACGGCCACTGACACGTGTACACTGCTGTGGCTTTGCGCATTGAACCAAGCCGCCATTTTTTCAGGCCGGCGACTTTTTTTGCTGTGGTGGGAGACCTCCAGGGCGGTATTCTGGTGATTTGTGGCTTTTGTGTCCCTTTTAAAGGTGCCCCTTTTGAGCGAGCCCTGATTGGATAAAAAAAAACAACCGGATGTGACGTAACGCAAGCGCGGCGGAACTACTGCGTTTGACAGCGGCTTCTTCAAACAGACGATTTTAATTTCAAACAGACGGTTTTTGGAAGCAGTCATGAATGCGCCGATTACCGCATTGCTGTTGGCTCGCCGGCGAAACAAGTGGTCGAGAAGCAATGTAGACGAGTTCGAACTGCCCCGAGAAGCATTCCGCCAGCATTTCCGCCTCTCAAAGAGGACCGCGCGGTCGCTGTGCGACGAGCTCCGGGACGAACTTGGTCGGCGGAAGCGCGGGCTCAGCGTCGAGGAGCAAGTGTTTTGCGCCCTTCATTTCTTCGCTACCGCTGGCGTTCGCTCAGCGGTCGGTAACGAAGAATGATATCGCTGTCGCAGGCCTCCGTGAGCCTGTACATCTTCGCCGCCGCCATCACACAGTGAAATAAACGGTCGTCTGCAATCTAGCTAATGGTTAGCCGGTGCTATGGAACAAACTAACGTCTGCGAGCTTGATAGCTGTCGAGCAGACTACCAAAATTACACAAGAACTCGGCATGACATTTTTAACCTTTTATTGGTGCTTAACCATACACACACCAGCTTAACGTTCGTAGACTTCACGAGCAACAGGTAAGTCGTTAAGAAACGAGAATCCTCCCCTCCGCCCCTCATTGCACATTTTTCACTCATAGAGCACCACAAAGATGTCAACGACGTAACGCACCATTGCAGGTTCTCGGAACAGCCCCCGTCAGCATGCCGCAAGAGCGACGATGCCAAAATTAACGGGATGGTTATCTTGATGCATGGGCACTGTCACCGACCCAAAACGGAGTTCAAGGGCAAAAAACTGAGCAGCCGTAGCATTATTTACACTACACAGTCACAGGAAACAGCTGGCTGTAGCTGGCATTCTTGGACGTTGGTCCCATTGCGGTGAAAATTTTCAACGTCATTGCGTTTAGATTTAAGAATTACGTTCCAATAAACACATAACAGATTTTCTGCGATGATTTTAGTTATTTAAAGGGACCCTGCAACACTTGCCATCGGCTACTAGTACTGTATTTTGGGATAAAGTCTATTGTCCCAGAAATCTCCTCCCGCAAGAATTATGAAAATCCGTTCACAATTAACGAAACTACGCGCGATGAGAAATCGCGTATAATCATTCCCCCTCAACTCGAGCGCGGACAAGGCGACGAAAGCTGCGCGCTCTCTCCCGGAGAGGGGGGCGGCTCGAAGCGTTCTCTTCGGCGGCCTTCGATATATCACATGCCGGGTAGTTTTCTCCTTTTCTCCGCAACGCGGAGGGGCCTATTTCCGGTCTGGTGCCACAAAAAAGCAGGCATGGGTGCCTGCTCGCAAGTGCGCGCTCGGGCTGGTAGGGCGTTTTTGAAGCAATAAACGTTTGTAGTCGAGTGGTCCCGTTCAAAGGGAAGTATTGAGCTCATCACTCAAACTCCGCGCGCCCTCAAAACACAAAATAAACGGCAAAACTGTGCCTAGAAGTTGAGGCATAGAAGAGGTTCGTACACAGCGGTGACGACGACGGAAATGGGAGAATCTAGCCGCGAAGTTGACCAGTGACCGCCGATCGGGCAGCCATGGCCTATGTGACGTCCCTTAGGCCATGCATAATGAGGACAACTGAAGAGAGAGCGGTTTGTTTTTCCGCGTCTTTCACATCGATTTGCGCGCTCACCGCTACACGTGCACGTGTAATATTTGGCTCAGGTATTCCTGGCAGTGTAATCTAAACGTCGCGCAGGTTTACTTGTACTGCTCAAAGAGTGTTGCAGGGTCCTTTTAAAATCAGTGTTGTACACGTTCCTCTAAAATAGGAACGAAGGCTCGTTCTTCATTCCTTCGCAATTTCGAAACGAGTTCCTGTTACAAGTTCCTTTATTGCGAAAGGAACGCGTTCCAGTTCCACTTCGAAAATTGGAACGTGTCGTTAAATTAACGTCACAATTAGGTTTTTAAATTAAAATGTAGTGTCGGAATATCCTGGGGTGAAATTCACATCGAGCTACGTATATTCCACGAATATTAACCCCACCGGCAGCAGATTATCTGGAGATAAAAATAATCAAGAGAAAATTCCTAGACGAATTTTTTCACGGAGCACTGGACAAACTCCAGACGGCTCTGGGAAATTTCGGTGAAGGATGAGGATGTTTCGGTGCGGAAATTTCGGTGTACGGACATATCCGTGTACGGGCGTTTCGGTTCGCAAACTTTTAGGCGACCAAATTATCCGGTGCTTGCCTGTTTGCGACAGCCGTTGTATTTTTAAAGTAAAGCTTTTTACCTCTACCCCCCAAGGGTTCTTTCGCGACCGTTGGTGTCACCAGAAAACACCAGCGAACAAATAAAAGAATTTACTGGCATCGCCGGGAATCGAACCTGGAACTAATAGACTAACAAAGCGAAAGCCCATTGTCTTACCGATTTAGCTACGAGCCCACGCGAAGACGGGGAAGACAGGTGGTGTACTCATCAAGCACATCTACGGGTTTTCCCCCTGCGGTCTCACTGGAATCCACGTGAAAGCGTCACGTGACCACTCACGCCCGTCTAGCGGCCCTGTGCGCACCTTGCTCACGTGCTAAGAGTTACTAATATTAAAGGAAGCTCACACCAATGCTTGGCATCTCACTTCTAGTACGCCAATGTGCTAAAGCCTGTGGCCTCCAGTGTTCACGTAAAAAATCACAGCTCCTTGTCGTACGCCCTCACGCAAAATCAAGGAATACATTCAAATACTCCTTGATGACTAGGCCATCACTCCAAGCCCCAGCATCAAGGTCCTGGGCCTACAGGTCGAGGCTAACACCAAGAGTGACGTCTCCTTGCAGCGCTTCAAAAACAGGATTAATCAAATCATACACATAATCAGGCGAGTTGCCACCAAGATGCGAATCCTAAAGGAATCCGGTACCTTTCGAGAGTCACTTACGTCAACCGTCTGTCTTCTTCTCGGCAGGGAAGACATAGACATGCTTTATATAATGATTAAAAATGCGGTCAAGCAGGTCATTGGTCTTCTCTTGAGTGCGTCCACACAGAGGCTGCTTAGCATGGGGCTCCACAACACGGTGGAAGAGTTTATAGAAGGCCATCTTTCTAACCAGAAGGTCCGACTCAGAACTGCGGTGGGTAACCGCATGCTTCACCAGATTGGCTGGGCAGCCCAGAATGTCACTCCAATTGACGTACTTCCAGACTCTTGGCGACTAAAACTAAAGATCTGCTCCTATTGCTTAGGAAAATGAACCCCTCACACGACGAGGGTCACCGAAAAGCACGGGCTCAAGCGCTAAACACCACCCTCGATGGGGATCATGCAGTTATCTAAACAGACGCCTCCAAACATCGAGGGCAGAAATACGCCATCATCGTGGCTACCTCCAGAACCAACCTCCTTGCGTGTACGTCGCCTAGGACCCAAGAAATGACGGCAGCAGAAGAGGCAGCCATCACCTTGGCTCTCACTCAACCAGGGGTTCGCAGGGCAGTCACCAATTCCCAGTAAGCCTACTGGAATTACCAGTAGTGTTGGGTGTCCTGACCTACACTGCGCGTGCTAAAAAACCGCTCCCTAAACGGTTCCATTCAGCTCATCTGGACACCCCCTCACGCTTCAATAGAGGGCAACAAATACGCCCACACAACGAGCCTGCGCTTTTACCTCCCGCGCTATGGAGCTGCACGAGGACAGTCACCCGCTTGTCGCGTTCAGGGAGATAACCCAGCATTATCGCCTTCTGAGACAGACCGTACCTTCGCCTTACCCTGACCTTTCCAGAAAACAACAAACTACCCTACTGTTCATACAATCCAGGGCTCCTTCCCACAGCCTACGACGCTGAATGTATCCGAATGTAGCGACACCCGAATCGCTACGACGCTGAATGTAAATTTTGCTCAGAAGTAGGAACACTCCGCCCCGTAATCGGGGTGTGCGACTTTAGCCCTGAGCACCCTCCTCTCTTTCCGTCAACTACTCAAGAGCAATGGGAGATGCTGCTGTCCAGGCCCTATCTACCTACCCAGCTTCAGCGGGTAGACAAAACACAGGCCGCGCAGACTGCAGATGATCCCCACAGAAGAAGGAATCACTCCCCAGGGCTGCACTCTGGGCCGTTGAGAAATCTGAACAGAAGTATTTCTTCCTCCTTCTGCTCCTTCTCTGCCGCAAATCTCGTCGCCTCCGTCAGCGGCGCAGAGACGGAGAAGTCAGATCCTCTAACACCGGGTTGGGGCTTTAATTTTATAAAAAGTTTCCACTTTTGTGCTACACCAATACAAGTCAACCAAACACCGTTCATTATTCATGCATTGATTTAACTTTACCAAGAATGTCTCTTTGAAGTAATAACTGGTGTGGTTAAGTGCATTTCACTTCGCTCTGGTTTTACTACTTGTAGAGCGATGTGAGTGAATTTAAAGGGACCCCGAAAAGCTTTGTGAAGGTGGCAATCAAATGCATTCAGGTGGTAGAACACATAACGGGGGATTTTTGAGCCAAGTGTGAGCTCCATACGTTGTACAGATAATTTGTAAACAATTTTTGAAGAACGCCTTTCTCAGCCGATGAGTGCGACGCCGCAGCGAGCCGACCGCGGCTGACGCAACGGCGACCACGGGTGACGCAACGGTGATCGCTGCTGACGCAACGGCGAAGGCGCCCCCTGATTCGCCCAATCGCCGGCAAGGTCGGCCGCCGGCAGCGTCACTGCCATTGGCTTCCGGCTGCTCTTCCTCCTTCCTGCGCGATCCCGAGGCATAGGCGGCAAAGGCGGGTCCGCAGTGATTGACGCGAGCCTAGGCGCAGGAATGTAGCTAGCTGCTTTGAAGGAGGCAGAGAGGGAGGAGGAGTCGATCGGCAAGTGAGGAGAGGTGCATTTAATTGCTTCTGGCGCAGCTAATACTGAATGTAGATCAATAATTCCAACGGCATTGCATCGCTATATTGGTGCTACGCGACAATACAGGCCTTTTGTAACTTTTACAAAAGGCTTTTCTGGGTCCCTTTAAGGGACGTCGCATGGGTAATCGTTATGGGTGCCGTTTACAGCTTTGCTTTCCAACCACATTCACGGGGTGGATTGGAGCGATTTTTTATTTCCGCTTGACGAGGGTTATGGACACCAACCTGGAGCAGTGAATTTATTTTTTGAGTGATGCCGTGCTTGATCTTTGCCAGGTATTTTTGGAAATTTTAGATTTATATATTTTTGTCTAATACCTATTCCTGGGGACACCTGTTATGCAGCCGAATGAATTGTTTAGCACACGTTTTTTTTTTTTCATTTACGACAGGTTGTTAATTTATATACGCTCTTTTTTAGCTAAGACAATAAACAGGTGTTTACAATGGTCCGACGCCTTTTTGTACTGTTTTTGTTTAATCAAACACCTTCAAATACATATACATGCACACTCTCAATATCCAAAATGTAACAAACATTAGCTAGCCCCCCAGAATGCAGAAATCCTTATGACGGGTATTACGTAGGCGGGGCTGCCTTGCTAAAATGAATTTGCGAACACCGGTCTAGGATATTGTCGTGGAGGAAGAACTTGGCCTTTTTGAAAACAGCCGCAGCGTCTAATGTCCTAAATGTTGATTAAGCGCGTACGGGTTGTGCATACAAATTTCACCCATCCTGTTCCGGGAAACCAACCTTCGTTTTATGTTTACATGCCTACATTCACCACATTTTAATTCGTTGCCCTAGCGCCCCCCCACCCCCCTTCACACTTGTACGCTTGAATCTCGACCAGATTTCCTTTTCAGTCATATTATTTTCGGTTTCCCCTGAAAATCCAACAGGCGTGGCGGAGTTCACGGTCTCCGAAGCCTCACCGCAGTGATACAGGAAAAAGCTTTACGTTCACCAGGAGTTCAGGAAACCTTTATAATGTGCAACAAAAAGCCACCCAAAAAGGCGCTGAGAACACAATGGCCACCATCGTTGGGCCCTGTCTCCCCCTTCGAAGAACAAGCTTGCTGGCTACAGCCGCCCTCGCGTCGCGGTCATTCCGACGGCGCCCCCTCTCCAGCAATCGCCCCTTCGTCGCATTCAGTCGCCCATTAAGTCGCGCATATCATGGACACCCCAGCCATACATCGCTTTTTTCCAATATAAGGAGAAAATTCCCCCGCATTTCCCCGAGGGGGAGAATGTGAAAGGGCGAATGCACGGTTGTCGGCCCGCTTGCGGCGCTTGCGCTCGGCCCCCGCAGCCCACCGCCTCGCCGCCTTCTCTTCCATCTCTTCCATCGGGTTTGTAGTATCACGTGTACACCACGCAGTTATCAAGCCGCTATAACGCCGCTGAGTCGCCAACGCACGCCGCTGACGACGTAGTTTGAATGCGTTAAAGATATAAGGCGCGTCACTAACACTGATATCAGCTTCGCGTCCGTGGCTTGGTCGGTAGAGCGTCGCGCTGCGGCCGCAAAGTCCTCGGATCGAAACCTGGCGCCGGATGCTGTTTCTTTTTTAAATATAGAGGAGCACTGCGGACGCCGACGCCGCCGCCGCCGCCGCCGGCGGTGGATGGTTTGGGGTCGCTTATAAAGTGCATTCGTACTTAAAAAAATTGAATAGGCTGATGTGACGAGAGCGACAACAGTCGTCTTCAAGTTTTCGAAGTCCAGTTTACACAATCGCGAACCACAAGTGACACCGCCCGCTCTCTATCAAGGGGGCTGGTAGCCGGCGGGGCTCAACCTTCCCCTCCCCTAAGTAACGCCACTGTAAGTGCGTTCGTTAGTTTGTTAGTTTTAAGTAGAACCGACACCGAATGCAACGAATACGAGATTGATTGAGAAAATAATTGAGAAAACACGCGCTTAATCTACCTCGTTTTTATGGGTTTTTTTTCGCGGATGTTTTGCTGTGGGGGTGAGGAAGAAGGATGGACTAAAAGCAGCAGTGTCTTGCACCAATCG
The DNA here is from genome assembly GCF_048455015.1 of Haemaphysalis longicornis. Taxonomy (NCBI): domain Eukaryota; kingdom Metazoa; phylum Arthropoda; class Arachnida; order Ixodida; family Ixodidae; genus Haemaphysalis; species Haemaphysalis longicornis. The sequence goes on from NW_027526204.1 coordinate 40,092,802, forward strand.
GTGAAGTGAAAGCAAAGCGCTTTGGTAACACTTAAAGTAGTAGGGTTGTTCACATGAATGTTAAAATAAAAAACATAGGTTGAATGGATGCAAATTAGCAACGTTAATTTTACCATCTCCTACCGAAATTGGGTTTTACGTCGCAATGCTCCGCCAGTGTTTAGCGTTCGTTTCCACGGACGGCGTTTGAAGGAATGGCGTTCCTGCCGTTCCTTCAAAAACCTAGCGAGTTAGTGTTACAATTCCACCGAGACTTAATGGAACGGTGGCGTTCCTCCGTTCTTCCAAAAAGGAACTAGTTCCAAGAACGCCGTTCCCTGTAACGCCGTTCCGTACAACACTGTTTAAAATGCGTTGGCAAGAACAGTTACGGTATTATAAAGGCCCACTGCTTACCCGGAAGTACGTCACAATTAAAGGGACGCAAAAGGGACGTTTTCAAAAGGGAAAGTTAAGAGAATACCGCCCCTGTGTTTAGCTCTGTTCGTTGAAAGTTCTCGTCCAGATACAGTTAAACAACTAAAAACTAACGCCGATATATTAGGAGCCTCAAATTATATTAGCTGAGCTAAACGAAACGGATCGCTAGCTATGCAGTCGGAGTTAGTCATAAAATTATAGCTACAGCGTTGATGGCTAAAAGTGATATAGTCTCTTAGCGTTGTATTTGCTTGCGTTCACCGAAACGAGATTAACTTAGCTTTACTCACTTGGTGTTTATTGCGTAAGCAGGGAACATACCCGTCAGCAAAGGTGGCCCGCGCTATCTTTCCACCTTGCTTATTCTTTTGTGGGGGACGGCTATGCACACGTTGCATATATGGGCAGCCTCACACCTTTTATCGCGAATACATTGTACGCCCAATCAGGTGAAAATGCGAAAAGCGAAAATTCGGACCGAGAAGTCGCCTGAAAATTTACTAAGTTAGGGAACATATTAACACGAAAGAAAAAAATTACGTGAGCCTGGGATTTGGACCTGGGTACTAAAACATTCGAATCTAGAACAAATTATCTGCACCATTATAGAACTTTAGCATTGGGTAAAAAAGATGGACCCAGTATGGCGTTCGACTTTAGAAAATGTGTTAGAGGAATGTATTGAAGCCTACGGGAGTATGTTAAGCAGACCAGTTGCAGAAGTAGCTGAGTACGTTTACGTTAACAGCGAGAGACAGATAGAGAGAGAGAGAGTGAGAGAGAGAAAAATTTTTAATCGGCAGGCGAGGTCAGCCAGGCTAGCCACCCGACCTGTTGCACCAAATAAGGGTGACTGTGATATGAGAATATGTGAAAACTCTCACTTACACGTGACTGCTCAAACACACAGCCGAACACGAAAAGCTGACACACAATCACGCGAAAAGGGTCATTTTTCCGACACCTCATAGCTCACTCTAGAGCCGAGTGTTCCGGAGCACGTTAAGAACGTTTTTGTTGCCCGACAAGCCATCTCTGTTGTGAGCTGCGGGCCTAGAAGATCTTTCGATAAGGTCTGGGCGTAGCACGCACGCAGGGCCGGAGACGATAGTAGGGAGTGTTAAGGCAGCATACAATGGCAAAGAATGGAACAAAAGACAAGAAGAAAGCAGTCCCTCTGCCTAGATTGCATATATTGGCAGCCCCACATCTTTTATTGCGAAAGCATTGTATGCCGAATTTCTACTATCACCCTAAGGAAGAATAAAGGCGCACAAGGGAAAACAGCGATAGTTATGGTAATACGACTACACGATCAAAGCACTCGAGTCCTGCATGAGTATTTTAATCCTGCTAATTAGACATGTAGGAAAACGAGCTTTGGCTAATAGCTTAGGTGTGCGGATGATGAGGAAAACGGGCCAAGCTTCCTTCTCACAGCAACAGGGATAAGAATAAACTCACCCAACGGGAAAAGAATCGTACTGATTGCAGTAGGAGTACTCAATCCTAACATTGTAAAACCACAATAGTAATTGGAGCATGCTAACTTCTTTTCAAAGAGGGAAAGCAGCTAGATGTACCCCCAATATAGGCGTTGCCAAAAAGGGCCATCGGACAAGCCTCGTAGTCGTAGCACATTTTTCTCGTGGAGTTGTGATTTTTCAACCATCTTCATGACGTTTCATTCATTGAAATAGGGTAGCTTAGGTGCCAATGGCTTCTTACCTTTTCACCTAATCAATCAGTTAACCACGGCGAAATCAGAGAATGGTGATGACGACGGTAAAATTAGGACAATCGGACGACTGGACACATTTCCATTTGAATGGGCTGTATCTAATTTGATGGACTCGGAAGCTTTTACCTCAACCTAAGCAAACGTGGTCGCCCAGAGATGTACGCCTCTGAAGAAAGTGCAAGAAAAACCCAAAATACCGTACCGCAAGCAGAGAGGCACATCACTCCAGCTAAAAGCACCACCACTGGACACCACTGCAACCGCTACGGAGGGAAGATTACAAGCCGCGTATACATCCCTCTCGCGAAGAGGACGTTTTAGAACAGGCAGTTAGAAATGGAGGGTCACAGAGCTTGAAATAACACGTAATACTTTCGCAGTCTCACGTGTATGTATCTATGTTTTTCCTCGTGTTCATTATTTCAACGTCGGTGTAGTAGACCCACTGACCAACGTTCGTCGCCAGGATACGACGAAGTGGAGCTTTTCTCATTTTTTATTTTCTTTTACTTGAGTTCCACAAACGCTTTCATCGTGCAATGACTGTCAGAAATCGTCGAGACATGGGTTCGCTGACTGAAAACTACCCGAACAGACCGGCGTAGCGCACTCGAACAACACGCACCGGGGTTGCCCGCAAAACCGAGGCGGTGTGGTGCTCCACGACAGTGCGCATCTGCACTGGGCGTTGATCAAGAAAAACTGAGCGGTTATACGCTAGTGTCACCTCTTAGGCTATGAAAGCAACTCATGAAACCATTGATAAGTTCCAATGAAGCCGCTCAATACGACACAGCTTTGCTACAAAGTCATGGTTATTGAAACACACCAAACAACCGATGTCACTCTTGCATGCATAAAAACGTACTCCTACTAAACCGCCGCGTACAAGCTGCTTCTCGTCTTCTGAGAGCCATAGCCACGCGATTGCTTTCATTCAGGGTATGTCCCCAAGCTTCGGCAAAATATGTAGGCCCTTCATTGTATAGGCACTACAGTGTCTGCGCGTGATACGCGTTTCGAACAAAATGAATGCAAATATCCACTATTTACTCCTACTGGACGGCCATGCAGCCATCTTTGAAGTAAGCTAAATTCCAACATACTGCATAATGTTTGCGTGCTTATACGCAATCTCTTATTGTTGTTAGCGCTCGTTCCAAGCCCGTCGCAACGCTGTCTGATGAATACACGATCAACTCCTCCTCAGCAACAATATAGAGCCGTTTCCGCCTTCACGCGACTGCGTCGACGCGCCATCGCTGCAGCAAACGGCGAAGGAAGCCGCATCCGTGGTGTCGGTCGCGATGCATCTTGGGATTGCACGCGGGCGCTCCGTCGACTCTCTCGGTGCGCGACGGGGTAACCGAAAATTTCCCCTCGACGGTTCCCCCTGGTTTATCTAAGAGAAATGGTGCGCATCGGTGCGGTGTATCGAGGATTTCACGATAAGCTGCACATTTCCAGGGAATTCTCCGCTAATATGTAATGTAAGCACTTCGGCCGTTTCTTCGTCTAATGAACCTTACGTTTCCTTGGTGTCACTGATGGAACATGTTAATCCAGGCAATGCATTTTAGTTTGTTTTTAACAGCGAAGCTGTTATTCGTTGAGGAATTAATGGGACGAGGCGTAGCAACGCGGGTGCAGCGATGTGAGAGGGCATGGCAGCGAGGAGGAGAGCAATTGCACTCCACGCAGTGCCGTGCTTACCGTAAGCTCGGACTACGCGAGTAGTCCGCAGCAAGAAATGAACAAAAGGTATTATTCATACTCGGGTCGTGGTTGAGGTGCACGTACCCGGGAATAGCGTCTAGAAAGGAGTGGCGAAACCATTCGCGTCGTCTGCTGAAAGCTCAGACGCGCTCATCACCTTGGACACCCCGCGCCATCTCTGAACTCCTCTTGCAACAAACACTGAATGCAGCGGTAAACGTACTTGAACCGCTGGCCAAACAACACTAACAAAATACTAATTATAATAATTTTGTTCAGAGTATTTGGAAGTTTATTCCTTTGAGCTGCACTGTGCCCTATTTTCTTCGTTTCAGGAAGCGCCCAATCACGCCCTCTAGCCTTGGCAGCGTTGCACGCTCTGCATAAAACGCTGTATGGACGAGTGCGCTTGGCGGTCTTTTCTGGAATGTTGGGAAAATGGGTAAAGGCGCGCGCTCTCCCGAAGAAGCCGCCCTTAGGGAGCACGAGGGAGTGTTGGCGCGCGGACGGGCACGGTGCTGTCGGGTGAATCCAGTCCTACCTTGTTCACATCGATCTGCTAGCTTTGAGAATCTCTATGAAGCGTAGCCTTACGATTAGAAAACGTCAGGCGGATTCACTGTCAATATCAGCGTTGGCGACGCTAATTCGGTGAAACTGAGCAAATTTTTTACCCCTTTTATTAGCTAAATACACAACAGCGCTGCGTTACATTACCTTTGGGATTTCGTGAGTTTGCTTCAGATCACATTTTTTTATATCTAGAGTAAAAACTTGTTAGTTTGAACTTTCCTAATTCGAACTGCACCATTGAAGGATGGAAGCCTTTTTCGTTCAGTTTTTAACTGCTCCGTTCTTGCCCTGATCGGCCGCTAGGGGGCCGAGCGATGCAGGTTCACTCCACGTTGGCTCCGCAATTAATCGACCGTCTGGTTCAATTAGCGGCTTCACCGAGGTAAGTCGCCCCAGCATCGGATCCGTGAAGTTTTCCGCTTTCGCGGGATACCAATTTTATGTCCTTGGGCCTCGCCAAACGCCACGAGCGAGCTATTTTCCTGGATGCACCGACCTCCCGCCGCTAAGCCTCGCCAGGAGTTCGACACACCAGGCAAGCCGGCGGGCCACGCGCCACATGTTGCCGGGCGCAGCTGCTGGGCCGCTCGACACCGCAGATCAAGTGCACGGCCACGCCACGCCCGCATCGCTCGTGGAGGAGGAGGAGGAGGAGGAGGAGGAGAGAAACGTTTATTGGGGCGAAAAGTGCTATTGTGGGTGGCCTTCCTAGTCCGGATAGCCGCGAGTCGTCGCAGCGGCTCTTCCTCGAGACACGAGGTTAACCTGCGTCTCTAGCAGGCAGCTGGTCAGCTCGCACTCCCACTGCTCCAGGGAGGGGGAAGGGATGGGATTTGGGTGGTAGGGGCAAGCCCAGACAAGGTGGTATGTGGTGTTGGGGGTTTTACAGGATGGGCATTCGTAGGGATACATGGTTGGTGATATGTTGTGTAGCATTGTTGTGTTGCAGTATGTCTGGGTTTTTTGTTAGGGGCGCAGGTGAGTCCTCGTTGCTTCAAGTATTCGAGCGCGTCGTTGATAGCTTGTTGGAGGTTGCCTTGCTGTTGTCCAGAGGAGCCGGTTGTCGTCCACATCGTTAGGTCATCGGCGTACAAGGCATGGTGCAGGTCAGGAATGTTGGAGAGTTTGGCTGGCAGTTCAAAAAGGGTGATATTAAATAGCAGAGGGGAGATTACAGATCCTTGTGGTGTTCGTTTTGCAGGACTGGGAAAAGTATCAGAATGGATTGGTCCGAGACGTATGGTGGCTGTCCGGTTTGTGAGAAAAGCGCGAACATAGTTGTAAATTGCCTGTCCACAGTTGGTTGCTTGTAGCCCCTGAAGAATGGCTCTATGTGTAACGTTATCAAAGGCGCCTTGCACATCAAGGGTAAGTATGCAGCTGGGCTGTGTTTTGCTGAGGTTATCAATTACTTGCTCTTTTATTTGGAGAAGGACGTCTTGAGTAGATAGGTGGTTGCGGAAACCAAACATGGTGTGGGGATACAGGTCGTTGTCCTCCAGATACGCAGTCAGGCGGTAGTGTACCATGTGCTCTAAAAGCTTACCGACGCACGACGTCAACGAAATCGAAATAGGACGGAGGTTGTCAGGAGTTGTCGGTTTGTGTGGCTTGGGTATAAGAGTTATTTCTGAATGCTTCCACTGGGGCGGAAGGGTTCCTGCTTCCCAGTGCTTGTTGTAGAGTGCGAGGAGAGAGGTGAGGGCCTGATTGTCGAGGTTGCGCAGGATCTTGTTTGTAATCTTGTCTTTGCCAGGCGTTGTGTTTCTCGTCAGACGAGCGAGCGCTTGTTCCAGTTCCTGAATTGTGAAGGGGACGTCGAGGTTCGGATTTGGAAGCTCCAGGTATGTGGGGGGTGCAGGGGGAAGAGACTGGGAAGATGGACCAAAACGTTTTTCGCGGACTTCCTGTAAGAGCTGGTGCGGTGGATGCTTGTAGTTGTGGATAAGCCGTCGAAGTTGCTGCTGCGTAGCTGTTTGGGTCGGTTTGGAGCCCAGGAGAGTGCGAAGTATGTGCCAGGTGCACTTCGTAGTTAGCGTGCCTCCCAGTTGGTCACAGAATGCGTGCCAGTTCTGTGTTTGAAGTGTTCTGGCGTACTTGGCTGCTTGTTGTGTGATTTCGGCGATTCGTCGTGTGAGGGAACGATTATGTTTACGTGTCTTCCATCTGTTGACTAAGCCACGTCTTGCAGCCCACAGGTGGTCTAGGTGAGAGTCAAGATGGCTGAAAATGTGCTCGCCGACTCATCGGGACCTCACCGGCCGGAGAATACCACCGCCAAGATGGATATTACGCCTGAGGCCATGGATTTTACTGTACCCACGATCGCCGATCCCAGAGAGGACTTAAAGAAGAAGACCTACTCCGGCTTAAGGAAGCACTCATCACATCTCGCATAAGATACTCCATTCCTTATACAAACGTCAACAAAACCCAAATGCAGAAATTGGACACTCTACTACGAAAAGCCTCAAAGATATCTTTAGGACTACCGATAACCGCCTGTAATAAGGTCATCGAGGACATGGGCACATCAGCCACCATTGAGGAAATTGTCTCAGTCCACAAACACAACCAACTTAGGAGACTGAGGCAAAGCAAGGCCGGAATTCTACTCCTGCAATCGATCGGCTATGATTCCCAAGCAACGGTGCACGACTACTGCAAGATAGAACCTATAGACAGACAGCAGTTAAAGATAGCACCCATTCCCAGTAATATGGACGGCACTAGACACGCAGAGCGAAGAGCCATCAGGGCCAAATATTTCAATAAGAAACCGGAAAGAGAACCCCAGCAAATGCATGTATACACGGACGCGGCGGGAAAAGGCACTTCGTGGGCTGTCGCGTACTGGACGGTGCTCAACAGATCCTATACAGAAGGGAACAAACAGTTCAACTCAGCAGAAGAAGCGGAACTATACGCCATTGGTAAAGCTGTTATTCACCTCTCCCAACCAGCCCGTCCCCTAAATATCTATACCGACAACAAGAGGGCATGTCGACTCTTAGACTCCGGCCATATATCCCGCTCGGCGGCACACCTGTTCAAGCATATTCAAGGAACTGTGAAGCTGTACTGGATTCCTGGCCACGCCGGGGTACTGGGAAACGAAAAGGCTAATCAGCTTGCCCGAGACGCATACATCCGGGCTCCCAGCAACGGCTGCCAAAGTCCGACCTCTCAGGAGCCAACTCACCCGCAACTTCACCTTAAAGAATACAAAACAGCGAAACGACTACTCCCAGCTCCCCACCCTAACCTAACAAGACAGCAGCAAACCCTATTCCGACAAGCACAAGCCGGAACACTCGAAACACCTGCGAGGCTACATCTCATCAGATATGGCAAAACAACACCCTTACCATCATGTTCACAGTGCAAAATTACAAATACCCAAGACCACATTCTTTGGCAGTGCCCCAATACATCCAAATTAGAAAACAATACACTAGAGAGTGGCTGACCTCACCTAGACGAGAAGAGGAGCAACGCGGCCTGATTGACTTCATTCAAGAAGCCGTCAGCAGAAGCCTGGACCGAGGCCTCTGAATCTCGCAGCGCTCCCTACAACTCCGCCTCACTTTCTACCTGTGAATAAAATATTATCTTTCTCTCTCTCCCACCGCCACGTCGCACGCAGCCATGACGCCGCCCGCCCCGGGCATCGCCAGTCATCTCGGCCGGACTGCCGTCGCTGTGGACGGCGTCGACCTCTTACCAAACGATACCGAGGGATGGAAAACCACCGGCAAACAAGTAAGCCAACGCCTTTCGGCCCCAACGTTACCCGAGAATTATACCGCCCCGCCCACGAAGTCTCCCACCAAAGATGCTGCCGTTGCCCACCGCATATCAGCACGCTTAACTCGCGCTGCTCGCATGCCAAGGATTTTGCGAAGGAGGATACTAAAATCGTTATGCGACCACGTGGCGGCCTGAACCTCGTCCGAATCGAAGCTAATATAGTCATGTCCGCGGTACTCACGGCGGCAGGCACACCCTAACAATGTGCGCGAGAAGATACCATCTGTACAAACATTGCACAGAATATTATCGTGGTCAGTACCCCCAACGAAGCACGTGCCGTGAAGTACACCCAAATCCGCCATCTTTTTATTGGAGGCACCCATTACGAGACGCATGCCTACCGATCGGCTCCACACGGCGCAGTAAAAGGTGTAATACGTGGCATCGCCGTAGAAGACACAGATTCCGACATTCAAGAAAATGTGGTCAACCCCGCCAACCCCCTGGCCCTCGAGGCCCACAGATTGGCAACAACACCACAGTGGTTGTGCTTTTCGCCGGTCCTAAGCTGCCCAATTACGTCAAGTACGGATCAATGCTACTGCGGTGTGGACTATACAGACAGCACTACGACGTTTGCCGCCACTGTGGCCAGATAGGACACCGAGCCGACGTGTGCCCGAACCTCAACGCCCGAGTGTGTTTTGCCTATGGCACGCCCAACCCCACCCAAGATCACGCGAACGCCTGCAAGCCTCACTGCAAACTCTGCAACGACCCGCACCCGACCGGAGAAGCCGGCTGCACAAACAAATACAAGGTTCCCATAGTTGTCACTCGGAGGCGCTGGGAGCGACGAGCAGAGGCGCAGCGCCAGCAGCTGCCTGACCGCGAGGATTTTCCACAGCTGCAGCCGTCGCCGGTGCACCAATCACATGCGCAGCAGCAGCAGCGCCCCCCTGGATGCCGCCAGAGCCGCTCTCGCCAACGCAGCAACGGACGAGAGCGGTCGGCCAGTCGGGGATGCAGCGCGTGCCGCTCCGTGTCGCGAACGGGACAACGCATCGGTTAAGGCAACACCATCAGCTGGGCAGACGCCACTCGCCCGCAAATCACGGCCACCCAGCAGCAGAAGATAGCTACCGGAGCTAACACAGAGATGCTACAACTACGAACAGAGAACGCACACCTCAAGCGTCGCGTCGAAGAGCAAGACGCCAAGCTCGCAGAACAGGCTGCAACGATCGAAGCCATCAATGCCAAGCTCGCTCAGCTCTTGGAGCTCCAGCGCAACCCGGCACGTGGTTACTATGACAGCTCCGCGGACGCCCACGCCACCACCTCACCGCGCGAACCCGAAGACACGCCGGAACCCATCCACGAGGACAGAGAAACCGACAGGCCCCAGTCCGACCGCAACAACACCGCGAACGAGGCCACTGAACCACAACCCAAGCGCCAAGCGCTAGAGAACACCAAAGAAAGAAGACTTCTCGCGCGTCTCGACCACCAACAAGATCGACAGGACAGACTCGAAGATGCCGTAAAGTCACATGTCGACCGCCTCACGGCGCTGGAGAACACGTGTCAACAAATGATGCACACCATGCAGAACATCCAATCTATGGTGCTTCGAATTCGCGCCCAACTGCAACCCGAAAATGCACCGCCACCTCCGCCACCGCCGATGATACAACCGGACCAACAGCCACCATACGCACCCGCCCCTGCCCAATCATGGCCCGCAGCCCCAGCTCATCACGCCCACGTCTAAGAACGCCCGGCGACCGTGGTCCACCGCGCCATCTCACGGTGTGGCAGTGGAACGGCAACGGAGTCCATAGCAAGAGAGCTACACTACAGCAGTACTTAAACCAAGACCCCAGAAGCCCAGACGTCATTCTCATCAAGGAAACCCACAATGAAACCCCCTTCACACTCCCCGGCTACCGCACACATACCAGCCCGCCCAGCGCCCGAGCGGCCGGCAAGGGTGCTGCCCAAGGCGTGTGTACCTCAGTGCGCAAAGGCCTGACTTACATCGAGCATGAACTCAGCCTGAACAGTGCTATAGAACATACGGCAGTAGAAATCGTCACCGGTCGCAAGAAAGCTAAGTCCAGTCTCTACATAATCAACATCTATAGCAACCCGAAGCAATATCAACAGCGATTCCGCACTCTCCTACACCGGGCCGACCATCTGGCTCAAGAGGAAGCAATCCTGCTGTGCGGCGATTTCAACGCCCCCCACACCGCCTGGGGCTATCCCAAGACCACAGCCACAGCCTCTTTGACGAAACGACGGAGGCGGGATACCAACTCCTCAACGACTCGGCCATCCACACCCGGCATGGGACGTCCGTCCAACGCGGCACCAACACCGACCTTACGTTCTACAAAGCCCCCAAGGACCGCACAAGAGCCACATGGCGGAACACTGGGGTAACGCTCGGCAGCGATCACTGCATCCTCGAAGTCCTTGTCCCGCTGAAGGATCGCCTACCAACTCCAAGAGCGCAACAACTCACGGACTGGCAGCAATATCGCCGCCACCTCGATGCCAGCCTTCCGCCTACCATAGAGGACATTGACGACTGGACACGCGCTCTGCATTCTGCCACCCACGAGGCCACTGCACTGATCCCCATCGACGCAGACGCCCCGCTCGCCGACAGCCGCCTCGCTCATCTCACAGAAGCCAGAGCATCTATACGAGCACGCTGGAAACGTCAAAGACACAACCGAAGCCCCCGCAAACGCCTAGCGCAACTCAACCGCGAGATAGAGGCTCACAGTGCAACCCTCTGCCGCCATTTGCAAAGAGGCCAATGGCCAGATGCACAAAAGCCGCACATGGCAATTACTCCGACATCTCCTCGATGAGAGCAAGACCCAGAGCACGCAACGGCATGTCCTGGCCCGTACCCTCCACAAAGCGCTGCGTGAGCTCGGTGACTCAGTGGTCCGTCAACGCCTCGACGACAAATATCTCCCAGCCACCCCCCCCAGACCCCCTTCCGGACTACGTGGGGGCACCTAACCCGGGCCTCGACGCGGACATCGAGGAATGGGAGGTGCGGGCGGCACTCCAGAAGCTCAACTGCAGATCGGCAGCTGGACCTGACAAGGTCACCAACAAAGCACTGCGAAACATGACCGACGGCGCAATCTCGGCGCTCACAGCCTACTACAACAAGTACTGGCAATCGGGCAAGCTACCCCCACAATGGAAGAAAGCGCGCACAACGCTTATCCCGAAACCCGGCAAGCCTCCATACATCGATCACCTCCGACCGATTTCCCTTACATCCTGCCTCGGTAAGCTGCTACAGCACGTTCTCCTCAATCGCTGGCAGACGTACCTCGAAGACGCCGACCTGTACCCCGACACTCTGCTGGGCTTTCGGACTAAGCTTAGCACACAAGACGCAATGCTCCTCATTCAACACGAGATCCTGAACCCCCCCGCAGGATCCCTCGAACACTACGCTCTACTGGGCCTGGATCTTCAGAGCGCCTTTGATAAGGTGCACCACTCAGCAATCCTCGCGCAGGTCTCGCACCTCAACATGGGACACCGCACTTTTGCGTATGTCAAAGACTTCCTCGCTAACCGCACGACACAAATCGTGGCCGGCGACATCGAGCTCCCATAGAAGACCCTGGGTAGCACCGGCACACCCCAAGGATCAGTAATATCCCCCCTATTGTTTAACCTAGTCATAATAGGAGTTGCCCGCATACTGGGCAGCCTCCCAGACGTCAAACACACCATTTACGCGGATGATATCACCATATGGAAGGCCGTTGCAGCGACGGACGAATCGAAACCGCCCTGCAGCAAGCTATTGACACCGTGGAAGAGCAACTCCAAGGTACGGGACTCCGCTGCTCCCCGGCAAAGTCCGAACTGCTCATCCTCCCACCCCCTGGCACGCGCAACAATCGTGAAGCACCCCCTAACATCACGCTGAAGATGAAGGACGGCACCCCCAACCCTCAATTCAAGTCCATACGGGTACTCGGCATGTACATTGACGCACTCTGCCACAACGGACACACGTTACAGCGCCTAAACGCCAAAATCACCACGGCCATGCAACTCTTCCGCAAGGTAGCCACACGATATGCCAGCATACGAGAGACCAGCCTCCTCCGGCTAGTTCAGTCTTTCGCCGTTAGTCACGTCGCATACGTGGCAGCATACCATAATTGGAAGCCGGCGGAGCGTCAGAAAAGTGGACGCCTTAATAAGGAAAGTATACAAGACAGCGCTCGGTCTCTACACGTATACCAACACGGAGAAACTCCTCGACCTAGGCGTTCACAACACGCTCGCCGCGATCGCCGAAGCCCAGCGAACCACACAGTTCGTAAGACTCACCAAGACAAAGACAGGCCGCGCAATCCTGGCGCGCATCGGTTACAACCCCCCCCCCACGGCCACATCGGCCCTGTACCCACCGGCCCACTGCCACTAGTCTTCAGCCGACGGCTCAGGATCCCCCCGCTGCCCAAACACATGCACCCCGAGGCCAACCCTGAACGTCGCCTAGCCCGCGCGAAGGCCCTAACCAAGATGTACGCACAAGACAAGCGCTTACTACGTCGACGCCGCACCATACCCCGGCAGACCAGATGCTTACGTGGTCGCCGTCGTATCAGCTTCCATGGGAGCCCTCAAGACAGCCGAAAGTATACGTACAACACACACGACTCTGGCCGAGGGCAAAACAGACGACTGGGCGAGTTGGTACATTGTCTTGCTTGGTAACAGCGCAAATAAAACAGGACACAAAAGGAAGAAGGAACGGACACAGCGCTGACTTACAACTCTTGTAAGTCAGAGTTGTAAGTCAGCGCTGTGTCCGTTCCTTCTTCCTTTTGTGTCCTATTTTATTTGCGCTGTTACCAAGCTGGCCGAGGAGTTCGCTATCGCTCTGGCCCTCACCCAACTTCCGTGCACCACGATCATCAGCGACTCTCGCTTAGCGATCCTCCGTTTCGCCACCAACCAGTTAGCCCCCACCACCCTACGGATCTGCACCCCCTCCCGGGTACCCGCAAAGCTCGCCCGACTCACATGGTTCCCGGCCCACACCGACCTAGCGAACGGCGGAACTGTTAACAGGAATGCGCGGGCGGACGCTGCGGCACGCGCGCTTACCAGTCGCGCAGCCGTACACGACCCCGCACGTTCCGTCCAACAGCTCCCCCACAAACCCACGCCGCTCCTCCCATACGGTGAGATTCTAGCCTGGTACCGCGACACCAGACGAAAGTACCAACCGCCGCACCCCGACCTCCCACGAGTGGAGTCGACGATACTCCGTCAACTCCAAACGGAAGCGATATGGACCCCCGTATTCGCCAAACACATCTGCCCCACGCTTTATCCGACCGACCACTGTCAACACTGCAACGTAGACAGGGCTACAACACCACATCTTTTATGGACTGCGGGTCCCCAGAAGACACCCAAGACCCAATGCCACCAAGCATGGCACTCGCCATAAGAAGCGACGACATCGGCCATCAACGAGGCACGGTCCGGCAGGTGATGGACATCCTCGCGCGGCAACGGCCGTCTCCACGGAGACGCGCAGTGAGTAGGCGGCCGTAGCGGGGACGTCCACCACACACCTGGTCGCCCCATCCCTTCTTTCCCCACCCCACTACTGCTGGACATGATAATAAATGTTTTATCTCTCTCTCTCCCTTCTTGCCCTGTCCAAATCTATTCCTTGCCACCAGACTTCCTTATCTCATCCCTTCATCAAGTTATCAATAGTCTCCCCTACTTCTATTCCTCTCCATTACAAGGTGTGAAGATGGTTTGCCTTCTACACGGAGGCAACTTTCGGCACCTGCTCCTCCTGTCATGCCCCAACGAGGCCCACAATGCACCACATGCTGCGGGAGTTCTCGGGGCTTGTGAATCAGAGAACAGCCAAGCCCATTGTCTGCAAGACCCTCCAGGAATGGGCATCGCCTCCTCTGGGACAGGAACACTCGAGAGAGACTCTCATGTCCGTGAGGACTTTTGCAAGTACCACGCAAAAGGATGTACACACTCTAACCTCCTTGACCGGCTTCCCCTGCCCTTACGACCTTGAGTGAGATTTCAAAATAAAGATTAATAATAATAATATATCAATATATTAATCAATGTTTGTTAATGTGCCCAGAACAGCCGGAGGGCCTATGTCCTGGCGAACGAGAAAAAAAAACAAAAACAAAAGTAAACAGGCGACCAAAGAAGTGCACATCCCACACACACAAGAAAGAAAATACCCTTGTTTATACTAAACGAAAATTACACGCTTTGACAAACACACACATATATACAAATTATAATGTCCATAGAAATAGGGCTATGCACTCCAACGGTTGTGCATGCACACATACTGGCAAATATGCAGATGGAATAATGTAAGCCGTAGAAAAACAGATTGATCTTAGACGACTTCGACTCGAGATAAATAGCTTAAAAGGCGTGTATAAATGGAAGTGTACGAGAAAATAAAAAAATTCCCTCGCACTTCCCCGAGGGGGAGAGTGTGTAAGTGCGAATGCACGGTTGCATTCGCACTTAAAAGAAAGATGCATTTATTCAAAGACACCTATTTTTGTTGTCGTTGTACTTGATTGCTAGAAGGATCGCTTTGTGGTCCGTGAAATGGACCGTCAAAGGGTCTTGGAGGACGGTGCGGACTTGGCAGTTTCTCGCAAAGGCCAGGTCGATGAAACCGCTGTTGATGGTGGTGGGCGAGTCGAGGGGTACGCACGACATGGAGTGCATGGCGTGCATGTAGTCGACCAACCACTCTCCGTCCTTGCGAACGTCGACGTTGAAGTCGCCGACCAAGACGACGGGATCCGAGGGTTTTGAACACGCGCAGACGCTCTCCATGGCCGCGTCCACGTACTGGAGGACCGCTTCGCGCGAGAGGTTGGGGGCGAGGTAGGCGGTTAGCACGAAGATACCGTCGCCGGGGTATGCGTTGGTGTAGACCATGCTGTAGGGCGACTCGTCCCTGACAGGCGAGGTGGCAATGGCGTGAGAGACGACGTCGGCGTGTTTCTTATTCCCAGGAACTGTGATCTGGTTTGAAATTGGCGCCCGCGTGTGGGGCCCAGCACGTGGAAAAATAGCGGGAATCTCGGCGTGATGGCACGCGGAGGAGACAGACGAAGACGAGAAAGAAGAAGGAAGATTCTCGGTCGCCATGTTAAAGCTTGTTTTGCCCTGTACTTACTGTAAATACAGTTTGCTTTTTTTGCTTTCCGTTCGCCTATGAGATTCTTCAACAACTGGTGCCGAAACCCGGGAACTGTGGAACGACAGTGAAAGAGACAGCGGAAAAGCTTCGGGTGTCCACCAGGAGGTGAACGGTGCGACCGGTGTTCGGAAGCAAGGATGAATCGACTGAAGGAGAAGCGTACTGCTCGGCGGCAACAGAATACTCGCCTCATCAATGAAGCAAGAGCTGTCTTGGATACGGCGGACATCGGCGAGCTGGCGTCGTTGCGTGAAAGACTGCAGGCCAACAACGACGAATTGGAAAGGCTGAATGTTTTGTTCGAAGAGCACCTCAAGGACGAAGAGGTCGCAGCGGAAATGGAGGGTGTACTGAAGTACGAAGACGCGGCTAATGGTATGCTCGCTCAATTAAAGTCAAGAGAAGCAATGCTTCAATCAAGCCACGTGTCACCTATCCCAAGGAACCCGTCACATACGAGGGTGGATCAACGCGAGGAACTAGCGCGAGGCAGTTCCGTCAAGCTTCCGACACTCAAACTGCAGTCCTTCGACGGGGAGATATGCCAGTGGCCTAGTTTCTGGGAGCATTACCAGGCGTCTGTTCATACCAACGACTGTCTAACTAAGGGAGAAAAGTTCCAGTACCTACGTACGCTTCTCAACGGCAAGGCAGCTGCGTCTATCGCGGGCCTTCAAGCGACGAGTGAATGCTACGATGATGCCGTCGACATTCTTAAAAGGCGCTTTGGTGACACTCGACGCATCGTTCAAGAGCATCTGGCTCGCTTGAGGTCGCTGCCCTCGGTGCAAGCATCGGACGACGTGAAGGGTTTGCGCAAGCTTATGGACTACGTGCACTGCCACATGAGGGGACTTAAAGCCTTGAACATCAGTTCGGCTACCTATGCGACCATGCTGACGGACATCATACTGCAAGCTTTACCAAGCGACGTCGTCGTTGGCTATCATCGACTGGTGGCGACTTCTAAGACCTCATCCACGTCGCGCACCGAACAGCAAGACGAAGGCGGGCGGTCGCTATCCCCGCAAACTTGCGAACCAGGCACGGCAGAGCGTGAGCTGCAAGGTCTTCTTGAATATCTGCTGGTAGAGGTAGAGAGTCGAGAGCGAAGTGGGTTGGCTGATCGGCAAGATAAAAGAAGTCCTCGAAGTGGATTTGACCGCAAACAATTGGCGCACCTACCAACTGCAACCGTACTGCATACTGCCGCTCCACAGGAAAACAAGACCTGCTTCTTTTGCTGCTCTCCGAAGCATTCTACCGAGAACTGTGATGTAACTATCACGAAAGAAGAAAAGTTGAAGAAGCTCGCCAAAGACAACCGATGCTTTCGGTGCACTATGCGTGGGCATCGTTCAAAGGATTGTCGCCGGAAAGTAAAGTGCAGCAAGTGTCAAGGGAGGCATGTTTCATCTATGTGCGATCCAACGTGGCAACCCAAGAAAGCTGAAGTCACAAAGAGTGTGAACGCTAACAGCCTTCACACAAGCACGTGTTCATACTTGACTAACGAGGTACTTCTGCAGACGTTCCGGACTTGGGTTGTCGGAAGTCAGCGTTGCGCGTACATTCGTGCAATAGCAGACGGTGGAAGCCAGACAACGTTTATTCGGGAGGACATTTCCAAGACCCTATGCCTGAAAGAGCTTGGAAGTACGAGTCTCCAGTTGAATACGTTCGGACAGACGGCTACGACTTCACAGCGTCGGCGCCTCGTGGAAGTATGCCTGCGCAGTCAGTACGACGGTACGGAGCATCTTATACAAGCCGTTGAAGTCCCATTCATTTGCCAAGATGTTGTCCGAGTGCCGGCTGAACATGACTTCGTGAAGACACTGGAAGACAGTGGTCACAACATCGCCGACAAACTTTATATACCGGGCATGGCAGCCGTACCTGGTATTCGGCTGCTTGTGGGCTGTGATCACCTCTGGCAGCTGATGACTGGAGAGATAAAGCGCTACTCTGGTAACGCAGGCATGGTGGCTCTTTACTCCGTCTTCGGATGGATGTTTCAAGGACCTCTCTCATTGAGTACATCAGTTAACTTGACGATGAACACCTGCGTTCTACGAGTGAGTGCGTCAGCGGAACCAGCAGACAGCATCATGCAGAAGTTCTGGGAGCTTGAGAGCATAGGTATTGTGGACCAGGACAATACTATAAATGAGGCCTCGGACGTTCTCTGTGAGTTCCAGCGTAACGTCAAGTTTAAGGAGGGCCGCTACGAGGTTGCACTCCCATGGAAAGATAATGGTGGTCGCTTGGACGACAATAAGACGCAAGCTATGAAGAGACTTCTGGCTCTCGGGGCGAAATTGCGGCGCCATCCCGAATTCGGGCAGCAATACGACTCCACCATTCGGTCCTACATGACTTTGGGACACGCAGAGCGGGTAAAGGAAATCGGACCGTCTTCCTTTCCGGTGTATTACATGCCGCATCATGCAGTGATTCGCAGCGAGTCCACGACTACCAAGGTCCGAGTGGTTTTCGACGCATCGTCACATGGGCCGGAGTACACGTCCCTCAATGAACACTTGGAAAAAGGCCCAAGGCTTCTGGCAGACTTGACCACACTGTTGATAAAATTTCGGTTGCATCCCATCGCTCTGATCGCAGATATTGAAAAGGCGTTCCTGCAAATCTGCATTCGAGAGCAAGACAGAGATGCACTGCGGTTTCTGTGGTTCAAGCAAGTTCCCTCGGACGAGAATCCTAAACCTGAAGTGGAAGAATGGAGGATGACCAGAGTACCGTTTGGTACCACAGCAAGCCCATTTTTGCTGAACGCCACCTTACAACATCACCTAAGACTTGTCAGCGGTTCCTTTCGGGACACGGCTGCCCTACTCGCAAAGTCGTTTTACGTGGACGACTTGCTCGTGGGAGCCGACACCGACCAAGAGGCGCAACGTGTTTTCACGGAAGCTAACGCTATACTAGAGTCAGCAGGTATGCGTCTTAGGAAGTGGACCTCTAACTCGACACACCTACAGCAGCTCTTCGAGCAGGAAGAAGGCATCACTTTCACCGACGGAACACTCAAGATTCTTGGCATGGTATGGGAGCCCCGAAGAGATCTCATGACAATAGCTTCCAAGTCTGTACTTAGTTTTTTTGACAAAGATCGAAACTCCAAAAGATCAGTGCTCCATACAGTGGCACGAATTTTCGATCCTCTCGGAATTATCGCACCATTCACAGTTCAAGCCAAGATATTATTTCAAGAGATATGGAAACGGGATGACTCTTGGGATGAGGATCTTCCACTTGACATCGGAGCGCAATGGCGACGTTGGCGATCGGACCTCCAGGAACTTGGCAGCGTCAAAATACCTCGCTGGGTACATTTATCCCCAGAGACTACGGCAGATCAACTGCACATATTTTGTGACGCGAGCCCAAAGGCATACGGAGCATGCGCCTATTTAAGGCTTCAAGACAACAGCAATTGCGTGAAAACAGAACTGGTGATGGCCAAGTCAAGAGTCGCTCCTATAAAGACGTTGACTTTGCCGCGACTCGAGCTTCTCGGCGCCGTCCTCGGGGCCCGGATGTCAAATTTCTTGGAAGCATCTCTTGCCAAAGTACCGTGCAACGTCGAAACTATATTTTGGACAGACTCCCGCATCACTCTGCATTGGATTACGCGTAATCCATCACAATGGAAAGAATTTGTCAAAAATCGAGTAACCGAAATTCAAAGACTGACGGCTAAGACACAGTGGCGGCATTGTCCCGGAAATTGCAATCCTGCCGATCATCTCACTCGCGGGGTGTCATTGCACATTCTGAAAACCGATGAACGATGGTGGCATGGACCCACGTGGTTACTGAAAGACCCTACAGATTGGCCTACGGAAGAGTCAGAGATTGGGTTGAAAGGCGTCAACGAAGAAAGGGAGAGATGTGTGCAAATCTGCTTTGTGAGGACTGTGAATCCCATCTTGGACTTGGCGCGGTATTCCAACCTGTTGCGAATTCTCCGAATCACCGCTTGGATTCTGCGATTCATCAGAAATTGTAGAAATGTTGCCAACCGGATATCTACATCCATCTCAGCGGAAGAGATTAAGGACGCTGAATTGTACTGGATCCGCGTTGTTCAACAAGACAGTTACGGTGAGGAGCTCGAGCGGCTCTTGAATCAAGCTCCTCTCGACTGCCGATCAAGCATTCGGATGCTCAGTCCGTTCCTTGACTCAACGGGATTGATGCGTGTACGAAGCAGGCTAGAGTTCTCTCAAGAAGAACAGGAAGTCAAGCACCCTCTCTTACTGCCACCTTCTCACGCGTTCACCGAACTTGTCATTCGCGATTGCCACCAACGAACCCTTCATGGCGGGACTCAAGACACATTGACCGAGCTACACAGAGATTCTGGGTCCAACGTGGTAGACAAATAGTAAAAAAGGTAATCGGTAGATGCAACACCTGCATAAGGACACGACTAAGACCAACCAGTGCACCTGTAGCCCCTTTACCTGGTGATAGAGTGCGCCGCTCGGATCCCTTCGAGGTAGTAGGGATAGACTTCGCTGGACCTCTTTATGCTCGCACTGAAAGCTCATCTGCGAAAGTTTACATTGCCTTGTTTTCATGTGCAGTTACGAGAGCCCTGCATTTGGAGTTGGTTTCGAGACTGTCGAGTGAAGCGTTTCTTCTAGCCCTACGAAGATTCACGTCTCGCCGTGGACTCCCGGCTGTCATCTACACGGACAATGCACAAACTTTCAAAAAGGCATCCAAAGATATCGCATCGTTGGAAAAGGCGTTCCTGGACGTAAAGTTTCAAGATTACTGTGCTCAAACACGCGTGCAATGGAAGTTTATTGTAGAAAGAGCGGCTTGGTGGGGCGGATTTTGGGAGCGTATGGTGCGAACCGTAAAATCCTGTTTACGGCGAGTCCTGGGGAAAGCTGCACTGACGACTGAAGAACTGACGACTGTACTTCAAGAGGCAGAGGCGGTAATTAATTCCCGTCCGCTCACGTACCTTTCTTCAGCACCAAATGACCCAGAGGTACTCACGCCCGCACACTTCCTAATAGGAAGGAGGCTTGTTGCGATACCTGCGGGTCAACCACCAACAGCGGAATCAACAAGAAGCGAAATCACGCGAAGGTGGCTTCATCGTAAACGGCTTGCGGAACAGTTCTGGAGGAGATGGCGTAAGGAATATTTGTTGCTGTTGCGCTCTTTCCACCATGCGAAAAATGTGCCCACCCACGAGCTCAAAGTTGGAGATTTGGTGCTTGTGCACGAAGAAAAAGCTCCTCGACAAATGTGGAAGACTGGTCGGGTTATACAAGTTATCATGGGACGCGACCACAACGTACGAGCCTGCATTGTCAGGATTCCTAGCGGAGCTACATTGCGACGACCGGTGCAGCTACTGTACCCAATAGAGCTTACTGCAGCGTAGACGGAGATTACAACCCTCAGTGCTGGGGCCGGGAGGATGTTTCTTATTCCCAGGAACTGTGATCTGGTTTGAAATTGGCGCCCGCGTGTGGGGCCCAGCACGTGGAAAAATAGCGGGAATCTCGGCTTGATGGCACGCGGAGGAGACAGACGAAGACGAGAAAGAAGAAGGAAGATTCTCGGTCGCCATGTTAAAGCTTGTTTTGCCCTGTACTTACTGTAAATACAGTTTGCTTTTTTTGCTTTCCGTTCGCCTATGAGATTCTTCAACACGGCGTAGACGTTGCCCACGAGGTATACCCCGCAGTACTCTCCGTGGCTTCCGCTCCGGGCAAAGCGGTATTCGTCGACGGCGTCGTCGCGGGCGGGCGGCACGGCGCGGTCGAGGACGAGGAGCGGGGATCGCCGCTGCTGCCTTAGCTCTTCGCTGAAGGGGAGGTAGCGCTTGAGGAAGACGTCCACTCCGCCGGCTCTCCTGGCGGCTACGGCCTTGGCCCTCGCCGCGAAGTCGTAGCCGCGAACGGATAAGCGGGACGCCCGATTCCTGGTCAATCCCTCACGTGGGTATGTGCCATTAGGAGGCGCCCAACACCCGCAGCCACTGAGCGGAGAGAGGAGGAGGAGAGTAGCGCACGCCCATCTCCCCCCGTTGCTAGGGAAGACGAGGAGGAAGACGAGGAGCGCGCGCACCCGCAGCTGTTGCTATGCGGACTACGGCGGCGGACGATTCAGGCTCGCTTAAGAAGTGCATTCGCACTTAAAAAAACAAGAAAGAAGGAAAAACCTTTCCGTTGCTCATGCTTCACGCTAAAATAAAAACATAACAGTCAGTTGTACATGATGAAGAAAAGAATTTCGAGTAATGACATGACAAGGTCACGGACAGGCTCGCGAAAGATAGTAAGAGAATTATTAAATATATCTAAGTATACAGAGTACTGGTTGTACAAACACTGCCTTCGGAACAGGGGCGCGAGCCGCACAGACATTTTGGATTATGAAAAGCATCGTGATTCCTCGTCGATTTCTGCGGCACATAGAGTGGAATATGTTGTAGCAGCACTTTTAAAGACACTAAGCCATGAATAATTCTGAAAGGTAAAGAAGATGCACCTTAGTCTGCCTGGAGATTAATCGTGGTAGCGTGAATGGAGATGATGTAGAGCTACTATTACCAGCGAAACGATGCCTAAAGATAGATATAAACTTATTTTGGGCCCTGTCAATGAGCATGCAGTTAGTAAAATTAATAATAACAATAAGAAGAAGAAGAAAAAGAAGAGGAAAAAGAGGAACAATCAATGAATCTTTATTAAAGTGTCAAATGGTCCAACAGCATCAAATCCTCAAATCAATCTCATTGTACAACCCAGTACAATTTGAAAAGGTGTTTCAGCTAATTTCAGCCGGAGTTTAAAAAATATGCCGACGCACACTAAGACGACGCGACCAAATGCATGTTGCTCTATTTTATATGTAGCGTGTCACACTATTTTTTGCACCTTGCCTAACCAGATAATCAGTCACGCTTAATTAGCCAACTTCTGAAGCAGCGGAGCTAGGACAAACAATTTCACTTTGAAAGTTGCAGAGTGGTTTGCAGAATGTCCGAATAAACAGTTTCCGTCTCCCTATCTATTCAGTATTACGGTTTTTCTGCTTAATAAAAAAATATAAAAACACCAAATGGCATGCCCGCTTGCGCGCCCTGATTGCACTGCTCCCTTATGTTCCGCCACAAACATCCATCGGCGTGCTGCTGCTTGAAAGGCGAGAGTTCGACAATGCAGGAGTTGGCTGTGCCCTTTACGCCAGCGATGTGCTCCCCTCGCGACAGTTCGTCACAGCGATAGGAACAGGCAACGGTTGTCGTTTGCGTCGCTGACCTGTCGCTTTTTAATTAAGCGGCAGCACGCCTGTGGCTGTTTGTGCACCGAGCGTTTTGGAGCACTGCAATCACAACGCGCAAGGGGGTATGTCACGTAGGGATTTTGTATATCATGCATGAGTAAGCTGAAAAATAATAAGGAAATTATTCATTCGGATGTTGTGCAAACCGCTATGCAACTTTCAATTTTGAATTTTTTGCCTAGCTTTGCTGCTTTAGAAGATGGCTAAATAATCTTCACTAATTTTCTAATTAGGAAAAATACAAAAAATGACGTGCCAATCCACGCTCTAAATGCGGTTGGACTACGAAGCTGTAAACGGCACCCACGACAATTGCCAATGGGACGTCACTTGAATTCTCACACGAAGCTGTACATAGAGGGACACCAGATACAAGTGAAATGTACTTCACCAAACCTAATATTACTACACAACGACATTCACGACTGCTTTTCACACGCGCACGCACGCACGCTGTAGCCAGGCCAGGCTGTAGCCAGGCCCTGAGTCGAGAGGAAGAAAACGGAAAATGATGCCAGCATGCAATCCAACGCACATTCCCGTAGACACCACTCAGTTCATGTGGATCTCTACTAAGATTTGGACTCCGCGTGATTCCCAACATCGATATTCATCCACAGGCAACACTGGCGCGTTCAAACCGATGCGGAAGGACCCAAGGCCGGCGCTAACGCGGAAAAAGTGGGCGGTCCTTCAGCTCTCGCCAGATTACCCCTACCTAGACAAGTCATTTTTCTAATAACGGGACACGGGAGGTTCCTTTTCTACCTTCATCGAATCTCCCTCCTTCCTTCATTCCGGTGATTTTGTGGAGCAGAGTGCTTGAACATTGATCAACACATGCTGAGTTGTGCTGGCACAAAAGATTTTCGCGACCAATTGGCGTCTGAATGCAATTATGAATCTCATCCTCGTGGTTACCCGGCATTGTTGAGAAGTCCGCACGCGGTAGAGGTACTGCGCCCTATGGTGCGTCAGTTTAATAGGCAAATGCCCGTGAAGGATCCAGTCCCGACTTGAGTTAGGTACTTACCGGTCGGCGCTTAGATTTGCCACCGCGATCCCCACGTGACGCAAAGGAGCTTACCCTTCGAAGAGGGCTCTCTGCCCGCCAGTTAGCCTCTAGGGCACCGTACCGTTCTTGCGGGAATTACATTGAGTGGCCTTTTTGGCTGGGGCTCCTCTGAAGGCGATTTTTAGAGGCATGGGCACTTAGTCTCGGCAGTTGCCACGAGGCCACTGTATATCTAGCGACATCGATGGTGCTGCGACCGCTGAACTTTTCCACGTGACGCGTGGGGCTAATGCCTAGCAAAGGCAGATGTCTGCCCGCCATAAAGCTCAATGCAGCGGTTCGTACGTGCAAGGTTTGCGGGTCTGTGGTATATGTTGGCAGCGCCAACTTTTTCCGCCTTAGCGCCGGACTGGGGTCCTTCCGCATCGGTTCGAACGCGCAGGTGTTGCCTCTGGATGAATATCGATGTTAATAATCACGTGCATGGCGTAATAAATGTTAGTAGATATCAACACAAGCTGTGTGGTTTCTATGGGAATGTGTGTTGGACTGACCGCTGGCATCATTTTTCGTTTCGTCGTCTGCATGGTGGGAGCACATGGCTACAAGGACGAGATATTTTATCTGCAAACATGCTAGCATGGCTTTGGTTGTAGTGGTGTGGATTGGGCCTGGTGGGATGCAGTTGGATGCAAAATTACCAGACGATGTAGCCTTGTTTTGATGTAGCCATTTTCTCCTTAATGGCATGCTTCCGTTGCAGATGACGCATACTCTGAACGGGTATGTGCACACTAGCACATACGCGTGACCATATACCAGGGTGGTCACGGGTAGGGATTGCCCGGCATATTTCTTTTTTTCGTATACTTCGTTCAAGCACTGGATTCGGGACTCGAGGGCGTTTTTAGGCACTGTTTCAGATCATTGTGCAACATTGCTACCGGCCTTCATATTGCTTGGATATGTGTTCCATGTCCATCATTCTGTGGGATTGAGATTTGTATTTAAGGTTTGTCCTGCCTTTTCTTTTTTAGTGCATGTTCCTTGAATGCAACGAGATTGACCAACATTTTCTACTTTCTTTTGCAACGAGAGAGATGGATTACTTTCTCGGATTTGCTGCCATGTGTTTGTGTTGGGCTGCCCTTAGTTATGGTTGCAACAGTGACTAAACAGCTTCAGAAATTGAGTTCGTTAGGTGTCTGGATCCCGCTGTGGATATGTTGTTGAGGCTGTGTTTTTTTATTATTTGCAGAGATCTTTGGATGTGGAGATCTCGGGACGGTGAACTGCGCGCTGGACTGTGAGGCGCTTTTGTCGCAGTTCGTGTGGTGCAGCTCCAGCAATGTTTCTGAGGCTTATCTGGGCTGTGCACGGCTCCACCCTGGGGAAACTGCTATGTTCCGGCTACTCACGGAAGCGGCCGTATGCGGGAAACTCGTAATGAGACCTTTGATGATAACGTTACGGCTCTGATCATGGACTCTGAGGTGGAATGTACTTCTTGCTCATAAACTCTCAACTGCAGACTGAAATCTGCGCCTTGTGGACAGTTGGACGGACTTGTGTTTGGTGTTGGCTGGGGGGTCTCCGTGCCTTGGGGCCGTGCTTGTGGGTGACCTTGAGGATGGTGTTCTGTTCCTGGTGGTGGACATTGTGGTCGGGGACATTGAGGGTAGTGGGGTGGTTGGGGGGTTGTCTATTGTGCCTTTTTGGTACTTCATTGTTCTTATTGTTCCCTTTGGGGGGAGGGGGGAGGGTTGTGCGCTGCGCACTGTGCGTCTTTCATTTCAGTGACGTATAGAGGGCTTCCGGGTGGTATGCGAGAATAGTGGGGTGTGGGGGGTCGTGTGCCGTGTGTGTTATCTGAGGCAATTCTCCGAGCATTCATGACTCAACTCCGTGCCGGGGTTCAGTTGCGTTGTTTTCCCGCCGAGCAAAGAAGTCCGTCAATTTTTCTTTCTTCTTTCTTTTTTGTAACCCATTGGCTTTTCTTCCAAAAAAAAATAAGCCTCGGCTTCCGGCTGTTTTATTTTTCTAATCAGCATTAACTTGCTCTAGCCTAGCTACTGCAGGTTTGTTCCAGTTTTTTTGGGTGTTTTTTACTTTTTAGGGACCACTAATTTGTTTCCCTATTTTTCTCTCCCCCCACCACTGCCTCTGCCGCGTTAGGAGTTTCTTGTCCCACACGCCTTGAAAGAACCGTTGGCTGGTATAGCTAGAAAGCTTTGCTTTAAAACTGCAAGATAGATTTAAAAACAAAGTAGCTTAATATTACCATCATTACACAATCAATAGAGGCTGTAATGTCTGGTTCATTGCAAAACGACACCGTTCAATAATTGTAACGAAACTAATAGGTAAGTGAACAGAAGGAGGTGTTTATAGGTTCGGGGTAACGCGCACCTTCAATTTCAAATGAACACATGAAATGAATACAGCAAATTATAGAGACAACAAAAACACAAAAAGAAAAATTCTGCAACAATTGCAACCGCAGAATAACACAATATACGAATGACCAAGAACAAGCATCATGACATCAATGCACACGTAATGACGATAAATGAAGGAAAGAAGCACTGCCAAAATGAATCTAGTTTGTCACAGCTATCAATCCGGCCAAAAACTCCCGAAGGGGACGTTGAAAGATAAAGAACTTTTCGGAATAGAAGTTAAGGATATGCTGCATTCATTCAAGAGATGTTCTGAGCGCTCCAGCTGTGTTAAAAAAGTGGGTGAGCCTTGCAGCTTCTTTGGAACACCAAAACTGATTGATTCAAGCAGTTCCGGGCATAAAAAAATACCATTAAGCAGTTTCAAAACTGGACTCCTGGCTTCTATTCCAGCAAATCAGTTTTAATGCTCACTTCGGATTGGGAAAATGGCAGTAAAATGGCAGATGCGGTAAATTTAAATCGACTTGAGCAAACCTCTAGCATGTTTATATTAGGAGGAGCGCTACGGCAGAGGAACAGCATGAGAGATGAGCCGAAAAGCGAAAGGAGGCATTTACTTGGCAAGTGTCCACGAAAGATAATCGTCTTTCGTCCACATTTGCAAAGAAAGGAGCATATCCGCAGCGTTTTTTCTCCAAGAACGATAGCCTCAAACTGTACTCCTGGCTTCTATTCCAGCTAATCAGCTTTAATGCTCACTTCGGATGGAGAAAAGTCAAGCTCTAACTTTGCGCGAAAACGCAAATACTTCAGAACACGTAACTGTGTACCGATACAACGTGTTCGCTCTAGAAGCAAGTGGCTGATGGTCAGCAAAAAAAGTAAAGAAAACATCCCTTCCTAAGGAAATTTGAGAGAAGCGGAAAAGGTTAAAGTTCCTCCAGCCTTGGCTGAAAGCACGTCCAAGTAGTCGTTAAAACTTCAAAAAACACTCATTACAAATTGTAAACTCATGCGATGATTTTTCGCCCACTAAGTAGCCGCATCTACGAATTATTTGCAAGTAACCATTCTCACACAATGAGAGCTCAATCTCGCGTCCACGCCGTCCACAGATCTTACGAGAGCCTCTTGGCCGAACAAACGGTCTATGGGGGAATGCAATATATTTTTTTGACAGAACGCAATTGTTCTAACAGAGCTTTCACTTTAAAACGATGGTTTTTGGGACAATAAAACTCCTAAGGCTTTCGCGCTAAACACTGTAGAAACTAAACTCATGCTATCGAGTAGAACTTTCTGCTGGGCTAGTTGCTGATGAGAGAGAGAGAGATGAAACTTTATTAGGCAGCTCAAGTCCGAGCCGCGGAGTTATCAGTCCACGGAGGAAGGGGGTGTTCCACGGTCCTCAGACGGTGGTGGGCTTGGCGGAGGTGCACAAAGAGTTTCAATGTGGGCAGCCAAGAGGGACCACAGGGCTGCCCGTAGGTTTTCAGGGGGAGCGGCCCAGCTAGACCACGAGTAGGGAATATCAGGGGGGAAGGGGTTGGTCGAAATAAATGTGGAAGACGAGGTCGCCCGTACACAGCGCCAATATGTATGTTCATTGTCCGGATAGCCACCGCATACCTGACAGTGCGGACGGCCTGGTGACTTTTGTATGTAGTGGAGGAACAGATCACAGGGGAGGGACAATGTCTGCGCCTGTCTAATATATGTAGCGTGTCTCCGTGACATAAATTTAGATGGGGAGGGAAGTACCATTCTTGCTTTGCGGAGGTTGCCGAGATGTTCGCGGCGCCTTTTATGGTGCATTGCTCTATCCTCTTTTGGATTGTATTCCTCAGGCCACGGCTGAGGGCTGCCCGGGAAATGAGCGTCGCGGGCCAGAGCGTGAGCTCGTTCATTACCCTCTATGCCTTGGTGGCCAGGAATCCATTCGAGGAAAACGCTGATGAGGCGTGTGACATAAACAACATAAACACACGAGCGGCAACGAAACGTAGAGAGGACAAGGAGTCATGCTGCCTGCCTTGTATTGGCCGTCCGTTTTTTTTGTTGTGCCTCATCACATGGATAACATCATCGAAGTTGTTATTGGTACAAAGAAGCATTTGATATGACCAACCACGGGAATATCTTAATGAAGTTGAAAAGATATACCATTGAAGGATATTTCTTTAAGAATCCCTTAAGAGTGACTGAACTATTAAGCCGCTTTGTCGGAAGTTTCAACAACCTGTAGCATCGAATGAATTTCTTGTTGAGTTCCTCAAGCGCAGGTGCTGGATGGAATCAGATATTATTTATCGCAAATATTCAAGCGCAGAAACAAAAGCGTAGCAATACGATTTGGTCCGAAGGCTACCCTGTACTTTTTGTAGCGTAAGCTACACTGGCCGAGGTTGAGCAGTTTCGCGTGGACCCTGACGGGCCGTGCTGCGCAAGCGCGAGGAGCATTGTACTGCATTGTGTTAGATTTGATGTGAATTAGATTGGATTGGATTAAAATAGAATGCATTGGATTGGAATCGAAATCCCATCCAATTGGAGTCCAATACAATCCAATCCAACCACCAGTCCGCGCGTTCCAGCATAGCAATACAATTAGGTCTGCAGACGGCCCTGTACTTTTTGTAGCGTAAGCTACACTGGCCGAGGTTTAGCAGTTTTGGCGTTGACCCTGAAGGGCGTGCTGCGCAGGCGCGAGGAGCATTGGATTGGATTGGGCTGGATTGGATTTGGATTGGATTAAATTAGATTGTATTGGATTGGAGTTCAATGCAATACAATCCAATCACCGGTTACCATAGCCGTGGCAGACGCACTGGCGCCGGCGCGTGCCCAGCTGTTGCGCTCCGCTGCGCAGTAGCCATGTCTGACGCTGCGCCGGAGCCGCTTGATACCCGTTTCGCGCGGCTCCTGGAGAGCCATGCTGCGCATGCGCGGGGAGCAGTGACTGGACTGGACTGGATTGGATTGGATTAGATTTGGATTGGACTGGATTAGATTGGATTGGATTGGATTGGATTGGATTGGATTGGATTGGACTGGACTGGACTGGACTTGATTGGATTGCACTGAATTGCTGAACCTTAGCTCACGCTACGTATATCCGGACATATCCAAGCAAGCCACTGCTAATTTTTTCTGAATGACACTCGAAGCATTTTGAAAGGCAGGAAAATATTGATACCAATATTATAGCAAATTAGTTCACAAACAATACACATTTAACATGTAAAAATAAATTACTTCCATTTCACTTAAACTCCATGCCATCATGTCAACCTTAGGATACATGATGGTTTGATATATATATTGAGTAGAATATGCGGTCGTACTACTTGATTCTAGATTTTCTTTTAGTTAGGATATTACGTGAAAATCAGGAAAATTCTGCATTATTTATATTTTGTTTGTATTAAGTACACGTGCTCAGTATTTATTTATGTATTCTATTGACAAAAAAACTCAGTTTTGAGGAACGTGGGCTCACAGATTTTCTTTAGATGCGACAAGGAACCGTGCTACAAAAGACAGCAATTCCAAATATAGCTGCTATAGGAGTAAATGACTGATCTTTTACTTTTTTGTATCTTAGGCATTCTGCTATTTCGCAATGCTATAAACCAGGTGAATATACTAAAAAAACTATTCCGTGCTCTCATTGTACTTTTGACTAACACAAATGAGAAAGCGATCGAAACAAACATCTGTTTTCGCGTCCTCTTTGTCCGCAGATACGATGAACGTAATATTTTGCGGAGATGAACACTGGAGTCTTCCTACAGATAGCTGATACAAATATTCCTAGACGCGCCAAGGACAACCTCAGTAATGAAAAGAATGTGATGTGTCTGTCATATGTCAGGGCACCCCCTGAGAGGGGGACGCATGAAACTCCGAAAAAACCGGAAAGAATAGAACAAAGGAACGGCCAGTTGAAGTTCGCGCCAGGAGCGCGCCAATCAGCAAGCGCCAGCGCCGACGCACCGAGGAATCATGGGAAAAGGTGGCAGCGCACTGGTCGGCCAATCAGGGAAGGCCACGCATGGGACAAGTGGCGAGATGACCATATAAGGACAGGGAAGAAGCAAGAAGCCAATGGGAGTATGCCACGAGAGAGCCCAGAGGGTATGAAAGCAGAGCACACAAAAAGAAAGAAGAGGCAAGGAACCGAAGAAACTAGGAGGCGGCCGGAGCAGGTGGGCTTACAGAACGAGCCAGGGGGACGCGGCCAGGCCATCGACCACGCCATCCGAACCTGGGCGGGAGCGGGCCGACTTCGCATCGGCACCGTCATCCTAGGTGCACCACGAACCTGTGTCTTCGTAGCCCCAGCGGCATCGGTCGGGCACCAGCGGCCAGCGTCCACGCTCCGTCGACGTTCGTCTCGACGGCCCCGAAAGGCTATGTTCAGGCCGAGCCTACCTGGAACCTCCAGCGGCAGAGGCTACCAGGGGGTAGCCACCGAGGAAGGGCGCCGCCGAAGGGATGACCGCGCGCATCGACCGCCGGCATCAAGGACATCCAGCGGGACCGGATACCAGAAAGTAGCCGCAGAGGAAACGTCAGGACGCGCGGAGCCCACGCCGTCCAAGGAGTGACCGCGCGCATCGAACGCCGGCACCGAAGCGAGACGAGGACGGCTACCAGCGGGTCGCGGCCACGCAACGGGTGCGACACGTCAGCGCCGACGACAGCGGGGTAGGCCAGTCCATTAGGGACATATCCGTAGGATACAACTAGGGAGTTGTAGTGAGAGAGAGATGAAGTAGGACTTGACGTAAGGAGTGAATTTGGACTGAACGTGTAGAACTTTATTGTAGAGTGTTTTGAATTTTGATTTGAATTGTATATTGAGCTGTTAAGTTAGGGGTTTGTATGCAAGTTGTATTTTGGGATTGTAGAGGTTTAAGTGTTTATCGTTTTTGTGTAGTTTAAATATTGAGTGCTTTGCCTGAGGGTTTTTTTTGTGTGTGCAGTTAATGTGTGTGATGTCAAACTCGCCAACGGCTTCCCTGTGTCCATTGCTCCAAGCTGGTAAAGACCACCCCACCATCCGTTCACGTGACAGTGTCATCATTGCAACCTGGCAGCATGCCATTACATATGCAGTTCTGTACAGATGCATGCTTCCTAATGAATAGCGTTTTTACATGCACACACCTTAATGAAGCCTTTAGGGTATTGGCTTAAGTACTCCCTAGTTCGGGGAGAGCGGGAGCAGGGGAGTATATAATAAACTGCACCGTATGGGCGGAATTAAATACCCCTTCTTTCTTTTTCTCTGTGAATTAAACTAGTACCGACATATATGGTCTGCAGACACCACACATCAGAGGCCAGGGCACGAAACCAATCTGAATGAATTGAAGGAGTTTATGAAAGCTCAAAGCGCAAATATTAATTCGTCAATGAAAGTCTCGTGGCGAGACCAAACGGCAGTTCGGCATTAGGCGGCGACGTGTGCACTGAATTGAACTTGCGGTAATTAAGAAAGAGCATCCCGCACAGCTGACCTGGTAAGTGCAGATAAATGCGTCAGTGAAAAAAATTGCACTTTTTGGAAGGGTTCATCGGTGACCCTTCCGGGCAATCGAACGCTTCGGCGAAAGGCTTGAAGTTCCTCACAGCCTTGTTGCAGTCACCGCCGTACAAGTTGTCTTCGGCTGAGAACGCGCACGACATGTGACAGGCGGTGAGAAAGAAGATCTGTTCCTCGGTGAAGTTTCGGCTCACCAGGGCGTCACCACTTGTCCGCGCTGCCTGAAAAGCGGAGAAGGCGACTTCGAGTGCTGGAATCTCCGGGAAAATGCTGTCACCGTCTCCCAAGCAGCGGAGTACGCGGGCCCCGAACGCCTCTTGCGTGGCGTTCGCAACCCACGAGGTGACGACACGGCGCCTTGGATCCACTTTCACGCCGTCTTCGTCCACAGAGCGCAGGAGGTGCTTAGCGTACCAATAGCCGAAGCCCCCGTAGAGCATAGCCTTGGTGCCATTGGGATAGTAGGCCGGGGCCGACAAAGCACCGATGGAGATCGAGACAAGGTTCGCCACGTGCAGGTATGAGAGGTAGGGCTGCGCATAGCTACGGGCGAGTTTCTGCGTCCCGTAGCCCTCGGGCGATCCGAATAGCTCGCGCAGGTTCCTTCGTGATTCTATCCAGAAGTCAGCAAAGGAGCTGGCGTTTTCTGGGAAGGATGAGTAAACGCGTGTGAGCTCGTCCGAACTGGTGAAGGTTTCCCCAGGCCACAGCGTGGTTCGCACCTTCTCCAGTTTTTCTACTGCAGTGGCCTTGGTGTTGTGGTCTAACCAGCCCGCGTCAGACGTCATTGTGGCAGCAACCTGCAAAGTGGAAAACAAAATTGCAGTGCAAAAACAATTACTGCATTCACTCTAGTGAAGGTTTTTTAATTTGTACGTCCCTACCTGTAAAGACACGCGTATTTAGGGTTTGTTCATTATAGAAGAGCCGCTTTTTCACAAGTCAAATTACTCTTACCATCGTTATTACAGACACAGTTAAAGGAAATAGGTCTGGCGAGTTACTTTGTGATGTCATTGATAACAAGACGCACAACCTAACCAATGAAGAGCAAGAATTCAACTCCGTTTAATGGAGCACACTCTGAAGCAAGTGCTTCTGGCGCCGAGCTCACATACACACGCGTGCAACAGCGTCCAGGGTGGGCTACTTCTCCGCTCTCAGCAGGTGAGGAGATGTGCAATCAAGTTTCACAAATTTTTGCACAGTGCAGATTCCGTAGGGTGCAAACGCAGCGCACAAAAAGCTGCCATAATGAGGTGGAATTACAAGCCCAAATTCAAATCCGAAATTTACCCGAATTCCGTGGTAGTGCATTCCCTAAAAAAATTAAACCTAATTTAGCCTGTACGAGACAAACGACGAAAAACGTGACTGAGAGACGGGGGGAATGAATTTGCACTCCTTTAGCTTTAAATTCTCAGGGCTCGAACTTCGAAATACGAGCGAGCCATAAAGAATGCCAAATATATTTTCTTTCGCAGAATATTCTGGAATCATGCTCAGTCGTTTTTGCACTGATGCACTAAATATGCATTAAACTTCCTGAAATCTGAGAGGTGGGAACCTATACATTTTTGCTGTGATGCAAACATCTCCGTTTCGGTTGCAATGCATTGCATAAGCCACATAGAGTAATGGACCGACTGCACTTTATCATCTTTTAGAACGAAACAATTTTTAAAAAACCTTTTTTTATCTCACGGACGTTAAAAGTGTATCATAGCCCGGTTTACAGTCAGGGTTGCCAGCATTTGCTTTTGGAAGGATAATTAGGCTGGTGAAACTAGAAAGCCTGAACTGTGAAACATAATTAAGTAGCGCGGTAAAGACGGGACAAATGTAGAGACCACACAGGACCACGGCTAGACCGAACCAACAGTTCGAACGAACTAGCCCACATTTACGCATAGAATGTCCGCTCTGAAACGTTCTGCACCTATATCGGGAAAAGAATACACGTCCTTTCATTTGGGGTAGAGAGCATATACTCTACAAAAACGGATTGGCTGGACCTGAAAGTCAATATGCTGCTCCCCTTTTTAGATGTGTCGCCACTAATCTGCATTTTGTAGCTTTACGTATCCTCAATAATCCGTATTTTGATGTGTCGTCACAAACTGTGCTAGATATGCAGCCCTGGACAGCGTAGGCAAGCATCAAAATGTCTTTCGTGGGGTTTCGCAACTGCATAAAAATTTTCGCGCCCCGCCCCTCGGACGCCGGTTGCAAATGTATGAGTACTAAAACCGCAGCGACGGATGCGAAGTACGCGATTTTTACTTGTACTGATTTAACGTACCTTCTGGATGGCTGCAAGTAATTCTTCAACGCCACGTCGTTGAGCAGCCGAGAAGCGTGTCAGGGTAGCCAGTACGGCCACGAGCAGCTTGTAGCTGGCCTCCACTTCTCTGGCGCAGTATCGCGGTAGTTCCTCCTTTGCTGTTTGAGAGTCTCCAAAGATGGTGACGAGCGCATTGCGTGGATGCGCCATGCCGCCGTACTGTTGCACAAAAAGCCAGGACAAGTGGCCAACAATTTCTGTGAAGTTCAAGTTGCTAAACAGGCGATGCACCGCACCAAGCAGCCTCTTATTCGTAAAGAAAAGCACATCATCATCCCTGAGTTTAGGCACGATGGTAATCTTTCGGTTAAAGAGGCTCTGGAACTTTTTTGCGCCTGTGTAATTTGTTAGAGCGTAGAAGTCTTTTACTGCAAACGACAGAGGGGTTTCATTTCTCCCATCAGCAACGGTGAGAAGCGTTTGAAAAACACGGTTCTGCACGTCGAAACTTTTCTGTATGACCTCGTCCTCGGGGTACCTTGAATGACCGGCAAAGAGTCTAAAGAACTGCTGCCAGTATAAACGGTAGGCTTTAAAACTGGACTGCTGCTTGAAGACCAGGTTCCAGTGGGGAAGCAACTTGTTCGCTCCGAAGAAAACTCGCCGTCGCTGCTGACCCTCTACGAACGGAAGAATTCGCATTCGGAACCACAGGGGCACGTCCCAATTAAAGCTGAGGTCAAGCATGACACCTAAAGGGTGCTCCGATGCCGAAGGCTCCCCGGGCCACGAAAGTCCATGGTCCTCCATGAATTTTTTGACGGCCTCAGTAGTTGGCCCGTCCTGTGTCATGCAAGACTCAAGCATTGCGAGCGCCTTAGAGGCAACGGGAAATTCGGCTGCCCCTCTCCGAAGCAGGGCCTCTACGCCACTTAGCCAGACGTCCACCATGTCAGATAGCACAGACTTGGACAGGTGGAATCTCAAGTCGTGTTTCCAGCGGCCACACACATACTGGCTGAAGTTCGTACATGGACTCGTGGACGTGTCTATCCCCCTTTGTAGCCGGTGCAAGTGGTTCGTGCAGTCCTCGCTCCGGCAGAGCACGTCATATATTCGTTTACCATACAAGTTTGGTAGCATAAGCCAAATGACGAATATGGCCAAAATGCTGATCATTACAGTCAGGCCAGTGCACACCGAGATAAGGCGTCCCTTTGATACGGTCTGCAGCAGCGCAGTGCCTTGCTGTACCTGGAAGAAACAAACCCAGAAATGAATTCTAATTTCTAAGGCGTGGGTTTTAAGATTATGTAATTTGGAAATATTTCTTGCAGCATCAATTCGAATTGATTCAATGTGGCCGAATCTTTCTCAGATAGCCAAATTTCTGGAATTTTTCTACGCAATGAGTATTGTACATAAAATAAATGAATTTTGTATAACTCAGATGAAACTTTTGGCACTATGCCGATCAAATGCTTTGAGAATTCCGCACCTTCACTGTGATTTTCTGTCGTACACTTGAGTTTAACTGCACGAGCGGTTCACTTTTACACCCAAGGTAATGAACGACCCAAGGACGCTTTCCAGGGCGTCTCTCTCGAACCGCATGATAGTAGTTGAGCAAAAGCAGCTGTTTATAACCGAAAAGCAATAAAGGAAACACGCTGGCCGAAATATGCGCGCCAACTAATCTAAAGGCCAAATTAAAGTAAAGTTTCGGTAAAGCCAAGCAAAACGCAAGGAATTTTTATATGCTCTCCAGCGGGAGTACTCGGTTATGCCCGGGAGTTCTATGTCACAACGGCATAACACTGAGGAATTCGTCCAAAGACGCAGCTGTGATCCGAAGCCACATTCGCTCCATTTATACGATGTTTAAATTCATTGGCTGATGCAGAGGGGGGTCCGGATGACGTGCCCCACCCTCCTTAATTTTTGAATATATACTCCCAAGAAGTCGAGTTATGAAGATACCTAGAAAATGTCTAGAAGATGTCGAGATGAACTTTTTATAGAACAATTTACTATCCTCTTCTCCTCCTCCTCCTCATCATCATCATCACTGATAAGAGCTGATCACCTCCTCAGAAAAATCCCTCATTCGCCCCTGTTTTCATCAAATCCAGAAATTAATTACCAGACAATGGTAAGTCTTTCATAAAGAGCAAAAGCCAGATTGACATCTTAATGGGCAGACAACCCATTTTCATGGCGTTTACGTTCTCCGTCCCAAGTGATAACCCATGACCTGAAACTACTTGAACCGAAACGGTTTTGCTGATGTAGACATGGGGTGTTCGAAAGCGGAATTTTTTTATCCACCAGCCTCACGTAGCCTGCCAAAACGAATGCTAGCAACCATGACAATTAGCCGACCCGTAACATACTTTCTAATGTACGTAAGAGATAAATAGGTATTAATAAATCGTCCCACCCCCCCCCACCTACCTACCCACCCACCTAACCACCTACTTACCCGCCTGCCCACCTACCCACCTGCGCACCTGCCTGCCTGCCTGCCTAATCTATCTATCTATCTATCTATCTATCTATCTATCTATCTATCTATCTATCTATCTATCTATCTATCTATCTATCTATCTATCCATCCATCCATCCATCCATCCATCCATCCATCCATCCATCCATCCATCCATCCATCTATCTATCTATCTATCTATCTATCTATCTATCTATCTATCTATCTATCTATCTATCTATCTATCTATCTATCTATCTATCTATCTATCTATCTATCTATCTATCTATCCATCCATCCATCCATCCATCCATCCATCCATCCATCTATCTATCTATCTATCTATCTATCTATCTATCTATCTATCTATCTATCTATCTATCTATCTATCTATCTATCTATCTATCTATCTCGTTACATACTTCCTAATGTAAAACAAAAAAAGGTGTTTAAGAACCCGTCCCCATCTAGAACAATAATAAAATGCGGTATTTTCTAATATTTATTGCCTTTTTTTTATTCACGCATTAAAATCGACGGAGCTATTCATACACATGTGATGGTGTCACGTGTAGACACCACATGGTGCCACCTGGCAGATTTCATAAAGTCTAGCGCCAGATTGACGTTGTTTGCGCTAATTTGCTTTGACATTCCTTGATGCCTACCTCCCTGTATAAAAGACGGGCTCCCATGTGAGCAAGACCACACGCAGTCTACAGGAATCTGTTGTCTGCTCTCTTAACGGGACTGAGCAATCATCATGAGCTTCCGGAGCAATCTTTCCAGCCTTTTGCAGCAAAACTGATGCGTGATACTGCTCAGAACATCAATAGTGCCCAGCATCTGTTAACAGAAGCAAAGAAAATATGCATTGTGGCCTAGCCAACTTTCTCGCGAAATTTCTAAAGCTCCAAATCTTCGAAAAATCATCCTGCATTCGGTTTGCTAAATCAACTCCATCATTGCGCCGCTTCAAAGTTGCATGTCATAATTATTTCATCATCATCATCATCATCAGCCTGTCTAAGCCCCGTGCCGTGCGAAGGCCTCTGCTAAAGATGTGCAATTATCCCGGCCCTGTGCCACCTAACTGCGACCAATTTATTCACGTCAACTTCTTGATCTCATCTGCCCACCTAACTCTCTGCCGCCACCTTCCGGGCTTGCATTATCTAGGGATCCACTCTGTTACCCTTAATGGCCAACGGTTACCTTGCCTTCACATCACAGGCCCTGCTTACACACATTACTTCCTAATTTCTGCTAATATGCCCTTAACACCCGTTTGTTCCCTTACCCACGCCGGTCTCTTATTCTGTCTTCACATTACATCTATCATCTTCAGTTGCATTGCTCGCTCAGTCGTCCTCAATGCCAGTTGAACCCTTTAATGATCCTCCAAGATTCTGCCCCGTAGGTGAGTTGCAGTAACATGCAGCGTAATACACTTTCCTCTTCAGGGACAATGGTAGGCTGCCATTTATCATATGAGAATGCCTGCCGAATGCACTCCACCCAGGGTCATTACTATTTTACGGATATATATTCACAGGTTAAGTAGCGAAGACATAACTGGTTATTTGACATCAAAGCTACGTCGCAAGACGTCAGAACCTTCACTAAACGTCCAGGGAATTGAGGAAACCCGCGGTCCCGAAACTGTACGCATTTAGCAGGAGAGGTGCCTCAGGCGCTTCGAGACAGCGGTGGGGACAACTTCGACAGCAGCCGCACCGACGGCAAGTTCGCTTGCATAGAGTGAGGTGGCGTCACTCTTCGGCCAGCGGACGGAGCTCGAGAGATGCCCCGGCGGGAGAAGGAACTTGGGCAGCGGTGCTCGGCGCCGGCGGTCGGCGACGCCGAGAGGGGACATCGCAGCGTGCGATGGCGGAGCAACCCGGCTTCTTCCCTTCGAGGATGGGGCGAAGGACGTGGGTTCTATTTCTGGCCACGTCACCCGCTTTTCTGATGGAATCAAAAGCAACCATGTGTTCGAGATTTCGGCGCATGATCAGAACCCCAGGTGGCCAAAATTAATACGCAGGCCTCCACCACCGCGCGCCTTTGCAGTACCTTTGCAGCGCCGTTGCGGTAAACTTCATAATCAATCATCAAGTCCAGCAGTAGCACCCGAGTCGACCGATTCCGTCTGCTAGAGCTACGCGGGACCCGTCGGCGACGTAGAAGACGGGAGCCCTAGGGTGGTTTCGGGAACAAACGCCCTTGGAGCTTCTTTTTTTTTGTATTTATTGCCTGTCTTTGACAATTCACAACAGATTACATCTCAACATTGCAAATATGTACACATACAAGAGGTGGAGTTGCCAGCCACTACAGGGCTGACTTTGTCCATTTAAAATGCCCTCATATTGATTAGTTGCTCTATTTGCGGCAGCCAATCAGGTAGTTGCTGGTGGAACTTAATAACTTCAACAAATCGCCCAATGCTCTCTTTGAAATACTCCCTTGCACATCGCGCATCAACATCATTGTACAACCTTGCTGTACGAGAGCGCCATATACTGTGGAGACCCAGTGCCATGACTAAATCGTAAGGTACTCCATCCTCATTGTCTATTGCAAGGAAACGCATACCGTGAGGATCTAGTGGAAAATCTTTGTGTAACGTCCTCTGTAGCACATCCCAAAAATATACTCCCTCCCAACAATGCAAAAATACATGATCTATTGTCTCGGGGGATTTACAACTAAAACAATCTGTCCCCCATTGTACGAATAACCCCCTTTCTTCCAGAGAGAGAAACAACATCTTTATTTGGCCTGCGAAAAGGGTTACCTACTACCGCCGGCCTCCTGGGGGGGGAGGCAGCGGGTTCGGCCGCTGGCGCTCGATGGCCGCTAGCGCGAGCTGAACGACCTCTCGCTGTAGATTATAGTCCGTGCTGGTTACCGCACTTTGTAGGCGCGGTGGTAGCGGATCCGCGGTTGAGTCCGTTGGTTGGCATTCCCAGAGCATGTGCTTCATGGTAGCTCGGTCGCCGCCGCACACCGCACACGCGTCTGTCTGGTATATCTCAGGGCACACGTGTTTTGCGAACACTGGCGTCCATATCGCGCGCACCTGTAGTTGGCGTATCAGCACTGCCTCTCCTCGGGTGAGATTTCGGTGCGGTGGCGGGTAGGCTCTCCTGCCCTCCCGATACCAAGCCAGCACCTCCTTGTACGTGTCGATCGGCGTCATCTCGGTGTGATCGTCCTCTTTTCGCCTTCCGTAGGACGAGGGCTCGGGACAGCGTCGTGGCTGGTGAGCACGCGCGCTGCTCGGTCTGCCTCCTCGTTACGGTTCGCTCCCGTTCCCACCGGGCCCATGTGCGCCGGGAACCTGCCCTGGCAAGGCGCCGTTCCCGATTCGTCTCTGGATCCATGTGCTTGGGGACTGGCGGAATCTGCATGAGGCCGAGCAGCCCGCGCGGCAGCGACAGCAGCGGCGCCCGGTCCCCCTCCCCCTGCAGCCTCGTTTGGTAGCCTACTCTCTGCAGTATCGATCTGCCGGTCCTAGTCAGTGTTAACCTCGTAAACTGCGCTGTGCGTTGTGCCTCTGCTATTTCGCTCAACGTGTTGTGAACTCCTAACTCTAAGAGCCGCTCCGTGTTGGTGCGTGTGTAAAGGCCTAGTGCCATCTTATATGCTTTGCGTATCAGAGCGTCAACCTTTCGACTCTCCGCTGCTGACCAGTCGTGGAAGGCCGCGACGTAGGCCACGTGGCTTATCGCAAACGACTGAACCAGCTTCAGGAGGTTGCCCTCTCTCATTCCTCCGTGCCTTGTTGCCACTTTCTTGATGAGTCTTACTGCCGTCATTATCTTCGTTTCGAGCTTGGTGACGGTGAGGCCGTTGTGTCCGAGTGCATCGACGTGTAGCCCGAGGATACGCAGCGTCTTCGTTCGCGGAATTGTCGTTCCGTCTCGCGTTCGGAGGTTGATGTCGGGTTCCGTCTTGTTTCCTCGACTCTTTCGTTTCGGTGGTATGATCAGTAGTTCCGACTTTGTCGGGGAGCACGTGAGGCCCGTGCCTTGCAGGTGGTCTTCGACTTCGTCGATGGCGCGTTGCAGAGACGCCTCGATCTCGCCGTCACTGCCGCCGGACACCCACAGCGTGATGTCATCTGCGTAAATGGTGTGTCCGACATTCGGGATGCTCTGTAGTCGTTCGGCAACCCCGATCATGACTATGTTGAACAGCGTCGGCGAGATCACGGCGCCCTGCGGTGTTCCCGTGCTTCCCAGACTTTTCTTGGGTAGTTCTATGTCTCCTGCCACTATCGTCGCGGTGCGGTCCGTCAGGAAGTCTCGGATGTATGCGAAGGAACGCTCCCCCATGTTGAGGCGCGAGACCTGTTGTAAGATGGCTGAGTGGCGAACGTTATCGAACGCGCTCTTCAAGTCCAGGCCAAGTACCGCTCGATTGTCCATGGAGCTGGTCGGTCGATCTAGGACTTCGTGCTTAATGAGCAGCATGGCGTCCTGCGTGCTGAGCTTGGCTCGGAAACCCAGCATCGTGTCCGGATATAGGCCCTCTTCTTCCAGGTACGCTTGCCATCTGTTTAGGAGGACGTGTTCTAGAACCTTCCCTACGCAGGACGTCAGGGAGATGGGTCGCAGGTTGTCGATACTCGGCGTCTTGCCCGGCTTTGGGATGAGAACCGTTCTGGCTTCTTTCCAGCTGGTGGGGAGTTTGCCCGCTCGCCAGCATTTGTTGAAGTATCCCGTCAGCGCCGTTATTGCCGCGTCACTGAGGTTGCGCAGCGCTTTGTTCGACACCCCGTCCGGCCCCGGTGCTGACTTGCAGTTGATGGTTTGAATGACTGCCCGGACCTCCCATTCCTCGATGTCGGCGTCGAGCTTGGCGTTGGCCTCGCCCACGTAACTCGGGAGGGGGGTTGGCGGAGTGGGTGGGAGGTATTTGTTGTCGATTCGCCGGCGTACCTCAGCTTCGCCGAGATCCTGCTTCGCCTTGTGTAGTGCCCGGGCAAGGACGTGATGTTGTGTCCCCTTCGTCTTGTTCTCGTCTAATAGATGGCGTAGTAGGTGCCAGGTCCGACTCTTGTGTATCTGGCCGTCCGCTTCCTGACAGACCGCCTGCCATTGCTGACGGCAGAGCACCTCGCTGTGTTTCTCAATCTCGATGTTCAGCAAGGCGATGCGCTTGCGGAGCTTCCGGTTGTGGCGTTGTCGTTTCCATCTGGCCCTCATCGAGTTTCGCGCCTCCAACAGGTGCGCTAATCGGCTGTCGACTTTTGGGGTCTCTTCATCCGCTTCCACCTCTGTTGTGGCTGCTTGTGTCGCTGTGTTGAGAGCACGCGTCCATTCGTCGATGTCTTCTATGTGCTCGGTCAGGGCATCCAGCTTCTGTCTGTACTTGGTCCAGTCCGTCATCGCTTGCTTGCGGGGGGTCGGCGCTTTGCCGTGCAGCAGCACCGCAATCTCGAGGACGCAGTGGTCGCTGCCCAGCGTTTCGCCCGTGTTTCGCCAGCGAGCCCCGGCGGCGTTGCAGAATGCCAGGTCTGGGTTCGTGTCTCGTTGCGTGGATGTGCCGTGTCTCGTGTGTGTCGATGGGTTGTTTAGTAGTTGATACTCCGCTTCCATGGCTTCCTCGTAAAGGCTTTGGCCCTTGGTCGTGGACTTCGGGTACCCCCACGCCGTGTGCGGTG
Organism: Haemaphysalis longicornis; assembly: GCF_048455015.1. NCBI lineage: Eukaryota > Metazoa > Arthropoda > Arachnida > Ixodida > Ixodidae > Haemaphysalis > Haemaphysalis longicornis. The sequence goes on from NW_027526204.1 coordinate 40,135,042, forward strand.
CGTTGAAGTCTCCGCACACGAGCGCGGTGTTGTCCCCAGCCAACTGCTCCGTCTTGTGCATGAGAGTTCGAAACCGTTGTTGGAATTGCTTGGGATTGCTGTATGCGTTCACGATGAAGACGCTCTCCTTTCGCTTGCGGCCCGTGACGACCTCGATAGCTAGGTGTTCGATGGCACTGTTTTGAAGCAGGCCGTGCTCGATGTATGTGAGTCCCATCTTCACCAGGGTACACACCCCTTGTCCCGCACCTTTCCCAGTCGTTCTTGCACTGGGCGGGCTGGCGTAGGAGCGGTACCCCGGCAGGCGCGGGGGAGCCTCGCTGTGCGTTTCTTGTAGGAGTATTACGTGTGGCCGCCGGCCGGCTTGTCTGATGTACTGTTGTAAGAGTGCCTTCTTTTTGCGCAGGCCGTTCGCGTTCCACTGCCACACCACGAGCTCTCGCGTTATCGCTGTTCGGGCCATGTTGGACGACTCTTGCTTGGGTGCTGCTGCTGCTGTTGGTGGGTTAGCTCGTCGGGTCGCGTTAGAAGTTGTTGTATTTGCGCTAGTATGCGTTCCATGTTGGTCATGCGAATGTTCATGTCTGCTGTCGTTGCCTCTAGCGCCGCTAGTCTTCGGTTGATTGCCTCCTGGTCCATTCCAAAACGGTCCATGCGCTCTTCCAATTGCTGGTGGCGTCTTTCGATCGCGTTTGTCACCGTAGCACGTCTTTTCGCCCTGGGGCCGAAGTCTTCTTCGGTTGTGTTTCCGTTCTGCGTCGTTGTTGTTGTTGTTGTTTCTTCTTCAATTGGTTCTGCGACTCGCGGTTCCGCGGTGTGTGCCTGTTCGGGTTCCTGCGTCTGCATTTGTTCTTGGTCTTGCTCTTGCTCCTGGGCTCGCGCTTGTCTCTGTGCCTGTCTGTGCGCTGTCCTTGGTGATAGATCTGGGATTTGGTGTTGCTGATGTTGCGGCTGTTGGTCGGCAAGGAGCATGTCTAGCTTCCTGCTGACCTCTTGTAGATGCCGCTCTTGTTGTGCGAGTTGTGCTTTGAGGCGCGCGTTTTCATTGCGGAGTGCAATCATCTCCGGAGTTGGTTGCGGTGGTTGTTGTTGCGGTGCATTACTCTTGAGTTCCTGCGGGTTGGCGTCCCGCTTCGGTCGTGGCTCGGTCACGGCGGCAGCCCACGTCACGCCCTCTCTCGGGCTGGGCTTGACCTGATTTCCATTGCCACTACGGCGGCTCGTTTCGCCTCCTCCGGGTGCTGCCGGAGCGCCGCCAGCCGTTGTTGTTGTTGCCGCCGCCGCTCTGTTGACGTCAGCGTTTCTATGTGGCGTCCGTTTGGCGCCATTTCCGACCGTTCGCAGCTGCGGGAAGTCGGCTAGGCCTAATGGCGGCACTCGCCGCTGCTCCTCCGCCCGCTTGCGCTCCCATCGGCGCTGCTTGACCACGTGTGGGGTCTTGTAACGATTCTTGCATCCCGCCACCCCGGTGGGGTGCGCCCCGCCGCATAGCTTGCAGCGGGGTGTGCATTCTTGTTCGTGTGTGGGGCCCGGGTTGGGCGCTCCGCACGCAAAGCATATCTCGGTGTCCGGATAGGGACACACGTCTGCGCGGTGGCCTAGTCTGCCGCAGCAGTGGCACACCTCGTAGTGTTGTCTGTATAAGGTACATCTCGTTAGCACAGCTCCGTATTTCACTACGTTAGGTACTTTCGTACCCGCGAAGGCCACTATTACCGTGGTGGTGTTTCCGATCCTGTGCGCTTCGAGCGCGAGTGGGTTCGCTTCGTTCACGATATTTTCTTGTAAGTCTTGCTTCGTATCTGATAGCGAGATGCCTCGAATGACGCCCTTTACGGTGCCGTCTGGCGCCGACGAGTACGCGCTGACCTCGTATTCCCTACCCGCGATTCTGAGCTGGCGAATGCCTGTGTACATTCGAGCCCTATGTTCGTGCGGGGTACTTATCACGATGATGTTCTGAGCCTTATTGGTGCAAATAGTGTCTTTTCTAGACTCCTGTAAGGTAGTTCCCGCCGTCGCGAAAATGGCTTCCATGAGCTTAGTTGCCTCGGTGCGCGCCACGTTTAGCCCGCCACGTGGCCTAAGTATGATTTTGATCTCCTCTTTCGGCAGCGCATGCGGCATGCGTGCTGCCTTGGTGAGTCTAACCGCGACTTGCTTCGCGAAACGCGCCTGATTTATAGAGGCTGCAGGAGGAGTAGCCAAAGCAACAGGGACCGACTCACCGCTGCCGCCGCGGCCGCCATCGCCGCCGGCCGCCCCGATCGCCTGCCGCCGCATCCGCCGCCTCGCCACCTGCCATCCCTCGTCGTCTTCTTCCTCCGTCGATGGGTCCGTGCCGGTAACTGCTACCGCCACCCGTCCGTGGTCGTGGTTCACGTGCATCGTAGGTGCTTGAGGGCTATCTTCAGGTAGAAAAGTGGTGCCGATGTCCATTGTCGTCGTCATCTCCTCCAATGTAGCTGCCGTCTACGTCATGGCGGCCGTCGTCGACGCGCCCGGCCCGAAGTCGTGCTAGGCCTAGGTTAGGCCTAGCTGGCCGACCACGTTGGCCGATCTGTCTTCGCCAGTAAATAGATGAAAATCGATGCAGCTCACTCGAAATTGGTGTCGATCGATTCCGTAGGTCGAGCAGCGTGGCCCTATAGCAGAAGTTCGTCGATATTTCCAATTGGCTAGGCACAAATAATCATAACCGTCGGAGCCGATGTGAGACACGTCCGCTCACTGCGGCGATCGCAGCGCCTCCCCCCCTTTCTTCCATAAATGTTCGTACTAATAATGTTCCTGTATGTAACCTAAACATAAATGATTTCACCCCTGGTTGAATCTGCATTCTTTTAACCCTCTTAAGCCCATCGCTACCGGGCCTTCCAGAGTACATAGCCCTGTACATGGGAACAGGGAACACAACATCGACAATATCACGTCGGCTGGCTTTGTGTCTTTCCTGCCTCCAACGCTAGCGTTGTCTACGCGACAGCCGCGTGTGGAGGACAGCCGGAGTGCGATTTACCCACAAAGTGCGTCCAATCTTTGCTGAAAGTGCGTTAAATCGATCGGCGATCCTCCAAATACCGAAATCGTAAACGATTAGCGAAGCATTGACGATTTTTTTCCCAATAAATAAACGCATCTACGACCGCATCTACGAACGTATACGGATACACATTGCTGATGAGATAAAGGTACACTATTGCATTGCTTCTTCGTGGTCGATGCAGGTAGTGTCTTATCGAAGTGTTCCTTTTTCGAGATTTTCAAGTAACCGTGTTGTCACAATGGCAGCCCGGTTTCCTGCACGCGCCGTGTGTCAGGAGAACTTATCAGAGCATTTCGGTCGACCAACCTTTCTATGCGGTAATGCAGTAGTTTTTCGTTTACAGGACGCCATCATCCAGCTTCTGTACTCACCGCGGTCACTGATGGAATTGAGGTCCGTTCTTGGAGAAGGAGGTCCATGTCCTTGAGCGAGCTCGGGGACAACCCTGTCGATTGCCACACCGACTTCTTTCGTGCACCGGAGGGGCTAGCGTTGTCTGCTGACATTGCCGGTGACTTTCCAGGCGTTTCAAATCCGGGTGATAGCGGTCTGCTTGGTATTGACGACTCGGGGGCTAACTTGGTTGTTGACTGTTGCCCCGGCGACTTGTTCCGAACACGAGACGTTAGAGGTGGTTCCTTGGCAGGTATTGAAAGGATCCATGTAAGTGACTTGTTCGGCGCTGGCCATACGGGATCGGGTGGCTGAGCTGATGACGGGTGAGGGCGCGCTTCTTCTGGCGACGGCATCAGGGATGACGATTGAGCCGTCGAAGAACCTAAGGAAGGCCACTGTGGTGACTCTGGGCCGGGCTGCTGTGTCTGCGGCGACTGGCCGTGGCAGAAAGGCCTTTTCCGCGTATCGTGTTCGTGGTGGGGCTGTTTCTTCGGCCGTTTTCGTGTGCCACGGCTGCGGCTTCCAGGGCGCCGAACGCCGAGGGGCTTGACGTCGACGTCGGGCTTTCCGGAAGGCTTAGACATTGGGCGCGGTGGGCGAACGAGCGACGTTGTTGTTGTTGTTGTTGCGCCTTTAGGTATGGCACATACCCAATCAGAGGATCGGCCAATCAACAGAGGATGGTTAAAATGAATGGAATTCTTATCTAATCACGAGACGTTTAGGAAAGATAATTCAGACCGGTTGAAAAAATTTTTGAGAAAAAAGGAAAAAAAAATCCTGAGAAATCAAAGCGAGGGTGACCAATCGCAATCATAAAGAGAATCGTTTTGAATTTTCAATTTAGTGCAGTGCGAGTAGCTTTTCTTCTACTTCGTTGCGACGGGTGATTACAACCTAATGATGAGGGTTACATTATCCCCTAAAAGTGGACTCCGCGCTATGTTCTCCTCTATTAGCGTTTACTCCTTCATTGTACTGGCGTTCAGCCCCTGCCTCATATTTTGACACATCAAACTTCGGTGAAATACATGGAAGGCGCCAGGAACCTGTGGCTGTGTGTTTTATACCGCCACATTTCTTTGTGTATTGCCTACCTGGAGCACTGCCAATCTTCTAGAGTCCACTCTGGCACACCATTTTTAATGCTTTTTAAAAACCAGGACACGCATCATTTTCTTTACCGTTCCTCTTACTTTATTTCTCTATATTATGCATGGCTCGCTCAAGGGAAAGTATATTAGTATGGAAGTATGTGCTATTGACTTACATCAGTCACAAACCATTGGGACCAAGATCGCTGCTGATTGACCAGGAATGCTTACCAGAAATGCTAACAGTACCTTACCAGCACTACTGGGTACTTCACTGTCAATATTTAATATTAAATGTGTGCACGTACGTATGGACAAACGCATATTTATCCTCATCATGATCTCCAGGGCACCACGACGCAACACATCATCGTTATTGCGGTTGGCCTGCCCCTTTAATAACTGATAAATACATAGACCTTTAGTAGCCCACTCACCATAAGAGGGACACCCTAGTCCCTCAACAAGGGTAGACTAATAAAATTGGTACGCTTCAGGTTATACTTATGGATTTTCCTAAACATTATGTGAAATAGTGCGAAATAAAACTCGGCACAGAGACGTGCTTAATCACGCCGATGCCGCTTGTATAGGTGGTATTCCTTGAAAAGTTTAGCTGCCAATTTCTTCGCTTGGCAACACTGGAAACGGCCACGGACATGGCGCGGCGTGTGCCACTGCGCCCGAACGCCACAGAAAAAAACTCCGGCGCGCGTCGTCTCCTCCGTTTGAACCCAATTCTCAACGATGGTGTCAACACAGATTTTATAGACCTTATGAAGAAGTGCGCCATCTACCGGAAGAAAAACGAAACGAGAACGTGACGTCATGTTGGGGGATGGCGGTGGCGGGATTGATTAAAGGGGCAGTGAAGTGAATTTGTCAAGCTCCCGTTTTTGCTTGCACTGTGTAGACTGGCTCAAATTAGCACACTTTTCATCTTTTATCCGGTTGACAAGTCGGTAATTATTTTACAAAGCGCGAAAGAAGGAAAACTACCATGCGCGGTTTGCGGCGGCCGCACCAACTAAAGGCTGTGACGACGGGAGGAGACGCACCGTGATTGGTTAGCATTCAAACAAGTTTCGGTTTCGGTTCTGTAAAACAACATGCTTGACATCCGACGACATCGTTGGATGGGCATTCTCGATATCTCAGTAATCATCGTACCGCGCTTCTGTCATGTTGTCGGCTGTAAAATGCACAAGATAAGCCTCCCAGGACTGCTTGGAATCGTAGCAATCACTAGCCGAGGACTACGCAGTGGATGAACGCCCTACGCGTCCCCGCAGACGCTCGAATGCCATGCGCTTTTCTCCAAATATTTGGAGCTTGCCTCTCTCACACCTGTATCGTAAAAAGCGTTTTCACACCATGCCAAGGGTCTGCTGATTTTGGCCTGCGCCCACTGCCCGCAAGTATTCGGTGCTTATGGCAACAGCACGCCAACGAGAACTGTCTAGCGCGTCAGTGTCAGCCTGCGCGCGTTCTGTGAACTAGTTCGTAGAGCAGTGAACGTCACGGCCAGAAAAAAAGGTGAACTAAGTATAGATACTTCGGCCGAAAACGAAAAAGTCAACTTATAAAACAATAGAATGTACTTTAACGTGAAGAGAGAACGACATGCGCGTCTTAGTGCATGGGGTCTCAACGAACACTGCTTTATTCTCTTCTTTTCCTCACTCGCTCGCCTCGCGCGTCTCCCCGCGTCCACCTCCTCTTCCTCTTCCCCTGCTGCCCGAGAGGTGTGCCGGTTCCCGCCAGGGAGATTCAACATATTCCCGCCCCCGCGCTGGGTGCATCGGCTTCCAACAGGTAAAGCCGCTGGACGGCACGCCGGATTTCCTGGCCGCCTGGAAGCCGCAGTCGGAAATACCTGCTTGTTCCGTCTCTTCCCCGCAATGCCTCGATGATGCGCCCGATTTTCCACATAAAAGCGTTGTCCTGCACAATGACAACGTCGCCAACTCGGAGCCGGGAGGGAACAGCTGGTAGAGTATGATGAGCAGAGCGAAGAAGAAGCAAGTACTCTTTTCTCCATCGCTTCCATAGCTGGCTGACCAATTGATCTCGTTGGTTGAGTCGTCGTCTGACGTCGTTGGCCGTGATGCTCTGCATGAGATGATCAGTTTTTGACGGCAGGCATACAAGACGTTTCCCGACAAGGAAATGCGGTGGAGTTGTAGCGCCAGGGACGGAAGCGGCGTCCAGGAGGCGGCGGCGACTGCGGTGGCCGCTGCAGCCGCTGCGAGTCCGCAGGAACGTACCCGTCGCCGTCGTCACGGGCCCCAGCTACACGGCGTCGCGGCGCGCGCCACGCGTAAAAGCGGGGTCGAAAGCGGCGCCGGTCGGCCGCGTAGGGGCTTCCCTGCACGGGCTCGCTGTCAGGCCCGGTAACGTTGGCCGCTTCGCGGCCCTTCTCGCCGACGACGACGTCGAACTCCACCGTTTCTCCTTCGCCGACGCTGCGCATGATCTTCTGCGGCTTGTTGCGCGTGATGGCAGTATGGTGCACAAAGATGTCCTCGTGGGTGTCGTTGCGGGTGATGAAGCCGTAGCCGTTCTTGACGTTGAACCACTTCACGGTGCCCAGCACGCGCTCGGCCAGCACGAGCTTCTTCTTGCCGGGATCGCCCATCGCGGGGGTCTTGGCGCTGACGTTGGAATCGGGTCGCCCGCGCCGAGCTTTTTTAGAGTATGTTCCCTGGATGACCCAACCAAAAACTGTCTCCACGGCGCACATGCTGTCCGTTAAACGTTCGATACGTCCTGTGACCAGCTTCCAGTAATTGTCAGAGCCCACTAAGACGCTAATAGTGGGACTCTGATCCTTGCAATCTTGAGGCTCGTCCGCGATGACCAAGTTTCGGCTACGGAGTATGGAAACTAGAGCAGGTTCCATAGGTGAACTTCTTACAGTGCATACCTCCGGAACCTCCAGAGCATCGAGGGTTACTTCTTTCGACTCGAAACGACCAGTCAGCGTGACATTCAATTTCCGGCAGCTGTACCGACGCGAACGCTGAGAGTCGCCGAACGTGAATACCGTAAGGTCCTCAACGCCGGCGGATGGAAGCTCTAGCTTGTTCGCCAAGTCCCTGCGCACAAACGTTCGCTGGCTGCCGGTGTCAAAACGAAGGCGGACCAGGACACGGTCAGCATTGCCATATGCCCATACCGTAGCCGTTTGTAGCAAGACAGACGACGTCAAATCGTTACTAGCAGAAGCAGTCGTCACCGGCTCTTCTTGTGGAGTCACCATTTGCCGATTCATGCCCCCAAAAGGTGCTGGTGGTACGGGGACCCCTGAGTTAGGCTGCGTCCACACGTCGCAAAGAACCGACAAATAGCGTCGCGCACAATGGCGACACCAAAGCCGCGTGGGAAGGCGGCAATTGCGTGCGAAGTGTAGACACTTCGCCGCCGTAGACAACAAAACTGGGGGCACACTACCGCTTTGAAAATTCCTCTCGAAAAATTTGATCTAGGGAAAATAGGCTACGGTCGAACAGCAGGCGACCAGCGGTAGATTACCGATACACGGAATTACTACGTACGTTACTTGCGCTACTCATGGCGCTACGGGAAGGTTGCAACTCTCGGGGATCCCTTATTCCTGTAATGTTTGGCAAACGAAAGAATGCGTAGTACTTTCATAAAAGCGTACCGAACGTCCAGAATAAAAAGAAAATGCGGGTGCGCAAAGCGCGAACGGCGGACTTAAAACTCTACCAGCACGATAAAGTACGAGTTGACCGATGCAGTGCGCCTTAACTACCAGCAGGGAGGGGTGCTCCGCAGCAAATACAGGGCTAGAAAATAGCTCACTTTGGGACCTTTGTAGTCCTGCACATAATATTTGTTTCGTGACTATGCATGCGATCTAGCTATAATATTACTGCGCAAAGAAAAGTTGACACCCGCAAGCGACTTCACGAGGTCTGGAGTCATTCTTCCGTTGAGAAATAAAAAAAAGATGCGTGCGCTATTTCCGTGGTCGTCCTCGTATCATATTTGTGCACAGAAAGTTACAAGGCAGTATTTCGGCATCTTAGACAACAATAAATGACGACGTGCGCGTCGTTAACCATGGGCTAAGATGTACACAGCGGTATACGGAGATCCAGGAATCCCCCAACTTGGCCGAAGCGCACGCGGTTCCCGCAAGAGGGCGGCAGACCCACCTTGAACTCGAGGCATTCATTCGCGTTCGATCGGGTAGAGTTTGGAAAATCCAACAGAAATCATGTGCTAGGCCGGTCAAGTACCGCTATCCCGCGGAGCCCGACGCACCCAGTCACGGCGCACTCAGACGGTTGCCTTCATGGGCGCCTCGCCAGTGAATAAAACAAGCCATACACCGTCGAACACCGCGCATAGCCTGGCAACTGGCAAGCCTCTTGAGTTCAACTTGATGCATGGAAGTTTTGTTGGCTTCCTGAGAACAAAAAAAATTCCTATCATCTCTGGTAACATGAAACCTGGAAAGGGGCGAAGCATGCAGTGTATAAGTGTATTCTTGGAGCCTTTGAATTTTTGCCAACGGAGATGAAACCATTGGAGGTAGAGGTATAAAGCTTTGCTGTAAGTCTCGTTCTGTGCTGCACGAAGCGTTCTAGCGCGAGGCGTACGAGTGTCCCGGTATTTTTTTAGTGCGCGAACGCTCTAGCGCGAGGCGTAAACGAGTGTCCCCGTGTTTAACTACCGTGACAACGTGAGACGACGCTTATGACGACGACGACGACATGAGACACCGACAGCCCGAGCCCCTAAGCGGCGCCGCCCATAAAAAGGGCCCATCTCCCCGCGAGGGGGACTCGAGTAAATTCGTCGCACAGGGGGTGGGTGTATTGCGTTAACGTTTAGTGTTTGGGGAGTTGGTGGTAGTGAATGCGTTGTATCAGCAGCTTCTTGACGTAGTTTGAATGAGTCAAGGATATAAGGCGCGTTCGTAGCCTTTCATTCTGTGTCGGTTTTGTGGCGCAGTGGGAAGAGCACCATGTACCTCGCGTTCCGCCCACAGGTAGTGAATGCGTTGTATCAGCAGCTTCTTGACGTAGTTTGAATGAGTCAAGGATATAAGGCGCGTTCGTAGCCTTTCATTCTGTGTCGGTTTTGTGGCGCAGTGGGAAGAGCACCATGTACCTCGCGTTCCGCCCACAGGTAGTGAATGCGTTGTATCAGCAGCTTCTTGACGTAGTTTGAATGAGCCAAGGATATAAGGCGCGTTCCTAGCCTTTGAATCTCTGTCGGCTTTGTGGCGCAGTGGATAGAGCACCATGTACTTTGTGTTCCACCCGCAGGGTCGTGGGATCGAAACCAGGCGCCGGTAAGTATTATTTTTTTATATAGTGTTGGGGGAGGGGTGCGGACCTGTTGAGAGCGAGGAGGGTAGCGTGATGCAGAAGAGGAGGAGTGGGAGAGAGGGCGCACCTGGAACGGCTGTTGCGGACGCCGAGGCACGCTAACGCCGACAACGCCGGGTGACATCGTGAGTTAAAGAAATGCTCTGCATTTAAAACACTTGCATTCTGCAAAGAGCGATAGTCTAACGTCCGAAAGATATGATTGTACAAAACAAACGAGAGGGAGAAAGAGAGAGAGACATGGGGGAGAAGAGACAGAGAACGTTTATTGAAAACATGGAGTTAAAAAAGAGGGGTTCGATAGTCCTAGGGGTGGTGCCCTCCTTACAGGGCCCCAGGCTATTCTGCTCCTCTCCGGGATTAGTGAATAAAGTAGTCCTGAATCAGGCCGAGCTTGCCACAACTGCTGCCAAGAGCGCGAACGTATTCTGGTGTTGTTTACCGACGGCCAGATGATAGTGCCGGCCCCGTTGCATCAAATAAGCTGCGAGCACTTCCGCATTTATTGCGTGCGTTTGTGCGTGTTTGAGGGAACATTGTGGATAGTCCCGGTTTGTTTGGGTACGTGTATAGAGCATTTGCGCTAGAGCGGTTCTTGTGCATGGTTTGTAAAAAGGCTCGTGCACCTCTATGGATCGTGAGGCGTCCTCCTAAGACTCTTGGAAGGGGCTAGAAAAGGCTGCGATTGTTTCCCGCGCGCTTGGTAAGATCTTGAGCAGCTTGTTCGGCCTCCAGCTCCATGCCCTCCAGCAAATATTGCGTTGGGACTGATTTGGCTGTTTGGCTTGAGTTTTTTTGAGCCTTTTGCTACTCCTGCCATTAACGATATTCTGCGTAGCCTTTCCAGAATCAGAGACAATTTGAAGTTTCGTTTTCGTACTCCCCGTTAGAGCGCCCGTTTCGGCTTCGTCGGCGGTGTCGTGCGTTAGCAAATTATGAATAGCTCCTTCCACTGATGTTCCGTGCACGGAATTTTCCCTTTACGGGGAATTTTCGGCTGTATTTAGGGCCAAAAGGGAAAAAGGACATGCTTATTAGGTGGAAGGAATTTCAGGCGTCACCAGAGTAAAAAGTAAAAATTATGAAAGTACACCAAATCTCGCATCATTTATTACTTTTTTCAAGGTGTCTTAATGCTCGTCGGATTTGTGTTCAAATATGTGTTCACCCAACTGCTCCATTTCGGCTTAATCCAAGTGAACGCAAAACAGCAGGTACTGTATTGCGCCATACACGCCAACCCCAAATGTTACACCCACGGAGTGCAGTCCCGAGAGGTGCTGTGGGTATTTTAGAAAAGTGTTGCGTACCTCCGAAGCAGACATACTCGCAATGAGGGATTGGCCAACCAAAGAATTCACCACGAGAAGCTTCGCGTTCTACAATCGTTGTCGTTAGACGTAGAGGTGCATGATTTTCGAAGGCGTCAGGGAAAACATACCGGTACTTATTTCCAAATGGGGTATTTTTCGAACGCCCAAGCTATTTTACAGTCTGGACGTATCAGAAAAAAATCCTAAGAATATATCAAATTTCAAGCATTATGTTGTCGTGACTGTGCTGAGTTAGAAGTTTTTTTTTAAATTGGTAGCCATCCCGCCCTGCGAAGGTGGATGTCCATCAAAGCTGTTTCAAAGCACTACAAACGGTGATTGAGTAGGGTATAAAATGTTTCTCGTCGTGTCGGCGGGCTTGTTGGTTGTGCTCGGCTAGTCCAATAGACAAGGGTACAAAGAATCGGCACTCTTTTCTTTTATTGTTCCGTGCTGCCACCACGATCATTGGTCAGTACGCATAAAGTGACATTTGTTTACACTGCGATGGTTCATGGGCACCGCCATTTTGTAACTTATGCGTTTAAGTTAGTCAACTCTGGAAGGCTTAGCTTGTCCTTCCTGATCTGCGGCTGAGCGCGACTGACGTCGTTCCAAATGCGAATCAAAGATTACGCGTGCAACACCACTGCAGAAGAAGTGCGTCCAAACATACCGCTTTGCTGCATCTTCGGTAGTGTTGTTAACAGACGACCAGGTCGAAGGTAACGCCGACACCGTAGATGCGGCAATCTAGTGCGGTACTCTAATACATCTATTGACACTACGCTCCGCTTCTCTGGCAGGAAATGCTGGGTCCTGCGTAGCCTGACGCATGCACTCGTCGTATTGGGCAATAACTTCTCCATTTAGTGACACTAGTCCTGCCATGCCTTCAAAGATAGTCCGCAAACATAACCTCTACAAGGAACCCACACTGTAAACGCAAACTTGCCGGAAATGGAGTTTTAATCAAGCAATGTGCCCTGAAAAGCACTTATAGCAAAAAATGTACTCCCTAGGCATGGTCTAAACAAGTGGACGAACCTCCATGGTAGTACCGTTGCCCATCCGTGTAGCAAAAGGGAGGATTTAGAACGACATAACACCATTCGTTAGATGGCGTTCGGTCCCTTGTAAACAACCACGTCCACAATAAACTCCCCATCTGGGGTAATCATCTCAAGCGGGTGGTCGCCATGTTAGTCTTGTGTTGTTTCCGTGTGTCAGCACTTCAACCGTGGACTAATGCTAATTAGAACGAGAAAGCAGGACGTGACAGTTGCATGCAGCTACAAAACCGATACCGTACGTGTACCCGTATAGATGCTTCAGCCAGCGCGATCACAAGCAGACAGCGCGGCCGTGTTGTTTCAATCTGTTTATTTTGGCGGTAGGTGTCGTCAAACTCTGCTGCTAACAAAGAGACAGTTCTCGCCGTTGCAAACAATTGCAATGTTCATCTGCTTCGCTTGCTTGCGCATATATAGGCAATTTAAATTATCGTGCCAGCGCGCCAACGCACCCGACCGCAACGACTCAACTTGCCCTGGCGGCACGACTTGCTGCCCGGATGTAAACAACCTCCGTGCTATCTATGCAGCGCGGCCGGTGACTTGGTGCGGCCGGAGCTTCAAGCGCCTCGCCTTGGGCCATCATATTTTCTTATTTGAGAAGGACTAGTAGTGCCATTTGGTGGAAAGATTTTTATGTGCCCCTGTCACACGACGAACGGCCGCTAACAACATTTGGATACGGCGACAGCTGTGGACAGCTCGCTGGTAAGTGCTCTTTCATCAGTCGATACGTTTGTCAAACGTTTGGATAGGGTTAACTGCGAAGTACCCGTGCCGCACACAGCACGTACACGCACGGGCAAAGAAAAAAGCGCACACTCGTTTTATTATACTTGTTTGTGGCTTTTGGGGTATGCATTCGCATTCTTTTGTAGGCCGGTTTGTAACAGGGCATTCGAGATGAAATCGTTTGTCGCGCGCGGCGTCGTTTCAAAGCAACGTGACGGTTACTCAGGTAGCCGAATCACCTCCGACAGCGGTGCATCGTCGGGCCCGGTCGGTGAATATTGTGGGACTCTGTCTCTCATATGCATCGAACTGCTCGTGTTCTTTTTAGTTAACTGCTCTACTTTGTAATATCTATTTGTTAACGCTCCTGATGGCTTGCCTGTCCAAATATAAGTCTTTGTGTTGTTTTCGTTCAAGGCTCTGACTCATTCTTAGCGCTCTGGTCGGCGAAAGCCGCAGATGAGACGGCCACCCCCTTCGAAAACTGTGCCCTGTAGATTCGGTGGGGTTGTTTGCTCGCTTGAGTCGACTCTTCACATCTAACAGCGTACCCTATTAAGGAAACGGTGACATGCGTAAAAGATGCTATGAGCCTATCGAACGATTAAATGCATATAGTGTGGACCACGACGGCGACGTGGTTCAAAACCGAAATGTTTTTATTCCCTTTCGGATGATAATGAGGGGTCTGTATACAATCGGGGCCCGTCAGTCGCCAGCTAAGGCCACGTAATTAAAAACACAAATTCATGCCCTTATGGAAGAGAACAGAGTTTGCCGTAGCATGACACAAGTCTGCCGGGCATAAAAAATGATATCATTTTTTTACAAGAACAATGCACACACTCTTCTTTTGTTGGTAATAAATTTGTCATAATCAATAGTAAGACCATACACAAAAATTACTCGATTCATCTGACACCCGATTTTGACACGGGGCTTGCAGCTCCAAAAAGTGCACTGTGGTTTTGCGTGACGGCAACTTCTACAATCACGGTAAATTAACTAAGGCAGGTGTGTGTGGCATGCAGCGTTGGTAAGTTTGCGAGAATAGCGTTTCCATTTCAGCTGTTTTTTTTTGTTGCCATGCAATCACAAGTAATTTGGTGCCATGAACGAGGTTTACGTTAGCTAACAAGGCTGTAGTAACGGTTGCGGCTACAAATTACCTTATGCACCAATCACACTTGTCAGCTCGGTGACACAGAATATTAAGGTGTCAGAATACGGATGACTGAGTCGCCTAGTTTATTACTACTGTAAAAAACGAAAGTGTTTTCTGACCCAATGAAGGACTTTCCTGTATGACTAGCTGTGTTGTGACAAATGACCATACTTGATGAGACAAGCCGTAACAAATTAGCTTTGGATGTAACACCAGGAGGGAAATAGGTGGAGGTATCTGCATGTATAACTTAAACAGTGGGTGCCTTTCCGGCATGAATTCATTATTTGCTGACACGATTTTCTTCTGCAGATCCTGATACATGATCGAGTTGAATGACTTCATAGATCTTAAGGCAGGATAGGCTGTGCTGTACAAGGCAAGGCTGCATTCGGAAACCAAGTTGGCCCCTCCAGCAGAAGTGAGTATTGCCACGGCTTGCAACAGCCGTCCAGCTAGCAAAAGCTCCACTTTTTCTATGAAAGTGAGCCACCATGGTAGGGGAAGGCAGTGTAAGGGTTTGCATCTTTAACTGTGTGCCCACTCACTTGAATAGACGCAAGCTGGCATCTTAAAGCAAGAAACAGCAGTTAAGAAAATCATGCAATACCAAAGTGTTTTTCAGTCAAAAACAAAAACTAATCTATCAACCTACAGAGACTTGCATTTTATCTTCACTGTCATTTAAAGTTGTGCTCGAGTATATTGTGCTGAAGTAATATCTTTTTTATTAATTTAAGCATAATATTTTTTAAGTCTCTATGTTCCCAACTACATTTCAATTTTGTCGACCCAAAATTCTTAGTAAACCAGAACACCACAAGATTTGCCTCAAACAAATATTTTCTGCTACCACGTGTTTCAACTAATTACGGCAAAATGACTTCAACTTTCACAGCCATATCAATATGGAATAGTCTACCAGCTGCAGTTAAATCCACTCAATGCGTGTCTTCATTTAAATGATCCTTGAAAAACCATCTGTTGTCTTATTAATTGTGTTTCTATCACTTATTCTTTTTCTTGTTAGTCTTTCCCATTGTATAAATGATATGACTTTTTCTGCTTCTGTGGTTTCCTCAAAATGTTGTATGTTCTTTTTATGTTGCAATTGCCATACATTTCCAATTGAATTTTTTTCTACTATTTATTGTTGTTTTGGATCATAATTGCTTGTCGCTGTTTATTGTTTGCTGCCTGAAATTTAATCAGTGATTACCCCTGTTGTTAACTTATCGAGGGTCCCGGTACAGCCTTCGACTTTGGGACCCTTGTCTGTAAAATTTTGTACTGTTGTAACACTTGCCTACTGCATTTTAATAAACTTCTTCTTCTTCTTCAAAAAGCCACGACGGTTAATAAACTGGCACTTGGTTTTATGAAGCCTTTGCATTCCTAATTTAGGTACTGGAATTCGCAGGGAACCTGGCCTTGCAATTTTATTACTGTACCGAATTATTAAGTTCATTTAACCATAGTGTCTGTTTTGAATTTTACGTGTGGAGCATTTTTTTTTCTTTTTTGCTTTTTCAGGCAGATGTTCCTCTGACTCCCTGCCTGCATTCCGTGAACGGGGACGTTAGCCTCCACATCGATGGCCAGCGTGTCTTGACTGCATCATCTTTACTGGGAGGACTGTGTAGTCTGTTTGCATCGTTCTGGATTTTCAACATTCAATATCCCAAGAAGGCACACAGAGCTCTAACGTTTGTGGAACACGGCTTTTTGGACCTTGCCTGCGCCAAACCACGTGTGAAGGATTTAGAACTAATTAACTTTTATCGCATCAATATCGCTCACTAATATTTGTTTTCAATCCTGTAATCATTGGATAGTAGTCAAAAAGAATTCCGTATTATATTTCTGACTTTTTCTTTTTTCTTTTTTTTACTGAAAAGGGGATATTTGATGGGCCGTTTTGTATGCTCATAATACAGCTATCTTTCAGTGAAGCAATAATATTAACAAACTAATTTAATTTGAAACAATTATCTAAATAATATTGGCAACTGGTGCGAAATGAATCAACTAAAAATTATCCTAAAAACACGAATTTCATGGCTTTTTGTTCTCACTCTAAAGAAGCTGTCGCGATACCACTCATTCTGTTCGATATCATTGCAATTAGCCCGTCCGACTCGGTCACTTTTCTTGGCGCATTTGTGTCTTGATCAAAGCGCACTGGTATTTTCCGCAGCATATTTTTCGTTCTTTATATTACTCATTTATCCATAGCCATCTCACTGCAGTCTGTCTCCTACATCATTCATCTCTTGTGCCTTTACCACCTACAAAATGCTTGTTACCTTTCAATATCAAATCGTTGCACAGCTCGCTTATTTCACGACAAATTGAAAAATTGTTTTGTTGTTGTAAACCACTGCAACCATTTTTTTTTTCACTTTGTGTACTTAGTACTGATGTGTACTGATAAGTTCTGATAAATACTGATGGGTTCTCGATCCTCTAGTATTATATAATGATTTCATTTACCATGCGGTTGTGTTTGTGCCTATCTGTTTTTCAAGTATTTCCAGTTCTTGTATTATTATTGTTTCTACAATTTGTTCAACTAGCAGACAGCTCTCGCTCATTTCACCACCTACTGAATTTTTTTGTTGTTGTAAACCACTGCAGCCATTTTTTTCGCTGTGTACTGAGCGCTGATGCGTACTGATAAGTTCTGATAAGTACTGACGCGTTCTCGATCCTCTAGTATTCTATAATGATTTCACTTACCATGCGGTTGTGTTTGTGCCTATCTTTGTTTTTCGCGTATTTCCAGTTCTTGTAGTAATATTGTTTCTACGTTTTGTTCAACTAGCATCGTATTGCTGTCTTCAATTCCTAACTGGCGTGTTATTTAGCAATGTACCATTTGTGTTTTCTAAATGAGGTCGCCATAAGTATTTATTTCGGAACCTCCTTGTGTACACCATGTACCATGTAAACTTGTCTGCGAAAGTTCGTTTGAAATAAACCTGACATCGAGAAAAACCGTGTGAAATCAGTACTCCCGCAGGGAACTAGAAATTCTCCCTTGTGGCCTTGAAAACCTCCTTTCGGAAGGCCTAAAAAACTCCCCAAGCTTTCGTCAAACTCCATTCAAAAGAAGTAAATACTTTCCTTGAACCTCCTAAAAACGCCTCTAAACTAACATAAGTACTTCCAAAGGGAGCCATAATAGGCTCCTATTCAACCGCCTAAAAATTCCATAAACATCACTTAAAAACGCCCTTCAGGAAGTAAAGAATACTCCATTTCGACCTCCTTAAATTCTCCCGAACATTTCTTAACACTCCCTAAATACCTCTTTTCTATAACCTAAAAACTCCCTGTGTTGAGGAGGTAAACAAAACCTCCCTGTTCCATGTAGTAAAAAAACTCCTACAAGGAGGACCACTAGAGGACAGGCGAAAAAGAACCTCTATGGAGTATATGGGAGGAAAAAAAGTTTACAGTGCATGATGAAAAAAGGGTACATTGTTCGCAGGCGCCTTATCATCCATAATGCGGTTTGGGTGCTCTTTTTCAGGTTTACTTAATCGAATTCTGTGCTGTCAGCTGTATGCTTAATAAGCTGAAACATGCGCTCGGTGTCTTAGGCCTTAGGGCCTTGACGTTTATTTCCCACGGAAATCGTTTTTGCCCACGGTGGTGAAACCGTTGGGGGGTACAGATATGCAGCTTTGCTTTAAAATTGTCTAGGAACTTTATCATATCGATTCCACAGATTGACAGTGTGGTTGTGCTGATACTTTCTTCACTCGCCTGCGCGGTAAGCTTCAATAATCTGTCTCGCTTGATTTTATCCGAGCCTCTTACGGAACTTTGTTTTTCAAGTTTTGGACCTACACCAAAGTTTAGGTCAGCCACATGACCTCCTAAATTACTGTGCACTGGAAGTCGGTGCCTATCAGCACTGTCAATGTTTGAAAAAAAAAAGAGATATAATTTCTCGGCGTTCATTTTTTTTCACTTGAACGTTCAATGCGCGACTAAATGAGAACGAAGAAATGACGAAAACTACACAATGCGCAACTTGCAACTAACTTCAAAGGGACCCTGCAACACTCTTTGACCAGTGCAAGTAAACCTGCGCGACGGTTAGATTACACTGCCAGGAATACCTGAGCCAAATATTACACGTGCACGTGAAGCGGTGAGCGCGCAAATCGTTGTGAAAGACGCGGAAAAACCAACCGCTCTCTCTTCAGTTGTCCTCATTGTGCAACCCCTGGCATGGCCTAAGGGACGTCACATAGGCCATGGCTAACCGATCGGCTGTCACTGGTCAACTTCGCGGCTAGATTCTCCCATTTCCGTCGTCGTCAACGTTGTGTACGAACCTCTTCTCTGCCTGAGCCTGTAGGCACAGTTTTGCCGTTTCTTTTGTGTTTTGAGTGTGCGCGGAGTTTGAGTGATGAGCTCAATACTTCCCTTTCAACGGGACGACTCGACTACAAACGCTTGTTGCTTCAAAAACGCCCTACCAGCCCGAGCGCGCACTTGCGAGCAGGCACCCATGCCTGCTTTTTTGTGGCACCAGACCGGAAATAGGCCCCACCGCGTTGCGGAGAAAAGGAGACAACTACCCGGCATGTGATATATCGAAGGCCGCCGAAGAGAACGCCACGAGCCGCCCCCCTATCCGGGAGAGAGCGCACAGCTTTCGTCGCGTTGTCCGCGGTCGAGTTGAGAGGAAACGATTATGCGCGATTTCTCATCGCGCGTAGTTTCGTTAATTGTGAACGAATTTTCACAATCCTTGCGGGAGGAGATTTCTGGGACAATAGACTTTATCCCAATATACATTCCTAGTAGTCGATGGCAAGTGTTGCAGGGTCCCTTTAAAGAGTACGCTTCTTTCTAGCAGGGCATGAAGGATGGCATACTCACAATTGTCACCGGAACGTGTAATCTCATGTGTCTCACCTCACCCAAACGTGTACCCTGTTAAGTTATATCACTTGTCACTCAGCACAATCGCTGCTATCAACCTTTTTATTATATTGTGTCTGCTTAGGCTTTCTTATTTTACGTTTAGAGTATAAAATTGCTGTAATTAGAGTACAAAATTGCGACTGATTTGATTGCTTTTTTGAGAGCTATCCTTACTAATTAATGATTTACTAATATCCCAAATTATTATTTCATCCTGCCTGACAGTTTCAGATGTCAGGCGGGAACTCTCATGGAGGCCGCCATGCTGGTTATATAACGCCAAACCAAAGGCACACTCGCAAATCTATTTAGCTCATTTTCTATATGAAATGTGACCTGCATACACGTTCTCTGGGCGTTATGTCACCTACCGTATTTAAATTTGTTTTCCATGGGAAAGTTGCCAAGTTTTACTTGTTACAGTTTTATATGATTTAGTTTCGGCTTCTGGATTTTGCTCATTTCGAAATAACTCCTCACATGTTTTCTTTGGGGACCTTTTCAAGTTTCAAGTCTATTTAATTTCCAATTTGTGAAATGAGATCATTCCTGGAATGAGATTGGCACCGTCTTTCGTTCTGCACTTCCAGGTCGCGTCATTCGGTGTTAAACCTCCATGACGTTATACATTTTATTTGGCTATACACGTTACACATGTTAATCTCGACAACATTTTTGCTGGTTTTGGCTTTGACGGTCCTATTTTCCTCGGTTTTCGGGGCTGTCCCTCGAGCCGGTGACCTGTGCTGCCCAGCACGCACTTAGGTTGGCATTCATCTGCGTTGTGTGGGTCGTTCCACACATCGGGCATTTTCTGCTTTCTCGTGTGGGACACGTTTTAAGTGCAATGCACTTCTTAAGCGACCCTGAACCTGCGTCCACCGGCGATGTCCACATCACATACCCACGTGGGGGATTGGCCAGGAATCTCCTCGTCTTCCTTGGCAACGGGGGGAGATGGGCGCGCGCTGCCTGGCCGCTGACATGGCACATACCCACGTGGGGGATTGGCCAGGAATCGGGCGTGAGAAGGATCTTTGCACCCGCTTAAATGCATCTTTCTTTCTTTGTAGTTGTGTGTGTGTGTGTGATCTCTCTTTCGCGAACATTACCGAACCGCGCAAATTCAACTCGTGCATTCGCACTTTCACATTCTTCCCCTCGGGGAAATGCGGGGAACTTTTTTACCGGCGTCCGGCGGCGTTACAGATGTGACACACCTGTCTTGTTAGTCTATAGAAAAAGAATGGCATTTCCTTGCCCTAGAAATACACCCGCTCTTGCCGATGTAATTCCTTCAAAGATTACCACACTGCATTTGAGCTGCGGAGCATGCGGGCTTGAAGCATCGCGGTGCTAAGACTGCGGACGCGTACTCCGATCCTGAGTTCAACGGGAATGGTGTTTTGCGGGAAGGCGAATGCAATTCCTTTCACTTCGCTTATCGAGACGACTTCCTTTGAGGTGTCACTCATCCCGAGGCCGTGATATTTCACAACCCGTTGCAGCTTCTGACCGCGGTATGGTGATTTTATATATTTTGGGGCCACGGTGCGGACGGGAGTGGGGCATTGTTCTCCTTGCTCGCACGCTTATGATGGCTTTTGTGACTTCGAAGGTACCGTAGCTATACGCCTTGTGGGTTTAGAAGGAGCAAGGTCCGTTCACGTGACAGGCGCTGTTTTTCGTTTTTACAGCCGAGCTGTTTAATTTTAGTTTCGCTTTAAAGCGTTATCAGAAAACCCGGCACAACCTAGCGCACGTAAGCGTGCACCTCGTGAGAAGGGACCATCGTCAGCCACTTCGACCTTCGAGAACGCTCTGCCCATCGTTCGTGGCGTGATCTCTTGCGCGCTGTTCTTCCCACCCGTTCACGTCTGTTCGCGCCTGAAGTGCGCAGCACAGACGCTGAGTTTGCTCTACGCAGGCCGAGTTCGTGTCGGGTTGCCGCGGATTCTATACTCGGTGACAACTTAAGAACGGCACCGGAAGTTGCCGCTGTGCCTTATCACCGTAGCCGGATGTTTCTCCGCGCCGCGCAAGTAGGGCGTTACTGCGAATATTTTGAACATGGCGTGAGCCGTTCCCGTGATTTTTTGGACTTAATATGCTTATAAACGACTCCAGTGACGACAAACAGACTGCGTGAGACAAGGCAGACGATATCACGCATTCATAGCAAACCCCTTTCAAAACGCGCGCGCACTGACGTCACGGGTCCGGCGCTTTGGCGGAGTGATACACTACATGAGGTGGTGCCGTTCTTGAGTTGTAACCGAGTATAGCACGTGCTAACGCAGACCACTTTAAAAGAGAGATGCGAAAGCCTGCGCACAAAACGACCCGGCCCTGCAAGTCATGGCGAACGTTCAGCGGCATGTTCGCAAATCCACGTGAGGTGCAACGGCCGGCTCTCCAAAGAAGGGAGAGGGGCCGCCAGCACTTGTGTTTCACCAGCCCCAATCCACCACCAGTGCAAGCTGCGGCAATTATTTTAACCGTTTTTTTTTTCTCTACCACTGAGAGCGTGTAACTAGCCCGCATCGTCGTCGTGGCCCCCGTTCATGTTTGTAGTTTCCCACCAAGGGAGACCAGTTCCATGGCGGTGATGATGCGGTGATGCCGCCGCGGAAAATATTCTTTTATCCGGGTTTCCTGCTTAGACTTGTTGTTGTCATTCTTCAGATCTGAAGAATAACGACAACGACAAGAATGAAACTTGTGAGGTCTCACAAGGTTAGTATTACTGCCCGAGACATCGACAGCTTCCAAGCTAGTCAAATACAAATCTAAGACGTTCCCACATGAATTCCTCATGAGGTTACACTGCTGCAAAAAAATAAATGAAATGAAATGAAACCTTTCTGCAAAAGACAGGACTTCCCAATATAACTCCTATTAGAGTAACTGACAGATCTCTTCCCCTTTTTGTACCTTAGGCATAATGCCATTTCGAAATGCTATACACCACAAAGTAGCTTTTATGGTGAATAATACACTAATAAATTATTCCGCTCTCTCATTGTACTTTTAATGACCCAAATGAGAAAGCGAACGAAACAAACATCGGTTTCCGCTACCTTATTATCCACAGTTACAATGAACGTCATATTTTGCGGAGATGAAATCTGGAGCATTTTGCAGATAGGTGATATTAATGTTTCGAGACGCGCCAAGGGCCCCCTTTGTAATGAAAAGTATGTGATGTGTCACCATTGAAACCTCCCACCACGCCATTACATATACAGTTTTAAACAGATGCGTGCTTTGTGATAAATAGTGTTTTTACATGCACAAACTTCAATGACGCCATAAGGTATTGGCTTAAGTACTCCCTAGTTCGGGGAGAGCGGGAGCAGGAGAGTATAAAATAAACTGCACCGTATGGACGGGATGAAATATCCCTTCTTTCTTTTTCTCAGTGAACTAAACTAGTACCGAGATATATGGTATGCAGAAACCACACTTCAGAGCCCAGGCCATGAAACGAATCCGAATAATTTGAAGCAGTCCATGAAAGTTGAACCCGCATTTAATAATTCGACAATGAAAGTCCAGTGGCGAGACCAAATGGCAGCGCGGCATTAAGGAGGTAAGTGGGCCTTAATTGAACTTGCGCAAAGTAAGAAAGACCATGCCGCGCAGCCCGACCTGGTAAGTACAGATAAACGCGTCAGTGAAAAAAAGTGCACTTTTTGGCAGGGTTCATCGGGGACCCTTCCGGGCAATCGAACGCTTCGGCGAAAGGCTTGAAGTTCCTCACAGCCTTGTTGCAGTCACCGCCGTACAAGTTGTCTTCGGCAGAGGACGCGCACGACATGTGACAGGCGGTGAGAAAGAAGATCTGTTCCTCGGTGAAGTTTCTGCTCACCACGGCGTCACCGCTGGTCCGTGCCGCCTGAAAAGCGGAGAAGGCGACTTCGAGTGCTGGAATCTCCGGGAAAATGCTGTCGCCGTCGCCCAAGCAGCGGAGTACTCGGGCCCCGAATGCCTCTTGCGTGACGTTCGCAACCCAAGAGGTGACGACACGGCGCCTGGGATCCACTTTCACGCCGCCTTCGTCCACGGCATGCAGGAGGTTCTTGGCGTACCAATAGCCGAAGCCCCCGTAGAGCATAGCCTTGGTGCCATTGGGGTAGTAGGCCGGGGCCGACAAAGCACCAATGGAGATAGGAACGAGGTTCGCCACGTGCATGTAGGACAGGTAGGGCTGCGCATAGCTACGGGCGAGTTTCTGCGTCTCGTAGCCCTCGGGCGATCCGAATAGCTCGCGCTGGTTCCTCCGTGATTCTATCCAGAAGTCAGCAAAGGAGCTGGCGTTTTCTGGGAAGGATGCGTAAACGCGTCTGAGCTCTTCCGCACTGGTGAAGGCTTCCCCAGGCCACAGCGTGGTTCGCACCCTCTCCAGTTTCTCTACCGCAATAGCCTTGGTGTTGTTGTCTAACCAGCCGGCGTCAGAAGTCATTGTGGCGGCAACCTGCAAAGTGTAATACGAAATTGCAGTGCACAAACAATTACTTCACCCGCTGTAGTGAAGGTTGTTTAATTTGTACGTCCCTAACTGAAAATGTTTGGTAACCGGAACTACACGTGCCTGTAAACACACGCGTAATGACGGTTTGTTCATTATAGAAGAGCCGCTTTTTCGCAAGTCAAATGACTCTTACCGTCGTTATTATAGACACAGTTAAAAGAAATAGGTTTGGCCAGTCACTTTGTGATGTCATTGATAACAAGACACAAAACCTACCCAATGAAGAGCAAGAATTAAACTCTCTTTAATGGAGCACACTCTGAAGCAAGTGCTTCTGGCGCCGAGCTCACATACACACCCGTGCAACAGCCTCCAGGGCGGGCTACTTCTCCGCTCTCAGCAGGTGAGGAGATGTGCAATCAAGTTCCACAAATGTTTGCGCAGTGCAGATTCCGTAGGCTGCAAACACAGCGCACAAAAAGCCTCAATATTAAGGTGGAATTAGAAGCCCAGATTCAAATCCCAAATGTAGCCGAATTCTGTGTACGTGCATTCACTAAAAAATTAAAACCTAATTTAGGGTTCACGAGACAAACGACGAAAAACGTGACTGAGAGAAAAGGGGAAATGAATTTGCACTCCTTTAGTTTTAATTTCTCTGGGCTCGAACTTCAAAGTACCAGCGAGCCATGTTGAATGCCTAATACATTTTCTTTCGCAGAATATTTTGGAATCCTGCGCAGTCGTTTTTGCACTAATGCACTAAATATGCACTAAACGTTCTGAAATCTGAAAGGTGTCAACCTATACATTATTTTTCTGATGTAAACATCTCCGTTTCGGTTTTAATGCAATGCATAAACCCCATATAGTATAGGACCGAATGCACTTTACCATCGTTTTAGGAGGGAACAATTTTTAAAATTACTTTTTCCATTCGAAGTCTTTATAGATAACTTTGAGTAAGAACAAGCTAATGCAGTCAAGTACTTGGGTGGTACATACGATTGTCATTTGAACTGGAAGACCCACATAAATAACGTGTGCTCAAAACTAGCTTCTGTGTGTTATGTATTGCTAAGAACTGGGATGTACTTTGACCTGTACACGTTGAAAATTATTTATTTTTCTGTGTTTCACTGCCGCCTGACATAATATTGCTGCGAGTCTTGGGCTTTTGCATTTAAAACTTACCACGATCATATGTTTAAACTGCAGAAAAGAACTTTTCGTATTATCAACTTTTCCCAGTTCAACATTCAAATATTGTTTCGTTACCTTCAGAACCTGCCTCTAAAGCTTCCAAAATGAAAATTGCAACTACTGTGATTAAGACCCTGTATAATAATTACGCGTTGTCACTAAATTTACTCAATATTCCAACTCCTAGAAATAAACATGGCTAACAATTTTATTTTTTCTATAAAAAGGTTCTATCGTTTGAAGCAAGGCTGAAGGAAACACTAATATAAATAACAAGAACGCATCGTGGACAAGCACCAGGATGGTGCGTGAAAATAAGTTTTATGTTAACTTTCAATTGTATGGTTCCGATCTCTTAAGCGTCAATACCTGCCGAAAAGCATCGAGGTTTGTGTTGCTGCGTACTCAATTATTGTGGCTCTTAGGTCTGCACATGCAGCTGTGTATCTGTGTCTACATAGACGCTGAATGTATTTATTTGAAGAAAAAAAGACTGTAAAGCTACTTTTTTTACCTTTTTTATTAAACACTTAACCTCGAGTTTAAGACTTAAATGTGTAACAGTGTATATTTTATTTTCGCTGTATTGATTGATATTGGTTTTTATTTTCTCCACTCGCGGCTTATGAGTGCCTTTGCGTCATGCGTTTACACACTCTGTGTACACTAAGTATTGTACTTGTTTCACTGAATTGTTAATTAAGTGTATGTTATCCCTGCTGTATATCTTTATCTGGGCCTCAACTAGCTTGGGCTATTGGCCCAACATCTTGTTGCATATTTGTAAAGCGCTATATGTTCTAATAAATATGAAATGAAATGAAAATGAAATGAAATCTCACGTATGTTAGAAGTGTGCTGTAGCGCGGTTCACGGCCAGGGTTGCCCGCATTTGCTTTGGCAGAATAATTAAGGCTGCTGGAAGTAGAAAGTCCACTCACAAACGATCTGCGCGTATATCGGGAAAACCGTACACGTCCTTTCGCTTGGCATAGAGAGCATATACTCTACAAAAACTGGTTGGCTGAACCTTTGAGTCATGGTGCTGGTCCGCTTTTTCGATGTGTCGCCACTAATCTGTATTTTGTAGCTCTATGTGTCGTCACTAATCCGTACTTTGATGTGTCGTCACTAACTGCGCTAGATATGCAGCCCTGAACAGCGCAGGCAAGTATCAAGACGTTTTTCATGGGGTTTCGCAGCTGCATAAACATTTTCGTGCCCCGCCTCTCAGAGGCACGTTGCAAATGTTTGAGTACTAAAACCGCAGCGACGGATGCGAAGTACGCGATTTTGACTTGTACTGCTTTAACGTACCTTCTGGAGGGCTGCAAGTAATTCTTCAACGCCACGTCGTTGAGCAGCCGAGAAGCGTGTCAGGGTAGCCAGTACGGCCACGAGCAGCTTGTAGCTGGCCTCCACTTCTCTGGCGCAGTATCGAGGTAGTTCCTGCTTTGCTGTTTGAGCGTCTCCGAAGATGGTGACGAGCGCATTGCGTGGATACGCCATGCCACCGTGCTGTTGCACAAAAAGCCAGGACAAGTGACCAACAATATCCGTGATGCTGAAGTTGTTCAAAAGGTGATTCACCGCACCAAGCAGCCTTTCATTTGTGAAGAAAAGCAGATCATCATCCCTGAGTTTAGGCGCAATGGTAATCTTTCGGTTAAAGAGGTTCTTAAACCTTCTTGCGCCTGTGATATTTGTTACAGCGTAGAAGTCTTTCACTGCAAACGACAGAGGGGTTTCATTTCTCCCATCAGCAACGGCGAGAAGCGTTTGAAAAACACGGTTCTGCACGTCGAAACTTTTCTGTATGACCTCGTCCTCGGGGTACCTTGAATGACCGGCAAAGAGTCTAAAGAACTGCTGCCAGTATAACCGGTAGGCTTGAAAACTGGACTGCTGTTTGAAGACCAGGTTCCAGTGGCGAAACAACTTGTTCGCTCCGAAGAAAATCCGCCGTGGCAGCTGATCCTCAACGAACGGAAGAATTTTCATGCGGAACCACAGGGGCACGTCCCAGTTGAAGCTGAGGTCAAGCATGATAGCTAAAGGGCGCTCTGATACCAAAGGCTCCCCGGGCCACGAAAGTCCATGGTCCTCCATGAATTTTTTGACGACCTCAGTAGTTGGCCCGTCCTGTGTCATGCAAGACTCAAGCATTGCGAGCGCCTTAGAGGCAACGGGAAATTCGGCTGCCCCTCTCCGAAGCAGCGCCTCTAAGTCACTGAGCCAGACGTTCAGCATGTCAGATAGCACAGACTTTGACAGTTGGAATCTCAAGTCGTGTTTCCAGCGGCCACACACGTACTGGCTGAAGTTCGTACATGGACTCGTGGACGTGTCTATCCCCCTTTGTAGCCGGTGCAAGTGCTTGGTGCAGTCCTCGCTTCGGCAAACCACGTCATAATTTCGTTGTCCAGACAAGTTCGGTATCGTCAGCCAGATGACGAAGATGGCCAAAATGCCGATCGTTACGGTCAGGCCAGCGCACACCGATATCGGGCGGCCCTTAGATACGGTCTGCAGTAGTGCAGTGCCTTGCTGTACCTGGAACAAAAACGTAAGTAATGAATTCTAAGGCATGGGTTTTTGATTAAGGAAGTTCGCAATATTTCTTGCAGCATCATTTCCAATTGATTCGATGTGGCCGAATGTTTCAGAGATGGTCAGCTTTTTGAATTTTTTCTACGCAATGTCTATTTTACACAAAATCAATGAATTTTGTATAACTCAGGCGAAACGTTTTGCGAGCAAATGCTTTTGGAATTCCACAGAATTTCTATGATTTTTGCTGTCTTCAGCACTTCAGTTGAACTGCACGAGCGGTTCACTTTAACACGCAAGGTAATGAATACCCAAGGACCCTTTCCAGGGCGTCCCTCTCGAGCCGCATGGTAGTACTTCACCAAAAGCAGCTGTTTATAACCGAAAGGTAATTAAATGAAATACGCTGGCGGAAATATGCCCGCCAACAAATCGAAAGGCCAAAGTAAAGTAAAGTTTGGGCGAAGCGAAGCCAAAGTCAAGGTATTTTTCATGCTCTTCAGCGGTAGTACCCCGCTACGCCCGGGAGTGCTGTGTCAATAGGCATAGCACTGCGTAATCCTTCAAAACACATTGTTGGGATCCGAATCCACATTCGTCCCATTTATATGATGTTTAGATCCATCGGCTGATCCAGAGGGGAACCGGATGACCGGCCCCCTCCCCTTAAATTTTGAATTTATACTCACAAAAAGAAGTCGACTTTTGAAGATGTCTAGATGATGTCTAGAAAACGTCTAGATGATCTTTTTTTCTTTTTTTGTTTTGGGCTTTTGAAATTGCGGTGAATAGAACAATTTACTACCCTCGTCCTCCTCATCATCATCACGACTGATAAGAGCTGATCACCTCCTCAGAAAAAGCCCGGATCCGCCCCTGTTTTCATCAAATCCAGAAATATACTTAGCAGACAATGGTAAGCCTTTCATAAAGAGCAAAAACCAGATTGACATCTTAAAGGGCAGACAACCCATTTTTACGGAGTATACGCTTTCCGTCCCAAATGAAAACCCGTCACCTACAACACCTTGAACCGAAACGGTTTTGCTGATATGCCCATAGGGCGTTTGAAAAGGGATTTTTTTATCCACCAGCCTTAGGTAGGCTGCCGAAACGAATGCTGGCAACCATGACAATGTGCAGGTGGCGCTACCGGACCCGCTCGCGATGGCGCTGGGCTTCCACGGACCGAAAAAACAGCCTCACTGGGAAGCCGTCGAAGTCACAAAAAAAATTGGCCGCGTATCTGCACCTTTCGTTGCAAATGCCGACAAAAGACGATAGTCTTTATCGACTTTTGACAAGTAAATACCCCCCTTCGCTTTCCCGCTCACCTCTCATGTTGTTCCTCTCACGTCGCGCTCCTCCAAAGGTAAGGACGCCAAACGTTTGCTTAAATCATTTTAAATTTACCGCGTTCCACTGCTCCAGGCGGGGTGTCTCGATGCCAACGCTGCCGTATGGCTACAGTGGCTAGAATAGGAAAGTGTGATTAGCGGCATGCAGCGCCTATGAGGCGCTTTGAAGCCGCCGATAGGGATCCGCGAGGGGGCGCGCGCGATCGTTTACACGTCGCCTGGTGAGGCGGGCGCGGATCGTCTGCAATGCGATTGCTGCTTTGACCAGAGAGAAGCACCGCTTGTTTCCTGTGCCGTAGCAGGTTTAACTGCCGCCAAAGCAGAGCCACAATTTTGTGCCGGGCCGCTCTACGGTGTACAAGTCCCGCAAAAAGAAAATGTCGTTGTTTGGCGTTCCGAAGAACGCGCGTCTATATTGGCGCAGTGGCGATGACGAGCAATGTCACGTACTGAGAAGCGGCTCAAGGACAACACTGCTATGTGTGAGCTACACTTCGACGTAAGGTAAATCTCCCGGCACATTGAAGATACCGTGAACGGAGAAGTTGTCTCAATCTACAGGGGCAGGCCTCGGTTGCCCCCGGAAGCTGTGCCCACGCAATTTCACAGTCTTCCGAAGTACCAGCCGAAACAACTTCACCGAGCAGGAAGTGTCAAGCGAGAAGCGCACCCGCGGCTCCACCCAGCAATAAAAATGATAAGAATGGTGACTCCTCTGTGAGTGCAGAGTTTGAAGAAACCCATGCTCCTTTTCTGTGAAAAACTTGACATTCGGAAACATGCATGGGGAAACCACACGCTGAGTGTTTCGCCCTTCACAGTACCTTACAGCGTGTGTCGCACTGTGCAGGATAAAGCCAAAGCCCGTACACGTACCCTTGCAGACATTGGAAGCATTTACGAAACATCTGACATACTGAAGAAGCCTGCCACTCTTCCCGTCCATGACTATCCAATTCGTTTTGGTCCTCTAGCTGCACTTTTACACGAAGGCATTGAAAAAGGAGAAGGCATGCCTTTTCGTGAAAGGAAGAAGCATTTAAACATTTAAAGCTCAACTGTCTCACGTAACAGCAGAATCGAACGTCGAAATGCTTGAATTCTTCACACACACACACACGCACGGACAAAGAAACAGCAGCAAAAGGCAAGGCCCATTGAGCAAAGACAATTGATGGCTTCGAGCCATTGCAATTATGAACGAATCATGAGAAATTCACCAAAAGTGAGTAGTTTTTATCTGTTTGTAACGAGCACGTCGAAAATAAAATGCGTGTTTACCAATTACCAGTCCACAATTCTCTGATTTGCTTCATAAGTGTCCGAGCCAGCCGGCTATATTCGGCTGTCAAAGTGCGCCCATTCGGTTGCAAACTTCGATTGAAGTACTTTAAAATACGACATTCATTGCATTTCATTTTGCGCGACCACGTAGAATAGCTATGAAAGCAAATATATTCGTACTCCATATTCCGCCGCCGTCGCAGCGAACGTGTAATCGTGCGACAGCGCCACCTGGATTTTCCTCCTACAGCGTCACGCGGTAGAGGGCCCGGTCATCACACTTTCCTATTCTAGCCACTGTAGTATGGCCAAGACGCGGGTGAATCAAGGCGCCCCTCTTCAACGCTTATAGAACCGCGTTTCCCTACTCCACGTGCGTTGCAAGCAGAACGTGGAACCTATCTAGTGGAACCTTTCGTAACTGTTGCCGGTTGAGTCCTTAAAATGCCGCAAGAAGCTATAGTGGCGTAGACGACAGCAGGCGACGGCAGAGTGATTTTTTTTTCTGCAGTTGATGAAGTATTTAATTTCGCAAAAGTCAAGCATGTATGATTTTTTACAAAGGAACAATGCAAATATCACTTCTGTATTAACTTTTTGTCCTATATTTGCGTAATGCCTTGCTCTTCTTCAACAATGTTGACAAGTATGAACATTACACCGGACTTAGACGGGTAGATTTAATTGTGACTATATAAGGCTATTGCGCCGGCATTGTTTTACTTTGCCCGGTTGGCTGAATCGAGTCACAGACAGACAGACATACAGACCGACCGAAATT